>NC_134087.1:35493272-36744701 GCF_000715075.1 Nicotiana tabacum | reverse complement strand
AGATGTGTTACAGTCACTAGTTCATCTAATATTACTTGATATATCAATACGTTTCTAAAATGACTCTATTTTTATCAATAATTGCATATTTTTGAAAACCTTATTTCCATAACAGTCAGGTGTTACCTGGGGAAACTCGAAAGGGCTTTTCAGAACAGAGCAAAGCAAGGCCGGCAGACGAAGCATGAACCAACCTCCCCCTCACAAAACTTACAATTTTCTTTGAACACAAGCACATTTGATGTAACGATAGCATTCGCAAACATGTATACACAAAGAGATCACTATCAATTAGGCCATCAGACATGGAATATATCTCCAGCTAAGAAATATACTACTTTTATCTGCTACTCTCCATCTGCATGAGGCTAATCCCTGCCTCCATCTACATGAGTCTAATCTTTGCCTTCATATTTGTATGAGGATAATCCTTGCCTCCATATTTGCATGAGGTTAATCCTTGCCTCCATACTTGCATGAGGCTAATCCATGCCTCCCTATCTTGCATGAGGCTTGTACTTGCCTCCATACTTGTATGAAGCTAATCCCTGCCTCCCTTTCTTGCATAAGGCTAGTCCTTGACTTCATACTTGCATGAGGCTAATCCCTGCCTCCATATCTGCATGAGGCTAATCCCTACCTCCATCTGCATGAGGCTAATCCTTGCCTCCGTATCTGCATGAGTCTAATCCCTATCTTCATATCTGCATGAGACTAATCCATGTCTCCCTATTTGCATGAGGCTAATCCTTGCCTCCCTATTTGAATGAGGCTAATCCTTGCCTCTATATTTGCATGAGGCTAATCCTTGCCTCCCTATTTGAATGAGGCTAATCCCTGCCTCCATACTTGCATGAGGCTAATCCCTGCCTCCCTATATTGCATGAGGCTAGTCCTTGCCTCCATACTTGCATGAGGCTAATCCCTGCCTCCACATCTGCATGAGGCTAATCCCTGCCTCCGTATCTGTATGAGGCTAATCCCTGCCTCCATATCTGCATGAGGCTAATCCTTCCTCCCTATTTGCATGAGGCTAATCCATGCCTCCCTATTTGCATGAGGCTAATCCTTGCCTCCCTATTTGTATGAGGCTAATCCCTGCCTCCATATTTGCATGAGGCTAATCCCTGCCTCCATCTGCATGAGGTTAATCCTTGCCTCCATACCTGCATGAGGCTAATCCTTGCCTCCCCATTTGCATGAGGCGAATCTTTGCCTCCCTACTTGCATGAGGCTAATCCTTGTCTCCCTACTTGTATGAGGCTAATCTCTGCCTCCCTATTTGCATAAGGCTAATGCTTGCCTCCCTATTTGTATGAGGCTAATCCCTGCCTCCATACTTGCATGAGGCTAATCCTTGCCTCCATATTTGCATGAGGCTAATCTTTGCCTCCATATTTGCATGAGGCTAATCCCTGCCTCCCTATTTGCATGAGGCTAATACTTGCCTCCCTATTTGCATGAGGCTAACCCTTGCCTCTGTATTTGCATGAGGCTAATCCCTGCCTCCCTATTTGCATGAGGCTAATCATTGCCTCCCTATTTGCATGAGGTTAATCCTTGCCTCCCCATCTATATGGGACTAAGCATTGTCCCTCTTCGCACAAATATTGCTCTATTTCTAGTACTATCTACTCGCTTTTCAATCGGGCTAAGCTCTGCCCTTCATTTCACAAGACTAAGCCTTGTCTTGTTAACATCATATTACTGCATATCATGGGCTGAAATATCGCCAATATATCCAAAGCCACCATAGTCTAAAAGGCATCATCCTCATAGCTGGAAGACACCATGCCATGGCCTGAGGATCCCTCAAATTTGCATATCATTATTCAAAGGCGTCATGGTTCAGAGGCACCATTGTCATGGCCCGAGAACATCATTTCAGGGCCTGCGAATCCCTCACTAAACAATTCATAGCCCAGGACGTCATGGTCCAAGGACGTCATCTTTAACCGTCCGAAGACAACCTTCATGGTCCAAAAGGGAATCTACATCATATTTAAGTTTTCACAAATACATGTTTGTGGCATCTTTATCTGCAGGTAACCAGTAAGAAAATGCTATCCTAGCAGGAATGATCTCGCTCCAGTTCCTTCAACTGTCTCAAACCTTAACCGCTCACCATGGTCGCATCCGCATCTCGTGTTCGTTCTTGCAATGACTTCATCGGTATATTCCACCGATGAATCCGGAACTACACATGGCCTAATTCCTGTAAGACTAGGAATATGTAGGCAACTCGAAGACCGAAGTCCGGCCTCTGTCTTTCAAAGCATCCTGCCCGATCAAAATTGGCCATCATGTCTTTACCCGAAAACTCTTTCATCCTTCCCGGTTAAAGATGGGCAGTTGTTGATACCCAATTTTTTCCTATATATTTTTAATAAAGAGGGGCAGCTGTTGATACCTAATTTTTACCTATATATTTTTAATAGATATATATACTTTCAAAATAGCATATATGCATATATAAGCATGCGTAAGCATTTTTATAATTTTTCTATAATTTTTAAAGGCTTCAAATTGATTTATTTCTTCCCTTTTTACTCATAAAATTTCCAATAATTATCCTTCAAATTATTTTTGTGGTAATTTAGCCATATAAATTCTATATTTATGCTAAAATACTACTTAAATATTTTTAGTACATTTTCTATAATTACATTTACATTTTTTAGTTAATTTGCGTATATTTGCAATACTAGCCATATTAATGCATAATTACGTTATTAATACATAATTTGGACTTTTATATTTTTAAAATGTTAAACAGTTAAATTTTTAATTATTTTAGTATACGAAATATTTTTTGGAAATCATTTTATTATTTTTTATAAATTATATAGTACTAAAATGGCTATTTAAAATCTAGCCTAATTTCATTTCAATTCCAGCCTAATTCCAACCCCTTCCCAATCCCAATTCAGCCCAAACCGGACCCAAAATTACCCAGCCCAACTTAGGAACACCTACCTGACCCAATACCCGGCCAAATCCTGGTCGTTGATCATTTTGATCAACGACCCTAGTTTTCCCTCTTCTCAACCTATACCCCCCCCCAAACCTAATTCATTTCACAACCAACCCCGCCGCCCTAAAATCCTCTTTGCTCTCAGACACTCTCAACCTAAACCCTAATTTCCAAACACCGACCCCATCTATGGCCATCTCCGATGACCTCTCACCATCTCTCAGGCCTCCTATGGCTTCTCTCATGTCATTCTTGTCATCTCTAAGGCCCCCAAGGGACCAGGGCCATGTCGACTTGCATATAGGGTTCATCTCTTGCCTGTTCCTGGCCATTCTAGTGTGATTTCGAGTGAAATCGTTCTATATTAGCTACGATCTAAGGGTTTTTCGGTGTGTTTCTTCATCTCTGTATGGTTCTCTTCGAAACCCTAATTTCTTTTCCAAACTTCCTAGATCTGTATAGATATAAGATGAATTGATTTTGTTTCTTGTGTGTTTTACAATAACCTTGAGATTCTTTACAAGAGTCGTATGATTTCAAGTGATTTTCATCTTTTTTCTAAAATTTGGGTTTTCAGAATTTCTTTTTAAACTTTGTTTAATGATTCTTTGTGTTTAAACTTCTGATTCTCACACGTTTTGACTAATTTTATGAACATGATGCAACCTTAGCTCGTTTGTACTGAAAACCCTAATGTTTGGGGTTTTTCGTTTGGTTTCTGGATATTGGTACCTCTGACTGTGTTCTCGCCTTGGATTCTTGTGACTTCTCATGATTTACTTGTCCTAGTATGCTTCTATTGAATTTTCTTAGTTCTATCTTTCACTGATATCATGAACTTGTGTTTATACTAACCATTCATGCAAAACTTGTATGCTTCTCTTTGAATCAGTGTCGTTTAACCATGGGCTTTTGTTAAAGCTGTGTGAAATCCTGACTATTCATGCTCTACCTCATTTTATATGCTAAGCAAGCTGCTTCTTTCATGACTTTCTGAACCCTTGATTACTCTGAATCCCTTATTTTCTTGTTTAATTTGACCCCTTTCCATCTAACGCTTGATCCTTACTTCTTTACTCAATTTGATTGAATTTACCTGCCTTAATTGTTTTTCCTTGCCTTGTTTGCATTTTGCTGATTGTTATTAATTTATTTCCTTAATTAAATTGATGTGAATTTACCCTTAATTGCCTATTCTATATCTAAGTTTTACTTTATTCTTTTCCTTAAATACTGAGTATGTTTTACCGTTGGTTGAGTTGTCCCTTGATTAAGGGAAAATCTGGCTGATTTACATGTGGGTTCCCTAATTTACTACTTAATTAATTTATTACCTTGTTTGTTAAGTTTTTGATTCCTATATAAACCTCCTCTTCTTTTAAGTTCTGAACAACAACAAGAACAAGGAACACTAGTTCAAAAATTCTCTTTATACTTAAAGCTTTCTTATCTTTCTGTAACTTGCTACTTCCATTAGACTAGCCGGTTGTAAGCCAAGGCTAGTTATTACACTACACTACTCTATACTTTGTGTCTTGCTCTCCTTAACTGGTATGTCTCTAATTAAGTTTTGGAATCCAAACCCTATGTGTTTTTCATTCTTGCATTAGTTCATCAGTTATGGGGTCAACTTGTATCCTTGCCTACTTCTTTGATCAGCATGTTTAAAATCTACCTGTCCAATGTATGCTTTAGTTCTGCACCCTTTCTTGCTTACTTCTTTGCCTAGCATGTCTAAAATTCTATCCTTTCAATGCATGTTTTGCACTCAGCTTACATCTTTACTTAGCATGTCTATATTATATGTTTAAAACCTGTTCAAGACAGGCTAACTATTATCTATGTTCTAAACTATCTACTAAGTTTCCAAGATCCTAAGTGTTGTATGCAGTTTGTGACTACATGTCTGAACTATCCCTATCCATGTCCCCTAATGTGATTCTTGTGTGCCATAATCCCTCAATCTCTGTGTGAAGATCTGTTGGTGAAGTGTTCTTTTTCTGAATCTGGATGTTGTCTACTGTTTGACAAACTTCTTAAACTGTCTTCTACCACTAAGTTATTCCCTGTTTTCTGAAAAACATTCCTACTTATAAAGTGTTCTTTGTACTATTTTCAAAACAAAACTATGTCAAGCACTCTCACACTACTCCTAGAATATTAGGTTCTGCCCCTCTGACATGTGTACTGCCTTGAGATCCTTGAGATTTCTCTGAACTCTGGCATGTCAGAGCTGGCCTTTCCACATTGCACTTAAATCATGCATATAGGATCTAAATAGTTTTATAATTAGATATCATGCCTATAGAGTGTAAAGTGATTAAGTTTAGTTCCTGTTACAACATGTATTTACATTTGTTCCACTAGAAATCATGCCTATAAGTTCGAGCATCAGCTCTTCACAATTAGATACCATGCCTATAGGAATTAAAATTAGAAATCTTGCCCATAGAACCTAAAATCAATTTAGTTAAACAAATTTGTCTAATTAATGTTAGTTCATTCTAAATTGGCTTAATCAACTATCCGCTTCTTTAAATGAGTTTTTAAACATTGCCTTAATTTATTATCGCTAGAAAGCATGTCTATAGGATCTCAAGTGTCCGTTTAAAGGAAAATTGTTCCCTGTTTTACTGCACCAATATAGATACCATGCTCTTAGGACATCACTGTTCTGCGTTTAGGCAAGCCTATAGGGAGATTTAAATTTTGCAACTCTGAACTGTACTTTATTATTTAAAACTGTCTAGATTTAATAGGTTTGAATTAGTAGGCAAGCTAAATATGATCTTGACACTTTGTCCTAATTCACTACTGTATAATCCCTGCTCACCTAGATATCATGTTCTAGGATCTTCTCTTAAATACTTGACTATTGTTTGAAGACGTGCATTTACTTGTTATATTTGTGGAGGTAACTGTGGGCCTATAACTTGTTCCCTTTAAATGCAGTCCTAACTGTTCTTGATTGATGCCTAGACTTTTATCCTTTAAAACCTTAGGAAGGTATAGAACTAGCCAAAAGTAAAGGTCCTAAAATACCTCCAGGGTCACAAGGAAGGGACGGGTAGTGCACGCATAGGACATTTTCAAGGTTGCTAGAACGCTTTAGGCTATGACCAAGGGGGGACTTGGGTAGAGAAGGATATGATGACTACACGCTAATGTCACGTGTAGCCCCTCATTGAGGAGTGTTTACCGGGCATTTTGTGGGGTGATCCTGTAGGCTAACAAACCTAGGACCCCTTTTTCCCAATTCCTGATGTTTAAACTTTACTCTTTTATATGCAACTTGTTCGAATTCTTTGTCTTATTATTTGAGTCATACAATGTCCAACATGCTTTTATTTGCAATTATGTGTTTCAACTACTTATTGGTTAAAGGACTAATTCATAAGTATAAGTTTGGTCGGGACCCACCATTTTGGACCGAGAGAGGTGCCTAACACCTTTCCCTCAAAGTTATTTCGAGCCCTTACCCTAAATCTCTGGTAATGCAAACTAGTCTAAGAGTTAATCGCTCTAGGTGCCCTAACGCACCATAATCCGTTAGGTGGCGACTCTTCAAATACCCAAATCCCAAAAGGGAAATGAGTTATTACCCACATGAATGTCGGAACCCGGACTTTCTCCATAGAGGAAAAAGGGGGCGCGACATATGGGACGATGGATTTGTAGCTAAGGATAGGGGGTCGGCCAGCCAGATCTGAGGAGAGGACTTTATTGGATAAGCGGTATTCGCTCAATGCTCATGCCCAACAGCTGGTCTGGTTAGGTGATGGATACCGACTCCCCAATGATGAGGATATCAACACACCTGAGCAGTCTAAGGCCGATCTGGAGCAGTTAGATGATGAGGATGATGATGAGGAGGAGGAGGAGGAAGCACATGATAAAGAGTGGACAACGTCAGAGGATGAGGATGCAGTTTGATCAGGGAGTTTCCTTGCACCCTGCTCCTTTTTCTTGTTTTGTCAATTTGTGCATGCACTGAGGACACTGCATGATCTAAATGTGGGGTGGGGATTTGTAGAAATTAGTAGTAGTTGCTTGTTTTTGTTGTTTTAGTAAGTGTCATTTTCGTTAGCTAATTGTTTTAGTTATTTGTTTTAAGAATTTGTTTTCGTTTTTGTTTTTGTTATTTGTTTTTAGTTAGAAAATATTTTTTAAAAAATATAGAAAAACTGGACTCTTCCCAACGATAGATCTCCTAGACAGTTTTCTTGAGGGAAGTATGTCTAAAGAAAAATACCAAAAAGATTTTATTGTAGGTAGTGTAGTAATTCCCCCTTGGTTTTTCTTCGAGCCGTGGTTCTTTTCTAGGGGTTTTTAGTTGAACCGGGTGTAGTTAGTTTTAATTTTTAGGAGTAGGAAGCAATGGGCTATACATTTAATTGTAGCAATATCTCTTAGCTTTGTGATACCTTGAGAATAGTTAGTACTCTGGTTGTGATGCTTAGGCTCAATTTTTGACTCTAGTATAAGTACCTTAAATCGTAGATTCTTAAATTTTCTTAACTGCTTTGACTGGAGTGTCGCGATAAAAGCCAATCCTGAATGAGTTATGTGTCATGTCTGTGTGAGGTTTTGTATGTATTATGTGTAGTGCATTTGATGTCTAGAACTTGCTTCGCGTGTGTGCAAAGCGAAATAGTAGTTTTGTTCAGTTTGAGAAGTGATATAGGCGTTTCTTTGTTAAACCAGATATATATAGTTTACCGACCTAACTGCTATGTATCGTAGTTAACCCCTTTGAGCCTATAATCATATTCCTTTGGTAACCACATTACAAGTCGTACCCCTTTATTCGAATTTACCATATATTTGAACCTTGTCACCTCTTATGAGCACTTGAATTGTGATGAATTATGAAAAAGTTAAAGTGTGGGGTGGTGGGTTGGCTTTTGAGTGGAACAATTAAAATAAGGAGAAAGGTGTACCGTTTGAAAAAAAAAGAAATATGTCAATAAAAGCCACTTAGGTTGAACGAAAAGAAAAAATATATATATATTTAGTTGTATTGTATGAAAAATAATTCTTGATGGTGGTAGCTAGTGATATACTGGTGCTTAAAGAAGTAGGGGGTAATATAAAGTGAAGTTAAGGTAGAGTCTTGGTTTGATATAAGTATGGGCTTGAATGTTAAAGTATATATATTAAAGTGCTTAAGGGAGGTGTAGTCAGTTTTATCCAAATGTATCCTACCCGACCCGCAGCCTACATTACAACCAATGAAAGTTCTACCTGATCTTAGACTGAATGAACTCGATTAGTAGAGTATTACACTACGGGCAAGCCTATGGTGCATCATTTGTGGTATATGAATATTATTTCTGAGAGCGAGTGAAATTTTCCTATCTTAAGTTCCTACATTCTTAAAATTCATTGTGTGTGGAACTAAGCTCTTTGATTAGGTGAGGGCACATGATTCATAAAGGAAAGGTATTGGTGTTGACCTCCATGTTCAAGTAAGTAAGTTAATTGTGAATAAGTCATGGTATTTGTGAGTCAAATCTTAAGGCGAGGATGATATACCTTGGTGCTTAGACTATCTTAAATATTCTTGGTATAATGAGTTAAGGGAATTGCTTAAAAAATTTGTGTCTATAAGTTTATGATTGCTCAAGGACGAGCAATGTTTAAGTGTGAGTTATTGATGTGTGGCTATAATTCCATAGTTTCATACATCATTTGCCTTGCATTTTATATGCTTTAATGATAAACTATACTTTAATTGTGCGTAATGGAGTCTATTTTATGTGTAGGTAAATTGGAGATGAAAGTAGAGCAAAAGGAATACTTAAAGTCTAAAGTGTGCTTTAAAATAACTGAAAAGAAGAAAGAAAGAAAGAAAGAAGTGAGCAACCTATAAATGAGGAAGCTGGCGAAGCCAGGCCTAAAGCGGGCGTTAGAGCAGGTGACGCCAAGCCTAAAGCGAGCGTTAGAGTAGGCGGCGCCAGGTCTTTGGCAGGCATTGGAGCTGGCGACGCCAGGCCTGGGGCAAGCTCAAGCTGGCGGTAGACCTCGCGAGGCCAGGTCTGGGGTGCGCACATTCCGAGATTTGAAGTCTTATTTCATCTCCTGGTTTGACTAGGACTTGACCTACGTGTTTAGGTCTTTTCCTACACATATAAATAGACCTAAAAATGCCACTTTGGAGGACTTTGGCAACAGGAGGCAAGGATGGCTCGTGGAACACCCGTTGGGAGTTAGAATCATTGATTTCTACATCCTTTCATCTTTACTTTGTATTTTAATTATGCAAAATACTTTGGATATTGTTACTATAAGTATGAGTATCTAAACTCCTAATCTAGGGTTTTGATGGAACCTATTGGCGGATGACTTTCTTGTTACGTTAATATAGATCTGTCATAGTATTTTCTCTATTTGTTCAACTATATTATTATTGTTGTTGATTTAAGGGCTCTCAATCGACTGTGCCTATTTAGTGTGTATTACTCAGGAGAGAGTGCATATTTAGGTAGTTGTTGAACAACATCACTCCTAACGTATTTGAAGGATCAATACATAGGGTTTAAAGGTAGGATTAGGGATAACAAAGTCTTGGTGCGATCTGAGTGAGCCGTACTTAATGCCAGCTAGCGTAATTTGGGAGAATATGTCTAGTAAATTGTGATATTCACTCAGGAGAGAGTTACGATAGTCAGAGTGCTCATGATCGATAGAGAAGACTTAGGCAAATTTATAGAAGACATAGCGGAAAGGATTCCAACAATAGGGGAAATCATAACCTTAGATCATTCCAATTCTTGTCTACAACCCATTTGTAGTTAGTTATTATTTATTGCATTTTCATTACGTAATATTTAGTTAGTAAACATCCAATTTGTTACTTAAATATTTCTGAAGATTGATTACGTGAATTTGTGTAAGTCTAGTAGGTTAATAGGTTAATTCCCTGTGGGATTTGACTCCGGACTTATTAACTGGAATATATTTGCAACGGCCGCTAAGTCCTTTTATTAAGGCATAGTTGGGCGTGATCTATATTTGATAAGAATATAAGACAACATCAAAGTATTTCATCCGTCTTATAATATTTTTGTTGAAGCAAAGCCAAATTAAGCATAGATTCGTAAATATTATGTATCTTTTGAAAAACTAACGTGAATCTGATATGATTATTATTGTATCTTAAGCTTAGGACAAAGTCGGTACCAATTGCAAATAAACATCCTATGTTTTGAAAAGTTAGAAGGACTAAACACTATTAGGGGCCGTTTGATAGGATGCATTAGATATAATAATGTATGCATTAGGTTTGTGTATTAATGTGATAACCCAAAAGATCATCACTTATTTTAAAAGTAAATTCTGCATTCTGAGGCCTTAAAAAATCTCTTTCGGCATCACCTCGATTTGTGTGCGTAGTCTGGGCGCGTAGCCGGAAAGCTATTATGTGAAAATCTGTGAAAAATGATAAATTTTGCCTTTAAAATGAGTTTAAGTTGACTTCAGTCAATATTTTGTGTAAACGGACCCGAACCCGTGATTTGACGGTCTCGAGGGTCCGTAGGAAAATATGGACTTGGGCATATGCCTGGAATCGAATTCCAAGGTCCCAAACCCGAGAAATAAATTTTTTAACGAAAATTATTTTCTAAAATTGTTTATGAGTTTTGGAAATGAAAAGTATTTAAAACATGATGGTATCGGGCCCGTATTTTGGTTCCGGTGCCCGGTACAAGTCTTATATGTGATTTAAGATAAGTTTGTGAAATTTGGTAAGAAACGGACTTGAAACGACGTGAATTGGATCATTTATGAGAAAAATGGAAAATTTGAAGTTTTTGAGAAATTTCATGATTTTAGTAATTTGAATGCGCGAGCGAGTCCGTATGATGTTTTTAGGTTGGTGTGCATGTTTGGTTTGGAGCCTCGAAGGCTCGGATGAGTTTTGGATAGGCCACGCAATGAAATTTTAACTTAGGGAATTGCTGGTATGCTATAGACCTGCAGTCTCGCAAATGCAAGCAATGTGTCGCAAATGCGAGATGTGGCCTGGGTTACCTTCTTCGCAAATGCGAAATGACTGTCGCAAATGCGACAACTGCCTGGAATCCCCCTTGGTCTCAAATGCGAGACTTCAGTCACAAATGCGACTTTGCATTCGCAAATGCAAACTTAGCAGAAGTCTGGGTTCGCAATTGTGAACTCTGGTCGCAATTCTCATATCTACAACCTGCAATTTTATAACTTAGCTGAAAATCTTTCATTTTTCACACTCTTTCAAAACCAAAACACTCTTGGGCGATTTTTCAAAGACAACTCGTCTTCCAAATCGATTGTAAGTCAATTTTAACTCGTTTTCTTCAATCATTAACATCTTTTCACATGATTTCAGCTCAAAATCAATGATTTTCATGGGGGAAATTGGGAGTTTTGGGTAGAACCTAAGTTTTTTAAAAATTGGGGATTTGAACTTCTATTTGAGGTCCGATTTCAAAACAAATTATATATTTGGGTTCGTAGGGAAATGGGTAATCGGGTTTTGGTTCGAACTTCGGGTTTTGACCATCTGCGCCCGGGGGCGATTTTTGACTTTTTGGGTAAAACTTTAGAAAACTCATTTTCATGCATTGGAATTGATTCATTTAGCATTTATTGATGTAATTAAGTAACTTGTGGCTAGATACGAGCGAATTGGTGGTGGAATCAAGAGGTAAAACGATAGTAGAGGCTTGAATTGTGTTTGTGGCATCGAGGTAAGTGTTTGGTCTAACCTTAGCTTGAGGGATTAGGAGTTGAATCCTATTTGCTATGTGGTATTTGTCGAGTACGACGTATAGGCATGGTGACGAGTATCTATACGTTGGTGTCAAGCTGCCGGTGAGTCTATTATTGTGATTAGTATGACTTCGTTGTATTATTCATGCTTTGATGATGATTTCTATTGTTGGGCAAAGTTTGTGGAAGTAATTAAGACATTTGAACATTGAGGAGTGTTGGCTCAAGTTGTATAATGTAATGTGTAAGTATAAGTGGTAATTGAACCTTTTAGAGCATTGGCTCAAGTTGTGAAGTGAGTTGAGAAGTAAAAGTGAAAAAAAGAGAAAAGAATCATTATATTATCTTCCTTGCCGGGAATTTATTGCTTTTAATGTTATCTCCGTTGCCGGGATGTTGATGCTTCTTACGATGTTGTTCCCTTGCCGGGATTTGATTGTTGAATTATTGTTCCCTTGCCGGGATTCTTATTGTAGTTTCATTTATTCCCTTGCCCTATTGTTTGTGATTGTTTTTTAGGTGAGGAAGAGTGTTAAAGCACGAAGGGTGATGCCGTATATGATTTGTGAGAAAAGAGTGTAAAGCACGAAGGGTGATGCAGTGACGCACAATGTACCATTCTGTGCCTATTATATTGATTTTATGGTGAGGATGAGAGTAAAAACACGAAGGGTGATGTCGTGCACTTGTCCTTGAATTTCCTGATTCTTGCTGATAATTGAGTTATGTTGTTCTTTACGTTTACTTACTGATTTTCTGTTGTTACTTGATTTTATTTCTATGTTATAGATTCCCTTACCCTATTTGCCTTGTGATTTGTTGCTTGGGTGAGGAAGAGTGTAAAGCACGAAGGGTGATGCCATGTATTGTTTTGGTAAGAGAGTGTAAAGCACGCAGGGTGATGTCGTGCACTTGTCTTTGATTTCCTTATTTTTATTGATAACTGAGTTACGGTTTCTCTACATTTAATTGTTGGTTTCCTGTTGATACTTGTCGTACCCCGCAGCATGATTTCCCTTTCCTATTTTCAATTGAACTGTGGTGATCCTCATATTTATTTATCGTTCTTCTATTATTATTCGATGTTTCCCTACAACATGTTTCCCCTTCCCATACTTGACTGTATATTACTGTTCTTCTTTTCCGCTGTATATAGTTAAACTGCATAGGTTTATTTGGTAGTCTGGTCCTAGCCTTGTCACTACTTCGCTGAGGTTAGGCTAGGCACTTACCAGCACATGGGGTCGGTTGTGCTGATACTACACTCTGCACTTTTTATGTAGACCCCAGTGTTGTAGACTTCGGACCATAGTGAGATTGTTGTTTCTGGATCATCAAGCGACTCAAAATAGTCCTGCAGGCGTCCGCAGGCGTTGACATCCCCTTCTATCTACTATTCATGTTTCTTTCATGTATTTCCAGATACAGTATTGTATTTATTTATTTCAAACCTTATTTGTAGTACTCTTAGACCGCCTGTGAAGTTGTGACTCCAGTTCTGGATAGTTTTGTTTAAACAATTGTATTGGTTATACTCAGTAAGTTTATTATTTTTCTTCTGCTTGATATAAATTCTGTTGTCTTTAAGTTATTGCTCATAATTTCTTGTAAAGTATTAAAATGGGAAAAAAAGGTAATTTGTTCAAACAGTCGGCTTGCCTAGCTCACACTAGTAGGCGCCATCACGACCCCCGAGGGTGGGAAATCCGGGTCGTGACAAGTTAGTATCAGAGCCCTAGGTTACTTAGGTCTCACAATTCACGGACAAGCTTAGTAGAGTCTGAGGGATCGGTACGGAGACGTCTGTATTTATCCCCCAGAGGCTACAGAGTTAGGAAAAACTTCACATCTATTCTTTCCTGTCGTGTGATTTTGTTCTCTCAATGATAAATTGAAACCTCTACTCTTGTCCTTTCGCGAATGGCGAGGTCACGTACCGCTTCTTCAGCCAAACAACAGTACAGACCGGTATTAGATCAGCTACATCTTTGGAGGCTTTGCGGAGGTTGGATATGTTTCACCCAGCTCTTCACTACTACTTTCAGCGGTGCATCTTCTGAGGATCCCTAGGATTATCTGGACAGCTGTCATGAGGTTCTCAGGAGCATGGGGATAGTCGAGACCAATGGGGTCAATTTTGCTGCTTTTCGCTTGCCTGGATCCATCAAGACTTGGTGGAGAGATTATTGTTTGGCTAGACCAGCCGGATCACCAGCTTTGACTTGGGAGTAGTTTACTCAATTATTTCTGGAGATGTTTCTCCCTATTACTCATAGAGAGATCTATCGGAGGCAGTTTGAGCATCTCCAGCAGGGTTCTATGACAGTTACTCAGTATGAGACCAGATTCATCAACTTGGCTCGTCATGCTCTTATCACACTTCCCACCGAGAGAGAGAGAGAGAGAGAGAGAGAGAGAGAGAGAGAGAGAGAGAGAGAGAGAGAGAGAGAGAGAGAGTGAGGAGGTGCACTAAGGGACTCATTCAGCCCGCTCAGTCAGCTAGAGGTGGAGGTAGAGGTATTAGAGGTGGAGGTAGAGGTGCTAGAGGTGCTAGAGGTAGAGGTAGAGGTATTAGAGGTGGAGGTACAGGTACTGTTCTGGTTTGTAGCAGAGATGCCTCAGTTTTATTTGATCCGGGATCTACGTACTCCTATGTGTCATCTTATTTTGCACCGAATCTGGTCATGCCTAGTGATTCTTTGAGTGATCGTATTTATGTATCTACACCGGTGGGTGACTCTATTGTGGTAGATCGAGTCCATCATTCATGTGTAGTTGCGATTGGGGGTCTTGAGACTCGTGTAGATTTGCTTCTTCTGGACATGGTTGATTTCGATGTCATATTAGGGATGGACTAGTTATCACCTTATCATGCTATCTTGGACTGTCATACCAAGACTATGACCTTAGCCTTGCCGGGTTTACCTCATTTAGAGTGGAGAGAGACTCTTGGTCATTCTACCCGTAGTGTTATCTCATATATGAAGGCTCGGTGTATGGTCGAGAAGGGGTGTTTGGCCTATTTGGCCTATGTTCGTGACTCTAGTGCTAAGGTTCCTTCTATTGATTTTGTGCCCATTGTTCATGACTTTCCTGAGGTATTCCCTTCAGACCTGCCGGGTATGCCACCCGACAGGGACATTGACTTTTGCATTGATTTGGCTCCGGGCACTCAGCCCATTTCTATCCCGCCATATCGTATGGCCCCGACTAAGTTGAAAGAGTTGAAGGAGCAGTTGCAAGACTTGCTTGAAAAAGGTTTCATTAGACCTAGTGTTTCGCTTTGGGGTGCGCCGGTGTTGTTTGTTAAGAAGAAGGACGGATCGATGAGAATGTGTATTGATTATCGGCAGTTGAACAAGGTTACAATCAATAATAAGTATCTGTTCCCTAGGATTGATGATTTGTTTGATCAGCTTCAGGGTGCCAAGGTATTTTTGAAGATTGACTTGAGATCTGGCTACCATTAGTTGAGGATTAGGACATTCGATGTTCCTAAGACAGCTTTCCGCACTCGGTACGGGCATTATGAGTTCCTGGTGATGTCATTCAGGTTGACAAATGCCCCAGCAACTTTTATGGATTTGATGAACTAAGTGTTCAGGCCTTACTTGGATTCGTTTGTGATAGTCTTTATTGATGATATTTTGATTTATTCCCGTAGCTGGGAGGAGCACGAGCAGCATCTTATAGTGGTTCTTCAGACTTTGAGGGATAGTCAGTTGTATGCTAAGTTTTGAAGTGCGAGTTCTGGTTGGGTTCAGTTGCATTCCTAGGTCATGTTGTATCAGTATAGGGTATTCAGGTTGATCCAAAGAAGATTGAGGCAGTCAAGAACTGGCCTAGACCAGCATCAGCTACAGAGATCCAGAGTTTCTTGGGATTGGCAGGCTACTATCGTCGGTTTGTGGAGGGGTTTTTATCTATCGTAGCCCCGATGACCAGGTTGACCTAAAAGGGTGCCCAGTTTAGATGGTCGAACAAGTGTGAGGCGAGCTTTCAGAAGCTCAAGACAGCTCTGACTACGGCACCGGTGTTGGTTTTGCCTATAGGTTCAGGACCTTATACAGTTTATTGTGATGCATCTCGTATTAGACTTGGTGTGGTATTGATGCAGGATGGTAAGGTCATTGCTTATGCTTCACGACAGTTGAAGATCCATGAGAAGAACTATCTGGTTCATGATTTGGAGGTAGCAGCCATCGCTCACGCGTTGAAGATTTGGAGACATTATCTGTATGGTGTGGCATGTGAGGTGTTCACGAATCACAAGAGTCTGCAGTATTTGTTCAAGCAGAAGGAGCTAAATTTGAGGTAGAGAAGGTGGTTGGAGCTATTAAAGGATTATGATATCACCATCTTATATCATCCGGGAAAGGCCAATGTGGTGGCCGATGCTTTAAGTAGAAAGTCAGGCAGTATGGGTAGTCTTACTTATATTCTGGTCGGTGAGAGACCGCTTGCCTTGGATGTTCAGGCTTTGGCCAATTAGTTTGTGAGGTTAAATGTTTCTGAGCCTAGCCGTGTTTTAGCTTGCACAGTCGCTCGTTCTTCATTATTGGAGCACATCCATGGTCGGCAGTATGATGATCCCCATTTGTGTGTCCTTAGAGACACGGTGTAGCACGGAGGTGCCAAGCAGGTTACTTTAGGTGATGATGAAGTTTTGAGATTGCAGGGTCGAATTTGTGTGCCTAATGTGGATGGGCTTCGAGAGTTGATTTTAGAGGAGACCAATAGTTCTCGGTACTCTATTCATCCAGGCACCGCGAAGATGTATCAGGATTTGCGGCAGTATTATTGGTGGAGAAGAATGAAGAAGGATATCATTATATATGTGGCTCGGTGTTTGAATTGTTAGCAGGTTAAGTACGACCATCAGAGACCTGGTGGTTTGTTCCAGAAGATTGAGATTCCTAAGTGGAAGTGGGAGCGTATCACTATGGACTTCGTCGTTGGACTCCCACGGACTCAGAGGAAATTCGATGCAGTGTGGGTTATTGTTGATAGGCTGGCCAAGTCAGCACATTTCATTCATATGGTAGTCTCCTACTCTTCCGAAAGGTTAGCTGAGATCTATATCCGGGAGATTGTTTGTCTTCATGGTGTTCCCGAGTCTATCATTTTGGATCGAGGTACACATTTTACCTCCCATTTCTAGAGAGTAGTTTAGCGAGAGTTGGGCACACGGGTTGAGTTGAGCACAGCGTTTCATCCTCAGACGGACGTGCAGTCAGAGCGGACTATTCAGATTTTGGAGGATATGCTTCGAGCTTGTGTCATTGACTTTGGAGGCTCGTGGGATCAATTTTTGCCTTTAACAGAGTTTGCCTACAACAACAGCTACCAGTCGAATATCCAGATGGCTCCTTATGAGGCTTTGTATGGTAGGCGGTGTCGGTCGCCGGTTGGATGGTTTGAGCTGGGAGAGGCTCGGTTGTTGGGTACGGATCTAGTACAGGATGCCTTGGACAAGGTCAGGATTATTCAGGATAGGCTTCGTACAGCTCAGTCCAGGCAAAAGAGTTATGTCGACCGCAAGGTTTGTGATTTGGCATTCATGGTCGGTGAGCGAGTATTACTTCGAGTGTCGCCTATGAAGGGCGTGATGAGATTTGGGAAGAGGGGTAAGCTTTGCCCTAGGTTCATTGGCCCGTTTGAGATTCTTGATCGAGTGGGAGAGGTGGCTTACAGACTTGCATTACCGCCGAGATTATCAGTCGTGCATCCAGTGTTTCATGTGTCCATGCTTCTGAAATATCGCAATGATCTATCCCACGTGTTAGATTTCAGCATTGTCTAGTTGGACAAGGACTTTTCTTACGAGGAGGAGCCGGTAGCTATTCTAGACTGGCAGGTTCGTCAGTTGAGATTGAAGAGTTTTCCTTTCGTTCGTGTTCAGTGGAGAGGTCATCCTGCTGAGGCATCGACCTGGGAGTCCGAGTCCGATATGCGGAGCCATTATCCCCATCTTTTCCCCAACTCAGGTACTTCCTTCTTCTGTCCGTTCGAGGATGAATGGTTGTTTTGCGCTCCGAGGCCTTAAAAAAACTCTTTCAGCATTACCTCGATTTGCTGCACAGCCCGGGCGCATAGCCGGAAAGCTATTATTTGAATATCTGTGGAAAATGATGAATTTTGCCTTTAAAATGAGTTTAAGTTGATTTCGGTCAATATTTTAGGTAAACAGATCCGTACCTGTGATTTGACGATCCCGGAGGGTCCGTAGGAAAATATGGGACTTGGGCGTATGCCCGGAATCGAATTCCGAGGTCCCAAGCTCGAGAAATGAATTTTGTAAAGAAAATCATTTTCTGAAATTGTTTATGAGTTTTGGAAATGAAAAGTTTTTAAAACTTGATGGTATCGGGCTTGTATTTTGGTTCCGGCACCCGGTACAAGTCTTATATGTGATTTAAGATAAGTCTGTGAAGTTTGATAAGAAACGGACTTGAAACGACGTGAATCGGATCGTTTTTGAGAAAAATGGAAAATTTGAAATTCTTGAGAAATTTCATGATTTTAATGCTAAATTCATAGTTGTTGATGTTATTTTAGTAATTTGAATGCGCGAGCGAGTCCGTATGATGTTTTTAGGTTGGTATGCATGTTTGGTTTGGAGCCCTGAGGGCTCGGGTGAGTTTTGGATAGGCCACGGAGTGAAATTGTAACTTAGGGAATTGCTGGTATGCTACAGGTCTGCAGGCTTCGCATTTGCAAAGCCTGTCTCGCAAATGCGAGAAATGTGTCGCAAATGCGAGATGTGGTCTCGGCTGCCTTCTTCGCAAATGCGAAGTGACTATCGCAAATGCGACAACTGCCTGGAATCCCCATTGGTCGCAAATGCGAGACTTCAATCGCAAATGCGACATTGCATTCGCAAATGCGAACTTAGCAGAAGTCTGGGTTAGCAATTGCGAACCCTGGTCGCAATTCCCATATCTGCAACCTGCAATTTTATAACATAGCCGAAAATCTTTCATTTTCCACACTCTTTCAAAACCAAAACACTCTTGGGCGATTTTTCAAAAACAACTCTTCTTCCAAATCGATTGTAAGTCAATTTTAACTAGTTTTCTTCAATCATTAACATCTTTTCACATGATTTCAACTCAAAATCAATGATTTTCATGGGGGAAATTGGGAGTTTTGGGTAGAACCTAAGTTTTTTAAAAATTGGGGATTTGGACTTCTATTTGAGGTTCGATTTCAAAACAAATTATATATTTGGGTTCGTAGGGAAATGGGTAATCGGGTTTTGGTTCGAACTTCGGGTTTTGACCATCTGCGCCCGGGGGCGATTTTTGACTTTTTGGGTAAAACTTTAGAAAACTCATTTTCATGCATTGGAATTGATTCATTTAGCATTTATTGATGTAATTAAGTAACTTGTGGCTAGATACGAGCGAATTGGTGGTGGAATCAAGAGGTAAAACGATAGTAGAGGCTTGAATTGTGTTTGTGGCATCGAGGTAAGTGTTTGCTCTAACCTTAGCTTGAGGGATTAGGAGTCAAGTCTTATTTGCTATGTGGTATTTGTCGAGTATGACGTATAGGCATGGTGATGAGTATCTATACGTTGGTGTCAAGCATGCCCGTGATTCTATTATTGTGATTATTATGACTTCGTTATATTATTCATGCTTTGATGATGATTTCTATTATTGGGCAAAGTTTGTGGAAGTAATTGAGATATTTGAACATTGAGGGGCGTTGGCTCAAGTTGTATAATGAAATGTGAAAGTATAAGTTGTAATTGAATTTTTTAGAGCATTGGCTCAAGTTGTGAAGTGAGTTGAGAAGTAAAATTGAAAAAAAGAGAAGAGAATCATTATATTATCTCCATTGCCGGGAATTTGTTGCTTTTAATGTTATCTCCCTTGTCAGGATGTTGATACTTCTTACGATGTTGTTCCCTTGGCGGGACTTGATTGTTGAATTATTGTTCCCTTGCCGGGATTCTTATTGTTGTTTCATTTATTCTCTTGCCCTATTGTTTGTGATTGTTGTTTGGGTGAGGAAGAGTGTTAAAGCACGAAGGGTGATGCCGTATATGATTTGTGAGAAAAGAGTGTAAAGCACGAAGGGTGATGCAGTGCCGCACAATGTACCATTTTGTGCCTATTATATTGATTTTATGGTGAGGATGAGAGTAAAAGCACGAAGGGTGATGTCATGCACTTGTCCTTGACTTTCCTGATTCTTGCTAATAATTGAGTTATGTTGTCCTTTACGTTTACTTACTGATTTTCTGTTGTTACTTGATTTTATTTCTATGTTATAGATTCTCTTACTCTATTTGCTTTGTTATTTGTTGCTTGGGTGAGGAAGAGTGTAAAGCACGAAGGGTGATGTCGTGTATTATTTTGGTGAGAGAGTGTTAAAGCACGAAGGGTGAAAAAGTGTTAAAGCACGAAGGGTGATGTCGTGCACTTGTCTTTGATTTTCTGATATTTATTGATAACTGAGTTACGGTTTCTCTACATTTAATTGTTTGGTTTCCTGTTGATACTTGTCGTACCCCGCAGCATGATTTTCCCTTCCTATTTTCAATTGAACTGTGGTGATCCTCATATTTATTTGTTGTTCTTTTGTTATTATTCGATGTTTCCCCGCAACATGTTTTCCCCTCCCATATTTGACTGTATATTACTGTTCTTCTTTTCCGCTGTATATAGTTAAACTGCACAGGTTTATTTGGTAGTTTGGTTCTAGCCTCGTCACTACTTCGCTGAGGTTAGGCTAGGCACTTACCAGCACATGGGGTCGGTTGTGCTGATACTACACTCTGCACTTTTTGTGCAGACCCCAGTGTTGTAGACTTCGGACCGTAGTGAGATTGTTGTTTCTGGTTCATCAAGTGACCCGAGGTAGTCCTGCAGGCGTCTGCAAGCCTTGAATTCCCCTTCTATCTACTATTCATGTTTCTTTCATGTATTTCCAGAGATAATGTTGTATTTATTTCTTTCAAACATTATTTGTAGTACTTTTAGATCGTCTGTGAAGCTGTGACTCCAGTTCTGGGTAGTCTTGTTTAAACAGTTGTATTGGTTATACTCAGTAATTTTATTATTTTTCTTCCGCTTGATATAAATTCTGTTGTCTTTAAGTTATTGCTCATAATTTCTTGTAAAAGATTTAAATGGAAAAAAAGGTAATTTATTCAAACAGTCGGCTTGCCTAGCTCACACTAGTAGGCACTATCACGACTCCCGATGGTGGGAAATTTGGGTCGTGATAATTAATAATGCCTTGTTTGGTACACATTTTAAACCTATGCATTAGTTATACACCCTATTTGGTATTATCCTATGCATAATTAATGCACAGAAAACTACGGTATTAACAATAAAATGGATTGTAATGCATGGATTAGCTTAGTCAAAGACAAAATTGTCCTTTAAAATTAATACTTAATTAAAATATGCTATTAGATTAATGCACATTTGAAATAATCTAAATAGTGAGAAATAAAATTATATCTCTAGTAAATAAATAAATAAATACTTAGAATATTTCTTTTTTATATAAATAAATATTCAGTTCTATATTACAATATTGGTAGACAAATTAAATAATTATTTTTAAACTTTTTTCATATAAAAACAATCATCAACATATGTTTCTTTTAATAGCAATAGAGTGATGGACTGGTTTGTGAGGGCATTTTTTTAACGGAAAAGGTCCAAATATACCCTTATACTATATGAAATTGAGCACATAGCCCTTCGTTAATACTTTAGCCCATATATGCCCTTATCGTCACATAGTTGGTCCATATATACCCTTGTAGTCACATAGTTGGTCCATATATGCCCTTTTTCGAAACGGAATCCACCCAAACTAATTAGCTCTTTCTTTAATTGTATTAAAGTATATTACAAACACTATTTTCTTTTTATTTGTACTTTTTTTTCCTTTACCTTTCTCTTTTCTCTTTTCTTTCTTCTTTTTTCTTTTCTTCTTTTTTTTTTCCTTTTTCTTTCTCCCATATCCGATTTTCTTCATTGCTGATGCCTTCTCCATTTTCGTTACCAATTCACGTGATTTTATTCCTAAAAATCAAACCTACACCACCAAAATCTTCCTAGCGAGAAGACCCTGGTTCTTCCGAAAAGAAGGAGATGAAAATTGCTGGAGAAATTTCGGTGGTGTTAATTTGGTGAAGGTATGATATGGTTATTCAAATTTTGAAGGTGTTGTTCACTGTGGAGCTTCAAATCTGAAGGGAACAAGAGCTTCAAAATTCAAATAACCATATCCTACCTTCACCAATTAACACCACTGAAAAAATTTCTCAGATAATTTTATCTCCTTCATGTCAGAAGAACCTGTGGGGTTTGTGATATTAAAAATAGCAGGAATTCATGAGTTTTGTCAAGTGAAATTGGTGACAAAAATAGAGAAGGCATCAACAACAATGGAGGAACTCGAATATGGGAGAAAGAAAAAGAAAAAAAGAGAAAAAAGTAAAGAAAGAAAAAAAGGTACTAATAAAAAGGAAATGATAGTTGTAATATACTTTAGTACAATTAACGAAATAGCTAATTATTTTGGATGAATTCCGTTTCAAAAAGGGCATATATGGACCAACTATGTGACGGTAAGGGCATACATGGGCTAAAGTATTAACGAAGGGCAAATGTGCTCTATTTCGTACAGTACAAGAATATATTTGGATCTTTTACGTTTTTTTAAACAAATAATTCTTCTAAAAATTGTGCAATGCTTTAATATAGCAAATCAAACAATGGATGAAAATATGTCATTATAATTAATGTCAACATAACTAATGCAAGCATGTACCAACATTACTAATACATCATATTCAGCATTAATCTCCCTACCAATTCTTCTACACTCTACCAAATGACCGCTTAAGGATATGACAAAGCAACGTGGCTGCCGGCTATTAAAGGCAATTGCAATAGCCAAGAGCGGGTCCCACATGGGTGATTTTGTCTTGGGAAGTAATCATGACATTATATGGGTAGAACCGTCAAGCAGGATATAAGCTTTCAAGGCATGTACAATAATTGTTTTTATCAGCCAATGGAATCAATTGATATTGCTAAAATTACAAATATATCCTTCTGACCCGAATAGTTACCGGATGTAGCTCTTTTTGTTTTTCAGATGCAGCTCACATTGCCGCTTATTAATAGTAACAATAACAATGTATATTTTGCTCTCTAAGTTATCAATTACTTCATTTTACAGTTTGTTTGGCCAAATTTTTTTTTTCTTTCAAAAAGGCTCATCTCATAGAGTTGAGGTGTGTGATAAAATTTTTAGGTAAAAAAAAAGTGTTTTTCAATTGTAGCCGAAGTTATTTTCCAGAAGCTAAAAAGGTAATTTTTTCTTGAAAGCTTGGCCATATACAAATAATTTTTCTAAAATATAAACTTTATTTTTAAAAAGTACTTTTTCGAAAGCACTTTTTAAATAAATAAATTTTAAAAGCTTGGTTAAACAAACTATAGTAGATCCGTACTATCATGAAACCTTTTTTTTATAGGAAAAATCAATTTTCAACCAAACACCAAGGAAGAATGGCTTTAAGCTTCTTATAAAAATATAACCGCTTAACAGTGTTTCAAGGAGAAACGGAGTTCAGCTTTTGCAATTCCTAAAGAACTCACAACAAAGAAAAGTTCTTGAACAGAATTTGAAAGAGAATTGTATAAGAGAGATAGAGAGAATGAGAGGAGACAGTAAATCTATTTCATGATCCAGAAAAAAAATTACAAGCAGTTTTAAAGTACGAAATTCTATCTAATATTTGTAATTACTAATTAAAATTACAAAGTTACCCCTCTCCCTAATTTGGCATGATACAACTACTCCCTCCCTAAGAATCCTTGTCCTTAAGGATTAAACTAGGGATGACAAAACGGTTAAAAGAAATCAGTTAACTACCCATATTATTCACTAGGTTAGATAATGAACTTTTTTAAAACGGGTCAAAAATGAATAAGAACCATATTACCCTTTTAGAAAATGGATAACCAGTGGATAACTAATGGGTTTAATTTTACACTTTTAAGACCTCAAATTGGGGATTCCTCAAGTTTGGGAGAATCCTCAAAAGTAATCATATTCAAGAAGCCATGGATAATATGGTTGCCGGTTAACCCATTTTATCCGTATTAAATATGGATCGGGTCGGATAATTTATCTGCATTTTTATTATCCGTTTTTTACCCGTCTCATATCCGACCCGTCCCGTCCCGTCCGTTTGTCACCCCTAGATTAAACAAATGAAATTGTTGCTGGAGTGTATGAAGATCTACCGAAGTACTATCTTCAGAAGCACAATTAAACCACTTCACTAAGACTTGTGTGACTGCATGATTGTTCTTGGGCACAACTCTTCTATCTATAACAGCTTCAGGCTCTAGTATAACATGACCATGTTGGAAAGAGAGACTGGAAGGTGAGGGACAGCATGTTTGTTGCCAATCTTCTTCTTCAGTTATGACACATGAAACGTATGATTAATCTTAACATGTGATGGCAATTCCAACTGATAAGCTACGTTACCAATCCTTTTAATAACTAGTAAAGGACCAAAGTACTTAGGACCAAGCTTCTGATAGGATAGTCCCATCAAGGATACCTGCTTATAAGGATGTACCTTTACATACACAAGATCACATACAGTAAATTCTCTCTAAGACCTTCTCTTATCAGCTTAATGTTTCATTCGTTGTTGAGCCAAAATCAGATGATGTTTCAGCAACCTGATAGTTTCCTCCCTAGCTTGCAAGCTTCTGTCTACATCTTCAATCATGGAGCCATGTGGAAAGTAAGGAATATGTAAAGGGGGGTTTTTGTCCGTATACAACCTTATAAGGTGTCATCTGAATAGAGGAGTGAAAATTGGTGTTGTACCACCACTCTGCCAATGGTAATCACTGAACTCATTCCTTCAGTCTATCACCACACGTACATCTTAAGTATCCCTCCAAACAATTATTCACAACTTCAGTTTGTCAATCGCTCTGAGGATGGTAGGCTGAAGAGTGATGCAATGCCACATCTTGCATGTTAAACAACTCCTGCCAGAACTTACTGAAGAACATTAGTGTCTTTGTCGCTAATAATTGTTTGGGGCAATCCATATAATCTGTGTATGCTGCCCAGAAACAGCTTGGCTATATCAATTGCTGTGTAAGGGTGAGATAGACCCATAAAGTGAGCATATTTACTTAGTCTATCTACTACCACCAAAATAACAGACTTATTATGGGATTTGGGAAGCATCAAGGCGAATGTCTTGCCAAATTCTTTCAGAAATGCAGTGGTTGTAGCAAACCAGGAGATACCACATGCTCAATTTTGTTCTTCTGACACACTACACATTATCTAACATAATGTACTTCTTTCTTTATGCCCTCCCAGTAGAAGATCAATTTCAGCCTCTGTAATATAGCTTCCCTACCTGAGTGGCCACCGATAGGACTATCATGATAAATCTGCATCAATTTCACTCAGTTCAGCTATGTGCGCAATCACCAACATCCCTTTTTTATACAATAAGCCATCTCTCTATATATAACCAGGTTTAGAGGAACTATCAACAGATAATTCTTGTAATATCCTAACCATATGTTCATCATTGCTATTAGAGTCCTTTACCTGCTGTAAAAACTGACCAATAATTACTAACATATCATGCAGTTGGGGTGCTCGATCAGACCTTCTTGACAGAGCATCTGCAGCAAAAATTTCACTCCCTTTCTTGTAAACTATAGAGTAGCCATACCCCCATGAACTTAGTCAACCACTTTTGCTGGCTAGGAGTGGTAATTCTTTGTTCCATCAAGTATTTTAAACTTTGATGATCAGTTTTGATGACAAAATATCGTCCTATTAAGTAGGGCCTCCATTTTTGCACAGCCATCACGATTGCCAACATTTCTTTCTCATAGACAGATAGGGATGAATACCTTGGTCCCAAAGCTTTACTCATGAAAGCCAAGGGGTGTCCTTTTTGCATCAACACAGATCCTACTCCGGTTGAACATGCATCAAATTTAATGACAATTCCTGAGTAAAATCTGGCAGTGCTAGAACAGGTGGAGAAGCCAAGGCTTTTTTTAATTTCTGAAATGCAAAATCAGTTCATCTGACCACCCAAACGCCTCCTTTCTCAATAAGTTAGTCAAAGTTCTAGCCATAATACCGTATGCCTTTATAAATTTCATGTAGTACCCCGAGAGACCTAGAAAACCTCTTAATTCTTTAATTGTCTTGGGCCTATGCTAAGTTTGCATTGCTTCTATCTTTTTAGGATCAGCAGATACTCCCTTAAAAGATATAATGTGGCCTAAATACTCCACTTCATTCTGAGCAAAAAAACACTTAGTTTGACATATAAGCAATTATCTTCCACCATCTTGAATGTCAGCTCCAAATGTTCTAAATGACTGTTCCAAGAAGAACTGTAGACTAGAATGTCATCACAGAACACCATAATAAACTTTCTAAGATAATGCTGAAAAATATGGTTCACTAAACTTTGGAAAGTGGATGGTGCATTTGTTAGTCCAAACGGCATCACCACGAATTCATAGTGCCCATGGTGTGGCCGAAATGTTGTCTTCTCTATATCATCATCCGCCATCCTTATTTGATGATACCCAGATCTCAAATCTAATTTAGAGAAGTATTGCGCTCCTCCCAGTTCATCAAGTAGCTCCTCTATCATAGGTATAGGGAATTTGTCCTTGACAATGGCTTTATTCAATTCTCTATAGTCTATACACATTCTTCATGATCCATCCTTCTTCTTAACCATTACTATTGGTGATGAATAAGGACTCACACTTGTTCTAATTACTCCAGAATCAAGCATATCTTGGACTTGCTTTTCAATCTCATCTTTTGAATAGTTGGATATCTGTACGGCCTTATTGATAGGAGAAGTCCTTTCTTTCAGAATTATTTTATGATCATGTGTTCTATATGGTGGGAAGGCAATAGGGATACTGAAAACCTTAGAGTATTTATCAGCAAGGGATTTCACATCAATTGGAATACTTATCTCCTGATTTTGCAATGTATGAGCAGCATGTTGCCTGAGTTTCACCATTATGACTATCATCATGGATAATTGGGCTGGTTTTTGTATCAACTTCTGCATTTTTTTGTTGTCCACCCATTGATTCTCAGGAGGTCGACTTCCCCTTAATGATACTTTCTATTTCCCCACCAAAAACTCCATTTTGAGCTGCATGGAATTCCATTTGATATCACCCAATGTAACCAACTATTGTATTCCCAAAACTACATCATATCCCCTTGTACCGTATTAGTACATCCTAACCTCTTTGCAGCATCAAGATCCATGAAATTATGGGTGCTACCTGTGTCAAGATCCCCTAACTCGCATAGTTCTATAATCATGAGCTCCAGATATGGCATGAATTGAGACTTGAGGTCTCTTCAGTAACCTGGCTCTGATACCATTGATACAACCCAGAGAGAACCATACCCCAAAAGCTAGCTATTAAGGTGGGAGAGCCCAAAGCTATATAAACCCCACATCAGCACATTGCAATACCGAAGTGGGACTCAAGTCCCATACCTTGCATGGACCATAACAGAAAATGAAAAACGAAAAGCCTTTCTCAGTGAAGGTTGGTTTTATTTTTATTTATTTTTTTAAAAAACAAGCTTCTCAAATTTTCGATGCAAACATCAATTTTTGACTCTCGGTTAAAGAGGTCAATTCTGATTTAGAATAAATATATGTGCATCTATTTATTGTATATACTCATCATTTGTCTTACATGATTTTTCTGCAAGTAGGCATTTGTCTTACATGACAGTATTATATTGGCATGTAAAACCGATTTATCATTTTTCAAGTTAAACGGAAAATGATGCATTATTGATCACGCGTTACCGATCCATAAACCAAGGTACTTCTTTCGTTACCTATGAATAAGCACACTAATAAAACAACAAGATACAAGAAAATGACACTTGAAATGAGAACATGAGATGAAAGAACCATAATACAGTAATCTGTAAGACTATAACTATATGGACACTCCGAGGTAAATTCCTACATTCCCAGGTAAATTCAACTATTAACTATAAACCACTCATTACATGTACAACCTCTAATACATCCAATAGTTTCAACACACTGTTATCACAAATGGAATAGCTTGTTAATGCTCAGGTGTTAAGAAAGTGTATGATTCAATCCAGTCTCTCAAGCGATCTGAAACTTTAGAGAACATGTACTTCAAGATATCCACAAACCATGCATGGCTTGCAGTTGATTGAAGTCTGTGTACTTCAGAGACATCTTGTAAAGCTCTCTCAGCTTACAGGCATCAGCAGACTTATTTGAGGCGCTGGGCTGAGAGTTGGCTGAAGATCTATTCGTCGTTGGACAGAGTGAGACAGACAACATCTTCTTCAACAGCATCTGCAGCTGGCTCCAATATTTATCACAAATCTCAAGATTGTCATTCCTCAGTGATGCGTTTCCAGATACATGGCGAGCTTCAAACATACAAGTCAGAGCAGACTCCAGAAGCTGTTACAGTAGTACTTAATCAGTCATTTACAGTTTAAAGGATATATTATTTCACCAATGTACCTTGAAACTTGAAAATTATATTTTTAAGAGTTCAGACAATCATGACAGAAATATCTGCTTAAATGTACTTGAAAATATTTTGGCATAACATCCTAACAAAAACATCTTTCCCCATCCTAACAAAAGCTTAAAAAAGGATTCTAGCTAGGATTCTTATCAAAACTAAATTGGGACATCATCCACCTTTTCATCCCTTATAAAGAAGTATACAAGTATTACAACTTTAGGTAAGGTTCAATAGGTTTAGAAAGCCATGTTGGAAAAGAATGCACGGATATAGTCAAGAAAATCAAGTGTAAGCTCAAAAAATTAATTAATCAACCAACACCGGAAACAAAAGAAGATGAAGATTGAAAAGATTCTATAAAGCACAGAAAAACCGCTGCTATAGTTGGAAAAAAAAGAACATCTCTAGTAAAAAAAAAAAAAAAAGCAAGCTTTTTATCCTCAAATGGCAAGATCAAAGAAAAATTCAAGCTAGAGATTCAAAAAAGAAAAAGAGACGAACTTCGAAAAGATTCTACAAAGCACAAGACTGTATGATCATACCATGTTAGAATGAAGAAAATTCGACAGATTCAGCAGTAGTGCAGCTCGCTCTATCAAAATAGCCAAGTACATCACAGGGTGTGTCTTTGGTCCGTAGAAATCCATGGATTTCTGCCAGTTCCTCTCCGCCAAAGAAGCATATTGCTTTACTCTATGAAGAAAGCTATTTCCGCCCTTGGAAGAACTGTTTTCCTGGTCTTGCTCCAAAAATTTCAAGCAGCAATCCCTTTGGTAGCAAGCCAGCTGAAAGTACGCATATGCAGTCTCCTGTTTCCGTAACTCACCCAGTGACTCATAGACAGATAAAGCCTCTCTAATGGCATCATTAGCTGAAATCTCATGCTTTCTTCGGTCCCTCTTAGGTTTACTAACACAGGAGCTGAAAGAATCCTCAAGGACACAGTTCTCGTAAACCTCAGCTAATGTATCTTCTCTGGCAAGTAGCATCCCAAGCCTTAGATATGTATGAGCAAACTGAGTATATACTTCATTTCTCAAGTTGCTTGAATCCAAATCTGATTCTTCAGTAACATTATTTACGACTGTTTTTGCTGCTCCATAGAACTTCAAAGATTCCCTGTATTCCTGCTTGGCAGCCTGGAGTACTTGCCTGTATGCATCATGGAAGATTGCATGTCCCTTAAGATTTTCAATCTTTGCTACCATCTCTTCTGCTAGTGCTCTCCTGCCATGACCTAAATTACAGTTTATCAATATAATGTTGGTGTGGTCAGCTACTTCTTTAAATGCATTGATTGCATCAGCAAAAGCAACTTCAGCTTTATCCAGCTCCTTTCTTTCCAGCCTCTTACGGCCTAGCTCGTTACATACCCATCCTTTCTTTTTAAGTAAAGATTGTAAGTCTGCTGAATTAGAAAGATGTCCCACCATTGCATTTCTGGCTTCTTCATAACAGTTCAAGGCAACAGAGAGATTGAAATCAGCATCTCCAACTACAGTACCTCTAATGTATTTAAATATACCCCCAATTTTCTGGTCAGTTTCTTCTTTTGATGTTTCTGAACATGTATGCACTGAAGTTCCTTCAATTCTCACTCCCACAACACCATCATTATCATAACAGTTGGTAGCTCCTGATTTTTTTGCTTGTGAGACATCTGTCAATTTATCAGAGATTTCCATTCTGGTAATATTTGTGTTATGCATCCGGAGCTTACTCTCGGATGTGCTACTTTCGTCCTTCTGATGAATCTTCACAGAACTTCCAGAATGTGCAATGGAGTTTGCTTTGGTATGTGATTTTTTATTCTGCTTTCTGCCATAACTTTTTGAACGTGAATCTCCACTACTACTGCTAGCACTGCTGCCACTGCTGGCCCTATCACTCTGGCAGCTGCAGTTTAACAAAGAACATGAGCTGCAGTTTTGAATAGACTGTCCAAGCTTCTTCTTGAGCCTTTCAACCTCCCTCAAAACTTCAGATGACATCTTCAACCCTTTTGATAAAGATTTTTGCTCTGATTGCATTGGAATCTTATCACCATCTGTCAAATGTAATTCAACATACAAGTCCCCAACTAGTGTCCAAGCCTTAGCCCAGAAGAGGTAACCGTCAGATAATTGATCATACGTGAAACAATCATCACATAGTGAGGACCCAGGCTTTTCACTCTTATCATCAATTTCAACCCCGGTTGATGAACACAAGACCATGGAAGAAACAAATTTTGAATCTTCCCGATGTTGAGGCATTGATCCATAAACCAGACATGCCAACTCTATCACCTTCAAGGCTTGACCCAATTGTCCATCTTCTTTATAAGCTTGTCCAAGAGCCAAGTACGATTCTCCAAGCAATAGAACTAGTTTCCACAACTTATCATCCAATTTTGAAGTTGGAAGCCATTCCCGAATGTCACAAACTTCAATACAGTCAGCATCCCCACATGCACAAACAGAGAAACTTGGTGCTGAATACGGCTCATCCTGCTTTTTGCCACTGTTCTGCAGATCCATTTTGTTGCTTTGCATTTGACGTTTCCATCTAAGGGACTTAATAGCTTGAGAAACATGATGTATAGCAGCCAATTTAGTGGAGATTGGATCAGCAACAGTTTGAACCTTAGGTGACATTTTTGATAAATCACATACTGCAAAGCTTTTCTCTCTGCTATTTGGTGCATCTTCCGGACTGACTGTATTTCTTCCCATTGGAGCTGTAATTGCTCTTGGCAAAGATATAAGCACATCAGATGTTACCCCCACAGGATCATCAGATTCAATAGCTGGCAATGTTTCAACACTGTTATCTGGTTCAACTTTAGGAACAAGGGAATCATGGGCACCTGATACCGAAACTGCAATCAAAGATTCAACTGGTTCTTCTTCAGCATCAGCACCTGTGACTTCAGACTCCCTATGAAGTGCTTCAGAGGATAAATCTAACTCTTCATCATACGTCAGAAGGAGTCTTGCAAATTGTTCATGAGCACATGCACGTACAACCTATTTGCCATAATTTCATGCTATCAGTTGTCTATTCTACAATATAGAAGAGACAGAGAGCTTATGTTTTGGTGAAGTGCCTTTTACCCAATGTAGTAAAAGATAGAGTTGTAAACAAACTAAGTTTCTCAAAAATCTAGCTTTTCACCACCTTTGCTGCCAGCAAGGAAGCTCAGATATGCAATTTGAAGCTAATTTCTTTAAATTTAAAAGACTATAGTACTATGGGGAAGCAAGCAAGGAAGCAACTTTCTCTCCACTGACCTCTCAACATTGATTATTTATAAAAGCAGAAGAAAAAGAAAGCTGTCAAACCCATCATATGTATGATACAATATGCATAGGTTCCATTTAGCATTTCCTTCTTTTTTACTTTCATGAACTTTGAGAAGAGAAACTGAGATGAGTTATTTACTGCATGGCTTACATTTTACAACAGGTTGCTGTTCTTGTCCTTTCAAACCACATTACAAGTAAAAAATCAAGAGAATTGCAGGTCATTTCTCCAAAGTACTTGTCAAAGATGGAAAATGGAAAGGTTCATCAAACTATAGAGAGGCGCCTTTTTGCCGAGGACAAGTAGTAAAGTTACAGACTCGAAAATAACACCAGCTTTTAGCATTTTCTTGTTTACACAAGGAGATAATGAAAATAGACTAGACATATTTTGCTAATACTATGAGACAACATACCAGATGATCAGGCTCGCCCAAAAAATCAAGACATTTTCTGAAGAAACTCGCACATCTAGACTTGTTTTCAGGAGACTGCAGTTAAAAAATTGCAGTATTAGCAACAGCTAATCAGAGGGTATCGCAGAATTGCAGTTTTACTAATTAACATGGTAAAAGCCCAGACCATTGAAAGTGAAAGCCTGTGAGCAATCCGGTACAATATCGTCCCAAGTGAAAGTAAGGGATCACTTCTCCCTCTATTTATTAGAGATGGCACAGAGCTAGAACTATCATCAGTATCATCGTCAGGTCGGTTTTGAGGTATGACAGATAGATCAAAGAGTTGGATAGCATCTTCGCCCGCACTTTTGTATAGCTACAGAAATAAATGTAATGACAATTAACGCGACAATGAACAATGAAGAGCTAAAATACAGTGTGTGTGTATATATATATATATATATATCACAAATAAGCAGCACAATACCCAATATGCACCAGGATCTTGCTTGCAGTTCTCCTGCAGGAATCTCAATACTGAAAGCCCGTTTTGCTGAACAACATTTGGATGAAAAGCAGGAGTACCATCATCAGATATGCCCTTCAAGAGAAATATATCATCTGTTTTTAGGAGTTCATAGCCCTGAACAACACCGTCTTGATGATAACATATGGCCAACTCAGGAACACTAGCCATGATATTATCTAGCCATGCATCTAGCCATGTTAAAGGAGTGACCTGTCAAAATGTACAGATGGCAGTTAGACACGTTGACAAGGATATGAGAGTGAGAAAGTTGGTTACTGTGTACCTGTCGTGAAACATCCCACAAATGCAAGCTAACTGCAACATATTTGTCATTGCTGAAGATGAGTAAATCACTTCCTAGAAGCATACGGAAATGGTGAAACTGCCAAAATAGAACCCTTCGGAATCCATCATTACTAGCTCTTCTATACTTTTCAGACTCTTGCACTGAGTACCTCGACTTTTCTTTTACTTGTGAAACCTTGTTTCCAGAGCCCTGATCCTTAGTTTTCCTGTTCTTTTTACCCCAAAAACAATCACCCTTTTTGAGCTTGTTATATGTGCACCGCGGGTTAGATTGTTCTTCCTGGGTAGAGGTTCCACTTTGCTCATAGGAAGTGCTTTCCTGAATTGGGCGATCAGAAGATTCAGGTGAACTTTCTCTTGATTCAAATTGCGGCTCCTTCGATGGTGTATGGGTTGGTGGACAATCACATGCCTCCATGCGAACTGAGTGCATAGCGAAATTTAGAAACAAAGACTGATCTGCACATTTTGGTGGGTTATTATTTCTTCTGATCAATTTCTCCCCCTCTTCAATGTCAGGCCTGCATTTGGCATTGCAGTTGAATCTCTTGTAAACTATATTCTCGTAAAACCACAAAAAGATTCTACTAGTAGAGATAATAATTGCCAAATTGTACACCAACATCAAGAAAAGTTTCACCCTCCGTAAGAAGTTTACTTTAACTGTTCTTGAAACAGAACTACTATTCCATCTTAAACGATAATAGACTTGCTAAGGACCCTCGGAAATTTTTATATCTTTTTAAAGTTTTCTTACGAATACCAAAATATTTATTTGTTGCCTTTATCCATTGTTTATTTCACATAGCTTCCACCATCTCTTCCCAATTTGTTTCAATCCATTTTACTTGGATATCACTCCCTTCGAATTCCAATAGAGTATATTGGTTTTGCCTTTAGAGTTAGCGTGAATTGTTTGTCTTGTTGAGTGCGCATGTAGATCATATATTGACTTTGGTTTTTGAGGAGTAATATAGATATAGTTGTATTAGAAAGAGCAGATCCGGGTTCCAGAGAAATTGTTCTTAGAGCATACCACAATTCAAAATTAGCATTTTAGGCAAGTACACATTATTTGGCAAGAACTAAAAGGAACAATGAATACTCAACTTAAAATGGAAGGAATATACACTATCAACAAGATTTAGAATCCAAACTTCTAAAAACAATTAACTTTGTACATATAACTATCATTTGAAAGCTTAACGAAAAAACTATTTATGCAAATTCAAATAATTAACTGATGGATTACTTTCAACATCACACTCTTAATCTTCAGTATCCGCTTTTATGAGCAGAATGCTTGGTCCATAGTGTGACCTCTTCCTCAGCTCAATCAGTTGCTTGGCCCTAAGATTCATCTATACTGTATGAATATATACTACCTTACTGTCCATGTAGTTCCAAACCATGTTTCATGTGGCAAGATACATGGGTTTCATATAAGAGAAAACTAGATATTTCTATTGTCTAAACAACATCATCTATCACAATTAGCTTCATAACAGAACAGTTTAAAGATTATGCATCAACAATGTTAATATTGGGCCCTGGAAATTCGGTTGATTCCCAGCAATTTTTTGTTAATAATAAAAAGTTACATCCTTTGTCCTAAGGAGAATTGCCACTTTTGCTTCCAAGAATCAATTACATCAAAATTGGACTAAATATTAAGAATAATTTTCTAAGAATTTTTAAAAAGGGGAAAAAACCAATTTATAGTACTTCTTATGAAACTTTTACATCTCTAAGTTTTATTTTCAAAAGATAGATTCATGCTTGTCTAATTTCACCCCAAAGGTCAGAAAGTGACGGTCACAAAGCAAAATATTACAATTCAACAGGGGTAGAGCCATAACTGAAGAATGCTAGAAGGTTTTGCAGGATTAAGTGAGGCGGAGGATTCTCTTACATGGAAAGGAGGCAAGGGCTCTAAATTTACAGTTAAGGCAGCATACAACTATCTATCATCCAGATTTCTCCAAAGAGCAGGTATTCAGACCAGCTCTACATGCTTTCTATGTCAACAGGAAGATGAAACCAATGAGCATCTTTTCTTACATTGTGTTATTACTAGACAACTTTGGTAGCTCTTATAGCATTAGCCGGTATTGTTTGGGTAATGCCTAAAGACACCATTGGCCTGATATGCAGCTGGAACAGTATTAGGGGAAGAACCTGTCACAAGGAATGGTGGTAAGGTTGTATTGTGGGCCGGGGCCACGGGCCGGTTCAAACGGTCCTTGGAGCCCCCTGTGGGCCGGTCCTCCAGGTTGAGACCGCGAGCCCGGGACCGTTTAGCCCCGGACCGGCAGGCGGGCCTGGGCCGGTTCAACCGGGCAAAACGGCTATTTTTTAAAAAAAAAAATTAAAAATGGCCAACGATTGGAAGTTTAAAAACTAGCCGTTGGCCTGCCATTTTAGCCGTTTGGCTTTTCAAAAAATAGCCATTTGGCCCACAAACTTTTTATAATTACACTTTTTCCATATTCTCAACTATAAATACCCCCTCATTCTTTCATTTTTACTCACAAAATCCTCAATCTCTCTCTAATTTTCTTCTATAATTGCTTACTTTATTATTGCAATTTGTGAAAAATTGTGAAGTTGGTGAATTGAAGTATTCAAGTCTTCAACAATATACAATTTTCAAGAAGTTGTTCGTCAATTCGGTAAACTGTTCCAACTCTTAAGTTTTAATATTATAGTTTTGTTTGTTTTAGTTTGTATAATTATAATTAATATGGACTTTTCTTTGAAAAAAATATTTGGTGGTAAGGGTAAGGGAAAATCTAAAATTGGTGAATCTAGTCGCCAAGCTACTACTCCTCCCCCGGCTCCCCGACCCAGACCTATTACCCGTCCTCCTCCACCTGTTATTCTTGATAGTGATAACCCTTGTTTTCAATTTTCCGATAGTCAATTTTGCCATGATATTGCACCATATCAACAATTAAATGATGAAGTTATGAATGCTCTTTATGGTAATCAAACTATCGATGAAAATGATGATTTAGATGAAACGCAACCGGATTTAGATGATACACCTACTAGTCCTGTTGTTAACCCAACTGATAATAATCCAAATGATGCCCCGCCTGACCCTCTTGTAGTACCCCCTACTTTTAATAGACAACCTTCTAGACGGCCCGAAACATCTCTTGTTCTTGTTAAATCCTACCATGAAATTAGGAGGTCCTCACTTTTCGTATACAAATATTTATAGGGCTTTATCACTTTCAGATGAAGAATTTGCTACACTTGCAGATGCAAAAGCCTTAATTAAAATAAATGCTCAAACAACTTATAATGCTTATCAACTTGCCTTAGATCATGCTAGACCAAATGTTCCAACTCCTACTTCGTCTAGTTCGCAGTCTATCTAAAAGAAACTGCGGGCCTAAAAGCACTTAGTTCTTGGACGGAGTTCAGGGGTTCTCAAGGTGATAATATTGGTGATAGTTCACAACTAAACGAGCTTTAAGTTTATTTGTCGCAGGGACTTGAATCAAAGAATCCCGACGGCTCCTTTGATGTTTTGGAATGGTGGAAGGACAAAGAAAAATATTATCCGGTTCTTTCAAGGATGGCTCAAGATATTTTAAGTGTTCACGCTTCAACAGTAGCATCGGAGAGCGCTTTCAGTCAAGCGAGACTTCAAATCGGTGATCATAGAGCGTCAATGAGGGAGAGCTTGGAAAAATCAGTACTCTTCAGAGATTGGATCCGTTCAGAAAGAAAAAATGTTGGACTTGCTGAATCACAACCGGAGATAGACGAAGCTTATGAAAAAATGCTAGCGGAACTTGCGCAGGATGCTGCTTCACCCGGAAGCGGTGATGAACAAGCTTCTTTTCCGCCACCACCAACGGAAATTCCTCCGGACCTTGAAGGATTTATGAAATTTGTTAGAGATAATACATAGACTAATATGTAACTTGTATTTTGGCACATCTTCATTAGATTTTTTTCCTTTTAATGGTGGTATTAGTATCTTGTTGTGCTCATTCTATTGGGGGAGGAAGACTAAGAAAGATATTGTCATTTTTTGTTAATATCGTAATAATAAAAATTATAAGGCATTCCCTTGAATATTTCTTTGCAATTTATTTTGTGTTTAAATTTGAATTAGAAAATTTAAGTCATATATATATATATACATGCTTGCTTATGGGTAATTTAAGTTTTGTTTGAGGGCATATTAGACTTTTGAGCTTATCTGTATACGTGCCTTTTCCATATCTACCCAACTACTACGTGTAGCGTTTACGTTATTACAGAGGTGGGTTTTATTCGATTTGTGTACATCACAATTTACAGAGCTTTAGATATCTTCGTCTTCCTCGTCTCTTCAACTTGTGCAGGTGCTTTTCTTATTACTTAATATGAATTTTATTATTTTCTATCTCTTTCTCCTTTTTTGTTTCAAATTCGTTAGAACAGAGTGAATTAATTACAGATTTTTGAGTTAGGGTTTGATTGGATGAAATTGGGATTTTTTTTTCGGAGATGAATTGAAATAATAAAACAAATTCTGTTTGTTAAACTATAGAAATCAGTTGATTTTTTTGTGTCTGCAAAGTACAAGAATGGATACGCTTCTCTGTGATGAACTTCTTCAAGAAATATTCCGGCGCCTTCCTTCGCCTCCGTTTCTTTCTTCGCTTTCTCAGTTTACTGTCTCTGTTACAATCTCAGCCATCGTAGATTCCTCCGATCATTTACTGTTTTGAATCTCTTCATCTTGTCCTAAATTCAAGTACCTGTGTATGTGTGCGCGTGCGCGCGCGTGCTGGTGCACATAGGAAGCAGTGATGTATTTGTACGATGATAGCAACATGGTTTTCTTTCAATCTCTTCCCAATTTTCTTCTCCTTTTTTACTCATTTTTTTCCTTTTTCATGTGTTTGTTGGGTTCGTTCCATGCTTCTCAATTTCATAGCCAATGGCCTGGTGTCGAACTCTACTAATGAATATTTGCATCTTGTGATGCATAAAAAATTAGTTAATTTGTATCATAAGTTTGAATCGGTGGTCTTATGTTTTATAAAATGAGTATTCTTTATTAATTACTGCTTCAAGTCTATTTATTTTGTTACCATTTGTTGTATTTGATGTTCTTTGATGTTATGTAGCTACTGGTCAAATTAGACTATGATGTTATGTCATGTGTTTTTCTATGAACTGATGACACTTTAAATAGACTATTAAAGGCAAATATTAATATAAATTTTACCTTTGAAGTAGTTCAGTTCATGTTAAAATTCATTAAGTGGTATATATATATATCTCAAAACCTTGATTTGTTACACAAATGGACGATTTCTAAAGTTTCTATTAAAACCATTTATGATTATGGTTGGTTTGATAAACTTTCTTCAAAACAATTGATAAAAACGACTGAACAATCTTTCGCGTTAAATTCTTCTGAACAGACCATTCGTTTGTTAAACAAACACGATATTGATTTATATAAACATCATTTTCACTATTTGCATATTGGCATGGTTCAAATTGCGTTTAAACCATTAACTCTTAAAGGGTTACCAGAGACATTTTTAGCAGCTCTTAGAGATGCTAGAAATCTGAATTTCAGACAGTCTCTAATGGGTTCTATTGAATCTACTATGGCCTATGGTCCAGTATATTTTAATACTCAACCCAATTTGCAATTATCTCTTTCTGATGTCAATATTCTTGATGCCTTAACTTTAAATGTGAAAACACATGGTTATAACTGTACGTCTGGTTCTGAACTTATATGTTTATCTTATAGGATCTATTTCAAATTATTGTTCACTTTGAATCCTCGATGTAAGTTATACGATACATCGGATCAAACTATATTGGTAGAAACTAATTTTGCAAGGTCTAAGGTCACCACTAGGAGACCTATTAAGTGGGAAGAAATTAATTTCCCAATTACTTGGACTTTAAATTCGGTTATATCCTCAAGTCAAATCACTAATGACTTGTCAAACAGTGGGTTTTCGCATGTTACTCAAAATCCAGATGGTAGGATTTGTATTCAATTTGATGATAAGTCTACTATTTATAATAGACATTCATTTTCTAATCATAGACTTTTACCTGTTATTCAACATATTTCTCCTGTTGAACCAGTCTATGGTCCAGCTCGCAATCGTGCAACCTCTTTACACACTATCACTACGAAAGTTAGTGATAAGCCTGTCGAAAGGGTTAAAGTTAACCCTCAAACAAATATTGTTCAGGACAATGATAATGTTTCTGATAAGGATATTCCTTCTGCATCCGAAATGGATTTCAACCCCAACGATACTTAATGATTCCACACCAAATTGATTTTAGCCCAGGTTCTCGGGCAAGAAAATATATTCAAAAAGAATTTTTTTGTAATAAATGGAGCTAGTTTAAAATTTGGTTTTTCGATGCTTATAGCAAAGATGATTTAAATAATATTTCTCAAGAGTTTTACGAAACTTATGCTTTGCATAATCAAATTATGTATTTTGTTCTCTGGTTTATAACAACTTATTTGTCACTTTATATAAAGGTTTTAGAAAGATCTTATAAAGATGGGAGTGGTAATATTACTAAAGTCATTTACCCTCCTCAAGCACCCTTTATTTTACCTAATAATATTGGTATCACATTCGCTGCTTTCCAAAAATTTGTTGATGATAAAGTTGCAGCAGTTAGTATCGCGGAGATCAATAAATTATTTCTCAATCAAAAATTTGGGAGAACATATCGGTTCTCTTGATAAAAAACCTTGATGATTTGACTGTTTTGATAAAAGAAATGAGTACTAACAAAGGAACAATTGATATTGCCTCCACTTCAGGAAGCAAATCAAATGATCAAGTTGTTCTTACTCATGTTCAAAGACCTCCTGAGATTCAAAATTTCAAATTTAAATCTCTTGATGATTAAGCAGAACTCCTTGATAAAAAGCTTTCTGGTTTAAATATTAGACCAATTGATTTATCAAAAAAATTTGCAGATAAAATTGAGACTGTTTCTGATTATAAAAATGAAACGTGGTCAGAGTTTAATAAACTCAAGGGTTTAATTAAACCTAATAGTAGGTATGCTGACAAACCCACAATGCAAACTTACTATTATTCCCGTCCTACTCCTCAAGATGTGTTGATAGAGGAACGCGATTGGAATCAGACTAATACGTCTTACAGCGGTTCCGAAATTTATGAATGGAAAATCTTGATGGTTTAACTGATAGACAGTTAACTATTCTTGTACATAGAATGCTTATGTACGCGACTATCTGTAAAAGTGTTAAAAATACTGATAGAACTATTTGCAAAATAATTATTGCAGGCTTTACTGGCCAACTTCGTGGCTGGTGGGATAACTATTTATCCGTTGAAGAAAAAGCAGTGGTTATTAATGCTATAGCCACTGACGAGGGAGTTGATAACTTAGACATGGCTTTAGTAAAAATTAGAGAAGATGTTGTTTATACCCTTGTCCTTACAATTCTAGAACATTTCAATGGTAGATTTACCCGTCAGCATGAGACCGTCCGTACTCTACTAAATGGGCTTAGATGTAAAACCTTTAGTGAATTCAGATGGTACAAAGATACCTTTATGAGTAGGGTTATGGAATTACCCGAAAATAAATATGAGCATTAGAAAGCTAAGTTTATAGATGGTCTTCCCTCCTTATTTGCTGAGAGTCAGAAAGGTATTAAGGGGTAGTTACGGTGAAATTTCGTATAAGAATTATACCTATGGCAAACTTATAGGAGTTTGTACACAAAAAAGACTTGTTCCTACTAAATATTTTCAGAAAACCACCCATTTGGTAAAATCTGCTTCTGGTCATGCTTTAGATATAGAGTATAAACTACTGAATACTCGTATTTGCCAAAATAGGGTATGTATTCCTCACTTCTTTTTAATAAAAAAAAAAGTTATACCCTCCAATTATTCTTGGAACTCCTTTTATTAATGCGATTTATCCCTTTACTAGCATAGACTCGAATGGTTTTACTGCTACTTATCAGGATAAAAGAATAAGTTATCCTTTTGTTACAGATCCCATAACTAGAGATATTAATACTCTGATTAATATGAAGCAAAGACATATTGATTCCTTGCAATTAGAAGTACTGAGTATGAGTATATTCGATACTTTACAATATGCTAAAGTTCAGCAAAAGATTAAATTGATTGTTGAACAAATGGCTGTTGATATTTGTGTCGATCATCCTAGTGCCTTTTGGAATCGGAAAAGGCATATTGTAACTCTTCCTTACGAAGAAAACCTCTCCGAGGATGATATTCCTACTAAATCTCGACCTTGCCAGATGAACGCTGAATTGGTCGAATTCTGTAAAAAAGAGATTGATAGTTTGTTACAAAAGGGTTTGATAAAACCTTCAAAATCTCCTTGGTCTTGTTCGGCATTTTACGTGAATAATGTTGCAGAAAAGGAACGTGGCGTTCCTAGATTGGTTATAAATTACAAACCTTTTAATAAGTATTTGAAATGGATTAATGTTGCAGAAAAGGAACGTGGCGTTCCTAGATTGGTTATAAATTACAAACCTTTGAATAAGTATTTGAAATGGATTAGATATCTTATCCCCAATAAAAGGGATTTGCTATCTAAATTATATGACGCCAATATATTTTCAAATTTTGATTTAAAATCTGGATATTGGCAAATTCAAATTTTTAAAGAGCATACTTATAGGACTGGTTTCAATGTTCCATTCGGTCAATATGAATGGAATGTCATGCCCTTTGGTTTGAAAAACGCCCCTTCTGAATTTTAGAAAATAATGAATGATTATCATTCCTTACTTGGATTTTATCATTGTTTACATTGATGATATATTAGTATTTTCTAAAACTTTTGAGATGCATATTAAGCATCTTGATATTTTTAAAAAAATTGTTATACAAAATGGTTTAGTTATTTCTAAACAAAAAATGAGTTTATTTCAAACTGATGTTCGGGTTTTAGGTCATAATATTTGTCAAGAAAAGATTACTCCTATACAGAGATCGATTGATTTTGCTTCAAAATTTCCTGATGTAATTACTGACAGGACTCAATTACAGAGATTTTTTGGAAGTTTAAATTACATATCTCCTTTTTATAAGAGTTTATCTCGAGATTTAGCCCCTCTATACGACAGGCTGAAAAAGAATTATAAGCAGCCTTGGACTGACCAGCACACTATTGTTAGTCAAAAACATTAAACAACATGTTAAGTTTTTACCTTGCTTAACTCTTGCTAATCCTGCATGGTAAAAAATTATTGAGACAGATACGTCCAACATTGGCTATGGTAGGATTTTGAAACAAGTGAATCCCAGCAATAACTGTGAATATCTGATAAGATTTCACTCGGCAAAATGGACTGAAGCCCAGAAGAAATATGCTACTGTGGCTCATGAAATGTTGACTATTGTTAAATGTGTTTTGAAATTTCAAGACGATTTATATAATCAAAAGTTTTTGATAAAAACTGATGCTCAATCCGTTAAGTATATTTTTGACAAAGATTTCAAACATGATGCTTCAAAATTAATATTTGCTAGATGGCAAGCCCAACTAACACCTTTTGATTTTGAAATTCTGTACAAAAAAGGAATTGATAATTCTCTTCCGGATTTCTTATCCCGTGAATACTTAGATTAATTATGAATTTCTACACAACTTTTCTCGATGAAGACCTGTTAATCACTATTCTTAAGGTGGTTAAGTTAAATAGAGACTTGCAAGGTCTCATAATTGAAAAGATCATTGATAGTATGGCTGAGGATGAATTTTCAATTCATGATTATTCTGAAGAAATCAGGGATGATATGCAAGATTATTACTTCTCTGAATAAACTGAACTGTTATATGTGCAGAATGGACCCTTCGTGGGCCAGAGGCAGAGGAAAAGGAGGAAGATCATCCTCCTCCTCGGGAAGGTCATACTCACAAGGATCGTCATACGGATCCTCATCTAATTCCCCAGTAATACAAATGGGAAAGAGGAGCTTGATTAACTCAAAGGTTTCTCTTAAAGGAGAATCATCCTCAACACCTTCTATTCATCTAGAAGATATTCCAGAAAATAGTCCGTTATACGGTCATCTACAGGCATATTGGGCCACTAAAAAGTAAAGTGATACATTTGCTTCAGTTGCTAAAGAAGAGGACACTGATGATATCAGGTCTTACGAAAAGCTAGTAAACAAAGAAATGATATTTCTTTTAGAAAACTCTGAGATTCAGAGAAAAAATGAGCCATGGAAGATATTCCAAAGATATTTTATCAATGGGTTATACTATCCAGGAGAGTCATACAAAACCCGTTCGTACTATGAAACTATTCTCATTAGTACAGGCAGTGCAGAATTTCAGCACTTTTCTGGTTACAACACCAATGAGAATGTTTATAACTTCTCAAAAATTATTATTAAACAGATTATATCTGTTGAAGATTGGGGAACCTCCACAATGAAAGAAAGGCAGATAAGCCTTAACAAATCTTTGATGAGCTTTACGTACTGGGATTATATCCAAGCCTTTGATAAAGTGCTTTACTATAATAATGAAAGACATAAACATACTTGGTTTATAAAGGTATGTGCAAAGATATTTGCAGAACCGATTCCTAATTGGTTCCTAAACTGGTGGTTATACCACGGTCCGACAGTAAAAATCTTGCCTGATTCTTTTCTTAAGTTATATAAAGAATGGGCCAAGATTTCACCAGATTTAAATAATCTATACAACACTGATCATATCTGCCACCTGGAAAAGATTGACAAGATATATTTTTTTATTGAGTTCTCTATCCCATGGATCCACAAATGGATTCCAGAACTAGGATTTACAGAAGAACAAATCCCTTGCTTATACAAGACATTTTACAATAATTTCTGGGACAAGTTAATAAAGACAAATCCCAAGACTAAAGTGTTATATGGGCAAGAACTCTTGGATTCCATTAAAGAAAAAATCCAAGAATATTCAATCAGTCCTCAAAACAAGATGATCGATGATAACTCGGTCAAACACAACGCCAGGAGGATCTCAGTGCAAGAAGAAGATAAAACTGAAATGATAAATCAATATTTAGAAGAAGTAAAAAGAAATTTGCTTCAATCTTTAAATCAATATGAGAGATCTGACACTTCGATGCGAAGTGAAACAAGCGGCGATGATATCGCAGAAGATGATTCCCAGCCTGTGCAACCAGAAAGAATAATATCTGGCAAAGCCATAGACAAGGTGGAAGATTTCCTCCAACAAATGAAAGGTTTGGACGAAAGAGGACTGTGATTAACACAAAGGCTACCCCAAAGCAACAGTAGATACATTGTACACACAGTAAATACACTGTTAAGGGACCCACATAAGGGACCCACCTTACTGTGCATAGATTCTTTATGTTTTTAATTTTTTCTATAAGTACTAGCGTTCTCTCATTTGGAGAAGCAAGCCAAAAAAAACCCCTCTCTCTCTTCAATCCATCCCTCTACTGTAAATTTCTCTTTCTATTGTAAGTATTCCTTTGAAGTAAATAAAGATTTTCAGTTCATCATCTTCAGGCCTTGCGTCCCGGCCTTAATGGTATTTGTTTATTTTAATTTTAAAGTATTTTAATTACTTCGTTTCTCTCCCTAGCCGTGAATATGTCCGGCTAAACCGATTCATATCTATGTTGAAGATCTAACTTCTCTTGCATATTAACCATGAAAGATCCAAACTTGAGCAAAATATAAAGGAATTTTAATATAGTTTCTTGGCTTGGTTCCAAGATGGTGGTACAGTCGACTCTGGTACTACTCTTATTGGCTTTGCCTTAGCGGCTCCGTCTAGCCAGTTGTGACACTAAAGCCCGTTGAAGTTGTTAAAAGGGCGTTCTCCTTCACAGTTAGAACCGCTAGACACATGGGCTCAATAAGAGTATGTATTAGACCTAGACAGGCCCCTTGCTTGGGTAAAAGGATAGATCCTTCCATACAGTCATTAAAGCTATAATAAAATTCTCGTATATTTCGAATCTTTACTGGTCGTGCGGACTACCGCCAACCTTTAAAGGTACTAAACAGCTAGATCTGGATGGCCAACTCAACTCTGTGGATGGCCGACCCAATCTTGGTGTAAATCAATTTATATAGTATATATATAGTTTACAAGAAATTGCCTTAGATAAAAAAAAATCAAAAAAAAGATAGCCCGAAACGTTTGGGCCCGTGGGCCCGGCCCATTTAGCCCGGGACCATGTGGGCTTAGGCCCACAGTGGGTCGGTTCCACCAATCAGGACCGTTAAGCCCAGGACCATTTGGCCCGGGACCGCCAGAGACCGGCCCGCCAAAGCCCGGAACCGTTAGGCCCGACCCGTTTAGCCCATTTAGGCCCAGGCCCGGCCCAGAATACAATCTTAAATGGTGGAATATTGTTCCGGCTTGCATATGGTGGACAGTTTGGAAGGAGAGGAATGCAAGATGTTTGAAGGCAAGAGCAGTTCAACACAAAGAGTTCTTGTATTTCTCTTTTTCATTTTTGGTGTAAAGAACAGTTGATAGATGATGTAGAATCATTACTATACCTTTTTGATTCTCTGCAAGATTTTCAGGGGCTGTACTTGTAAATATTAGATACCAACCCCGTTTTTTGGGTGCTGAAGAATATAATTGTTACCTTTTTCAAAAAAAAGAGCCATAACTGAAGAATTACTACTCAGAAGTTCAACTAATAGAGGGACAACTGGATTGAAATTCAGAAAATGTCTTGCATGTTAGAAGAGCACATTACCCCGTGTTTAAAACTAGAGTCTGGCCAACACGATGTACTGCAACTGATAATCGAGCCTTGGAGTATGGAATCTTAAAGATTTGCTTCAAAATATCAGTTGGGGCAATGACATCGACCTCATCTCCATACTCCACCACACCTGATACAGCAAGAGCTTCACCTTTCCTCGCTAAATTTGATGTGTGTGTGCCACTCTCCCATAGTAAATCTGCAAGGTAAAGGAGAAGTTAATACCTCTGTCACACTACAACAACGATTACATATAAAAACTTTTATACACAATTAAAAAATTTAAACAAAAAAAAAGGCAGTTGTGGGTTCGATATCCAAACGGACAAACACCGTCCTGTAAAACCAGGAAACCAATGATCTCATTAAAAGATGCTAACTAGCATAACAAAAAGTTAAAGGGGCACTCGTATTTGAGCAAAAGCAAATGTGACTTTTTCACTATTGCAAACAATCTCTTTTTTTTGTGTGTGGCTATTGAACAGCTCTACGCATACAAGCGAAAAATAGAACATTGAACACAAGAACACTGTCCGATTCCAAGGGATCACCAATCTCATAGTAGGCCCTCCCTAGTTCCAATTTAAAGGGAGTTGCCACCTCATTCAAACTATATCACTGCGGGCTCCATGGGTTTCAGTTTATTAATCATATTCCGTAAAGGTTCTGTATCTAAGCTCCTCATAGCCTTCAGACAATGAAATGATTAGTTCCCTGCTCAAAAAGCAAGCCAAACCCCAAAACTATTTTCTTGGGATCCACAAAGTAAGTATAGTACTGATACCAGCAAAGGTTGGAGAAAGTACATCCAAAAAAGTGACTGTGCAGAGAGGGTAGAAAGCTGAGAAAATCTATAATGGCAGTAGACTCATTGACCTCAGCCATGTTGCTTGTTGCACCAAAAGTTAAGCAAACATACACATCTGTGTTTAAGATTAAGAATATTAACACTTATGTCATCAAAGATTTAGCATTTTCATCCTTGCTGGGATAGTCTTCCAAATTTAGTAGGACGCTTTAGACATGCCCGCTTTTTCCTTGGTAAGCAAGGAGAAACCTCTCAGATGCTCAAGGAATTAAAGAAGAAATATCAGATTTAACAAGAAACATTATAGCGGAGGAACAAAGGAATGATACTCTCAGCATCTTCTTCACAAAGTGTGCATCTATTGTAAGTGAAATGCCTCTCTTCTATAGGTTGTTTAGGGTAAGACATTTACTGCCAAAACCCATTATAACATTAGGGCCCACGTTTCAGTCTTTCCACCATCTTCTTACGGTTCAACAATTAAGCTCCCTTATAGTCTTTACTTTGGACAATCAACTATCCACTGAAACACAGTTGTACTTCAAAGTCAAAAACTTCCCATTTAAAATAAAGGCGGCCAAACATGCACTTTAACCACCTGGCACTCCTACCTTGGAGGCTCAAATATTAATTTTCACCCAAAGCATCGCTAAAGTTGAAAGGTCATGCATGTTATTTTTATAGATTTTCAAGGAATACAACAGTGCCTCCAAGCCTAAGGAGTTCAAGCTGCAGGTGAAGAATGGAGAAAAACTGGCACTGAAACTTAACACGTGGATTAACGGGTGAACAAACTCTGGAGAGAAAATAGCTTCCGATGGGTTACATACTCCATAGTTCTGTAAATATTTTCCTGTTCTTTCCCCAGAGTTCTTCATTTTCTTTTCAAATAAATCTTCTTTTTGATGGTGGGGGTATGTAAAACTTTTTAATGTCAGTATACAGCTTTCTAATCCCTAAAACATCACCTCTGAGCAAACAGTTCAAAAAGAACGACTAAGTGACGGTGACACTAAGACTTGCAACTTGTTGCAGAAATTAAACCATAATCTTCTGTTCATGAAGTTTGCCTAAGTTATGTGAACTCAGATTTAAGTAATCCGATCAGTCCTTCCACTATATATTAACAGTACGAAACATATTAACAGTTAAAACAGTACAACACAAACTAAAAGAAAAAGTTACCTCTAAATGAGATAATAGAACTAACAGTCACTACCTGCACTGGTCCTTGATTGGGTGGCCATTAATGGGAGTACCTTCTCTGGAATACTTGAAAGCAGTGGCAAAGTGTTGAGATCAGTCTCGATAGGAATCATCCGATACCTGGGAGCTCTAACCCTAAAAGTTTTTAGCAAAAAAGGAACTCAATAAAGCAATTCAAGGTAATCCGAACACCCTCTCCGACACAGAGAACACTTGGAATTCAAATTCAAATAATACCTAAATCATCACATGCACAAAACCAATTGGCTACTACCACAAAGGCTTCAAGTTTAAGATATCTCATCAATGTCATTCACAACCTCCACAACCAGTGTTTTTGAGAGCGCGAGCTCGAGCGTACCTCTGTCAAGGAGAAGAAGAAATGAAGAAGAAAGGAGAAAGAAATGAAGAAGTGGTCGAGCTCGAGCTTGAGAGAGAAGGGGTCAACCCTAGCCCTTTGTCAATGTCTCTGTTTTGACGGGAGAAGCAGTGGTCTGTTGTGACTATTTAGAGGTCTTTTTTGTATAATTAAAAAACAGACCCCAAGTTTTTTTTTTTAAAAAAGGGCCAGTGCGCTTTTGTAAAAGAAGCGATCGCTTCGTCGATTTTCTCGCTTCGTCGCTTCAGCTAGTGAAGCGCGCGCTTTTCAAGATCGCATCGCTTCGAGCAGCCAGAAGCGATACACTATCGCTTCGCGCTTTAAGCGACGAAGCGATCGCTTTTCTAAACACTGTCCACAACACATGAAAAGTTCAATATCAGAAAACTGCTTCGACATTGCCAACCTCTCAACCAGAACTGAAGTTACATAATAAGTACAATACAACAAGAAAGACACTGCCTTATCCAAAAACAAAAAAACAAAAAAAAACATAGACACTGGTGCAACATAGAGTTGATCTTATTGATTATTGTAACTTGTCAATCATGGGTTCAAGATGTGAGATCTACCTCGTTACAAAAAGCCCCTTAGCATGAATACAAGGGGAAGGCTGTGCAGGCTATATGCCCACACTAATTAGGGAGCACTTGGGCACACAGCACTTGGGCACACGTAAGACTTTTCAAATAATACAACTAAAAGTTAACATCACATTTTGAAGAGTTTTTAACTCAAATGATCCCTTAAGTAGAGGGTTGCTCTATTTCCATCCTACTTATATAATGTTTATCTAACATTCCTTCAAGTCAACATAAAACAGGGAGCACTTTTGGTCCAGTTTAACAGACCCCTAACAGATTCAATAAAAGTCAATGAGATTGACCGCACATGGTCCCTTAAGTTTGGCTGTTGGTCCAATGACATCTTTCTTATATTATATAACACCAAAAAAATAGTCTTTCACGTTTATAAAATGGGAGCATGTTACTCTAGCCTAATGGAAACCTAACCTTAAGTTATGAGTTTAGTCCATTTCCATCCTTCTTATATAGCACTGAACAAATATAATCCTCTAAAAAAAATTTATGTGGGTTCGTTCCCCACAGGCGAATTTAAAAAAAAAAAGGTGAACATATTTGGTCATCTGCAAATGAAAACTTGGAAACAAAAGGAAGTGAAAGGTTGGGTACTTGGATTCAAAGAGATGATTATCAAGAGCAATGATGCACAACTCCTTATCATAGTTAAATTCAGTCATTTTTTCTGGTATTATTCAACATTGCAAATTTTATGTGCTTTAATCTGGTCAGTGTTTTACAAGGCAAAGGAGCAAAGTGTACCTATCAAAGGACAAGGCATGTCAGTCCCCAGGCATAGTGGGCGTACCCAATGAATTTTTAATTCAATATTTTTGAAAAATAAAAAATTTGAAACATATAAAAATATATAGCTTATCGAGATTCAAGAATACGCTTAAAAAATTTCCGAGTATCAAAAGCAAATATGCATAAATATTGAGTTAACAACAACCCAGTGTAATCCCACAAATGGGGTTTGAGGAGGATAGTGAGTACACAGACCTTGCCCCTATCCCGAGGGAGTAGAGAGGCTGTTTCCGAATTTTCTCCTATTTTAGAATGCTTCAAAATGTTTGACGTCGTTCCTTTTCTATACAGCTTTCACAAATTTCAACATCTCAAACTCACTAAAGTATTCAAATATTTTCCCAATCAGACTTAACTTCTTTTTATGACCGAGAAATTGGCCTTGGGCCAACCCTTAGGACCAACGGCAACCTCCAAAACTCGGGGATAATGGGCCCGCCCCTCTACTGTTCTCTACTTAAATACAAGGCTTAGTTTGCACTGCTAAGTACCTCAACCTTTACCACTTAGAACTAAGCCCTAGGGGCTTTCTCTATCAGACTAACTTATTTTTTAATAACTTTAGTCTTTGGGCCAGCTTGCACGCACCTCAACTAATTCCAAAGTTACATGCTACCTCTCACCAGCACAGATACTCGGTAACTCTATTCACTTAACTTATCAACTATTACCTCAATTCTTTCGTACAATATCGCTAATATAATTATAAGTGACTACATCGTGTTGAATCTGATACCAAATTCAGAGGCGGATCTAGAATTTCAAGAGATGAGTGCACTATTGTGAAGAGGTGAATCTAGAAATATATTTGACTGGTTTAACTTTAGTCTCTTACCATGATCGACTATACTTATAAAATTATAGGTTCAAAATTATATTTTTTTGAAAATTTAGTAATTTTCACATATATATCTATACTCTGTGCCGGAAACAAGACCATTTAGAGTGAGATTTGAAATGCCAACTTCACTTGTAGAGGTGCATCCAATAATAACTGCACCATAATAGTCTTTGAGCATGGGTTCACGCACATATATTTAAGTAATTTTGAAGAAATATAACATTGTTAAACATGATTTAGTAAGAGTAGTATGGGTTCACGTGAACCCATATCCCTCAACTTGGATACGCCTATGGATACCATCATATGGAATCAAAGAGCACAAACTAAATGCTAATCTGCAAAAGGAAAAAAAAAGGACCAAATAAATACAATTTGAAGCTAAACAGAAGGAAGGTACGTGCGTACCTTTCAGCGGAGGGTACAAGGGCAGAAGCGTTGAAATCATGGAATGCTTTATCTGTAGGAACAGGAATGGAACCACAGAGAAAGCCAACAGGTTTAGGGCGTGCAATTTCGAGTCTTCCTACACACTGTAACTCTCGGGAGCTTGACGCCTGCTTCTCCATAGATAATAAAGAAGAAGCTAGGGTTTCTTCGATCTTCGTTCTGACGTTAGTGGAAGATGATCAGATTGTGCTGTGAGTTTATGTTCCAGAAGAAGAAATAGAGCTAGTCATGTAAATAATTAGGAGGTTATTGGGCAGAAGCAACGCCACTAGTTGATTTTCAGTAGAGAAGAAATGATTTGACGAAAAAAACAAAAAAGAAGAGAAATTTTGATTTTTACCTTTACAAAGAACCTATAGAACTAATAGTAACTCGTTTAGACATAAATCACTCTTCACTATTGTTTTTAATATTTACATTAAAAATATCTGCTACTGCTAATAAAGCTGAAAGTATTTACAAACACTAAAGTTTTAATAATTGAACTTCAATGAAATATTAAAATATTTGTTAGTGAATTTATTTTCAAGTGAATGTATATTCAAGTGAGGTTCTTAATATTTTATACCACGATGCTAAGAGGAAGAAGAAGAAGAAAATTATATATTTTTCTATCGTACATTCAAGTAAGGTGCATTATGTTTTACTAGGATAACATTCGAGGTGATACAATGTACCATGAAGTACCTCTCTTATAGGGGCAAAGTGCACAAATAGCCGCTTTTAGAATCGCTATTTAAATATAATCTAAATTTACAAAGTATTTTAAATTTTGCCACCTCAATGGTATGAAGTTTCAAAGTTTATAACGAAATCAAATTTCAGACCTTTGTAACTAAAGTTAGGCTCTAGTGGTCCAATTTTCAGATCCCTAAGGTCTGAATAAGGAGAAGGAGGAAGAGGATGGGCGGCCAGTAGTTTGCGAAATCTAACCAAACTTTAAATAATTTAAAGAAACTCAATATGCTTTGGAATCTTTTTTTTAGTTAGTAGACATAGATTATACACATATTATATATGAATTATATGTTTATTATACGTCTTATGACTACTTAGTTTAAGCAGTTGGGTGAACCATTATTTAGGTTAATTCTTCATGTTTTAAACACAGTGCCCTTAAAATCAGCTACCTCGTGCCATTTCTACTTCAAGCCCAGCTTTTTGAATACTTTACTTTTTGGCCCATCTAGTTTTCATCAGTTGAATTACTTTAAGGACCCAATTAATGTAGAAGTCAAGCTTATCTCAAAAATCCTTTTTTTTCCTTTTTTTTTTTGGGTGTGGAAAAACAGGAAGAAGAAAACTTTCATAAAAGCATTTGTTTAAGAAGAGTGTTGGGATTGATTAAGCAAAAGCTTTTTTTGTTATTATAACAAATATTTTCTAAAACAACAATCTATCTAAATACGTTTTTTTTCCCTTTTCCAAAAAACATTTTCCAATAAAAGCTACTCTAAATTTTTTCTTACTGAGCTGTTCAAACATAATAGGCCATTAAAGTTTCGCGTTTTTGACGCCAATGTATTATTTTGGCTGAAAAGTCAAAACCCTTGCTCCAATTTGTTGTGTTATTTTCAAGAATTGGACAAATGGCATTCTTGCTTAAGAAATTAAAGAGAGTGTTGTATACTTGTTATGCTCTAAGCTTCACTTAAAGGCTATAAATAGGCCTTCAAAATAGCCATCAATCATCAACATTTTCCTTTGCCTTTTTCGTTCCTCTTTGGCTTCTTTTTCTTTCCTCCTTAAACTTTTGTAGTCTGTTTTATTTGTTCCCCTCTTTTAAATAGCTGGATTTGTAATTTAATATTTTGTTGATTCCTGTATCCTCCTAAATAGAGGTAGACTTGTTTAATCTTAGAGAGACATGTCACACTACTGAAATAGTTTCTTAAGACAGTGCCCAGCACGACTCAAGCCAATCCGTGTATTTATTTATATTAATATTGCAGTGTTATTATTGAAATTTTCGCTCTCATTTACTACAAATATAATTTAGTTCTGTGCAAATAACACTGATACTGAAAATACTACCAATACCACCAATATTGGTGCTTCCTCCGCTACCCCAGCCCCAGTTGTACAGCCATATGCCAGGCCATTTCCAGATGTGTCAAATATTAAAATGGGAAAATGCATAAGTACCCCCTGACCTATACCCGGATTTCCAACTACACACTTTTTTTTGCGGGAATCTTATTACTCCTCTAAACTTATTTTAAATGGAATTATTTGCACCATTAACACTAACAACCAAACTCTTGGTAAGTGGTGAGCTACACGCTCCCCCACATGTATTTTTAGTATTTTTTTTATTCTTTCTTCTTTTTCTTATCCTTTTTGTTATTTCTTATTATTCTCTTTTTTTTTGGTTATTTCATTCTCTTTCTTTTTGTTTTGGTCACCGGTGGCATAAAATGGTGGTCGTCGGAATTTCACAAACACTATTTTTTTCGGCGAATTTTTTTTTCCGGAACAAACTTTTATCTCGATCTAAGTGTGTTTTATTTTTTATATATATAATTTTTCTTGAAAGTGTAATTTATGTATGGGAGGAAGAGCAAAAGAAATAAAAACGAATATAAGCTGAGAAAACTTTTTCCAGTTAAAATTTTAATACATCATTTTTTTTCCGGCGTGGGAAGGTTTTCCGATGATGAATTTTTGCCCCCAAATCTTAGTGTATTTTGCTTTGCTTATTAATAGATCTTTTTGAGAGTTTAATTTGTGTGTGAAAAAAAAAATGGAAGAAAAACGGTTAGACAAAGTCGTCGGTGAATGAATATCCGCCGGAATTAGAGAAGAAACGAAAAAAAAAAGTAAAAGAAAAAAGAATAAGAAAAAGGAAAAGGAAAAAAAGTAAGAAAAAATGGTAAAAAATAATCTGAAAATCATTTTTTCTTGCTTCTCACTCTCCTTTAGGAGAGTGAAATACACACACTATGCCACGTCAGCGTTAAGGGTGCAAATAATTCCATTTAAAATAAGTTTAGGGGGGTAATAGAATTTCCGCAAAGAAAAAGTGTGTAGTTGGGAATACGGGTATAGGTCAGGGGGTACTTATGCATTTTCTCTATTAAAATTTTTGCCAATGAAAATTTCAAGCGTTGTCAATAACGTATTTTCTCACTGCTTGATGTCCATGGTGTTGCACATGCACTACTGCATACACAACCTAGTCAAGACGCGGATAATAAAATAGTAAAATCATGGCAACACGTTAACAAGGTATGACGTCATACTACATTGCAAATCATTTCTAATGAACTGCTTGACGTGTATTGCAATTATAAGAAAGCAAAAGCTATTTGGGAAAACTTAATTAAAAAAATCACTGCTGAAGACGCTACAGAAAAAAAAATTGTAGTAGGAAAATTTTATGAGTGGCAGATGAGAGATGATAAAGAGATGAACGTGCAAATCAACGAGTATCAAAAATTGCTAGAAGACTTGAAGGCTGAAGGATTGTCTTTACCAGAAAAGTTTGTTGCTGAAGTGGTAATTGAGAAGCTGCCTAACTCAAGGAGTGGCTACAAAAATAACTTAAAACACAAACAGAAAAATTTCACCATTGAGGAAATTGGGACTCACATCCTAATTGAAGATTCCAACAGAAAAGAATCTTCCAAAAATAGGATGACAACTCTTAAAGAAAACTTAGTGCAAAGCAGCAACAACAACCGCAAAAGGTACGAAAATAAGTCTCAAGGTTACAAGCCTAAAAATTCTAACCTTAAAAAAAAAGGCTCTTGTTTTGCTTGTGGAAAACCAGGCCATCATGCCTCATAGTGCAGGTACAGAGCAGGAAATGACAAAGGAAAAACTAATACTCATAAGGCTAACTTGTAGAAAGTGATATTATTGCAACTGTCATTTCTCAAGTAAACACTGTAGCACATGCAAAAGAATGGGTGGTAGACTCTGGGGCTACTCGGCACATATGTGCAAATCGAGAAGCATTTTCCTCTTATACTCATGTAGAGGATGATAGAGAAGAGGTCTACCTTGGAGACTCAAGTACTACCAAAGTCTTGGGTAAGGGTAAAGTTCTCTCGAAACTCACTTCGGAAATTTTTTTAGCCTTGTTGATGTACTGCATGTTCCTACTTTGAGGGCAAACTTGATCTCTGTATCCTTATTGGGAAGAGCCAGAGTGAAAATGTCATTTGAATCTGATAAGATTATAAAGACCAAAAATAATGTATTTATGGGAAAAGGCTATTGTAACCAATGACTCTTTATACTTAATATTTCTGATGTTACCAATAGAAACGCATCTGCTTATGCTTATATGGTTGAGTCTATTTCTTTATGGCATGCTAGACTAGGACATGTTAATATCGCGTATATAAAAAATGCAGTCACTAGGATTAATATCTGGTTTAGACTCAAAAAATATGGACAAGTGTGAAATATGCGTTAAAGCTAAAAGTACTAGAAAGACTTATTTTTCTGTAAATAGAAAAATTAAATTGGTATCCTTGATTCACACTGATTTAGGCGATTTGAAGCATACTATGGCTAGAGGTGGTAAAACGTATTATGTGACATTTATTGATGATTTTTCTAGATATACTAAATTGTATTTGCTTAGAAATAAAGATGATGCCTTTAATGCTTTATTTCTTATAAGACTGGTGTTGAAAATCAACTTAGTAGAAAACAAGAGAATTAGATTTGATAGAGGTGGAGAATATTTATCTTTAAATGATTTTTGTGAAAAAAATGAAATCATTCATGAAGTAACTCCGCCTTATTCACCCGAGTCAAATAGAGTAGCTGAAAGAAAAAATAGAACATTAAAAGAGATGATGAACTCTATGTTAGTTAGTTCTAATGCTCCTGATAATTATGAGTTGAAGCTATTTTATCTGCATGTCACTTGCAAAATAGAATACCACATAGAAGAACTGGCAAAACTCCATATGAATTGTAGAGGGGTTATAAATCTAACTTGAAATATTTAAAAGTGTGAGGGTACTTTACTAAAGTTCTCTTGCCTGAACCTAACAAGAGAAAAATAGGTTCTACAACTGCCGATGCATGCTTATTGGATATGCCGAACATAGTGTTGCATATAGATTTCTTATTTTAAAAAGTGATGTGCTTGATTGCAATACTATAATTGAAACAAAGAATGCTGAGTTCTTTGAATATATTTATCCATTGTCTGATAAAATCTCTCATAAACCTGTTGAAACAAATAATGAAATTACCTCTAACGAGGAACTAAGAAGGAGCAAAAGGCCTAGGAAAGATATTTTTCTTATGAAAATGATTTTCAATCTTTTTTTGTTGATAATGAACCATCGAGTTATTTTGAAGCAATATCTTCTTTAGAAGTTAATTATTGGAAAGAGGCAATAAAAGTTGAAATCAATTCTATTTTGAAATATAATACATGGATTTTAACTGATTTACCTCTTGGCACAAAGCCTATTGGTTGTCAATGAATTTCAAAATGAAATTTAATCCTGATGGATCTTTAGATAAATATAAAGCTCGATTAGTAACAAAAAAAAATCTCAAAAACAAAATATCGAGTATTTTTATACATTTGCACCGGTGACTAGAATTTCTTCTGTTCGAGTTTTAATTACCTTAGCTTCAATCCATAAGCTTTTTATCTACCAATGGATGTCAAAACTGCTTTTCTAATTGGTAAATTAAAAGAAGAAATTTATATGGTTCAGCCTGAAGGCTGTGTCATTCCTGGACAAGAAAATAAAGCTGGTAAATTAATTAAATCTCTTTATGGCCTTAAACAAGCTCCTTAGCAGAGGTATGAGCAATTTGAACAAGTCTTACTAAGAGACGGTTTTTCCTCAGTTGAGGTGGATAAATGTGGTTATACTAAAGTGGTAGACAATGATTATGTGATAATATGTCTATTTGTTGATGACATGCTTATATTTGGTGTCACACCTCCTTTTTGCGCACCTACCCTGAAAGATAAAATGCGTGAGGGAACTTTTCCAATTTAAGTGACAATATTCGAAATGGGATTGTTTATTTAATTCAGAGTCGCCACTTGGGAAATGTTTGGCTTTTGGTGTCCCAAGTCACCGGTTTATCTTGAATCCCAATTCGAGGAAAATATTCGACTTTCCAAATGAAGTCTGCGAACCAGAAATTCTAAGTAAGGAATTCTGTTGACCCGAGGGAAGGTGTTAGGCACCCCCGAATCCCGTGGTTCTAGCACGGTCGCTTAAATTGTTGTAATGGCTAAATATCTGATTTTTATACATGTTATGACTTGTGTGCTTTTATTAAGTTTAAACCGCTTTTATTATTATTTTTTAATAGAATAGAATTGCAACGTCGTGAAAATGCATCTCGAACCACGTCGCAATCAATGCACCCGTGGTTGTTAATACATTCCGATTCCGTTGAGATTTGGATTTGGGTCACATAAATGCACACCCAAATTTAGGAGATTTGGTATCGCAACTATGCCACGGGAACCGTTCCCATAGCCACGATAATTTATTAATCGCGCCTAAAGCAAACTACGAATATACAATTATTTTTTCTAAACTACTTTGAAATTATTGCAAAGCCGAGAGTTATGGAATTATTGTGGTAAAAGTGATATAGTGTAGATTTTTATTCTTTACCCAGTTTGTATTTGAGCCCGGATCATAATCCTTGCTATGACTTATTAAATCTAAAAGTCCAAAATCTCATTCATCTCACTTTAAATTTAAAAGATCCAATGGCTCTAATATACCATAGTTTCTTTAGCGTAAGGCTCCATTTTTTAGTTTTTATTAGATAACTATAATAATTTTGAACTTAAAGCCATATATTGTTTCATGAAACAAGAAATTAAAATAATTGAACACTAGAAACATAACATCAACTAAGGAATAAAATGCTAACATAAAAATTGTTTTTTTAAAAAAGAACTTCCTTTAAAATAATGACTTATTTACGTTCAAGTCTAACATGGATTTCTCAAATCATATTAATCTAACAACATATGTGAGAAGCTAATTATTTAGTGACTTGAGAAACTAATTCTAATCAAACACACATAAATCAAAACAGAAATAAAAGAAATAATAATGAAACATTTAAACAGATCTAAATCAAAACTGAAACATTCATCTAATGCAAACAAGAATTTAGAGGAAATGAACTTTTGATATGAATATTCTATCAATAGACTGAGAAGACAACCTTCTTCATGAAATGGATACAGCTCAACAATTGTTACTCCAAAACGAAATAAAGCCAAGCAAAACTATACGGACTAGAAGGAGACTCAAACGGAAACCCGGACTAGCGACTTCGACCGGCGATGAAAATCCAAACGCATCTGTTCCGATTTCATTTAGCCGATTTCAGCAGATCTTTTGGCTCATTTTGGGTGGTGTTAGGGGTGGATTTTATGGCTGTTTGCAATAGGTTTTTGCTGCTATTTTAGAGGTCGTTTTGACTAAAAAAACGGAGCTATTTTCAAGCTTGTTTTGATGTGTTTTGAACAGATTTTTGATGGCTGAATTACTGGAGCTTCAAGGCTGGTCTTGATGGTGAAAAGGTCATTATTTTCTGGTTTGAGAAGAAAGAAAGAAGGAGATCCGTTGGGGAGGGGGTGTTCTGCCCGTGTATACCCATGGTATATCGAATGTATATCGAAGGTATACTCTCTCCGCATTTTTGGGAGGGTGAGTGTATTTGGAAAAAAAAATGGGTAGAAGAGAGAGTTGGGGAGCTCCCCTTGCTGCCTATGACCGTGGGTATGTTGAAGAAGCATAATAAATGAGGAAAAGGGGGAGAGGTAAAAGTTGTCTTGTTGTTGGAGTGTAACATGGGTGAGTTGGAAAGGGATAAAGTGAGAGGGGACAAGGAAAAATGGGGGACAAAAGAAGGTGGGATGGGAATATGGGAATAGTGGGATGAGGGACCGGTGTGGGGGCGAGAGAAAGTGAAAGTGAGGTATTGACGAGATAAGTGGGAAAAGTGGGAATAAATTCAAATATGGTCAAAAATTAGGTGTCAACATTTGGTACAAGTTTAAATATTGTGCAAAGTATCAAATTATTTTTGTCTGCTAATTTTGATATGAAAGATCTGGGTGAAGTAAATACAATATTGGGAGTTAAAATTATAAAGAGTGAAGATGGAATAATGTTGTCACAAGAACATTGTGTTGAGAGACTTCTTAAGAAATTTGAAATATTTTAATGTCACATCTGTGAGCACTCCTTTTGATGCTAACTCTTAGTTGAAAAAAATAATGGTAACCCAGTTGCTCAGTCTAAATATGCTCAGATTATTGAGAGTCTGATGCATTTAATGAATTTTACCAGGCCTGATATAGCCTATGTTGTATGTAGACTGAGTAGATATACTCATAATCCCAATAGAGAGCATTGGTCTGCATTAGCTAGACTAATGAAATATTTGAAAGGAACCATGAATTATGGTATCCTATATAGTGGATTTCCTTCTATTTTAGAAGGGTATAGTGATGCAAATGGATCTCTGATTCAGATGAGATAAAATCCACTATGTACTCACCCTTGGTGGTGGTGCAATATCATGGAAATCAGCTAAACAGACGATCATTGCTAGATCAACTATAGAATCAGAGTTTGTAGCTTTGGAGTTAGCTGGTTCTGAGGCTGAGTAGCTAAGAAATTTCTTAGCTAATACTATCCCTTTAATAAAGGATGTATTGCCTCATGTGTCTATACATTGTGATTGCCAACCGGTATTAGCTATAGCAAAGAATAAATCTTATAATTGTAAAAGTAGACACATAAAATTGAGACATGATATCATAAAGCAGTTGCTGAGAGATAGAATAATTTTCATTGATTATGTAAAGTGAGAAATTAATTTGGCCGATCCTCTGACTAAACCAGGGAAGAAAATTAATTATTCAAACCTCAAAAGAGATGGGGTTAAGGCCGACATGTTGCCAATAGAGATGGTCACCCAACCTATATGATTAGAGATCTCATGAAGTAGGTTCATATGGGTAATAACAAGTCGATATTGGCACTGAAGCAATAAAAGATAGTGCTTAACTGCTACTAATTGAGAGGATGAGTTATAAATCTTAATGAAATTCATAGTCCTTATGGATGGTGTATTTAAAAGCAGTATACACTTGATGAATTCACCTATATGAGAGTAGAGTGGGGCCGCTCCTATGAGATTTTGACCTAGTCTCTAGAGCTCTCATGAATAACCAGGAACGCACATGGCCTAGTGGCACAAAACCACGCTGAACAGCAAAATTATGAGGGTCGAAATGTGATGATAAAATCTCTGACTTACAATAAGAATTAGTGGTTCATAGAAATATTATATTTCAGCAGTAATTCTGTAAGTTAAGTTCTATTGGTCTAAGTTTGGTTCATAGTCCAAAAGACATCAAACCTATTGCATTTGGACCATATAAATCCTCTTTGTATGAATTTTTGAAAATATGTGTGTCACACCTCATTTTTACCCGCGCCGCAAGGGCGCAGAGGGAGTTTTTCCAATTAAAGGACAATCGAAATGGGATTTGTTTATTTAGTTCAGAGTCGCCACTTGGAAGATTTATGGTGTCCCAAGTCACCGATTTAATACCGAATCGAGGAAAAGAATGACTCTGTTAACAATCCGCGAACCAGAAATCCGGATAAGGAATTCTGTTAACCTGGGAGAAGGTGTTAGGCATTCCCAAGTTCCGTGGTTCTAGCACGGTCGCTCCACTGTCATATTTGGCTTAAATATCTGGTTTTTATACGATTATGAACTTATGTGCAAATTTTAACTTTTAGCCGCTTTTATTATTATTATTATTATTATTAATTTTTTTTTAAGAATGTGAACATCGTTTAAAACATGTCTTTGGATTGCGTCACATGAAATGCACCCGCAATCCGGAACACATTTTATTCAATGTTTTGGGATTTGGATTTGGGTCGCATGAAATGCACACCCGAGTTTAAGAAGGTAAGATTATTAGAATGCGTGCCTAAAACGACTAGCACGTGGTTATTTTTGGAAAAAGCCGTGAATTTCGCTAAGCGGCCGATCCCGAGTTCTAAGTAATTAATACATACATTTGTGAGGGCCCCGCAATCTATACGTTTTACTAGGCGAGGCTCATCTCATTTATTTTTTAAATGGACAATCCTAAAATGACTACATTTTTCTATTAAAATTAGTCTCTAAAATAAAGAAAGAAAATCCTAATTAATTAGGAGCTTTCAAAAAATTAAGAAAACGTAACATACTAATCGCTAGATTAAGACAAATATTAATGGAAGGAAATTTTACTAAAAAAAAGAAAATTCGAAATTGTAAATAAAATAAGAAATTCGACAACTAATATTCAAAAGGAATCAAATATAGCTAGATTGAAGCTTGCATTGTTATATAAAAAAAACTATTGGAATTAATTATTCACAACCATTTGAAACTAGATTTAACCATAATTACTAAAGCTTATTAGAAAGTTTATTAAACTTAAACATTATCTAGTCTTGTTTGGCCTTAACTAAATTTAACTACCCATTCATGATTAACCTACTGTTGACCATATTAAAACCTTCATAGCTAGTGAATTAACCCGTTTTGCCAAGCTGATTCACTAAAGACCAACTTATGTTATTTTCCTCTTATTCCAATTATTAAACAGTAATACATGAAATAGGCTAAATACAATCAGTAAAAGAAACGAAGAAAAAGCGAAATTAAAACTTCAAAGTTCTATTCTTCATATGTATTCATGCTTTCACATTTTCAGCTTACAATATCGACAAGGTTACAGCCATGTACCTGGTATTGAATACAAGAGAAGAGGAAGATGAGAATCAGCAGCAGTAGTAACAATACAGTACAACAACAACAATCTAGCAACAGTAATTGCCCAGGAACAGAGTTTGCAAACCGGTGGAGCAGTAACCCAAAAACCAACCAGACTTAGGAAAACCAAGCAAAGACACGAAAACCTCAATAACTTTCACAGACATGACAGAATGAACCCAAAAAGACAGAAGAGGCTCTGGGATAATTCTGATTTTTGTTCTTTTAAGATTCGAAGTCGAACACTCTCAAGATTAAAAGTCTTTTTTATCTCTTTTTTGGTTCTGAAATTTCTATTTCCAAATTCAGTCCTTTTTTTTTCTTTTTTTTCTCTCTTCTAAGTGTCAAATGAGTCCTCTTATATCCAAAGCAAGACTCCCTTTTTTCTTTTTACCCCCTTCTTTTTTACTTTAAACTATTCTTACTACCCCTTTTACCTTTTTTTTTTTTTTACTTTTTCCCCAATATTCTTCTACTATGTATAACTTTTTAACTTTTTATTATTACCTATACTATTTTTGATTTTTACTTAAGTAAAAGTAGTCAACACGGACCCCATGGTTCTCCTTTTTGAGTGGTCAAAGAAGACCTCATCATTAACCCCCTCTTTTTACTTTACATCATTATGCCTTGTCCCCCACTACCATATGTCTTGTCCCCCACTATAATATTTTAATATTATTAATGCTTAGTGGATAGAGCACTTAAAATTAAATAAATCTGCAATTGATTAATTCCCGTATTACCCCTAAAACTATTGTTACTGCCCAGATTCAAAATCTGTTCAAACTTCAAACATTATCTAAAAACTAAAATCAAATTAACAGCTACAACCAATTTACCTGATCAATTAACCAAAAAATAGCAGCTATAACCAATCCTTAATCAAATTCAATCAACAAATTCAAACTAAACGATGAACAACAAAGAAACAACCGGAATTATTTTGACTGAACAATATTTTTAAACAACATCCTATTTTCAAATTCAACAACAATAACAAACAAACATATTCAATTTTTTTAAATTCAAATTAAGCTTAAACGGAACAAATAAACAGATTCAAATCACTAAACTAAATAACCAATTGATCCTCAAACTAGATCTAACAATATTACAGTCAAGACGAAGGATTCAAGTTATCAAACCGACATATTTCCATATTAAAACTAAATCCTTTTAAATGAATAAAAACAAACTGAAGAAATAATTAATTGAACTTCAACTTAAATTTAACGACATTATAATTAAACTAACAGTTTCTTTATTAAAAATAAACAATAACAAATGAAACAAATTGAAGAAATAATCACAAACGATAAACACGAACAAAAACAAGAATCAAACATCTACTGATTTCAGATCCGAGAATATCAAAACAAAATACGGACAGAAATGAAACTTAAACCCACTAACCGGATCGGAACGACGACGAACTCGAACGAAAGCAAATCTGCCCGGAAACAACTATCGCACCAAAATAACTTGACGCCGAAGACGACCACGAACAGACGATCGAAGAAGATGGTCGTTTGATGTCGTTTGAGGACGAAGCAGTGGCGGCGAGGAGGCGGTGAAGCAGTAGCAGCTGCTACTGCTGAACATGCTCGACGGAGGGCAGCTTTGGTGGTCGTCCATGGCTGGACGTAGCAGAAGGCAGCAGAAGCGACGCTGCAGCTCGTCCATGGCTGGACGTAGCAGGAGCAGCAGTGGCGATGCTACAGAAACTGGATGAAGCAGCAGCGGCAACGCGGGCAGCCATGGTCATGCGTCGTGAATCTGGTCGAGCTGTTGGTCGTTTGGGACGAGGAGGTGGAGCAGCAGCGACGATGAAGAAGAAAAATAGCCGTGGCTGGGGTGACAGTGTAGTTGGGCTGTTGGTCTACGGGATCGGAGAAGACGACGATGGAGATGAAACCGGTTGTTTGGACGAGCTGTTGGACGTGACAGTGGTGAAGCAGCAGCGGTAGGGTGCTGGTTCGAAGGCAGTCGCGGGGGAGGCAACCATAGTTGCCGGAGGTGAAGCTCGTTTTGGACTGGTTCGCTGCGTGCCGAAGAAGATGATGAAGCAGCGGCAGCAGCAGGTAGTGACGATGGAGAAGACGACGCAGCAGGGGTAGGCAGCCATGGTTGCCGGAGGTAATGGTAACGATGAGGAGGCAACCATGGCTGCTAGGGTTTGGAGGGATTTGGAGAAGAAGAAGAGGGAGGGGGCGGGTAGGTTCTTAGGTTTTTTGGGTTTGTTTTTTTGTGAAATGAAAGATAGGGAGATAGGGGTGTTGGGTTTTTTGGGTTATGGACTGGGTCGACCCGGTTTGAAATGGACCGGGTCGTAAAAGATGGTTGGGTATCTTTGGGCTTGTGACTTAAAATTGAAGAAAAGGCTCAATCCGATCTCTTCTATTTTTGTCCTTTTCTATTTATTCAATTTTCTAAATAATAAAGCTAAAAATGCTAAGATTAAATTATAAAACCCAAAATTATCTGGAAATACTAATTAACTCTTAATAACAATTAACACACAATTAAATAGCGATTAACGATAAAATCACACAATTTGGACATTAAATGCTAAAAATGCAACGTACATTATTTTTATGATTTTTTCATTTTGTAAAACAAACTTAATTAAATATCAAATGCAGATGCGACATATTTTTATATTTTTTATTAATTTAACTCATTAACATGCACAGGCAAAAATACAAATAATTATCAAAAATGGCAAAAATTGCACACAATGGAAAATTATTTTATTTTGAATTTTTTGGGAGTAATTCTCATATAGGGCAAAAATCACGTGCTCACAGCTGCCCCTCTTTGTCCGGAAGCACGAAGGGTTTTCGCGCAAAGATAAAGTGAGCGGATACGAGCGATTTTTTGCCCGTTGGAATACTCCGTGTGAAGCATTTTTTGAAAGATTTGACCGAACCTTTGCTTCAGAGGTTTCCTACATATCCTGGGCTAAACAGGAATCAGGTCAATGTAGTTCGGGAAGTCTTGGTAGCTGGGACTACCATGGGACTACAATTTTGATGTTACTACTGCTGCATGCTGTTACTACTACTTACCGATCTCCTTATTACACCGTGCTAAAAATAAAAATCAAGAAGCTAGGCTAGACTATGGATTACAAGATCCCATCTATCTTCCATTTGTTCTTGATGCCTTGCTTTCTCGTCGGCTTGCGTCTATTCCGATGCTTCTTTCTTCCGAGAATTGACGGGGATGACACCGGCCTCTTGCTTTCCTGAACACCAGTTTGCATCATTTTGTTCTATCCGCTTGAGGATGCGGCTTCCTGCATTATGCTGTGGATCTTTTGTTGTAACCTTCTGCCTTTCGGTGGGTTACGGATTTCAAGACCTGAAATGTAAAGACTGAAAAATATTCCCTCGTTATACAGGTGGGCGCCTAATGCTAAGACATGAAAGTATTCCCTTGTTATACAGGTGGGCGCCTAATGCTAAAGACATGAAAAGTATTCCCTTGTTACACTGGTGGGCGCCTAATTGCTAAAGAAAAGAAAAGTATTCCTTTGTTATACAGGTGGGCGCCTAATTGCTAAAGACATGAAAAGTATTCCCTTGTTATACAGGTGGGCGCCTAATTGCTAAAGACATGAAATATATTCCCTTGTTATACAGGTGGGTGCCTAATTGGTAAAGACATGAAAAGTATTTCCTTGTTATACAGGTGAGCGCCTAATGGTAAAGACATAAAATGTATTCCCTTGTTATACAGGTGGGCGCCTAATTGGTGAAGACATGAAATGTATTCCCTTGTTATACAGGTGGGCGCCTAATGCTAAAGACATGAAAAGTATTCCTTTGTTATACAGGTGGGCGCCTAATTGGTAAAGACATGAAATGTATTCCCTTGTTATACACGTGGGTGCATAATGCTAAAGACATGAAATGTATTCCCTTGTTATACAGGTGGGTGCCTAATGCTAAAGATATGAAAATTATTCCCTTGTTATACAGGTGGGCGCCTAATTGGTAAAGACATGAAATGTATTCCCTTGTTATATAGGTGGGCGCCTAATTGGTAAAGACATGAAATGTATTCCCTTGTTATACAGGTGGGCGTCTAATGCTAAAGATATAAAATGTATTCCCTTGTTATACAGGTGGGCGCCTAATTGGTAAAGACATAAAATGTATTCCCTTGTTATACAGGTGGGCGCCTAATGCTAAAGACATGAAATGTATTCCCTTGTTATACAGGTGGGCGCCTAATTGGTAAAGACATGAAATGTATTCCCTTGTTATACAGGTGGACGCCTAATGCTAAAGACATGAAATGTATTCCCTTGTTATACAGGTGAGCGCCTAATTGGTAAAGACATGAAATATATTCCCTTGTTATACAAGTGGGCGACTAATTGGTAAAGACATGAAATGTATTTCCTTGTTATACAGATGGGCGCCTAATACTAAACACATGAAATGTATTCCCTTGCTATACAGGTGGGCGCCTAATTGGTAAAGACATGAAATGTATTCCCTTGTTATACAGGTGGGCGCCTAATTGGTAAAGACATGAAATGTATTCCCTTGTTATACAGGTGGGCGCCTAATGCTAAAGACATGAAATGTATTCCCTTGTTATACAGGTGGGCGACTAATTGGTAAAGACATGAAATGTATTCCCTTGTTATAGAGATGGGCGCCTAATGCTAAAGACATGAAAAGTATTCCCTTGTTATACAGGTGGGCGCCTAATTGGTAAAGACATGAAAAGTATTCCCTTGTTATACAGGTGAGCGCCTAATTGGTAAAGACATGAAATGTATTCCCTTGTTATACAGGTGGGCGCCTAATTGCTAGATAATAACTTGAATTTGTTTCCTCGATTCTCCGAGAAAATTTTCAACTGTGGCAGAAAATTTTCTGCCCCAGTTCTGGCGATCTTTCTTATGGCGTGTCTTTCGGCCATCATCAACACTTTATTTTCCTGTTCAAATCAAAGAAAATTTAGTTAGTTTTAGAATATGGCGAGTGGTCATGTCACTCCTGATGGGGGATGATTGTTCCCTTCCCCTTATTCCTGTTTGGCGTTCCCAAAACTTGTTGGGGATGACGTTATTTGTTGGGGATAACATTCTGCTGGGGATGGTTTTTCCATTTATCCTTTCCCCGTTCTGTGTCTCAAAACTTGCTGGGGGTTATTTTGCTGAAGATGGATTTTTCTTTCTTCCTTTCCCACTCTGTGTTGTCCGACCACCTCGGAACTTGGTCGATAATCGCTCGGAGTTCTGCTGGGGATCCTCTTGGAGCTTGGCCCACAATTTCCTCAACATGTTGTTTTTCCGGTTCTTCCCCGTACTTTCCTTGCCATTTTAGATCAATATTATTCGGCCTTGCAACCAACGTCTTTTGTCTTATTGCCTTGTCTCTGGCCTATCCTCTTTACATTTTGCGTTGTACCATTTTGGCAACTGGTAGTAAGATCTGAAAGACCTTTCTCAAAAAATAAATTTCTGGAAAAAGTCTTTTAAACAAAGAAATGAAAAGATAGAAAAAGAGAAAATCTTTCTGAACAAATGCTGGGGAAAAGAAAAGAAATGAACTTATCTGGGTGGTATAACCGATTCCAACGATCATGTCGTGCATTCCGGATTAATCAACCCAGTCTATTTGTGTCGACCAATCTTTCTGATGTCTTCACTTGCTGGGGATAAATAGGTGCCCACCTCTTCGCAAAATGCGGATCCTTTCCGCCAATCTATCTTGTAGCCTCATAGTGCCCTTCGTAGGGTTTTCACTAATAAGACTCTCTCATTTCTTTCAGTTCCCGTCGCCTTATGGTGCCTGTGAAGGTTTTCACCGATAAGACTCTCTCATTTTGCTTCTCTCAGCTTACGTCGTCTTATAGCGCCTGTGAAGGTTTTCACCGATAAGACTCTCTCATTTTGCTTCTCTCAGCTTACGCCGCCTTATGGTGCCTGTGAAGGTTTTCACCGATAAGACTCTCTCATCTTATTTTCTCAGCTGGGGATTGGAGTGTTTCCGGTAAGATTCTCTTTGTTGGGAATTCTTATGGCTATCAATTCTTTCAGCTCATGATCCTCATTCAGTCGGGGACCAGCGTGTTATTCTCGGCTTTCATTTGCCTGTCTTGGCACCTCTCGGATACTGATCGAGAGGTCTTTTTTGGACATCAATATGGGTTTTATATGGGGCTTAAAAGAAAAGGATATAAAAATTCAAAATAACTTTGATGGGTAAAACATTACAACTCTTGGAATCAAACCCCTTTTTTCAAAATTTAAAAACATAACTTCTGCCCTAGTTTCTTGCTTGGGGAATTTTTGATTTTTTGTTACATTATGACCGAGCCGTGAGGCGCCTACGTATCCTCTTTGAGGAATCAGGTCGAACGTAGTTCACTTGATTCCTTTGTTTTTCTTGCGACCTTCCCCTTTTTTTTGTTATTATTCTCCTTCTTTTCTCTTTTTCATTTTTTTTCTTTTTCATTAATGATTCCAATGGAGGGGTATAAAAGAATAAGTAAGGCTCAAAGGGGTAAAGCAAAGGTTAAAAGTGTTTGGATAGAAGAGAGAATTGCCTCCGTCATTTCATTATCCGATAAGCACCAAGTACAAACAAACAAATAAACAACAAAAGAAATTACACATAATATCTCTTGACTACATCAGAATTGACAGCCATGTCGATGCATTTCCCTTCGATATCTGTTAAACATATAGCGTCATTGGGCTTGCTTTGTTCAGATTGCGATAATCAATACACACCTTGATTTTTCTATCTTTTTTGGCCCTCTTCCTTAATCTTCACACTCCTGTTGGTTTTGAACTTCCTCAATTTTTCTCGACGGGAGGGAATGTCGGGTCAGTGGGCAATTTGTGAACCACTAGATTGGTGCTTAAACCCGGCATGTCATCGTATGACTATGCAAAAATGTTTTTGAATTCAATAAGTGCTTTGATTAGTTCTTCCCTGATGTTTGGTTCAATGTGGACGCTTATCTTAGCTTCCCTGATATCATCCGCATCCCCTAGATTGACGACTTCCATGTCATTTGAGTTGGTTTTTTTTTCAAATTGGCTCAACTCTCTGTTAATTTCTTCGAAGGCTTCATCCTCATTGTATTCCGACTCATCATCACAATCTTGTACTATAAGTTCGAAATCAGATTGATTTTTTTAGACTAGGTTGAAGATCTGTCATGCATGCCATGTCATTAGAACCAGTGTAAAGAGAACTGTTCAGAAAAAGAAGAAGAAAAATTAAAACAAAATAAGGAATGAAGAAAAAAAACTTTCACTTTATTAAAATACGGGATAACAAGGTTTCACACTTTGGCGAGCACAAAAGAAATCTGGATTAGAAACCTGGAATGATCCAGACAATAAGAAAGAAAATCAGAGCCCACTACCAAGACTCCCTTCGGATAGGAAGAGGAGTAGCCATTCAATTGTTGATTTTTGCTTTCAGCCCCACAAACTGTACATCTGCCCCAATGGATCCTTTTCCCAATACCATAACTGGCTTGTCGTCTACCTTTTCCAACTATGCCACCGCTTTTCCACTGGTCGACTTTTCTTTGAACCGGCGCGGATCATCATCACTTTTTGTGAGGGTTTCTTTAGCTCCCCTCCTTCGTGCACTAGCTCGATCATGTGGGCTTCGTGGTGCGCTGGCAATGGGTTCTGGTTAATGTTGGCTGCCTCCGGTGCCTGTACCTCGATCTTGTTGGTATCAATAAGATCTTGTATCGCATGTTTCAGCCTCCAACATTTCTCGGTATCATGTCCGGGAGCTCCCGAACAATATTCACATCTTACCGAGTGATCCATATTTTGGGGTAAGGGATTTGGCAACCTAGGCTCAACAGGACTCAACAAGCCTAACTGCCTCAATTTGTGGAACACGACAGTATAGGTTTCTCCCAACTCAGTGAATGTTCTCTGTATTCTTTCATTTCTGAAAGCCTGATTTCCCCGGAAACCTGCCCCTGGAGGGTTCCTGTAGGCTCTTGGCGGCGGATAGGTGTTTTGTGGAGGTAGGTATGTATTTTGTGGAACCGGCGCGCGCCATTGCGGGCGAGCCGGAGGCTAAGTGTATGTCTGGGCTTGGTGTATGGAGAAGTGTGGTTCTTGTGGCGGGTAGTAGGGTTGTGGAGGGTAATTTGGAGTGTGAGGGTAGTTTGGGTGATGGGGTCGGGGTTGGTAGCGAGGGGAAGGACCTCTCGATCTGGACCAGTTGCCTGCCTCTATTGTCGTGACCTCTTCTCTCTTTTTCTTTCCAAGCGCACCTCCCGTGCCGTTCTGAATGGCCCGAGTCGTTGCCTTGATTGCCGAGTAACTCAGGATCTTATTGGACTTAAGTCCCTCTTCAACCATGCCGCCTATTTTTACTACTTCATTGAAAGATTTACCAACTGATGTCACCAGGTGACCAAAGTAAGTTGGTTCCAACGTTTGTAAGAAGTAGTCCACCATTTCACCTTCCCTCATTGGCGGATCGACTCTTGCCGCTTGTTCTCTCCAATGGAATCCAAATTCCTGGAAGCTCTCCCCGGGCTTTTTCTCAAACTTTAGCAATGTGAGACGGCCAGGGACTATCTCAAGGTTGTACTGGAAGTGACCTGCGAAAGCCTGTGCTAGATCGTCCCAAGTGTACCACCTGCTTGGATCTTGTCTTGTATACCACTCCAGTGCCGACCCGCTCAAACTCTGGCCAAAGTAAGCTATCAGTAGCTCATCTTTGCCCCCCGCTCCTCTCATCTTGCTACAAAAGCCCCGTAGATGTGCTATAGGATCGCCATGCCCTTTGTATAAATCGAACTTGGGCATCTTGAACCCTGCTGGTAATTGGACGTTAGGGAAAAGGCATAGATCCTTGTAGGCCACGCTGACCTGGTTGCCTAACCTGTGCATGTTCCTGAAGGACTGCTCCAGGCTTTAAAATTTCCGCATCACCTCGTCCTGCTCTTGGCTCTTAGCCTGCTTTTCAATCTCCGTCGGGACCTCAAAGTGGGGATTATGGTTATGGGGCTCGGGTGGTTTGAATGTGAGTTCAGGGGGGTAATATTGCGCATTGTGAGCTTGAAACAATGGCTCACTAGAAGATCTGTGCAATGAAGCTGGGGGAGGCGCCACAAAGACGGGAATATTTGGTGGAGGAGGATTCTAATTGGGTGGTGGAGCTTGGGGATCATAGGTCTCTCCTCCCTGATAGTAGTGATGACTTGGGAAACTCGTTGAAGGGCCGGGAGAGGGGTATTCCGGTGTGTGTCCTGGGGGAAGAGTAGGAGTAACGGGTAGTTCATGCCCCTTTTGGGATCTAGCTAAGGCTATCTGCATTTCATTCATTTCCAGCCTCATCTTTTCCATTTTTTCCATGACCTCCTTCAGCATCTGATTTGTCGTCTTTTCCGACTCAACACTGTTGTCTGAGCCAGTCATGCTTTCTGGTATGGGCCCTTTCGATCTTGTTTGATAATGGTATGATGCCAGTACACTTTAACAAACTAACTGGTATAGATTGGAAAAACAACAAACTTGTCAGTGTTAGAATCTTAACAGATATTGTAATTGCACGTTGGGGGATGCAATGTTCTTAGGCAGTTAACCATTTCTAATATACTTTTGCTCTGACCGCATGCATCATCCCGACTTATTTTATTTGTGCCTCTTTCGAGTGTTTTAGAGACCTCTCTTTTCTTCTTTTCTCTTTTTTTTTCCAATTACGGTCGAATCCTATAGAGATTGCCTACGTATCGTGACCCCGCACGAATCAGACCGGGCGTAGTTCGTGCCCAATAAAAGATGAATAATAATAAAACATTTTTTGGAATTTTCAATTTTCATAATAAAATAAACTTGATTACAAAAATTTAAAAACTGACCATACTAACAGACTTTGACAAAAGACAACAAACGGTCTCGAAAATCAAATAACCCGCATACTCTAATCAAAGAATTACAAACTCAAAAACAAACAGCCAGATTCCTTCCCCTATATGCCAATTTTAACCAAATGGTTGTTTTTCAGACGTGGCCCCTTCTCAATTTCACATGAATTTTAAGGTCGGGAAGGATTATTTTACAACCTTTCACAAACTTGTTCGTTATTTTACGAAAATAGTCCTCCGACAACTGAAAGATACTCTAAGGCTATCTCGGCAAGAACGGTTTTAAGATATCACCGAAGCCGGGCCGGCTTATTTTAACTAAAAACCAAACGGTATTCACTTGACCACTGACTATTTTCTTGTTTTTCAAATAATAAAAGACCTGGTTTTGCAAACACGACCTTTCAGCACTTCGGAGACAAAGATTTTAAGGTTGTGCGGGATAACTGGTCACAACCCAAAAGAATGACCAAAGATGGTCATTTATGCAAAGTCAGCCTTCCAGTGTCCCCTTCGAGAATATTCGGCTATTTTTTACAAAACGGCGTGACAACTTTTTTTATGACTCTTTTCTTGTTTTTGTTTTTTTTCAAATTAGAATAAAAGACCCGGTATTGCTAACACGGCCTTTCAGCGCCTCAGGGACGAAGATTTTAAGGCTGTGAGGGTCAAAAATCAAAACTTAACCAAAGGTGGTTGTTTATGCAAAATCAACCTTCCAGCGTCCCGTTTGGGAAATTTTGGCTAATTTTGACAAAACAGCGTGACCCAACTTATTTATGACTCTTTTTTTCTGTTTTTCAAATCAAAATGAAAGATCCGGTAAACACAGCCTTTTTAGCGCCTCGGGGACGAAGAGTTTAAGGCTGTGTGGATAACCGGTCAAAATTCTAAAAGAATGACCAAATATGGCCGTTTATGCAAAGTCAGCCTTCCGGCGTCCCTTTTGGGGACACTTGGCTATATTTGACATGAGCGGCATTACCCGACTTATTTATGACAAAAATTCGATATTTTTTGGCAATTTTTGCAAAGGAGAGGTTGGACATCAGACTTATTTATGACAAAAATTAAAATCTTGACATGTTTTTTTTGGCTATTTTAGCAAAAGGGGAGGTTGGACATCAGACTTATTTATGACAAAAATTAAAATCTTCACATGTTTTTTTTTTGGCTATTTTAGCAAAAGGGGAGGTTGGACATCAGACTTATTTATGACAAAAATTAAAATCTTGACATATTTTTTTTTGTGGCTATTTTAGCAAAAGGGGAGGTTGGACCCGATTAGGGCTGCCTACGTATCTCACATTCGGTGAGAATCAAACCAACGTATTTCGGCAAATAAACTAACTAATTTTTGAAAACAAACGTATTTCTTTTATAGCAAAAGAAAATATTTTTCCTTTCCGTTTTTTTTTTCTTTTTTAAAAAAAAATAAAGCAAACTAAAATAAAGGACTCTTTCCTACACACTTTCTGTTTTTTGGGTAAACAAACAACTTTTAAAAATAAAATATATTTTTTTTAAAATTTCAGCAGAGTTCCGACAGTACTTGGACACTGGTTTTTTTTTCTTTCTAAATTAATCATCTATCTCTCCCCTTGCTATTTTTCTCTTTTTCTCAATTTTTTCCAAATTTTTCTAACATTCCCTTAGATTCAGAAGCCGATCAACATGCGGGTTCGAAACAAATAAATGCACAGAGCGTAAGTAGGATGCATCATGATGGTCTTTTCTGTTTCAGGTTGCTATTCCTAGACGGACCCAACCCCTGTGTTGAGTCCCCTAAGTCAAAAATGCACATGATGCAGATAAGCGTTCCTACTAGGGATCCGACATGAAGTTGAGTTATTCTAGGTTTAGAACCTGGGTGTTTGTTTTAGACCTGGCTTACCTGAGAGGACAGCTCGAGCCGAGGGGAGGCAGCGTACCGGGGATACAGAAGCTCAACCCGGCTTTGCAACTTATCCGAACCTCGTTCCAAAAATGGGATTGACTCTAAACAGAAAAGAAGTCACACGAAGTGCACCCTTCTTCATGATTTAGAAGACTCAGAGAGGAGATGGGTTTCGGAACAGTTTATATACAGTTCACAAAATATCAAAGCGGAAAAAGCAGTTAGTTAGCACATTAAGCACAGATCATGTAACAAAATCAGATAAAGCTAAACACAACAATTTATTCTAAGCTCGATTTCTAACCATGAACCAGTGGTTCAGGAAGATCCCCAGCAGAGTCGTCAGAGCTGTCACACCTCCTTTTTACCCGCGCCCGCAAGGGCGCAGAGGGAGTTTTTCCAATTAAAGGACAATCGAAACGGGATTTGTTTATTTAATTCAGAGTCGCCACTTGGGAGATTTATGGTGTCCCAAGTCACCGATTTAATCCCGAATCGAGGAAAAGAATGACTCTGTTAACAGTCCGCGAACCAGAAATTCGGATAAAGAATTCTGTTAACCTGGGAGAAGGTGTTAGGCATTCCCAAGTTCCGTGGTTCTAGCACGGTCGCTCCACTGTCATATTTGGCTTAAATATCTGGTTTTTATACGATTGTGAACTTATGTGCAAATTTTAACTTTTAGCCGCTTTTATTATTATTAATTTTTTTTTATTTTTTTTTAAGAATGTGAACATCGTTTAAAACATGTCTTTGGATTGCGTCACATGAAATGCACCCTCAATCCGGAATACATTTTATTCAATGTTTTGAAATTTGGATTTGGGTCGCATGAAATGCACACCCGAGTTTAAGAAGGTAAGATTACTAAAATGTGTGCCTAAAACGACTAGCGCATGGTTATTTTGGAAAAAGCCGTGAATTTCGCTAAGCGGCCGATTCCGAGTTCTAAGTAATTAATACATACATTTGTGAGGGCCCCACAATCTATACGTTTTACTAGGCGAGGCTCATCTCATTTATTTTTTTTAATGGACAATCCTAAAATGACTACATTTTTCTATTAAAATTAGTCTCTAAAATAAAGAAAGAAAATCCTAATTAATTAGGAGCTTTCAAAAAATTAAGAAAACGTAACATACTAATTGCTAGATTAAGACAAATATTAATGGAAATGAATTTTACTAAAAAAAAAAAGAAAATTCGAAATTATAAATAAAGTAAGAAATTCGACAGCTAATATTCAAAAGAAATAAAATATAGCTAGATTGAAGCTCGCATTGTTATATAAAAAAAACTATTGGAATTAATTATTCACAACCATTTGAAACTAGATTTAACCATAATTACTAAAGCTTATTAGAAAGTTTATTAAACTTAGACATTATCTAGTCTTATTTGAACTCAAATCACGCCTTAAATAAATTTAGCTACCCGTTCACGATTAACCTACTGTTGACAATATTAAAACCTTCATAGCTAGTGAATTAACCCGTTTTGCCAAGCCGATTCGCTAAAGCCCAACTTATGTTATTTTCCTCTTATTCCAATTATTAAACAGTTTGATGGTAAAGAGCATGCTTAAACATATACTTCCTAAGAACCGAACTAAAACAGAGTACTATTTGGTACATCACTATTAGATACCTATTTATGCAAAGCGATAGAAATTTATAAAATAATAATACCTGAAATAGCCTAAATACAATCAGTAAAAGTAACAAGGAAAAAGCTAAATTAAAACTTCAAAGTTCCATTCTTCATATGTATTCATGCTTTCACATTTTCAGCTTGCAATAGCTAGTATTACAGTCGTGTACCTGGTATTGGAAATAAGAGAAGATGAAGATGAGAATCAGCAGCAGTAGTAACAGCACAACAACAACAGTAATAGCCCAGGAACAGAGTGTGCAAATCGGTGGAGCAGTAACCCAAAAACCAACCAGACTTAGGAAAACCAAGCAAAGACCCGAAAATCTCAATAACTTTCACAGACAAGACAGACAACAACAATAACAACCCAGTATAATCCCATTTAGTGGGGTCTGGGGAGGGTACTGTGTACGCAGACCTTACCCCTACCCTAGGGTAGAGAGACTGTTTCCAAATAGACCCCCGACATCCTTCCCTCCAATAACTTCCCACCTTGCTCTTGGGGAGACTCGAACTCACAACCTCTCGGTTGGAAGTGGGGGTTGCTTACCATCAGACAAGACAAAATGAACCCAAAAAGACAGAAGAGGCTCCGGGATAATTCTGATTTTTTGTTCTTTTAAGATTCGAAGTCCAACACTCTCAAGATTAAAAGTCTGTTTTTATCTCTTTTTTGGTTCTGAAATTTCTATCTCCAAATTCAGTCCCTTTCTTCTTTTTTCTCCTTTTTCCCCTAAGTGTTAAATGAGTCCTCTTATACCCAAAGCAAGACTACCTTTTCTTTTTACCTCTTTACTTTTTTCCCCAATATTCTTCTACTATGTATAACTTTTAACTTTTTATTATTACCTATACTATTTCTGATTTTTACTTAAGTAAAGTAGTCAACACGGACCCCACGGTTCCCCTCTTTTTGAACGGTCAAAGAAGACATTATCATTAACCCCTCTTTTTTTTTTATTTTACATCATTATGCCTTGTCCCCCACTACCATATGTCTTGTCCCTGTAAGCACGTGATTTTTGCCCTATATGAGAATTACTCCAGAAAAATTCCAAAAATAAAACAATTTTTTAATTGTTTGAAATTGTTGTGAATTGTGTGTTATTTTTCTTGTATTGTTTGCATTTTGTCTGTGCATGTTTATTTGCTAAATTAATAAAAAATACAAAAATATGTCGCATTTGCATTTAGGATTTAGGTTTGCAATTATGAGTAATTAAGTTTGTTTTACAAGAATGAAAATTACAAAAATAGGCATCTTTTGCATTTTTAGCATTTAATGTCCAAATTGTGTGATTTTATTTTTATTGATGTTTAATTTTTGGTGATAATTATTATTAGGAGTTAATTAGTATTTTAAGATAATTTTGGTTTTATAATTTAATTTTAGCATTTTAGTTTTATTAATAAGTAAAAGAAAAGAGAACAAAAAATAGAAGAAAATCGGAATTGGGCATCCTCTTCAATTCTAAATTTAGGCCCAAAACACCTCTACCCAACCCAAAACCTCATCGGGTCGACCCGACCCAGTCCATAACCCCAAAGACCCAACCCCTTTCTTCATTTTCTCATTTTTTTTCATTTCCCTAACCTAAAAAACCCTAACCATCCCCCCTCTCTTCTTCTTCTCCAAGCTTCACCAAGAACCCCTCCCATGGCTGCCCCCACAGCAACACACACACACACACACACACAGCAACACACACACACACGCACAGCCCTCGTCTTCGACCAAACGACCCTACTGTGTCACCATGGTTGCTTCCTTTTCTTCTTCGTCAAGCTCCAGCAGCCATTGCGCGAGCTGCCAGGCTTTACCTCCTCGTCTTAAACGACCAACAACTCGACCAGATTCACGACGCACGACCATGGCTTCCCGCGTTGCTGCTGCTGCTTCATCCAGTTTCTGCAGCGTCGCCACTGCTGCTCCTGCTACGTCCAGCCATGGACGAGCTGCAGCGTCGCTTCTGCTGCCTTCTGCTACGTCCAGCCATGGACGACCACCAAAGCTGCCCTCCGTCGAGCATGCTACTGCTTCACTGCCTCCTCGCCGCCACTGCTTCATCTTCAAACGACACCAAACGACCATCTTCTTCGATCGTCCATTCGTGGTCATCTTCGGCATCAAGTTATTTTGGTGCGATAATTGTTTCCGGGCAGATTTGTTTTCGTTCGAGTTCGTCGTCGTTCTGATCCGGTTAGTGGGTTTAAGTTTCATTTCTGTCCATTATTTTGTTTTGATATTCTCGGATCTGAAATCAGTAGATGTTTGATTTTTGTTTTTGTTCGTGTTTATCGTTTCTTGATTATTTCTTCAGTTTGTTTTATTTTGTTATTGTTTATTTTTAATAAAGAAACTGTTAGTTTAATTATAATGTCGTTAGATTTAAGTTGAAGTTCAATTAATTATTTCTTCAGTTTGTTTTTATTCGTTTAAAAGGATTTTGTTTTAATATAGAAATATGTCGGTTTGATAACTTGAATCCTTCGTCTTGACTTTAATATTGTTAGATCTAGTTTGAGTTTAGACAGAACAAAATGATGCAAACTGGTGTTCAGGAAAGCAAGAGGCCGGTGTCATCCCCGTCAGTTCTCGGAAGAAAGAAGCATCGGAATAGACGCAAGCCGGCAAGAAAGCAAGGCATCAAGAACAAATGGAAGATAGATGGGATCTTGTAATCCGTAGTCTAGCCTAGCTTCTTGATTTTTATTTTTAGTACGGTGTAATAAGGAGATCGGTAAGTAGTAGTAACAGCATGCAGCAGTAGTAACAGCAAAATTGCAGTCCCATGGTAGTCCCAGCTACCAAAACTTCCCGAACTACATTGACTTGATTCCTGTTTAGCCCAGGATATGTAGGAAACCTCTGAAGCAAAGGTTCGTTCAAATCTTTCAAAAAATGCTTCACACGGAGTATTCCAACGGGCAAAAAATCGCTCGTATCCGCTCACTTTATCTTTGCGCGAAAACCCTTCGTGCTTTCGGACAAAGAGGGGCAGCTGTGAGCACGTGATTTTTGCCCTATATGAGAATTACTCCCAAAAAATTCAAAATAAAATAATTTTCCATTGTGTGCAATTTTTGCCATTTTTGATAATTATTTATATTTTTGCCTGTGCATGTTAATGAGTTAAATTAATAAAAAATAAAAATATGTCGCATCTGCATTTGATATTTAATTAAGTTTGTTTTACAAAATGAAAAAATCATAAAAATAATGTACGTTGCATTTTTAGCATTTAATGTCCAAATTGTGTGATTTTATCGTTAATCGCTATTTAATTGTGTGTTAATTGTTATTAAGAGTTAATTAGTATTTCCAGATAATTTTGGGTTTTATAATTTAATCTTAGCATTTTTAGCTTTATTATTTAGGAAATTGAATAAATAGAAAAGGACAAAAATAGAAGAGATCGGATTGGGCCTTTTCTTCAATTTAAGTCACAAGCCCAAAGATACCCAACCATCTTTTACGACCCGGTCCATTTCAAACCGGGTCGACCCAGTCCATAACCCAAAAAACCCAACACCCCTATCTCCCTATCTTTCATTTCACAAAAAACAAACCCAAAAAACCTAAGAACCTACCCGCCCCCCTCCCTCTTCTTCTTCTCCAAATCCCTCCAAACCCTAGCAGCCATGGCTGCCTCCTCATCGTCACCATTACCTCCGGCAACCATGGCTGCCTACCCCTGCTGCGTCGTCTTCTCCATCGTCACTACCTGCTGCTGCCGCTGCTTCGTCAGCTTCTTCGGCACGCAGCGAACCAGTCTAAAACGAGCTTCACCTCCGGCAACTATGGCTGCCTCCCCCGCGACTGCCTTCGAACCAGCACCCTACCGCTGTTGCTTCACCACTGTCACGTCCAACAGCTCGTCCAAACAACCATTTTCATCTCCATCGTCGTCTTCTCCGATCCCGTCGACCAACAACCCAACTACACTGTCACCCCAGCCACGACTATTTTTCTTCTTCATCGTCGCTGCTGCTCCACCTCCTCGTCCCAAACGACCAGCAGCTCGACCATATTCACGACGCACGACCATGGCTGCCCGCGTTGCCGCTGCTGCTTCATCCAGTTTCTGCAGCATCGCCACTGCTGCTCCTGCTACGTCCAGCCATGGACGAGCTGCAGCGTCGCTTCTGCTGCCTTCTGCTACATCCAGCCATGGACGACCACCAAAGTTGCCCTCCGTCGAGCATGTTCAGCAGTAGCAGCTGCTACTACTTCACCGCCTCCTCGCCGCCACTGCTTCGTCCTCAAACGACACCAAATGACCATCTTCTTCGATCGTCTGTTCGTGGTCGTCTTCGGTGTCAAGTTATTTTGGTGTGATAGTTGTTTCCGGGCAGATTTGCTTTCGTTCGAGTTCATCGTCGTTCCGATCCGGTTAGTGGGTTTAAGTTTCATTTCTGTCCGTATTTTGTTTTGATATTCTCGGATCTGAAATCAGTAGATGTTTGATTCTTGTTTTTGTTCGTGTTTATCGTTTGTGATTATTTCTTCAGTTTGTTTCATTTGTTATTGTTTATTTTTAATAAAGAAACTGTTAGTTTAATTATAATGTCGTTAGATTTAAGTTGAAGTTCAATTAATTATTTCTTCAGTTTGTTTTTATTCGTTTAAAAGGATTTAGTTTTAATATGGAAATATGTCGGTTTGATAACTTGAATCCTTCGTCTTGACTGTAATATTGTTAGATCTAGTTTGAGGATCAATTGGTTATTTAGTTTAGTGATTTGAATCTGTTTATTTGTTCCGTTTAAGCTTAATTTGAATTTAAAAAAAATTGAATATGTTTGTTTGTTATTGTTGTTGAATCTGAAAATAGGATGTTGTTTAAAAATATTGTTCAATCAAAATAATTCCGGTTGTTTCTTTGTTGTTCATCGTTTAGTTTGAATTTGTTGATTGAATTTGATTAAGGATTGGTTATAGCTACTATTTTTTGGTTAATTGATTAGGTGAATTGGTTGTAGCTGTTAATTTGATTTTAGTTTTTAGATAATGTTTGAAGTTTGAACAGATTTTTGAATCAGGGCAGCAACAGTAATTTTAGGGGCAATACTAGAATTAACCAATTGCAGATTTATTTAATTTGAAGTGCTCCGTCCACTAGGCATTAATAATATTAAAATATTATAGTGGGGAACAAGACATATGGTAGTGGGGGATAAGGCATAATGATGTAAAGTAAAAAGAGGGGGTTAATGATGAGGTCTTGTTTGACCACTCAAAAAGGGGGAACCATGGGGTCCATGTTGACTGCTTTTACTTAAGTAAAAATCAGAAATAGTATAGGTAATAATAAAAGGTTAAAAGTTATACATAGTAGAAGAATATTGGGGTTAAAGAAAAAAGAGAGGTAAAAAGGGGTAGTAAGAATAGTTTAAAGGAAAAAAGGAAAGAGGTAAAAAGAAAAAGGGAGTCTTGCTTTGGATATAAGAGGACTCATTTGACACTTAAAAAAAAAAAAAAAACAGGGGGAGAGAGAACAAAACTGAAAAAAAAAATCTTCTACTTTCCTTTATTGTTGAAATCAACATTAATTGCTATTGTTTCATCGAAGCTTGAAGCTTCTTTCTTGGGTTACTACTCCACCGGTTTGCAAACTCTGTTACTGGTCTATTCCTGTGTTGCTGGACTGTTGTTGCTGTGCTGAATTATTACTACTGCTGCTGATTCTCATCTTCCTCTTCTCTTGTATTCAATACCAGGTACATGGCTATAACCTTGTCGATATTGTAAGCTGAAATTGTGAAAGCATGAATACATATGAAGAATGGAACTTTGAAGTTCTAATTTCGCTTTTTCTTCGTTTCTTTTACTGATTGTATTTAGGCTATTTCATGTATTACTGTTTAATAATTGGAATAAGAGGAAAATAACATAAGTTGGTCTTTAGTGAATCAGCTTGGCTAAACGGGTTAATTCACTAGCTATGAAGGTTTTAATATGGTCAACAGTAGGTTAATCATGAATGGGTAGCTAAATTTAGTTAAGGCCAAACAAGACTAGATAATGTTTAAGTTTAATAAACTTTCTAATAAGCTTTAGTAATTATGGTTAAATCTAGTTTCAAATGGTTGTGAATAATTAATTCCAATAGTTTTTTTTATATAACAATGCGAGCTTCAATCTAACTATATTTGATTTCTTTTGAATATTAGTTGTCGAATTTCTTATTTTATTTATAATTTCGATTTTTTTTTAGTAAAATTCCTTTCCATTAATATTTGTCTTGATCTAGCAATTAGTATATTACGTTTTCTTAATTTTTTGAAAGCTCCTAATTAATTAGGATTTTCTTTCTTTATTTTAGAGATTAATTTTAATAGAAAAATGTAGTCATTTTAGGATTGTCCATTTAAAAAATAAATGAGATGAGCCTCGCCTAGTAAAACGTATAGATTGCGGGGCCCTCACAAATGTATGTATTAATTACTTAGAACTCGGCATCGGCCGGTTAGCGAAATTCACGGCTTTTTCAAAAAATAACCACGCGCTAGTCGTTTTAGGCACGCATTCTAATAATCTTACCTTCTTAAACTCGGGTGTGCATTTCATGCGACCCAAATCCAAATCCCAAAACATTAAATAAAATGTGTTCCGGATTGCGGGTGCATTTCATGTGACGTAATCCAAAGACATGTTTTAAACGATGTTCACATTCTTAAAAAAAAAAAAAAAATAAAAATAATAATAATAAAAGCGGCTAAAAGTTAAAATTTGCACATAAGTTCATAATTGTATAAAATCAGATATTTAAGCCAAATATGACAGTTGAGCGACCGTGCTAGAACCACGGAACTTGGGAATGCCTAACACCTTCTCCCAGGTTAACAGAATTCCTTATCCAGATTTCTGGTTCGCGGACTGTTAACAGAGTCATTCTTTTCCTCGATTCGGGATTAAATCGGTGACTTGGGACACCATAAATCTCCCAAGTGGCGACTCTGAACTAAATAAACAAATCCCATTTCGATTGTCCTTTAATTGGAAAAACTCCCTCTACGCCCTTGCGGCGAGGGTAAAAAGGAGGTGTGATAGCTCTGGCGACTCTGCTGGGGAGTTAACCCAGAACCACTGGTTTAGGGTTAGAAATTCGAGCTTAGATAAATTGTTATATTTGATTTTATCTGATTTTGTTACATGTTTGGGCCCAATGTTTGTATATAAACTGTGCCGAAACCCTGCTCTTCTTACCTCCGGGGATGTGCTTACTGATTGAGACTCCCTATTCTGTTAGTGTCATACCCTGAAATAAAAGAGGCTCAGAAAGTTTCTAAGTCGGCTGGCCTTTTGGTTTCCAGAAAGGAGCTCCTTCCTCAACTCGAGTTGTCCGCTCGGGTACACTGTCTAGAACATATACCCAGGTTGAACCTAGAATAACTTGACTTCATGCCGGATCCCTAGTAGGAACGTTTATTTGCATCATGTTGCGTTTGACTCAGGGGACTGAATATCTACTGGGGAGGTAACCCAGAATCTTTGGTTCAGGGTTCAAAAATTCGAGCTTAGAATATTTGTTATTATTTGGCTTCATTTATTATCTGATTTTATTACATGTTTTAGCCTAAATGTGCAAAATGTTACTTTTACCGCTTTGATATTATCTGAATTGTATATATAAACTGCTACAAAATCCCTCCCTTCTCTCTCTTGAGGAGTGCACGCTGGCCGTGACTTCTTTCTGTTAGTGTCCTATCCCAAAATAGAACGAGGATTCGGAGGAGTTGCAAAATCGGATGATCTTTTGGTTACCGGTACGCAGTTCCCATCCTCGGCTCGAGTTGTCCGCTCGGGTAAACCAGGTCTAGAACAAACACCTAGGATAAACCTAGTATAACAAAACCTCATGCCGGATCCCTAGTAGGAATGCTTATTTGCATCATGTTGCATTTGACTTAGGGGACTCAACACAGGGGTTGGGTCCGTCTAGGACTACCAACCTGAAATGAAAAGACCATCCTGATGCATCCTATTTGTTTTCCGTGCATTTATTTGTCTCGCGCCCGCATGCTGACCGACTTTTGAATATCAGGAATATTATGAAATTGAGGAAAAGAAAAAAAAAATAGCGGTTAGGTAGTTAATTGTTTATTTTTGAAAACCCCAATGCCTGAATACTGTCGAAACTCTGCCGAAATTTTGAGAAAATGAAAAAAAATATTTTATTAGTTTGTTTTACTAAAGCAAAGGAAAAATAGAAAAAAAAAAGAGTCGTTGTTCTGTCTTGTTTTCAAAAATAGAAAAGGAAAATAGTTTGTCTTGCCATGAAAAATGAAAATGAAAAAGAGTCTTACTTTTAAAATAGTTTTTTTTATGAAAATGCCAAAAATGAAAATGAAAAGAGTCGTGCTTTGAAAGTGATTTTGTTATTTGCTGCCAAAAATGAAAATAAAAAAAAGTCCTGTTTTAAAATAGTTCAGTTAATTTGGGCGAACTACACTGGTTTGATTCTCACCGGATGTGAGATATGTAGGCAGCCCTAATCGGGTCCAACCTCCCCTTTTGCTAAAATAGCCAAAAAATATGTCAAATTTTAATTTCATCATTAAAAAGTCGGGTGACGTTGTTTTGTCAAAACATAGTCGAATATTCCCGAAAGGGACGCCGGAAGGCTGACTTGCATAAACAGCCACCTTTTGGTCATTTTTTTAGATTTGGTCCAGTTGACCCACACAGCCTTAAAAATTTTCGTCCCCGAGGCACTGAAAGGTCGTGTTTGCAACATTGAGTTTTCTATTTTGAAAAACAAGAAAAGGTCATAAATATGTCGGGTGACGCTGTTTTGTCAAAACATAGCCGAATATTCCCGAAAGGGACGCCGGAAGGCTGACTTTGCATAAATAGCCACCTTTGGGTCATTTTTTTAGATTTTGACCGATTGACCCACACAACCTTTAAAATTTACGTCCCCGAGGCGTTGAAAGGCCGTGTTTGCTATATCGAGTTTCCTATTTTGAAAAACAAGTGAAAGAGTCATAAATAAGTCTGGTGATGCTATTTTTGTCAAAAATAGCCGAATGTTCCCGAAAGGGATGCCGGAAGGCTGACTTTGTATAAACAGCCACCTTTGGGTCTTTTTTAGATTTTGACCGATTGACCCACACAACCTTAAAATCTTCGTCCCCGAGGCGCCGAAAGGCCGTGTTTGCAATACTAGGTCTTTTGTTTTATTTAAAAGAAAAAAAATAAGAAGAAAAAATTGTCAGTGGGCAAGTGAATGCCGCTTGGATGTGTTGGTCAAAATAAACCGAGCCAGCTTCGGCAATGTATTAAACCGTTCTTGCCGAGATAGCCTTAGAATATCTTTCAGTTGTTGAAAAACTATTTTCGTAAAAGAACGGACAAGTTTGTAAAAATATCATAAAACAGATCCTCCCCGGTCTCAAAATTCATAAAAAATTGGGCAGGGGCCACGTCTGCAAAAAGCAGCCATTTAGTTGAAAGTGGCAAATAGGGGAAGGAATCTGTCAATCTGTTTTTTAATTTCTTTTCATTAGAGTATGTGAGTTGTTTAATGTTCAAGTCTGTATCTCGTCTTTCACCAGAGTCTGTTAGTTCGGTCTAAGTTTGTCAGTTTTTTTTAAATCATTGTAATCAAAGTGTGTTTTACTGTGAAAAATTGAAAGTTCCAAAATATGTTTTATTATTTTTTTTACCTTGCATTGGTCCGAACTACGCAAGGTCTGATTCATGCGGGGTCATGATACGTAGGCAATCTCCATAAGATTCGACCACAACTAAAAAAGCAAAAAGAAAAAATAGAAAAAAAAGAGAAAGAAAAATAAAGGAAAGTGCGGGAGATTTTCGAAGGGGCACAATTACAAGAAGCCGGAACGACGCACGTAAATGAAGTGAATGCATGATAGAACGGTTTAACTGCTTAGGTGCATTGCATCTCTGATATATGATTATTGTAAGCACGTGATTTTTGACCCTCCCCGGGAATTTTTACGTTCTTAAGCTTAAATATCTAATTTAGGACTAGTATAACTATTTTAACTATTTTATTTTATTTCGTTGCAAAAAGAAAAATTTCAAAAAATATATATATAAATTTTAGTTTATGTATCTCACATAAAGTTGAAAAATACAAAAAAAATTGCACTTTATTTTTGCACTTTATATAATTTCGAAAATTACAAAAAAATATATAATTCTATGAAGGTTTTGTAGTCATTTTAATTTGGAAAAAATACAAAAAATATTACCTCATATTTTATCTTAATATTTAAAAACGAAAATTACAAAAAATAGTTTTATTAATATTTTGTAGCTATTTTAAATCTTGAAAAAATATTTAAAAAGATATAGTTTTGTTTAAATACTAGTCTTATTTTTGGTAGTTATTTTTCTTACATAGGACTAGTTAAGCAACGTGTTCCTATTTCTCGGGTCCGGGCAAAAGAATAATATTCGGGTTTAAACTACCCGGTTTTAGGCCTAATTTTCGGACCGAGCCCATAATAAACCGTGTCCAGGACACGTGGGGAACCCCACCACGCGTGGGGGACATATGCCTTGAACCCCACCACGCGTGGGGCTCATTTTTTGAGGGCAAAACATTACAAATACACGGACAAAACATGAAAGGGAGGAGGATTTTTGAATTGAAAAAAAACGGACGGAATTTTAAAAAGGGACGGGGGGAATTTTAAAGAGGGACTTTTGGAAAAAATGGAGGGGATGACTGTTCTTCTTCCTTCTTAAAAGAGAAGAAGAAGCAGGTCTGAAAAACCCACGACCAAACCTACCCACACCCAGTCCGTCGACCACCCTCCTCCTCCATCACTCTCGACAAACCACCATGGTTACCCAAACCAGTCCATAACCATCGTCGTCAACCCGTTGCGAGCTCCCCCCGTCGACCAAGCATCACCACCGTTCGACCCCGTCAACAAACACCCAAAACCCTACTGCCCGTTACCATTCCCTCCGTCACCCTCACAACGAAAACCAGCAAAACCACGTCCAAACACCTACCAAAACCCACCTCCGACTAGCCTCACCAGTCGACGACCGAGTGTCCGTCAACCACCAGTCTTCTCCCTCGTCGTCACTGTCACCCCAGCACCCCGACCAACAGCGACAACCCATCACCGCAGCCCAACTCCTCATCGCCTTACCACCGTCCGAACCCCAGCAGCATCCATCGACGACTCGTCAAGCAGCAGCCATCGCTGCTGCGTCGTCCAACCACCCCTCGTCGTCAACTGTCCAATGACCCCTTTGTTGCAGCTTCACGCAACAGTTGCTGCGTCGAAAAATACAGCAGCTGTTGCTGCGTCGCTGCGTTGCTGAGTAGCTCAGCCGTTGCTTCAGTCCGGTGAGGTTGTTTTGTTCGTCGAGGTCCGGCGCGTCGAGTCCGTCCGTTGAAGTCGATGTAGAGGTTTGGTCCCTGGTTCTATTCATTTCTGTCTGTTCAGGTTAGTAAGCCTCACTGTATTAGATAAAGAAATTTTACGTTCAATGTTCGAAGTTGCAATATATCGATTGATATGATAATTTTCTGCCTATGTTTCACCGTATGCATTTTAGTTCATTTCTGGGTTATGTTATTATTGTTTACTTGATGTCGTTTGATTTAGTTGTATTAGCAGTCCTAAGACACAGCTTGACATTGATTCGCTCGTCCCTTCATTGTCTTAGTTTATTTGGACAAAATTAATATTAGTACCTGTTGTTACTACGCCCGAAACACTCATTCGCCTAACTTCTTTTATTAAATCTTGACAAGTTATGAGATTTTAGTTGTACGGAGGCCGTAAGTTTTAGTATTGTTAAAGGCGTAGAAATGGCATCCTTTAAAAATAAATAAATAATTACAAAAAAAAATGAATAAAAAATAATAATAAAAATAAATAAAATGAGACGAGCCTCGTCGAAAAAAATGTACAGATTGCGGGGCCCTCACAAAATATATGTATTAAATACTTAGATTCCGGGACGGGGCGTTTAGCAAATTTCACGGCCCTACCAAAAAATAACAATGCGCTAGTTGCTTTAGGCGCGCCGTTAATAATGTTATCTCCCTAAACTCGGGTGCACATTTATGTGACCCAAATCCAAATCTCAACGGAATCGAAATGTGTCTCTAATCACGGGTACATTGACTGTGACGCGGTACGATATGCATTTCCATGACGTTGCAAATTCCCTTTAAAGATAAGCATGAGATGAGCCTCGCCGAATAATAACACAAATCGTGGGGCCCTCAGTAAATACTTGTGTAAAATTGCTTAGAATTCAGGAGGATCGTTTAGCGAATTTCACGGCCTCCGCAAAATAATAATGCGCTAGTTGCTTTAGGCGCGCCTTTAATAATTTAATTTTCCTAAGATCGGGTGTGCATTTCATGCGACCCAAATCCGAATCTCAAAACATCAAATAAAATGCGTTCCGGATTGTGGGTGCATTTCATGTGACGCAGTCCAAAGACGTGTTTTAAGCGATGTTCACATTCTTGTAAAAACAATAATAATAAAGCGGTTAAAAGTTAAAATTTGCACATAAGTTCATACTTGTATAAAATCAGATAATCAAGCCGAATATAACAATTGAGCGACCGTGCTAGAACCACGGAACTCGGGAATGCCTAACACCTTCTCCCGGGTAAACAAAATTCCTTATCCGGATTTCTGGTACGCAGACTGTAATATAGAGTCATTATTTTCCTCGATTCGGGATTAAAATTGGTGACTTGGGACACCCTAAATCTCCCAAGTGGCGACTCTGAAATAATTAAACCAATCCCGTTTCGATTGTCCTTTAATTGGAAAAACTCCCCCTGCGCCGCGGGCGCGGAAAAAGGAGGTGCGACAGCTCTGGCGACTCTGCTGGGGATTAGTCCAGAACCACTGGTTCAGGGTTAGAAATTCGAGCTTAGATAAATTGTTATATTTGGCTTTATCTGATTTTTTACATGTTTTGAGCCTAATGTGCTAAATGTTGCTTTTACCGCTTTGATATTATGTGAACTGTATATAAACTGTGCCGAAACCCATATCCTTTCTGAGTCTTCTAAATCATGAAGAAGGGTGTACTTCGTACGACTTCTTTTCTGTATAGTGTCAAATCCCAATTTAGAACGAGGTTCGGACAAGTTGCTAAGCCGGCGAAGCTTCTGTATTCTCGGTACGCTGCCCCCCCTCGGCTCGAGCTGTCCGCTCGGGTAAGCCAGGTCTAGAACAAACACCCAGGTCTGAACCTAGTATAACAAAGCCACATGCCGGATCCCTAGTAGGAACGTTTATTTGCATCATGTGCATTTGACTTAGGGGACTCAACACAGGGGTTGGGTCCGTCTAGGACAAGCAACCTGAAAATAATAGACAATCTTTCGGCATCCTATGTGCTACATGTTGTATTTAGTCAAGGGCGTATGGGTCATTGGGTCATTTCCAGCATGATGTTATTTTAATCAAAGCATGGGGAACATTTGTGGAATCCAAGAAGCCTTGGAATTCCCTATGTCCCCCACGCTTGCTTTTTGGGAAAACACATGGGGAACATTTGTGGAATCCAAGAAGTCTTGGAATTCCCATATGTCCCCCACGCTTCATATGTTGGGAAAAGCGCATGGGGAGCATTTGCGGAATCCAAGAAGTCTTGGAAATCGTTATGTCTCCCATGCCACATTTTTGAAAGAAATAATAAATAATAAAAAAAACAATTACAAATAAAACAAAGCATGAAAATTCAAAAAGATTTTGTATGTTTTCATTATTTTCCACAGATTAAAAATAAATCGTGAAAAAAAGGAGAAAATAACAGCATAGAAGTCCGAGTAGAGTCGAAACTCTGCCGAAATTTTAAAAATGAAAAAATGTCTTGTTAGTTTGTTATATTAAAAGCAAAGGAAAAATAAATAAAAAATCACCATTGTTCTGTCTGTTTTTAAAAAATATTAAAGAAAATAGTTTGTTTTGCCATTAAATGAAAATGAAAAAGAGTTTGTTTTTTTTAAAAAAAATGTTTTATTTTATTTTATTTTGTTTGTCTATGAAAATGCCAGAAATAAAAATAAAAAGAGTCCGGCGTTGAATGTGATTTTATATATAATCAAAAAAAAAAATTCAAAAGAAAGTTCAAAATTCAAAAAGATAAAATAGATAAATAAAAATCCGAAAATATTTTGATTCTTCTTTAGAAAATTCAGAAAAAAAAAACATTTTAGAAGCATTTCTTTTATTAAAGGTAAAATTCCAAAAAATATTTTCTTCTTCTTCTTTAGAATAAAAAAAAAAGCAAATGAAATTCAAAAATATATCTTAGAAGTGTTTCTTTTAAAAAGAAAATCAATCAAAAATAAATACTTCCTTTCTTCTTTTAAAGTAGTTCTTTCAAATTCAAAAAAGGTTAGTTCATCTACTTATCCTTATTTGACCGAACTACGCGGGTTTGATTCTCACCGGATGTGAGATACGTAGGCAACTCTCATCGGGTCCAACCCCACCTTCTCAAAAAAGAAGGAATGTTTTACGTTTTTCGTTAATTTGTTTGTTTGTTATGAATGAAGAATAATAGTCTATTTGATTGTTGTGGGAAAAATAATAAAACAAAAAAAAATATATAGAAAATGGAAAAGGGTCCTTTCAAAAATAGTTTATTCGACCGAACTACGCGGGTTTGATTCTCACCGGATGTGAGATACGTAGGCAACCCTCATCGGGTCCAACCCCACCTTCTCAAAAAAGAAGGAATGTTTTACGTTTTTCGTTAATTTGTTTGTTTGTTATGAATGAAGAATAATAGTCTATTTGATTGTTGTGGGAAAAATAATAAAACAAAAAAAATATATAGAAAATGGAAAAGGGTCCTCTCAAAAATAGTTTATTCGCCCGAACTACGCGAGTTTGATTCTCACCGGTCATAAATAAGTCGGGTGATGTCCAACCCACCTTTTGCTAAAAAAGCCAAAAAACAAATAATAATAATAATAAAAAAAATATACATTTCAAATTTTAATTTTATCATAAAGAAGTCGGGTGACGCTGTTTTATCAAGACATAGCCGAATGTTCCCGAAAGGGACGCCGGAAGGCTGACTTTGCATAAACAGCCACCTTTTGGGTCATGTTTTGGATTTGGTCCAATTGGCCCACACAGCCTTAAAAATCTTCGTCCCCGAGACGTTGAGAGGCCGTGCTTGCAATATTGAGTTTTCTAATTTGAAAAAATGATAAAAAGAGTTATAAATAAGTCAGGTGATGCTGTTTTGTCATAAATAGCCGAATGTTCCCGAAAGGGACGCCGGAAGGCTGACTTGGCATAAACAGCCACCTTTGGGTCATTTTGAGATATGGACCCACACAGCCTTAAGAAAGCTTCGTCCCCGAGACGATGAAGGGCCGTGTTTACAACGCCAAGTCTTTTACTGTAATCTGGAAAGAAAAAAAATCAAAGAGTCAGCGGTCATGTGAATGCCGTCTTTTGTCATAATAAGCCGAGCCAGCTTCGGCCGCGTCTTAAACCGTTCTTGCCGAAATAGCCTTAGAGTATCTTTCAGTTGTCGAAAGGTTATTTTCGTAAAAGAATGGACAAGTTTTAAAGTGTCAAAATAATCCTCCCCGGCCTCAAAATTCATGTGAAAATTGGAAGGGGCCACATTTGCAAAAAATAACCATTTGGTTGCATTTGTCGAACAGAGAAAGGGAGCTGGAATTTTGTTTTTAAGTCTACCAATCTTTTGATTAAAATAGGCAGGTTGTTTGATTTTCAAGTTGGTAGGTCATCTTTAAACCTTTGAAACCCAGTTTGTTTTAATATGAAAAGTGAAAAGAAAAAGTGTTCATTATTGTTTATCTTTTATTGAGGCCGAACTACGCAAGGTCTGATTCATGCGGGGTCATGATACGTAGGCAATCTCCATAAGATTCGACCACACAAAAAAAAAATGAAAAAAAAGAAATGAAAAAAAAGAAATGAAAAAAAAGAAATGAAAAAAAATGAAAAAAGAATGAAAAAAAAGAATGAAAAAGAAAAAGCAAAAAGAAAAAAAGAAAAAAAAAAGAAAAACATCGAAAAGAAAAAGAAAAAAATGTTGTCAATAATGAGGACCGACTGAGTCCATTCTAACCTGTTTGTTTTGCAAATAAGTTAAGGTGGTTGGTTTGTGGTAAGCCGGACAATGACACCCAGAATCCTTTACTTGCACCTCCTGATGCACACTCTGCGGGGATCAGGCCTGATGATAGAAACATTCCAGTCCTATTGGAAACTTGTTGACTAAGGGTAATGATATTGAAGTTGGCAATGGTCTTGACAATACTAATGCAAAGCTTAGTGGCTAAGATGCCAAGTTTGATAAAGTGGGAGGACGCTCCGTTCCTTGGTTAACAAGAAAGAGGCATTTGGTGGCTTATTTTGTTGTCATTTCTTTTGTTCGGATTATTAGGATTGTAATTCGGATTTTGTCCTGTGTCAAACTTTCATATCTTTCCATTTTTGTCATAGCAGTTTGTTTAAATTTTTTCCAGTTGGTGTTAGGATTTTATTCTGGTTGTTTTGTCTATTTTATTATTCAAACCATTTCGCCGGTAGTCCAAGGAAAAATCCGGTCTTTTGTTAGTTCCAGTCGTCTTTTGTTTAGTCCTTTTATCATTTTATTCAATGCCGATTCTAGGGACATGACATGCGCACCCAGTTTGGGCCTTGTCTTTAAAGTTAATCATAGAACCCTGGAAAAGCGATCAGACCATTTAAAGGAAATAAGGACGGTTGAGATTATTCAGAGCTCGAGTCATATGGAACTGGGGCAAGTTAAACACAAAGAAAACCGTTAAAGAAAGATTCGCCTAAATTGACATGAGGGTCGTTCATAATAATGAGAATGAGAGTGTCGCCCAACGGTGCTTTAGAAGTGACAAATGAACAAACAGACGTTTAACATAATTGTCAAGTCCAGCACCATCAGAAGGGACTACAAGTTTAAATTGTGTTGTTTGCACTTGGCATGTTTTGAATACTGGAATGACGAAGGCATTTTGTTCTGCTACCTAAACACTTTATCCTTTGTTACCCCTTTTGAGCCTTATTTATTTTTCTTTCGTACCCCTCGTTCGGAATTAGTAGCAACGAATAAAATACGCAAGCATGGCGGGTAAGAGAAAAGAAAGAAAAGAAAACAACAAAATGGGAAAAGAAGAATGAAAGAAAAAGAGAGAAAAAAAAACGACAAAAGAAAAAGAGAAAAGAAAAATGATAACGAAAAGCAAAAAAGGGAAAGTCAAATGAAAAAGAGGAATTGGGAACTACGTTTGACCTGATTCCTCAAAGAGGATACGTAGGCGCTTCACGGCTCGGTCATAGTTTTGAAAAAAAATGAAAACAAATCAATTAAAATATCCCCAAGCAAGAAACTGGGGCAAAAGTTACGTTTGTTGTAAATAAATCTAATTCCGAAGGTTGTAATTAATAACCCAAAATTAATGCATTTTTGAGCCTTTTATACCCTTTCTTTCTAGCCCTATCCAAAACCCACATTACGGTCCAAAGAAAGACCTTCTGATAAGTCTTTAAAAAATGCCGAGTCGGACAAATGAAGAGTCTTACCAGCAAACATAACATTCTGTTCCACAGCAGAAAGGACTCTAATCTCCAGCAGAAAGAGTCATACCAGAAACACTCCAAAACCCCCAGCTGGAGAGTGATACAAATGAGAGAGTCTTATCGGTGAAAACCTTCACAGGCACCATAAGGCGATGAAAGCTGAGAGAAAAGCCAAAAATGAGAGAGACTTGATAGTAAAAACCCTTCGGGCACTGCAAGTCGAATAAGATTAAGAATCAGATGGGGAGTCACCAATTGAAGATCTTGAAAGATGATTGACGACAGAGGATAGGCCACATACGCATGTCATGGCCATTAGAGTCGGTATCTGCGTTTGATAGGTTTTTATTTATAGTTTCTTTTGTAAAAGAGTCACCGTTTCCTTTGTCTTTTATTTTGTTTCTGTTATCTTTCTCCTTTCATAAAAAATTTCCCCAATAGAGTCTGTCCGGTCAGAATAAGTGTGAAATGACTTCAAAATATGCCATCAGCTTTCCAAGATGAGATCTGACTAGTATATCCAAATGGTATAGTCAGCGAGGAACAAGCGCGAGGCCAGTGTCAAAAAGATATCCCCAGCAAAGGGAATTGACAAAAGGATTGACGAGCGTCAAGAGAGATATCCTTGCCAAAACCAAGGTTATAAACCTCAAAGACAAGGCCCGTGAACAGAGCAAGGAGAGTTGTGAGCATGATTTGGCGAAATCCATACTAGACTAAAAGGTCGGGAAAATGCCAGTTTCCGAGCCATGCCACAAAAGAAGATGGATATCCCCAGCAGGAAGGGATTATCCCCAGCACATAATATCATCCCCAACAAGTTGTGGAACACAGAGCAAGGAGGGAGAAAGGGAACACCATCCCAACAGGAGTATCACAGCCAACCACCATGTTTTAAACTAACAAATTTTGTTTGATTTGAAACAGGTAAAGGAAATGGCATTGATGCAGAAGCGCATGCCACAAGGGATATTATCAAACTGGGGCAGAAAATTTTCCTTCCATTTAGAAAATTTTCTGGAAGTCAGGTACCCTCAGCTGATAACATTTTACCACCCAACAGGTAAGTAAATCAAGGGAGGTAGTCTTTGAAGGAAGAAGCTATGCAAAAAAAAAGGGAATTAAAAAAAAAAGAATAATAATAAAAAATGGGGAAGAAAAGGAAAATTCATCCCAATCCCCAGCAAGTATTCAAGGTAAGACATTTTCAAGTCTTAAAGATATTTTGGGTTCATCCGCCCTCAAATAGGATATGTTGGGTTAATCCGCCCTCAAATAGGATATGTTGGGTTCATCCGCCCTCAAATAGGATATGTCGGGTTCATCCGCCCTCAAATAGGATCTGTCGGGTTCATCCGCCCTCAAATAGGATATGTCGGGTTCATCCGCCCTCAAATAGGATATGTTGGGTTCATCCGCCCTCAAATAGGATCTGTCGGGTTCATCCGCCCTCAAATAGGATATGTTGGGTTCATCCGCCCTCAAATAGGATATGTTGGGTTCATCCGCCCTCAAATAGGATCTGTTGGGATCATCCGCCCTCAAATAGGATATGTTGGGTTCATCCGCCCTCAAATAGGATATGTTGGTTTCAGTCTTTTTAGTTCAAGTTTTAAAGACAGGCGCCCACCTGAATAATGAGAGGAATACATTTCTGTCTTTTACATTTAAGTTCTAGGTCGCCCACCAGTATAATGCGGGAATACATTTAAGTTCTAGGTCGCCCACCAGTATAATGCGGGAATACATTTAAGTTCTGGGTCACCCACCAGTATAATGCGGGAATACATTTCTGTCTTTTCATTTCTGTTCTACGTCACCCACCAGTATAATACGGGCATATCATTTTTCATATCTTTACAACCAGGCGCCCACCTGTATAACGAGAGGAATACATTTTGTTGAAACCAAGCGCCCACCTGTATAACGAGAGGAATACATTTCAGTCTTTTTTACTCTCAAATAGGATCTGTCGGGTTCATCCGCCCTCAAATAGGATATGTCGGGTTCATCCGCCCTCAAATAGGATATGTTGGGTTCATCCGCCCTCAAATAGGATATGTTGGTTTCAGTCTTTTATTTCAAGTGTTGAAATTGGGAGCCCGCCCAGATAACAGAGGCATAAATTCAGTCTTTACTTTTCAAGTGTTGAAATTGGGAGCCCGCCCAGATAATAGAGGCATACATTCAGTCTTTACTTTTCAAGTGTTGAAATTGGGAGCCCGCCCAGATAATAGAGGCATAAATTCAGTCTTTTTATTTTCAATTGTTGATATTGGGAGCCCGCCCAGATAACAGAGGCATAAATTCAGTCTTTTTATTTTCAATTGTTGAAATTGGGAGCCCGCCCAGATAACAGAGGCATAAATTCAGTCTTTATTTTTCAAGTGTTGAAGTTGGGAGCCCGCCCAGATAACAGAGGCATAAATTCAGTCTTTTTATTTTCAATTGTTGAAATTGGGAGCCCGCCCAGATAACAGAGGCATAAATTCAGTCTTTATTTTTCAAGTGTTGAAGTTGGGAGCCCGCCCAGATAACAGAGGCATAAATTCAGTCTTTACTTTTCAAGTGTTGAAATTGGGAGCCCGCCCAGATAACAGTAGGAGACGCACTTCCTAAGCAAGTTTCACCAGTAGGAGACGCACTTCCTAAGCAAGTTTTATCAGTAGGAGACGCACTTCCTAAGATAAGTTTCACCAGTAGGAGACGCACTTCCTAAGCAAGTTTCACCAGTAGGAGACGCACTTCCTAAATCCATTGTACCAGTAGGAGACGCACTTCCTAAAAAGTTTCACCAGTAGGAGACGCACTTCCTAAGTTTATTTCACCCAATAGGAGACGCACTTCCTAAGCAAGTTTCATCAATAGGAGACGCACTTCCTAAGTCAGTTTCACCATAGGAGACGCACTTCCTAAAGCAAGTTTCACCAATAGGAGACGCACTTCCTAAGCAAGTTTCATCAATAGGAGACGCACTTCCTAAGTCAGTTTCACCATAGGAGACGCACTTCCTAAAGCAAGTTTCACCAATAGGAGACGCACTTCCTAAGCAAGTTTCATCAATAGGAGACGCACTTCCTAAAGATCAGTTTCACCATAGGAGACGCACTTCCTAAAGTTCAGTTTCACCATAGGAGACGCACTTCCTAAGTTCAGTTTTACCATAGGAGACGCACTTCCTAAGTTCAGTTTCACCAATAGGAGACGCACTTCCTAAAAATATTTCACCAGTAGGAGACGCACTTCCTAAGCAAGTTTCACCAGTAGGAGACGCACTTCCTAAGTTTATTGCACCAAATAGGAGACGCACTTCCTAAGCAAGTTTCACCAGTAGGAGACGCACTTCCTAAGCAAGTTTTATCAGTAGGAGACGCACTTCCTAAGATAAGTTTCACCAGTAGGAGACGCACTTCCTAAGTTTCAATTTCACCAATAGGAGACGCACTTCCTAAGATATGTTTCACCATAGGAGACGCACTTCCTAAAGTTCAGTTTCACCATAGGAGACGCACTTCCTAAAGTTCAGTTTCACCATAGGAGACGCACTTCCTAAGTTCAGTTTTACCATTAGGAGACGCACTTCCTAAGAATAGGTTCACCAATAGGAGACGCACTTCCTAAGTTGATTTCACCAATAGGAGACACACTTCCTAAGCTAAGTTTTACCAATAGGAGACGCACTTCCTAGATCCATTGTACCAATAGGAGACGCACTTCCTAAGAATAGTTTCACCCAGTAGGAGACGCACTTCCTAAGAACAGTTTTTCCCAATAGGAGACGCACTTCCTAAGTTTATTGTACCCATAGGAGACGCACTTCCTAAGTTTATTGTACCCCAGGAGACGCACTTCCTCAAAGTTTAGTTTTACCCGTAGGAGACGTACTTCCTAATCGAGATTTTATTCATAGGAGACGCACTTCCTAGTTTCTAGTCACTGAAGTTTTCACCCTTAGGAGACGCACTTCCTAGTTTAGCTCATTCTGATTCAACCATAGAAGACACACTTTCTAGTTTGAGTCGTTGAGGTTTTTATTTTAGCAGACACATTTGCTAGCAAGAGTTTTGGTTTTACTCATAGGAGATGCACATCCTAGCCTAGTCTTTAGTTTACTCTCATCATTGCATCAGTAGTGTAAGTAAGTTACGATTTTGCTAACGACTCACAAACCTTCCCAGTACAAACTGGGTTAGGAAATTTTGTTTGTTTTGTTTGTTTTGATTGTCAGGGACCCGCCTGTAGAATGGAGGTTGTTGCGTGTCGAAGATAGAAGAAGTCAGAAGTCCGCTTGTAGAACGGGGAAACATTTTTCAAGATCAAGCAGTGACCCACTGGAAAGCAGAAGGTTACAACAAAAATCCCCAGCACTCAATCCAAGACAAAAGCAACAAGAAGCTCGCCCCAAGAATGCAAGTCCACAGTCTGGGATGATCAACAGAAGCTGGTCACCAAAAAAAACAAAAACAAGAAGAAAAAAAGAAAAAGAAAAAGAAAAAGAAAAAAAACCAGATTACGGAAGCGGAGAACAAATGTGGTCTTCTCAAGAACTAGCACTTACAACTAGCAAGTATCAAGGTTCAGATCCAAAGTCTGCATGAAGCACCATTCAAGATTCAAGACCAAGTTTCAGAAGACTTAAGAGATAGGAATCCTTGTAACTAGTAGCTGATAGGCTTAGTTAGTCTTTTTCAGTTTTCATTTTTGTTGTAATGACAGGACCGCGGATCGGAACCTCAACGGAACGGCACCTCGATCGGCTCTCCACCTCGGTACACTTCACTATCTCTCTCATTCCCGAACTACACGTGGCCTGATTCCTGTATAACCAAGGATATGTAGGCAGCTCAGATACTAGGGCTCGGTCACATTCCCTCCCTTTCCTTAGTGTAGTCCGTCCAAGTAATGGTCGGGTCAAAAAACACGTCTAGTCGTTCTTTGTCGGAAAACTCTTCGTGTTTCCAGTCAAAAAGGGGCAGCTGTAAGCACGTGATTTTTGACCCTCCCCGGGAATTTTTACGTTCTTAAGCTTAAATATCTAATTTAGGACTAGTATAACTATTTTAACTATTTTATTTTATTTCGTTGCAAAAAGAAAAATTTCAAAAAATATATATATAAATTTTAGTTTATGTATCTCACATAAAGTTGAAAAATACAAAAAAAATTGCACTTTATTTTTGCACTTTATATAATTTCGAAAATTACAAAAAAATATATAATTCTATGAAGGTTTTGTAGTCATTTTAATTTGGAAAAAATACAAAAAATATTACCTCATATTTTATCTTAATATTTAAAAACGAAAATTACAAAAAATAGTTTTATTAATATTTTGTAGCTATTTTAAATCTTGAAAAAATATTTAAAAAGATATAGTTTTGTTTAAATACTAGTCTTATTTTTGGTAGTTATTTTGCTTACATAGGACTAGTTAAGCAACGTGTTCCTATTTCTCGGGTCCGGGCAAAAGAATAATATTCGGGTTTAAACTACCCGGTTTTAGGCCTAATTTTCGGACCGAGCCCATAATAAACTGTGTCCAGGACACGTGGGGAACCCCACCACACGTGGGGGACATATGCCTCGAACCCCACCACGCGTGGGGCTCATTTTCATGGGCAAAGCATTACAAAACACGGAACGAACAAAAAGGGACGGGGGGAATTTTTTTAAAAAAGGAGACCACTTTTAAAAAGGGACGGGGGGAATTTTAAAGAGGGACTTTTGGAAAAAATGGAGGGGATGACTGTTCTTCTTCCTTCTTAAAAGAGAAGAAGAAGCAGGTCTGAAAAACCCATGACCAAACCTACCCACACCCAGTCCGTCGACCACCCTCCTCCTCCATCACTCTCGACAAACCACCATGGTTACCCAAACCAGTCCATAACCATCGTCGTCAACCCGTTGCGAGCTCCCCCCGTCGACCAAGCATCACCACCGTTCGACCCCGTCAACAAATACCCAAAACCCTACTGCCCGTTACCATTCCCTCCGTCACCCTCACAACGAAAACCAGCAAAACCACGTCCAAACACCTACCAAAACCCACCTCCGACTAGCCTCACCAGTCGACGACCGAGTGTCCGTCAACCACCAGTCTTCTCCCTCGTCGTCACTGTCACCCCAGCACCCTGACCAACAGCGACAACCCATCGCCGCAGCCCAACTCCTCATCGCCTTACCACCGTCCGAACCCCAGCAGCATCCATCGACGACTCGTCAAGCAGCAGCCATCGCTACTGCGTCGTCCAACCACCCCTCGTCGTCAACTGTCCAATGACCCCTTTGTTGCAGCTTCACGCAACAGTTGCTGCGTCGAAAAATATAGCAGCTGTTGCTGCGTCGCTGCGTTGCTGAGTAGCTCAGCCGTTGCTTCAGTCCGGTGAGGTTGTTTTGTTCGTCGAGGTCCGGCGCGTCGAGTCCGTCCGTTGAAGTCGATGTAGAGGTTTGGTCCCTGGTTCTATTTGTTTCTGTCTGTTCAGGTTAGTAAGCCTCACTGTATTAGATAAAGAAATTTTACGTTCAATGTTCGAAGTTGCAATATATCGATTGATATGATAATTTTCTGCCCATGTTTCACCGTATGCATTTTAGTTCATTTCTGGGTTATGTTATTATTGTTTACTTGATGTCGTTTGATTTAGTTGTATTAGCAGTCCTAAGACACAGCTTGACGTTGATTCGCTCGTCCCTTCATTGTCTTAGTTTATTTGGACAAAATTAATATTAGTACCTGTTGTTACTACGCCCGAAACACTCATTCGCCTAACTTCTTTTATTAAATCTTGACAAGTTATGAGATTTTAGTTGTACGGAGGCCGTAAGTTTTAGTATTGTTAAAGGCGTAGAAATGGCATCCTTTAAAAATAAATAAATAATTACAAAAAAAAATGAATAAAAAATAATAATAAAAATAAATAAAATGAGACGAACCTCGTCGGAAAAAATGTACAGATTGCGGGGCCCTCACAAAATATATGTATTAAATACTTAGATTCCGGGACGGGCCGTTTAGCAAATTTCACGGCCCTACCAAAAAATAACAATGCGCTAGTTGCTTTAGGCGCGCCGTTAATAATGTTATCTCCCTAAACTCGGGTGCACATTTATGTGACCCAAATCCAAATCTCAACGGAATCGAAATGTGTCTCTAATCACGGGTACATTGACTGTGACGCGGTACAAGATGCATTTCCATGACGTTGCAAATTCCCTTTAAAGATAAGCATGAGATGAGCCTCGCCGAATAATAACACAAATCGTGGGGCCCTCAGTAAATACTTGTGTAAAATTGCTTAGAATTCAGGAGGGTCGTTTAGCGAATTTCACGGCCTCCGCAAAATAATAATGCGCTAGTTGCTTTAGGCGCGCCTTTAATAATTTAATTTTCCTAAGATCGGGTGTGCATTTCATGCGACCCAAATCCGAATCTCAAAACATCAAATAAAATGCGTTCCGGATTGTGGGTGCATTTCATGTGATGCAGTCCAAAGACGTGTTTTAAGTGATGTTCACATTCTTGTAAAAACAATAATAATAAAGCGGTTAAAAGTTAAAATTTGCACATAAGTTCATACTTGTATAAAATCAGATAATCAAGCCGAATATAACAATTGAGCGACCGTGCTAGAACCACGGAACTCGGGAATGCCTAACACATTCTCCCGGGTTAACAGAATTCCTTATCCGGATTTCTGGTACGCAGACTGTAATATAGAGTCATTATTTTCCTCGTTTCAGGATTAAAATTGGTGACTTGGGACACCCTAAATCTCCCAAGTGGCGACTCTGAAATAATTAAACCAATCCCGTTTCGATTGTCCTTTAATTGGAAAAACTCCCCCTGCGCCGCGGGCGCGGAAAAAGGAGGTGCGACAATTATCTGTCAAATGCCCTAACACTAACGTGATGGCTTCACTTTGCTGTGTTCATATATAGAAAAGTGGTTGGTTGTGGTAACTCCTCCCTGCAAAGCAAAGTCAAAGGAAAAAGACACAGAACCGAGTGGGTCGGTACCGATGACCGACAACAACTGGTCGAACGGAGCGACGGGTTGGTAGAAGAAGTGAAAATGCTGAGACAGCATGTGGCAGACATGTATCAGGCATGGATGACCGGGAAAGCACCACCCCCGCCACCGCCAAGCTTCTTGAACTCTGTCCTTACCCAAGCACCCAACACCATAACGGATGATCCCCCATACTTTCCATCCCAACCCACTTATGGTAGCTTTCCCAGCTACCCGAGTAGCTCCATCACTCGTCAACACTACTCCCCTCCCCAACGCTACTTCTCTCCACGAGACTCCCAAAGACATGCTTCACTTTCCAAATACCCAGCTCCACAAAAGGCCTATCCACCCTCACAAGCCTACCAAAAGCCCTCTGGATCAGGTTTTCGGCCCAATCAAGCATTTAGGAACGAGAGGTTGCTGAAACGAGAAAAGGCTCTCACCCCTATCGGAGTATCTTATGCAAGTCTGTTTGAAAGGCTAAGGCATGCTGGCCTGATTGAGCCGCTCCCCGCATATACTCCAGATCCACGTACAAGAAGCTTTGATCCTGCTGCACGATGCACATACCACTTTAATGTCAGAGGGCACAACATTGAGAGCTGTCGTAATTTGAAAAGAGAAATAGAAAGGATGATCCAGGAAAATCTGATTGTGATCCAAGATAGTGACACCCAGAATATTGCGCAGAATCCTTTACCTGCACATCATGATGAACACTTTGTGGGGAAGCTGCCTGATGACAGGGAGCACTCGAATCCTATTGGGAACTTGTTGACTGAGGTTGATGATATTGAAGTTGGTAATGGTCTTAGCAATATTGATGCGAAGCTCAGTGGCTAAGATGCCAGGTTTGATAAGTAGGAGGACGCTCCGTTCCTTGGTTAGCAAGAGAGAAGCTTTTGGTGGCTTATTTTGTTGTCATTTCTGTTGTCCGGATTATTCTTAGGGTTGTAATATGAATGTTGTCTTGTGTCAAACTTTCTTATCTTTCCATTTTGTCATAGCGGTTTGTTTAGTTTTGTCCAGGTTGTTTCGGGTTTTTATTCTGGTTTGTTTTTGTTTGTTTTGTTATTCAAACCATTTCACTGGTAGTCTAATGCAAAATCCGACCTTTTATTATTTCCAGTCATCTTCTTTGTTTAGTTCTTTTTATCCTTTTGTTTTGTCCTCGTTCAGCGCCAATTCTAGTAACATGACATGCACACACAATTTGGGCCTAATCTTAAAAGTTAATCAAAAAACCCTGGAGAGGTGATAAGAACATTTAAAGGAAATAAGGACGGTTTGAGATTATTCAGAGCTCGAGTCATATGGAACTGGGGCAAGTAAAAACATAAAGAAAACCTTTAAAGGAAGGATTCGCCAAATTGACATGAGGGTTGAGAGTGAGAGTGTCCCAACGGTACCTTTAGAGATGATAAATGAAAAAACAAATGTGTGAATATAACTGTCAAGACCAGCACCATCAGAAGAGGCTACAATTCTTTGTTTAATTGTGCTGTTTGCACTTGGCATGTTTTGAAGATTGGAATGATGAAGACATTTTATTCTGCTATATAAACACTTTATCCTTCATTAACCCTTTGAGCCTTATTGGTTTTCTTTCATACCCCTCGTTCAGAATCAGTAGCAAAGAGTAGAAACACAAACATAAAAAGATAAAAAAAAACAGAAAAAAGAAGAGATAAAGAAAAGGAAAAAATGACAGCAAAGAATTGGGAACTACGTTTGACCTGATTTCTCAAAGAGGATACGTAGGCGCTTCACGGCTCGGTCATAGTGTGCATAGTGTAACATAGTGTAAAGTAAAAAATTTAAAAAATCCCCAAGCAAGAAATTGGGGCAAGGGTTGCTCTTGTTGTAAGCAAATATGGTTCCGAAGGTTGTAATTTTGAACCCCAAATTGATTTGTTTTTGAGACTTTAATACCCTTTCTTTCTAGCCTATCCAAAATCCCACATTACGGTCCAAAGAAAGACCTTATGATCAGTCTTCAAAAGATGCCAAGTCAGACAAATGAGAGTCTTACCGGTGAAAATAACACTCTGATCCATAGCAGAAAGGACTCTAATCCCCAACAGAAAAGAAATAAAAAGAGAGTCTTATGGGTAACACCCCAATCTCCAGCTGGAAAGTAATATAAATGAGAGAGTCTTATCGGTGAAGATCTTCACGGGCACCATAAGGCGATGAAAGCTGAGAGAAAAATCAAAATGAGAGAGGCTTGATAGTGAAATCCCTCGGGCACTACAAGTCGAATAAGATTGAGAATCAGATGGGGAATCACCAAATGAAGATCTTGAAAGACGATTGACGACAGAGGATAGGCCACATGTGCATGTCATGACCATTAGAGTCGGTATCTGCGTTTGATCGTTTTTTTTTCTCTTGTTAAAGAGTCATCTTTTTCCTTTGTCTTTTATTCGGTTCCTCCTTTCATAGAAAAATTCCCCAGTAGAGTCTGTTTGGTCAGAACAAGTGAGAAATGACTTCAAAATCTGCCATCAGCTTTCCAATTATGCAAGACCAGATCAGATTAGAACATCCAAATGGTCTAAGTCAGGAAGGAACAAGCGCGAGGCCAATGTCAAGAAAGATATCCCCCAACAAGAGGGAATTGACGAAAGGATGGACGAGTGTCAAGAGGGATATCCCCGCCAAAATCAAAGGTTATAAACCTCAAGGCCAAGGCCCGTGGACAAATCAAGAAAGAACAACCGGAGAGCAATGGGCATGATTTGAGAAATTCATATGAGACTAAAAGGTCGTGGAAATGCCAGTTTCCGAGCTATGCCACAAAAGAAGAGGGATATCCCTAGCAGAAAAGGTTGTTTTCAGTGGCACGAATGAACAAAGAATGTGGTTTATCAGTAAAACATTGCAAAATCCTCAAGGGGAATCAGCTATCATGGAAAAGATACATGGTCAGATGGAAAAACAACGTTGAGAGGTTGGTGAATAAGGAATCGACAATAAGGTCGGAAGTTATCACCCGAGTTTCAAGATAGCCGGACGACGCAAAACAGGGTAAGTCGTTCTAAGACCAGCAGGAATATCATCCCCAGCAAATAATATCATCCCAATCAAGTTTTGATAGTGTAATAAGAACGCAAAGCAGGGAAGGAGAAAGGGAAAAGCCATCCCTAGAGGTGTATCACAACCAACCACCACGTTTTAAACTAACGAATTTTGTTTGATTTGAAACACGTAAATGAAATGGCATTGATGACGGAAATGCATGCCACAAGGGAGATTATCAAACTGGGGCAGAAAATTTTCCTTTCATTTAGAAAATTTTCTGGAAGTCAGGTACCCATTTGGGGAAGAATAAAGATAGCACTAGTCTCAAGGGAAGTGGTCTTTGAACCAGTGTTACCCCCATCATAACAAGTTTTAATGAAGGAAGTTGTTCCCAGCGGACAGAACAAAAGGATGAAACTTGTGCTCGGAAAAAGCAAAAGGCCAGTGTCATTTCCAGCAGCCTTCAGAAGAGTGAAGCACTAGTTTTGAAGGAATCAAAACCCCCCAGCAGTGTTATCCTCGACAACGTTATCCCCAGCTGATAACATTTTATCCCCAGCAATGTTGAGAAAGAAAAGTTTGAAGGAAGTAGTTTTGGAAAAAGGGGGAAGAAAGGAGATTCCGCCAGTAATATTATCCCCCAACAGGTAAGTAAATAATTCCCCATCAGTGTTATCCCCAGTAGTTTCGAGGGAAGACAACACAAGTTTTTAAGGAAAGCAGTTCTGTAAGAAGATAATTCAGGAAGAAGGAAATGGTTCACGCATAGGAGACACTTCCTAAGTTTATTTTTACCCCTAGGACACGCACTTCCTGAGTTTATTTTCATGCATAGGAGACGCACTTCCTAAATTAAGATTTCATGCATAGGAGACGCACTTCCTAGTTTAAAACTATTAAAGTTTCACCCATAGGAAAAGCACTTCCTAAGTTTATTTTACCCATAGGAGATGCACTTCCTAAAAATTTGTTTTCATCATAGGAGACGCACTTCCTAAATCAATAGTTTAGTCATAGGAGACGCACTTCCTAGTTTTAGTCACTGAAGTTTTCACCCATATGAAACGCACTTCCTCCTAAGTTTATCTTCACCATAGGAGATGCGCTTCTTAAATCAATAATTCAGTCATAGGAGACGCACTTCCAGGTTGAGTCATTGAAGTTTAAAGTTTTGCAAAAGGTTGTTGTTGAGGTCAGGAGCTCGCCTGGAGAATGGAGGTGTTAATATTTAAGAAAGTTGTTGAAGTCAGGAGCCCACCTGTAGAATGGCGATTTAAATTTCAAGTTTTAAAGTTGGGAGCCCGCCCATATAACAGAGGAATACATTTCAGTCTTTACATTTAAGTTGGAGAAATTGGGTTCATCCTCCCTCGAATAGGATATTTTGGGTTCATCCGCCTTCGAATAGGATATTTTGGGTTCATCCGCCCTCGAATAGGATATTTTGGGTTCATCCGCCCTCGAATAGGATATTTTGGGTTCATTCGCCCTCGAATAGGATATTTTGGGTTTATCCGCCCTTGAATAGGATATTTTGGGTTCATCCGCCCTCGAATAGGATATTTTGGGTTCATCCGCCCTCGAATAGGATATTTTGGGTTCATCCGCCCTCGAATAGGATATTTTGGGTTCATCCGCCCTCGAATAGGATATGTCGGGTCTATCCGCCCTCGAACAGGATATTGAATTTAATCCTTTCTCCAAAGGACGTTTAATTTATTTCGACCCGAGTGGTCCTGCTTGTATGAACATTGCCAAAACATGTGTTTCATAAATCATTGCCAATGGCAATTTACTTTCAAAGTTGTTTTTGAGGTCAGGAGCCCGCCTGAAGAGAGGAATGACAATTTATTTTCAAAGTTGTGGTTGAGGTCAGGAGCCCGCCTGAAGAGAGGAATGACAATTCATTTTCAAAGTTATGGTTGAGGTCAGGAGCCCGCCTGAAGAGAGGAATGACAATTTATTTTCAAAGTTGTGGTTGAGGTCAGGAGCCCACCTGAAGAGAGGAATGGCAATTTATTTTCAAAGTTGGGGTTGAGGTCAGGAGCCCGCCTGAAGAGAGGAATGACAATTTATTTTCAAAGTTGTGGTTGAGGTCAGGAGCCCGCCTGAAGAGAGGAATGACAATTTATTTTCAAAGTTGTTGTTGAGGTCAGGAGCCCGCCTGAAGAGAGGAATGACGATTTATTTTTCGAAGTTGTTGAAATCTCGCCCGCCTAAAGAAAGGAATGGCGATTTATTTTCAAAGTTGTTGTTGAGGTCAGGAGCCCGCCTGAAGAGAGGAAAGGCAATTTATTTTCAAAGTTGTGGTTGAGGTCAGGAGCCCACCTGAAGAGAGGAATGTCAATTTATTTTCAAAGTTGTGGTTGAGGTCAGGAGCCCGCCTGAAGAGAGGAATGACAATTTATTTTCAAAGTTGTGGTTGAGGTCAGGAGCCCGCCTGAAGAGAGGAATAGCGATTTATTTTTTGAAGTTGTTGAAATCTCGCCTGCCTAAAGAAAGGAATGGCGTTTTATTTTCAAAGTTGTTGTTGAGGTCAGGAGCCCCCCTGAAGAACAGAATGACGATTTGTTTTTAAAAGTTGTTGTTGAAGTCAGGAGCCCCCCCTGAAGAACAGAATGGCGATTTATTTTTCGAAGTTGTTGAAATCTCGCCCGCCTGAAGAAAGGAATGGCGATTTATTTTTAAAAGTTGTTGTTGAGGTCAGGAGCCCCCCTGAAGAACAGAATGACGATTTATTTTTTTAAATATTGTTGAGGTCAGGAGCCCCCCTGAAGAACAAAATGACGTTTTATTTTAAAAGTTGTTGAGGTCAGGAGCCCCCCTGAAGAACAGAATGGCGATTTATTTTTTAAAAAGTTGTTGAGGTCAGGAGCCCCCCTCCTGAAGAACAAAATGACGTTTTATTTTAAAAGTGTTGAGGTCAGGAGCCCCCCCGAGGAACAGAATGACGTTTTTTTTTCAAAGTTGTTGTTGAGGTCAGGAGCCCACCCTGAAGAACAGAATGACGCTTTATTTTCAAAGTTGTTGGTTGAAGTTGATAGCCCGCCCATATAATAGAGGAGTACATTTCAAGTCAGTAAAGCAGAAGAATCCAACCGGAACCCCCAACGGGAAACAACAAGAATCCCTAGCAGAGGAAGGAAGTCCAAGACTCAATGGAAAAATAATGCGAAAGGAAATAAACAGTTCGAGATCGGAAGTCAAGGGAGAATACAAGACAAATCAGAAGTAAAGAAATATCAGAGGAGTCACCAAGCATCAAAGCAACAAGAGACACAAGAGCATGATCTAGATAAATACCATGGTCTAGTCTAGCTTCTTGTTTTCTTTCAGCATGGTGTAATAAGGAGGTCAGCAAGCAGTAAAAGCAGCATGCAACAGCAGTAACATTGCAGTCTCATGGTAGTCCCAGCTACCAAAACTTCCCGAACTACATTAACATGATTCCCTTCTAGCCAGGGATATGTAGGAAACCTTTGAAGCAAAGGTTCGGTTAAACTTTTTTTCAAAAAATGCTTCACACGGAGTACTCAGATGGGAAAAAATCACTCACTTTATCTTTGCACGAAAACTCTTCGTGTCTTCGGACAAAGAGGGGCAGCTGTAAGCACGTGATTTTTGCCTTATATGAGAATTACTCCCGAAAAATTCCAAAAATAAAACAATTTTTTAATTGTTTGAAATTGTTGTGAATTTTGTGTTATTTTTCTTGTATTGTTTGCATTTTGTCTGTGCATGTTTATTTGCTAAATTAATAAAAAATACAAAAATATGTCGCATTTGCATTTAGGATTTAGGTTTGCAATTATGAGTAATTAAGTTTGTTTTACAAGAATGAAAATTACAAAAATAGGCATCTTTTGCATTTTTAGCATTTAATGTCCAAATTGTGTGATTTTATTTTTATTGATGTTTACTTTTGGGTGATAATTATTATTAGGAGTTAATTAGTATTTTAAGATAATTTTGGTTTTTATAATTTAATTTTAGCATTTTAGTTTTATTAATAAGTAAAAGAAAAGAGAACAAAAAATAGAAGAAAATCGGAATTGGGCCTCCTCTTCAATTCTAAATTTAGGCCCAAAACACCTCTACCCAACCCAAAACCTCACCGGGTCGACCCGACCCAGTCCATAACCCCAAAGACCCAACCCCTTTCTTCATTTTCTCATTTTTTTTCATTTCCCTAACCTAAAAAACCCTAACCATCTGCCCCCCCTCCTTTCTTCTTCTCCAAGCTTCACCAAGAACCCCTCCCATGGCTGCCCCCGACAGCAACACACATACCCCCACAGCAACACACACACACACATGCACAGCCCTCGTCTTCGACCAAACGACCCTACTGTGTCGCCATGGCTGCTGCCTTTTCTTCTTCGTCAAGCTCCAGCAGCCATTGCGCGAGCTGCCAGGCTTCACCTCCTCGTCCCAAACGACCAGCAGCTCGACCAGATTCACGACGCACGACCATGGCTGCCCGCGTCACTGCTGCTGCTTCATCCAGTTTCTGCAGCGTCGCCACTGCTGCTCCTGCTACGTCCAGCCATGGACGAGCTGCATCGTCGCTTCTGCTACGTCCAGCCATGGACGACCACCAAAGCTGCCCTCCATCGAGCATGTTCAGCAGTAGCAGCTACTACTGCTTCACCGGCCGTCTTCAAATGACACCAAACGACCATCTTCTTCGATCGTCCGTTCGTGGTCGTCTTTGACGTCAAGTTATTTTGGTGCGATAATTATTTCCGGGCAGATTTGTTTTCGTTCGAGTTCGTCGTCGTTCCGATCCGGTTAGTGGGTTTAAGTTTCATTTCTGTCCGTATTTTATTTTGATATTCTCGGATCTGAAATCAGTAGATGTTTGATTTTTGTTCGTGTTTATCGTTTCTTGATTATTTCTTCAGTTTGTTTTATTTGTTATTGTTTATTTTTAATAAAGAAACTGTTAGTTTAATTATAATGTCGTTAGATTTAAGTTGAAGTTCAATTAATTATTTCTTCAGTTTGTTTTTATTCGTTTAAAAGGATTTAGTTTTAATATAGAAATATGTCGGTTTGATAACTTGAATCCTTCGTCTTGACTGTAATATTGTTAGATCTAGTTTGAGGATCAATTGGTTATTTAGTTTAGTGATTTGAATCTGTTTATTTGTTCCGTTTAAGCTTAATTTGAATTTAAAAAAAATTGAATATGTTTGTTTGTTATTGTTGTTGAATCTGAAAATAGGATGTTGTTTAAAAATATTGTTCAGTCAAAATAATTTCGGTTGTTTCTTTGTTGTTCATCGTTTAGTTGGAATTTGTTGATTGAATTTGATTAAGGATTGGTTATAGCTGCTATATTTTGGTTAATTGATTAGGTGAATTGGTTGTAGCTGTTAATTTGATTTTAGTTTTTAGATAATGTTTGAAGTTTGAACAGATTTTTGAATCAGGGCAGCAACAGTAGTTTTAGGGGCAATACGGGAATTACCCAATTGCAGATTTATTTAATTTGAAGTGCTCCGTCCACTAGGCATTAATAATATTAAAATATTATAGTGGGGGACAAGACATATGGTAGTGGGGGACAAGGCATAATGATGTAACGTAAAAAGAGGGGGTTAATGATGAGGTCTTGTTTGACCACTCAACAAGGGGGAACCGTGGGGTCCATGTTGACTGTTTTTACTTAAGTAAAAATCAGAAATAGTATATGTAATAATAAAAGGTTAAAAGTTATACATAGTAGAAGAATATTGGGGTAAAAGAAAAAAAAGAGGTAAAAAGGGGTAGTAAGAATAGTTTAAAGGAAAAAAGGAAAGAGGTAAAAAGAAAAAGGGAGTCTTGCTTTGGATATAAAAGGACTCATTTGACACTTAGAGGAAAAAAAAGAGAACAGGGAGAGAGAGAACAAAACTGGAAAAAAAATCTTCTACTTTCCTTCATTGTTTGAAATCAGCATTAATTGCTATTGTTTCATCGAAGCTTGAAGCTTCTTTCTTGGGTTACTATTCCACCGGTTTGCAAACTCTGTTACTGGTCCATTCCTGTGTTGCTGGACTGTTGTTGTTGTGCTGTATTGTTACTACTGCTGCTGATTCTCATCTTCCTCTTCTCTTGTATTCAATACCAGGTACATGGCTGTAACCTTGTCGATATTGTAAGCTGAAAATGTGAAAGCATGAATACATATGAAGAATGGAACTTTGAAGTTTTAATTTCGCTTTTTCTTTGTTTCTTTTACTGATTGTATTTAGGCTATTTCATGTATTACTGTTTAATAATTGGAATAAGAGGAAAATAACATAAGTTGGTCTTTAGTGAATCAGCTTGGCAAAACGGGTTAATTCACTAGCTATGAAGGTTTTAATATGGTCAACAGTAGGTTAATCATGAATGAGTAGCTAAATTTAGTTAAGGCCAAACAAGACTAGATAATGTTTAAGTTTAATAAACTTTCTAATAAGCTTTAGTAATTATGGTTAAATCTAGTTTCAAATGGTTGTGAATAATTAATTCCAATAGTTTTTTTATATAACAATGCGAGCTTCAATCTGACTATGTTTGATTTCTTTTGAATATTAGTTGTCGAATTTCTTATTTTATTTATAATATCGATTTTTTTTTATAGTAAAATTCCTTTCCATTAATATTTGTCTTAATCTAACAATTAGTATGTTACGTTTTCTTAATATTTTGAAAGCTCCTAATTAATTAGGATTTTCTTTCTTTATTTTAGAGATTAATTTTAATAGAAAAATGTAGTCATTTTAGGATTGTCCATTTAAAAAATAAATGAGAAGAGCCTCGCCTAGTAAAACGTATAGATTGCGGGGCCCTCACAAATGTATGTATTAATTACTTAGAACTCGGGATCGGTCGCTTAGCGAAATTCACGGCTTTTTCAAAAAATAACCACGCGCTTGTCATTTTAGGCACACATTCTAATAATCTTACCTTTTTAAACTCGGGTGTGCATTTAATGCGACCCAAATCCAAATCCCAAAACATTGAATAAAATATGTTACGGATTGCCGGTGCATTTCATGTGACGCAATACAAAGACATGTTTTAAACGATGTTCACGTTCTTAAAAAAAATAAAAATAATAATAATAATAATAATAAAAGCGGCTAAAAGTTAAAATTTACACATAAGTTCATAATCGTATAAAAACCAGATATTTAAGCCAAATATGACAGTGGAGCGACCGTGCTAGAACCACGGAACTTGGGAATGCCTAACACCTTCTCCCAGGTTAACAGAATTCCTTATCCAGATTTCTGGTTCGCAGACTGTTAACAGAGTCATTCTTTTCCTCGATTTGGGATTAAATCGGTAACTTGGGACACCATAAATCTCCCAAGTGGCGACTCTAAACTAAATAAACAAATCTCATTTCGATTGTCGTTTAATTGGAAAAACTCCCTCTACGCCCTTGCGGCGCGGGTAAAAATGAGGCGTGACATCCCCCACTATAATATTTTAATATTATTAAGCCTAGTGGACGAAGCACTTCAAATTAAATAAATCTACAATTGGTTAATTCCCGTATTACCCCTAAAACTACTGTTACTGGCCTGATTCAAAAATCTGTTCAAACTTCAAAAATTATCTAAGAACTAAAATCAAATTAACAGCTATAATCAATTCACCTAATCAATTAACCAAAATATAGCAACTATAACAAATTCTTAATCAAATTCAATCAACAAATTCAAACTGAATGATGAACAACAAAGAAATAACTGGAATTATTTTGACTAAACAATATCTTTAAACAACAAGCCTACTTTCAGATTCAACAACAATATCAAACAATCATATTCAAATTACTGAGTTCAAATTCAAATTAAGCTTAAACGGAACAAATAAACAGACTCAAATCACTGAACTAAATAACCAATTGAACCTCAAACTGAATCTAATAATATTACAGTCAAGATGAAGGATTCAAGTTATCAAACTAACATATTTCTATATTAAAACTAAATCCTTTTAAATGAATAAAAACAAACTTAAGAAATAATTAATTGAACTTCAATTTAAATCTAACAACATTATAATTAAACTAACAATTTCTATATTAAAAATAAATTAGAACAAATGAAACAACCTAAAGAAATAATCAAGAAATGATGAACACGAACAAAAATAAGAATCAAACATTTACTGATTCCAGATCCGAGAATATCAAACAAAATATGGACATAAATGAAACTTAAACCCACTAACCGGATCGGAACGACGACGAACTCAAACGGAAACCAATCTACCCGGAAACTTTGAAACCAAAACAACTCGAATCTGCCCGGAAATTTTGTATATTTTCCGGTTGATTTCAGGAGACGAAACTGGACGACAAAGCAGCAGCAACGCGGCAGTAGTGTGGGCAGTCCGTCGATGGAGGAGCTGGACGTCGACGAAGATGAGGCAACTGGTGAAGCTATACGCAGCAGCGGCTCACGTCGGGGAACAGGGAGGAGCAGGGACGATGGCTGGAGGCGACTGTTTCAGGTGTGTTTGGAACGTGAAGTCCACGAAGAAGATGAAGCAGAAGGGTGGGGGTCACTGGTTTGGTCGTTTGGAGGAGCTGGACGTCGACGAAGCAGCAGCAACGCGGGCAGCCATGGTCGTGCGTCATGGTGGTTGACGAACTGGAGGTTCCATGGCGTGGAGATTCGCGACTGGAGGAGGGCAGCCATGGTTGAGCATTCAGCTGAGGAAGATGGACGACGGGGCAGCTGCTGCATCCATGGCGACGTGAAGACGAAGCAGAAGAAGGTGAAAGGGTCGCCATTGACGGGCTCGAGCTCGACTAGAGTTGTCGAAGACGAAGAAGATGAAGGATGGTTGTGGGGCTGCTTTATGTCGACGTGGTGGGATGTTAGGGTGGTCGTGGTTGAAGGAGGTGAAGCAACAAGGGGGGGGGCAGCCATGGCAGCTGGAGGGGAGGTTGAAGAAGATGATACAGTAGGGGGCGGGTAGCCTTTTTTAGGTTTAGGGTTTGTTTTTCTTTTTTTGTGAAATGAAAGATAGGGAGATAGGGGTGTTGGGTCTTTTGGGTTATGGACTGGGTCGACCCGGTTTGAAATGGACCGGGTCGTAGGGGAAGGTTGGGTATCTTTGGGCCTGTGTAGAAAAGGCCCAATCCGGACTTCTTCTATTTTTGTTCTTTTCTATTTATTCAATTTCCTAAATAATAAAGCTAAAAATGCTAAGATTAAATTATAAAACCCAAAATTATCTGAAAATACTAATTAACTCTTAATAATAATTAACACACAATTAAATAGCGATTAATGATAAAATCACACAATTTGGACATTAAATGCCAAAAATGCAACGTACATTATTTTTTATGATTTTTTCATTTTATAAAACAAACTTAATTAAATATCAAATGCAAATGCGACATATTTTTATATATTTTTTTATTAATTTAACACATTAACATGCACATGCAAAAATACAAATAATTATCAAAAAATGTCACGAAAATTCAAAAATTGCACACAAAGGAAAATTGTTTTATTTTAATTTTTTTGGGAGTAATCCCCATACAGGGCAAAAATCACGTGCTCACAGCTGCTCCTCTTTGTCCGAAAAGATAAAGTGAGCGGATACGAGCGATTTTTGCCTGTTCGGGTACTCCGTGTGAAGCATTTTTTGAAAGATTTAACCGAACCTTTGCTTCGAAGGTTTCCTACATATCCCTGGCTAAAAGAGAATCAGGTTAATGTAGTTCGGGAAGTTTTGGTAGCTGGGACTACCATGGGACTGCAATTTTGCTGTTACTGCTGCTGCATGCTGTTACTACTACTTACCGATCTCCTTATTACACCGTGCTAAAAATAAAAATCAAGAAGCTAGGCTAGACTACGGATTACAAGATCCCATCTATCTTCCATTTGTTCTTGATGCCTTGCTTTCTTGTCGGCATGCGTCTATTCCGGTGCTTCTTTCTTTCGAGAACTGACGGGGATGACACCGGCCTCTTGCTTTCCTGAGCACCAGTTTGCATCATTTTGTTCTGTCCGCTTGAGGATGCGGCTTCCTGCATTATGCTGTGGATCTTTTGTTGTAACCTTCTGCCTTTCGGTGGGTTACGGATTTCAAGACCTGAAATGTAAAGACTGAAAAATATTCCCTCATTTTACAGGTGGGCGCCTAATGCTAAAACTGAAAAGTATTCCCTCGTTATACAGGTAGGCATCTAATTGCTAAAGACATGAAATGTATTCCCTTGTTATACAGGTGAGTGCCTAATTGGTAAAGACATGAAATGTATTCCCTTGTTATACAGGTGAGCGCCTAATTGGTAAAGACATGAAATGTATTCCCTTGTTATACAGGTGGGCGCCTAATTGGTAAAGACATGAAATGTATTCCCTTGTTATACAGGTGGGCGCCTAATTGGTAAAGACATGAAATGTATTCCCTTGTTATACAGGTGGGCGCCTAATAGGTAAAGACATGAAATGTATTCCCTTGTTATACAGGTGAGCGCCTAATTGGTAAAGACATTAAATGTATTGCCTTGTTATACAGGTGGGCGCCTAATTGGTAAAGACATGAAATGTATTCCCTTGTTATACAGGTGGGCGCCTAATTGGTAAAGACATGAAATTTATTCCCTTGTTATACAGGTGGGCGCCTAATTGGTAAAGACATGAAATGTATTCCCTTGTTATACAGGTGGGCGCCTAATTGGTAAAGATATGAAATGTATTCCCTTGTTATACAAGTGGACGCCTAATTGGTAAAGACATGAAATGTATTCCCTTGTTATACATGTGGGCGCCTAATTGGTAAAGACATGAAATGTATTCCCTCGTTATACATGTGGGCGCCTAATTGGTAAAGACATGAAATGTATTCCCTCATTATACAGGTGGGCGCCTAATTGGTAAAGACATGAAATATATTCCCTTGTTACAGGTGGGCGCCTAATTGGTAAAGACATGAAATGTATTCCCTTGTTATACATGTGGGCGCCTAATTGGTTAAGACATAAAATGTATTCCCTTGTTATACAGGTGGGCGCCTAATTGATAAAGACATGAAATGTATTCCCTTGTAATACAGGTGGGCGCCTAATGCTAAAGACATGAAATGTATTCCCTTGTTATACAGGTGGGCGCCTAATGCTAAAGACATGAAAAGTATTCCCTTGTTATACAGGTGGGCGCCTAATTGGTAAAGACATGAAATGTATTCCCTTGTTATACAGGTGGGCGCCTAATTGGTAAAGACATGAAATGTATTCCCTTGTTATACAGGTGGGCGCCTAATTGGTAAAGACATGAAATGTATTCCCTTGTTATACAAGTGGACGCCTAATTGGTAAAGACATGAAATGTATTCCGTTGTTATACAGGTGGGCTCCTAATTGGTAAAGACATGAAATGTATTCCCTCGTTATACAGGTGGGCGCCTAATTGGTAAAGACATGAAATGTATTCCCTCGTTATACAGGTGGGTGCCTAATTGGTAAAGACATGAAATATATTCCCTTGTTACAGGTGGGCGCCTAATTGGTAAAGACATGAAAAGTATTCCCTTGTTATACATGTGGGCGCCTAATTGGTAAAGACATGAAATGTATTCCCTTGTTATACAGGTGGGCGCCTAATTGGTAAAGACATGAAATGTATTCCCTTGTTATACAGGTGGGCGCCTAATTGGTAAAGATATGAAATGTATTCCCTTGTTATACAAGTGGACGCCTAATTGGTAAAGACATGAAATGTATTCCCTTGTTATACATGTGGGCGCCTAATTGGTAAAGACATGAAATGTATTCCCTCGTTATACAGGTGGGCGCCTAATTGGTAAAGACATGAAATGTATTCCCTCATTATACAGGTGGGCGCCTAATTGGTAAAGACATGAAATATATTCCCTTGTTACAGCTGGGCGCCTAATTAGTAAAGACATGAAATGTATTCCCTTGTTATACATGTGGGCGCCTAATTGGTTAAGACATGAAATGTATTCCCTTGTTATACAGGTGGGCGCCTAATTGATAAAGACATGAAATGTATTCCCTTGTAATACAGGTGGGCGCCTAATGCTAAAGACATGAAATGTATTCCCTTGTTATACAGGTGGGCGCCTAATGCTAAAGACATGAAAAGTATTCTCTTGTTATACAGGTGGGCACCTAATTGGTAAAGACATGAAATGTATTCCCTTGTTATACAGGTGGGCGCCTAATTGGTAAAGACATGAAATGTATTCCCTTGTTATACAGGTGGGCGCCTAATTGGTAAAGACATGAAATGTATTCCCTTGTTATACAAGTGGACGCCTAATTGGTAAAGACATGAAATGTATTCCCTTGTTATACATGTGGGCTCCTAATTGGTAAAGACATGAAATATATTCCCTCGTTATACAGGTGGGCGCCTAATTGGTAAAGACATGAAATGTATTCCCTCGTTATACAGGTGGGTGCCTAATTGGTAAAGACATGAAATATATTCCCTTGTTACAGGTGGGCGCCTAATTGGTAAAGACATGAAATGTATTCCCTTGTTATACATGTGGGCGCCTAATTGGTAAAGACATGAAATGTATTCCCTTGTTATACAGGTGGGCGCCTAATTGGTAAAGACATGAAATGTATTCCCTTGTTATACAGGTGGGCGCCTAATGCTAAAGACATGAAAAGTATTCCCTTGTTATACAGGTGGGCGCCTAATTGGTAAAGACATGAAATGTATTCCCTTGTTATACAGGTGGGCGCCTAATGCTAAAGACATGAAAAGTATTCCCTTGTTATACATGTGGGCGCCTAATTGGTAAAGACATGAAATGTATTCCCTTGTTATACAGGTGGGAGCCTAATTGGTAATGACATGAAAAGTATTCCCTTGATATACAGGTGGGCGCCTAATGGTAAAGACATAAATGTATTCCCTTGTTATACAGGTGGGCGCCTAATTGGTAAAGACATGAAATGTATTCTCTTGTTATACATGTGGGTGCCTAATGCTAAAGACATGAAAAGTATTCCCTTGTTATACATGTGGGCGCCTAATTGGTAAAAACATGAAATGTATTCCCTTGTTATACAGGTGGGCGCCTAATGCTAAAGACATGAAATGTATTCCCTTGTTATACAGGTGGGCGCCTAATGCTAAAGACATGAAAAGTATTCCCTTGTTATACAGGTGGGCGCCTAATTGGTAAAGACATGAAATGTATTCCCTTGTTATACAGATGGGCGCCTAATGCTAAAGACATGAAATCTATTCCCTTGTTATACAAGTGGGCGCCTAATGCTAAAGACATGAAAAGTATTCCCTTGTTATACATGTGGGCGCCTAATTGGTAAAGACATGAAATGTATTCCCTTGTTATACAGGTGGGCGCCTAATTGGTAAAGACATGAAATGTATTCCCTTGTTATACAGGTGGGCGCCTAATGCTAAAGACATGAAATGTATTCCCTTGTTATAGAGATGGGCGCCTAATGCTAAAGACATGAAATGTATCCCCTTGCTATACAGGTGGGCGCCTAATTGGTAAAGACATGAAATGTATTCTCTTTTTATACAGGTGGGCGCCTAATGCTAAAGACATGAAATGTATTCCCTTGTTATACATGTGGGCGACTAATTGGTAAAGACATGAAATGTATTTCATTGTTATACAGGTGGGCGCCTAATTGGTAAAGACATGAAAATTATTCACTTGTTATACAGGTGGGCGCCTAATGGTAAAGACATGAAAAGTATTCCCTTGTTATACAGGTGGGCGCCTAATTGGTAAAGACATGAAATGTATTCCCTTGTTATACAGGTGGGCGCCTAATGCTAAAGACATGAAAAGTATTCCCTTGTTATACAGGTGGGCGCCTAATTGGTAAAGACATGAAATGTATTCCCTTGTTATACAGGTGGGCGCCTAATGCTAAAGACATGAAAAGTATTCCCTTGTTATACAGGTGGGCGCCTAATTGGTAAAGACATGAAATGTATTCCCTTGTTATATAGGTGGGCGCCTAATTGGTAAAGACATGAAAGTATTCCCTTGTTATACAGGTGAGCGCATAATGGTAAAGACATAAATGTATTCCCTTGTTATACAGGTGGGCGCCTAATTGGTAAAGACATGAAATGTATTCCCTTGTTATACAGGTGGGCGCCTAATGCTAAAGACATGAAAAGTATTCCCTTGTTATACAGGTGGGCACCTAATTGGTAAAGACATGAAAAGTATTCCCTTGTTATACAGGTGGGCGCCTAATGCTAAAGACATGAAAAGTATTCCCTTGTTATACAGGTGGGCGCCTAATTGGTAAAGACATGAAATGTATTCCCTTGTTATACAGGTGGGCGCCTAATGCTAAAGACATGAAAAGTATTCCCTTGTTATACAGGTGGGCGCCTAATTGGTAAAGACATGAAATGTATTCCCTTGTTATACAGGTGGGCGCCTAATGCTAAAGACATGAAAAGTATTCCCTTGTTATATAGGTGGGCGCCTAATTGGTAAAGACATGAAATGTATTCCCTTGTTATACAGGTGAGCGCCTAATTGGTAAAGACATGAAAAGTATTCCCTTGTTATACAGGTGAGCGCCTAATGGTAAAGACATAAATGTATTCCCTTGTTATACAGGTGGGCGCCTTATTGGTAAAGACATGAATCTATTCTCTTGTTATACAGGTGGGCGACTAATGCTAAAGACATGAAATGTATTCCCTTGTTATACATGTGGGCGACTAATTGGTAAAGACATGAAATGTATTTCCTTGTTATACAGGTGGGCGCCTAATTGGTAAAGACATAAAAAGTATTCCCTTGTTATACAGGTGGGCGCCTAATGGTAAAGTCATAAATGTATTCCCTAGTTATACAGGTGGGCGCCTAATTGGTAAAGACATGAAATGTATTCCCTTGTTATACAGGTGGGCGCCTAATGCTAAAGACATGAAAAGTATTCCCTTGTTATACATGTGGGCGCCTAATTGGTAAAGACATGAAATGTATTCCCTTGTTATACAGGTGGGCGCCTAATGCTAAAGACATGAAAAGTATTCCCTTGTTATACAGGTGGGCGCCTAATTGGTAAAGATATGAAATGTATTCCCTTGTTATACAGGTGGGCGTCTAATGCTAAAGACATGAAATGTATTCCCTTGTTATACAGGTGGGCGCCTAATGCTAAAGACATGAAAAGTATTCCCTTGTTATACAGGCGGGCGCCTAATTGGTAAAGACATGAAATGTATTCCCTTGTTATACAGGTGGGCGCCTAATTGGTAAAGACATGAAATGTATTCCCTTGTTATACAGGTGGGCGCCTAATGCTAAAGACATGAAATGTATTCCCTTGTTATACAGGTGAGCGCCTAATTGATAAAGACATGAAATGTATTCCCTTGTTATACAGATGGGCTTCTAATGCTAAAGACATTAAATGTTTTCCCTTGTTATACAGGTGGGCGCCTAATTGGTAAAGACATGAAATGTATTCCCTTGTTATACAGGTGGGTGCCTAATTGGTAAAGACATGAAATGTATTCCCTTGTTATACAGGTGGGCGCCTAATTGGTAAAGACATGAAATGTATTCCCTTGTTATACATGTGGGCGCCTAATAGGTAAAGACATGAAATGTATTCCCTTGTTATACAGGTGAGCGCCTAATTGGTAAAGACAATAAATGTATTGCCTTGTTATACAGGTGGGCGCCTAATTGGTAAAGACATGAAATGTATTCCCTTGTTATACAGATGGGCGCCTAATGCTAAAGACATGAAATCTATTCCCTTGTTATACAAGTGGGCGCCTAATGCTAAAGACATGAAAAGTATTCCCTTGTTATACATGTGGGCGCCTAATTGGTAAAGACATGAAATGTATTCCCTTGTTATACAGGTGGGCGCCTAATTGCTAAAGACATGAAATGTATTCCCTTGTTATACAGGTGGGCGCCTAATGCTAAAGACATGAAAAGTATTCCCTTGTTATACAGGTGGGCGCCTAATTGGTAAAGACATGAAATGTATTCCCTTGTTATACAGGTGGGCGCCTAATTGGTAAAGACATGAAATGTATTCCCTTGTTATACAGGTGGGCGCCTAATGCTAAAGACATGAAATGTATTCCCTTGTTATACAGGTGAGCGCCTAATTGGTAAAGACATGAAATGTATTCCCTTGTTATAGAGATGGGCGCCTAATGCTAAAGACATGAAATATATTCCCTTACTATACAGGTGGGCGCCTAATTGGTAAAGACATGAAATGTATTCCCTTGTTATACAGGTGGGCGCCTAATGCTAAAGACATGAAATGTATTCCCTTGTTATACATGTGGGCGACTAATTGGTAAAGACATGAAATGTATTTCCTTGTTACACAGGTGGGCGCCTAATTGGTAAAGACATGAAAAGTATTCCCTTGTTATACAGGTGGGCGCCTAATGGTAAAGTCATAAATGTATTCCCTTGTTATACAGGTGGGCGCCTAATTGGTAAAGACATGAAATATATTCCCTTGTTATACAGGTGGGCGCCTAATGCTAAAGACATGAAAAGTATTCCCTTGTTATACAGGTGGGCACCTAATTGGTAAAGACATGAAATGTATTCCCTTGTTATACAGGTGGGCGCCTAATGCTAAAGACATGAAAAGTATTCCCTTGTTATACAGGTGGGCGCCTAATTGGTAAAGATATGAAATGTATTCCCTTGTTATACAGGTGGGCGTCTAATGCTAAAGACATGAAATGTATTCCCTTGTTATACAGGTGGGTGCCTAATGCTAAAGACATGAAAAGTATTCCCTTGTTATACAGGTGGGCGCCTAATTGGTAAAGACATGAAATGTATTCCCTTGTTATACATGTGGGCGCCTAATTGGTAAAGACATGAAATGTATTCCCTTGTTATACAGGTGGGCGCCTAATGCTAAAGACATGAAAAGTATTCCCTTGTTATACAGGTGGGCGCCTAATTGGTAAAGATATGAAATGTATTCCCTTGTTATACAGGTGGGCGTCTAATGCTAAAGACATGAAATGTATTCCCTTGTTATACAGGTGGGCGCCTAATGCTAAAGACATGAAAAGTTTTCCCTTGTTATACATGTGGGCGCCTAATTGGTAAAGACATGAAATGTATTCCCTTGTTATACAGGTGGGCGCCTAATTGGTAAAGACATGAAATGTATTCCCTTGTTATACAGGTGGGCGCCTAATGCTAAAGACATGAAATGTATTCCCTTGTTATACAGGTGGGCGACTAATTGGTAAAGACATGAAATGTATTCCCTTGTTATAGAGATGGGCGCCTAATGCTAAAGACATGAAATATATTCCCTTACTATACAGGTGGGCGCCTAATTGGTAAAGACATGAAATGTATTCCCTTGTTATACAGGTGGGCGCCTAATGCTAAAGACATGAAATGTATTCCCTTGTTATACATGTGGGCGACTAATTGGTAAAGACATGAAATGTATTTCCTTGTTATACAGGTGGGCGCCTAATTGTTAAAGACATGAAAAGTATTCCCTTGTTATACAGGTGGGCGCCTAATGGTAAAGTCATAAATGTATTCCCTTGTTATACAGGTGGGCGCCTAATTGGTAAAGACATGAAATATATTCCCTTGTTATACAGGTGGGCGCTTAATGCTAAAGACATGAAAAGTATTCCCTTGTTATACAGGTGGGCGCCTAATTGGTAAAGACATGAAATGTATTCCCTTGTTATACAGGTGGGCGCCTAATGCTAAAGACATGAAAAGTATTCCCTTGTTATACAGGTGGGCGCCTAATTGGTAAAGATATGAAATGTATTCAATTGTTATACAGGTGGGTGTCTAATGCTAAAGACATGAAATGTATTCCCTTGTTATACAGGTGGGCGCCTAATGCTAAAGACATGAAAAGTATTCCCTTGTTATACAGGTGTGCGCCTAATTGGTAAAGACATGAAATGTATTCCCTTGTTATACAGGTGGGCGCCTAATTGGTAAAGACATGAAATGTATTCCCTTGTTATACAGGTGGGCGCCTAATGCTAAAGACATGAAATGTATTCCCTTGTTATACAGGTGAGCACCTAATTGGTAAAGACATGAAATGTATTCCCTTGTTATACAGATGGGCTTCTAATGCTAAAGACATGAAATGTTTTCCCTTGTTATACAGGCGGGCGCCTAATTGGTAAAGACATGAAATGTATTCCCTTGTTATACAGGTGGGTGCCTAATGCTAAAGACATGAAAAGTATTCCCTTGTTATACAGGTGGGCGCCTAATTGGTAAAGACAAGAAATGTTTTCCCTTGTTATACAGGTGGGCGCCTAATTGGTAAAGATATGAAATGTATTCCCTTGTTATACAGGTGGGCGCCTAATGCTAAAGACATGAAATGTATTCCCTTGCTATACAGGTGGGCGCCTAATTGGTAAAGACATGAAATGTATTCCCTTGTTATACAGGTGGGTGCCTAATTGGTAAAGACATGAAATGTATTCCCTTGTTATACAGGTGGGCGCCTAATTGGTAAAGACATGAAATGTATTCCCTTGTTATAGAGGTGGGCGCCTAATTGGTAAAGACATGAAATGTATTCCCTTGTTATACAGGTGGGCGCCTAATTGGTAAAGACATGAAATGTATTCCCTTGTTATACATGTGGGCGCATAATAGGTAAAGACATGAAATGTATTCCCTTGTTATACAGGTGAGCGCCTAATTGGTAAAGTCATGAAATATATTCCCTTGTTATACAGGTGGGCGCCTAATGCTAAAGACATGAAATGTATTCCCTTGTTATACAGGTGGGCGACTAATTGGTAAAGACATGAAATGTATTCCCTTGTTATAGAGATGGGCGCCTAATGCTAAAGACATGAAATATATTCCCTTACTATACAGGTGGGCGCCTAATTGGTAAAGACATGAAATGTATTCCCTTGTTATACAGGTGGGCGCCTAATGCTAAAGACATGAAATGTATTCCCTTGTTATACATGTGGGCGCCTAATTGGTAAAGACATGAAATGTATTCCCTTGTTATACAGGTGGGCGCCTAATGCTAAAGACATGAAATGTATTCCCTTGTTATACATGTGGGCGACTAATTGGTAAAGACATGAAATGTATTCCCTTGTTATACATGTGGGCGACTAATTGGTAAAGACATGAAATGTATTCCCTTGTTATACAGGTGGGCGCCTAATGCTAAAGACATGAAATGTATTCCCTTGTTATACATGTGGGCGACTAATTGGTAAAGACATGAAATGTATTTCCTTGTTATACAGGTGGGCGCCTAATTGGTAAAGACATGAAATGTATTCCCTTGTTATACAGGTGGGCGCCTAATTGGTAAAGACATGAAATGTATTCCCTTGTTATAGAGGTGGGCGCCTAATTGGTAAAGACATGAAATGTATTCCCTTGTTATACAGGTGGGCGCCTAATTGGTAAAGACATGAAATGTATTCCCTTGTTATACATGTGGGCGCATAATAGGTAAAGACATGAAATGTATTCCCTTGTTATACAGGTGAGCGCCTAATTGGTAAAGACATGAAATATATTCCCTTGTTATACAGGTGGGCGCCTAATGCTAAAGACATGAAATGTATTCCCTTGTTATACAGGTGGGCGACTAATTGGTAAAGACATGAAATGTATTCCCTTGTTATAGAGATGGGCGCCTAATGCTAAAGACATGAAATATATTCCCTTACTATACAGGTGGGCGCCTAATTGGTAAAGACATGAAATGTATTCCCTTGTTATACAGGTGGGCGCCTAATGCTAAAGACATGAAATGTATTCCCTTGTTATACATGTGGGCGACTAATTGGTAAAGACATGAAATGTATTTCCTTGTTATACAGGTGGGCGCCTAATTGTTAAAGACATGAAAAGTATTCCCTTGTTATACAGGTGGACGCCTAATGGTAAAGTCATAAATGTATTCCCTTGTTATACAGGTGGGCGCCTAATTGGTAAAGACATGAAATATATTCCCTTGTTATACAGGTGGGCGCTTAATGCTAAAGACATGAAAAGTATTCCCTTGTTATACAGGTGTGCGCCTAATTGGTAAAGACATGAAATGTATTCCCTTGTTATACAGGTGGGCGCCTAATTGGTAAAGACATGAAATGTATTCCCTTGTTATACAGGTGGGCGCCTAATGCTAAAGACATGAAATGTATTCCCTTGTTATACAGGTGAGCACCTAATTGGTAAAGACATGAAATGTATTCCCTTGTTATACAGATGGGCTTCTAATGCTAAAGACATGAAATGTTTTCCCTTGTTATACAGGCGGGCGCCTAATTGGTAAAGACATGAAATGTATTCCCTTGTTATACAGGTGGGTGCCTTATGCTAAAGACATGAAAAGTATTCCCTTGTTATACAGGTGGGCGCCTAATTGGTAAAGACAAGAAATGTTTTCCCTTGTTATACAGGTGGGCGCCTAATTGGTAAAGATATGAAATGTATTCCCTTGTTATACAGGTGGGCGCCTAATGCTAAAGACATGAAATGTATTCCCTTGCTATACAGGTGGGCGCCTAATTGTTAAAGACATGAAATGTATTCCCTTGTTATACAGGTGGGCGCCTAATTGGTAAAGACATGAAATGTATTCCCTTGTTATACATGTGGACGCCTAATAGGTAAAGACATGAAATGTATTCCCTTGTTATACAGGTGAGCGCCTAATTGGTAAAGACATTAAATGTATTGCCTTGTTATACAGGTGGGCGCCTAATTGGTAAAGACATGAAATGTATTCCCTTGTTATACAGATGGGCGCCTAATGCTAAAGACATGAAATCTATTCCCTTGTTATACAAGTGGGCGCCTAATGCTAAAGACATGAAAAGTATTCCCTTGTTATACATGTGGGCGCCTAATTGGTAAAGACATGAAATGTATTCCCTTGTTATACAGGTGGGCGCCTAATTGGTAAAGACATGAAATGTATTCCCTTGTTATACAGGTGGGCGCCTAATGCTAAGACATGAAATGTATTCCCTTGTTATACAGGTGGGCGACTAATTGGTAAAGACATGAAATGTATTCCCTTGTTATAGAGATGGGCGCCTAATGCTAAAGACATGAAATGTATTCCCTTACTATACAGGTGGGCACCTAATTGGTAAAGACATGAAATGTATTCCCTTGTTATACAGGTGGGCGCCTAATGCTAAAGACAAGAAATGTATTCCCTTGTTATACATGTGGGCGACTAATTGGTAAAGACATGAAATGTATTTCCTCATTATACAGGTGGGCGCCTAATTGGTAAAGACATGAAAAGTATTCCCTTGTTATACAGGTGGGCGCCTAATGGTAAAGTCATAAATGTATTCCCTTGTTATACAGGTGGGCGCCTAATTGGTAAAGACATGAAATGTATTCCCTTGTTATACAGGTGGGCGCCTAATGCTAAAGACATGAAAAGTATTCCCTTGTTATACAGGTGGGCGCCTAATTGGTAAAGACATGAAATGTATTCCCTTGTTATACAGGTGGGCGCCTAATGCTAAAGACATGAAAAGTATTCCCTTGTTATACAGGTGGGCGCCTAATTGGTAAAGATATGAAATGTATTCCCTTGTTATACAGGTGGGAGTCTAATGCTAAAGACATGAAATGTATTCCCTTGTTATACAGGTGGGCGCCTAATGCTAAAGACATGAAAAGTATTCCCTTGTTATACAGGTGGGCGCCTAATTGGTAAAGACATGAAATGTATTCCCTTGTTATACAGGTGGGCGCCTAATTGGTAAAGACATGAAATGTATTCCCTTGTTATACAGGTGGGCGCCTAATGCTAAAGACATGAAATGTATTCCCTTGTAATACAGGTGAGCGCCTAATTGGTAAAGACATGAAATGTATTCCCTTGTTATACAGATGGGCTTCTAATGCTAAAGACATGAAATGTTTTCCCTTGTTATACAGGCGGGCGCCTAATTGGTAAAGACATGAAATGTATTCCCTTGTTATACAGGTGGGTGCCTAATGCTAAAGACATGAAAAGTATTCCCTTGTTATACAGGTGGGCGCCTAATTGGTAAAGACAAGAAATGTTTTCCCTTGTTATACAGGTGGGCGCCTAATTGGTAAAGATATGAAATGTATTCCCTTGTTATACAGGTGGGCGCCTAATGCTAAAGACATGAAATGTATTCCCTTGCTATACAGGTGGGCGCCTAATTGGTAAAGATATGAAATGTATTCCCTTGTTATACAGGTGGGTGCCTAATTGGTAAAGACATGAAATGTATTCCCTTGTTATACAGGTGGGCGCCTAATTGGTAAAGACATGAAATGTATTCCCTTGTTATACAGGTGGGCGCCTAATTGGTAAAGACATGAAATGTATTCCCTTGTTATACAGGTGGGCGCCTAATTGGTAAAGACATGAAATGTATTCCCTTGTTATACATGTGGGCGCCTAATAGATAAAGACATGAAATGTATTCCCTTGTTATACAGGTGAGCGCCTAATTGGTAAAGACATGAAATGTATTCCCTTGTTATACAGGTGTGCGCCTAATTGGTAAAGACATAAAATGTATTCCCTTGTTATACAGGTGGGAGTCTAATGCTAAAGACATGAAATGTATTCCCTTGTTATACAGGTGGGCGCCTAATGCTAAAGACATGAAAAGTATTCCCTTGTTATACAGGTGGGCGCCTAATTGGTAAAGACATGAAATGTATTCCCTTGTTATACAGGTGGGCGCCTAATTGGTAAAGACATGAAATGTATTCCCTTGTTATACAGGTGGACGCCTAATGCTAAAGACATGAAATGTATTCCCTTGTTATACAGGTGAGCGCCTAATTGGTAAAGACATGAAATATATTCCCTTGTTATACAAGTGGGCGACTAATTGGTAAAGACATGAAATGTATTTCCTTGTTATACAGATGGGCGCCTAATACTAAACACATGAAATGTATTCCCTTGCTATACAGGTGGGCGCCTAATTGGTAAAGACATGAAATGTATTCCCTTGTTATACAGGTGGGCGCCTAATTGGTAAAGACATGAAATGTATTCCCTTGTTATACATGTGGGCGCCTAATAGATAAAGACATGAAAAGTATTCCCTTGTTATACAGGTGGGCGCCTAATTGGTAAAGATATGAAATGTATTCCCTTGTTATACAGGTGGGAGTCTAATGCTAAAGACATGAAATGTATTCCCTTGTTATACAGGTGGGCGCCTAATGCTAAAGACATGAAAAGTATTCCCTTGTTATACAGGTGGGCGCCTAATTGGTAAAGACATGAAATGTATTCCCTTGTTATACAGGTGGGCGCCTAATTGGTAAAGACATGAAATGTATTCCCTTGTTATACAGGTGGGCGCCTAATTGGTAAAGACATGAAATGTATTCCCTTGTTATACAGGTGGGCGCCTAATTGGTAAAGACATGAAATGTATTCCCTTGTTATACAGGTGGGCGCCTAATTGGTAAAGACATGAAATGTATTCCCTTGTTATACATGTGGGCGCCTAATAGATAAAGACATGAAAAGTATTCCCTTGTTATACAGGTGGGCGCCTAATTGGTAAAGATATGAAATGTATTCCCTTGTTATACAGGTGGGAGTCTAATGCTAAAGACATGAAATGTATTCCCTTGTTATACAGGTGGGCGCCTAATGCTAAAGACATGAAAAGTATTCCCTTGTTATACAGGTGGGCGCCTAATTGGTAAAGACATGAAATGTATTCCCTTGTTATACAGGTGGGCGCCTAATTGGTAAAGACATGAAATGTATTCCCTTGTTATACAGGTGGGCGCCTAATGCTAAAGACATGAAATGTATTCCCTTGTAATACAGGTGAGCGCCTAATTGGTAAAGACATGAAATGTATTCCCTTGTTATACAGATGGGCTTCTAATGCTAAAGACATGAAATGTTTTCCCTTGTTATACAGGCGGGCGCCTAATTGGTAAAGACATGAAATGTATTCCCTTGTTATACAGGTGGGTGCCTAATGCTAAAGACATGAAAAGTATTCCCTTGTTATACAGGTGGGCGCCTAATTGGTAAAGACAAGAAATGTTTTCCCTTGTTATACAGGTGGGCGCCTAATTGGTAAAGATATGAAATGTATTCCCTTGTTATACAGGTGGGCGCCTAATGCTAAAGACATGAAATGTATTCCCTTGCTATACAGGTGGGCGCCTAATTGGTAAAGATATGAAATGTATTCCCTTGTTATACAGGTGGGTGCCTAATTGGTAAAGACATGAAATGTATTCCCTTGTTATACAGGTGGGCGCCTAATTGGTAAAGACATGAAATGTATTCCCTTGTTATACAGGTGGGCGCCTAATTGGTAAAGACATGAAATGTATTCTCTTGTTATACAGGTGGGCGCCTAATTGGTAAAGACATGAAATGTATTCCCTTGTTATACATGTGGGCGCCTAATAGATAAAGACATGAAATGTATTCCCTTGTTATACAGGTGAGCGCCTAATTGGTAAAGACATGAAATGTATTCCCTTGTTATACAGGTGTGCGCCTAATTGGTAAAGACATAAAATGTATTCCCTTGTTATACAGGTGGGAGTCTAATGCTAAAGACATGAAATGTATTCCCTTGTTATACAGGTGGGCGCCTAATGCTAAAGACATGAAAAGTATTCCCTTGTTATACAGGTGGGCGCCTAATTGGTAAAGACATGAAATGTATTCCCTTGTTATACAGGTGGGCGCCTAATTGGTAAAGACATGAAATGTATTCCCTTGTTATACAGGTGGACGCCTAATGCTAAAGACATGAAATGTATTCCCTTGTTATACAGGTGAGCGCCTAATTGGTAAAGACATGAAATATATTCCCTTGTTATACAAGTGGGCGACTAATTGGTAAAGACATGAAATGTATTTCCTTGTTATACAGATGGGCGCCTAATACTAAACACATGAAATGTATTCCCTTGCTATACAGGTGGGCGCCTAATTGGTAAAGACATGAAATGTATTCCCTTGTTATACAGGTGGGCGCCTAATGCTAAAGACATGAAAAGTATTCCCTTGTTATACAGGTGGGCACCTAATTGGTAAAGATATGAAATGTATTCCCTTGTTATACAGGTGGACGCCTAATTGGTAAAGACATGAAATGTATTCCCTTGTTATACAGGTGGACGCCTAATTGGTAAAGACATGAAATGTATTCTCTTGTTATACATGTGGGCGCCTAATAGGTAAAGACATGAAATGTATTCCCTTGTTATACAGGTGAGCGCCTAATTGGTAAAGACATTAAATGTATTGCCTTGTTATACAGGTGGGCGCCTAATTGGTAAAGACATGAAATGTATTCCCTTGTTATACAGGTGGGCGCCTAATTGGTAAAGATATGAAATGTATTCCCTTGTTATACAAGTGGACGCCTAATTGGTAAAGACATGAAATGTATTCCCTTGTTATACATGTGGGCGCCTAATAGGTAAAGACATTAAATGTATTGCCTTGTTATACAGGTGGGCGCCTAATTGGTAAAGACATGAAATGTATTCCCTTGTTATACAGGTGGGCGCCTAATTGGTAAACACATGAAATTTATTCCCTTGTTATACAGGTGGGCGCCTAATTGGTAAAGACATGAAATGTATTCCCTTGTTATACAGGTGAGCGCCTAATTGGTAAAGACATGAAATGTATTCCCTTGTTATACAAGTGGACGCCTAATTGGTAAAGACATGAAATGTATTCCCTTGTTATACATGTGGGCGCCTAATTGGTAAAGACATGAAATGTATTCCCTCGTTATACAGGTGGGCGCCTAATTGGTAAAGACATGAAATGTATTCCCTCGTTATACAGGTGGGCGCCTAATTGGTAAAGACATGAAATATATTCCCTTGTTACAGGTGGGCGCCTAATTGGTAAAGACATGAAATGTATTCTCTTGTTATACATGTGGGCGCCTAATTGGTAAAGACATGAAATGTATTCCCTTGTTATACAGGTGGGCGCCTAATTGGTAAAGACATGAAATGTATTCCCTTGTAATACAGGTGGGCGCCTAATGCTAAAGACATGAAATGTATTCCCTTGTTATACAGGTGGGCGCCTAATGCTAAAGACATGAAAAGTATTCCCTAGTTATACAGGTGGGCGCCTAATTGGTAAAGACATGAAATGTATTCCCTTGTTATACAGGTGGGTGCCTAATTGGTAAAGACATGAAATGTATTCCCTTGTTATACAGGTGGGCGCCTAATTGGTAAAGACATGAAATGTATTCCCTTGTTATACAGGTGGGCGCCTAATAGGTAAAGACATGAAATGTATTCTCTTGTTATACAGGTGGACGCCTAATTGGTAAAGACATGAAATGTATTCCCTTGTTATACAGGTGGGCTCCTAATTGGTAAAGACATGAAATGTATTTCCTCGTTATACAGGTGGACGCCTAATTGGTAAAGACATGAAATGTATTCCCTCGTTATACAGGTGGGCGCCTAATTGGTAAAGACATGAAATATATTCCCTTGTTACAGGTGGGCGCCTAATTGGTAAAGACATGAAATGTATTCCTTTGTTATACATGTGGGCGCCTAATTGGTAAAGACATGAAATGTATTCCCTTGTTATACAGGTGGGTGCCTAATTGGTAAAGACATGAAATGTATTCCCTTGTTATACAGGTGGGCGCCTAATGCTAAAGACATGAAAAGTATTCCCTTGTTATACATGTGGGCGCCTAATTGGTAAAGACATGAAATGTATTCCCTTGTTATACAGGTGGGCGCCTAATTGGTAAAGACATGAAATGTATTCCCTTGTTATACAGGTGGGCGCCTAATGCTAAAGACATGAAAAGTATTCCCTTGTTATACAGGTGGGCGCCTAATTGGTAAAGACATGAAATGTATTCCCTTGTTATACAGGTGGGAGCCTAATTGGTAAAAATATGAAAAGTATTCCCTTGATATACAGGTGGGCGCCTAATGGTAAAGACATAAATGTATTCCCTTGTTATACAGGTGGGCGCCTAATTGGTAAAGACATGAAATGTATTCCCTTGTTATACAGGTGGACGCCTAATTGGTAAAGACATGAAAAGTATTCCCTTGTTATACAGGTGGGTGCCTAATTGGTAAAGACATGAAATGTATTCCCTTGTTATACAAGTGGGCGCCTAATGCTAAAGACATGAAATGTATTCCCTTGTTATACAGGTGGGCGCCTAATGCTAAAGACATGAAAAGTATTCCCTTGTTATACAGGTGGGCGCCTAATTGGTAAAGACATGAAATGAATTACCTTGTTATACAGATGGGCGCCTAATGCTAAAGACATGAAATGTATTCCCTTGTTATACAAGTGGGCGCCTAATGCTAAAAACATGAAAAGTATTCCCTTGTTATACATGTGGGCGCCTAATTGGTAAAGACATGAAATGTATTCCCTTGTTATACAGGTGGGCGCCTAATTGGTAAAGACATGAAATGTATTCCCTTGTTATACAGGTGAGCGCCTAATGCTAAAGACATGAAATGTATTCCCTTGTTATACAGGTGGGCGACTAATTGGTAAAGACATGAAATGTATTCCCTTGTTATAGAGATGGGGGCCTAATGCTAAAGACATGAAATGTATTCCCTTGTTATACAGGTGGGCGCCTAATTGGTAATGACATAAATGTATTGCCTTGTTATACAGGTGGGCGCCTAATTGGTAAAGACATGAAATGTATTCCCTTGTTATACAGGTGGGCGCCTAATTGGTAAAGACATAAAATGTATTCCCTTGTTATACAGGTGGGCGCCAAATTGGTAAAGACATGAAATGTATTCCCTTGTTATACATGTGGGCGCCTAATAGGTAAAGACATTAAATGTATTGCCTTGTTATACAGGTGGGCGCCTAATTGGTAAAGACATGAAATGTATTCCCTTGTTATACAGGTGGGCGCCTAATTGGTAAACACATGAAATTTATTCCCTTGTTACACAGGTGGGCGCCTAATTGGTAAAGACATGAAATGTATTCCCTTGTTATACAGGTGGGCGCCTAATTGGTAAAGACATGAAATGTATTCCCTTGTTATACAAGTGGACGCCTAATTGGTAAAGACATGAAATGTATTCCCTTGTTATACATGTGGGCGCCTAATTGGTAAAGACATGAAATGTATTCCCTCGTTATACAGGTGGGCGCCTAATTGGTAAAGACATGAAATGTATTCCCTCGTTATACAGGTGGGCGCCTAATTGGTAAAGACATGAAATATATTCCCTTGTTACAGGTGGGCGCCTAATTGGTAAAGACATGAAATGTATTCTCTTGTTATACATGTGGGCGCCTAATTGGTAAAGACATGAAATGTATTCCCTTGTTATACAGGTGGGCGCCTAATTGGTAAAGACATGAAATGTATTCCCTTGTAATACAGGTGGGCGCCTAATGCTAAAGACATGAAATGTATTCCCTTGTTATACAGGTGGGCGCCTAATGCTAAAGACATGAAAAGTATTCCCTAGTTATACAGGTGGGCGCCTAATTGGTAAAGACATGAAATGTATTCCCTTGTTATACAGGTGAGTGCCTAATTGGTAAAGACATGAAATGTATTCCCTTGTTATACAGGTGGGCGCCTAATTGGTAAAGACATGAAATGTATTCCCTTGTTATACAGGTGGGCGCCTAATAGGTAAAGACATGAAATGTATTCTCTTGTTATACAGGTGGACGCCTAATTGGTAAAGACATGAAATGTATTCCCTTGTTATACAGGTGGGCTCCTAATTGGTAAAGACATGAAATGTATTCCCTCGTTATACAGGTGGACGCCTAATTGGTAAAGACATGAAATGTATTCCCTCGTTATACAGGTGGGCGCCTAATTGGTAAAGACATGAAATATATTCCCTTGTTACAGGTGGGCGCCTAATTGGTAAAGACATGAAATGTATTCCTTTGTTATACATGTGGGCGCCTAATTGGTAAAGACATGAAATGTATTCCCTTGTTATACAGGTGGGTGCCTAATTGGTAAAGACATGAAATGTATTCCCTTGTTATACAGGTGGGCGCCTAATGCTAAAGACATGAAAAGTATTCCCTTGTTATACAGGTGGGCGCCTAATTGGTAAAGACATGAAATGTATTCCCTTGTTATACAGGTGGGCGCCTAATGCTAAAGACTTGAAAAGTATTCCCTTGTTATACATGTGGGCGCCTAATTGGTAAAGACATGAAATGTATTCCCTTGTTATACAGGTGGGAGCCTAATTGGTAAAAATATGAAAAGTATTCCCTTGATATACAGGTGGGCGCCTAATGGTAAAGACATAAATGTATTCCCTTGTTATACAGGTGGGCGCCTAATTGGTAAAGACATGAAATGTATTCCCTTGTTATACAGGTGGACGCCTAATTGGTAAAGACATGAAAAGTATTCCCTTGTTATACAGGTGGGTGCCTAATTGGTAAAGACATGAAATGTATTCCCTTGTTATACAAGTGGGCGCCTAATGCTAAAGACATGAAATGTATTCCCTTGTTATACAGGTGGGCGCCTAATGCTAAAGACATGAAAAGTATTCCCTTGTTATACAGGTGGGCACCTAATTGGTAAAGACATGAAATGTATTACCTTGTTATACAGATGGGCGCCTAATGCTAAAGACATGAAATGTATTCCCTTTGTTATACAAGTGGGCGCCTAATGCTAAAGACATGAAAAGTATTCCCTTGTTATACATGTGGGCGCCTAATTGGTAAAGACATGAAATGTATTCCCTTGTTATACAGGTGGGCGCCTAATTGGTAAAGACATGAAATGTATTCCCTTGTTATACAGGTGAGCGCCTAATGCTAAAGACATGAAATGTATTCCCTTGTTATACAGGTGGGCGACTAATTGGTAAAGACATGAAATGTATTCCCTTGTTATAGAGATGGGGGCCTAATGCTAAAGACATGAAATGTATTCCCTTGTTATACAGGTGGGCGCCTAATTGGTAATGACATAAAATGTATTCCCTTGTTATACAGGTGGGCGTCTAATGCTAAAGACATGAAATGTATTCCCTTGTTATACAGGTGGGCGCCTAATGCTAAAGACATGAAAAGTATTCCCTTGTTATACAGGTGGGCACCTAATTGGTAAAGACATGAAAAGTATTCCCTTGTTATACAGGTGGGCGCCTAATGGTAAAGTCATAAATGTATTCCATTGTTATACAGGTGGGCGCCTAATTGGTAAAGACATGAAATGTATTCCCTTGTTATACAGGTGGGCGCCTAATGCTATAGACATGAAAAGTATTCCCTTGTTATACAGGTGGGCGCCTAATTGGTAAAGACATGAAATGTATTCCCTTGTTATACAGGTGGGCGCCTAATGCTAAAGACATGAAAAGTATTCCCTTGTTATATAGGTGGGCGCCTAATTGGTAAAGACATGAAATGTATTCCCTTGTTATACAGGTGAGCGCCTAATTGATAAAGACATGAAAAGTATTCCCTTGTTATACAGGTGAGCGCCTAATGGTAAAGACATAAATGTATTTCCTTGTTATACAGGTGGGCGCCTAATTGGTAAAGACATGAAATGTATTCCCTTGTTATACAGGTGGGCGCCTAATTGGTAAAGACATGAAATATATTCCCTTGTTATACAGGTGGGCGCCTAATGCTAAAGACATGAAATGTATTCCCTTGTTATACAGGTGGGCGACTAATTGGTAAAGACATGAAATGTATTTCCTTGTTATACAGATGGGCGCCTAATGCTAAAGACATGAAATGTATTCCCTTGCTATACAGGTGGGCGCCTAATTGGTAAAGACATGAAATGTATTCCCTTGTTATACAGGTGGGCGCCTAATGCTAAAGACATGAAAAGTATTCCCTTGTTATACAGGTGGGCACCTAATTGGTAAAGATATGAAATGTATTCCCTTGTTATACAGGTGGGCGCATAATTGGTAAAGACATGAAATGTATTCCCTTGTTATACAGGTGGGCGCCTAATTGGTAAAGACATGAAATGTATTCCCTTGTTATACATGTGGGCGCCTAATAGGTAAAGACATGAAATGTATTCCCTTGTTATACAGGTGAGCGCCTAATTGGTAAAAACATTAAATGTATTGCCTTGTTATAAGGGTGGGCGCCTAATTGGTAAAGACATAAAATGTATTCCCTTGTTATACAGGTGGGCGCCTAATTGGTAAATACATGAAATGTATTCCCTTGTTATACAGGTGGGCGCCTAATTGGTAAAGACATGAAATGTATTCCCTTGTTATACAGGTGGACGCCTAATTGGTAAAGACATGAAATATATTCCCTTGTTATACAGGTGGGCGCCTAATTGGTAAAGACATGAAATGTATTCCCTTGTTATACATGTGGGCGCTTAATAGGTAAAGACATGAAATGTATTCCCTTGTTATACAGGTGAGCGCCTAATTGGTAAAGACATTAAATGTATTGCCTTGTTATACAGGTGGACGCCTAATTGGTAAAGACATGAAAAGTATTCCCCTGTTATACAGGTGGGTGCCTAATTGGTAAAGACATGAAATGTATTCCCTTGTTATACAGGTGGGCGCCTAATGCTAAAGACATGAAATGTATTCCCTTGTTATACAGGTGGGCGCCTAATGCTAAAGACATGAAAAGTATTCCCTTGTTATACAGGTGGGCGCCTAATTGGTAAAGACATGAAATGTATTCCCTTGTTATACAGGTGGGCGCCTAATGCTAAAGACATGAAATGTATTCCCTTGTTATACAGGTGGTCGCCTAATGCTAAAGACATGAAATCTATTCCCTTGTTATACAAGTGGGCGCCTAATGCTAAAGACATGAAAAGTATTCCCTTGTTATACATGTGGGCGCCTAATTGGTAAAGACATGAAATGTATTCCCTTGTTATACAGGTGGGCGCCTAATTGGTAAAGACATGAAATGTATTCCCTTGTTATACAGGTGAGCGCCTAATGCTAAAGACATGAAATGTATTCCCTTGTTATACAGGTGGGCGACTAATTGGTAAAGACATGAAATGTATTCCCTTGTTATAGAGATGGGGGCCTAATGCTAAAGACATGAAATGTATTCCCTTGTTATACAGGTGGGCGCCTAATTGGTAAAGACATTAAATGTATTGCCTTGTTATACAGGTGGGCGCCTAATTGGTAAAGACATGAAATGTATTCCCTTGTTATACAGGTGGGCGCCTAATTGGTAAAGACATAAAATGTATTCCCTTGTTATACAGGTGGGCGCCAAATTGGTAAAGACATGAAATGTATTCCCTTGTTATACATGTGGGCGCCTAATAGGTAAAGACATGAAATGTATTCTCTTGTTATACATGTGGGCGCCTAATTGGTAAAGACATGAAATGTATTCCCTTGTTATACAGGTGGGCGCCTAATTGGTAAAGACATGAAATGTATTCCCTTGTAATACAGGTGGGCGCCTAATGCTAAAGACATGAAATGTATTCCCTTGTTATACAGGTGGGCGCCTAATGCTAAAGACATGAAAAATATTCCCTAGTTATACAGGTGGGCGCCTAATTGGTAAAGACATGAAATGTATTCCCTTGTTATACAGGTGGGTGCCTAATTGGTAAAGACATGAAATGTATTCCCTTGTTATACAGGTGGGCGCCTAATTGGTAAAGACATGAAATGTATTCCCTTGTTATACAGGTGGGCGCCTAATTGGTAAAGACATGAAATGTATTCTCTTGTTATACAGGTGGACGCCTAATTGGTAAAGACATGAAATGTATTCCCTTGTTATACAGGTGGGCTCCTAATTGGTAAAGACATGAAATGTATTCCCTCGTTATACAGGTGGACGCCTAATTGGTAAAGACATGAAATGTATTCCCTCGTTATACAGGTGGGCGCCTAATTGGTAAAGACATGAAATATATTCCCTTGTTACAGGTGGGCGCCTAATTGGTAAAGACATGAAATGTATTCCTTTGTTATACATGTGGGCGCCTAATTGGTAAAGACATGAAATGTATTCCCTTGTTATACAGGTGGGTGCCTAATTGGTAAAGACATGAAATGTATTCCCTTGTTATACAGGTGGGCGCCTAATGCTAAAGACATGAAAAGTATTCCCTTGTTATACAGGTGGGCGCCTAATTGGTAAAGACATGAAATGTATTCCCTTGTTATACAGGTGGGCGCCTAATGCTAAAGACATGAAATGTATTCCCTTGTTATACAGGTGGGCGACTAATTGGTAAAGACATGAAATGTATTCCCTTGTTATACAGGTGGGCGCCTAATTGGTAAAGATATGAAATGTATTCCCTTGTTATACAGGTGGGAGTCTAATGCTAAAGACATGAAATGTATTCCCTTGTTATACAGGTGGGCGCCTAATGCTAAAGACATGAAAAGTATTCCCTTGTTATACAGGTGGGCGCCTAATTGGTAAAGACATGAAATGTATTCCCTTGTTATACAGGTGGGCGCCTAATTGGTAAAGACATGAAATGTATTCCCTTGTTATACAGGTGGACGCCTAATTGGTAAAGACATGAAATGTATTCCCTCGTTATACAGGTGGGCGCCTAATTGGTAAAGACATGAAATGTATTCCCTCGTTATACAGGTGGGCGCCTAATTGGTAAAGACATGAAATGTATTCCCTCGTTATACAGGTGGGCGCCTAATTGGTAAAGACATGAAATATATTCCCTTGTTATACAGGTGGGCGCCTAATTGGTAAAGACATGAAATGTATTCCTTGTTATACAGGTTGGCGCCTAATGCTAAAGACATGAAAAATATTCCCTTGTTATACAGGTGGGCGCCTAATTGGTAAAGACATGAAATGTATTCCCTTGTTATACAGATGGGCGCCTAATGCTAAAGACATGAAATGTATTCCCTTGTTATACAGGTGGGCGCCTAATGCTAAAGACATGAAAAGTATTCCCTTGTTATACAGGTGGGCGCCTAATGCTAAAGACATGAAATGTATTCCCTTGTTATACAGGTGGGCGCCTAATGCTAAAGACATGAAAATTATTCCCTTGTTATACATGTGGGCGCCTAATTGGTAAAGACATGAAATGTATTCCCTTTGTTATACAGGTGGGCGCCTAATTGGTAAAGACATGAAATATATTCCCTTGTTATACAGGTGGGCGCCTAATGCTAAAGACATGAAATGTATTCCCTTGTTATACAGGTGGGCGACTAATTGGTAAAGACATGACCCAAGATGGTCACAACCCAAAAGAATGACCAAAGATGGTCGTTTATGCAAAGTCAGCCTTCCGGTGTCCCCTTCGAGACTATTCGGCTATTTTTTACAAAACGGCGTGACCCAACTTTTTTTATGACTCTTTTCTTGTTTTTGTTTTTTTCAAATTAGAATAAAAGACCCGGTATTGCTAACACGACCTTTCAGCGCCTCAGGGATGAAGATTTTAAGGCTGTGAGGGTCAAAAATCAAAACATAACCAAAGGTGGCTGTTTATGCAAAATCAGCCTTCCAGCGTCCCGTTTGGGAACATTTGGCTAATTTTGACAAAACGGCGTGACCCAACTTATTTATGACTCTTTTTTTCTGTTTTTCAAATCAAAATGAAAGATCCGGTAAACACAGCCTTTTTTAGCGCCTCGGGGACGAAGAGTTTAAGGATGTGTGGATAACCGGTCAAAATTCTAAAAGAATGACCAAATATGGCCGTTTATGCAAAGTCAGCCTTCCGGCATCCCTTTTGGGGACACTTGGCTATATTTGACATGAGCGGCATTACCCGACTTATTTATGACAAAAATTCGACATTTTTTGGCTATTTTTGCAAAGGAGAGGTTGGAAATCAGACTTATTTATGACAAATTAAAATCTTGACATGTTTTTTTTTTGGCTATTTTAGCAAAAGGGGAGGTGGGACATCAGACTTATTTATGAAAAAAATTAAAATTTTGACATTTTTTTGTGTGGCTATTTTAGCAAAAGGGGAGGTTGGACATCAGACTTATTTATGACAAAAATTAAAATCTTGACGTGTTTGTTTTGTGTGGCTATTTTAGCAAAAGGGGAGGTTGGACCCGATTAGGGCTGCCTACGTATCTCACATTCGGTGAGAATCAAACCAGCGTAGTTCGGCAAATAAACTAACTAATTTTTGAAAACAAACATATTTCTTTTATAGCAAAAGAAAATATTTTTCCTTTCCGTTTTTTTTTTAAAAAAACAAAGCAAACTAAAATAAAGGACTCTTTCCTACACACTTTCTGTTTTTTGGGTAAACAAACAACTTTTAAAAATAAAATATTTTTTTTCAAAATTTCAGCAGAGTTCTGACAGTACTTGGACACTGGTTTTTATTTTTTTCTAAATTAATCATCTAACTCTCCCCTTGCTATTTTTCTCTTTTTCTCAATTTTTTCCAAAATTTTCTAACATTCCCTTAGATTCAGAAGTCGATCAACATGCGGGTTCGAAACAAATAAATGCACAGAGCGTAAGTAGGATGCATCAGGATGATCTTTTCTGTTTCAGGTTGCTATTCCTAGACGGACCCAACCCCTGTATTGAGTCCCCTAAGTCAAAAATGCACATGATGCAGATAAGCGTTCCTACTAGGGATCCGACATGAAGTTGAGTTATTCTAGGTTCAGAACCTGGGTGTTTGTTTTAGACCTGGCTTACCCAAGAGGACAGCTCGAGCGGGGGGGGCAGCGTACCGGGGATACAGAAGCTCAACCCGGCTTTGCAACTTATCCGAACCTCGTTCCAAAAATGGGATTGACTCTAAACAGAAAAGAAGTCACACGAAGTGCACCCTTCTTCATGATTTAGAAGACTCAGAGAGGAGATGGGTTTCGGCACAGTTTATATACAGTTCACAAAATATCAAAGCGGTAAAAGCAGTTAGTTAGCACATTAAGCACAGATCATGTAACAAAATCAGATAAAGCTAAACACAACAATTTATTCTAAGCTCGATTTCTAACCCCGAACCAGTGGTTCAGGAAGGTCCCCAGCAGAGTCGCCAGAGCTGTCACACCTCCTTTTAACCCGCGCTGCAAGGGCGCAGAGGGAGTTTTTCTAATTAAAGGACAATCGAAATGGGATTTGTTTATTTAGTTCAGAGTCGCCACTTGGGAGATTTATGGTGTCCCAAGTCACCGATTTAATCCCGAATCGAGGAAAAGAATGACTCTGTTAACAGTCCGCGAACCAGAAATCCGGATAAGGAATTCTGTTAACCTGGGAGAAGGTGTTAGGCATTCCCAAGTTCCGTAGTTCTAGCACGGTCGCTCCACTATCATATTTGGCTTAAATATCTGGTTTTTATATGATTGTGAACTTATTTGCAAATTTTAACTTTTAGCCGCTTTTATTATTATTATTATTATTTTTTTTAAGAATGTGAACATCGTTTAAAACATGTTTTTGGATTGCGTCACATGAAATGCACCCGCAATCCGGAACACATTTTATTCAATGTTTTGGGATTTGGATTTGGGTCGCATGAAATGCACACCCGAGTTTAAGAAGGTAAGATTATTAGAATGCGTGCCTAAAACGACTAGCGCATGGTTATTTTTGGAAAAAGCCGTGAATTTCGCTAAGCGGCCGATCCCGAGTTCTAAGTAATTAATACATACATTTGTGAGGGCCCCGCAATCTATACGTTTTACTAGGCGAGACTCATCTCATTTATTTTTTAAATGAACAATCCTAAAATGACTACATTTTTCTATTAAAATTAGTCTCTAAATAAAGAAAGAAAATCCTAATTAATTAGGAGCTTTCAAAAAATTAAGAAAACATAACATACTAATCGCTAGATTAAGACAAATATTAATGGAAAGGAATTTTACTAAAAAAAAAAAAAGAATTCGAAATTATAAATAAAATAAGAAATTCGACAACTAATATTCAAAAGAAATCAAATATAGCTAGATTGAAGCTCGCATTGTTATATAAAAAAAACTATTGGAATTAATTATTCACAACCATTTGAAACTAGATTTAACCATAATTACTAAAGCTTATTAGAAAATTTATTAAACTTAAACATTATCTAGTCTTGTTTGGCCTTAACTAAATTTAGCTACCCATTCATGATTAACCTACTGTTGACCATATTAAAACCTTCATAGCTAGTGAATTAACCCGTTTTGCCAAGCTGATTCACTAAAGACCAACTTATGTTATTTTCCTCTTATTTCAATTATTAAACAGTAATACATGAAATAGCCTAAATACAATCAGTAAAAGAAACGAAGAAAAAGCGAAATTAAAACTTCAAAGTTCCATTCTTCATATGTATTCATGCTTTCACATTTTCAGCTTACAATATCGACAAGGTTACAGCCATGTACCTGGTATTGAATACAAGAGAAGAGGAAGATGAGAATCAGCAGCAGTAGTAACAATACAGCACAACAACAACAGTCTAGCAACAGTAATAACTCAGGAACAGAGTTTGCAAACCGGTGGAGCAGTAACCCAAAAACCAACCAGACTTAGGAAAACCAAGCAAAGACCCGAAAACCTCAATAACTTTCACAAACAAGACAAAATGAACCCAAAAAGACAGAAGAGGCTCTGGGATAATTCTGATTTTTGTTCTTTTAAGATTCGAAGTCGAACACTCTCAAGATTAAAAGTCTGTTTTTATCTCTTTTTTGGTTCTGAAATTTCTATTTCCAAATTCAGTCCTTTTTTTTTCTCTTCTAAGTGTCAAATAAGTCCTCTTATATCCAAAGTAAGACTTCCTTTTTTCTTTTTACCCCATTCCTTTTTACTTTAAACTATTCTTACTACCCCTTTTACTTTTTTTTTTTTTTTTTACTTTTTCCCCAATATTCTTCTACTATGTATAACTTTTTAACTTTTTATTATTACCTATACTATTTCTGATTTTTACTTAAGTAAAAGTAGTCAACACGGACCCCACGGTTCCCCTTTTTGAGTGGTCAAAGAAGACCTCAACATTAACCCCCTCTTTTTACTTTACATCATTATGCCTTGTCCCCCACTACCATATGTCTTGTCCCCCACTATAATATTTTAATATTATTAATGCCTAGTGGACAGAGCATTTAAAATTAAATAAATCTGCAATTGGTTAATTCCCGTATTACCCCTAAAACTATTGTTGCTGCCCTGATTCAAAAATCTGTTCAAACTTCAAACATTATCTAAAAACTAAAATCCAATTAACAGCTACAACCAATTCACCTAATCAATTAACCAAAATATAGCAGCTATAACCAATCCTTAATCAAATTCAATCAACAAATTCAAACTAAACGATGAACAACAAAGAAACAACCGGAATTATTTTGACTGAACAATATTTTTAAACAACATCTTATTTTCAGATTCAACAACAATAACAAACAGCTATATTCAATTCTTTTTTTAATTCAAATTAAGCTTAAACGGAACAAATAAACAGATTCAAATCACTAAACTAAATAACCAATCGATCCTCAAACTAGATCTAACAATATTACAGTCAAGACGAAGGATTCAACTTATCAAACCGACATATTTCCATATTAAAACTAAATCCTTTTAAACGAATAAAAACAAACTGAAGAAATAATTAATTGAACTTCAACTTAAATATAACAACATTATAATTAAACTAACAGTTTCTTTATTAAAAATAAACAATAACAAATGAAACAAACTGAAGAAATAATCAAGAAACGATAAACACGAACAAAAACAAGAATCAAACATCTACTGATTTCAGATCCGAGAATATCAAAACAAAATACGGACAAAAATGAAACTTAAACCCGCTAACTGGATCGGAACGACGACGAACTCGAATGAAAGCAAATCTGCCCGGAAATAACTATCGCACTAAAATAACTTGACGCCGAAGACGACCACGAACGGACGATCGAAGAAGATGGTCGTTTGGTGTCGTTTGAAGATGAAGCAGTGGCGGCGAGGAGGCGGTGAAGCAGTAGCAGCTGCTATTGCTGAACATGCTCGACGGAGGGCAGCTTTGGTGGTCGTCCATGGCTGGACGTAGCAGAAGGTAGCAGAAGCGACGCTGCAGCTCGTCCATGGCTGGACGTAGCAGGAGCAACAGTGGCGACGCTGCAGAAGCTGGATGAAGCAGCAGCGACAACGCGAGCAGCCATGGTCGTGCGTCGTGAATCTGGTCGAGCTGCTGGTCGTTTAGGACAAGGAGGTGGAGCAGCAACGACGATGAAGAAGAAAAATAGCCGTGGCTGGGGTGACAGTGTAGTTGGGCCGTTGGTCGATGTGATCAGAGAAGACGACGATGGAGATGAAACTGGTTATTTGGACGTGCTGTTAGACGTGACAGTGGTGAAGCAGCAGTGGTAGGGTGCTGTTTCAAAGGCAGTCGCGAGGGAGGTAGCCATAGTTGCCGGAGGTGAAGCTCGTTTTGGACTGGTTCGCTGCGTGCCGAAGAAGATGACGAAGCAGCGGCAGCAGCAGGTAGTGACGATGGAGAAGACGACGCAGCAGGGGTAGGCAGCCATGGTTGCCGGAGGTGATGGTGACGATGAGGAGGCAGCCATGGCTGCTAGGGTTTGGAGGGATTTGGAGAAGAAGAAAGGGAGGGGGGCGGGTAGGTTCTTAGGTTTTTTGGGTTTGTTTTTTGTGAAATGAAAGATAGGGAGACAGGGGTGTTGGATTTTTTGGGTTATGGACTGGGTCGACCCGGTTTGAAATGGACCGGGTCGTAGGGGAAGGTTGGGTATCTTTGGGCCTGTGACTTAAAATTTAAGAAAAGGCTCAATCCGATCTCTTCTATTTTTGTCCTTTTCTATTTATTCAATTTCCTAAATAAAGCTAAAAATGCTAAGATTAAATTATAAAATCCAAAATTATCTGGAAATACTAATTAACTCTTAATAAAAATTAACACACAATTAAATAGCGATTAACGATAAAATCACACAATTTGGACATTAAATGCTAAAAATGCAACGTACATTATTTTTATGATTTTTTCATTTTGTAAAACAAACTTAATTAAATATCAAATGCAGATGCGATATATTTTTATATTTTTTATTAATTTAACTCATTAACATGCACAGGAAAAAATACAAATAATTATCAAAAATGCCAAAAATTGCACACAAAGGAAAATTATTTTATTTTGAATTTTTTGGGAGTAATTCTCATATAGGGCAAAAATCACGTGCTCACAATGCGGAGGAGCTGTTGTGATATTTCCAAAAATTGGACAAATGTCCTTTCATGTGACATTCTTGCATGTGAAATTGAAGACAAATATGTACAATTGTCATGCTCTAAGCTTCCCTTAAAGGCTATAAATAGGCCTTCAAAATAGCCATCAGTCATCAGCATTTTGCTTTACCTTTTTCGTTCCTCTTCAACTTCTTTTTCTTTCTTCCTTAAACTTGTGTAGTCTACTTTTTTGTTCTCCTCTTTTAAATAGCTGGGTTTGTAATTTAATATTTTGCTGATTCCTGTATCCTCCTAAATAGAGGTAGGCTTGTTTAATCCTGAAGAGACATTTCACACTGCTGAAATAGTTTCTTAGGACAATGCCCAACACGACTCAAGCCAATCTGTATATTTATTTATATTATATTGTAGTGTTATAATTGAAATTCTTGCTCTCAATTTCCTACACAATATTGCATGGCAACTAAGGTGGGATTTAGTTGTTTAGAGCTGCTAATAATATTATCTCAATCATTAAAATGAAGTACATGCTATTAGTTGCAAGTGCACCTAATTAAGTAGGTGTTTGGACATAAAAATTAGTTAATTTTTGGAAAAAAATAGTATTTGCAGCTAAGTTGAAAATTGGTATTTGGAATTTGAAATTATGTTTGGACATGCATTTCACTTGGAAAAATATTGCGATTTTGTGATTGGAGAAAAACAAAATGAAAATTTTGAAAAAAGGATTTTTGATTTTTTTTCCAAAAACTTACAAAATTTTATGGACAAATCAATATTTTTTAAAAAGAAATTGAAAAAAAAAATATGAACAAACGGGTCCTAAATAACTTGGCACAAGAAGGAAAGTTTTAGTTAATGACCTAATGAGTTATGTCAGCCACAAATCAAATAAAGCATAGACATAGACGCATAGTGAATCAGTTGGGGGGAGCGTAAAGCTCAAGTAAATATAAATTCAAGACAGAATTATAGCAATATTATGATAACAAACAGAGTGGGACAAAAGCACTTGATCACGAGTTGATCTATCTCTTCTAAAAAAATAATAGAGGAAAGACTTAGCCCAACTCCCTTTTGCACGTGAATGATGGTGAATATGACACTCTCACTAATAGCTACAATATATTTATATTTTTATTAGGAATTGCTCTAGAAATGGAGCTATTCAATAATAATTTGGATAAGTCGAGTTTAGTAAATTTCAGAAATTGAATACTTAAAGAAGAAGAAAAATACTAGAAGAAAACAAAAATTGCAGTTATAGTTTTATAATTTAAAGGAAAAAAAGAAGAATACAGATAAAAATCACAAACATTTATGCAGAAATTAGGGCCTCATAATCACATGCCAAATTCCAAAAACAAGAAGTTCATTTCAGATCACGAGCAGTTGAGTTTTTGTTTTCTGTGTGCGTTTGCATGGCGTTAGCAAAGTGAAGTATATATGTCCTTTCATGTCCTCGTCTTCTGTTATAGACAATCCCGTGGCCAGGTGTTTTAATCAACTGATTTGTGTTCTTTTGTAATTTAGCAAAACAGTCTTTTGTAAATATATATTAGGCTCTAGGACAACTAATTAACGCAAAAACATGTTTATATATGATAATTAGCTAGCTCTCTTGGACTTATCAAACTTTGAAGATCCAACTTATGTAAAAGTCCTTATATTTTATCTAGGGAATAATTAGAGATTTCAGAAAGTAGACGTTGAAGAATTGCTTCCTTGGTAAATTATTTTTAAAAAGTATAAATTACAAAGTACGTATTAGTAGTAAAGTAAGTAAAAAAATGATAACGTTTATAATTCTTCTATTTATGAAAGTACATGACTCCTTTCAGACTCAATTACAGAAGTCAATTATAAGTACATTTACAGATTAGAAGCCAATCAGGTAATAGACAATCTAGCAAAATACAGTAACAACGATATATTGGGAGATGTCTTTTGTTACGTTTCTCCTTTTGTGTCCATTTATTTTGTAAATGACTTGAATCTCAACGACTAGTATTTCGAGACAGTGCGGGCTCAAGGCCTAAGTCACTAAAGGCAATGGCTTTAAGCCCCCATATTTTTGGGCCTCCTTTTTATTAATCCTATTTTTTCGTATTCTTTTTTTATTAATACGTAGTAGGTTTTGTGGTTAATTTCTTCAAACAATACTTATTATTTTAAGGTAAAAATTACTCCTATAATATTCTTATAAAAACTAAACAAAAAATCTTTTTATTCATGTGATTGATTAGCTATATTTGAAAAAAAAATTATTTAAAGAAATTAATTTAAAAAAACTCACGTTACATCCCAAAATGCTAAGAAAAATGGACTTTACATGAAATATATATGTAAGGTTTTTTGTAACTTAAGACCTCGTTGCAAAATTTTGCTTTAGGCCGTGCCCAACTTTGTTAAGCCGGTCACTGCTAGGAGAGTACACTTGTGTACCAAATTAAATTATCTCGTACATATAATTATAATATTTTGTCTATCGGAAATAATACTATGCCTTTATAAGATAAGGGTAGCGTATACACTACCTTCCCTAAATCTCACGTATGGAATTAAACTGAGTTTGTTACTATTGTTGTTGTATAATTATAATATTCTATTTTCAGGGGAAAAAGAAGAATATAAAGAGAATTATCGATCGGTTATATTAATTATGTAATACCCTATATATTAATAAGGGCATATAAATCTGTAACTAAAGTTTTAAAAAATAGGGAAATTTTCATAAAGCACTATCTTTTAGTAGTAATTAGCCATCTATAGATATCATTTGCTATATTACGGATTATAGATACCTTTTATGTGGTTATAAGATGTATTTGATATATTTAAGCTATTATATTCATGAATACAGTAGCAAAAATAGGCGTGAATCAGGGAAGTCCAGCTAATCAGTTGTTGTATTCGAGTGTATTCGACTGTATTCATGGAGTGAAGCATGGGATTACAGCTGGACATATTATTGTATTCGACTGTATTCACGGCGTGAAATAGGGGATTACACTGTTTTTAAAACGGAAAGTGAATCAATTAACATAATAGACTCCTAATATAACTCAACAAACTCAATTATAACACACAAAATTTGTATTTTCAGTTATAAAAAAGATTCTCAAAACCAAAAACTACCTCAAAAACATAGCAATCTTCAGAGAAATTATATAATACATATGAATACATAAATTATATTAATTAAAAAAAACTTATGAATACATTCATGGCATATAGCGAGATAGTGAATACGATGAAAATACATAGAATACAGCGGGATACATTGAAATACAATAAAAAAAAGACAGAGAATACAATAAAATACATGGAATACAACGAGATACATTGAATTACAATGAAGAAAAAGACAATGAATACAATGAAAATCATGAAAATACAGCGTAATACGTTGAAATTACATTGAAATATATTATTGTTCCATTTGTGAGATGAGATCCAATAGTTTCTTGACTAACTCTTTGATAATCTAGAGCAATTTGATCAGCTTGTTCTGCATCTTTGAGACGCTTTGATGCACCTCCAATAGGTAATGTACTGCTCTCTAATATGCTTTTTACGTCGTATCGGTTTATTTCAAAGTTGGTTACTGCATTTAGTCCACGGAATTTTATTGCTGTAATGTCATAAGCCGTCGCACTCCTCTAATGCAGTTCAATTCCAGAAGAAGACAAAGCAAAAAGAATGAAAAAAAGTTGATTAGTGTATAAAGGGAGGGGAAAGTGGGAAGGGATAGAAAGAACATCGGTGGAAGGAGTAGGAGATCGGAAATTTTAATGGGATGAGGGAAGAGAATGGGATGTATCAAAGTAGAGAGAGAAAGAAAATAATGTAACTGATTAGCGTATTTAGTGGCTTAGGGCTAAGAGGTAACCAAAATTAAATATTTGGCTATAAACCTTAAAAGGTACCTATAGAATATAATTTTTTTAAATGGTATTTATTTAAAATAAATAAGGTGTTAACCTTTGCTATATGGGGTAAAAATTCTAAAAAAATAATTGGACAATGGGCTAAAGCCCATAAGAACGAGAAATAGGAAACAAAAGGGGAAAAGGGGAAAAGGGGAAAAGTTGCTGCTAAGCAACAGAAACTAAAAACAAACAAAGAAAGAAAAAGAAGAAGAAGAAGAAGAAGAAAGAAAGAAGAAGAAGAAGAAGAAGAAGAAGAAGAAGAAAGCCTTGAGAAATTTTAAAAATGTACTGGTTCTTATGGGTAATATTCGAATTTCTCATATGGGTTCCTTTCTTTTTGTAATTATTTTTTATCTCAGTTCATATATTTGAAGGGTTTCACAATGTATAAAAAATTAAATACCAATAAGAGTTATTCTGGGCAAATTATGCAATTGGAAGTTGGTCAATGTAACTGTAGGATAAATTCACTTGAAAAAAAATGGGTATTGATGTATTTGTACTTAAACTAGTCTCATTATATATGATCATTGTTAGGTGTAAATCAAGTTAGGGTGCAAGGATTGAGTTTCGGTTTTTAACTGTATCGCAATGACAATATCGAATTTGGGTTTGAATGTTGGAGTGTAGTATTGAGTACAAAAGATAAGTACCAATTAAGAAGGAATATTATGGACAGTAAGGTTATTTCAGTTTCAATTTATGCACGCGATTAAGGAAATTAAACAGTACAGGGAATAAACCATATAAATACCTTTTTGTTTATAAGATTTTGGATTAATTTAAATTACTCATAGCATGGGTAAATATAATTCGGCGAATTGATGATAAAATATAAAACTCGGAGGATTGGGTATACTAAATTAGTAATGGATTTAGCCTAAATAAGGCAATTAACACAAGATCGATATTGATGTGACTATAGATTGATTGAAGAAAATTGGACAGAGTTTTTCCTATTTTTGGACTATCCGAAAATAAACTCGTCTTAGAAATCAACAACACAACCAACCTATATCGACCAAACAAGCTATAATCCTCATTCACGAAATATTTCCAACACAATAATACTAACTTCATCTCCAAGTATACGATAGGAAAGTATAATACGAATCACAAGTCTATATCAACAAAAGAATACTTACGACACTCATAAAAATGACTATGGAGCAACTCTAAGAGTTTCAAGAAAGAGACTATAACAAATAAATAACAATCTTTGCCTACGCGAATAAATGCGGGGCTCACCAGGAACTGCCAACTCGTGTACTCTAATTAATAGCATCCGTGCATGCGTCTACTGCTGTCTCTGTAAAAATAATAGCGGATAGTGAGTCGCTAGCTCAGTGAGTAATAATATTTAACTACAACCAATTTTTAATAGGGGACAAGTTAGAAAACATGCTTGTATAATAATCACAAAATAAAATGCCCCTTTTAAACGGTAATAATAATCAGTCCCATCATGTGTTTCCTGTAGAAAAATCAATTTAACGATTCAGTAATAAACTTGGTAAATACTGTGTCATAGCAAATCTTTATATTTGAGAGGTTTTCAGAAAAGGATCATGTAATCTGTATCACTGTATGTACCCCTTCGTAAAAGGAGTCAAGTATAACTGTAGGTCCCTACTCGAGGGAAAATTGTAAGTGTATGCTAGTTCTACCTTCCCGCTAGCGAGGGCTATAACTGTAATCGGTAATCTGTAAATACAAGGTGCACCAAGTCTAACGAACCCGCCGTTGGCTACGGGATCCTTCAAAGTCTCCTCCCATTTATATTCTTTCTTGTAAATAGTAAATACTCGTGTAAAAGCATTTTCAAAATAATAAAGGGCATATTATTCCTTATCAAATATTGTAATTTTATTTGGGGAACAGTAATCATGTCTCAAGTAACAATAAAAAATGTCTAGTAACAGTGAGAATACTTCAAATAATTGTAACCTCTCAAGTAACGATAAAACATATCTAGTAATGGTGAAAGTATTTTGATTAATCGGTAAACATCTCAAGTAAATTGTTCGGTATCATATCAAGTAAAGGACTTGCCCCACATGCAATTTCAAAGCATCGGTAATACATTTATTTTCAAAATCATATATAAACCATGCAAGTTATAAAAACACAATTTTTGGTAAGATTACTACTCACAGTACTCTTGTCGAAATACCAAACTCATCGCCTCGAGCGATCTGTACGACTTTCTTCAATCAATCTATAATCACATCAATATCGATCTTGTGTCAATTGCCTCATTTAGGCTAAATCCATCACTAATTTAGTATACCCAATTGTCACGACCCAAACTGATGGGTCGCGACGTGCACCCGATACCTCACCTACCCTTGCATACCAACTTGCAACGAAGGGACTCTGAACATATAATGTCATACTTTGGCCATGGGCCACATTGCAAGATGACTGCGAATGCTGATTAAATGTCAACATAAAACTGGGCCGACAAGGCCATCATAATTATTAAAGCTGACAAACCAACCAAAAATACATACAAGGCCTGAAAGCCCGACATACTGCACTAACTGACAGGATATGTCTACAAGCCTCTACTAATGGATATACTGTGATCAGAACGGCTAACCAACCTACTCATGACATATATACGCATATATACAAGATATACATAAGGCTCTAGACCCGGAAACTCCGAAAGACATGGAGCTTACTGATCAAGCTGAGCTCGGGCAACACTTATTGAAGAGGCCTACACGTCTATCTGTCTGACCTCCACGCATGAAATGCAGCGCCCCCAGAAAAGGGACGTCAGTACGAAATAATGTACTGAGTATGTAAGGCAATATACTGAAAGCTGAAACTGAACTGATAATATAATAACTGCAAGTAGCTGGAAGCCAAAGATAATCTGAAGATATGCTTACCTGATGATACTGAATCAATTCTCTCAATATAGTAAGTAAAATAGTTGTCCGCCCCTATAAGGCTCGGTATACATATATATCTGCTCTGCCGTAGTAGGCTCACTCATAAGCGCTCGACCATACTAGGCTCTGTATCTCGACCAACTGGCTCGCTCATAAGCGCTCGGCCACAGTAGGCTCGATATATATATAACTTCTCTGCCATAGTAGGCTCGCTCATAAGCGCTCGGCCATACTAGGCTCTGTATCTCGACTAACTGGGCTTGCTCATATGCGCTCAGCCATAGTAGGATCATCATATAACTTACCATCTGATCAGAGGTTGCCCAATAGGGGCCTGCCCATCGATTATAGCTTGATGGTAATGAAAATACTTTTAATACTGTATATATATAAACTCTCTGCTCTCTTGACTGGAAGAAGGAAATACTCAACTGAATATGATATCCCGATAAGGAAAATATTATAACTTACAACACTAGAAAAATATACGCAATTTGCGAGACTAGCAAAATATACGTAAATTCCGGGATGTGAATGTAATGATGAGATCATGCCAAATGAAAGAAGAGCTTAGCCTTAACATACCTGAAGTAGAGAAAAATTCGTATAATATTCTTGAAAAAGATTGTACCGTGCTCTTTTAGAATTAAAAATCCCGTTGCTATTGTGTAGTATAACTTTGTATGATTTCCTTTGATAAAGATCGTTACTCGTGAATTTGATATAAGGTGAATGTGATATATAGTGAAGTCTTTCTCTGCAAATCCAAGAACTCTTCATTGCTTTCTTTGTGAATTACCAAGCCTTTCTTAATGACATATTTTCCCCCAAAAATGAGATAAGGAATCTCTTTAAATTGGTTGGCTTCATGGGCCCCACTTTTGGAGGCCTAATGTCACATGTTTTACTATATTTTGCCACCTTTCAAGTATAATACAAGAGTCACAATATTGGATAAGTGGCTGCCACGTTTTGGGGTTCATATTTATGTAAAATCACCATTAATTAACCACTAATCTCATGATTAGTTTATCTTATTCACCAGTCTATACTGATTTTTATTACTCTAAGGTCTAACTTTTCTTTTTATTAATTATGTTAGAGTCGCGAATTTATTTCTCAAAATGAGGATGTAACCTTATGGCATATACCCTTTCGATGTCTTAAGGCCCATCACCTTTCGTCTCTTCCTTCATTTGACTATTGGTTCTGTAACACTCTACCGTTCTCATCCATGTATCACACCTTATTCATAATGCTTCCTTATCTCTCTTCTCATTACTCTGCTAATATTTCTGCATATCCCTTTTCTTGTGAAAACTTCAATACGATATTTTTTTTTCCGCTTTTAGCTTCCCTTTGCTCCATCCAATGGCTCTTTGGGTTGCTCAACATCCTCGCTCTACTAGGGATGAGAGCCACACTTAAGGTAATATTTATCTCATCCAGGCTTTCACTGCCTATCTTTAGAATGCTAGTATTCACATCTAATCGTAATATTCTAGGGTGCACCATTTGGGTGTCTCACAAGAAGATCTATTGGCATATTTGTAATACTTTTTGGAAATGCCAACAAATGAAAGTAATCCATTTACCAATTTGGGTTACTCTAACCCTAGCCGGATCTTGATATTCTATCCTTCTCTTAACTATACCTGTTAGCCCCCATATGGCATAACTGAAATGGGTGTGACCAATTGTACATACCTCTGTTACTGTTGAATATAACTTAAAAAGCTTATGTTCCTCTGCCTTAATTATAAACGTTGTTAACCTTCATTAACTGGGCGCCTCATACCCTTCTTCATCTTGCTTCTTTTGCTTGTTGAAACTTGTATTTATCTTTTTAATCTCTCATTGTCTTTCACCATAAAGGTGGATAGGCATTTTTGCCTTAAGGTTCCTTATCAAGAGGCTTACACCTTTCAGTACTCACATGATCTGTTGAAGACCTCATATTTACTTATCATAAGCATGATATAAAGTCGAGTTCCTCTAATTCGACACTTCCACAGCTATATTTCTTATCAATCATCTTTCTGAACGTAGGCATCGTCTTATTACGAATAAAAGTTCGGGACTTGAATTCTTATAAGTAAGCTCTACCACACGATCTAGAGTAGGAAGAAAGAATGACAGTCCTAAATGCCTCGTAGCCTCCTGCTTGTAAGTGTGGTGCACGACACGCCCATAAACAAGACTCTACTAGACACGGCTTGTAGACTCCCTAGGAAAGAACTACTCTGATACCACTTTTGTCACGACCCAAACTGATGGGTCGAGACGGGTACCCGGTATCTTACTCAACCGAGTACCAACATAACGTATCTTTCTTAATACATCATCATATACACATGCATACAGGCCTAATAGGCCAACATGATCCTTTATAAACTGAAAACATAGACCGACAAAGCCGTACAATCTTTTATGTACACGACATATGTCTACAAGCCTCTAAGAATACATAAATGTCATAAGGGTCGGGATAGAGTCTCGCAATACCAAACAATACACGTCTAAATCATACTAACCAAACGAGCAACTCCGAAGCAAATAGAGCGCACCAACATCTTCCGCTGAGCTGATAGCCTACTTGGAGGGCTCTCGACCTGTCTATCGGGACCTGCGGGCATTATTCGTACTGACGTCCCTTTTGCCTGGGGACGCTGCGTTTCATGCCCGCAGGTCCTGATAGACAGGTCGAGAGCCCTCCAAGTAGGCTATCAGCTCAGCGGAAGATGTTGGTGCGCTCCATTTGCTTCAGAGTTGCTCGTTTAGTTAGTATGATTTAGATGTGTATTGTTTGGTATGGCGGGACTCTGTCCCGACCCTTATGACATTTATGTATTTTTAGAGGCTTGTAGACATATGTCGTGTACATAAAAGATTGTACGGCCTTGTTGGCCTATGTTTTGAGTTTATAAAGGATCATGTTGGCCTATTAGGCCCGTATGCATGTGTATATGATGATGTATTAAGAAAGATACGTTATGTTAGTACTCGATTGAGTAAGATACCGGGTGCCCATCCCGACCCATCAGTTTGGGTCGTGACACCAATCCTCTGAGTTTTATATTTTATCATCAATTCGCCGAATTATATTAACCCATGCTATGAGTAATTTAAATTAATCCAAAATCTTGTAAATAAAAAGGCATTTATATGGTTTATTCCATGTAGTGTTCAATTTCCTTAATCATGTGCATAAATTGAAATTGAAATAACCTTACTGTCTATAATATTCCTTCTTAATTGGTACTTATCTTTTATACTCAATACTACACTTACAACATTCAAACCCAAATTCGATATTGCTATTGCGATATAGTTAAACCCCAAAACGCAATCCTTGCACCCTAACTTGATTTACACCTAATGATGATCATATATAATGAGACTAGTTTAAGTACAAATACATCAATACCCATCTTTTTCCAAGTGAATTTATCCTACAGTTACATTGACCAACTTTCAATTGCATAAGTTGCCCAGAATAACTCTTATTGATATTTAATTTCTTATACCTTGTGAAACCCTTCAAATATATGAACTGAGATAAAAATAATTACCAGAAGAAAGGAACCCATATGAAAAATTCGAGTATTACCCGTAAGAACCAGTGTGTTTTTAAAATTTCTCAAGGTTTGACTCTAGCCTCTTTCTTCTTCTTCTTCTTCTTCTTCTTCTTCTTCTTCTTCTTCTTCTTTGTTTCCTCCTCTATCGTTTCTTTCTTTCTTTCTTTCTTTCTTTTTAGCTTCTGTTGCTTAGCAACAACTTTTCCCCTTTTCCCCTTTTGTTTTCCTGTTTCTCGTTCCTATAGGCTTTAGCCCATAATCCTATTATTTTTTTTTTTAAACTTTAGTTAAAGACTTATATGCCCTTATTAATATATAGGGTATTACATTCTCCCCACCTTATGAAGTTCAGTCCCCGAATTTAATTTAAGTATGTACCTTTGGACTGAAATAAATGGGGATACTTCGCTTGTATATCTTTTTTTACTTCCCACATAGATTCTTCAACTGTATGATTTCTCCATAACACTTTAACGAACACAATTTCTTTTGACCGTAGCTTCCTTACTTGCCTATCAACAATAGCCATTGAATCCTCCTCGTAAGACAACTTCTCATCAAGCGGTATAACAGGTGCTTCAAGCACTTGAGATGAGTCTGATATACATTTCCTTAGCATTGAGACATGAAAAACTGGATGAATAAAGGACAACTCAGGAGGAAGTGCCAAACGATAAGCTACTGCTCTCACTCGGTTTAGTATCTCATACGGTCCTATAAACCTGGGGCTCAACTTGCCTCTTTTCCCAAACCACATCACACTTTTCATAGGAGAGACTCGTAGGAACACTTTGTCCCCGATTGTAAACACTAAATCTCTTCTTCTCTTATCTGCATAAGATTTTGTCTACTTTGAGATGTAAGCAATCTCTGTCTGATCAACTGGACTTTGTCCATAGCTTCTTGTACTAAGTCAGGTCCCAGTAAGTTAGTCTCACTAGTTTCAAACCATCCTATAGGAGAACGACATATTCTACCATACAATGATTCGTACGGTGCCATTTGAATACTGGACTGGAAGCTATTATTGTAAACGAACTCAGCTAAAGGTAGATAAGCGTCCCAGCTACCTCCAAACTCAAGAATACAATCTCTCAACATATCCTCCAAGATCTATATAGAACATTTGGACTTTGTGTTTGCGTGCGATAAAACTAGTACTAAGATCTACTCATGCAATCTCTTATCTGCATAAGATTTTGTCTACTTTGAGATGTAAGCAATCTCTGTCTGATCAACTGGACTTTGTCCATAGCTTCTTGTACTAAGTCAGGTCCCAGTAAGTTAGTCTCACCAGTTTCAAACCATCCTATAGGAGAACGACATATTCTACCATACAATGATTCGTACGGTGCCATTTGAATACTGAACTGGAAGCTATTATTGTAAACGAACTCAGCTAAAGGTAGATAAGCGTCCCAGCTACCTCCAAACTCAAGAATACAATCTCTCAACATATCCTCCAAGATCTATATAGAACATTTGGACTTTGTGTTTGCGTGCGATAAAACTAGTACTAAGATCTACTCATGTACCCAACATTTCTTGAAAAGGTTTTCAAATCGTGAAGTGAATGTGATCCTTTATTAGAGCTGATGGACAATAGAGCTCTATTGAGTAGATAATTTTCTGTTCATGTATATCTATGCATATTTTACCTCACTATAAGAGGTTTTGACTAGCAAGAAATGTGCCTAATTGGTAAGCCAATTTATAACTTTCCCACATATAATCATACCTCTAATAGTTTGAGTAATTTAGTCATATATGTATTGTTCTATTGTATTTCCACTTCAGAATCTTGAGTTGTTTTAGTGGGCCTGTGAGTCGCAAGTGTTTGCCTTAACATACTGACATGTCAAATAGTTAGAAACAAAGTTAACGATTTTTTTCCTTCATTCTTTTCCAACCAATCAATTTTTTTTATAGTCATGGTGCATCTTATAGACCTGAGATATACAGTGTATCTAGAGTTGTGAGCTCCATCACGAATAGCTTGTCTCAACCCATATATATTTTTTACACATAATTAATTACCTAGTCGGAGAATGCCCTCAATATTAACAATCATATCCTTAATTTTATCAGCTAGAAACATATCTCGGTAATTAAACAATCGTTCATCCTCATATTGGCTAGCCTTTATACACTCTACATCGGGCTTAAACAATAGCCAATAATGTCATTAATTTTTTTTCACATTGAATCTAATACGTGTACCCTCTAGTCTATGCATATCTTTGTCCAGAAGTATCTCTACAAGAGCTAAATGCGTCAAATCACCCATAGTTTTTTTTGGAATAAGCTATAATATTTATCTTTCCCAAACGGTACAAAAAAGTACAATTATATCTTCAGTAGTTCCCTCCATCAGCATTGCTAAATATTTATCTCTATTGGTTTTAAATGTACTTCAGGCTCTTGTGCTAGGTATAAATCTCATAGGTTTCTTCATATAAATAGTATCTCTAAATCTTAAAAGGAAATACCAATATGACCATCTCCAAATCATGAATGCCATAATACAACTTGAGCTTCTTCAATTTCCTTAGAGCATAAGTTATTACACAACTATTTTTCATGAGAAAATATCTTAAGTATCTTAATCCTACCATCACAGTATCACATAACATCATGAATCCTCTAGAGCCTATTGGAATAAGGATAATATTAGTGTGATTGTCAAACATACTTTCTCGTTGAACATTTCTCCATCCACTAAAATTTAACGATTTTATATGTTAACTTGGTGAGTGGTGGTGCTATTCTAGAGAAATCATACACAAATGCCTATAGTAGCTTGTCAAGCCAAAAGTAATCTCTGTAGGGGAAATGGGTCTCGGCTATTTATGAACTATTTATATCTTCTTAGAATCTACCATTTTTTTTATATTCTTAGATACCATGTGTCCTATGAATACCATCGAGTCTAGCTAATTTAAGAACTTGGAGAAAAGTTGATTTTCCTGCAGCATCTTTGGCATATTTTTCAAGTAATTCTCGTGCTCTTCCTGGGTACGAGAATATGCCAGCATACAGTAAGTAAAAACTATGAATTTTTTTCTCCAAAAGCAAATCTGGACACCATATTCATTGTATACATCAATGCAATTGGAGCATTGGCCAATCTAAATGACATCACATGTAACTCATAATGTTTGTACCGAGTACAGAAGAAACATCAAAATATCTTCCTTTCTTATTCTAAGATGATGATAACCAGACTAAAGGTCATCGACTCCTTGTTCCTGATCAAACAAGTTATCTATACAAGACAAGGAAAATTTGTTGTATATTGTTATCCTATTTAATTATCTGTAGTTGGCCCACATTCTTAAAGACTCATCCTTTTTTTTCAAATAATACTGGTATACCCCATGGTGCAACACTCGGTATGATAAAACCTGTATCTAGTAGGTCTCTCAATTATTCAATTAGCTTTTTCAACTCTGTTGGTGCCATATGATATAGTTTGCGGGTCAGGTATCAGCTCAATAGCGAAGTCTATTTCTCATATTGAAGGTAGTTCTAGTAAATCTTTAGGGATACATTAGAGAATCTCTTATTATGATACCCTTTTTTCTCTCAAACTAAGTGTTTCTTCTCTTGTGCCCCATACCATATCTATGAGATCCAAACAACCTTTTTTCTATAATCGTTAACTCAAAATATATAATTTGCTCGTCTCTAAAACTTATAATCCCCCTTTTGGACAAAATCAGCTTTTAAAGTTCACCAAACCTAATATTCTTTCCATAGTAATCGAGGGTAGCATGGTAAGAAGATAATTAATCCATATCCATTTGTACTTTGGAGTCAATCATATCAAGTACAACTTGGTTATCTAGGGTTTCCTTCTCTTAACTTGAATCTTAAAAGTATTAAACACATGTCTAACTATTATAAATTTTTGTCACGACCGGATTTTCCACCCTCGGGAGTCGTGATGGCACCTACTAATAAAATCTAGGCAAGCCAAACATTTGAACAATTTATCTATTTTCCCATTTTTAATCCTTTAACAATTATGAAACAACAGTTTGTAAACAGAACTTAAACAAGCGGAAGAAGCCATAAAACCATTTAAATATGTCTGATACAATCTCTTAAACAAAGAGTACCCAGAACTGGTGTCACACTTCACAGACGGTCTAGGAATACTACAAACAAAGTCTGAAAAAATAAATAATACACTGTTTCTGAAATACGTAAATAAAACAGGATGAAGGGATAGAGGGAGACGCCAGGGCCTGTAGACTACCTTGGATCTCCGTGTGGACTGAAGGCAACCACCCAAGCTAAGGTCCAAAAGCTACTGCACTGGGATCTGCACACAGTGTAGAGTGTAGTATCAGCACAACCGACCCCATGTATTGGTAAGTGCCTAGCCTAACCTCGGCGAAGTAGTGACGAGGCTAGGACCAGACTACCAAACAAACCTGTGTAGTTAAATCATATACAATGAAAAATAGAAACATGAGTGTATAGTTAATAATGGGAGGGGGAAACATGCTATGGGGGAAACATCAATTAAGAATAAGAAGACAGCAAGTAAATACGAGGAACACCATATCTAAATTTTCAACAAGAACCAGAAATCAAACAAGTGCACGACATCACCCTTCGTGCTTTTACTCTCGTCCTCACCATAAGAATCAATATAAACTGCACGACATCACCCTTCATGATTTTACTCTCGCCTTCACCATAAAATTAATATAATAGGCACTGAATTGTACATCATGCGACACAACATCACCCTTCGTGCTTTACACTCTTCCTCACAAAATCACACACGGCATCACCCTTCATGCTTTAATACTCTTCCTCACCCAAACAACAATCACAAGCAATAAGGCAAGGAAATGAATAAAATTGCAATAAAATCCCGATAAGGGAACAATAGTTTAACAATCAAATACCGACAAGAGAACAATATCAAAAGCATCAACATCCCGGCAAGGGAGACAATATAATAATTCTCTTCTCTTTTTCACTTTTACTTCACAACTCACTTCACAACTTGAGCCAATGCTCTATAAGGTTCAAATGCCAATTATACTTCCACAATTCACTATACAACTTGACTCAACGCTCTTCAATACTCAAATACCACTATTACTTCCACAAACTTTACTCAACAATAGAAATCATCACAAAATGCATGAATAATACAAACGGAGTCATAATAATCATAATATAAGACTCACGAGCATGCTTGACACCAACGTATAGATACTCGTCACCATACATATACGTCGTATTCAACAAATACATGTAGCAAATAGGACACAACTCCTAATCCCTCAAGTTAAGGTTAGACCAAACACTTACCTCGATGCCACGAACACAATTCAAGTCTCAACTATCGCTTTACCTCTTGATTCCACCACCAATTCGCTCGTATCTAACCACAAGTTACTTAATTACATCAATAAATGCTAAATGAATCAATTCTAATGCATGAAAATAAGTTTTCTAAAGTTTTTCCCAAAAAGTAGAAAATTGCCCCCGGGCCCACATGGTCAAAACTCGAGGTTCGAACCAAAACTTGATTACCCATTCCCCCCACGAACCCAAATATATGATTTGTTTTAAAATCGGACCTCAAATCGAGGTCCAAATCCCCAAAATTTGAAAAACCTAGGTTCTACCCAAAACACCCAATTTCCCCCATGAAAATCATTGATTTTGAGTTGAAATCATGTGAAAAGATGTTAAAGATTAAAAGAAAACAAGTTAGAAATGACTTACAATCGATTTGGAAGAGTACTTGTCTTTGAAAAATCGTCCAAGAGTGTTTTGGTTTTGAAAGGGTTTGAAAAATGGTTGAAATGCGTCTAAGTTATGAATTTACAGGTTGCAGGTATCACAATTGCGACCAGGGTTCGCAATCCAGAAGTCTGCTCTTCTCGCATTTGCGAACTCGCTTTTGCGATGTGACTGTCGCATTTGTGACACTGAGGGAATCCATGCCACTTCACAAATGCGATGGGCCTTTCGCATTTGCGACACCGCTTTTGCGATGACTACGTCGTATTTGCGACCCCAAGGCAAACCACGTCCTTTTGCATTTGCCTGCAGACCTGCAACACTGGCTAAAAATCTGCAACATCCTAAGTTAAAATTCCACTCCGTGGCCTATCCAAAACTTACCCGAGCCCTCGGGGCTCCAAACCAAACATGTACACCAACCTAGAAATATCATACAGACTTACTCGTGCATTCAAATCACCAAAATAATGTCAACAACTATGAATTTAGCATCAAAATCATGAAATCACTTAAGAACATCAAATTTTCCAATTTTTTCAAATAAGGTCCGATTCACGTCATTTCAAGTCCGTTTCTTACCAAATTTCACAGACTCAACTTAAATCACATATAAGACCTGTATCGGGCTCCAGAACCAGAATACGGGCCCGATACCATCAAATTCCAAACACATTTCATTTCCAAAAATTCATAAATATTCCAGAAAATAATTTTCTTTAAAAATTCATTTCTCGGGCTTGGGACCTCGGAATTCGATTTCGGGAATACGCCCAAGTCCCATATTTTCCTACGAACTCTTCGGGACCGTCAAATCACGGGTCCAAGTCTATTTACCCAAAATGTTGATCGAAGTCAACTTAAATTCATTTTAAAGGCAAAATTCATCATTTTTCACAAATTTTCACATAATGGCTTTCTGGCTACGCGTCCAGACTGCGCACGCAAATTAAGGTGAGACAGAAAGAGGTTTTAAGGCCTCGGAACAGAAAATTTATTTCTAAAACAAGTGATGACCTTTCGGGTCATCACAATTTTTCACTGATGTGGAAACCCAAAAAGGATCACTTAATATCTTAAAACATTATCGATTTTTAAATCTTCAACTCATATTAAAATCCATACTAAAAGATATTCTAATCTCGATCTTCTTATACTAAAATCCCACATTTTTTCGCGTGGGCATCGATCGATATTGATGTGATTATAGATTGATTGAAGAAAATCGTACAGATCGCTCGAGGCGACGAGTTTGGTATTTCAACACGAGTACTGTGAGTAGTAATCTTACCACAAATTGTGTTTTCATAACCTGCATGGTTTATATATGATTTTGAAAATAAATGTATTACCGATACTTTGAAATTGCATGTGGGACAAGTTCTTTACTTGATATGATACCTAACAGTTTACTTGGGATGTTTATCGATTAATCAAAATATTTTCACTGTTGCTAGATATGTTTTATCGTTACTTGAGATATTACAGTTATTTGAAGTATTCTCACTGTTACTAAACATGTTTTACTATTACCCAAATAAAATTACAAGATTTGATAAGGAATGATATGCCCTTTATTATTTTGAAAATGCTTTTGTACGAGTATTTACTATTTACAAGAAAGAGTATAAATGAGAGGAGACTTGAAGGATTCTGTAGCTAACGGCGGGTTCGTTAGACCTGCTGCACCTTGTATTTACAGATTACCGATTACCGATTACAGTTATAGCCTCACAATTGGGAAGTTAGAACTGGCATACAGTTACATTTTTCCCTCGAGTAGGGACCTATAGTTATACTTGACTTCTTTTACGAAGGGGTACACACAGTGATATAGATTACATGATCCTTTTCTGAAAACCTCCCAAATATAAACATCACGACCCGCTTTACCGACCCTCGGGAGTCGTGATGGCGCCTACTAGTGAAAGCTAGGCAAGCCAACCAACAAAATTATTTACCTTGTTTCCATTCCAAATCCGTTAACAATTAAGAACTAACAGTTAATAATCAACAAAATTTAATAAGCAGAAGATTTAATTTCATGTTTTAATAATACTACTAATACCATTCCATAACAAATCTACCCAAGACTGGTGTCACAACTTCATAGGCTATCTAAGAGTACTACAATTAAAGGTCTGAAAGAAATAATACAACACTGTCTCTGGGAATACAAAAGAAACAGGAATAATAGATGGAAGGAGACGCCAAGGCCTGCGGACGCCTGCAGGACTATCTTGGGTCGCCTGATGAACGTGAAACAGCAATCTCACTACGGTCCAAAAGCTGCAGCACCGGGATCTGCATACAGTGCAGAGTGTAGTATTAGCACAACTGACCCCATGTGCTGGTAAGTGCCTAGCCTAACCTCGGCAAAGTAGTGACGAGGCTAGGACTAGACTACCAAATAAACCTGTGCAGTTAAGTCATATACAGCGGAAATAGAAGCAGATAATTACAATTAAAGTTGGGCGGGGGAAGCATGCTGCGGGGAGTAACAGATAACAATAAAACAACAATAGAGAAATGTAAGGAACGCCATAAATCAACTACCACCAAAGATAAGGAAATAAGAAGAACAAGTACACATGTAATACCGTTGCAGGCGTGCAACCCGATCCCATCTCATATAGTACCGTTGCAGGCGTGCAACCCGCTCCCATTTCATATGTTACCGTTGCAGGCGTGCAACCCGATCCTATTTCATATAGTACCGTTGTAGGCGTGCAACCCGCTCCCATTTTATATATTTCCGTTGCAGGCGTGAAACCCGCTCCCATTTCATATATTTCTGTTACAAGCGTGCAACCCGCTCCCATTTCATATATTACCGTTGCAAGCGTGCAACCCACCCCTATTTTATATGTTATCGTTGCAGGCATGCAACCCGCTCCCATTTCATATATTACCGTTATAGGCATGCAACCCGCTCCCATTTCATATATTACCGTTGCAGGTGTGCAACCCGCTCCCATTTCATATATTACTGTTGCAGGCGTGCAACCCGCTCCCATTTTATATGTTATCGTTGCAGGCGTGCAACCCGCTCCCATTTCATATGTTACCATTGGAGGCGTGCAACCCGCTCCCATGTCATATTTCAACACCAACCATAAAAGAATCTCAGCAAGGAAACAATAATATAACAACAACAACCCGGCAAGGGGACAATGATATAACAACAACATCCTAGCAAGGGATCAACAATATAACAACAAAATCCCGACAAGGGAACAGTAATATAACATCAACATACCGGCAAGGGAACAGTAATATAACACCAACATCCCGGCAAGGAAACAATAATGATAATCCTCATATGAAGCACGAATAAACCACAACAGAGTCATAACAATTACAATACAAGACCCAGGGGCATGCTTGACACCAACGTATAGATACTCGTCACCATGCCTATATGTCGTACTCCACAGTTATAGCAATTAAGACACAACTCCTAATCCCTCAAGCTAAGGTTAGACCAAACACTTACCACGATTCCACGGGCACAATTCAAGCCTCAACTATCGCTTTACCTCTTGAATCCACCACCAACTCGCTCATATCTAGCCACAAGTTACTTAATAATATTAATAAGTGCTAAATGAATTAATTCTAATGCATAGAGATAAGTTTTCTAAAGTTATTCCCAAAAAGTCAAAATTCAACCCCGGTCCCGCTTGGTCCAAATCCGAAATTCGAACCAAAACCCGATTACCCATTCACCCAGAGCCCGGATATATGATTGGTTTTGGAATCCGACCTCAATTTGAGGTCTAAATCCCCAAATTTCAATATTTTTAGGTTTTACCCAAAATTCCCAATTCCACCATGAAAACCCTAGATTCTTGGATGAAATCTTATAAAAAGAAGTTAAGGAATAAAGAAAATGAGTTAGAAATCACTTACTAATGTTTTGGAGAAGAAAGGTTGTTTGAAAAATCATCACTTATGTTTTTGGTATTTTGAAAAATAAAAAATAACTGAAAATTCCATTTAAATATACCCTTCTAAGACCCCCTGTGTGGACCGCACAAAAAGGAGTGCGGCCGCGGAGCACACAAGGTTGACTGATGTGATATGCTTTAGTATTTTGGCCATAACTTTCTCTACAAATGTCCAAATTATGATTTTTTTACTTTTCGGAAAACTAGACACGAAGGGCTACAACTTTCGTTTTTGAATCATCTCAAAATACCTTGTGGATCAAAAGATATAGGCTTTCGAAGTCGGATTAGTGAACCTGTGCGGACCGCACAAAATCGAGTGCGGCCGCAAAGCCCCCACCGCGGACAACACAAATTCAATGCGGACTGCATTGGCGGGTTCAGAGATCTGCACTTCTCTGAACCTCCAACAACTATATTTTAAGCCTAAGACATTGCGGAACCTACCCGAAACTCACCGGAGCCCTCGGGACTCCAAACCAAATGTGCATACTCAAAAACATCATATGGACCTACTCGTGCGATCACATCATCAAAATAACATGTAAAACCATGAATTAATCCTCAAAACTCATCATTTTCATCAAGAAAACTTAAAGTTCATAACTTTTCAATCGGAAGTCCAACTCACATCAAATAGACTCTATATTTTACCAAATTTCATAGTTATCATTCAAATACTATAACAAGTTTGTACCGGGCACAAGAACCAAAATACGGGCGCGATACCAATGGTTTCAAACATTAATTCTTTTCTTCATTTCTTAGATAATTCAGTAAAATATTTTCTTTCAAAAATTGATTTCTAAGGCTTGAGACCTCTGAATTCATTTACGGGCATACGCCCAAGTCCCATATTTTACTGCGGACCTCCCGGGATCGTCGGAACACGGATCCGGGTCCGTTTGCTCAAAATGTTGACCAAAGTCAACCAAAAATCAAATTTTTAACTCTAGAAATTTCTATTTCTCATCTTTTCACATGGAAGGCTTGCCAGATATAGGTCTGGACCACGCATGCAAATCAAGGTGAGGTAAAAGGGAGATTTTTAGGCGGCGGAACACTGAATTTGTTTCTAAAACAAGTGATGACCTTTTGGGTCATCTCATCCTCCATCTTTAAAACAACTGTTCGTCCTCGAACGGACATAAGAAGGAAGCACTTGAGTTGGGAAAAAGATGAGAATAACAGCTCCGCATATCGGACTCGGACTCCCAAGTCGATGCCTCAACAAGCTGACCTCTCCACTGAACACGAACAGAAGGGAAACTCTTCTATCTCAATTGACGAACCTGCCGGTCTAGAATAGCTACCGGCTCCTCCTTATATGACAAATCCTTGTCCAATTGGACAGTGCTGAAGTCTAACACGTGGGATGGATCGCCGTGATACTTCCGGAGCATGGACACATGAAACCTTGGATGCACGACCGATAAGCTTGGCGGCAAAGCAAGTTTGTAAGCCACCTCCCCCACTCGATCAAGAATCTCAAACGGGCCAATAAACCTAGGTCTAATCTTGCCCCTATTCCCAAATCTCATCACGCCCTACATAGGCGACACCCAAAGCAATACTCGCTCACCGACCATAAATGCCAAATCATGAACCTTACCGTTAACATAACTCTTTTGCCTGGACTGAGCTGTACGAAGCCTATCCTGAATGATCCTGATCTTTTCCAAGGCATTCTACACTAGATCCGTACCCAACAACCGAGCCTCTCCCGGTTCAAACCATCCAACCGGAGAACGACACCGTCTACCATATAAAGCCTCATAAGGAGCCATCTGAATACTTGACTGATAGCTGTTGTTGCAGGAAAACTCTGCTAAACGCAAAATTGATCCTACGAGCCTCCGAAGTCAATGACACAAGCTCGGAGCATATCCTCCAAAATCTGAATAGTCCGCTCAGACCGCCCGTCCGTCTGAGGATGAAATGCTATGCTCAACTCAACCCGTATGCCCAACTCCCACTGAACTGCTCTCCAGAAATGTGAGGTAAACTGCGTACCTCGATCCGAAATGATAGACAGGGGCACACTATGAAGGAGAACAATCCCCGGATATATATCTCAACTAACCTCTCAGAAGAATAAAAGACTGCCACAGGAATGAAATGCGCTAACTTGGTCAGCCTATCAACAATAACCCACACTGCATCGAACTTCCTCTAAGTCCGTGGGAGTCCAACAACGAAGTCCATAGTGATATGCTCCCACTTCCACTCAGGAATCTCAATCTTCTGGAACAAACCACTAGGCCTCTGATGCTCGTACTTAACCTGCTAACAATTCAAACACCGAGCCACATATGCAACAATGTCCTTCTTCATTCTCCTCCACCAATAGTGCTGCCGCAAATCCTGGTACATCTTGGTGGTGCCCGGATGAATAGAGTATTGGAAACTATGGGCCTCCTCTAAAATCAACTCCCGAAGCCCATCCACATTAGGCATACAAACTCAACCCTGCAACCTCAAAACTCCATCATCTCCTAATGTAACCTGCTTGGCACCTCCGTGCTACACCGTGTCTCTAAGGACACACACATGAGGATCATTAAACTGCCGATCTCGGATGCGCTTCAATAATGAAGAAAGAGCGACTATGCAAGCTAATACACGATTGGGCTTAGAAACATCCAACCTCACGAACTGATTGGCCAAAGCCTGAACATCCAAAGCAAGCGGTCTCTCACCGACCGGAATATAAGCAAGACTGCCCATACTTGCTGACTTCCTACTCAAAGCATCGGCCACCACGTTGGCCTTTCCCGAGTGATATAAGATGGTGATATCATAGTCCTTTAATAGCTCCAACCATCTTCTCTGCCTCAAATTTAGTTCCTTCTGCTTGATCAAATACTGCAGACTCTTGTGATCCGTGAACACCTCACATGCCATGCCATACAGATAATGCCTCCAAATCTTCAACACGTGAACAATGGTTGCTAACTCCAAATCATGAACCGGATAGTTCTTCTCATGAGTCTTCAACTGTCGCAAAGCATAAGCAATGACCTTGCCATCCTGTATCAATACTGCACCGAGTCTAATACGAGATGCATCACAATAAACTATATATGACCCTGAACCTGTGGGCAAAACCAACACTGGCGCCGCAGTCAAAGCTGTCTTGAGCTTCTGAAAGCTCGCTTTAAACTTGTTCGACCACCTAAACTGAGCACCCTTCTGGGTCAACCTGGTCATTGGGGCTGCGATAGATGAAAACCCCTCCACGAACCAACGATAATAGCCTGCCAAACCCAAGAAACTCCGAATCTCTGTAGCTGATGTGGGTCAAGGCTAGTTCTATTCTGACTCTTATCTTCTTTGGATCTACCTGAATACCCTCTGCTGATAACACATGACCCAAGAATGCAACCGAACTCAACCAGAACTCATACTTCGTAAACTTAGCATACAACTGACAATCTCTCAAAGTTTGAAGAACCACTCTCAGGTGCTGCTCATGCTCCTCCCGGCTGCAGGAATAAATCAAAATATCATCAATGAAGACTATCACGAACGAATCCAAGTAAGGCCTGAACACTCGGTTCATCAAATCCATGAAAGTTGATGGGGCATTTGTCAATTCGAACGACATCACTAAGAACTCATAATGCCTGTACCGAGTGTGGAAAGCTATCTTAGGGATATCAGATGCCCTAATCCTCCAATGTTAGCCCGATCTCAAGTCAATCTTCGAAAATACCTTGTCACCCTGAAGCTGATCAAACAAATCATCAACCCTCGGCAATAGATACTTATTCTTGATTGTAACCTTGTTCAACTGCCGGTAATCTATACACATTCGCATCGATCCATCCTTCTTCTTAACAAACAACACTAGCGCACCCCAAAGCAAAACACTAGGTCTAATGAAACTTTTTTTAAGCAAGTCTTGCAACTTCTCCTTCAACTCTTTCAACTCAGGCGGGGCCAAACGATATAGTGGAATGGAAATGGGCTGAGTGCCCGGAGCCAAATCAATGCAAAAGTCAATATTCCTATTGGGTGGTATACCCAGCAGATCTGAAGGAAATACCTCAGGAAACTTACGAACAACGGGCACAACATCAATAGAAGGAACCTCGACACTAGAATCACGAACATATTCCAAATAGGCCAAACACCCCTTCTCGACCATATGCCAAGCCTTCACATATGAGATAACACTACGGGTAGAATGTTACACTCTATATTTTCGTACATGAAAATACGCCATAAATAAATTAATAAGAACCCAAAAGTGAGATGTCACGTCCCGCAGTATTACATTACGGTGATGTCATATTTCGCAGTATTAAGTTATAACGATGTTGCACCCTAAGTATTGTACGTTAAAATTTCGTTTTTAGTTAACTGATATAAGACTCGGGGATGAGATCATCTTGACGTTAACGTACTTACGCTATTTATTGCAAGCAATAAATAAGTGTTATGAAGAATAAGAGGGTACACGGATTAAAGAAAACGAGTTTCATTGAAATTAGTCAATTTGGAATAAATTACGGGTCGAGCGCTAATACCCGATAATTATGAACTAGTACCATGAAAGGTACCATATGACCACGGTAGTATAATATATAAAGTATATATGAAGTATTTTAAAAATAAATAGAATTTTAAGTAATTTGTGGTAATTTTTAAATTATGTGGGTAATTGGTTTATTACCGGGTAACGAAACATTACTTAATTACCTAATAAGTGGATAACTACCCACGTGGCATTAAGCCACTCCATGAAGTATGACTCTTAAGTCATTGTATTAGGTGGCAAGGATAGAGATATAGGATTTGGCTATGCCTAATGACGTGAGTCATATCTATTCTAGTCTTAAAAAAAAGAAATGTCTCACATATCTATTCAAAAGGATAGGTATTATACATCATAAATAATAGTTAATAAACTACTGTATCTTCAGCTATATTGATGCCATAAAAAGTAAAAGTTATGTTGCCTTGATCTTGGTTTTACCGCACAACAAGAACAATTATGTTGAATTCAATGTTTATTCTTTGTTGGTGGAACGGTTGAAGTTATATTCCCTTTGAAGGATGGATTAATATTCTAAATCATATCCCCATAACGGCTTAAAGTGATATTAAGTGCGCCATGATCACTTTGATCATGTACAACGTAAGTTCTAGATGTTTGATAAGATTTCGGTTCATAAGCAAGATAAGATCTTTAACAATTCAAAGCAACGTGATATTTTGCAATTATAAGGGAGCGTAGTGTAATCTTAGTCAAAGGAATCGACTCATGTATGTTAAGGCCCTCCCTTCTTTCTTTTGGCATGATCCAGATTATACTAAAGAAACGAGCAAATACATAGTTTCTATAAATTACTCTATTCATAGAAATAGTAGGGGTGTCTATATTTTTGATTCCCCATGAGAATTATTATTATTTTCTGTTCATGGGTCTTAGAATAATACGCAGTTGAAAAAGTCCATCCGAAAGGAATGTCGAGATTATTATGTATTTTTCATGCATTTCACTCATTTATACATGTGCATTGACCCATGACTAGATGGCGTTATATACGCGTATATATGTAAATATATGTATATGGGATATGGGAAAAGGTTACGGCGTTATATATGCACCACCACCTGATCAGCTGGTATATGATGATGATGTTGCCCACAGTGGCTGAAATATGATTCAAACGGCGTTATATACGCGTATATATGTATGTATATATATGTATATGGGATATGAGAATGGTTATGTATATATATATGTATATGGGATATGGGAAAGGTTATGACGTTATATACGCACCACCACCTGATCAGCTGGTATACGATGATGATTTTGTCCGCAGTGGCCGATATGATATGATGGGATGCCCTCTGAGGCTGATGATGTTATGAAACATGTACCTATGCACATCATGACATTCATACGCATACACATGACGCTAAAAGTAATTTATGATTTACAAAGTTATTCAGACTTACAAGTTGAGTCATGTACTTTATATGTCTTCCATGTCTCTTATGTATTTATTTATGTGCCTTACATACTCAGTACATTATTCGTACTGACGTCCCTTTTGCTTGGGGACGCTACGTTTCATGCCCGCAGGTCCTGATAGACAGGTTGAAAGCCCTCCATGTAGGCTGTCAGCTCAGCGCAAGATGTTGGTGCACTCCATTTGCTTCGGAGTTGCTTGTTTAGTTAGTATGAGTTAAACGTATATTGTTTGGTATGGCGGGACTCTGTCTTGACCTTTATGATATTTATGTATTCTTAGAGGCTTGTAGACATATGTCATGTACGTGAAAGATTGTACGGCCTTGTCGGCCTATGTTTTGAGTTTATAAATGATTATGTTGGCCTATTAGGCCCGTATGTCACGTATATATGATGATGTAATAAGAAAGATACGTTACATTGGTATTTGGTTGAGTAAGGTACAAGGTGTTCGTCGCGGCCCATCAGTTTGGGTCGTGACAAAAGTGGTATCAGAGCAGTTCTGTCCTAGGGAGTCTACAAGCCGTGTCTAGTAGAGTCTTGTTTATGGGTGTGTCGTGTACCACACTTATAAGCAGGAGGCTACAAGGCATTTAAGACTGTCACTCTTTCTTCTTACTCTAGATCGTGTGGTAGAGCTCACTTATAAGAATTCTAGTCCCGAACTTCTATTCGTAATAAGACGATGCCTACATTCAGAAAGACGATCGATAAGAGATACAACTGGGATTATTGATTTAGAGGAACTCGATTTTGCATCTTGCTTATGATAAGTAAATGTAAAATCTTTAGCAAATCATAGATGTATTGAAAGGTGTAAGCCTCTTGATAAAGGACCTTAAGGCAAAAATATTTATCCACCTTTATGGTAAAAGACAACGCGTTTAAGAAGTAAAAGAAACAAGGTGAAGAAGGGTACGATGGGTCCAGTTAATGAAGATTATCGGTATTATAGTTCCGGCTGAAAAATATAAGCAGTAAGAGTTACCCTCAACAGTAACAGAGATATGTACAATTGGTCGTACCCACCTCCGTTATGCCCTCTGGGGGCTAACAATTGTAGTTTAAGAAAAGGACGAAACATCAGGACCCTATGGTGAATGTATTGTTTGTGTTAGATGACATTTCCAAAGGATATTGCAAATGTGCTAGTAGATCTCCTCGTGAGACACCTAGATGGTGCACCCTAAGATATTAAAGTTAGATATGAGCACTGGAAGCTTTGAAGGAATAAATATTACCTCAGTGTGGGTCCCTCCCCAGTAAAGAAAGAATGCTAGGCAATTGAAAGAGCCAAGGGATGGAGCAAGGGGAGCCAAAGGCAAAAGAATGTTTTGTTCGAGTTTTTAGAATAAAGAAATAGACATAGATAATTAGCGGGAGATGAGAAGAGAGTTAATGAAGCATTATGAGTAAAATATGATGCACGGATGATAACGGTAGGTCAAAAAAAAATGATGACAATATTACAGAATTTACAGTCAAGTGAAGGGAAAGATAAAAGATGACAGGCCTTGAGACAATGAAAAAATATAGGCCATAAAGTCATATCCTCACTTCGAGAAATATCTTCGCAACTCTGATGCAATTACCAAAAGGAAAAGTTAGACCCCAGTATAATAGAAGCCAGTATGGATTGGTGAACAAGATAAACTAAACATGAATTAGGGACTGAGTGACTGATGATAGTCGCCATCATAAGAATTTCAGATTTTGTTCCGTCAATAATAGAATGGACGACAAAAGAAGATTCATGAGAAATTCCGAGAATGGTTATTCAGAAAGACGCTTCCCTAAAGCAAGCCATGTGAGAAAAGTTTAGCTTAAGGGATTGTATGTGCCAGTTATACTAAGTGTCACCCTCGCAAGTAAGGAAATTTGTTATCCTTGGTATAGAAGGATTACTGCATGGTGAGTAAGGGTCATGGATGATGTGAAAGGATGCCAAAGATGAAAAGGTGAAACATCTATAGGCAGATCGTCGTAGCTCCAACTCTTAGTACTCCCCTAAAGGGGGGAATATGGAATGATAAAGGAAGAATGCGATAAAAATGAGAAAGGGATGAGATTGCACTTATCCGAATCCTACAGTTATGCTATGATTCCATAATGTTACATAAGCACGATGTCAGAAAAAGGAAGTAAGGTTTCTTGCCCGGAAGGTTATTGATAAATAAGGAGCTAGTGCAAGAAGTAAGTTAGACAAAGGAAATGACCTTAGAGAGTTTACGCCAAATATGTATATGAAAATGGGTCGATGAGTAATTAGTAGTTGATTCAGGAAGAGCCTAGTCATGGCTAGACAAGAAGTTACAAACAAATCAACAGATCATTCAAGGTAAATGTAGTAAACCCAAACATGGAGATTTCATCCTCGTAGTAATGTTGTTATAATACTTGAGATATATTCAGATAGGAGCCAGGGTAGTTAAAAGTACCGTATGAATGTTACGAGAATAAAAGAGAGTGCCACTGGGGAGACAGTCAAAATATCAATTCAGAAGCAACCCTATAAGCACAAGGGCATGAAGGTAAGCAACTACGGATAATTATAGGCAAGGAAAGGCATCAAAAGGTCCATAATAAGCTCACAACTTTACAGGAATCAAGGGTTCTCCCTAAGTACTATAACGAAAGACTAGCTGAGGAAATAAGGAAAAAGACTTCAACCTAACCAAAACAACCTAAAGAGGAAAGGGCCGTGTAGCAATAATCTCATAATAACATTGTAAGCACTCCAAAGGAAAGTGACCCCTACCGTGGATAATGAACGGGAAGAAAAATTAAAAGTAATATTCGAAGGTCATATGAGTTGCACGAAAACTCTAGCATGCATAGGAACTAAGATAAGCTAAGTATGCACGCAACAAGGGGGCAGAAAGACCAGGAAAAGTAATAGCTTACGTTGAAAGAAAGCTAATATGGACAAAAAAAATTAAGCCTAGGACATGGATAAAGGATTGAATTGTTAGAAGATTGTATCATAGATACTCCATAACTACTATGAAAGGCTAAGGTAATAATTGATACCATGAGCCACAGATCGGAAGATAGCTTAAGCCTACGTAAAGGCTAATCAGAAGCAAGAGGAAACTAAAGAGTGACATCAACTAAGTAATCAGGAGTCTGATTATTGGACCCAGAAGTTATAGGAATCATGATTGAGAACATAGCAGAATCACTCTTAATATTAGAGGTGCAAGAGAGATAGCACAACACCTATATTCTATAACAACTCTACGATAAAGCCAGTTAGAAGAAGTACCAACCTCATAAGAAGTCAGTACAAAGCTCCCACCAGATTGTGTATGTACTAGAGGTGCGAGTATTATAATAGAGCTTCAAGTTATGGACATGAATTACACCTAGGTGGAGGGGAGATTATGAAGGAGATAAAAGATGTAATACGAGATTTTAAGTAGGTAAGGTAAAAGTGAACATCGTACGAGATTTTAAGTAGGTAAGGTAAAAGTGAACATCGTACGAGATACTCAAATGCAGAAAGTTGTGAATAGTCTATACTTCAGATAGAAGGTTATAAGCACGGGGATCCAATAACCAGGAATGATAGCGGCATTGTCAGCGGCATGTCTTCCAACATATGGTTTCTAAGTACTGAGAGATCTAGTTAAGAGAGTAGAGAAGAGTTGGAGACGATATGATGTATCGCTTGACGTTCCAGAATAACATAAGGAAATTCAAGCAAGTTGAAGGAAGGTTACTAGTAGTATAAATAGATATGTATAGGTCGCAAGCTAAAGTATGGTAAAGCGACAAGGTTTTAGGAAGACAAGAATATGGATAAGAAAGGGCAATAAGAAGGTGACGAGAATGGATTAGTCCTCAAGATTAGGCCCATGAAAACAAGGGATCTAATGGCTTCTCTATGTTATAGTAACCTCAGTATAGCCTGAATGGACTCAAAGGAGTTATTCTTCATAAGTAGCATTTAGAATAGATGGAATGCTGCCCTAATAGTAGAATAAAGATGTAATGGTGATAGATAAAGGATGACGTTTAGGCCTTCAATTGAGTAATGATTTGAAAAAAAGGGATTCATGAATTGTACGGGATTAAAATACCCATGTAAAAGAATCACCTTGGGATGCTATAGAATACGGTTATTGAAGTACAGTATCGCTGTTAAGTGGATCAGGAAAATTATTTCAAATATTCCTTGATGTAACGTAAGCCATAGGGGAAAAGTATTACATAAGGAGTATCAAGTTATCAGTGGTGTATTGTAGATCAATATTGAGATAAATCAACAATGGATGGACAAAAGTCACAAAGTATGAGATGAGATTAGACCATTATTCTAAAGATAAGCAGTAATGAGGAAACATTAAAAGACTTAAATTTATACATATGGAATAAGCAACGAGAGTAAGCTGGGATTTGGTAGCAGACCTCAGCAACGATAAAGTAAGAGTTATGGAAGTAAATTCATACGGATGGCTAAACGGACCCATGCAATAAGATTTAGCAATATTCGTGAATTCAACAAAGTACCGAGAGAAGAACTTCAGAATACTCATAGATACCCAAAGGGACATCTTATAATGCTCTACCTATGAAGCCTAGAGATAGGGTACCCTTACAAGGTCAAAATCGTACAAGCTGCATGATGAAAGGTAGCAACAGTTACGAGATTGGAAGGATTCCGACTACAAGTTGTGGTGTGAGAAGGAGGTCTAAGAGGGGAATACCCTGGCCTTTGGACTTATTCATAGAACATTTGCCTAGATGGTAAGAGGATTACTAAAGTATTCACAAGAGCTATGGGATATAAGAACGATAAGCGCATCCAAAGGGGGGGGGGAATGATGTTACACCCTATATTTTCGTACATGAAAATACGCCATAAATAAATTAATGAGAAACCGGAAGTGAGATGTCATGTCCCGCAGTATTACATTATGGTGATGTCATGTTTTGCACTATTAAGTTATAACGATGTTGCACCCTGAAGTATTGTACGTTAAAATTTCGTTTTCAGTTAACCGATATAAGACTCGGGGATGAGATCATCTTGATTTTAACGTACTTACGCTATTTATAGCAAGCAATAAATAAGTGTTATGAAGAATAAGAGGGTACATGGATTAAAGAAAACGAGTTTCGTTGAAAGTAGTCAATTAGGAATAAAATACGGGTCAAGCGATAATACCCGATAATTATGAATTAGTACCATGAAAGGTACCATATGACCGCGGTAGTATAATATATAAAGTATACATGAATTATTTTAAAAATAAATAGAATTTTAAGTAATTTGTGGTAATTTTTAAATTATGCGGGTAATTGGTTAATTACCGAGTAACGAAACATTACCTAATTACCTAATAAGTGGATAACTACCCACGTGGCATTAAGCCACCCCATGAAGTATGACTCTTTAGTTATTGTATTAGGTGGCAAGGATAGAGATATAGGATTTGGCTATTCCTAATGACGTGAGTCATATCTATTCTAGTCTTAAACAAAAAGAAATGTCTCATATATCTATTCAAAAGGATAGGTATTATACATCAAAAATATTAGTTAATAGACTACTGTATCTTCGGCTATATTGATGCCATAAAAAGTAAAATCTACCTTGATCTTGGTTTTACCGCACAACAAGAACAATTATGTTGAATTCAATGTTTATTTTTTGTTGGTGGAACGGTTGAAGTTATATTCCTTTTGAAGGTTGGATTAATATTCTAAATCATATCCCCTAACGGCCTAAAGTGATATTAAGTGCGCCATGATCACTTTGATCATGTACAACATAAGTTCTAGATGTTTGATAGGATTTCAGTTCATAATCAAGATAAGATCTTGAACAATCCAAAGCAACGTGTGATTTTGCAATTATAAGGGAGCGCAGCGTAATCTTAGTCAAGGGAATCGACTCAGGTATGTTAAGGCCCTCCCTTATTTCTTTTGGCATGATCCAGATTATACTGAAGAAACGAGCAAATAGACAGTTTCTATAAATTACTCTATTCATAGAAATAGTATGGGTGTCTACATTTTTGATTCCACATGAGAATTATTATTATTTTCTGTTCATGGGTCTCAGAATAATATGCAGTTGAAAAAGTTTATCTGAAAGGAATATCGAGATTATTATATATTTATCATACATTTCACTCATTTATACATGTGCATTGACCCATGACCAGATGGCATTATATACACGTATATATGTAAATATATGTATATAGGATATGTGAAAAGGATACGGCGTTATATACACACCACTACCTGATCAGCTGGTATACAATGATGATGTTGCCCACAGTGGCTGAAATATGATTCAAACGGAGTTATATACGCATATATATGTAAATATGATTCAAACGGCGTTATATACGCGTATATATGTATATGGGATATGGGAAAGGTTATGGCGTTATATACGCACCACCACCTGATCAGCTGGTATACGATGATGATTTTGTCCCCAGTGGCCGATATGATATGATGGGATACCCTTAGAGGCTGATGATGTTTTGAAATATATACCTATACACGACATGACATTCATACGCATACACATGACACTAAAAGTAATTTATGATTTACAAAGTCATTCAGACTTACAGGTTTAGTCATGTACTCTATATGTCTTCCATGTCTCTTATGTATTTATTTATATGTCTTACATACTCTGTACATTATTCGTACTGACATCCCTTTTGCCTGGGGACGCTGCGTTTCATGGTCGTATGTCCCGATAGACAGGTCGAGAGCCCTCCATGTAGGCTATCAGCTCAGCGGAAGATGTTGGTGCGCTCCATTTGCTTCAGAGTTGCTTGTTTGGTTAGTATGAGTTAGACGTATATTGTTTGGTATGGCGGGACTCTGTCTCGACCTTTATGATATTTATGTATTCTTAGAAGATTGTAGACATATGTCGTGTACGTGAAATATTGTACGACATTGTCGGCCTATGTTTTGAGTTTATAAATAATTATGTTGGCCTATTAGGCCCGTATGTCACGTGTATATGATGATGTAATAAGAAAGATACGTTACGTTTGTATTCAGTTGAGTAAGGTACCAGGTGCCTGTCGTAGCCCATCGGTTTGGGTCGTGACATAGAATGACCAGAAGTCCCTCTCCACTCTAAACGAGGCAACCCCGGCAAGGTTAAGGTCACAATCTTGGCATGACAGTCCAAGATAGTATGGTAAGGTGATAACTAGCCCATCCCCAATATGATATCAAAATCAACCATGTCCAAAAGTAACAAACCTACTCGAGTCTCAAGGCCCCCAATCACAACTGCACCAGGACAATGAACACAATCTACCACAATAGAATCACCCACCGGTATAGAACATAGGAGTATGTAGATCCTGGATCAAATAGAACTGAAACATCTCTACTACAAACCAGAACAACATATGTGATAACTACATCGGAAGCGTTAGCCTCAGGCCTGGCTGGAAGAACATAATATCGGGGTTGGGCCCCACCACTCTGAACTATATCTCTGGGACGGCTCGCTGCTGGCTGGCCTCCACCTCTAGCGGCCTGACCTCCACCTCTAATACCTTTACCTCCACCCCTAGCTGGCTGAAAAGGCCTAGGAGGATGACCTCTACCAGAAGAATCTCTGCCTCCAGACGAGGCGCCACTGAATCTGCCTGAATGACGAGGCCTCTTGTCAGACCCCTGACCACCTCCCTGCGATAAAACCATCTCAACTCTCTTGGCTGCATTGGCCGCCTCCTGGAAGGAAATCTCACTCCCCGTCTCCTTATCCATCTGAAGTCGAATAGGCTGAATGAGCCCCTCAATGAACCTCTTCACTCTCTCCCTCTCTCAGTGGGAAGTATAAGAAGAGCATAATGGACCAAATCAATAAACCTAGTCTCGTACTGAGTAACAGTCATAGAACCCTGCTGGAGACGCTCAAATTGCCTCCGATAACTCTCTCTTTGAGTGATAGGAAGAAACTTCTCCAAAAACAACAGAAAAAATTGATCCCAAGTCAAAGTTGGAGATCCAGCTGGTCTAGCCAAACAATAATCTCTCCACCAAGCCTTGGCAGATCCAGACAAGCGAAAAGCAGCAAAGTCGACTCTATCGGTCTCCACTGTCCCTATGTTCCTGAGAACCTCATAAAAACTATCCAAATAGTACTGGGGATCCTCAGAAAATGTACCACCAAGAGTGGTAGTGAAGATCTTGGGGAAACCTATCCAACCTACAAAGCCTCCGAAGACGTAGCTGATCCATCACCGGTATGTGCGGCTGCTCGACTGAAGAAGCAATACGTGACCTTGTCATTCGCGAAAGAACAAGAGTAGAGGTTTCAATTTAGCATTGAGAGAAAAAAATCACACGATAGGAAAGAATAGATGTGAAGTTTTTCCTAACTTTGTAGCCTTTGGGGGATAAATACAGACGTCTCCGTACAGATCCCTCAGACTCTAGTAAGCTTATCTGTGAGTTGTAAGACCTATGTAACCTATAGCTCTGATACCAACTAGTCACGACCCGGTTTACCCACCCTTGGGAGTCGTGATGGCGCATACTAGTGAAAGCTAGGCAAGCCAACCAACGGAATTATTTACCTAGTTTCTATTCCAAATCCGTTAACAATTAAGAACTAACAGTTAATAATCAACAAAATTTAATAAGCGGAAGATTTAATTTCAAGTTTTAATAACACTGCTAATACCATTCCATAACAAATCTACTCAAGACTGGTGTCACAACTTCACAGACTGTCTAAGAGTATTACAATTAAAGGTCTGAAAGAAATAATACACCACTGTCTTTGGGAATACAAAAGAAACAGGAATATTAGATGGAAGGAGATGCCAAGGCTTGCGGACGCCTGTATGACCATCTCGGGTCACCTGATGAACGCGAAGCAGCAATCTCACTATGGTCCGTAATCTACAACACTAGGATCTGCACAAAAGAGTGCAGAGTGTAGTATCAGCACAACTGACCCCATGTGCTGGTAAGTGCCTAGCCTAACCTCGGTGAAGTAGTGACGAGGCTAGGACTAGACTATCAAATAAACTTGTGCAGTTAAGTCATATACAGCGGAAATAGAAGCAAATAATTACAATTAAAGTTGGGCGGGGGAAACATGTTGCGGGGAGTAACATATAACAACAGAACAATAGTAGAGAAATTTAAGGAACGCCATATATCAACTACCAGCAAAGATAAGGAAATAAGAAGAACAAGTACACATGTAATACCGTTGCAGGCGTGCAACACAATCCAATCTCATATAGTACCGTTGCAGGCGTGCAACCCGCTCCTATTTCATATATTACTGTTGCATGCGTGCAACCCGATCCCATTTTATATAGTACCATTGCAGCCGTACAACCCGCTCCCATTTCATATATTTCCGTTGCAGGCGTGCAACCCGCTCCCATTTTATATATTACAGTTGCAGGCGTACAACCCGCTCCCATTTCATATGTTATCGTTGCAGGCGTGCAACCCGCTCCCATTTCATATATTACCGTTGCAGGCATGCAAACTGCTACCATTTCATATATTATTGTTGCAGGCATGAAACCCACTCCCATTTCATATATTACCGTTACATGCGTGCAACCCACTCTCATTTCATATGTTATCGTTGCAGGCGTGCAACCCGCCCCCATTTCATATATTACCGTTGCAGGCGTGCAACCCGCTCCCATGTCATATTTCAACACCAACCATAAAAGAATCTCAGCAAGGAAATAATAATATAACAACAACATCCCGGCAAGGGGACAATGATATAACAACAACGTCCCAGCAAGGGATCAACAATATACCAACAAAATCCCGACAAGGGAACAGGAATATAACATCAACATACCGGCAAGGGAACAGTAATATAACACCAACATCCCGGCAAGGGAACAATAATGATAATCCTCATATGAAGCACGAATAAACCACAACAGAGTCATAACAATTACAATACAAGACTCAGGGGCATGCTTGACACCGACGTATAGATACTCGTCACCATGCCTATATGTCGTACTCCACAGTTATAGAAATTAAGACACAACTCCTAATCCCTCAAGCTAAGGTTAGACCAAACACTTACCTCGATGCTACGAACATCATTCAAGCCTCAACTATCGCTTTACCTCTTGAGTCCACCACCAACTCGCTCGTATCTAGCAATAAGTTACTTAATAATATTAATAAGTGCTAAATGAATCAATTCTAATGCATGGAAATAAGTTTTCTAAAGTTTTTCCCAAAAAGTCAAAATTCGACCCCGGGCCCGCTTGGTCCAAACCCGAAATTCGGACCAAAATTCGATTACCCATTCACCCCGAGCCCGGATATATGATTGGTTTTAGAATCCGACCTTAATTTAAGGTTTAAATCCCCAAATTTTAATATTCTTAGGTTTTACCCAAAATTCCCAATTCCACCATGAAAACCTTTGATTCTAGGATGAAATCTTGTAAAAAGAAGTTAAGGAGTAAAGAAAATAAGTTAGAAATCACTTACTAATGTTTTGGAGAAGAAAGGTTGTTTGAAAAATCGCCTCTTATGTTTTTGGGGTTTTGAAAAATGAAAAATAACTGAAAATCCCGTTTAAATATTGTTGATACCCAATTTTTTCCTATGTATTTCTATACAAAATACTTTCAAAATAGCATGTACATGCATATATAAGCATGCCCCAAAAGTTTTGGTATTTTTCCTAACTCTTAAAGATTTTAAAAATCAATTTATTGTCTATTTTAGCAGTACAAAATCCATAATTATTCCCAAAATCATCAATTTTGGTGAATACCTTATTTTATCCTTATATTTACACCAAAATACAATTAAGGTGATTTTTTCACATTTTTACAAATTCGTTTGGCATTTTAAAAGCTAAATTGCATATAATTGCAATTATAGCCTATTTTGTAATTGATAGCTTCTTATAATTATAAAATTAATCCCAACATTTTTTAATTAATATTTATATGATATTTGTTTACCCGGTACTTTTAATTTGTTGTTAAAATCGTTATTGCTATTTTTTATAAAACAAAATGGGAGAAGTGGCTATTTACAATCTAGCCTCAATTGTATTTCAATTTCAGCCAATTTGGCACCCCTAATTAACCCAACTCAGCCCCAAATTCAAGCCCAAACTACCCAGCCCAATTACCTTTAACCCGACCCAGCACCTACTCAACCGACCCAGCCCATAACCCCGTTCAATCTCGGTCGTTGATCACTTAGATCAACGACCACCATTGATTCTTTCCTTTTTAATTTCAAACGACCCCTAAACCTACCCCATTCCTTCAGAGATGCCGCCTTTGAATCCCTTCTTTCTCTCAACTCTCTCTCAACCCACCTCAAACCCTAGCCGCCGTCTCTCACTGAAACCCTAATCCATGGCTTTCCAGGCTCATCGGAGACCTGTACCAGCCTCTCATGGACTCTACGTGCTCGTCTTTGAGGTCCTATGACCAGATCTTGAAGGGGTTTCGACCAAGCCTTTGCTTGATGACTGTTCTCCGGTCGTCTTCAACCTTTGTCTAGGCCAGCCATGGCTATTCGAGTTCGATCTTCGACTTTCCTGCTTAGTTTGATGGTTTTCAAAGCCTTTCTCATTGCCTGGGTTTCTTACGAAATCCTAATCTCTAAGGTTCCTTCGATTTTATCTGCCCCAGATCTATATGTGTTTGAACTTTCTAAGCATCTTTCACAAAGTTTCTTTAATTTTTTGCTTTCAAAACTCTTTATTCTTAAATTAGGGTTTTATGTTAAGGTATTTCGAATCTCTTCTCTGATTCTCGACATGTTTTACTGTGTTTTGCTTGTGTTGTTTTCTATCTGAGTTAGCATGTTTAAAACCCTAATTCTTGAGATTTTGTTTGAGTTTCTTAGTCTGTTTGTTAACATTCGTTTACCTTGTTTTTCTATATGAGTTAGCATGTTGAAAACCCTAATTTTTGGGGTTTATTCGAGATTCTAAATTTGTTTGCTTGTTTCACTTGTTTATCGCCTCTAAACCTGACTGATTTTGAAAACCCTAGTTCTTTGGGGGTCTATTTGAGTTCCTGAAGTTCTTCATCTGTTGAAATTGCTCAATGTAATTCCTTTACTTCAACTCTTTTTTTTCTTTATGTGACTCTTTTGGTTCTGAGTTCTTGCTACCTGTCAAACTCGACTATGATTTTCACTCGACTCTTTGCATGCCTCTGATCCTTTTCTCTATTACTAAACCACTGAAACCTGACTATCATGCTTCGAATGCTTGCTCTATGCTACTACTGTATGTTGTTTCTTTTGCCATAGCTTGGCCTCACATGTCTATTACTTGTGCATTCCCTTTATATACTGAGTCCCTTCTGTGATTGATTTTCAAACTCATAACTAATTTCAAAACTTTTCCCTCTTACTCGCCTGTTAAGGGTTAATTGATTCTCTTTCTTGGTTTGGCCTTACTAAACCCTTTCCAAAAATAAGTACAATCCTGTACTTGGACTTAAATACCTATTGTATGATTTTACTGCTCCTCTTATGGCAACAACCATTCTGTTTACAGACTGATTTTCTTTCCTTATTTTTGATCCTGTTAGTATCCGTTTGAACAATAATCCCTTGATTAAAGGGAAGTCTTGTGTTAATTGATTCTGATTGTGATCATGCCCATATTTGTGTTAAAGCTATACTTTTTACCTTATTCTTTACTCGTTTTCAAAACTATAAATACCTATACTCTTCTCTTTCAAAGACACGAACACACACAACATAAGTCACTACTTCTTCTCTCAAATACTCTTAGTTTTTCTTAAAAGCATTCGAGTTTTTCTCTGAACTCATAAGCTAGAGTCCTCTTCTCTGATTGTGCTTTGGGCTGCAAGTATTCTGCTTTTCTTCCTGCTTACTTTTCTGCAACTGGTATGTGTCTTCTTGTTTAAATTCTGCCTCTCTCTTATGTGTTTATGCTTCAGTCTTCTCTTTGTTTATTTTACTGCTTTTTGCAAGTTTGTTTATTCCTGCTCCTATATGAATCCCCGTCCCTAAACCCTTTGTATGTTGAGTTATGGTTCAGAAAACATGACAACACTTGATATTGTTGTTCATGTATATGGACTGGACTCCCTGAGTCCTAAACTCTTTCAATTCCCATTCTCCTTTCCCTTTATGTGTATTCTGAGCCTGAGACTTTGGTCTGGCAGTGTCCTAATCACTGTCCAGACCATAGTCTGACCTTCAATAGGTCTTTGCTCTTATTTGTTGGCTGAACAGGCTTGGTCAGGAGTGTGCCAGCCTACCTTGTGGCTAGGCATGACCACCAGCCTGCCATGGCACTCCCTAACCCCCTCTTGCACTTACACTCATTCTTAGAAACTAAGTTCTGCCCCTCTCTTGTGAGCCTTTCCTTGGGACCCCCTGAGCTCCCTCTGAACTTGGACACCTGGAGGGTTGGCCCTTCCACACTGCACTATAACTCTTTCTAATTAATATCTTGGGTGTAAGCACTGCCTGGAGTTCTTGAAACTCCTTGGATCTCTGAAACACCCTAAATAAGAGAAGGCTTTGGAAATCTGGATCTCGGAAGTGGTTCAATCTCATATTATTAGATACTAAGTCTGAATTAGGCTGCTCGGATGTAGCTGTAATTTCTAATGTATTTTTTATTTCTATCTTATTTTTTACTGGTCTGTAATAATTTGTATAAACTCAGGGGATTTTAGTGAAAAGGGGAGGGGGGGTTACTTTTATGCACAAAGGGTAGAAACCATACCTATAGGATTTAATTTCTGGTCTGTGCAACTCTACACGTAGAAAGCATGTCTATAGGGATTAACTTCTAAACTTTCTGCAACTATGCATATAGATACCATGCTCATAGGGGTTTATATTTTCTGCACATAATGATACCATTAGGCAAACTGTAGGCTTAACGACAAAGCTGCATATAGATACCATGTTTGTGAGACTCCTGTTTAAAAGTGTTAAAATCAGCTGATGTATAGAAAACATGCCTATAGGAACTTCGAATCTGAACTGTCTCATTTGTGCAAAACACCACCAACCGTTTAAATTAATATATACCGGCAGTCTTCTGCGATTTTCTGAACCTCGTAAGTTAACAAACATTTTCTAAACAAACTAGCATTTTCTGAAACTCTCTTTTTCTGATAAAGTTCGTGAAACTTTTTTTTTCAACTAGTCTGCATGTCTTTTGAAGTTCCTTTCATTCCTTTTAGACCTCTTCAAAATAGAACACTCTTTTCTGAAACTCGTTTCACTCTGATAAAAAACTGGTAACTCTTCATAACTAGTTCGCTTTTCGAAATCGTTAGTTCTATCCAACACATAGCTAAAAGTGGACTAGTCTTTAACAACTGCATTCGAGCGAGCCTAATGCGGCTTCCTGTCTAAAAGTATGAGTTGAACCAGTCCGCTTATCGCTTTAATTTTAAAGACCAAATCAGTACATGCAAGACATGCTAAACTCCAATGGCTTATCTGATTTAAGGAGGTTTACCTGAGCCTTACCTGCTTATTTGCTTTCCCCTCTACTTGTATTATGTGTTTTTGATTGACGCCCTAGTATTTTTGTCCTTTGAAAACTCTCAAAAGGCCCCAAATATCTTTCCCTTTAGGATTAGTAGTCCTAAATGCCTCCGGTACTGATAGGATTGGGACGGGTAATAGCATGCAATAAGTAACGATACCATTCCGCGCTTTAATACCTTAACGGGGTGGAAAGGGTAGAATATGGATATGATGACCGGTGCGCTAATATCACGTGCGACCCCTCTTCTGAGGAGTGATTGCTGGATATTGCATTGAAGTGATCCATATTAATCATAAACCTAGGACCCCCTTCCCTTTATTTGCTTTCATCTCTTCTTGTAAAACTATTCAAATCCTTTTTCATAAATTTCTGCCCTCTCTACTTGCCTTCAAAAGTTTTCAACCTAATTGCAATATTATATGCGAGTCCTTATTTGAGCCTTGATTGTTTACTTGTAAAGTCACAATTGTAACATGGTCGGGACCACACTAGTGGATCTTGAGGGATACCTAACACCTTCCCCTCGAGATAATTTCTAGCCCTTACCCGAACTCTGGTTCTCTAACTCAAACCTTTCTTAAAAGTGTCCTAATGCACTATAAACATTAGGTGGCGACTCTTCAACTTCTAAGACCCAATTCTCGAAAGGGAATAGAGTTGTCCTCCCAATGTCGTATACCCGATTTCGACCCGTAGAAAAAGGGGGCATCGACAAATATACCCCTCTCAGACCCCCTGTGCGGACCGCACAAAAAGGAGTGCGGCCTCGGAGCTCACAAGGTTGACTACAGTGATATGCTTTAGTATTTTGGTCATAACTTTCTCTACAAATATCCAAATTGTGATTTCCTTACCTCTCTGGAAATTAGACACGAAGAGCTACAACTTTCATTTTTGAATCACCTCAAATTTCCTTGTAGATCAAAAGATATAGGCTTCCGAAGTCGGACCAGTGAACCTGTGCGGACCGCACAAAATCGAGTGCGGCCGCAAAACCCCCACCACGGACAACACAAATTCAATGCGGACCGCACTGGCGAGTTCAGAGATTTGCACTTCTCTGAACCTGCAACAGCTATATTTTAAGCCTAAGACATCTCGGAACCTACCCGAAACTCACCCGAGCCCTCGGGACTCCAAAACAAATGTGCATACTAATTCAAAAACATAATATGGACCTACTCGTGCGATCACATCATCAAAATAACATGTAAAACCATGAATTAAACCTCAAAACTTATCATTTTCATCAAGAACACTTAAAGTTCATAACTCTTCAACCGGAAGTCCAGCTCACGTCAAATAGACTCCATTTTTCACCAAATTTCACAGTTATCATTCAAATACTATAACAAGTTTGTACCGGGTTCCGGAACCAAAATACGGGCCCGATACTAATGTTTTCAAACATTAATTCTTTTCTTCATTTCTTAGATAATACAGCAAAACAATTTCTTTCAAAAATTGATTTCTTAGGCTTTGGACCTCAGAATTTATTTACGGGCATACGCCCAAGTCCCATATTTTACTGCGAACCTCCCGGGATCGTCAGAACACGGATCCGGATAAGTTTGCTCAAAATATTGACCTAAGTCAATAAAAAATCAAAATTTTAACTCTAGAAATTTTTATTTCTCATCTTTTCACATATAAGGCTTTCCAGATATAAGTCCGGACCACGCACGCAAATTAAGGTGAGGTAAAAGGGAGATTTTTAGGCCTCGAAACACTGAATTTGTTTCTAAAATAAGTGATGACCTTTTGGGTTATCACAATAAAGTTTTACTATGACACAGTATTTACCAAGTTTATTACTGAATTGTTAAATTGATTTTGTTACAGGAAACACATGATGGGACTGATTATTATTACCGTTTTAAAAGGGGCATTTTATTTTGTGATTATTATACAAGCATGTTTTCTGACTTTTCTCCTATAAAAAACTGGTTGTGGTTAAATATTATTACTCCGCGCGACTCACTCCGCGCTATTATTTTTATAGAGACAGCAGTAGATGCATGCACGAATTCCGTTAATTAGAGTACACGAGTTGGCAGTTCCTAGTGAGCCCCGCATTTATTCGCGTGGGCAAAGATTGTTATTTATTTGTTATAATATCTTTCTTGAAACTCTTAGAGTCGCGCCATAGTCATTTTTATGAGTGTTGTAAGTATTCTTTTGTTGATATAGACTTGTGATTCGTATTATACTTTCCTATCGTATACTTGGAGATGAAGTTAGTATTATTGTGTTAGAAATATTTTGTGAATGAGGATTATAGCTTGTTTGGTCGATATAGATTGGTTGTTGTCACGACCCAAACTTCCCACCCTCGGGAGTCGTGATGCCGCCTACTAGTGAAAGCTAGGCAAGCCAACCAATTGAATTATTTACCTTATTTCCATTCTAAATCCGTTAACAATTAAGAACCAACAGTTATCAATCAACAAAATTTACTAAGTGGAAGATTAAATTTCAAGTTTTAATAATACTGCAAATACCATTCCATAACAAATCTACCCAAGACTGGTGTCACAACTTCACAGACTGTCTAAGAGTAATACAAATAAAGGTCTGAAAGAAATAATATAAAACTATCTGTGGAAATACAAGAAAGAAACAAGAATAATAGTTAGAAGGAGATGCCAAGGCCTGCGGACGCCTGCAGGACTACCTCGCGTCGCCTTATAAACAAGAAACATCAATCTCGCTGTGGTCCGAAATCTACAGCACTGGGATCTGCACAAAAGAGTGTAGAGTGTAGTATTAGCACAACCGACCCTATGTGCTGGTAAGTGCCTAGCCTAACCTCGGCAAAGTAGTGATGAGGCTAGGACCAGACTACCAAATAAACCTGTGCAGTTAAAACATATACAACGGAAATAGAAGCAGATAATTATAACTAAAGTTGGGCGGGGGAAACATGCTGCGGGGAGTAACAGATAACAATAGAACAACAATAGAGAAATGTAAGGAACGCCATAAATCAATTACCAACAAAGGAAATAAGAAGAAAAAGTACATATGTAATACCGTTGCAGGCGTGCAACCCGATCCCATTTCATATAGTACCGTTGCAGGCGTGCAACCCGCTCCCATTTCATATGTTACCGTTGCAGGCGTGCAACCCACTCCCATTTCATGTATTACCATTGCAGACGTGCAACCCACTCCCATTTCATATGTTACTGTTGCAGGCGTGCAACCCGCTCCCATTTCATGTATTACCGTTGTAGGCGTGCAACTCGCTCCCATTTCATATATCAACACCGATCATAAAAGAGTCCTTGCAAGGGAACAATAGCATAATAACAATATCCCGACAAGAGAATAATAATATTACAATAATAACCCAACAAGGGAACAATAATATCACAACAAACATCCCGGCAAGGGAACAATAATACCATAGCAATATTCCAGCAAGGGAACAATAATGATAATCCTCATATGAAGCACAATAAACCACAACAGAGTCATAACGATTACAATACAAGACTCACAGGCATGCTTGACACCGACGTATAGATACTCATCACCATGCATATACATCGCACTCCACACTTAGCACATAGCAAATAAGACACAACTCCTAATCCCTCAAGCTAAAGTTAGACCAAACACTTAACTCGATGCCACGAACACAATTCAAGTCTCAACTATCGCTTTACCTCTTGAGTCCACCACCAACTCGCTCGTATCTAGCTATAAGTTACTTAATTATATTAATAATTGCTAAATGAATCAATTCTAATGCATGGAAATAAGTTTTCTAAAGTGTTTTCCAAAAAGTCAAAAATTGACCCCAGGCCCGCTTCGTCCAAACCCGAAATTCGAACCAAAACCTGATTACCTATTCACCCCCGAGCCTAGATATATAATTGGTTTTGGAATCCGACCTCAATTTGAGGTCTATATTCCCAAATTTCAATATTCTTAGGTTTTACCCGAAATTCCCAATTCCACCATGAAAACCCGAGATTCTAGGATGAAATCTTGTAAAAAGAAGTTAAGGAGTAAAGAAAATGAGTTAGAAATCACTTACTAATGTTTTGGAGAAGAAAGTGTGCTTGGAAAATCGTCTCTTACGTTTTTGGGGTTTTGAAAAATAAAAAATAACTTAAATTCCCGTTTAAATATATCCCTCTCAGACCCCCTCCGCGGACGACACAAAAAGGATTGCGGCCGCGGAGCTCACCGCGGAGAATGTTGACTGTTGTGATATGCTTTAGTATTTTGGCCATACCTTTCTCTACAGATGTCCAAATTGTGATTTCTTTACCTTTCTGAAAACTACACACGAAGGCTACAACTTTCCTTTTTGAATCATTTCAAAATTCCTTGTAAAGCAAAAGATATAAGCTCCCGAAACCAGACCAGTGAACCTGCAGATTCTTCCTCACTGTGGACCACACAAAATCGAGTGCAGCCGCAAAGTCCCTCCACCGTGGATCGCACAAAATCCTTTGCGGCCGCAAAGGCCCCTCCGCGGTAGAATAAAATCATTGTGGACCGCACTGGCGGGTTCAGAGATTTGAACTTCTCTGAACCTGCAAAAGCTATATTTTAAGCCTAAGACATCCCGGAACCTACCCGAAACTCACCCGAGCCCTCGGGACTCCAAAACAAATGTGCATACTAACTCAAAAACATCATATGGACCTACTCGTGCGATCACATCATCAAAATAACATGTAAAACCATGAATTAAACCTCAAAACTTATCATTTTCATCAAGAACACTTAAAGTTCATAACTCTTCAACCGGAAGTCCAACTCACGTCAAATAGACTCCATTTTTCACCAAATTTCACACTTATCATTCAAATACTATAACAAGTTTGTACCGGGCTCCGGAACCAAAATACGGGCCCAATACCAATATTTTCAAACATTAATTCTTTTCTTCATTTCTTAGATAATACAGCAAAACAATTTCTTTCAAAAATTGATTTCTAAGGCTTGGGACCTCGGAATTCATTTTCGGGCATACGCTCAAGTTCCATATTTTACTGTAGACCTCCCAATAACGTCGGAAGACGGATCCGGGTCCGTTTTCTCAAAATGTTGACCAAAGTCAACCATAATCAAATTTTAACTCTAGAAATTTCTATTTTTCATATTTTTACATAGAAGGCTTTCTGGATATAGGTCCAGACCACGCACGTAAGTCGAGGTGAGGTAAAAAGGAGGTTTTTAGGCCTCAGAATACTGAATTTGTTTCTAAAACAAGTGATGACCTTTTGAGTCATCACATTCTCCACCTCTAAAACAACCGTTAGTCCTCGAATAGACATAAGAAGGAAGTACCTGAGTCGGGAAAAAGATGGGGATAACGGCTCCGCATATTGGACTCGGACTCACAGGTCGATGCCTCAGCAGACTGACCTCTCTACTAAACACGAATAGATGGAAAATTCTTCTATTTCAACTGACGAACTTGCCGGTCTAGAATAGCTATCGGCTCCTCCTCATATGACAAGTCCTTGTCCAATTGGACAGTGCTGAAGTCTAACACGCGGGATGGATCGCCGTGATACTTCCGAAGCATGGACACGTGAAACACTAGATGCACGACTGATAAACTCAGCGACAATGCATGTCTGTAGGCCACCTCCCCACTCAATCAAGAATATCAAACGGGCCAATGAACCTAGGGCTAAACTTGCCCCTCTTCCCAAATATCATCACGCCCTTCATAGACGACACCCGAAGCAATACCCGCTCACCGACCATGAATGACAAATCACGAACTTTACGGTCGGCATAACTCTTTTGTTTGGACTAAGCTGTGTGAAGCCTATCCTGAATGATCCTGACCTTGTCCAAGGCATCCTGCACTAGCTCCATACCTGACAATCGAGCCTCTCCCAGCTCAAACCATCCAACCGAAGACCGACACCGCCTACCATATAAAGCCTCATAAGGAGCGATCTGAATACTTTACTGGTAGCTGTTGTTGTAGGAAAATTTCGCTAAAGGCAAAAACTGATCCCACGAGCCTCCGAAGTCAATGACACAAGCTCGGAGCATATCCTCTAAAATCTGAATAGTCCGCTCGGACTACCCGTCCGTCTGAGGATGAAATGTTGTGCTCAACTCAATCAGCGTGCCCAACTCAACCTGAATTGCTCTCTAGAAATGCGAGGTAAACTATGTACCTCAATCAGAAATAATAGACAAGGGCACACCATGAAGACGAACAATCTCCCAGATATAGATCTCAGCTAGCCTCTCGAAAGAATAGGAGACTGCAACTGGAATGAAGTGTGCTGACTTGGTCAGCCTATCAACAATAACCCACACTACATCGAACTTCCTTTGAGTCCATGGGAGTCCAACAAGGAAGTCCATAGTGATATGCTCCCACTTCCACTCAGGAATCTCAATCTTCTGGAACAGACCACCAGGTCTCTAATGCTTGTACTTAACCTGCTGACAATTCAAACACCGAGCCACATATGCAATAATGTCCTTCTTCATTCTCCTCCACCAATAATGCTACCGCAAATCCTGATACATCTTGGCGGCGCCCAGATGAATAGAGTACCGAGAACTATGGGCCTCCTCTAAAATCAACTCCCGGAGCCCATCCACATTAGGCACACAAACTCGACCCTGCAGCCTCAAAACTCCATCATCTCCTAATGTAACCTGCTTGGAACCTCCTTGCTGCACCGTGTCTCTTAGGACACACAAATGAGGATCATCATACTGCCGATCTCAGTTATGCTCCAATAAAGAAGAGCGAGCAACTGTGCAAGCTAATACATGGCTGGGCTCAGAAACATCCAACCTCACGAACTGATTGGCCAAATCCTGAACATTCAGAGCAACCGGTCTCTCACCGACCGGAATATACGAAAGACTGCCTATACTGGCTGACTTCCTACTCAAAGCATCGGTCACCACGTTGGCCTTTCTTGGGTAATATAAGATGGTGATATCATAGTCCTTTAATAGCTCCAACCACCTTCTCTGCCTCAAATTTAGTTCCATCTGCTTGAACCAATACTGCAGACTCTTGTGATCTGTGAACACCTGACATGCCACGCCATACAGATAATGCCTCCAAATCTTCAGCGCGTGAACAATGGTGGCTAACTCCAAATCATGGACCGGGTAGTTCTTCTCATGAATCTTCAACTGAAGCGAAGCATAAACAATAACCTTGCCATCCTGCATCAATACCACACCAAGTCCAATATGAGATGCATCATAATAAATTGTATATGGCCCGGAACATGTGGGAAAAACCAACACTGGTGCAATAGTCAAAGCTGTCTTGAGCTTCTGAAAGCTCGCCTCACACTCGTCCGACCACCTAAGCTGAGCACCCTTCTAGGTCAACTTAGTCATCGGGGTTGCGATAGATTAAAACCCCTCCACAAACCTATGATAATAGCCTACCAACCCCAAGAAACTCCGGATCTCTGTAGCTGATGTGGGTCGAGGCTAGTTCTTGACTGCCTCTATTTTCTTTGGATCTATCTAAATACCCTCTATTGAAACCACATGTCCCAAGAAAGCAACTGAACTCAACCAGAATTCACACTTCAAAAACTTAACATACAACTGACTATCTTTCAAAGTCTGAATAACCATTCTCAGATGCTGCTCGTGCTCCTCCCGGCTGCGGGAATAGATCAAAATATCGTCAATGAAGACTATCACGAACGAATCCAAGTAAGGCCTGAACACTCGGTTCATCAAATCCATGAAAGCTGCTGGAGCATTCGTCAATTCGAATGATATCACCAAGTACTCATAATGCCCGTACCGAGTGAGGAAAGCTGTCTTAGGGACATCAGATGCCCTAATCCTCAACTGATGGTAGCCAAATATCAAGTTGATCTTAGAAAACACTTGGGCACCCTAAAGTTGGTCAAACAAATCATCGATCCTCGGTAATGGATACTTATTCTTGATTGTGACCTTGTTCAATTGCCGGTAATCTATACACATTCTCATCGATCCGTCCTTCTTCTTGACAAACAACATCGGCGCACCCTAAGGCGAGACACTGGGCCTAATGAAGCCCTTATCAAACAAGTCTTACAACTGCTCCTTCAAATCTTTCAACTCAGGCGGTGCCATACGATATAGCGGAATAGAAATGGGCTGAGTGCCCGGAGCCAAATCAATGCAAAGGTCAATATCCCTATCGGGTGGCATACCCAACAGTTCTGAAGAAAATACCTCAGGAACTCACGGACTACAGGCACAAAATCAATAGAAGGGACCTCGGCACTAGAATTACGAACATATGTCAAATAAGCCAAACACCCCTTCTTGACCATGCGCCGAGCCTTCATATATGAGATAACACTACGAGTAGAATGACCAGGAGTCCCTCTCTACTCAAGACGAGGTAGACCCAGTAAGACTAAGGTCACAGTCTTGGCGTGACAATCCAAGATAGCGTGGTAACGTGATAACCAGTCTATCCCCAATATGACATCAAAATCAACCATGTCCAACAGTAATAAGTCTACTCGGGTCTCAAGACCCCCAATCACAACTACACAAGAGTGATGAACACGATCTACTATAATAGAATCACCCACCGATGTAGACACATAAGCAGGAGCACTCAAAGAATCGCTAGGCATGACCAGATACTGTGCAAAATAAGATAATACATAGGAGTATGTAGACCCTAGATCAAATAGCACCGAAGCATCCATACTACAAACCAGAACCGTACCAGTGATAACTGTATCGAAAGCCTCAGCCTCAGGCCTGGCTGGAAGTGGGGCTGGGCCTCGCCATCCTAGACTACATCTTTGGGATGGCCTGCAGCTGGCTGGTCTCCACCTCTAGCGGCCTGAGCTCTACCTCTAACACCTCTACCTCCACCTATAGCTCCTCTACCTCCACCTCTGGCTGGCTGGGCGGGCTGTGGACACTCGGTGCCTGAACCATGGCACGAGAACCCGGATGCTAAGAGATGCTCGATGCTCGAGTATAATATCTAGCAATGTGCCTCGTGTTGCCACAAGTAAAACAAACCCTAGGCTGCTGGGCCTGACGACCCTGAAAACTCTGAAGCGGAGGTGCACTGTAGGACTGGTGATCGGAATACTGCATGTGAGAACCACGAACACCTAGGGCATTATGAGAAGCCTGAAGTGCTGACTGAAAAGGCCTAGGAGGATGGCCTCTACCAAAAGAATCTTTGCCTCCAGATGAGGCGCCACTAAATCTGCCTGAATGACGAGGCCACTTGTCTGACCCCTGACCACCTCCCTGCAACAGAACCATCTCAACTCTCCTGGCCACATTGGTCGCCTCCTGAAAAGAAATCTCACTTCCCATCTCCTTAGCCATCTCAAGTTGAATAGACTGAATGAGCCCCTCAATGAACCTTCTCACACTCTCTCTCTCTCTCAGTGGGAAGTATAAGTAGAGCATGACAGGCCAAACCAATAAACCTGGTCTTGTACTGAGTAACAATCATAGAACCTTGCTGGAGACGGTCAAACTGTCTTCGATAGATCTCTCTTTGAGTGACAGGAAGAAACTTCTCTAAAAACAGTTGAGAAAATTGATCCCAAGTCAAAGCCGGTGACCTAACTGGTCTAGCCGAACAATAATCCCTCCACCAAGTCTTAGCGGATCCAGATAAGCGAAAAGTAGCAAAGTCGACCCCATTGGTCTCCACTATCCCCATATTCCTGAGAACCTCATGACAACTGTCTAAGTAATCCTGGGGATCCTTAGAAGATGCACTGCTGAAAGTGGTAGTAAAGAGCTTGGTAAACCTATCCAATCTCCACAAGGCATCAACAGACATAGCCGCTCCATCACCGGCCTGAGCTACTACACCCGGCTGAACTGCTCCAACTGGCTAAGCTGCTGAAGTCTGAAACTGAGGAGCCATCTGCTCCGGAGTGCGAGTAGTAGGAGTCTAGGTCCCTCCTCCAGCCTGAGAGACGGCTGGTGCTACAGGAAGCAAACCTACCCAAGTGACACTCTCCATAAGGCCCACTAGACGGACCAGATCATCCTGGAGTACTGGGGTAGTAATGAACCCCTCTGGGACCTGAGCTGGTCCTGCTGGAACTGCCTAGGCCGGAACCTTATCGTCAAACTCGAATCGAGGCTCTACCACTAGGGCTGCTGCTCTTGGCTGAGCTCTGCCCCTACCTCGGCCTCTAGCATGGCCTCGCCCTCACCCTCTGCCCCTCATGGCAGCTGCTGATGGGGGCTCGAGCTGCTAATCAGCAGATGAGGAAGCGCGTGTTTTCGGCATCTGCGAAAGAACAAAGTAGAAATTCAATCAGCATTGAGAAACCAAACCGCATGATAGGAAAGAATAGATGTGAAGTTTTTTCCTAACTCTGTAGCCTCTAGGGATAAATACAGACTTCTTCGTACAGATCCCTCAGACTCTACTAAGCTTGTCTGTGAATTGTGAGACCTATGTAACATAGAGCTCTGATACCAACTTGTCACCACCCCGACTTACCACCCTCGGGAGTCGTGATGGCGCCTACTAGTGAAAAGCTAGGCAAGCCAACCAATTGAATTATTTACCTTGTTTCCATTCTAAATCCGTTAACAATTAAGAACCAACAGTTATCAATCAACAAAATTTACTAAGCGGAAAATTAAATTTCAAATTTTAATAATACTGCAAATACCATTCCATAACAAATCTACCCAAGACTGGTGTCACAACTTCACAGACTATCTAAGAGTACTAAAAATAAAGGTCTGAAAGAAATAATACAAAAATGTCTCTGGAAATACAAGAAAGAAACATGAATAATAGTTAGAAGGAGAAGCCAAGGCCTGCGGACGCCTGCAGGACTACCTCGGGCCGCCTGATGAAAAAGAAACAGCAATCTCACTGAGGTCCGAAATCTACAGCTCTGGGATCTGCACAAAAGAATGCAGAGTGTAGTATCAGCACAACCGACCCCATGTGCTGGTAAATGTCTAGCCTTACCTCGGTGAAATAGTGACGAGGCTAGGACCAGACTACCAAATAAACCTGTGCAGTTAAATCATATACAACGAAAATAGAAGCAAATAATTACAACTAAAGTTAGGCAGGGGAAACATGCTGCGGGGAGTAACAGTTATCAATAGAACAACAGTAGAAAAATGTAAGGAACACAATAAATCAATTACCAGCAAAGAGAAGGAAATAAGAAGAACAAGTACACATGTAATACCGTTGCAGGCATGCAACCCGATCCCATTTCATATATTACCGTTGCAGGCGTGCAACCCGTTCCTATTTCATATGTTACCGTTGTAGGTGTGCAACCCGCTCCCATTTCATATGTTACCGTTGCAGGCGTGCAACCCGCTCCCATTTCATATATCAACACCAATCATAAAAGAATCCCGGCAAGAGAACAATAACATAATAACAACATCCCGACAAGGGAACAATAATATTACAATAACATCCCAACAAGGGAATAATAATACCACAACAATATCCCGGCAAGGGAACAATGATGATAATCCTCATATGAAGCACAATAAACCATAATAGAATCATAACGATTACAATACAAGACTCACGGGCATGCTTGACACCGACGTATAGATACTCGTCACCGTGCCTATACGTTGCACTCCATACTTAGCACATAGTAGATAAGACAAAACTCCTAATCCCTCAAGCTAAGGTTAGACCAAATATTTACCTCGATGCCACAAACACAATTCAAGTCTCAACTATCGCTTTACCTCTTGAGTCCACCACCGACTCGCTCGTATCTAGCCACAAGTTACTTAATTATATTAATAATTGCTGAATGAGTCAGTTCTAATGCATGGAAATAAGTTTTCTAAAGTTTTTCCCAAAACGTCAAAAATCGACCCTAGGCCTGCTTGGTCCAAACCCGAAATTCAGACCAAAACTCGATTACCCATTCATCCTCGAGCCCGGATATATAATTGGTGGGAATCTGACCTCAATTTGAGGTCTAAATCCCCAAATTTCAATATTCTTAGGTTTTACCCAAAATTTCCAATTCCACCATGAAAACCCGAGATTCTAGGATGAAATCTTGTAAAAAGAAGTTAAAGAGTAAAGAAAATGAGTTAGAAATCACTTACTAATATTTTGGAGAAGAAAGTGTGTTTGGAAAATCTCCTCTTACGTTTTTGGGGTTTTAAAAATTGAAAAATAACTGAAAGTCCCGTTTAAATATACCCCTCTCAGACCCCCTCCACGGACCGCACAAAAAGGATTGCGGCTGTGGAGCTCACCGCGGAGAATGTTGATTGTTGTAACGTATTTTAGTATTTTGGCCATAACTTTCTCTACAAAATTCCAAATTATGATTTTTTTATCTTTCCGGAAACTAGACATGAAGGGCTACAGCCTTTGTTTTTGAATCATTTCACAATTCCTTGTAGATAAAAAGATATAGGCTCCCGAAATCAGACCAGTGAACCTGCGAATTCTTGCTCACCGTGGACCGCAAAAAATAGAGTGCGGTCGCAAAGCTCCTCCACCGCAGACCGCACAAAATCCTTTGCGGCCGCAAAGGCCCCTCCGCGGTAGCACAAAATCATTGCAGACCACACTTGCGGGTTCAGAGATCTGCAACTTCTCTGAACCTGCAACAGCTATGTTTTAAGCTTAAAACATCCCGGAACCTACCCGAAACTCACCCGAGCCCTCAGGACTTCAAACTAAACGTGCATACTAACTCAAAAACGTCATATGGACCTACTCGTGCGATCACATCATCAAAATAACATGTAAAACAATGAATTAAACTTCAAAACTCAATATTTTCATCAAGAGCACTCAAAGTTCATAACTCTTCAACCGGAAGTCCAACTCACGTCAAATAAACTCCGTTTTTCACCAAATTTCACAGTTATCGTTTAAATATTATAACAAGTTTGTACCAGGATCCGGAACCAAAATACGGGCCCGATACCAATGGTTTCAAACATTAATTCTTTTCTTCATTTCTTAGATAATTCAGTAAAACAATTTCTTTCAAAAATTGATTTTAAGGCTTGGGACCTCGGAATTCATTTTCGGGCATACGCCCAAGTCTCATATTTTACTGCGGACCTCCCGGGATAGTCGGAACACGGATCCGGATCCGTTTGCTCAAAGTGTTGACCAAAGTCAACCATAATCAAAATTTAACTCTAGCAATTTCTATTTCTCATATTTTCACATAGAAGGTTTTCTAGATATAGGTCCGGACCACGCACGCAAGTCTAGGTGAGGTAAAAAGGAGGTTTTTAGGCCTCGAAACACTAAATTTATTTCTAAAACTTGTGTTGTTGATTTCTAAGACATGTTTATTTTCGGATAGTCCAAAAACAGGGAAAACTCTATCCGATTTTTTAAAAAATATCGATGAGGCTTATTTGGGAGTACTAGCTCCTGAGCGCCGGTCGCGATCCTAAATTGGGTTGTGACAAATTATTACAACCAAAGTAGCTCGAGACCCATGCTTCATGAAATTCGAATTACTAATGTTTGTAAACCTGCCAATAATTGAGACAACTATGATATCTCTTACTTAAGTTGGTAGGTGAAAACTAGGCCACGAAAGATGGAATCCAATAATTCTTTTATTCTTGATGATACTTTATTTCTCGTGTCTCCTCCCATTCTTCTCAATTAAAAATTGGAAAAAAAGAGAAAAAATAAAAAAATATTATTCATGACTAATTTTTGACTGGATTTCTAGCTACTTCATTGCTTCGTTGGAATTTAGACTACCACAAAAAATATTGAGTGTTTTTTATATCATTGACTTGGGACAAACATTAAAACATATGAAGCTTTTTCCAGTAAAATATCACTAATTAAATTACGTACAAAGTAGGGGTAGAGGCGGACCCAGGATTTGAGCACGACGGGGGCACCACTGTGTGCTAATCACTAGCGATAAAATTTGGCATGCAAATCTTTGAAAATTTAATGATTATAATGACTTATTATCAACGTATAAACAAAAAGAAGTTCTAAAGAAAAGAAAACACCGAAAAAGAGAGATTTCTTCGCAAATTGGGTGCTATGGGAAGGAAAAATGTTTGATTGAGCATGTTTCGCACTTTAAAATTTCTAGTCGTTTTAATTAAAAAAATGGGCCAGAGATCAAAAAGACGTTCAAACTTTAAAGAAATCAAGATTAAGGATATGTTAATAGTAAAAAAGTAAAGAAGAGTCTAAAACTCTTAGTTTCCATTGCCGAGTCGGAGTCAATGTAAATGATGAAGAAGGCAGTGACATAAAGATTTGTATTTTTCTATTTGTGGAGTGATAAGTTGCAATTTGAAATTTTAATTTTAAGGGATGAATTTGAAAGAAAAAAATTAATTAAATATACTATTATGTATTAGAAGTTAGAACTAAACTATAATTGAATTCAAAAAAATAAAACCATTTGTTATTAAGTATAAAGCAAGTACGTTATATTCAATGAACTAAAAAATGTTGAAGAAGGGATTCGAACACAGAACATCTAGCAAATAAAGGAATTTGAGCGTCCAACACAACCACTTCTTCCGTCCATCTTATTGTGTCTAGGGGCACAACTAAAATATTTAAGGGGTCCTATATATAAGCGTAGCTATATATAACATATATATATACACAAGGTTTTTGCCGAGGCTAACAGGGTCCCGTGACCTCTCTACATACAACGTAGGTCCGCATCCGGGGGGGTTGATCTAGGTTATTAGCTTTTAATTCTAGACATTTTGACCCAAAATTTAGCAGGTAAATAAAATATGGCTATGTTAAATAAACATTACGTACATAGAAAATTTTAGCTATCTTCCAAAATTTTGACCCAAACTACGACATAAATAAATAAATGAATTTTTTCCTAACTATACCATATATGAAACCTTATTACCCTAAATGTGCATAATTTGTTAATTACCCGTCCAGTCCACACTTTAACTACAATTTATATACCATTCGACTATTAGGCATTAAAAGGGCAGAATATTCCCTAAAAACGCGCTAAAATTAAGGAGAGAATCTTGGTGTTAATTGATTCTACATTAAATTCAATTTTTAAAAAGGGAAAGGAGATTTCTCATCTGCGTATTTTCCTCCAGAACTACAATTCAAATTCTCGAAAAAAAAAGAACAAACAATTCAAATTTTCGAGTTTCAACAACTCAAAGTTGAAAAAATCTGTTCTTCCATATATTTTCCACCATTGATAGCCATTAAAAAGCTTGAAAGCTTTGAATTCAAATTTGGATTTTCAAAAATCATTATTTGTTTGGATTGGGTATTGTTGTAAATAATTTGAAATATGTTTAGGAGTTTATATCTCAATTTTGAGGGGTTTTGGTGAAGATTAGACTTGGTTTTGACTGAATTTCAGATTGAAACTCGAAGAAGAAAAAGAAGAAGACATATTTTCAGAAATTGTAGATAAATTGTAGAATTGTAGATCAATTGTAGATAAATTGTAGATTGGGAAGACTAAAACTTCTACAAATCTTCTAGAATTATGTCGAAAATGCCAATTATGCTACAATTGAAATGAGAATTGGGATATTAAAATTCAATGTATCCAGTTTGTAGATATCTACAATTTTTCTACAAAAAATCTACAAAGAAACTACAAATCAGTTTACGTATGTATAAAGCAGTATTGTTTTGAAGGGTATCTACAAAATTACTACATTTATAGTACAATTACACTACAATCTATGTTGAAAAAATATGTTGACTACAAAATTTTCTCTTTATCTACAAAATTTCTACAAATAAACTACAAATCAATTTTTTCAGGATTGATGAAGAACAAAACAATAGAAGATACAGAAGATGGGCCACCGGAGTTGCTCTTTATTCATGGTGGCCATACAAGTAAAATTTCTGACTTCTCATGGAACCCATGTGAAGACTGGGTCGTCGCTAGTGTTGCTGCACACAATATACTACAAATCTGGCAGATGACGGAAAACATCTACCACGATGAAGATGATATACTCAATGAGTCTCATCTCTGTATTTTTTGAGAAGAAGAAGGAATGGAGAAGAGAAAGAAATGGGAGGGGAAAATGAATATGGTCAGATCTTAGGAATTAAGGGGAGAGAGGAACGTGGGATATATGAATACCTTTAATTAAGGAGTAAAAATTGCCCATTAATTAGACCCTTAATTAAGTATGGTATAGGATTGGTAATTTGGTTTACGGGTTTGTAATTAAATCAAACTTTAAACATTGAGGGTAATAAGGTTTCATATATGGTATAGATAGGTAAAAATCCCATAAATAAAATGAAATTATTTTTAGAATGAACCATATTCTAGACTAAATTATGACTTTCTAACAATTTAAATCTAATTGCTACTCACGTATATATATATTGCAAAAGACATTTTCTCCTTTATTTTAAGAAAAAGAGAGGTACCTATTTATTTATGTATGTGGCGAAATCAGAGGACTTAATTTCTCGCTATCAAGCCACTTCGGAAGAATACCTCCAGACCCCGAGGACGTGGAATTGCGACCGAGTCTCCTCCCTCGGGGCTCGTCGAGGCCCGACCCAAAGAAGACAAAGGTCGAGGCTAGAGAAAAAGAGGAAGTTCCCAAGGCGCACGACTAAGTCTGACAGAGCTGGCCTACCCAGAGCCTGTGCCGAGGCGTCACATCTAGCCGTCCTATCTCCATGGTTTTACAATTAATGAATGTTGTACCATAACCGGATTCCCCTCCTATATAAGGGGAACCCACACTACTTTGTAAAGGGCTGATGTTGCTCCAACTATTCTCCATAAGACCAATAATATCTCTCTCTCTCTCTCTCTCTCTTCTCTCTAACTTGTTCGCTCGAGGCCACTTTAGCATTTATCACCTTTCATGCCTATTCTTCATTTATTGCTTGGTATTGGCCATAAAGAGCCTTGTTTGATCATACCTTAACTGTTATCCCATTCCCGATTATCCCCGATAGCTCGAGCTCGATCCGGATATCGACCCCGAGGCTTCTTCATCGACCAGTCCGAGGCTCGGGTGGCAGGCCCCTGGGTTTGATTACTGCCCCGTTTTACCTTGTATCTCTTTGTTAAACTTCATACTCTTAGAATCAACTGCTCTAACAACTAGCATAAAAATAAATCACGTATTTTTAGAATCTCATTTACAAATTTTATTGTTGTTACCATTTTTACGGTAAACAGTTTGGCGCCCACCGTGGGGCTAAAAATAATAGTGACTATTTTCTTGCTGGTATCATTACAAAAATGCAAGTTATCTTTCACACTTTTTCTTGTCCAAGATCTATTGATTTCAGGTCGAAATGTTTGGCTCGGTAAACAGGGTTGAAAACAACTACCTCAAAAATCACGGCGAAAACGATGTAGATGTTCCAGCCATTGGCGCGCCACCGCAGAACCCTGATAACGCACCTGGACCGATTCCAGCGGACGCGGGTTCGCAAGACGCGCAGCAGGTCGACGAAACCTCGCACACCGACGGAAGCATGCAACATGACGACCAATAGGAAGCCCAAAAGACCCCGACATGGGAAGCATAGGAAGTCAGTCTTCACGATATTTTTGAAATGTTGCAGGCACAATAGTTGGCTATCACTCAGTTGCAAAGCCACCCGAAGACTCCCAGCACAGTAGCGCTGGAAATAGCTCCCCCCGCCGAACAAGTAACCGAGAGATCAAGCAATAACGGATCGGTAGCCGTCCCTGCCACAGTAAAGAGGCTCGAGGATCTCACCAAAAGGATCGAATCAGGTGAGAAATTTATAGCAGCCAACGATAAAAAGGTCGAGACCTACAACTCTAGGGTCGACCAAATCCCGAGCTCGCCCCCAGTCCTGAAAGGTGTAAATTCGAGGAAGTTCGTGTAACGGCCGTTCCCAGAGGAAGCGGACCCGGAACCCATTCCAAAGAAGTTCAAAATGCCAGAACTCCTTAAGTACAATGGGACCTCAGATCCCAACAAACACATCACTGCCTATACGTGCGCGAAAAAAGGTAACGACCTAAAAGATGATGAGATCGAGACTGTCTTATTGAAGGGGTTCGGGGAAACACTCCCAAAAAGGACCATGATGAGGCGTCATAACCTAGCTCCCAACCCCATAAATCCACTTACCATACCAACAGATTCCTCCATAAAGACATACGCCGATGCCATCGAAGCAATGACGAGAAAGCCTGACATATCTAAGGCCGAACAAAGGAAAAATGAAATGCTATGGGAATTCGCACCTCATTCCCTAATGGAACGAACGGGATTATCCCCGGTCTCGGATGACTGGGCAATACAGGCCTTCACTCAAATCCTAAACAAACCAAGCCCGACGATTTCAGGGCAGTTCAAACAGAACTTGATCAGGTACCCAGCCGAGATCTGGTCGGATGCCCGTACCCGGTATCAGTCGCAAATCAGAGTTGTGGATGACCATCCGGGAACCTCCTCAGGCTCAGTATACCCAAGCAGGCTCCTAGCAAAGAAACTAATGCCAAACAGAGGGAGGTACCTCCCGTGCGTCGCAGATAGGAGGAACGCCCCGAGATGCAATCTACCTTGCAACGATCGGAGAATGGCCCGAGTACAATATCCTTGAGGAATCGTTAACAAATCCAGATTCAATGGGGACGCATGGCCGGTAAGGGTGCCTCGCCCATCAGAGTACAATTTCAACATCGGTATACCAAACATCGTGTTCACCGTAAGCGAAACCAGGGACGTCAAATGGCTCAGACCAATTCAGCAGAATCCCTCTTAGGGGAATCACAGCTTGTTGTGTGAACTGTATAACGCGCATGACCACGGAGCCAAAAATGGCCACCAGCTCAGGAGGAAAACAGCCGTGCTACTCAATAAAAATCACCGCCAAGAACTGTTGAGCGATCAGGATCAAGTTCAGTTCCGAGTGAGGAAGGCGGTCAGGAAGAGCGAAGCAAATGAGCCGCAACGTATTGCCACGATAGTAGAGGAGCGGCGACACCCTCCAAGGACTCATAAAAGGGAGACTAAAATGCTCGTCACCAGGGAAAAGCGGATCCGGGGATACATTCCCAAGGACGCCCTCACATTCAGCAAAAAAGACACTGACACCTTGTCTCGGCCCCACACTGACGCACTGATAAACTTTTTCCTCACTCGATCCATTTTAAATAAAACATGTGCTCATGAGTTCAGGTAGCTCGATCAATGCTGTCGTACCGAGGATGATAGGGCGGTTCGGACCGCCAGGTCAAAATAACAACCACCTCTCGAATCCACTGGCAAATTCCAAATGGCGATCGCTACGACAAGGAGAAAGACCATTCTCTCAGTATTGCGTGACTGGCCCAGACCGGTGCACCGAGTTCCATATCATCAAAAGAGGCGCAAGGTGTGGACGCCTTATTCAGATGGCCGCGAACACGCCACATGAAAATGGTACCCTCCCCTTTTCGACAAAGAATGAAACCTCCAACGAAGGACGGGATTGAAACCATCTACAGGGAATGACACGTAACAAGGGGAAAGTGCGCATCACATAATGCATCGCCGACACTAATATCTCCGCTCTCGAAAGAGCCAAAGGGTAAGCGAACCACCTCTTTGATAAAGCCCGATTAAACACGGCGGAGGGCTATACTAAAGTCCTCATCCTGAAACAGCAAGAACATATCAAACCTCGGAATATTGCGTGCACATCCCTCCTTCGTTATTTTTCACTAACTTGTACGCAAACACCCGGCCAGGGCATTCGGAAGTGCTAACCCTACCCAAAGATTCCAAGGCCTTGACGGAGCCTGTCACACTCTTTCCCCTCAGCCGGACTTCCGCCCTGAAGAGGGTCTCGCCAGCAAGTTTCTTAGCGGAGCAACGTACCCCCTAAGGAGGATCCGACAAGATTACATGCCTTCTTTTGCAATCAAACGATGAGGGGCACCCCCCCTTGAAGGCGCCGTCCGCTCGGTAAGGCCGGGGAATGGCAGACTAAGTTTCAATAAGGAATCATTTACCAGACCAAACGGTCCAAGGAGCCGCGCCCGCATGGGCTGAGCTCACAACAACGAAATGACATGTATTTATGCTAAGCAATAAAATAGTATCTTTCAGCATCTCGTACTCCAAAGCAGGAAATTTCAGCATGCTCACGGCAGGGTCATTCCACCGAATGCATCCCGAAATACTCGGAGACTTAGTGTCAACAATTTGGTACCCGCACGACCCTAGGATCGAAACTCCGGGCTCATAAGGCCCCAACTAGGCAACTCCGAGCTCATGAATAATGGCCTTCGAGCCTAAGCAAACTCGATGACTCTGAGACTGTCATCAATCGCCATACACTGGAAAACCCGAGGCCGTTAGACCCCAAGCGGGCAGACTCGGTCTAGCCAGATCTATTTTACATAGCAACAAAACTGTAAGACCTCAACAGGCATGACAAACTATAAGACCTCAATAGGTATGAAAAACTGTAAGACCTCAATAGGCATGACAAACTGTAAGACCTCAATAGGCATGACAAACTGTAAGACCTCAACAGGCATGACAAACTGTAAAACCTCAACATGCATGAAAAACTGTAAGACCTCAACATGCATGAAAATTTTGTAAGACCTTACTACATGCATAAAACTTAATCCCGAAGTTTAGGCTATACGTCGCATTTGTAAGAATCCCGAAAGAGCATACCCTCGTGTAGACGCCTAAACTATCACTCGGGATCAAAAATAGCTCTGGCCAAACACATATGACTATGGTCAAAACGGCTACACCAGCCAAATTAACGCGACTCGGGGATGTCTGACTACCGCTAACAAAATCGCAGGCCATTACTTCGAATCTACTTCGAAAAGAACCGGTTAAAATAGGTTTCCCTCAACAGGCAAACGAGCTTCGACCATGTCAGCTCTAAATCACAAGGCTTCGAGCTACTCAGCCTACGAGATAAACCTTCCAAGGTGCTCGAACATCGCCGCTAATGACTTGAAATCGAGGTTCTTCTCGAACCGACGATGGGTCAAGCAAAATTATTTCAAAAAGACCTTAGCGATAGGAAAACAAAGCCTACAATATGCCTACAAGCAAAAGCATAAGAGCTATTGTTGCTAGCCAAATGAACCTCTGGCCGCACACTAAAAGGTCGCAACGACCAAACACCGTAAGAGCCACTATCGCCAGCTTGAAAATTGAAAACGTGAGGATTAAAATGAGCTCGAGTCGTAACCCGATTTGGAGACCGGATCCAAAATAGTTAACTACAATATGCCTAAGGGCACAACGTAAGTGCCATTGTCGCCAGCTAAATGAGCCTCAGGGCCACACACTTAAAAGGTTACTTCGACCCGAGGCATATAAAAGCCATTTTCATCCACCCATGTAGGCACAAAAAACTTGAGGGTCAATTAAGCTCGAGTTGCAACACGACTCGGAGACTGAGCCCAAAATAATTAAAACACAAATGCCCAAGGCGAGGAATAAAAACCATTATCATCTGCCTGTGCAGGCATATGAGATTGAAGGTCAAGTAAGATCGAGTCAAATCCTAACTCGGAGACTAAACCCAAAACAGCTGGGCAAAACACGAGAGCTCTAACGCCTACTCGCGTCAAAAATCGCACTTGACCAAGCATGAAAGAGCCTCCGGGCCTGTATAATGAGCTCCGGATCCAAAGGGCTCCCGCCAAACATCAAAACCAGCCCGCCTGGTCAAAAGCAATGCAGAAAGAGATACAAAAGAGATCAAGCTTCAAGTTTTCTTTTATCTATATACGCAAAAGGTGCGCTCTCCATCTAAAAATGTGCTCTACAAATGTCAAATACAAAATGGAAAAGTGGCAAAATCTACGCTCCGCTCCAGAAAGTTACGGCCTACCAGCCCTAGCTTCTCTTCGTAACGTCGGCAAGAAGTGACCGAGCATCACGCTCATCCGCCCTCGCACGTGCTAACTCCTCCGAGAGAACGAAACCCCTGGCGCCGATCTCTTTAAGTACCTCTCTTCGGGATCTGCAACGAACATACTCATCGATCCTCTTCTCACGATCGAGGGCCCGCTTCAACTCAACTTGGGCATCAGCAGCGTCGTTCAAATGAATCGCCATCTCCTGATCAGCCTTGGTCCGACTCAATACTGCTCCAGCACGAGCATCGAGTATCTCAGCCCTGACCTTCGAGAGATCGGACTCGAGCTTCGCCATCATATCCATTTGAACTGAAGCATTTTCATGAGCCAAGTGTAGTTGGGCCTCGAAGGAGGGAACCTTGGCCAAGGCACCCCTCTCCTCCAAAGCTTGAGCCTGCACCTGAGTCCTCAGTTCACCATAAGCATTCCTGACTCTATCAGCTTCGCCCCAAAGGTACTCCAAAGCCTCCGTCTTTTTCTGCAGCTAAGATAGGCAAAAAAAAATAACCTTAAGGGTCAAAAGAGTGAAACGCATACTACGAAGGTTACCTGCTCCATCAAATAGCTCTCGTAATTCGAGCTCCGGTACGCCTCATACCGCCAGTGCATCAACTCAACCTCCTTCTCCTTACTGAGGAGCCTAAGGGACTCACCCTCATCTAGATCTTTCCGAAGCCTAGCCCCATGATGGAGCAGATCAGACCTGAGCCTATCAAAGGCCTGCAAAAGAAAAACTCGATAAAAAAGGAAGACGCGAAGTACAGGAGGACTGCGTCGAAACTCACCATGAAGTGAAGCCGATGGACTTCCTCGAAGGCCGAGCACACTCCTGTTGATTCAGCCCCTTCGGCCCTGCAAGAACCAACCTCGGGTGAAGCATATTCACTCGGAGGAACCACCGTTCTAGAACCAAACACTCTGGGAACTGCAGGCTCGGGAAATGTCCTCTCTTCTAAGACACAGACCCGTTTAGCCCCATTAAAACCTCTACCAAACTACAGGTGCAAATCTCGTTTATCGCCATCATCCCTCAACTCGGAGGATGACGAATCCTTCCCCTCTCCGGAGGAGCACAACCTCGCTCCAAGGAACCGCCCGATACCTGCAATGGCAAAGCCGGTACGAAAGAAAGAGGAAAGTGTCATCTCAAATATACGGAGACCACGGTAAGAGCAGCGTACGCGCATACCCTGGTATTTCACTTCCTATCTGTCACGGGACACAGCCCGCCACTTACGCTCATCGCAAGTCGAATGGGTCGCCAACCTCCGGACCCAGCCGGGCAGATCAAGAACTTCGCCCAGCGTCTATGACGTTGCTGCAAAAAGGAAGGAGACATAATTACTCAACTGGTTTTTGCTATAAGCAAATCTAAGGAAGCACGAGACACTCCACTCACGCGCGTAATTCCATCCCTTAGGAAATGGCATGAGCTCCATGGGGATAATGTCAGCCGTCCGAACCTGGATGAATTGACTGACCCACTCTTGATCCTCATCTTCCTCATCATCGACAACATAGGGCATGGACGAACGGCACCACAAGGTTAATATGCCTCGATAATGAAAGGGCCGGTACAGCCTGACGAGGTGGATAAGCGTGAATTCAAGCCCAGCCTTCTCCGCAAAGAACCTCATCATCGACTCCACTCGCCAGAACGACGGATGTATCTGCGTCAAAGTAATCCGACACTTCAAGCAAAAATCAAGCACGACCCTATCAAGGGGGCCTAATGCGAAAAGATATAGGTATACGTTTAAGAATCCATCAGTAGAGTCCGTAATACTCTCATCCAGGGAAAACACCTACAGCACTATCCCCTCGCCCCATCCGCAGTATCTCCTCACCATCTCCAGATGTTCCTTTCTTATCAAAGACACAGTCTTTAGAGTGAACTCTCGCGGATCCTGAACACTGGGAGTGGAACTCTCCCTTCCCTGTCGGGTCGACTCTGAAGTAGTTGCCATGGCTATGGTGGAATTAACTGACAAAATCAGGGACGTGCGCCAACACTTTTTTGCGCCTGAAGAAACGAAGGACCCAATGCCAAGGCGGAAGGATAGCTATCTAAACTAATGAGATCATCCAAAGAAGCAAAAGCTGCCCCACATATGTGTGGGAAACATCAACGATTCTCCTATCCAAAGTAAGCCCCGGGAGGCCAACGGCCTCGGTATAGCTCCCGGGGTGGTACTCGATCCCCGAGACCTCAATCGACGAGAAGTTAGGCTTCAGGGATCCAAATACATCATTTCCAGCCCCGAGGTGGCGCCCGACCTCTGGGATCTCCAGCAAAAGGAAGTCAGGCTTCAGAAAGCCTTCAGCGCCATCATAGAACTCAAGGTGGTACCCCGATCTCGTGGTTTTCCTTTCTTAAAAGAAAAGTAAGCGCTTAAAGTTCCGCCCATAAAGACTCAAGGAGGGCTCAAGGCATCGCCTAAATATAGGCAGCCCCTCAACGGAAGTCCATCCACTACGCTTTAAAAGGCTATCTACATCAAGTTCAAAATAGACCCCTAGGTACCTGAAGCTGATCTTCGCTTAGGATACCGCTCTCAAAAACTCCAAAACTCAGCATACTATCTCCATATATCTCGAAGGGCCCGACGGTCCGAATCTATCAGACCAATTCAAGCTTGGCCCGAGGTACGATAATGGGCTCGAAAAAGAGCCATGCCAATTGGTAGAAGATCGGAAAGAATGCTCGCATCCGAGTTAGATATCAACGGTCGACAACAAAGGACAGCATTCAAAGGCCTCGAAGCACACAAGAATATACAATAATAGGGTACGAATCAAAAACAGAAGTCAAGGAAGTATCTTTATATTCATAAATATCCATGTACAGCAGCCCTCGAGGGGCCCTCTCATATGATTACAAAAGCCTACAAAGGATCTCTACACAAAAATGGAGGAACGTGAGGATGTACATGTGATGAAACCCAAGAACCCGGTCCATCCTGGAAGGTCCATCTCCGGTATCAGCATCCTCGAGCGCCGCCCCCTCGAGTTCGTATCCTCGAGGGCGATTCCTTTGACCGCCATCTCCTCTAGGCTCCCAACTGAATCCCGCAGAAGGTCCCCACCAAGGGAAAATATGAAGAAGAGGAAAAGGAGGGGATACAGAGGAGGCGAAGAAAAGAGACATGGCCAAAACCAAAGGTTGAAGATTCGGCGGGCCCCAACCTCAACGGCCGGTAGTGCCATTTTATCCTTGGGAAAGGAAAAACCCAAGGGATGAAGTGCCACACCAGGCCTAGGTAGGAGAGTGAGAAGTGGTGCATAGTCCGAATGATTGTCTATAAAAAGGGAGAACCGATTCCCCGTCTATCATCATCTCGGGCCAACGACAACAACAACCACAACAGCGACAGGACGACATGGTCGTGCTCGACAAAAGGAAGCTGCGATGAGAGGCCACAACACAACCTATAAGAGCTCTGCCAAACGACCTTGATGTTCCAAGATGGAAGAAGATGATAAGAAGAAATGGGCAAATGAGCCAATGAGGGCACTTGGATAGAAAAACAACGCCAAAGAGCCCCTATTTATAGGGGGTAATGACACGGTCATCGAGGCTTTGGAAGATTGACCGGTGGACGCAATTACTGCGTTCTTGAAGAACCGAATCGACGGCGATGCATTCATCTTGGAGAACAGGAATCGACAGTGCATTGAATGATGTCAAACACACAAGTCGAGGGGACACCCCGGTTGCCGCAAAAGCTCATGCCACAAGTTGCATCATTGGTATGATGTCACCCTGAGAAGCTCGTGGAGTTAGGTGTCAGAATCATTTCCCATCGCTTTGTTCTAGGAAACACGGAGACTATCTGTACGCGGCAAAATCAGAGGACTTAATTTCTCGCTATCAAGCCACTTCGGAAGAATACCTCGAGACCCCAAGGACGTGGAGTTACGACCGAGTCCCTTCCCTCATGGAAGGACGTGGAGTTGCGACCAAGTCCCCTCCCTCGGGGCTCGTCGAGGCCCGACCCAAAGAAGACAAAGGTCGAGGCTAGAGCAAAAGGGGAAGTTCCCAAGGCGCACGGCTAAGTCTGATAGAGCCGGCCTACCCAGAGCCTATGCCGAGGCGTCACATCTAGCCGTCCCATCCCCATGATTTTACAATTAATGAATGTTGTACCATAACCGGATTCCCCTCCTATATAAGGGGAACTTACGCTACTTTGTAAAGGGCTGATGTTGCTTAAACTATTCTCCATAAGACCAATAATATCTCTCTCTCTCTCTCTCTCTCTCTCTCTCTCTCTCTCTCTCTCTCTCTCTTTTCTCTCTAACTTGTTCGTTCGAGGCCACTTTAGCATTTATCACTTTCATACATGTTCTTCATTTATTGCTTGGTATTGGCCATAAAGAGTCTTGTTTGATCATACATTAACTGTTATCCCATTCCCGACTACCCTAATAGCTCGAGCTCGAGCCGGATATCGACCCCGAGGCTTCTTCATCGACTAGTCCGAGGCTCGGGCAGCAGGCCCCTGGGTTTGATTACTGCCCCGTTTTAGCTTGTATCTCTTCGTTAAACTTCATACTCTTAGCATCAACTGCTCTAACAAATAGCATAAAAATAAATCACGTATTTTTAGAATCTCATTTACAAATTTAATTGTTGTTACCATTTTCACGGTAAACAATTTCATTTATCATGTGCTTCTACCTTCTCTCTACTCTTGTCTTAATACAATGGGGTCGTTTTGTTTGTTAATAATATCTGTCTCTTTTCCGTTTCTCCTACACCAAAATACTGAGACTGAAAATTGATCTTGACACGAATAATAAAATAAAATATATATTAAAGAATAAATCACTCAATACACGAAGTAAATTAAGATAATAAAGACAAACCTCAGTATCTATCTAAGTTTTACTCTCTCCGGTTCACTTTAATTTTTTCGACTGTTTTCACATATATTAAGTAATCTATCTTTTAGCACTAATTAAAAATAAAATTGATTATATTAATCTTGATTTGTTCATTGGAAATATAAACACTTCTAGACTCTTTATCCCAAGGGCAACGTAAAAAAAATAAATTAATTTCTTTTTGATATCTCAAAAAATTAAATATTATGGATCATCAAAAAAAAATGAAAGTGAACGGCGAGAGTGTTAGACGAAGTTAACTCGGTACTTTATGCTATGGAAAGATACTAAATTATCCAATAAAATAATGAAAGTGCACGCAATTTTTGCTAACACCACATTATTTAAGAATAAAAGTGAAAATAACAAAGACAACATAAAAGGTTCTTTGTATATATACATAGCAAGGAGAGAGTAAAGATACTAAAAAGACAACATCATAGATAAAGAATTTTCTCCCTTCATCAAAAATCAATGGCTTCTACTCTTACTACTACCACTACTACTCCTCCAACATATGATGTTGAAGATCAAAGTGACACCACATTTTCAACTCCAGTTTTCCGGCCGACGACTCGCCGGAGTTCATCTCTCTCCTCTTCTCCATCTCATTCTTCCAACTCTTCCTTTGGTTCATCACTCTCTTTCCATGATCTTGAACATTCCCCATTTAGCCCAACTACTCCTTTTCAATTCTCAAAAGGGGTACCTTTTTCTTGGGAGCAAATTCCTGGTATTCCAAAACAAAAAATTTCCAGGAAAAATAGCTCTTCTTTAGGCCAACTTCTTCCATTGCCACCACCAGCTGGAAATACTATACCAAATTCATCCAAGAAAAATAGTTTTTTTGATGAGTTTTCTCCCAAAAAATGTGCTAATGAAAGCTTCAGAAAAGATCCATTTTTTGCAGCATTTGTGGAATGTTCCAAAGATGATGATGAGCATAAGAGTTTTGGTGATATTTGGAAAATTAGTTCGTCAAAGGTACCATCAATAAGAAGTTTAAGTGATAGATTTGGATTCATTAGTATGTATTCTTCTTGCAAAACCACTTGTACAGTTTCTGAATCCATTGTTTATATTCCAAGATCAAGAAATTATCGTCGGAGCTAGTCATGATAGGTTAAATATTTAAGTCTTACTATTTCGTGTTCAATGTTCTCGTTGTAATTTTCATGAACATTAAACCTATGGTCTCCTTTTCTGTTTTACTTTTTACTTGTGATTTTTATCTTTTTTTTTGGATTTAATGTAATGCAACGTGAGGACAAGTCACTGTGTTTGTCCTGAATTAAATATGGAGTAGTACAATTATGGATATGTTATTTATTTTTGGGTACCTGTGTGTAGTTGTCTCTGGTTGTTTCAATAGTTTTAACAGGAATAATTAAGTGTCAAATTGGTTTGTTTAATGTATTAAGAATTGTAAATTTTCGTCATATATTCATACAATCTTGCATGAAAATCCTACCTTCTGTATTCCGATCCATGTGACGATTTCATGGCATTTGAGTAAAAGTCACATAAGCCCCATGTGAAATTTTTGTATTTTGGAATAATTTTTGGACAAAAGACAATACATAAGACACACACTCAACCACTCACTCTAAGTACTGCAAACAAAGTTTTAGGTTCTCAAGAAAAAGAAAGAATCAAAATACAAATGTCTTGTTGTCAATATGAATAAATTCTTACTGTTGTAATCAAGACAAATATATAATTTATAAGCTAAGCTCGCTGCTTTTAGCTAAACGTCGTTTTTTTTGTGCTTGGCCATTTTGTTTTCTATCGTTTTTTTATACATAAGTAATTGACTATGATTAATTCAGATTCACGTTTTATAAGTTCCACTAAAGAGAAAGCAATTCCTACCAAAAATAACTAATTTATTTCTTGAATGCTATTGTTATTTTCTAAGGTTGAGATTTAAGTACATATATACTTGTTACTCATAAATCAATTGGATTCATCGATTGGAAACTAAAAAAAGATACTCAAGTACTTAAAGAGGTTGGACTAAAGAAAGAAATCAAGAATATAAAAGGTGAAGGCCTAAGGTAAGGTGAAGGCCTAAGGTGTCACTAACTTTTTATTTTGCCTTTTGGTCTGAACTTTTCAATGTCTTATCCTTCATTCCCACTTGTGATGAAAGATAAGCTTCTATAGCATCCAAGAGAAGTATGGACAAATAACTAAGCAACAAAGCATCCAAAAACCAAGTTTAGCAATGTGCAATGAAGCTTTATCAAAAACAAATATTGAAACTAGCTATTCCATCATTATATATTCTAAACCACTATGTTTTTGGAGGTTCAAGTTAGAATCATTCTCAGTGTCATAATCAAAACAGAAACAAAGGAATAGTAGACAAACTTTTATTTAAATGTAGTGACAAGGGAAATGGGCGCCTAGTGTCATTTTTTAAATATATACTAGGCTAGCTATCATTTGTTTCTTGTCACAAAAACTTCAATAATTTCAAAGAACTAAGGACTAAAAAATCAAGAAATAGTTGAAGCCATCATTATGAGGAAACAAAAAGGAAAATGGAACTTTAGAAACATCATGGTAGCTAGGAACAAACAGGAGGGAGCCTTGACATAACTTGTAAAGTTGTTATTATGTGATCAGGAGATCATGAATTCGAGCCATGAAAATAGTTATCTTGCAAAAATGTAAGATAAGATTGTATACAATAGATCCTTATAGTCCGGTTATTTCCTGGACCCCAAACATAACGGGAGCTTATTAGTGTAGGTGACTGCCTTTATGGTAGCTAGGAACAAACAGCTACAACTTAGCAAAAAACATAGTTCATGTCGTACTATTATTGGACCTCTTTGATATCTTATTAAGCAAGCGTTCACCACTCTTTAAGAAATATTGTGAGATTCATATAATGAAAGCCTTGGTGGGGCATTCTTTTTGTCAATTTACTAACAAAGAGTGTTGAAATATGATTAATAAGTAGGTCCACTTTAGACTTTCTACCCAGCAGTTCATAAATCCACATCATATTTAATTAAAAGCCAGTTCTTTAGGAAAATAGCATCAAACTTGAACTTCAATTTATATTATTATAACAATTAAAGCAAATTTCACTTAGCCAAATTAAAATACAGAAAAAATCTTGTGTATTTAATTAAGAGAGCAAGCCTTAGGTACCAATAGTGCATTTTAAAGCCATATATATGAGCATAAGTCTAAAGCGAATAACAACCTTAGTAAATTTGAGTTGTTACATTAATGTCGGAGTGGCTTAATTAGTGCGTAGCCTTGTGCGAGGTAGTAGAACAAACCTCAACAAAGTTGCTGAATTTAAAGGTGGAGGTCTATGTCAAGCCTTCCTTAATCGATCTTAATGACTAAATTTTGTAGACATACAACCTTCAGAAAATAATAATAATATATAAAGGGTACCTCTTCAGTAATGCCAGCAGCAGAGCATAACATATATAGTACTAATGCCGCTCATAAGTTATATCCTTTTTATCTATTAATAGTAAGTTTTATAGAAGGGTATCCTCTTTTAATTATATTTAAAATTATAATAATTAAAGTTGGGAGAAAAAAATTACATAAACTAATATAATAACATAATTGTTATTTGTACGTTTGGCAGTAGTTGCATGAGATTCTTTGTGCTTCGGATCAGGGAGCATTTTTATTTGATTTGGTCATTGTAAATCACATGTAAGATAGGTTGGACCATGGTGTATAAGCTTAGCTATCACAAAATCTGTTCGGATATTAATGCCTTTTTTCCAATAAAATATCTTTTTGGACTTCTGTTTATACGTATTTTCTTCAAATTATCCATTTATAAACTTGGTCTTAACTTAATCAGGGTAAGTAACTTCTATTTATACAATAAAGCATAATAGGGCCTCACCCTAAGTAAGCAACTACATTTATGTATTTTTAGACTCAAGGTACAACCATACGGGCCTAATGTACAATACCATATTCTAGTATCCATAATTAAGGTTAACTAAAACAAGGTTACCATGTGTGGCTAAACTTTGAATTAATTAAAACTAGTAATAATGATCACGTCTATCAAAGAGTACACGTAGCATACAGAGATGATAAAATGCATAAATTAAATCATATCTGAGATTGTTTGACCATATCTTACGTAAATATCCAGATATGCACTAGAATTGCAAAACTCTCTATGGTATTTAATTAACAGCCTGTTTAGCCAAATTTCAAAATTTGGTTATTTTTAGAGTACTTCTTTCCAAATGGAGTTGATATTCTTGCGTTAGTCCTCAATTTTTTTTTACTACTTCTGCCACTTTCAATTTACATGCATTACATTCCTCAATCCTTCTGCTTGTGTGAAACTCAAACTTTAAGCTTTTCAAACCTCAATCTTGCCAACTGAGTTCTTTTCATTAGTATATTGGTAGCTCTTTAATTACTAGCCAATTACTAGCCATGATTTAGGGGCATTTCTCAGTAAAATTGCACGGAGCGTCCTATTTGGTCGCCCCCATTTAACCTATACCAATTTTTTTTTTAAAACTTTTAAGTTGTACCCATTTTTTAAATAATTTCAACCCTCTTTCTCCTCCTCCTTCTCCTCCTTTGTTTTCGTCTTCAAGTTACAAAACAAATTGGTATTTATCTTCAGAAGCAACACTGCTTTAGTTATAAGGTCAATTTTTTTTAATTGAACAGTTCGACAGTTGTACTTTTGCTCCAAATTTACAGCAAATTAGTCTTAGGAAAAAGTTTAAGTTACCAGTAGGGTTTGCTTTGGATTGCTCACTGTTGGAAAGCGTTTTTGTAAGGCCAATTGTTTGTGTGCCCTTTGGAAATATATATATTTCTTGGTATGATTTTTGTGCAGTATATATTCATACGCCTCTCTACTTATTTTTGTTTGTTTGAGCACCGTTATTCCTTCTTTTGTGACATATAACGAGCATCTTGTGGCTTTCTTAAAAACATAACTTGCTCATTCTAGTCCAGCAAACAACCACTAGCTACAACTAAGGCAAAACAACAAAAATACAGCTAGAAAATTATAATTGACAAATACAACAAATTAACAAAAACTTCAACTCTAGAGTTGAAGTTTGTCAGTTACAAAGACAAAAACTTCAGCTCTAGAGCTGATGTTTCTCAGTTACAACACAAAAACTTTAGCTCTAGAGCTGAAGTTTCCCAGTTACAACACAAAAACTTCAGCTCTAGAGCTGAAGTTCGCCAGTTACAAAACAAAAACTTCAGCTCTAGAGCTGAGCTTCAGGCCCGGCTACTAGAATGCTGAAATTTTGCGTGATTGCCTTTGCTACTTCAGTCCCGTGTGCTGAAGTTATGCGAAAAAGCGGGTACGCTTGCAATTTTTTTTACAAAGCGGGCACAAGTTAAAATGTGACACAAAAAGCAGGTATAGATGCAAATGCCCCCATTTCTCAAGTTTTTTTTGTTTCTCATCCGGTGTCCGGTATCCGTATTGGAGCCCAATTATATTCGAATTCGCACCACGTAGGGCACATTCGAGGGGAAGCTCCCTACCAAGAATTTTTCATACTCAGGACTTGAACCCGAAACCTCTAGTTACGGCAAGGGCATTCCCATCTATTACACCATGGTGGTTTTCTCAAAGGTTAGTAAAGCTCAGAATTTCTTGGAATTTGCAATCCAAGGTTGTTCATAGAATCTCCACTGATGCAATTTCTTTTTCGGAACATGTCTGCAAGTCTGCTCATGAGAGAGGGAGCAATGAAATAAAAGTGAAGTGAAGTTGTTTTTGATTTAAGCATATCTTTCGCACAAAGTTACTATAATATGCTGTTTCTAGAGGGTATCTTGACTAATTGACTATTTAAGAATCTATTAGATGGAGTACTTATTATATTCAACTTTGTGTTTGCTATGATAGTTGTAGCCTCCAAATGAACAATTCTAATGGGAAAGAGATTAAAAGTATTTCTCTATTTGACTGTAATCATCTCGTTCTTCCAGAAATTCTGCTTGCAGAGAAAGTCTTGAAGCTCAAAAAGGTAAAAGTAGAGTAAATAACTAAGCCTGGTCAAGTAGTATCCATATATAAAGAATTTATCACTCCTTTTCAAGAAACACATTACAAAGAAAAAGGAAAGAGATTTTCAACTTTTAATCTCTTAGATCCCTTGAATGGCAGTTTTGGAGCAACGTTCAAGTTGTTACGGGTTTGAGTCGTAAAAATAAACCCTGTAGACTAAGAGGGTAAACGAGTGGGTCGGATATGGGACGGGTCTAGAAGGGGTAATGAAAAACGGATAAATTATTCGATCCGACCCATATTTAATACGAATAAAAAATGGGTTAACCGGCGGATAATTTTGGCAATCATATATATATATATATATACATGGCTTTTTCAAATATGATCACTTTTGGGATAATTCATATTCTTCCAAACTTGAGGAACCCCCAATTTGAAGGTTTACAAATGTAAAAGTTAAACCCATTGGTTATCCATTTACTAAATGGATAGTATGGTTCTTATCCATTTTTGACCCATTTTAAAAAAAAGTTTATTATCTAACCCATTTTAGTGGATAATATGGGTACATTTTGCCACCCCTAGGGTAGGCTGTCTACATCAAACCCCTAGAGGTACGACACTTTTCCGAACCCTACGTAAATGCAGAATACCTCGTGCATCGAACTGCCATTTTTAATCTATTAAATTTCTTGTGAGAAAAGGGAAAGAGAGCAATACAATTATTTATACTCTTCATCTGCGAGCTTAATACTAAATTATGCACCGACAAGGAAATGTAGATTGCAAGTATATTCCTCTAGTTATTTTCTCCTTTTATTTGTGGTCTCAAATTATGATGGCTACATAATGTCAAAATGCACGCATGCAACTTCTGAGGCACAAGTAAAATTAGTAAAGCTGGAAGCCACTAGATTGGTAAAACATTATGAATAACAAGTCACCAAAAACTTGTAAAAGTTAATTTTTTTACTATGTCTTTTTAGATATACTTCCAGATCTTGTGATGGTTATTTTATTTATTTTCAAGAGTCGCCAAAAATGTTTAGTCAGATTATTAAAATATGTTTTATCATTTTGATGAAACAATGCAACTTACAGTAGTTTTCAATGATCTTGTGATGGTTGTTTTATTTATTTTCAAGAGTCACCAAAAATGTCTAGTCAGATTATTAAAATATGTTTATCATTTTGATGAAACTATGCAACTTACAGTAGTTTTCAATAATTTTTCAAGTCTAATATAAAATATTAATCCAATAATTGAATAGAATTTAAGTTTAGCTTTGAATAAAATGAATCAAAGTAAATATCGACATCTGGAACATTTAATTTGTGATTAAACAGTCTTCATCATTGAAAAGTTTTATATTAATCCTAGCGAGAAGAAAACCATATTATTTCTAACTACCAACTTTAATTTAAATCATGAGCGTCGCATTTTGTTATCCAAAAATAGCAAATTTACATGAGTCCCACATCTAAAGCATTTATTACTAGCCACCATGGTAGAAATTTCTCCAAGTTTTCCTATTAATATCAATACCTCAATTATTGAAGTACCATACTTGATGTGTAATTATTATTATTTTGACTTTCTACTTAGTGTAAAAAATATTAGGTGATGAAAATTTTGAAAAATATTATGTTAACATTGAACGTTTCCTTAAATGTTACATAAGTTTTTGTAAATGCTAGCAATGAATGTAAGATGGCTCGAAAACCACCGTTAAAACAAGTTCATAGAAAAATCCATAGAACTCTATTTTATAAATTTAAACCATTTGTAAATGCCTAAATTTTGTTTTTTCTTTTACATTATATTTTAAATAATTATTATGTGTGTAGTTATAAGTTTTGAATTAGATTATCATTAAATAGTTTGATAAGGGGTTAAGGGATTAGGTTGATGCTTTATTTAGCCGAATTGGGCCAAAACTAGCCCACAAATTCGAGCCAGGATCCGGTCCAGGCCATGTGATTTGGGAGACGCCCAAAATGGCATCATTTTGATAAATGAAGCAACATCAAATCTCAACCCTTCATCTCTTCCTCATCCAACGACCATCATTTGATCTCTCTTCTAGGTATTTAAGACTTAGAGAGGCCAAAAATTTGCCACATTTTTTCCTTAATTATTTTCTTTCTTCCTCTCTCTTTACTCTCTCCTTTCTCAACCGTCCGCCGCTGGAAATCGCCCAACGGCGGCCAACCTCCAAACACCCCCAAATTACACCAATCTTTTTCTCTTTTCATCCTCTACCCATATCCAAACCCCAAATCCCCGAAATTACCCTCAATCTCACCAAATCTACCCCTAAACCTAAAAAACCTAGCTATCGCCACCCTAAATTCGGCGAGCTCTAACCTTCTACACCCCACAAAACCTACATAAACGTGTAGATCTCAAGGAGATCTAAACTTTTCCCATAGATTTACCCCGAAACTTCGCATCACCGGCCAGCCACCCTCACCACCTTACTGTCTCCTTACTGCCACTACCTTTGCCTCCTATTTCTCTCCTCACACTGGCCTCAAGCGAGGTGTATTGTGGATTTCACCAAAATCACTCTCCGATTTACCAGAGTTTATGGTTTCGATGAAAATCAACAATGGAAGCTCGTTCGAGTCGTGACATTTCTATCACAACGAGTCGTACCACTCCCTTGGGCATTGGAATTGCTGGTATACCGTAATTTTATTACCTGTCCCTAATTTAATTTTGTAATTGTGTTTAGTTTGTAGTAATGGTCCAAATTATATTTCTATTCATTTTTTATTCATGTGTGATCATAATTCTAATTTTGTTGTTAGTTAGTGATCAATTGTCCAGCATTGTTTTAATTGTTAAAATCTATTTGTTTGGTTTATGCATTTGTCTGAATCAGTGTTGTTAATCCACGATCAGTGATTCATATTAGTTTCATTGACAATTACTAATGCTAGTCGTTGCTTAATTCTTTCGAGTCATGTATTAGTTAGTCGTTTAGTTTGTCATTAAGTTTTTGATTTTGTCATGACCCGGATTTCTCACCGTCGGAACCGTGATGGCGCCTAACATCGCACTCGCTAGGCAAGTCAACGTTAGAGTTATATTCACCTTTTTCCATTACATTTTTATAGTCAAAATTAACAAGCTAAATTAAACTGAAATAGATGAGGAAGTACATAATAAACCGGTTATCTAATTACTATTAACAATACCAAAACTGTTATCACCCAAAAACTAGTATCACAATCCACGAACGTACTACGAGTTACTACAAATACTGGTCTGAAAAAAATTACATCTGTCTCGAAAGAAAGGAAAACAGGAAAGTATAAACATAGGAGGGGACGTCAGGGTCTGCGGACGCCTACAGGACTACCTTGGGTCTCCTAGATGAATGCCTACAACCGACCTCTCGATCAGCCATAACCAGCTCCAAAATCTGCACATAAAGTGCAGAGTGCAGTATCGGTACAACCGACCCATGTACTAGTAAGTGCCGAGCTTAACCTCGATGAGGTAGTGACGAGGCTAAGGCGGGGCATTTACAATATAACCTGCATACAGTTTATAATAATGCAAAAGGAAGTACGAAACGAAATGGAACAGTAACTTGCAGTAGAAAAATAAATACGGAACCCAATTATCCTGCCAGTACTCAACTATAACCAATCCTTAAGAGAGTTACAATGCTACAGAATAAAATCACAGCAGAGGAAGAATACATAAACAACAAAATGATGCGATGCGCATCCCTATCCCACCATATCATCTGTAACAATATGAAAATCACCCTTATTACTCATGTTGCAGCGTGCAACCTGATCCCACCAGTACAACCTTATTGCTCCTCAATATATCACCATTATTCCTCCTGTTGCGGCGTGTAACTCGATCCCACCTATCCACCATTATTACTCATATTGCGGCATGCACCCGATCCCACCAGACAATCATATTTCACCCTTATTCCTCCTCAATATATTACCCTTATTCCTCATGTTGCAGCGCGCAACCTGATCCTACCATATCAGTATCAATCACACAATAAGAACAAGTATTTCACTATTTAACTCAAAACCCTCCACAACATATGCCTCAAACCAAAGCATACGGAAATCTATACAATTATGAAACTTCATCAATTAATACTACGCAACGAGACCAACCAAAGTGTACCATGAAACACCGGTAAACCAACTTAAACCAATAATAAGATACAATGAACTACGGAACAATTAATACCTTCAATAAAAAAACAACATCTAACCAGAAGCAATTAGACAGGGAAACTCCACTAAGCATGTAGCAGTTAAGACAAGAAAATAATATATTAGGAACAGGGAAGGGAACAGGCTAAACAGATAATTTGGCGGCGCATAGGTACTCGTCACCACACCTATATGCCACATACATGGAATTTCACATAGCAAATAAGTCGGAAATTCCTAATCCCTCAAGTCAAGGTTAGACACAACACTTACCTCAATCCACCGGCCAATTCAAAGCTTAATTACTGTTTTTCCTCTAGGTTCCACCTCCAATCTACTTCTATCTAGTCATAATTAATTTAATAACATCAATTATTGCTAATCAATCCCAATGCATAATTATAGGTTTCCCAATATTTTTCAAAAAACGTCAAAAATCGACCTCGGGCCCGCCGAACCAAAATCTGAAATTCAAACCAAAACTCGATTACCCATTTACCCCTGAGCCTGAATATACAATTAGTTTTGGAATCCGACCTCAATTGAGGTCCAAATCCCCAAATTTTGAAATTCCTAAGTTCCACGCAAAAATTCCCAATTCCACCATGAAAAAACGTAGATCTAGGATGAAATCTTGTGAAAAAAAGTAAAAGATTGAAAGAAATGAGTTAAGAATCATTTACCTATGATTTGGGAAAGAAAAAGCCTTTGGAAAGTCATCTCTTATATTCTAGGTTTTGAAAAATGGGAGAATGAATGAAAAATCCCGTCTAAGTCACTTTTACACAACTGCAGATGTCGCATTTGCGACCAGAGTTTCGCAATTGCAAAGCTCGCAAATGCGAAGGTCCCATCGCAAATGTGAGAACACTTACACCTCTGCTGCATTCGCAATTGCAAAGGAAAATTCGCAATTGTGAACATGAACCCCCGCAAATGCGACAAAATGATCGCATTTGCGCTCACTTCCCCTTCCTACCTTACTTCACAAATGCGAAGAAATCTTCGCAAATGCGAGAATTTCTGGCCCAGCCTTCCTTCGCAAATGCGATGAAGGCCTCGTAAATGCGGAACCTGTGGGGTTCGTAATTGCGATGCCTGATCTCGCAAATGCGAGATCACAGGTTCAGCCATACCAACAAAATTTTCTAAGTTTCAAAACACTTCGTAGCCTATCCGAAGCTCACCCGAGCCTTTCGGGTTCCAAACCAAACATGCACACAAGTCATAAAATATCATACAAACTTGCTCGTGCGATCAAATCGCCAAAATAACATCAGAAACTACGGATTTAACACCAAAACACATGAAATCCTTAAGAACAATTGAAATTTCTCTTTTCTCAACCGGATGTCTGAATCACGTCAAATAAACTCCGTTTTCACCAAATTTCACAGACATGATTGAAATATCATATTAAACCAGTATCAGGCTCCGAAACCAAAATACGGGCCCGATACCAACGAGATCAAAGATTTATCAATTTCTTTAAATCCTTAGATTTTCAGTTTAACAATTTTTCACAAAAATTCATTACTCGGGCTAAGGACCTCCAAATCCGATTCCGTGCATACGCCCAGGTCCCATATTTTAATACGGACCCACCGGGACCGTCAGAACATGGGTCCGGGTTCGTTTACCTAAAACGTTGACTGACTCCAATAGAAATTAACTTTTTAAGCCAAAAATTATTATTTTATCAATTTTCCGCATAAAGGCTTTTCCGGAAATAGGGTCGGACTGTGCACGCAAATCGAGGAGTAAGAAAATGACTTTTTGAAGACCTCGGAACACGGAATTGAGTTCTAAAACAGAAGATGACCTTTTGGGTCATCAGATTCTCCACCTCTAAAACAACCATTCATCCTCAAACGGACATATAAAAGTACCTGAGTCGGTGAAAAGATGGGGATATCTACTCCGTATATCGGACTCGGACTCCCACGTAGCTGCCTCAATAGGCTGACCTCTACACTGTACACGGACCGAAGGATAACTCTTCGATCTCAACTAATGAACCTGCCGGTCTAGAATAGCTATCGGCTCCTCCTCGTAGGTCAAATTATTGTCCAACTGGACAGTATTGAAATCTAACACGTGAGATGGATCGCCGTGATACTTCTGAAGCATGGACACATGAAACACTGGATGCACTGTTGATAAGCCTAGTGGCGACGCAAGTCTGTAGGCCACCTCTCCCACTCGATCAAGGATCTCAAAAGGCCCGATGAAACTAGGGCTTAACTTTCCCTTCTTCCCAAACCGCATCACACCCTTCATGGGTAACACTCGAAGCAACACTCTCTCTCCGACCATAAATGCCACATCACGAACTTTATGGTCCGCATAACTCTTTTGCCTGAACTGAGCTGTACGAAGTCTATACTGAATGATCTTAACCTTATCCAAGGTATTCTGTACTAAATCTGTACCTAATAACCGAGCCTCCCCTGGCCCAAACCACCCAACCGGTTATCGACACCGTCTACCATATAATGCCTCACAGCGAGCCATCTGGATTTTTGAATGATAGCTGTTATTGTAGGCAAACTACGCTAACGACAAGAACTGATCCCAAGAACCTCCAAAGTCAATAACACATGCGCTGAGCATTTCCTCCAAGATCTGAATAGTACGCTCGGACTGTCCGTCCATCTAAGGATGAAATGTTATGCTCAACTAGACCCGTGTACCCAACTCACGTTGTACTGCCCTCTAGAAGTGCGAGGTAAATTGCATACCTCGATAAGAAATGATAGACACGGGAACACCATGAAGACGAACAATCTCACAGATATAAATCTCTGCCAACCGCTCTGAAGAGTAGGAAACTACCATATGAATGAAATGCGCTGACTTGGTCAGTCTATCCACAATAACCCAAACTACGTAGAAATTCCTCTGAGTCTGTGGGGTCCAACAACAAAGTCCATAGTGATACGCTCCCACTTCCACTCAGAAATCTCAATCTTCTGAAGTAAACCACCAGGTCTCTGATGCTCTTACTTTACTTGCTGACAATCCAAACACCGAACTACATATGTAACAACATCCTTCTTCATCCTCCTCCAATAAATAATGCTGCTGCAAGTTCTGATATATCTTAGCGTTGCCCGGATGAATAGAATACCGGAAACTGTGGGCCTTCTCTAGAATCAACTCGCGAAGCCCATCCATTTTAGGCACACAAACATGACCATGCATCCTCAAGACTCCATCATCTCCAACCGTAACCTGCTTGGCAACACCGTGCCGCACTGTGTTCCTAAGGACAAGCAAATGAGGGTCATCATACTGCCGATCCCTAATACACTCAAACAAGGAAGAACTAGCTATTGTACAAGCTAAAACACAGCTGGGCTCAAAAATATCCAACCTCACGAACTAATTGGCCAAAGCCTGAACATCTAATGCAAGCGATCTCTCACCGACTAGAATATACGCAAGGCTACCCATACTAACTGACTTCCTGCGAAAAGCATCGGCCACCACATTGGCCTTCCCGGGATGATACAAGATGGCGATATCATAATCTTTCAATAGCTCCATCCACCTTATCTGCCTCAAATTGAGCTCCTTTTGCTTGAAAAAATATTGTAAACTCTTATGATCCGTGAACACCTCACACGACACACCATATAAATAATGCTTCAAAATCATCAGCGCGTGAACAATGGATGCCAACTCCAAATTATGAACTGGATAATTCTTATCGTGAATCTTCAACTGCCGCAAAACATATGCAATAATCCTGCCACCCTGCATTAGTACCGCACCAAGTCTAATACGAGATGTGTCTCAATATACTGTATAGGGCCCTGAATCTGCGGGCAACACCAACACCGGCGCCGTAGTCAAAGCTGTCTTGAGCTTCTGAAAGATTGCCTCACACTCGTTCGACCATCTAAATGGGGCACCCTTCTGGGTCAACCTGGTCATCGGGGCTGCTATAGATGAAAACCCTTCCACAAACCGACGGTAATAACCTACCAAACTGAAGAAACTCTGGATCTCTATAGCTAATGTGGGTCTATGCCAGTCCTTAATTGCCTCAATCTTCTTAGGATCCACCTGAATACCCTTTGCTAATACAACGTGACCCAAGAAAGCAACTAAAATCAACCAAAGCTCACATTTCAAAAACTTAGCATACAACTGGCTATCCCTTAGAGTCTGGAGAATGACTCGAAGATGCTGCTCATGCTCCCCTCGGCTGCAGGAGTAAATCAAGATATCATCAATAAAAACAATCACAAAAGAATCTAGATAGGGCTTGAACACCCGGTTCATCAAATCCTTAAATGCTGCTGGGGCATTTGTCAATCTAAATGACATCACTAGAAACTCATAATGCCCATTCGAGTCCGAAAAGCTATCTTAAGGACATCGGATTCCCTAATCCTCAACTTATGGTAGCCAGACCTCAAGTCGATCTTCGAAAATACCTTGGCACCTTGAAGCTGATCAAATAAATTATCAATCCTCGGCAATGGATACTTGTTCTTGATGGTAACTTTGTTCAACTACCGAAAGTCTATGCACATCCTCATCGACTCATCCTTCTTCTTTACAAACAATACCGACGCACCCCAGGGCGAGACACTAGGTCTAATAAAGCCCTTATCAAGAAAATCTTGCAACTGCTCCTTCAATTCTTTCAACTCTGGTTGGGCCATGTGGTACGTCGGAATAGAATTGGGGTGAGTGCCCGGAGCCAAATCAATGCAAAAGTCAATATCCCTATCGGGTGGTATCCCTGGCAGGTCTGTAGAAAATACCTATGGGAACTCCCTAACAACTGGTACCGAATCCATGGAAGGAACCTCCGCACTAGAATCACGAACACAAGCCAAATAAGCTAAACACCCTTTCCCGACCATATGCCAAGCATTCATATAGGAAATAACCTGTTGGTAGACTGACCAAAAGTCCCTCTCCACTCTAATCGAGGCAACCCCAGCAATGTTAAGGTCACGGTCTTGGCGTGATAGTCCAATATGGCATGATAAGGTGAAAACCAATCGATCCCCAAAATGACATTGAAATCAACCATATCGAGAAGTAGGAGATCTACGTTGGTCTCGAGATCACCAATAATAACCATACACGAGCAATAGGCATAATCTACAATGATAGAATCACCCACAGGTGTGGAAACATACATAGGGGCACTCAAACAATCACGAGGCACAACCAAATATGAAGGAAAATAAGAAGACACATGGGAGTATGTATACCCTGGATCAAATAGAATTGAAGCATCTCTACTACAAACCGAAACAGTACCTGTGATAACAGCATCGGATGCCTCAACCTCAGGCATGGCTGAGAAAGCATAACATCGGGTCTGGGCCCCACCACTCCGAACCATATCCCTGGGACGACCTCTTGCTAGCTGGCCTCCAGCTCTAGCAGCCTGGCTCCACCTCTAATGGCCTGACTTCCACCTCTAGCGGGCTGACCCATACCTCTAACTCGCTAAGGCGGTGCTGGGATAATGGCACGAGAGCCCTGCTATTGTGGCTGAACACCCAGCAATCTCGGACAGGTCCTCTGGATATGCCCATACTCACCACACTCGAAACATCCATCCTGATACTGTGGCTAAGAAAGCTGAGACTGACACTGACGATCCGGCTGACCGCGATAATAACTCTGAAGAGTAGGTGCTCTAATGGGAGCTGGCGATGCACTATAAGCTGGCTTCCTTAAAAGAGGTACATAAGGACCATGACCCCCTAAAGCTCCATGGGATGTCTGAAGTGCTGAATGAAACGGCCGTGGAGGATGGCCCCTACCAAAAGTACCCCGACCTCCAGAGGAGGCCCCACTGAATCTACTGGAGTGAGGAGGACTCTTGTCAGACCCTTGACCACTCTCTTGAGCTAAAACCATCTCAATTTATCTAGCCACATTGGCTGCATCCTGGAAAGAAATCTCACTCCCTGTCTCCTTAGCCATCTGCAATCTGATAGGTTAAGCAAGTCCCTCAATAAACCTCCTCACCCTCTCTCTCTCTCTCTCTCGGTGGGAAGTATAAGAAGAGCATGATGGGACAAATCAAAAAATCTAGTGTCGTACTGAGTGATAGTCATAGAACTCTGCTGAAGGCGCTCGAACTACCTCCGATAGTCCTCTCCCTGAGTGATAGGAAGATACTTCTCCAAGAATAGCTAAGAGAACTGGTCCCAAGTGAGAGCTGGAAACCCCGCTGGTCTAGCCAAACAATAATTCCTCCACCATTTCTTGGCGGAACCTGACAGACGAAAGGTAAAAAAGTCGACCCCATTGGTCTCCACTATCCTCATGTTCCGTAATACCTCATGACAACTGTCCAGATAGCCCTAGGGATCCTCTGAAGATGTACCTCCACAGGTAGTGGTGAAAAGCTTGGTAAACCTATTCAATCTCCACAAGGCCTCAGAAGACATAACTGATCCATCGCTGATCTGTGCTATAACACCCAGCGGAACTACCCCAACTGGCTGAGCTGTTGGAGTCTGAAATTGGAGAGCCATTTGCTCTGGGGTGTGAGTAACGGATGTTTGTGCTCCTACCCCACCTTGAGAGATGGCTGGTGCTACAAGGAATGTACCAGTCTGAGTAACACTCTCCATAAGGCCCACTAGATGGACCAAAGCATCCTGAAGTACTAGGGTAGCGATGAACCCCTCTGGAACCTGAGCTGGCCCTACTAGAACGATCTGGGCTGGAGCTTCCTCATGAAACTTTGCTTGAGGCTCCGCCGCTGGTGCTGTTGCTCGAGCTCTAGGTAGAGCCTTGCCCTTGCCTCGGCCTCTAGCACGACCTCGGCCTCTAGCACGACCTCGGCCTCGTCCTCTGCCCCTCGTAGGAGCTGCCACTAGGGGCTCGGGCTGCTGATCAGCTGATAAAGCGGTACATGTTCTCTACATCTATGAAGGATCAGAGTAGAGAGTTCAATTAGCATTGACAGATCAAATCGCACGACAGAAGAATAGAAGTGAAATTGTTCCTAACTCTATAGCCTCTGGGGATAAGCACAGACGTTTCCGTACCGATCCCTCAGACTCTACTAAGCTTGTTCGTGAATTATGAGACCTAGGCAACCTAGTGCTCTGATACCCACTTGTTACGACCTATATTTCCCTCCGTCGGGACCGTGATGGCGCTTAACATTGCATTCGCTAGGCAAACCAACGTTAGAGTTATATTCACCTTTTTCCATTATATTTTTATAGTCAAAATTAACAAGCTAAATTAAACTGAAATAGATGCAGAAGTACATAGTAAACCAGTTATCTAATTACTATTAACAATACCAAAACTGTTATCACCCAAAAACTGATGTCATAATCCACAGACATACTACGAGTTACTACAAATACTGGTCTGAAAGAAATTACATCTATCTTGAAAGAAAGGAAAACAAGAAAGTATAAACATAGGAGGAGACGCCAGGGCCTGCGGATGCCTACAGGACTACCTTGTGTCTCCTAGATGAATGCTTGCAACCGACCTCTTGATCAGCCACAACCAGCTCCAAATCTGTACAGAAAGTGTAGAGTGAAGTATCAGTACAACCGACCTCATGTACCGATAAGTGCCGAGTCTAACCTCGATGAGGTAGTGACGAGGCTAAGGTGTGCATTTATAATATAACCTGCATATAGTTTATAATAATGCAAAAGGAAGTACGGAACGAAATGGAACAGTAACTTGCAGTAAAAAAATAAATACGGAACCCAATTATCCTGCCAGTACTCAGCAATAACCAATCCTTAAAAGAGTTACAATGCTATAGAATAAAATCACAGCAGAGGAAGAATACATAAACAATAAAATAATGCGGTAGGCATCCCAATCCCACCATATCATCAGAAACAATATAAATATTCACCCTTATTACGCCTGTTGCGGCGTGCAACCTGATCCGACCAGTCCACCCTTATTGCTCCTTAATATATCACCCTTATTCCTCCAGTTGCGGCGTACAACCCGATCCCACCTGTTGACCATTATTACTCCTGTTGAGGCGCGCAACCCGATCCCACCAGACAATCATATTTCACCCTTATTCCTCTCTAATATACTGCCCTTATTCCTCTTGTTGCAACGTGCAACCCGATCCCACTATATCATTATCAATCACACAATAAGAATAAGTATTTCACTATTTAACTCAAAACCCTCCACAATATTTATACCTCAAACCAAAGCATACGGGAATCTATACAATTATGAAACTTCATCAATTAATGCTACATAACGAGACCAACCAAAGTGTACCATGAAACACCGATAAACCAACTTAAACCAATAATAAGATACAATGAACTACAGAACAATTAATACCTTCAATAAAGAAAACAACATCTAACCAGAAGCAATTAAACAGGGAAACACCACTAAGCATGTAGCAGTTAAGACAGAAAATCAAATAAGTCAGGGATTCTAATCCCTCAAGTCGAGGTTAGACATACACTTACCTCAATCTAACGGCCAATTCAAAGCTCAATTACCGTTTTCCTCTAGGTTCTACCTCCAATCCACTCGCATCTAATCATAATTAACTTATTAACATCAATTATCGCTAAAGAAATCAATTTCAATGCATAATTATAAGTTTTCTAATATTTTCTCCAAAAAGTCAAAAACTGACCCCGGACCCGCTTGGTCAAAACTCGAAATTCGAACCAAAACCCGATTATCCATTCACCCCGAGCCCGGATATACAATTGGTTTTGGGGTCCGACCTCAATTTGAGGTCCAAATACCCAAATTTCAAAATTCTTAAGTTCTACCCAAAAATCCCCAATTCCACCATGAAAACCCCTAGATTATAGGAAAACATCTTGTGTAAAGAAGTAAAAGATTTAAAAAAATGAGTTAAGAATAATTTACCTATGATTTGGGGAAGAAAAAACCTTTGAAAATCGTCTCTTATGATCTAGGTTTTGAAAAATGAGAGAATGAATGAAAAATCCCGTCTAAGTCACTTTTAGACAACTGCAGATATCGCATTTGCGACCCGAGCTTCGCAATTGCGAAGCTCGCAAATGCGAGAACCCTCACAACTCTGCTGCCTTCGCAATTATGAAGGAAAGTTCGCAATTGTGAACATGAACCTCCGCAAATGCGACAAAATGATATCATTTGCGATCACTGCCCCTTCCCACCTTACTTCGCAAATGCGAAGAAATCTTTGCTAAAGTGAGAACTGCATGCCCAACCTTCTTTCGCAAATGCGATAAAGGCCTCGCAAATATGTAACCTGTGGTGTTCGCAATTGCGATGCCTGATCTCGCAAATGCGAGATCAGAGGCCTGCAACAATTCAGCTATACCAGCAAAATTTTCTAAGTTCCAAAACACTCCGTAGCCTATCCGAAACTCACCCCAGCCCTCGGAGCTCCAAACCAAACATGCACACAAGTCTTAAAAAAAATCATACGAACTTACTCGTGTGAAAATAACATAAAAAACTACGGATTTAACACCAAAACACATGAAATTCTTAAGAACACTTGAAATTTCTCTTTTTTCAACCGAACGTCCGAATCACGTAAAATAAACTCCGTTTTTACCAAATTTCATAGACATGACTTAAATATTATATTAAACCTGTACCGGGCTCCGAAACTAAAATACGGGCCCGATACCAATGAGATCAAACATTAATCAATTTCTTTAAATCCTTAGATTTTCAACCATCGAAACACGGGCACGGGTCCGTTTACCGAAAACAGTGACCGAAGTCAACAAAATTTAACTTTTTAAGGCAAAAATTATTATTTCATCAATTTTCCACATAAAGGCTTTTCCGAAAATACTTCCAGAACTATGCACGCAAATCGATAAAGTAAAAATGAGGTTTTAAAGATCTCGAAATACGAAATTGAGTTCTAAAATAGAAGATGACTTTTTGGGTCATTATAGGTTTAGTCGATCAGTTTTGTTAATCACCTCACTATTAATATGTTTTTGCTTTCCATTAGTTTTTGAGTCTCAATATTCATATTTGATTTTTCATATTTCGTTTTTTTAAGGTAGTAAGTTTCATTAATGTCTTCACTGATCAATGCATTATTTTGTTGATTTTAATCATTAGGTTATAAGTTCTCTTGGTTAATTATTAGTTAAAAGTTCTAGTTACTTCTTTGTTGTTTGGTTTCAAACTAGGTTTGATACTGATTTAGTTAAAATCTAAAGTTTAGATGGGTTTGATCATGAATTAGGGTACTAGTAGCCTACTTTTTACTAATAAGGTGGCTGAAAATATATTTTTTGCTGAAAATATATTTTTTCTCTATACTTCTGCCACAACAGGTTTTCAGGCTGTTCTTTCACCTTTTGGATAACCATTAAATAATGTTTAGTACACAAAGTCAGTCCTTTTTTGACAGACTTTTGATGAACCAAAATCTGTCCAAAAAATGGGTTTCTTTGCCTACTTAAGGGCTGCCCTTTCATCAATTTTCGCACACACTCTATCACACATTTGCTGGATATTTTTACACACTAATACTACTTTGTGAGTAAAAAGAGGGCAACTGAACATCAAAGAGTGAGCTGAAAATTCTGAGCTTTGTAAGTGTCTTTTAGAGTGCAAAACCTTTAAGAAAAATAGAAAGATCCCTTAGGCAATTTGTGAAGTTGATAGCTACTAGTTTCAAGCATCCTTGTTGAGTTTTCTGGCTTGTCTAAATACTTAAGTTGCTGTTGTTACTACTGTCCTTGCTGAGTTTTCCTTGCTGCTGAATTTCTGCTATTGCATTGCTCTATTTAATTATTCTACAAATTAGGTAACTTTCAAATTCTCATATTGCAGATTCTTGATGATAATAAGAAGGATTTAATCTCGTTTTGGCTGATGAAACATGTTATCAACATGTAAATATGTTAGGAATTAGCTAAATTATCAGTTCTTCTTTATATATATGACTGAAACTGCATTCTGCTAAGTCTTTTAGTTAAGGAGAAGAAACGTTTTGTTGTAAGAATATCAGCATGTGCATATGTAACAACTATTTTGGTTTCTTTTGTCTTTACTTCATTTTTTACTTTTATAACCTTAAGCTGGCCTTTTAGTGTTAGAAACACTAAATAATATTCTTTTCGTGGTGGAGTTGATTAAAATTGTGGAATAATATATGGTGAATTTGCTGGTGAGAGTTTAGGTTAATGGAGAAAAATAGTGAAATTGGCTATTAGAGATGTGCAAGTTTAATTATTTAAGTTCTTGTTTAAGTTAGCGTTAGATGATGTGGTAATACTTAATAGAGGTAGATTTTTGAAATTAATAAAAGAGAAGTTGGACTTGAGTAAATAGGCTACATAAATTTGTGCATAGCTAGTCTCGTTGGGTTGTATTAGTAAACTAGAACTACAGATTATTTGGGCCGAATGAAATCAAATTCTCCAGACCCATGAACACAACATTTCAGCTGGCCCATTTTTGTATATATTTCTGCTAGGCCATTTCGTGATAAACATGCTAGCAAGCACATTTTTCGTAAAATTGCACGGTATAGCCAGTTTTCAGACTGTTCATTCAAAAATAGCCAGCGTTTACGAAGTTAATGAAAAATAGCCACTATTTTACTGCAACAGAGACCGGTCCAGCGTAATATACTGGAGTTCGATGCATCTGTGTATGAACTCCAACATATTATGCTGGACCGGTATACTTTGCTGACTCCAGTATATTATACTGGACAATTATACTTGCTGGAACTCCAGTATATTATGCTGGAGTTCTAGTGTGCTTATGCTGGAACTCCATCATATTATGCTGGAGTTCCAGCATACTTATCCTGGAACACCAGTATAATATGCTGGAGTTCAAGCATACTTATGCTGGAACTCCAGTATAATATACTAGCGTATTTTTCGGGTTTTGAACAATGTTTTCGCTCAGATTTATCTTTACATGAAAAGTGACGACCAGTTGTAATCTGACTATTTTTGAACGACCAGTTATAAATCTGGCTATTTTTGAATTTCTCCCACATTTTTCCTTAAATAATTTCAGCAGGTCCAATGTCAATAAAGGTTTTAAGTTGATCCATGGGCTCTTTACATAGCTAAGCAATATTAAAAAACATAATACATCTTGGTAGCAACAAACTTAATATTTCAATAGTACCAAAAAAAAAAAATATTTCTTCTATAGCATATTCTAACAAAAACCCAAACCCCAACAATATGCCTAACATCTAGCACCTTTGTAACATAAGGATTTGTTCCTTATTTAACTCCCAAACTTCCTTAATCCCCCAACACTACCGATTTTATTCCTGTTTGCTTTTTAGATAATACATATATTATTTAACATGTAGTTTTTGTTATTAGCTCAAAGTGGACCACCTACTTTTTAAAAGAAGAGATGGGCCTAGCATATTAATTGGCTCCTTTATTTAATATTATTTTTATTAATAATATTATTCTTCGTTTATTCCATAAATGGTAATTTCTTTTACAATTCTAACACATTTTAAAAATAAGCTGGCCCTCAGATTAAAAAATTACTTTTATTCTAATAATATTAATTTCATTTCTCTCTCATCATTATAGTAAAACTTTCCCTTTTTCACTCTTTTGTAACGGCAATCCCCCTCCCTTACTTTGTTGCTGCTACCTTCTATCTCCATTCTTATATATATATATATATATATATATATATATATATATATATATATATATATATATATATATATATATATATATATATATATATATATATATATATATATATATATATATATATATATATATATATATATATATATATATATATATATATATATATATATATATATATATATATATATATATATATATATATATTTTCAACTAAAATATGCATACATTTTTTTGTTTATATGTGTGTGTGTTACGACCCAAACCGATGGGCCGCGACGGGTGCCTGAGTCCTATCTGTCAAACACTCCTAAGCACGCGTCTAAGATATGAACCTCTATAACATCTACTGCATTACGAAAATAACATACGTGAAGGAAACCTGCCATCAAGGCATATGTACGTATTCGTGTAGAATACAGTGGGCGAGCCAGCAAGGCCGCTATAGACAATTATACATCCAAAACTGAAAGTCGACAAGGCCACATACAACCCAACTAGACATACTGTCTACAGACCTCTAATAAAAATATAATTGTACAAAGACGGGACTGAGCCACATTATATATATATATAAACGTATCGTACCAAAACAAAAAGTAGCTTCGGATCAAGTGGAGCATGTCAACTCTCGCTGATCAAGAATCCTAAGAAGGGGGACCGTCGGCTTGCCTACTTGCACCTGCGGGCATGAAATGGAGGCCCCGTGAAATAGGGCGTCAGTACGAAAAATGTACTGAGTATGTAAGGCATGAAAATAAGTACGTAAAATACATAGATGAAACATGGAATACAGAAATACCTTTAAATCTGAATAACTCTGTAAATTTTGGAACGTTTATAATAGCATGCACATGTGTATGAATGTCGTGACATGTATAGGTATGGGTGTACATAATATCATCAAGCCACTGAGGGCATCCCATCATATCGTCTCGGCCACTATGGGTAACATCATCAACATATATCAGCTGATCAGGTGGTGGTGCGTATATAACGCCATAACCTCTTCCCATATCGCATATACATATACATACATATATACGCATATATAATGCCATTTTAATCATATTTCAGCCACTGTGGGCAACATCATCATCATATACCAGCTGATCAGGTGGTGGTGCGTATATAACACCATAGCCTTTTCCCATATATATTTACATATATAAGCGTATATAATGCCATCTGGTTATGGATCAATGCACATGTATAACTGAGTAAAATGCATGAAAAATACATAATAATCTCAATATTTCCTTCCGGATACACTTTTCTAACTGCATATTATTCTGAGACATATGAACAGAAGATAATAATAATTCTCATGCGGAATCAAGAATATAGACACCCCTACTATTTCTATTAATAAAGTAATTTATAGAAACTGTGTATTTGCTTGTTTCTTCAATATAATTTGGACCATGCCAAAAGAAAGAAGAGAAGACCTTAACATACCTGGAGTAGGAAAAACTCCGTATAATATTTCGTTGGAAAACCTTCGTTGATTGAACGAAATTTGCCTCCACTTCTTAAAAATTCACGGACAAAACTTGTTTCTGGTTCTTAAAATTTTGGAACGAAACAATTCTGGTTTCTTGAAATTGAGAGGAAAGCGTCTTTGAGAATTGAGAGGAACAAAGTTTCTGTCTTTTGAAGTTTGGAAACATTACATTGAATTCATTTTGATTTGAATCTTAGCAGATACCAAATTAGTTATTATCTCTCATTTATGCCTAGGTTGCCACCCAGGCATAAGTGACTTAGCCGCATTCTTGATATGATGGACTCTTGCCACGTGTTTGGGGGGAATGATTATTAAGTTTTTATCCACTTATCAGTTAATTGGGTAATATCCCGTTATCCGATAATTAACCAATTACCCGCATAATTTTAAAATTACCCCAAATTACTTAAAATTTTATTTATTTTTAAAAATACTTTATATATACTTATGATACCTTGCATGGTACTAGTTCATAATTATAGAGTATTATCGCCCGACCCGTATTTTATTCCAAATTAACCACTTTCAACGAAACTCGTCTTCTTTAATTCGTATACCCCTTTATCCTTTATAACACTTATTTATCCCATGTTATAAATAGCGTAAGTACGTTAACGCCAAGATGATCTCATCCCCAAGCCTACGTCGGTTAAGTGAAAAACGAAATTTTAACGTACGAAAATTGCGAGATGTAACATCTTTCCCCCCTTAGAAACATTCGTCGTCGAATGTTCAATTCCCCGTGTTCTGTATAACTTTGGCAGGGTCGCCTTTTTAACAACACCACTGCCAATTCTCCTCATAGAAGCTTAATAACCCAATGGCACACAGGACCACAATTATGAATAACGACCATGGCCTCACACGACCCACGACAATAGCCAATAAAAGAATTTGTACGCGTACCTTATGATTGTAACGTCTCGGTCGGACCCTTCTTTGGAGGAGGAAATAAGTAGGGATATCTAGACTTCATGTCTTCCTTGACCTCCCAAGTTATTTCTTCCAAATTGTTGTTCCTCCAAAGTACTTTCACGAAGGCTACCTCCTTATTCCGCAGGCTACGGATTTGTCGGTCTAGGATGGCAACCGGAACTTCCTCGTATGATAAGTCTTCTGTAATCTGTACATCATTCGTGGGCAACACTCTGATAGGATCTCCGATGCACTTTTGTAACATAAATACGTGAAAAATGGATGGACAAACTCCAATTCCGAGGGCAATTCTAACTCATAAGCTACTCAGCGCACTCTCCGAATGATCCTATAGGGCCCAATATACAGTGGGCTAAGTTTTCCTTTCTTCCAAACCTCATCACACCCTTCATAGGCGACACTTTTAAGAATACCCAGTCATCAACCCTGAACTCTAAATCTCGACGTCGCACGTCAAAATATGACTTCTAACGATTCTAAGCTGTCAATACTCGATCCCGAATCAACTTTACTTTCTCTATGGCTTGCTGAACTAGGTCTGGCCCATGTAATCCAGATTCTCCAACGTCGAACCACCCTATAGGCAACCTACACTTTCTTCCGTAAAGAGCTTCGTATGGAGCCATCCGAATGCTGGAATGGTAACTATTATTATATGCGAACTCAATAAGCTGCAGATGATCATCCCAGCTACCTTTGAAGTCTATTACACAAGCTCGTAACATATCCTCTAGTGTTTGAATAGTACGCTCCGCCTGTCCGTTTGTCTGGGGATAAAATGTTGTACTAAGACTTACTTGAGTCCCCAATCCCTTTTGGAAGGACCTCCAGAAGTTAGCTGTAAATTGAGCTCCTCTATCCGAGATAATAGATACAGGGACACCATGCAGTCGTACTATCTCCTTGATATAAAGCCTCGCATAATCTTCTGAGAAATATGTAGTTCTAACGGGTAGAAAATGGGCTAACTTTGTGAGCCTATCAACAATCACCCATATCGAATCGAACTTATGCTGGGTACGAGGTAAGCCTACGATGAAGTCCATATTGATTGTTTCCCATTTCCAAGTCGGAATCTCCATAGCCTACAATAATCCACCGAGCTTTTGATGCTCAATCTTAACCTGCTAACAGTTAGGGCACTGAGCAACAAATTCTGCTATATCTTTTTTCATTCCGTCCTACCAATATATTTTCCTGATGTCATGATACATCTTTGTCGCTCCTGGATGGATAGAATAACGGGAATAGTGAGTTTCTCCCATAACCTGCCGACGCAGCACTACAACCTTAGGTACACATAATCGTCCTCGATATTTGATGACCCCATCTTCTGTAATTTCAAACGACATCTTCTCCTTCTGAAGGGGGTATCCCTATAATGAACTAACACAGGATCCTTGTACTGGCGTTCCTTTACTTCAGTTACTAAAGAGGATGTTGCCGTATCCTGAATAGTAATTCCAATGTCACCAGAGTCCAGTAACTGAACTCCAAGACTAGCTAGCTGATGAACCTCATGGGCTATTCCCCTCTTTTCTGGCTGCAAATACGATAGGCTACCCATAGATCTACGGCTGAGAGCATCGACAACTACGTTTTCCTTCCCCGGATGGTATAAAATATCAATGTCATAGTCTTTAAGTAGCTTCAACCATCTCATTTGATGAAGATTCAATTCCTTTTGCTTGAAGATGTACTGGAGGCTCTTATGATCCGTTTAGATATCAACATGAATGCCATACAAGTAGTGCCTCCACATATTTAGTGCATGAATCATCGCAGCTAACTCTAAATCGTGGGTCGGGTAATTCTTCTCATGCTTTCTTAGTTGTCTAGAAGCATAAGCCATAACCTTACCCTGCTGCATCAGCACACAACTGTGACGACTGGGCCAGTCGTCTCATGAGTTACCGCTCTATTTTCCCCATTTCTGCTTTTTTATGCTTTGTTTATCTGTGTTATGTGGAATCGGGTTGGTCGGATCGAATCCGGAATAATTTTGGTAAGGTTTGAGACAAGTAGTCTATTTTGAGGAAGCTTAAGTTGGAAAAGTCAACCGGATGTTGACTTATGTGTTAAAGGGCTCGGATGTGAGTTTCGATAGTTCGGATAGCTTCGGGAGGTGATTTGGGACTTAGAAGCGTGATCGGAACGAGTTTTGGAGGTTCGGAGTAGATTTAGTCTTGAATTGGCGAAGTTGATATTTTGGCGATTTTCGGTAGGTAGGCGAGATTTTGATATATGGGTCGGAATGGAATTCTGAGAGTTGAAGTAGTTCTGTTGTGTCATTTAGGATGTGTGTGAAAAATTTTAGGTCATTCGGGCGTGGTTTGGTTGGGTTTTTGATCAAAAGCATAATTCGGAAGATTTTGGAAAGTTAAGCTTGAATTCGATGTGTTTTGGTTGATTTGATGCTGTTTGAGGTGTTTTGAAGATTAGAATAAGTTTGAATAAGGTTTTAGGATATGTTGGTGCTTTTGGTTGAGGTCCAGGGGGCCTCGGGGTGATTTCGGATGGTTGATGGGGAGTTTGAGAAGTTGTTGCAGCTGCAGATTTTTTTGCTGCTTCTGGTATTTTTGTACCTGCGGATTGGGGACCATAGGTTAGACGACACATAGGCGGAAGAGGAGTCCCAGAAGCAGAAGGAACCGCATCTGCGAAGGCGCAGGTGCGGTATAGTTCTTCGCAGATGCGAAACCTGTGGATTTAAGTGATTTCCGCAGAAGCAGTTCGAGGACCGCAAATGCAGTACCACAGAAGCGGTAAATAGGGCCGCATATGCAAAAATGCCTGGGCAGAAGGTATAAATTGTGTCATTCGCGATTTTGAGCTATTTTTACCATTTCTAATTCGGCTTGGGAGCTTTTTTTTTTGGATGATTTTGAAGAGGGATTTCAAGGGGACTTCATTGAGGTAAGGAATTTGGACCTAAGACTCGTCCCTATGCTATTATTTCACGGATTAAAGCTATGATTAATGAAATTTAAGGGTTAAAATTGGGGAAACTAGGGCTTGAAAACTTAGACCTTTGCTTGAGGATTTGAAGGACCATTTGAGGTCGGATTTTAGAACTTTTGATTTGTATGAACTCGTGGGGAGATAAGGAACCTATTGATGTAAAAATTATTGAATTCTGAGACGTGGGCCCGGGGGTCGGGTTTTGGTAATTTTGGAATTTGTGTCGTATTTTGATTATTTTTGCTTGGGCTTCGTTCCCTTAGCATATTTTGATGTCCTCGTTCTGATTTTGGATAGATTCGATGCGAGTGGAGACCGATTTGAGGGGCAAAGGTGTCGCGAGCTAGAGATTTGACCGGTTCGAGGTGAGTAATGATTGTAAATGATGTTCTAAGGGTATGAAACCCCAGAATTGCATATCATTTGCTATATTGAGGTGATGCACACGCTTGATGACAATCATGGGTTCGTGCACTATTGGATGACGTGCACTATTGACTTAGTCCGTCCCGAATGACTATTTAACGCGTATTTGATTGAAAACTGTTTGCTATCATCATAATTTGGGGTGAATGCCATATTTGGGCCTTGTGCCAACTATTTGAACCCTTCAGGGATTTTTATTGATATTTTCTCACTGTTTTGACTTTATACTTGAACTCAGTCATGATATATTTCACTGTTTTTGTACTCAGCCATGTTTACTATGTTTTAAATACTTAAATGATAAATGGGCTGAGAATCACTGTTTTACTATTGCCCGAGGAGTTTGTGAGGATTTTGACTGAGTAAGGCCGAGGGCCTATGTTGTGAGGAAACATTTGATACTGATTATGAGGCCGATGACCTTAGATATGTATGCCACGAGATGGCTTGATTGATATGAGGATGAGGGCCTAGTGATGATGCCACGAGATCGCTTGATATTGCGCTTGGTCCATAAGGGGACCTTCCAGGAGTCTGTACACCCCCAGTGAGAACAGGTACCATTGTGATATGAGATTGAGCCCGAGGGGCTGGTATTGTTCTATGTGATTGCCCAAGGAGCTGGTATTGTTCCGAGATGTTGCCTGAGGGGCGAACCTTTATGTGTTTACTTTTCATAATTGACTGTCAATTACCTATTTATGTTGAAAAAGGCTTTTCATGAAGTTTTGGGTTAAAGGATTTTTACCTATCTTTCACTGGTTTTACTGGACATTGGTATTATGATAAAGAGGAAGAAAAGATTAGTACGAGGACGCCCGAGAATTAGGTGGGGCGCCTTGACTAAGGATAAAGCTCAGGATTTGGAAGGAAGGTTATCGGTAATGGGATCTTGGAGAAGTAGTGGGGACGCAAACACTATGTGGTCGATGACAACGAACTGTATAAGGAAGGCGGCGAGAGAGGTGTTAGGGATATCTTTGGGCTGCACCGGTGGCCACAAAGGATATTGGTGGTAGAATGTAGTTGTCCAAGGTAAACTGGAAGTAAAAAAGACGGCTTACCTACGGTTAATAGGGAGCACTGGGGAGGAGGAGAAGGGAGTGAACAATGAGAGGTATAAGGTAGATAGGAAGGAGGCGAAGATGGCAGTAACAGAGGCTAACAGGACAGTTGTTGCTCGTCTGTATGAGGAACTAGGCAACAAAGGCAGGGAGAAGAAGTTATTCCAAATCGCTAAGGTAAGAGAGAGGATGACTCGGGATCTGGACCAAGTAAGGTGCATAAAAGATGACGACGACAAAGTTTTGATGGGGCTGACCAGATTAAGAGGAGATGATAGACCTACTTTCATAAACTTCTAAATGAAGAAAGGGATCAAGATATTGTACTAGGTGAATTGAGGAATGCCGACAGTCCCCATGAATTAAGTTATTGTAGGGACATTAAGGTCGATGAGGTCATGGAGGCAATGCGTAATATGAGAAGAGGCAGAGCTACCGGGCCAGACAAAATTCCGGTTGAACTTTGGAGGTGTATGGGTATAGCAGGCTTGGAATGACTTACTAGGTTGTTTAATGTTATATTCAAGACTAATAGGATGCCTGAAGAGTGGAGGTGGAGTATAATGGTTCCGTTGTATAAAAACAAAGGCGATATCCAGAGCTGTAACAACTATAAGGGTATCAAATTACTGAGTCATACCATGAAAGTTTGGGAGAGAGTGGTAGAAATGAGAGTGCGAAAGACGGTGTCTATTTCAGACAACCATTTCGGGTTCATGCCGGAGCGATCTACCACAGAAGCTATCCACCTTATTAGGAGGATGGTTGAACAATACAGGGATAAGAAGAAGGATCTCCACATGGTGTTTATTGATTTAGAGAAAGCGTATGATAGGGTTCCTAGGGAGGTCTTATGGAGCTGCTTAGAGGTTAAAGGGGTCCCGACGACCTACATTAGGGTGATTAAAGATATGTATGATGGAGCTAAGACTTGAGTTAGGACAGTAGGAGGCGACTATGAACATTTTTCGATTGTTACGGGGTTACACCAAGGGTCTGCGTTCAGCCCTTTCCTATTTGCCCTGGTGATTGGATGCACTAACTCATCATATTCAAGGAGATGTGCCACGGTGCATGCTATTTGCTGATGACATAGTTCTAATTGATGAGACACGAGGCGGCGTCAACGAGAGGCTAGAGGTTTGGAGACAGACCCTTGAGTCTAAAGGCTTCAGGTTGAGCAGGATGAAGACGGAGTACATCGAGTGAAAATTTGGTGCCGAGCCGACGGAAGCGGGAGTGGAAGTGAGGCTTGACTCTCAAGTCATTCCTAAGAGGAGCAGTTTCAAGTACCTTGGGTCAGTTATTCAGGGGATCGGGGAGATCGAAGAGGATGTCACACACCGTATAGGGGTGGGGTGGATGAAGTGGAGGTTAGCGTCGGGAGTCCTGTGTGACAAGAAAGTGCCAACAGTACTAAAAGGTAAGTTTTATAGAGCAGTGGTTAGGCCTGCTATATTGTATGGGACCGAGTGTTGGCCGGTTAAGAACTCACACATCCAGAAGATGAAAATAGCAGAGATGAGGATGTTGCGGTGGATGTGCAGACATACAAGGATGGATAAAATTAGGAATGAAGATATTCGAGAGAAGGTGGGTGTGGCCCCCATGGAGGACAAGATGCGGGAAGCGAAACTCAGATGGTTCGGGCACATCTAGAGGAGGAGCACTGAGGCACCGGTGAGGAGGTGTGAACAACTGGCTGTGGTGGGCACGGGGAGAGGTAGAGAGAGACCTAAAAAGTATTGGGGAGAGGTGATCAGGCAGGACATGGCGCGACTTAGGATTACTAAGGACATGACCCTTGATACGGAAGTGTAGAAGTCGAGCATTAAGGTTGTAGGATAGGGGGAAGTTGTGAGTATTTCTACAGCGCACTAGAGTAAGAATAGCCAGTTAGAAGTTAGTCTTAGGATGCTACTGGTCAGCTACTGATGCAGGGCTTTATCTGCTGAATATTATTATATCTTCCATCTTTTTCGTACTTCCTATATTTCTTATATTGTTGTTATTTTATTTAATGTTATGTTATGTTATTTTATGTTATTTTATTATGAGTCATTTGATATAACTAATATATCGTCTCTTGTCGCTTTCTTGAGCCGAGGGTCTCCTGGAAACAGCCTCTCTGCCCCTCGGGGTAGGGGAAAGGTCTGCGTACATATTACCCTCCCCAGACCCCACTTGTGGGATTATACTGGGTTGTTGTTGTTGTTGTTGTTGTTGTTGTTGTTGTTGTTGTTGTTGTTGTTGTTGTTGTTGTTGTTGTTGTTGTTGTTGTTGTTGTTGTTGTTGTTGTTGTTGTTTTCACTGGTTTTACTATTTTTAATGGTTTTACTGCTTCATTATAACATGCCTTGTGCCTTACATGATTTCCTGCTTTCAGTCTTTATTTATGATTATTACTCACTGAGTTGGAGTATTCACTTTACTCCTTGCACCCTATGTGCAGATTCAGGGGTATCTGGTCCCGCTCCCGAGTGTTGATCATTTCCGGCTCAGGCGGATCCGAGGAGTCTCTAGGTAGCTGTTGGCGTTCGCAGCCCGGAGCTCTTCCCTATCTTACTTCTACATGTTCTCAGTTTCTGTATCAAACTCTGTAGTTATATATATATTGGAGTATTCCCTTTTTTGTTAGATGCTCATGACTAGTGACACCCCGATATCGGGCTGTGTTGGGTTATTTTTCGCGAATTATGCTATTATCTGTTAACTTTGGATTATCTTATCACGCTTTAGATTTATTTCTTATGGTTTAACTGTTAATAATTTGATATGGGAAGTGTCGGCTGGCCTTGTCTTCACGAGAGACGCCATCACGACTGAGTTCGGGTTTAGGGTCGTGACAAGTTGGTATCAGAGCCTAGGTTACCGTTACACCCCGTAAGTTTAACAACCTTGATACCGTTATATATATATTTTATATGGTATTTTGAGTGGAATTTTTTTTAAATTAAAAAAATGGTTTGAAAAATATAATTTTATATAATTATTAATATTACTACTTTCGGATATATTTTAAATTATACAGATAATATGAGAAAAAATATATGAGATTTTCTTTAATGTAAAGATATGAATTATTTTTTTTTTCACAAGAAAAGAAGGTTATCTTGTTACCATTTTAAGAAGTAAGTGTACGAAAATTTGTACTTTTTATATGAGAGTAAGAAAATTATAAGTTGAGAAAATATATGTAATTTTACATGGATGTTTTAATGAAATAATTGTGTATGAATTAATTTTACATGGTACCACATGACCGTATTGTTACGGTGTATAAAGTGTATTAAAAATACGTAGAATTTTAAATAATTTAAGATAATTCTTAATTATGTGGGTAATTAATTAATTATCGGATAACGGGACATTACCTAATTACCTATAAGTAGATAAAAATTGAAATTTCCCACCCACCCCACGTGGCAGCTTGTGCCATTCAATCAAATGACTCATTAGTCAATTGTTATATGCGTCACATAAGGAATTTGGGTGACAAAGAAGTTTATTGCTATTCAGAGATTGTACGAAGAACAAAAATACTTCAACTGGAGCAGTGAAACCAGGTAACATTTTGTGTTATCCTTCGCCTCAAAATTGGATAACTCCCTTTGATTAGTACAGATTAAGAAAGAAAGGTTAAATGGATTGTTACATAAATGTTTGCTAATATGTGTTTTCTGTGGTGTTCTATAATATGAGTTAGAAGCTTCTCTATAAGAATGTGAACTTTATTTGAGACGGCTTAATACATGGAAAAACTGTAAGCTGGATTTGGTGATGGAATATATACCACAGCGGAAACAATAACAGAATTTTATTCACGTGTAATCTAAACAACTAGCACGTATGGAGATTTTAGGATTACCTTTTGAAGCGTAAACACAACAAATCTAGGTCGTTCTCCAGTTCCTCAGTTGAAAACACACTAGCAGATTTCCACAGTCTTCTACTGTGTTACCCAAACAATAACCGAAAAAGAGAGAATTTTGGGTGGGCAAAATTCTAGTAGAAACCGCAGTCAGAGTCATGTAAAAAACGTTCAGCCCTTATATCCATATATATAGCTGCGTTTTTAGGTCAAAACCGTTTTCAAAACCTGTTAGGTTTCCTTCTCCCACTAAGGGAGGGTTTCCACGTTTTCTTTCCCACTAAGTAACAGTTTCCACTATTTTCTATTATTTAGGCACAGTAGGGACCACAAAATTTAATTAACAAGGCTTCCTATTATGATATTAATTTCGAAATTCTGAAACTAATTTCCATCATAATAAATTACGAATTATCCCACTAAAAATTCGTAATTGCACTCCTTAGTTCAATTTCTAAATTCTTCCATAAAACCTTATTTAACTCCCCATGTTAAGATTCAGATACTAATCAATCAAATTAAATTACTGACTATTTAATTTATTGATTACTTCCTTTAGACTTACACTTAACTTATTTCATGTGTCGGATACAAAATCCACCGGCCGGGTTTACACATGAAAACTTATAAGCTTTCATAAAGGAGTATCATCAATCTCAAAATTGAGACATGGATTCCATCAACTAATTATTACTTCGCCAATGTATATCATTGTTATCCAATTTACCAGGCTTATTGACTCGCGAAAGGATCTCGCCTTTGTAAGCACGTGATTTTTGCTTCACGGACAATCGCTCAAAAAGAAAACAAAAATAGTGACAAATGACTCCGCTGTACAATTTTTCGATTTTTCGTGGCATGTGCTGTTAGTCATTTGTGGTTCGGTCCATGTTGCATTTGATCTTATCAATCAAAATAGAACTTATGTCTGTCATGGTAATCAAACCGTAATTCGGTCGTTGAAAGAAAATTCAAAAAATATATATATGCATCGTTCGTTCTAGGTTGTGATTTAACTTACTTAAACATTTTAATTTGGTGTGATAATTGTATTGAAGTGTTACATTGTGTTTATTTTAATTTCATTTTTTCATTTTATTTCATTTTTTTTAAATTAGGGAAAAACAAAAGAAAAGAAGTGATGAAAATCGGTTTAGCCCCAAGAAATAAAACAAAAATAGGCCCAAACCGGCACACAAGTCCAGTCCAAACATGAGCTGCCCAGGCACCTCCCGAAACGACGCCGCATCAGGCGTCTGATCTGAGCCGTTCAACCACACCCATCCAACGGTCCACATCCCCACCCGTAACCCGACCTGTTTAGCCGGTCCAACCCAACCCCTCACTTAAATCCAAACGACCCCGTTTTAATGCCAAACGACCTCGTCTCACCCCTCACCAACAGATCCAAGCCGTTGAGATCATCTGATCTAACGGCCCAGATCCAATCCTCTACTTCGTATATAAACCTTCCCTCACACCCCACGCCCCCTATCCGAACCCCCCTTCACTCATCTCCTTCACCAAGCCCTGAACCCCCGAAACCCTAGCAGCCGCCCTAGTTTCCCTTTCACCAGAACCCGGCGGCATGAACGCCGATGACCACCTCCTGAACACCCTAGGACCACCTCACTCTCCTGAACATGGATCTGTTACCCCCTAGCCTCGAATCACCTTCCTTCGTCTCGAATCTTCATTTGAAGATTCGAGTCGAACTCTGACTTATACCAAACCTCACCATCTTCGTACCAGACACTCCCCTGACCTCCCTCGTGACCAAACCAGGCTTGGTTTGGTCCGAATCCACCCACAACTCCTAAAAAACCAGATCTGAAGATCCAAACCCTAGAACATGAATAGCCTTGGAATCCGGCCAGTCTTGACAGGGTTTGAGGTCTAATAGACCTTAATCAAGGTGTTCTCGTGTGAGAACACCCTAATTAAAGTTTGTTCGGCCTCAAGGGGTCAAAGTTGAGTCAGATTTGGGTCAATTCTATTTGGACATTTTTCGGTAAGTTTTTCTTTTCCTTTTTGTTTTATTCAACTGCTAATTAAGTTGTCAGCATGTTTCGTTGTGTTTGTTTGTTATTTTTGTTATTTTTTCATTTGGATTTCTTCCATCTCTGTCAAAGACCCTTTATTTGGTCGATTGTTTTCTGTATATGCTTTGAACGTATCCTGTGATAAACATGTTCAATTAGATTAATCGTCAAATAAGTTAACTCATATAGGTTCCCAGTAATTGAACAAAAGATATTTGAAGTCATTCGGGACCCTGTACGTATTGTTTATATGAGCGACTGATTATTACCTGTTATGCTTAGTATAGTCGACTCGATAAACGTCGTCGATTAGTTTTCCATAACTAATGGATCAAATGAGCTAATAATTTCACATGACTAATTGAACCATGTCACTGACTGAATGCCCGACACTGTTTGAAAGGGGTTTGTTTGCATTGCAAAAACGACTGAAAAGGTTCAGTCCAGGGCAGTCCTGAATTTGAACTTTCAGAAGTTCAAAATACCCTGATGCTGCAATGGGTTTAGGGCAGTAATAATCAGGGTTTAACAGGGGTAGTCTGGGGTTTGAAAAGAACAGAAAAAGCTTAGTTTAAAGGAGCTGACAAGTAGGGTACTAAATTAGGATTAAACTAATGCCAATGGGGAACAAGACACAAGAGTATGAGAATTAAAATGAATACTTAACTAAACCCATGACTCTTGATTAAAGCAATAAGGCCAAGCGTGGGGAACAAAATGGCTGGCATCAAAAAGATGCTTAGGCATGGGATTTAATAGGTATGGGCAGTCTGCAATTGGCAGAATCCAGGCAGCTTGACTGCACTGATTTGTTGGCTTATAAATAAGCTGTTTTCAGAACTTGAAAGGGGCTGAAAATTTTGGTCTTGAGAGGGGTCTTGTGAGTTGAAGAAAACTGAAAAAAACAGAAAGAAATTTCCAGAAATACTGTAACTGAACACTGTCCAAAAACTGCACAAAGAAACCAAGTTGGTTATCCTAACTAGGGCTGTCATTATTCCATTAAGAGAAGTCTGTGTATCTTCAGCTGTGATTGCTACTACATTGAGTTTCTGTGTGCTGTACACTGAGTTTTAGTCTCCTTGATTGTTTGAAACTGTGCTGGTTGTTTGCTGAGCTTTGGTGGTTATTGAATTTCTGTTGGCTATAGCACAAAATATTCTGGTTCTTTTCTCGATTGGTCTTGTTTCCCATCCTGTTTCCGGGGATTATTTGTCTGTTGCTCGACCAACGTGTGAACTCCATCTTTGTGGCTGTTTGGTTGTTGCTGTGTTGGGCTGTATTTATCTGTTGTTGCTGTGCTTGCTGCGTACCACTCAGCTGATCATTTTCTTCCTCCTTTTGTTCTCTATATCAGGTACACAAATATACTACCAGTGTAACTTGAAAAGTTTGAGCATGAATGTAAAGGAGAAGATCTGCAGATGTTTATATATACATAGACTGTTACATTAAATATCATGTACTGTATAATAATTTTCATTCCTGTTTGGATAATAGAAGTAGCCTGCATGCTTAGTATATATCAATGTAGATTAGTTGAATGTTAGTTCATATATGTATGCTGTTAGGTGAAAATATTCCCAATGCAATGGGTTGTATCTTAGACTTAGTTTAATTGTGTCGTATATTCTTTAACGTAGGCCAAGCATGAAAACTATCCACTATTAGTTAAGTTCTTTCCCTTCTGATAAATGGTCTCATATAACTGTAAACCATACTTTAGAACAAAGAACACAAAGCTGCAGTCTCAACCTCATGGAGGTTGAGCCCAGGTAGAAACGGGCCAAGCAGGTCCACATCAGATGAACAGTGGCCCAGGTCTGGCCCATCCCGCATGAGCTGGATTTGGGCCCATAATTTTCGATCAGCTGTCCATGTGTGTAATCACGTTTTCTCATTCTGTAAAAGCATTTTGAATCCTGCTATAAATAAGCCTGCAAGCACGTAATTAACTAGGACTATCTCTGTTTTCAATTAGTAGAGACAAACGCGACAAGAAACATAGTTGCTATAGGAAATCCTTTTAAAATAAGGACGGGATGAGCCTCGACAAGATAAAGAACAAGCTGCGGGGCCCTCGTTAAATGTATATATCGAAGCATTCAGTTTCCAAGGTGGGTCGTTAAGCAAATCTCACGAACCTCCCGGAATAATAACGCGATAGCCTCTTTAAGCGCGTATTTAATAATTTTACCTTCTTAAATTCGGGTGCACATTTATGTGACCCAAATCCAAATCTCGACGGATTCGAGATGTGTTTCTAATCACGGGTACATTGATTGTGACGTGGTTCGAGATGCGTGTCCATGGCGTCGCAAATTCCTTTTAAAAATAAGAATGAGACGAGCCTCGACAAACAAAAAATGTACAAAGCTGCGGGTCCCTCTAAATATATGTACATATTAAAGTGTTTAGAATTCGGGATGTGCCGTTTAACGGATTTTTACGACCTTCCCCAAAATAACAAGACGCTAGTTGCTTTAGGCGCGCCTTTAACAATTTATTTTCCTTAATTCGGGTGCACACTTATGTGACCCAAATCTAAATCTCAACCGAGTCGAGATATATCGATAACCACGGGTGCATTGATGTAACGTGGTTCGAGATATGTTTTCACAACGTTGCAATTCTTGTAAAATAATAATAATGACAAAAGCGGTTAAAAGATAAAATTGGCATATAAGTTCACATTTGTATAAAATCAGATAATCAAGCCGAGTATAACAGTTGAGCGACCGTACTAGAACCACGGAACTCGGGAATGCCTAACACCTTCTCCCGGGTTAACAGAATTTCTTATCCGGATTTTTGGTACGCAGACTGTAATATGGAGTCATTCTTTTCCTCGATTCGGGATTAAAATTGGTGACTTGGGACACCCTAAATCTCCCAAGTGGCGACTCTGAAATAAATAAACCAATCCCGTTTCGACTGTCCTTTAATTGGAAAAAACTCCCTTTTCACCTCTCGCGGGGGCAGAAAAAGGAGGTGTGACAGCTCTGACGACTCTGCTGGGGATTTGGTAACCCAGAACCACTGGTTCAGGGTTAGAAATTCGAGCTTAGATAAATTGTTATATTTGGCTTTATCTGATTTTTACATGTTTTGAGCCTAATGTGCTAAATGCTGCTTTTACCGCTTTGATATTATCTGAACTGTATATAAATTGTGCCGAAACCTTTCTCTTCTTACCTCCGGGGATGTGCTTACTGGTTGAGACTCCCTATTCTGTTAGTGTCATACCCTAAATAAAAGAGGCTCGGAAAGTTTCTAAGCCGGCTGGCCTTTTAGTTCCCGGAAAGGAGCTCCTTCCTCAGCTCGAGTTGTCCGCTCGGGTACACTGTCTAGAACACCGACCCAGGTTTTGAACATAGAATAACGTAACTTCATGCCGGATCCCTAGTAGGAACGCTTATTTGCATCACGTTGCATTTGACTTAGGGGACTCAACACAGGGGTTGGGTCCGTCTAGGACTAGCGACCTGATATGAAAAGGCCATCCTGATGCATCCTATTTGTTTTCCGTGCATTTATTTGTCTCGTGCCCGCATGCTGACCGGTGTTTGAATATTACGAATGTTGTGAAATTAAAAAAAAGAAGGGAAATAGCGGTTAAGGAATTGATTGTTGATTTTTGAAAAAAACCAATACCCAAATACTGTCAAAACTCTGCCGAAATTTTGAGAAAATGAAAAAAAAAATGTCTTATTAGTTTGCTTTATTAAAAGCAAAGGAGAAATAGAAAAAAAAATCGTTGTTCTGTTTTGTTTTTCAGAAAAATATAGAAATATATAGTTTGTCTTGTTATAAAAATAAAAATTAAAAAGAGTCTTATTCTAAAATTCATAAGTTTCTTCAAGTTTAGACTCCCAATTTTCAAAAAAGTCTAGTGATGTCAAATTTTGATTGTCATAAAGAAGTCGGGTGCCGCTGTTTTATCAAGACATAGCCGAATGTTTCCGAAAGGGACGCCGGGAGGCTGACTTTGCATGAACAGCCACCTTCGGGTCATTTTTAAGACTTGGTCCAGTTGACCCACACAGCCTTAGAAATCTTCGTCCCCGAGGCATTGAAAGACCGTGTTTGCAATGTTGAATTTTCTATTTTTGAAAAATGATAAGAGATTCATAAACAAGTCCGGGTGATGCCGCTTATGTCAAAAATAGCCAAGTGTTCCCGAAAGGAACTCCGGAAGGCTGCCTTGGTACAGACGGCCACCTCGTTTTTTTCTCACACAACCTTAAAAATCTTCGTTCATGAAGTGCTGAAAGGTCGTGTTCAGAAATCCTTTTGAGAAAATTCTTATATATTTTTGTTTTTATCAGAATAAGTTTCATTTGTTAAAATCTTATTAATAAATGTGCAGAATGAGCACGACTCCAAATGAACCCTTTTCAATCATGAATAAAATCCCCCTCCAATTGCGGCTCTGGTGGAATGATTTAGGCAAAGAAGGGCATGACGAAATCAAGAAGTATCTGAAAGGCCTCACGAGTTTGTTGGATATCAGGCCACGGGGAGATATCATAAAGGGCACTAGTCCCCTACTGGGACCCTGCGCACAACGTCTTCCATTTCTCGGACTTTGAACTTACCCCAACTTTAGAAGAAATAGCAGGGTATATCGGCAGCTCTGAGACTCCTTTGAGGCACAAATATCTGATTGCTCCAAGAGCTGTAGCAATACACCGGTTTCTGGACTCCTTAAAAATAGTCAGAACAATTCATAACCCTGATTTGGCAAAAGGTTTTTGCAGCATGAGTTTCATATATCAAAGATATGGTCACATAGGAGGATTCGACAAGCCAGAAAACCAGTTATGCAGCAAAAATAATCGTCAAAAGTGGGAAGAACATAGACGGATTGCTTTCATGATAACTTTCTTAGGACTCTTAGTGTTCCCAAGAAAAGACGGGAATATTGACATAAAGATAGCAGGGGTCGTCAGTACGTTGCTCACACAGAGAGATAGTACGTTGGCGCCCATGATAGTATCTGATATGTTCCGGGCTCTCACGTCTTGCAAAGCCGGAGGAAGTTTTTTCGAAGGTTGCAATTTGTTGTTGCAAATGTGGATGACCGAACACCTATGTCACCGAGCCCAATTTCTGAGCCATGGATCCGCTGAAAAGACCTGCATAGAGGAGTTCTATACCAGAGTTAATGAGACCTACCTACCTGAAGGAGTCACAGCATGGACCTCATATTTCCGTACCCTCGACGCCAGTCAAATACAGTGGGCGCTAGGATGGTTACCAATCGACGAAGTCATATACATGCCAATAGCCAGGCCCCATTTTCTCTTAATGGGACTTAAGAGCATTCAACCATACGCGCCGCATCGGGTTTTAAGGCAACTTGGGAGGTGTCAGATAGTGCCGAAAGACGAGGATCTAAGCACCCAGGTGATTGAGATCAGTCCCGACGGCTAGTTTCCTGAAGCGAGGGTTCGCCAAATTTGGAGCCAGTGTCAATACTTAGAAGCAAATACTTGTGTAATGAATCAGGCAAAAGGGGAAGTTTCGCCCGGGTATCAGGCCTGGTACAAAGGGGAGCCATCATCTGGAAGGCCAACCAAAAGACCTCACCTGCAAGAGTTTGCCAGATCTTCACAAGAGCAGTGGGGCTGGTTGGCCAAAGAGCGGGAATATCTTGCCGAAACAGGCAAACTAAAGCAGCAAGTTCAAGACATGAAGTTTGAATACCAATTACAGTCCGTCGCCCACAAAGGAGAAAAGAACAGATTAATCAGAGAACGCGAAATCCTCAAAGCTCAGATCCGGAAGATGGGAAAGGAGGCCGACAACCAGCCAAGGAGCCGGGCGGATAAAAGATTAATAGCAGGGTTAAAGGATCAGGTTGCGGAATGCCAGGAAGATTTGGAAAGATCCAAGGCTAGCACAGCAAGACTGCGGACCAAGTGGGCAAAAGGTACAATGGCCCGGAGGCAGCGCCTACAGCAAGTCATGAGGGATTGTGAACTGAGCATCAAAACGGTAAAGGAAACGAATTCCGCTCTGCAAGAGCGGATCTTCAAGCAAACAAAAGATGCCCAAGCCGACAGAAGACGCTATTACAATGCAATGACCAGGATGGAAAGGCAAATGGAGATGTTCCAGGATCAACTCGCCACCAATGCGCAAACACTAGGATTAAAGAGCCGACAGATAAGGCAGTTGTTCGCAGAAAGGGACAACATTCGAGGAAGGATCGACGAAATTGGGCATTACATCTACATGAAATGCCTAGCATGCGAGCAAATGCCTCGGAAGACCCTTCTTGTTTCCATCATGGGCTGCGTCCACCGGATCATGAATGAATTAAAAAGCTTGCAGAAAGACCTCACACCTAGAGCCGCGAAAAGGCCGAATGATGCCTCGTAGATCCCTAAGTTGGAAAATTAATCCGTGGTCGAAATCCTGTCACTTGGCTTTGTTGCATTCCCATATGTTGTTTTCTATTTTTCCTTTAATCAAATAGGGTCAAAGAACCGCGGAGTCTGTATTGTTGCTATTCCTTGTTTGAAGTAATTTGTAATAGCAAAATTTTGAGATTGAATTTAATGATTTCACAAGAATTTTGTATTTCTTTACTTTAAGGCATAACTACGCCTGGTCTGATTCGCGCGGGGACGTGATACGTAGGCAATCCCCATAAGATTCGACCGCTCTTAATAAAGAAAAAGAAGATACAAAAATAAAATAAAATAACAGAAAAGGGGACAAATGAGCAAACCGGGATGACGCATGTTGTTCGAAGCAAAGCATGTAGAAACAGTTAACTGCCTAAGAGCATTGCATCCTCTATGTGTTATGATCAAATCTGTTAAACTCTAACGCTAACAAAAGTTTGTTGTTGTCTGATCCAGACAAGTTAGTTGTTAAAGAACTCTGGCAACACACTCCTATCAAATCAGATCCAAAGGACCGATAGCAACAAGCATGACTACTTCAGAGAATAGTAACGAGGAAGAGAGGCTGATGAGCCAGTTGTTAAAAGAAGCGATGGAAAAGATTGAAAGGATGGGACTAGAGATGAATGCAATGCAGCTAGCCATAGCCAAAACACAAAAGAGCCCTGAAACACTGGGACACACGCCAGAATACCCTCACTCCGGCCCTTCCACAAGCCTCCCAAATCCCCGTTATCATCAAGAAAGAAGCCCTCATGATTCCCAAGCTCCACCACCCTATCAACCTCTCCCAACACCCAGTATTCCCACTTTTGTGGGACCCACATCAGCCCCCTTGCAAAGAACGACCAGTGAGCCATTGTTTCAGGCTCACGATACACAATACTATCCCCCCGAGCCTACGTTTCATGCTCCCGAGCCACATACCTACAATCCGCACTTGGAAGTACCGACAGAGACTGAAAAGCCGGTCAAGGCCCCTGAACAGGATGAGGTATTGAGAAAGTTCAAAAGCCTGGAGCAATCCTTCAGGAACCTGCACGGACTGGGCAACCAAGTCAGCGTAGCTTACAAAGATCTATGCCCTTTCCCGGACGTCCAGCTCCCGGCTGGGTTCAAGATGCCTAAGTTTGATTTATATGAAGGGCACGGTGATCCCATGAAACATTTGCGGGGATTCTGTAGCAAAATGAGAGGGGCAGGCGGCAGGGATGAGCTGCTGATAGCTTATTTCGGCCAAAGTCTGAGCGGATCTACGCTAGAATGGTATACCAGGCAGGATTCCAGTAGGTGGTATACTTGGGATGATCTGGCGCAGGCTTTCACAGGTCATTTCTAGTACAATCTCGAGATAGTCCCTGACCGTCTCACATTATTAAGAACTGGGAAGAAACCCGGGGAAAGTTTTCGCGAGTTCGGGTTCCGCTGGAGAGAACAAGCAGCTAGAGTCGATCCTCCCATGAGAGAGGGAGAGATGGTGGACTATTTCTTGCAAACATTGGATCCAACCTACTTTGGTCACTTGGTGACAACGGTTGGAAAATCCTTCAACGAGGTGGTCAAGATAAGGGTCATGATAGAAGAGGGTCTGAGGTCTGACAAAATCTTGAACTACTCGGCACTCAAGGCCACAACCCAGGCTATTCAGAGTGGCACGGGAGGTGCGATGAGAAGAAAGAAAGAAGAGGTTGCCATGATCGAGGCAGGCAGTTGGTCCAGGGCTGGCAAGCCACACTACAACCAACCCAGACCTCACAGGTCCAACTACCCATACAACCCACCACAAAATTTCTATCCACCTCGAGAACCACATTGTTCCGTACACCAGGCCCAGGCATACACTCCGCCTCCGGTTCGCCCGCAATGGCGCGCGCCGGCTCCCCAGAACATATATACACCACCACAAAACACCTATCCTCCACCGAGGGCGTATAGAAACCCTTTAGGGGCAGGCTTTCGGGGAAATCCAGATGCTAGGAATGACAGGTTGCGGAAACAGAGAACTTTCACGGAGTTAGGAGAAACCTACACCGCTTTGTTCCACAAGCTGAGGCAATTGGGTTTGGTTAGTCCTGTCTAGACTCGAGAACCAAATCCCCCACCTCAGAATTTGGATCGATCAATAAGTTGTGAATACTGCTCAAGGATGCTCGGGCATGATACCGAGAAGTGTTGGAAATTGAGGCATGCCATATAGGATCTTATTGACACCAATAAGATCGAGGTCCAGACACCGGAGGCTCCTAACATCAACCAAAACCCACTGCCAGCGCACCACGAGACTCACATGATTGAGTTGGTGTATGAGGGAGGAGAGTTGAGAAAACCCTCACAAACAGTGATGATGATCCAGGCCGCCCCGAAAGAAGTCTCAACCAATGGAGGAACGAGGGTACAGTCGCAGGGGGAAGGCGTCAAGCCAGTAGTGATATTGGGAAAGAGCCCGTCCGCCATAACAAGCAAACCTGAGCCAAACAAGTTGGTAATATCAGGGATTCCGCCCGCACCTACTGTTGTGTTGAAGGGGGCATATAGAGAACTGGTTACTATACAGCATGTAGTCCAGCTGCGGATGATTGATAGCAAGGCTGTGCCTTGTAAATATGAAAAGGCAGTGGTGATGTACAAAGGAAAACAGGTGGAAGAAGTTAGTTATGAAGCGCAAGGGCTGACTCGATCAGGTCGATGTTTTGCTCCGGTGGAGCTAAGAAGAACCAACCCAGTTGCAACCAAAAAACCTGTGTCCGAAGAAGAGGCTGAGGAGTTCCTGAGGAAGATGAAAGTGCAGGACTACTCCGTGGTCGAACAGCTGAGAAAAACACCGGCCCAGATCTCACTGCTATCATTGCTGATCCATTCTGAGGAGCATCGGCGGGCCCTGATGAAGATATTAAACGAAGCTCATGTACCCAATGAGATTTCTGTAAACCACCTAGAAACCATTGCCAACAAGATTTTCGAGGTGAACAGGGTGACATTCTCAGATGATGATCTGCCGGTGGAAGGTACGGAGCATAATAAAGCTCTATACCTAGCTGTCAAATGTGAAGACTCGGTGGTAACTCGGGTATTGGTGGATAATGGCTCAAGTGCCAATATTTGTCCACTATCTACCCTGAACCAGTTAAAGATCGACCACAGAAGAATCCACAAGAACAACATCTGCGTCCGAGGATTCGACGGAAACGGAACAGCCACTGTGGGGGATGTTGTACTTGAATTGACCATCGGTCTAGTCCTGTTTACCATGGAATTCCAGGTGTTAGATGCCACAGTGTCTTATAACCTGCTGTTAGGACGACCATGGATTCATGCAGCCAAAGCAGTGCCCTCCACCCTACATCAGATGGTGAAGTTCGAGTGGGAAAGACAAGAGGTCGTGTTACACGGCGAGGACACAACGTGCACCATGGGTGGCGCCATTGTACCTTTCATAGAGACCGATGATGGCAAAGGTCCCGGGGTCTATCAGATTTTCGATACAGTGTCGACCAACAAAATTTCTGAAGGAGAAATCATCCCGCACCCTAGGGTAGCTGCCGCAACAGTCATGATGGTCTCGGAAATGCTGGGGAATAGATTTGTGCCGGGAAAGGGCCTGGGAGTCGAGCTTCAGGGGATTGTCCAACTTGTCTCCTTGCCTAAAAATCTGGAAACTTTCGGATTGGGGTTCAGACCAACCGCAGCAGATAGGAAGCAAGCGCGAAAAATGAGGAAGAAGGTGTGGTTTCTGCCTAAACCGGCGCCACGTCTCTCAAGGTCTTTTGTCAAAGCAAGTGCCAAGGGGTCACCGGTCCCACAGATTCTAGGACCATTGATGGGTATAAATGAGGACCTGAATCAGAGTTTTGAGAGGCTATTCGCTGATGTCAGTGTGGTAGAAGCTGGAGAAGGTTCCAGCAGAAAAGAGATACAGTTTGTGGGGCCTGAGGCCAAGACCAACAATTGGACAGTTACTCCTCTTCCTGTCCGAGGGGAGTCTTGGTAGTAGGCTTTGATTTATGTTTTGTGTATTTTGTTTTGTTCGGATTATTCCAGGGTGTAATCCAAATTTTACTTTCGTTTTTGTAAAAGTGTGAACCCTTTTATCCCGCAAGTTTAATAAAGTTCTCTTCTTTTGTCCCATTTTAATTTTGTTTTGTTCTTTTTCTTTCTGAACAGTTCTCTTTTTACTGGTTCTAATGACATGGCATGCACAGCGGATTTTCGACCTAGTCTAATAAATCAATCTGAATCCGACTCAATGATGCAAGAGGTCGTTTGCAATGATGAATTTGAATATGATGAAGATAAGGCCTTCGAAGAGATAAACCGAGAACTATGCCAATTTGAAGAAAAACCCAAACCTAACCTAAATGACACTGAGGCTGTGAATCTAGGAGACGCTGATAACGTCCAGGAAACCAAAATCAGCATCCACATTGAGCCGAATGTCAGGGAAGAATTGGTCAAAACCCTCATGGAATTCAAAGATGTTTTTGCATGGTCATATGACGATATGCCTGGATTAAGCACCAATTTAGTGGTTCACAAATTGCCCACTGACCCGGCGTACCCTCCGGTCAAGCAAAAGCTAAGGAAGTTTAAAACAGAAATGAGTGTAAAGATCAAGGAAGAGGTGATTAAGCAGTTGCAGGCGAAGGTCATTCGGGTCACTCGATATCCCGAGTGGCTGGCCAATGTGGTACCAGTTCCAAAGAAGGACGGGAAAATCAGGGTGTGCGTCGACTACCGCAATATCAACAAAGCAAGTCCCAAGGACAATTTTCCATTACCCAACATCCATATCTTGATCGATAATTGCGCTGGGCGCGAGATCAGATCCTTTGTGGATTGCTATGCGGGTTATCATCAGATCCTAATGGACGAGGAGGATGCGGAAAAGACAGCGTTTATTACGCCATGGGGAACTTACTGCTATCGGGTAATGCCGTTCGGATTGAAGAACGCCGGGGCAACGTACATGCGAGCAATGACTGCTGTGTTTCATGACATGATACACAAAGAAATCGAGGTGTACGTCGATGATGTGATCATAAAGTCTTGGCGTCAGGAGGACCATGTAGCAGACCTAAGGAGATTTTTCCAAAGACTTCGAAGGTATGATATCAAGCTTAACCCGGCCAAATGCGCATTCGGGGTTCCATCAGGAAAGCTGCTAGGGTTCATCGTCAGTCGACGAGGGATTGAGTTAGACCCATCCAAAATTGAATCCATCCGAGATTTGCCACTACCAAGGAACAAAACAGAGGTAATGAGTTTGCTAGGTAGACTCAATTACATCAGCAGGTTCATCGCTCAACTCACAAAAACTTGTGAGCCCATATTTCGGCTGCTGAGAAAGGATGCTGCGGTAGGTTGGACGGCAGAGTGTCAAGAGGCCTTCGACCAAATCAAAGGGTATCTGTCTAATCCACCCGTATTGGTCCCGCCTAAGCCTGGGAAGCCCTTAATTCTTTACCTGACCGTCCTGGAAAATTCGTTTGGTTGTGTATTGGGGAAAAATGATGACACAGGAAGGAAGGAGCAGGCCATCTACTATCTTAGCAAGAAATTCACAGTACATGAGGTCAAGTACACTCAACTCGAGAAAACATGTTGCGTCCTAACTTGGGTAGCTCAGAAGTTGAAACACTACCTGTCTTCATATACTACTTATCTCATATCCCGTTTGGACCCATTGAAGTATATCTTTCAGAAACCTATTCCCACGGGAAGGTTGGCAAAATGGCAAATTCTGCTCACAGAGTTTGATATCGTCTATGTGACGAGGACAGCCATGAAAGCCCAGGCGCTGGCCGACCATTTGGTAGAGAATCCCGTTGATGAAAAATACGAGCCCTTAAGAACGTATTTTCCCGACGAAGAGGTAATGCATACAAATGAGTTGGAATTACCTGAGGAACCGGGTTGGAAGCTTTTCTTCGATGGAGCTGCAAACGCAAAAGGGGTTGGAATAGGAGCAGTACTCATCTCTGAAACAGGATGCCATTATCCTGTTACGGCTCAACTACGCTTCTATTGCACCAATAATATGGCCGAGTATGAAGCTTGCATTCTGGGTCTGCGCTTGGCTGCGGACATGGATGTCCCAGACGTCTTGGTCTTGGGAGACTCGGACCTCTTGGTACATCAGATTCAGGGTGAATGGGAAACGCGAGATCTAAAGCTCATACCATATCGACAATGCTTGCATGATCTGAGCAAGCGATTTTGATCGGTGAAGTTCAAACATATCCCGAGAGTTCACAATGAGGTTGGGGATGCCTTGGCCACCTTAGCATCAATGCTGCACCACCCTGACAAAATGTATGTTGATCCTCTGCACATCCAGGTCCGTGATCAGCACGCTTACTGCAATGCCATAGAAGAAGAAGCAGATGGCGAACCCTGGTTTCATGATATCAAGGAATACCTCAGAATGGGGATATATCCAGAACATGCCTCTGGAGACCAAAAAAGAGCCCTTCGGCGTTTGTCGAATGGTTTCTTCCTCAGCGGAGGAGTATTGTACAAAAGAACCCCAGATTTGGGATTGTTGAGATGCATAGATGCCGGTCAAGCCACGACGGTTATGGCAGAGGTACATGCTGGAGTTTGTGGGCCACACATGAGCGGATATATATTGGCAAGGAAGATCCTTCGAACATGGTGTTATTGGCTCACCATGGAACGCGACTGTATCACTTTCGTGAGGAAATTCCATCAGTGCCAGATACATGGAGATCTGATTCATTCGCCGCTAACAGAATTACATACGATGTCAGCACCCTGGCCGTTTGTGGCATGGGGCATGGATGTCATTGGACCTATCGAGCCGGCAGCATCCAATGGTCATAGGTTCATTCTAGTGACCATTGATTACTTCACCAAGTGGGTTGAGGCTAAAACTTTCAAGTCGGTAACCAAAAAGGCAGTGGTGGATTTTGTGCACTCCCATATCATCTGCAGATTTGGGATCCCAAAAGTAATCATCACGGATAACGGTGCGAATCTCAATAGCAGCCTGATGAGAGAGGTATGCCAACAATTCAAGATTACACACCGCAATTCCACCCCATATCGTCCCAAGGCGAATGGAGCGGTCGAGACAGCCAATAAGAACATCAAGAAGATACTGCGAAAGATGGTGGAAGGGTCTAGACAATGGCACGAGAGATTACCCTTTGCTTTGTTGGGTTACCGCACTACTGTCCGGACTTCCATAGGTACAACTCCTTATTTGTTGGTGTATGGAACTGAAGCCGTAATACCGGCGGAGGTCGAAATTCCATCCCTACGGATTGTCGCTGAAGCCAAGATTGATGATGATGAATGAGTCAAAGCTCGGTTGGAACAGTTAAGCTTGATATACGAGAAAAGATTGGCGGCAGTGTGCCATGGTCAGCTGTACCAGAAGAGAATGGCAAGAACATACAATAAAAAGGTGCGCCCTAGGAAGTTTGAAGTAGGGCAGCAGGTATTGAAGAAGATCCTCCCACATCAGGTCGAGGCAAAAGGCAAATTCGCCCCAAATTGGCAAGGGCCTTATATCGTGACCAGAGTATTGTCCAACAGTGCTTTGCGTTTGACAGATATCGAGGGGAGATGTGTCGACATGGCTATCAATTCTGATGCAGTCAAGAGATATTATGCGTAATTTCTTTAATTATGGTAATTTTGGTTCGTTTGTTTGTATTTAGTATTTATTGGATAATGAGATGACGGATGCAATTCTTTCTTCTATCCAAACACTTTAACCCTTGTTTCCCCCTTTTGAGCCTTAAGTTATTCTTTCATACCCCTCTTTTGGAATCACTAACGGAAAAGACATGAAAAGAGAAAGAAGAAAAGATAATTTTAAGGAAAAACGAAAAGAAAAAAAAAGAGAAAAAAGGGAAAAAGAAAAAGGAAAAAGAAAAAAAGAAGAAGATAAAAACCACGAACGGTGGGAACTACGTTTGACCTGATTCCTCAAAGAGGATACGTAGACGCCTCACGGCTCGGTCATAGTGTGCATCATAGTGTATATAGGATGCATAATGTACATAGTGTGCATAATAGGCACAGTGTGCGTAACGCACGTAGCTCAACCTAAGTGTAAAAATAAAATTCCCCAAGCAAGAAAACTGGGGCAGAGGTTATGTTTTAAGCTCCAACAAAGGTTTGATTCCAAAAATTGTAGCAGATCACCCATCAAATTATTTTCATTTTGATAGCCTTTCTTTAGCCCCACACCAAAACCAACATCGACGTCCAAAGACCTCCCGATCAATATCCAAGAGATGCCAAGTCAGGCAAATAAAGCCGAGAATAATACACCGATTCCTAGCAAAGAAGAGGATCATAAGACTGGGAATGAATTGATGGTCAAAGGAATCTCCAGAAGAGAGGGTCGTATCGACAACACCCCGATTCCTCGATGAAAAATAAAATGAGAGAGTTTTATCGGTGAAAACCTTCACAGGCACCGAAAGGCGACGTAAGATGAGAGATATAAAATGAGAGAGTCTTATTGGTGAAAACCTTCACAGGCACCATAAGGCGCCGGGAGATGAGAGAAAGAGAGAGTCTCATTAGTGAAAACCCCTCGAAGGGCACTATGAGGCGACAAGACAGATCAACAAAAAGCGATCACATTCACAACGAAATGGACACTCATCTATTATCCCCAGCAAGTCAGACCATCGGGCAAATCTATTGATACAAATAGACTGGGTCGGAAATCTATGGTGCACGTCATGATCATGGGGACCGGTCATGTCCTCCAGATAAGTTCTTCTGAATTTCTTCTCCCACCAAATATTGGTTCAGAAAGATTTTCTCCTTTTTCTATTTTTTTATTTTTCTTCCTAAAAATCTGTCTTGAAAAAATTTTTTCAAAGCTTACTACCAGAGACCGAAGGGGGATTCATCAAATGCAGGATAACCCCAACAGTCCTAAAGGCTGGCCCCAGGCAATGCAATGTTGTGCCCTGCGGTTTTGGAGGAAGTAAACTCCTAAAGGGAGTGGTTTCGGGAGTAAAAGCAGACTCCCACAACATGTACTGTAAAGAGAGAGAAGAAAAGGGGGATAAATTGAAAACCAACCCCCAGCAGGCCGGAAACCCTCAGCAAGCAATTCTGTCTACCAACCAATTATGAGGGCATAGAGCAAGAAAAGGGGAGGAGAGAAAAATCATCCGCCGGAAAGGCACCTCCTCCCACCACGATTAAAACTAACTAAATCCTTTTGTTTGCTGCAGGAAAACAAAGGATTGATGATGGCAACAAGACGCAACGCCAGGGAAATCACCAAAAAACCGGGGCAGAACATTTTCTGCCAATTGTCGAAATTTTTTTCGGAAGAACGGGGAAACAATTTCAATACTTTTAAGTTCTAGGTCGCCCACCAGTAAAATGCGGGAATACATTTAAGTTCTAGGTCGCCCACCAGTAAAATGCGGGAATACATTTAAGTTCTAGGTCACCCACCAGTAAAATGCGGGAATACATTTAAGTTCTAGGTCGCCCACCAGTAAAATGCGGGAATACATTTAAGTTCTAGGTCGCCCACCAGTAAAATGCGGGAATACTTTTAAGTTCTAGGTCGCCCACCAGTAAAATGCGGGAATACTTTTAAGTTCTAGGTCGCCCACCAGTAAAATGCGGGAATACATTTAAGTTCTAGGTCGCCCACCAGTAAAATGCGGGAATACATTTAAGTTCTAGGTCGCCCACCAGTAAAATGCGGGAATACATTTAAGTTCTAGGTCGCCCACCAGTAAAATGCGGGAATACATTTAAGTTCTAGGTCACCCACCAGTAAAATGCGGGAATACATTTAAGTTCTAGGTCGCCCACCAGTAAAATGCGGGAATACTTTTAAGTTCTAGGTCGCCCACCAGTAAAATGCGGGAATACATTTCAGCTCTAGGTCGCCCACCAGTAAAATGCGGGAATACATTTAAGTTCTAGGTCGCCCACCAGTAAAATGCGCGAATACATTTAAGTTCTAGGTCGCCCACCAGTAAAATGCGGGAATACTTTTAAGTTCTAGGTCGCCCACCAGTAAAATGCGGGAATACTTTTAAGTTCTAGGTCGCCCACCAGTAAAATGCGGGAATACATTTAAGTTCTAGGTCGCCCACCAGTAAAATGCGGGAATACATTTAAGTTCTAGGTCGCCCACCAGTAAAATGCGGGAATACATTTAAGTTCTAGGTCGCCCACCAGTAAAATGCGGGAATACATTTAAGTTCTAGGTCGCCCACCAGTAAAATGCGGGAATACATTTAAGTTCTAGGTCGCCCACCAGTAAAATGCGGGAATACATTTAAGTTCTAGGTCGCCCACCAGTAAAATGCGGGAATACATTTAAGTTCTAGGTCGCCCACCAGTAAAATGCGGGAATACATTTAAGTTCTAGGTTGCCCACCAGTAAAATGCGGGAATACATTTAAGTTCTAGGTCGCCCACCAGTAAAATGCGGGAATACTTTTAAGTTCTAGGTCGCCCACCAGTAAAATGCGGGAATACATTTAAGTTCTAGGTCGCCCACCAGTAAAATGCGGGAATACATTTAAGTTCTAGGTCGCCCACCAGTAAAATGCGAGAATACATTTAAGTTCTAGGTCGCCCACCAGTAAAATGCGGGAATACATTTAAGTTCTAGGTCGCCCACTAGTAAAATGCGGGAATACTTTTAAGTTCTATGTCGTCCACCAGTAAAATGCGGGAATACATTTAAGTTCTAGGTCGCCCACCAGTAAAATGCGGGAATACTTTTAAGTTCTAGGTTGCCCACCAGTAAAATGCGGGAATACTTTTAAGATCTAGGTCGCCCACCAGTAAAATGCGGGAATACATTTAAGTTCTAGGTTGCCCACCAGTAAAATGAGGGAATACTTTTAAGATCTAGGTTGCCCACCAGTAAAATGCGGGCATGCATTTCATAATTTTGCATTTAAGCAACTTTGGTTTTATATTACAGATTTTTGAAATCAGTAACCCCACCTGGAAGTAGAAGGTTACAACAGAGATCCCCAGGCAGGAAACAATAAAATCCCCAGCGCCAAGAAGCAGTAGGCTGCAAAGGCAAGCGCGCGACTCAAAAGGAAGAGGGAACGCGTCTCGAAAGAAGCAGTTTGGGAACGTTATAGCATGACCCAGCATAACAATTTTGATGAAGAAAGCCATAACTACTGAAGAAACCATTGAAAGGCTTAAAGAGGAGGGCCATGTTCCCAGCAGATCAAGCGGAGTGATGAAAACTGGCATTCAGAAAAGGCGAAGGACCAGTATCATCCTCTGAGTTCACAAAATAAAGGCATCGGAGGAAAGTGCTAGCCGACAAGAAAGCAAGGCAACATGAACAAGTTGAAGATAGATGAGATCTCATGATCCATACTCTAGCTTAGCTTCTTGTTTTTCCTTTCAGAAAATGTAACAAGGAGATCGGTGAGCGGTAACATCCGACGGCAGCATGCAACAGCACACAGCAGCAGCTAACACTACAGTCACGCGGTAGTCCCAGCTACCAAAATTTCCCGAACTACATTGACCTGATTCCTGTTCAGCCCAGGATATGTAGGAAACCTCTGAAGCAAAGGTTCGGTCAAGTCTTTTTCAAAAAATGCTTCACACGGAGTACTCGGACGAGCAAAAATCGCCCGCCTTATCTTTGCGCGAAAACCCTTCGTGTCTTCGGGCAAAGAGGGGCAGCTGTAAGCATGTGATTTTTGCTTCACGGACAATCGCTCCAAAAGAAAACAAAAATAGTGACAAATGACTCCGCTGTACAATTTTTCGATTTTTCGTGGCATGTGCTGTTACTCATTTGTGGTTCGGTCCATGTTGCATTTGATCTTATCAATCAAAATAGAACTTATGTCTGTCATGGTAATCAAACCGTAATTCGGTCATTGAAAGAAAAATCAAAAAATATATATATGCATCGTTCATTCTAGGTTGTGATTTAACTTACTTAAACATTTTAATTTGGTGTGATAATTGTATTGAAGTGTTACATTGTGTTTATTTTAATTTCATTTTTTCATTTTATTTCATTGTTTTTTAAATTAGGGAAAAACAAAAGAAAAGAAGTGATGAAAATCGGTTTGGGCCCAAGAAATAAAACAAAAATAGGCCCAAACCGGCACACAAGTCCAGTCCAAACATGAGCTACCCAGGCACCTCCCGAAACGACGCCGCATCAGGCGTCTGATCTGAGCCGTTCAACCACACCCATCCAACGGTCCACATCCCCACCCGTAATCCGACCTGTTTAGCCGGTCCAACCCAACCCCTCACTTAAATCCAAACGACCCCGTTTTAATGCCAAACGACCTCGTCTCACCCCTCACCAACAGATCAAAGCCGTTGAGATCATCTGATCTAACGGCCCGGATCCAATCCTCTACTTCGTATATAAACCTTCCCTCACACCCCACTCCCCCTATCCGAACCCCCCTTAACTCATCTCCTTCACCAAGCCCTGAACCCCCGAAACCCTAGCAGCCGCCCTAGTTTCCCTTTCATCAGAACCCGGCGGCATGAACGCCGATGACCACCTCCTGAACACCCTAGGACCACCTCACTCTCCTGAACATGGATCTGTTACCCCCTAGCCTCGAATCACCTTCCTTCGTCTCAAATATTCATTTGAAGATTCGAGTCGAACTCTGACTTATACCAAACCTCACCATCTTCGTACCAGACACTCCCCTGACCTCCCTCGTGACCAAACCAGGCTTGGTTTGGTCCGAATCCACCCACAACTCCTAAAAAACCAGATCTGAAGATCCAAACCCTAGAACATGAATAGCCTTGGAAACCGGCCAGTCTTAACAGGGTTTGAGGTCTAATAGACCTTAATCAAGGTGTTCTCGTGTGAGAACACCCTGATTAAAGTTTGTTCGGCCTCAAGGGGTCAAAGTTGAGTCAAATTTGGGCCAATTCTATTTGGACATTTTTCGGTAAGTTTTTCTTTTCCTTTTTGTTTTATTCAACTGCTAATTAAGTTGTCAGCATGTTTCATTGTGTTTGTTTGTTATTTTTGTTATTTTTCATTCGGATTTCTTCCATCTCTGTCAAAGACCCTTTATTTGGTCGATTGTTTTCTGTATATGCTTTGAACGTATCCTGTGATAAATATGTTCAATTAGATTAATCGTCAAATAAGTTAACTCATATAGGTTCCCAGTAATTGAACAAAAGATATTTGAAGTCATTCGGGACCCTGTACGTGTTGTTTATATGAGCGACTGATTATTACCTGTTATGCTTAGTATAGTCGACTCGATAAACGTCGTCGATTAGTTTTTTATAACTAATGGATCAAATGAGCTAATAATTTCACATGACTAATTGAACCATGTCACTGACTGAATGCCCGACACTGTTTGAAAGGGGTTTGTTTGCATTGCAAAAACGACTGAAAAGGTTCAGTCCAGGGCAGTCCTGAATTTGAACTTTCAGAAGTTCAAAATGCCCTGATGCTGCAATGGGTTTAGGGCAGTAATAATCAGGGTTTAACAGGGGTAGTCTGGGGTTTGAAAAGAACAAAAAAAGCTTAGTTTAAATGAGCTGACAAGTAGGGTACTAAATTAGGATTAATCTAATGCCAATGGGGAACAAGACACAAGAGTATGGGAATTAAAATGAATACTTAACTAAACCCATGACTCTTGATTAAAGCAATAAGGCCAAGCGTGGGGAACAAAATGGCTGGCATCAAAAAGATGCTTAGGCATGGGATTTAATAGGTATGGGTAGTCTGCAATTGGCAGAATCCAGGCAGCTTGACTGCACTGGTTTGTTGGCTTATAAATAAGCTGTTTTCAGAACTTGAAAAGGGCTGGAAATTTTGGTCTTGAGAGGGGTCTTGTGAGTTGAAGAAAACTGAAAAAAACAGAAAGAAATTTTCAGAAATACTGTAACTGAACACTGTCCAAAAACTGCACAAAGAAACCAAGTTGGTTATCCTAACTAGGGCTGTCATTATTCCATTAAGAGAAGTCTGTGTATCTTCAGCTGTGATTGCTACTACATTGAGTTTCTGTGTGCTGTACACTGAGTTTTAGTCTCTTTGATTGTTTGAAACTGTGCTGGTTGTTTGCTGAGCTTTGGTGGTTATTGAATTTCTGTTGGCTATAGCACAAAATATTCTGGTTCTTTTCTCGATTGGTCTTGTTTCCCATCCTGTTTCCGGGGATTATTTGTCTGTTGCTCGACCAACGTGTGAACTCCATCTTTGTGGCTGTTTGGTTGTTGCTGTGTTGGGCTATATTTATCTGTTGTTGCTGTGCTTGCTGCGTACCACTCAGCTGATCATTTTCTTCCTCCTTTTGTTCTCTATATCAGGTACACAAATATACTACCAGTGTAACTTGAAAAGTTTGAGCATGAATGTAAAGGAGAAGATCTGCAGATGTTTATATATACATAGACTGTTACATTAAATATCATGTACTGTATAATAATTTTCATTCCTGTTTGGATAATAGAAGTAGCCTGCATGCTTAGTATATATCAATGTAGATTAGTTGAATGTTAGTTCATATATGTATGCTGTTAGGTGAAAATATTCCCAATGCAATGGGTTGTATCTTAGACTTAGTTTAATTGTGTCGTATATTCTTTAATGTAGGCCAAGCATGAAAACTATCCACTATTAGTTAAGTTCTTTCCCTTCTGATAAATGGTCTCATATAACTGTAAACCATACTTTAGAACAAAGAACACAAAGCTGCAGTCTCAACCTCATGGAGGTTGAGCCCAGGTAGAAACGGGCCAAGCAGGTCCGCATCAGATGAACAGTGGCCCAGGTCTGGCCCATCCCGCATGAGCTGGATTTGGGCCTATAATGTTCGATCAGCTGTCCATGTGTGTAATCACGTTTTCTCATTCTGTAAAAGCATTTTGAATCCTGCTATAAATAAGCCTGCAAGCACGTAATTAACTAGGACTATCTCTGTTTTCAATTAGTAGAGACAAACGCGACAAGAAACGTAGTTGCTATAGGAAATCCTTTTAAAATAAGGACGGGATGAGCCTCGACAAGATAAAGAACAAGCTGCGGGGCCCTCGTTAAATGTATATATCAAAGCATTCAGTTTCCAAGGTGGGTCGTTTAGCAAATCTCACGACCCTCCCGGAATAATAACGCGATAGCCTCTTTAAGCGCGTATTTAATAATTTTACCTTCTTAAATTCGGGTGCACATTTATGTGACCCAAATCCAAATCTCGACGGATTCGAGATGTGTTTCTAATCACGGGTATATTGATTGTGACGTGGTTCGAGATGCGTGTCCATGACGTCGCAAATTCCTTTTAAAAATAAGAATGAGACGAGCCTCGACAAACAAAAAATGTACAAAGCTGCGGGGCCCTCTAAATGTATGTACATATTAAAGTGTTTAGAATTCGGGATGTGCCGTTTAACGGATTTTTACGACCTTCCCCAAAATAACAAGACGCTAGTTGCTTTAGGCGCGCCTTTAACAATTTATTTTCCTTAATTTGGGTGCACACTTATGTGACCCAAATCTAAATCTCAACCGAGTCGAGATATATCGATAACCACGGGTGCATTGATGTAACGTGGTTCGAGATATGTTTTCACGACGTTGCAATTCTTGTAAAATAATAATAATGACAAAAGCGGTTAAAAGATAAAATTGGCATATACGTTCACATTTGTATAAAATCAGATAATCAAGCCGAGTATAACAGTTGAGCGACCGTGCTAGAACCACGGAACTCGGGAATGCCTAACACCTTCTCCCGGGTTAACAGAATTCTTTATCCGGATTTTTGGTACGCAGACTGTAATATGGAGTCATTCTTTTCCTCGATTCGGGATTAAAATTGGTGACTTGGGACACCCTAAATCTCCCAAGTGGCGACTCTAAAATAAATAAACCAATCCCGTTTCGACTGTCCTTTAATTGGAAAAAACTCCTTTGTACCCTCTCGGGTATGAAATGGGAGGTGTGACAGCCTTTTAATAAATCAAAACAACAAGTGACATACACATCTAATAATAATTATATCAGGATTAAGAGTATAAGTACATTAAATGGATTAGAGAAATTATTTTATAAAGTCAGTATAAAATACTCATCTCTACTTGATCCGTTCAATACATACAAAATGTACTAGCACAAGAAGTTGGAATTAAACCATTCTCATAATCAAGATAAATTATATTTAATCTTGTGCTACAATCATTCCGATGATTTGTCCAATTCCATCATTAGATTGTGAACATTAACTTTTATGTCTTACAAGAACCGATGATTTAATCTTCCGTGTATAAGCTAAACTCTATACACTAAATCATCTACTATGTAAGCAATGGACGCACAAACCAACACATGATTTATTTAAAATGAAACTTTATTGAATTTAAACAAGTAAATAAATAATTGTTCATAAAGAATACTATAACAATACGCATGGCTTATAGTATATTCTAACAATCTCCCACTTAGACTAATAACCATGCGTCTACAATTTTGACACCCATTCCTTCTACATGCTTATCAAAAGTCTTCTGTGGTAAGCTCTTAGTAAACGGATCTGCCAAGTTGTTCTCTGACGCAATCTTGGTGACCACTACATCCCCTCTCTGCACTATATCACGAATTAAATGATATTTACGCTCAATGTGCTTTGCCCTCTTATGGCTTCGTGGCTCCTTTGAATTTGCAACCGCACCACTATTATCACAGTAAAGCGTAATTGGTGCTTGAATCGAAGGAACCACACCCAACTCTCTCAGGAAGTTACCGAGCCAAACTGCCTCTTTGGCTGCCTCAGAGGTTGCCACATATTCGGCTTCCATGGTGGAATCAGCAACACAAGTTTGCTTGATACTCCTCCAACTTATGGCTCCACCTCCAAGAGTAAACACATTACCTGAGGTAGACTTTCTAGAATCTCTGTCTGATTGGAAATCCGAATCAGTATACCCAATAGGTACCAGGTCATCCGATTGATAGATCAACATGTAATCCCTAGTCCTTTTCAGGTACTTGATTATATGTTTAACCGCCGTCCAATGCTCTTTCCTAGGATTAGACTGAAATCTGCTAACAACGCCAACGACAAAGCAGATATCAGGCCTAGTGCATAACATAGCATACATGAGGCTCCCCACAGCTGATGCATAAGGGACCGCCTTCATCTTTTCTATCTCTTCATCAGTCTTAGGAGACTGATCTTTAGATAGAGAAATTCCATGTCTGAAAGGAAGGAATCCTTTCTTGGAATCATGCATGCTAAACCTGGAGAGTATTGTATCAATATAAAGACCTTGGGACAAGCCTAATATCCTTTTCTTGCGATCTTGCAAGAGTTTGATCCCAAGGATATGAGCCGCTTCTCCCAAATCTTTCATATCAAAATGTGTGGACAACCACTGCTTAACTGAATTCAACTTTGTCCCCATCCCACTTTTTGTATACACAAGATTCGTTAAGACACTGATCAAAACCAAAAGTTTTAATCGCCTTATCAAAACAAGTGTTCCATGCCCTAGATGCCTGTTTTAGTCCATAAATGGACCTTTTAAGCTTACACAACATGTGCTCTTTGCCACTTTCCATAAAACCGTCTGGTTGCATCATATAGATGCACTCATCAAGACTTCCATTAAGGAAAGCTGTCTTGACATCCATTTGCCAAATCTCATAATCATAATGAGCAGCAATGGATAAGAGAATCCTTATAGACTTAAGCATGGCTACCGGCGAGAAGGTTTCCTCATAGTCAATCCCTTCTTTCTGAGTAAACCCTTTCGCTACAAGCCTTGCTTTAAAAGTTTGTACTTTTCCGTCTACACCTCTCTTTTTCTTATAGATCCATTTGCATCCAATGGGTTTAACCCCATCAGTTGGTTCTACAAGATCCCAAACCTGATTAGAGTACATAGACTCCACTCTGATTTCATAGCAGCAACCCACTTATCGGCATCCTTATCATGTAGTGCTTGGTCGTAATTGACAGGTTCGGAGGTAGGCTCCTCAGGGATCCTATCATATGATTCTCCCAAGAGCGTGTAACGAACTGGCTGTCTTATTTCTCTCCCACTACGACTACGCACTACATCAGTTGCAACTACATCACGTTGATTTTGTGGTTGAACCACAACATCATTAGGAACCTGAGTCTCCATGCTATCCACAGGGATATCAACGACTTCTTCCTGTTGTGCAGTCTGCTCAACATGACTCCCACTACTTTGTGGTAGTATGACTGCGGGCACTTGTTCTTGTGGTACATTAAGTCTATTGACATTTCTCCCACTACTAAAGTGCAATGGTATGTCAAAATCGACTTCCGGGGTTTGGATATGGTCGTTTTGATTTTCAGATGACTGAGTTTCCATTCCTTTGCTGAGTTCCTGTAAAACGAGTTTACTTCTAGGAACATGGTTCATCAAATAGTCCTCTTCTAGAAACTTGGCATTTGTGCTAACAATTACCTTTTTCTCTTTAGGACAATAGAATAAACCACTTTTCGTCCCTTTTGGATAACCTATAAACACGCATACATCCGTTCTTGCCTCCAATTTATCCGTTTTCCCCTTTAGCACATGTGCCGGACAACCCCAAACTCGAATATGCCGCAGACTAGGCTTGCGCCCAGTCCACAATTCTGTAGGGGTCAAGGGTACTGACTTTGAAGGAACTAAGTTCAGAACATAATTCGTCGTTTCTAAGGCATTTACCCAAAAAGACGAAGGCAAATCGGAATAACTCATCATTGATCTAACCATTTCCATAAGAGTCATATTTCTTCTTTCAGCTACACCATTTTGTTGTGGAGTTCCAGGTGCAGATAATTGAGATGTAATTCCACATTCTGATAAATAACCAATAAAGTCTGTAGAGAGGTACTCCCCACCACGATCAGATCGCAGTGTCTTGATATATTTATTATGTCGCTTTTCAGTCTCAGTCTTGAATTCTTTGAACTTTTCAAAACATTCAGACTTTCGACGCAACAAATAAATATATCCATATTTTGAGTAATCATCTGTGAAAGTCACAAAATACTCAAAACCACCTCTTTCTTGGACATTCATTGGACCACACAAATCAGAATGAATTAATTCTAATTTATCACTTGCCCGATTTCCTTTTGAGGGGAAATTTCGTTTTGTCATTTTCCCTTCTAAACAAGATTCACAAGTTGGTAGTGCCTCCACTTTCAATGAACTTAAAGGTCCATCTTTGACCAACCTGGAAATTCTGTTCAGATTTATATGACCCAAACGCAAGTGCCATAAATATGTTTCACTCAATTCAGAAGAACGTTTTCTCTTGCTTGGTAAATCAACATTATTCAGTTCTTTAGGTGGTAACGGTTTAAGAATAGAGTCAACAACAAAAAGACATTTAATCAATGTAGCCGAAGAGAGATAACGCTTATTATGAGTAATAACACATTTATCAACGTGATGACAATTAAAATCATAACCATCTCTCATAGCGCTAGAAACCGAAATTAAATTCCTTCTAACGGAAGGTACATATAATGTGTCTTTTAAAGCTAAAACTCTACCACTACCAAACGAAATACTAATATTTCCTAATGCTAAAGCTGGGGCTGCTGAACCTTCTGCTTGATAAACATTGATATCTCCTTTACTTAGCCGCCGCGTTACCTGAAACCCCTGCAAATAAGTGCAGATATGATTAGTGGCTCCCGAATCTACACACCATGACATGGTAGAAACAGCCGCTAAAAATGTTTCAACGACAAGTAGATGTAAATCACCTGGTTTATTTTTCAGCTTGGCCAGATAAGTTGGACACTGCTTCTTATGATGCCCGGGCTGCTTGCAGTGATAACACTTGCCCTTAGCCTTTTTCACACCAGCAGTCGCGCCACCAACAGAGGGTTTTTGAGCCTTTTTCTTTTTCTGCCCGCCTCTCGGCTTAGAAGAAGAACCTGCCTCAAAATTCAATGCCACGGGAGGAGCTTGGGACTTGATAATAGTCTCTGCCGACTGCAGCTCATTCAACAATTTCGCAAGGGACAATCCATTTTGTTCATGTTATAATTCAGGCGAAATTTCTGAAAACTGTCAGGCAAAGTCTGCAGGATCATTTCAACATGTGTGTCCTTATCAATGTTAGCTCCAAGGACCTCCAGTTCATTCAGAAGACTCATTATCTTCAGAACATGGTCCCTGACCGATGAACCTTCAACCATTTTGGTATTCAGAAGGGCTTTCATGGCAGTCTGCTTAGCCGCACGATTCTGATCTCCGAACATTTCTTTGAGATTTTCCAGAATATCATAAGCAGACTCCATCGACTGATGCTGATGTTGCAGAACATTCGACATGGATGCCAAAATGTAACATCGCGCCATCTCATCAGCCTTAATCCATTTCTGGTAAGCCTTCCGTTCATCATTTGTGGCATCATCTCCAGGTTTTTCTGGACACACCTCATCAAGCACAAATTTGTACTCTTCAGCAATTAGAACAATATCCAAATTTCGTTTCCAATCAACATAATTTGGACCCTCAAGTTTGTTTTGGGTAAGAATGGCAGTAAGGGGATTTAAAGTAGTCATTGTTAATCTGGGAGACATTAAATATTTAAATAGATCAAATCAGTTTGTATAATGAACATTAAAATTCAAAACACATTATATAGCCCTACAATCTATGCACCTTGAACAACAAATTTCGATGGGAAAAAAGCTATTCTTGCAATATACATATATAATGACAGATTTTCACTCCATAAACTTAAACATGTCATACTTAGATAGAGAGTAAACTGTTAATTTAAGCCAAGTGAATATCAACATTCAACATATATTAGTCCCATTGAACCAACATGCATACTTAGATGGAGAGTAAATACAAATAATCAATGACTAGTATAACATAGTGATTATTCATAATATTTTTATCCGATATGGAAGAAGACCTACGTCAACGTGTAAAAACATTATATCACTGATTTTTTAAGCCCGGGGACCAAGGGAATTGATCCCCACAATTTCTGGAATTAAAAACAACTAAAAGAAATTTCAGAATTTTAGAAAAACAGCAAAAACACCATCTAAACAACCCCGAACGCCCAAAAAACGACTTCAATCATGAATAAAATCCATGTGTATTGCTCACTGGGCCGTTTCGCATGGACCTGCCAAGTTTCAGGTCAATCGGAGTTCGTCAACTTTTTGACCTCCGATTTTCTGCCCTAATTCAGCAAAACATGTTTTTCCGTTTTACATGATAAATTCAATTTTCAGATTATTCTAACTCAACATCACCAATATTAAAAGGATACATCAAGTTTCCAGAATAATCAACACAACCCATAACAGATAATCACACCAAAAAAACAGTGCAGGTTTTCAGAAAAACAAACTTTGCATGTAATTCAAAACTTGCATATAGAACATGATATTAATCCTTATGGTTTATCCTAATTATTTAATTAGACGTGAGTAAGTTCTGATACCAATTGATGGAATATATACCACAGCGGAAGCAATAACAGAATCTTATTCACGTGTAATCTAAACAACTAGCACGTATGGAGATTTTAGGATTACCTCTTGAAGCGTAAACACAACAAATCTAGGTCGTTCTCCAGTTCCTCAGTTGAAAACACACTAGCAGATTTCCACAGTCTTCTACTGTGTTACCCAAACAATAACCGAAAAAGAGAATTTTGGGTGGGCAAAATTCTAGTAGAAACCGCAGTCAGAATCATGTAAAAAACGTCCAGCCCTTATATCCATATATATAGCTGCGTTTTTTAGGTCAAAACCGTTTTCAAAACCTGTTAGGTTTCCTTCTCCCACTAAGGGACGGTTTCCACGTTTTCTTTCCCACTAAGTAACAGTTTCCACTATTTTCTATTATTTAGGCACAGTAGGGACCACAAAATTTAATTAACAAGGCTTCCTATTATGATATTAATTTCGAAATTCTGAAACTAATTTCCATCATAATAAATTACGAATTATCCCACTAAAAATTCGTAATTGCACTCCTTAGTTCAATTTCTAAATTCTTCCATAAAACCTTATTTAACTCCCCATGTTAAGATTCAGATACTAATCAATCAAATTAAATTACTGACTATTTAATTTATTGATTACTTCCTTTAGACTTACACTTAACTTATTTCATGTGTCGGATACAAAATTCACCGGCCGGGTTTACACATGAAAACTTATAAGCTTTCATAAAGGAGTATCATCAATCTCAAAATTGAGACATGGATTCCATCAACTAATTATTACTTCGCCAATGTATATCATTGTTATCCAATTTACCAGGCTTATTGACTTGCGAAAGAATCTCGCCTTTTAATAAATCAAAACAACAAGTGACATACACAGCTAATAATAATTATATCAGGATTAAGAGTATAAGTACATTAAATGGATTAGAGAAATTATTTTATAAAGTCAGTATAAAATACTCATCTCTACTTGATCCGTTCAATACATACAAAATGTACTAGCACAAGAAGTTGGAATTAAACCATTCCCATAATCAAGATAAATTATATTTAATCTTGTGCTACAATCATTCCGATGATTTGTCCAATTCCATCATTAGATTGTGAACATTAACTTTTATGTCTTACAAGAACCGATGATTTAATCTTCCGTGTATAAGCTAAACTCTATACACTAAATCATCTACTATGTAAGCAATGGACGCACAAACCAACACATGATCTATTTAAAATGAAACTTTATTGAATTTAAACAAGTAAATAAATAATTGTTCATAAAGAATACTATAACAATACGCATGGCTTATAGTATATTCTAACATTCTCCCACTAAGACTAATAACTATGCGTCTAACATCAACTACGGATATGGGGTGATAGGAGTAGAGGAAAGCCATATTTAATTGTTGAGCAAGATGTTTGCTAGCGGCTGTTCTCCAAATATTCACTCATTTACCTGTTTGATTAAGGGAATTTCATTGAGGGGCAGATGGCATGAAGCTCTTTACGTGTGGGATGGTATAAAAGAGGGAATTTTGCCCAACGTTGTAGCATATAATGCACTCCTCCATGGTCTGTGTTTGGCTGGTAATATGAATATGGCTCTATCTGTTTGTAATGCGATGGAGAGAAGTGACTGCCATCCAAATTCGACAACCTACAGTACCCTCATTTATGGCTTTGCTAAATCTGGAGATGTGATTAAAGCATCTGAGATATGGAATAGGATGATAACTCTTGGTTGTCATCCAAATGTTGTGGTATATACATGTATGGTTGATGTACTCTGCAGAAATTTCATGTTTGAACAAGCTTATAGTCTTCTAGATAACATGGTAATAGAAGATTTCCCACCAAATACCATTACTTTTAATAAATTTATTAAAGGTTTGTGTTTTAGTGGTAGAGTTGAATGGGCAATGGTGCTATATAATCAAATGGAAACATTTGGCTGCTCGGGTAATACTGCCACATATAATGAGTTGTTGGATGGCTTATTCAAATGTAACAACGTTACGGTAGCACTTGAGCTTGTTAGGGAGATGGAGGAAAATGATATTGAGATTATAGTGACGAAAATACTCATAACATCTTACTATGATATTGTGAGGAGGAATACACATGATTTGGTTCCAAAATCTATTATGCATTATCTGGTCAATCATGCTAAGAGGCATCTTCTTGACACGTTCATAGAGAACTTGTACCGAGAACCTTTTGAAGATTTGTTGCAATTGACGTATATTAAAGGGATTGTCCAGAAAATCGATTCAGGTATGTTAAGGCTACTCCTTCCTTTTTTTGGCATGATCCAGGTAACGATATGTAAACGTAATGTTATTTCATAAGTGTTTCTACTCTTAGCAGTTAAGGATGTCTATGTTATTTATTCATGTAAAATGATATTAATCAGAGATATAATGGTCTTTTGACGTTCCGAGAAGTTTTATTAACGTACTTCTCATGCATTGCACTCATTTACATGTGCATTTACCCATGACTCAGACGGCGTTATATATGTATATGGAATATGGGAAAAGGTTACGGCGCTATATAATGGCGTTATATACGCACCACCACCTGATCAGCTGGTATACGTTGATGATTTTGTCCACAGTGGTACCAGATGGCGTTATATATGCGTATATATGTAAATATATGTATATGGGATATGGGAAAAAGGTTACGGTATTATATACGCACCACCACCTGATCAGCTGGTATATGATGATGATGTTGCCCACAGTTGCTGAAATGATATGATGGGATGCCCTCAGAGGCTTGATGATGTTATGTACGTACGGACCTATGCATTACATGATATTTATATGCATATGCATAACATTAAAGATATTTCATGATTTTGATTACAGAGCCATCCAGATTTACAGGCTGAGTCATTTACTCCACATTTTCTTCCATTCCCTTTATAAATTATTTACATGCCTTACATACTCAGTACATTATTCGTACTAACGTCCTTTTGTTGGGGATGCTGCATTCGTGCCTGCAGGTATAGATAATCAGTTTGACAAGCTTTCATCGTAGATGAGATTAACATTCAACGAAGGATCGGTAAGACTCCATCTCATTCGGAGTGCAGCCGAGTCTATGAGGCACATGTCAGAGTTTTGCTACAGACTTATGGGTAGGCGGGTACCCTGTCCCATTTTATGTCAAATAATCTTAGATGCTTTGTAGACATAGAGGTTTATTTTGTACAGTATGTCAGAGGCCTTGACGACCCATATATATCCAGGTTTTATGATTGATGGTTCATTAATATAATATTTTCCCACTTAAAATTGTACATCACGAGTTGTGGCCATGTTGACCCATGATAGTTACAAAAGAAACGAATGAGTTACAGAGTGGTTCGCTCGGGTCACTACGGTACCGGGTGCCAACAACGCCTCCCCAGGTTTGGGGCGTGACAGTTACATAGGTCTTACGAGTCATGATCAGGTTAGTCTCGCGGATCGGTATGGAAACATCTGTATTTATCCTCGAGAGGCTGCAGAACCTTTAGGAAAAAATTCATATTCTTGAAATTCTTATCGTGAGTCCTTGATTCAGCTTGAAAATTAACTCTTTGAATTCCTTCCACGCATTCGTATGTGCACATGACCGCTCGGTATCGGATATGCATCGATGGATTGTGATTCCCTGATCGAGGGGCGAGATGTGATCTTTATGCGTTGATGTTGGGCCAGTCTGGAGGACTCGAGGTCGGATTTTTGCCTATAGCTTGAGCACTGAGCTATTGATTTTTTGAGCGCGTGTTTCTGGATCCATATGTTCTGTTGTGTCCCTATTAAGAGAGGTGATGACTGGATAGTTACGTGATGAGTGTGATGTGATTGCGAGATGTATTCATGTGATTTGGAAGCTCCGAGAAGGGTCTGCTAGAGGATAGAAGGACTATTAGGTGCTCGATTTTCATCTTGATTTGAGGTATAGCCCCGAGTTATGGGTGTGTGAAGAATCTTTCCATGTTTCCTAGTTGGGAGTAGAGTAAATTTCATGTTGCGGTCTGAGTTCAGACTCAGGAAGTTTAAGTGACTGCGTAATGTTTATAACGGTGGAAGGTATACAGAAATGTTAGTTTGAGGCAAAGCAGGTGGGGCTATCTCCTGTGCATTGTTCTGAAGTTTGCGTAATCCCTTGTGTCATTTATTGGAAGATCTCTGTTACCACGGAAATATATGTTTTACAATTTGAATTTGGGTTGCTCAAGAGAGTAGGCTTGTCTACTACGAGAGTGAATGCGAGATTTGTAGAAGATATAATGTACCAGATGGTTTGTGTTCTACGAGTTTATGAAGGATTGGGTTTAATCTCACTATGGTATTATGGCAGCAATAAAGTTATGCGTTATGAGTTATTGTGTATGTTTTGGTCTATGGCTTCGAGCCAAGTGGGGGAGTCCACTATTAATTAGTCGATTGCACTGTTATGTGCTATGTTGATTCCAGTTTGAGGCGTGCGGGTGAATCAGTCATCGGCTTCAGCACCAGTTACTTCACCACCACCCGCCCAGTCAGCTAGGGGTCGCCCCAGAGGGGAGGTCGATTAGGTGGTGGTCAGGCCCGTTTCTATGCACTTCCGGGCAGACCTGATGCTATTACTTTAGATGCGGTTATTACAGGTATTGTTTCAGTCTACCACAGAGATGCCTCTGTATTATTTGATCCCGGTTCCACCTTTTCTTATGTGTCATCATACTTTGCTCGTTATTTAGGTACGCCCCATGAGTTTCTTGCTTCACCTGTTCATGTATCTACCCCGGCGAGCAATACTGTTGGTGTAGACAGTGTGTACCGATCGTGTGTGGTGACTATTGGGGATCTGGAGACCCGTGTGGATCTTTTATTATTGTGTATGGTGGATTTCAATGCCATTTTAGGTATGGATTGGCTATCTCCGTGTCATGCTATTCTTGACTGTCATGCTAAGACAGTCACATTGGCTATATCGGGTGTGCCACGGATTGAGTGGCGAGGTTTGACTGATTATGTTCCCAGTAGAGTGATCTCATTCTTGAAAGCCCAACGTATGGTTAGGAAGGGTTGTCTTTCGTATCTAACTTTTGTGAGGCATGTCGGTCCTGAGACTCCCAGTATTGATTCTGTTCCAGTTGTGAGGGATTTTTCCGATGTGTTTTCTGCAGACCTACCGGACATGCCACCGGATAGGGATATTGATTTTGGTATTGACCTGGTACCGGGCACTCAGCCCATTTCTATTCCGCCGTATCGTATGGCACCAACAGAGTTAAAGGAATTAAAGGAACAACTTTTGGATCTCCTTGATAAAGGGTTCATTAGGCCTAGTGTGTCACCTTGGGGTGCACCGGTTCTATTTGTGAAGAAGAAGGATGGCACTATAAGGATGTGCATTAATTATAGGCAATTAAATAAGGTAACAATTAAGAACAAGTATCCTTTGCCTCACATTGATGATTTATTCGACCAGCTTTAGGGAGCGAGAGTGTTCTCCAAGATTGATCTCTGTTCGGGCTATCTCTAGTTGAAGATCAGGGACTCAGATATTCTTAAGACAGCTTTCAGGACCCGATATGGTCATTATGCATTCTTGGTGATGTCTTTTGGGTTGACCAATGCCCCAGCAACATTCATGCATTTGATGAATAGTGTGTTCCGGCCTTATCTTGTCTCGTTTATCATAGTCTTCATTGATGATATTCTGGTATATTCGCGTAATCAGGAGGAGCACGCGGAGCATTTGAGAGTTGTGTTGCAGAGATTGAGAGAGGAGAAGCTTTATGCAAAATTCTCCAAGTGTGAGTTTTGGCTTAGTTCAGTAGCTTTCTTGGGGCACATGGTGTCCAGTGAGGGTATTCAGGATGATCCGAAGAAGATAGAGGTGGTTCAGAGTTGGCCTAGACCGTTCTCAGCCACAGAGATTCGTAGCTTTCTTGGTTTGGCAGGCTATTATCGCCGGTTTGTTCGGGGATTCTCATCTATCACATCGCCCTTGACCAAGTTGACTCAGAAGGGTGCTTCATTTGTATGGTCAGACAAGTATGAGGAGAGCTTTCAGAAGATCAAGACAGCTTTGACCACAGCTCTAGTGTTGGTTACTCTCAGCTAAAAAAAACTAACAAAAGTTCTTAACAAACCAACGTGAAATTAGCAATTACAAACTTAAAGCCTTACTAACACGAATTCAAACTTGTTCAAGGGGCAGAGTCCATGATCCACCCAGTATTACAGAGCATGTTTACAGCTAAACAAATAAGAGTGAACATGATAAAGGGGAGATCAGACTACTCCACACATTCTGATGATTTCTAAAAGACATGAGTAGCATTTTATGAACAAAACAGAAATACAGCTAAGCTATAAAAGTGAACAAATTTAATGCACTGCTTCAAAGTTCCCTGTCCATTTCATTCATCAAATTTGGATTCACATTCTGCAGGTCTTAGAATAATTACCTGGATATTGAAAGCAAAGAACAAAGTGAGGAGTCAGCAGCAGTACTTAGCAGAATTCAGCACCAGCAACACCAATGCAAACCAGAAAAATGGATATGAAGCAGTACAAGACAGTCTTAATCGAACAATAACCCAAAGCAACCTCAAACCAAACTTCAAACACCAAAACTCAATTCATTTTAGCACCAGATTAATCAGAAATTCTTCAGAAGTTAAAAGTCTTCGAAATTATAAAAGAAAATGCAATGGAACAGTAATCTTTTTTCTTTTAGTGTTTTTAGCCCTTTGTCTTTTCTCTCAAAACTTTTAGTTCTTGAAGTTTATGAAAGTAGTAAAATATTTTTGCAGTTTCTGGATTTTTAGATTTCCAGCTCTCAAAATCTGACTTGAGCTCTAAGTAACAATGCCTTTATAGACAAGCTATTAGGGCAGCCTCAAAGAGTTCAAAATTGCCTTTAAAACTTTTTGAAATTTTCATTTTAGCTTAGAAATCCCCGTGTAAACCTCAGAATTTTAAAATAGCCCCCCACCCCAGCATCTAGGAAGCTTCCTAGTTCAGTTATAGAAGATTCCAAGCCTAGACTACCCAAATTACCCCTTAATGACCCTGTTATTACCTATGAAAACCAGACCCAAAAATGGGTCAGAATTGACCCAATAACCCAAACAAATTTGGACGGGCTGCTCTTTGCCAAATGGACCAGAGACAACCCAAAACCCAAACGAACACTTATCTATTTGAAGAGAAAATCTGCAAGCCATGATAACATGAAATGATTTCAAAGCAAACCGACTTAAATTACTGATCAATTAACACGACTAGGCAGGGAGTTAACTAAGTTGAAATAACCTGATTTAAACTAACTTGGGTAACTAAACAGAAAGGCATGATCGGAGAATTAGCCATGCCATTAACACAACGGACTAAAGAAATCAGAAAACAGGCTTTCACGAAGAAGAGAAAAACAGTGAATAGAAGACCAATTTAAACTCGAAAGATTAATCGAGTTTCAGCCAGATTAGTATAAGAAAATTAAGCTAAAGAAAAGGGGAGGGAGAAAGAGAATAAGACAGTAAAAGAAAGAGAAGACAAGAGGAGAAAGGAGCTTACCGATTCAGACTCGAAATCTATCGGAGACAAAGGACCTAACAAAACTAATGTCGATCGTTTGAATCCAAACTTCAAAAACTCGAAGAACAGTGTCCTATGACCATGCATGTACCATGTCCAATAGAAAATGATTTTTGCACTTTCAGGGCTCGAACTCAGATTTAGGATTCAAGAAGCTTCGAAAAGATTCGAGGGAAACGGAGTGAGGATTTGGCATGAGGGGGTCGTGGTGGCTATGTGGTGTTAATTTGGGGTCATTCGGGTGAGTTGGAGTTTTGGTCTTCCTCTTTGATTCAAGATTCGAAGAGTTCTGTTAGGATTCGAGGGAGAGATTTTGGAGATTTGGGAAGAGAAGAAGGAGGGGAGTCTATGGCATTAATTTGGGGTCGATTGGAGTACCGCCGCCAGCGGAGACAATTTCCGGCAAGCGGTTTCGGCGGAGGCAATGAGGTTTGGTGAAGGAGATGAGAGGGGGTGGGGGGCTGTTTGGACACTTATATATCACGATGAGGTTAGTTCTGGACCGTCAGATCAACTAACCTCGACGGTCGAGATCAAAGGATGACAAAACGACGTCGTTTAGGTTTGGGGGGTGGACCGGGTATTAGGGGCGGGTTGTGGGCCGATTTGACTGGGTACTCGTGTTTAAATCAATTGGGCCTGAAGGGATTAAATGGAAGTGGCCCAAAACCTGACTTCTTTACTTTTTCCTTTTCTTTTTCTTTTCATTTCTTTTTTCTAATTTCTTTTTAAATTTAAATTAAAAATAAAATCTAAATTAATTCCTAATCAAATTATCCTATCAAATTAAATTAACTAACTCTAAATAATAATTACCACAACTAATTAAAAACCAAATTCAAGGAAAAACTACCAAAATTCGAAATTAAAATTGAAAAGTGCAAAATAAACTATTTTTGTGATTTTTCCATTTTTATAAAACAACTAGTTTGTTGATTAACCCTAAAAATGTAAAATTAAGTCCTAAATGCAAATGCAACATATTTTGTATTTTTATTTAATTAAATAAAATAAACATGCACAGACAAATGCAAACAATAACAGGCAAAAATCTACGAAATTGCAAACAAATGAAAAAAAATTATTTTGTTTTGAATTTATGGGAGTAATTCATATAGGGCAAAAATCACGTGCTCATAAGGCCTTGATTGTAGGACTCGAGTTGGCCCAGTGATTGAGCAGATACGAGCGATTTTTGCCCGTTTGAATACTCTGTGGGAAGCATTTTTGAAAGATTTGATCGCACCCTGCCTCTGGGGTTGCCTACATATCCTTGGCTAAAAAGGAATCAGGTCAGTGTAGTTCGGGAAGTCTAGTAGCTGGGACTACCATGAAGATGTGATTTCACTATTGCTGCTGTTGCTGCTACTACTTACTGCATCCCCTTATTACACCATGATAAAATAAAAAGTAACTAGACTATGCTATGATCTATACATTACAAAATCCTATCTGTAACTTCAGATTTGCTCCTGTGGTTCTTGTTGCCTTGCTGACTTGTACTCTCCCGATGGAATCCCTTTGTTGCCGCTTCGAATTGTAATCTGAGAAGTTTTTCGCTTCTCCAGGTGGATGCCTGACTGCCAGCTATGCCTTGATGATGTTTTTCCCTTATCCGATTGGACGCTTGATTGCTGAACTTGAATGTGTTCCCTGCTCTCCAGGCGGGTTCCTGATTGCTGAACTTGAAATATATTCTCTGCTCTCCAGGCGGGCTCCTGACTTAAAATTTGAATTGTACTCCCTTGTTCTCCAGGCGGGCTCCTGACTTCAACTTGAAATGTATTCCCTGCTCTCCAGGCGGGCTCTTGATTTCAAAATAGACAAAACAGAGGATTTGAAGGTTAAACTTAAATTATACTCCCTTGTTCTCCAGGCGGGCTCCTAACTGCTGCGCTTGAAAATATTCCCTGCTCTCCAGGCGGGCTCCTGACTTCAATGAAATAGATAAAACAAAGGAATTTTCTTCCCCAGTTTGGAGGTTGGGCACAGATGTAAGTGTAAGACGGAACACATTACCAAATATCAATAAGAACTTGAAAGCTAAAACTTTGAATTGTACTCCCTTGTTCTTCAGGCGGGCTCCTGATTGCTGACTTGAAATGTGTTCCCTGCTCTCCAGGCGGGCTCCTGACTACTGAACTCGAATGTATTCCCTGCTCTCCAGGCGGGCTCCTGATTGCTGAACTTGAAATGTATTCCCTGCTCTCCAGGCGGGCTCCTGATTGCTGAACTTGAATGTATTCCCTACTCTCCAGGCGGGCTCCTGACCGCTGACTTGAAATGTATTCCTTGCTCTCCAGGCGGGCTTCTGACTGCTTACTTGAAATGTATTCCCTGCTCTCCAGGCAGGCTCCTGATTTCTAAACTGAAATGCTTCTCCCTATTCTCCAAGTGGGTACCTGATTTCAACAAAAAAATAGACAAAATAAAGAAAATTTTCTTCCCCAGTTTGGTAACTGGGCACATATGTGAGTGTTAAACTGAATTATATTACCATATATTGCTAAGAATTTGAAAGCTAAGTCCCATTATCCAGGGGGTCCTGACAATTTTTGCCTTAACAACAATTTTAAATCTACGTTATGTCTTCTAAAGGTGTGACTTCCGCTAAATCTTGTTATCTAGGAGGGTCTTAAAGCTACATCCCATTATCCAGGAGGGTCCTGAAACTCAAAATCAAATCTTTTCCTAAAAAAAATAACACTTTTACGACTGAATTATATTACCCTATGGCAGAGCTTACGATACATCTTGTGATCTAATAGAAATCTTAAAACTAAGTCCTATTATTCAGGAGGGTCCTGAAACTCCTAATTGAATCCTATCTCAAACATGCAAACTCATAAGCTAACTTATATTCCTTTTGGGGTACATTTATGCTAGATTATGCTATTTCTGAACTTTAAACTAGGTCCCATTTTCGAGGAGGGTCCCGAAAATCAAAAATCAAACCTGTTGGTGACCGCCTTTCTCCGCGGAGGGTTTCTCCGAAACAACCAAAATTCCTTCCCCTATTTTAATCAAAGAAAAATTTTGTCAGTTTAAAATGTGTTGGTTAGTTGATGGCATTCTTTGCTGAAGGTCTCTCTTCTACATTGTTTTGTTTTGACTGGCTTCCCGCACTGACCCTGGTCCAATTGATTTTCGACTGACTTTCAAAACCCCATGACTTTGGATGACCCGAGTGTTCTATACCCGAACCGTTGTTTCATACCTCTGACCCCTTTAACTGAACCTCTACATCTCCTATGAAATTACCAAATCATTTTGCCGACGGAACTCTTGCTTGCAATTTACCCCATTTTACATCATGCTATCTTTGGTATGCTCTGGCCACGTTGTGCTTTGCAATCCTGAAGCTGGTAGTGAGATTTGAAATTCCTTCTTATTTGCTTAAACATAACTGACATTGGGAACATCTTAGAGAAATAAACCCAAAAGAAATGAAATGCAATGACTTTCAGAGCTAAGGATAAGAAAATCCAAAACTGGACGACTGTCTGAAGAGGAAAAAGAAGAAGGACTTATCTGGACAGAGCAGCTGGCACCAATGATCATGACATGTATTTTGGATTAATCGGCCCAATCTGTTCAACCAATCAACTTTCAATTTCCATACTTTGTCGCCCCGAAATTTCCATAACCTAATTTCTTCATCCAAATCTTGACATTGTTCATCCTGCGGCGCCTTGGAGGGTTTCCACCAGCAGACCTCCCTCATCCGTTCGTCTCTCAACTCCCTTTTGCCTTACGGTGCCCGTGATGGTTTTCACCCATAAGACTCGCTCATTTTGATTTCTCTCAGCTCCCATTGCCTTACGGTACCCGTGAGGGTTTTCACCAATAAGACTCTCTCATTTTGATTTCTCTCAGCTCCCATCGCCTTACGGTGCCCGTGAGGGTTTTCACCAGTAAGACTCTCTCATTTTTGAGTTCTTTTCCCTATTTGGACCAAAGCGTTGCCCCTGACATGAATCACCTCTACCTGCTTGACTTGGCATTTCTAAAGACTGATCGGAAGGTCTTTCTTTGGACCGTAATGTGGCTTTTGGATGGGTTTAGAAAGGAAGGGTATAAAAAGCTCAAAACTGTTTGATTGGGTTCAAATTTACAACCTTCGGAATCAGATTTCTAATAACAACCACAACTTCTGCCCCAGTTTCTTGTTTGGGGACTTTTGGATTTTTACTTTGTTGGGACCGAACTGTGAGGCTGCCTACGTATCCTTAAAAGGAATCAGGTCGAACGTAGTTCATGACATAGGAATTGCTTTGTTTGTTGTGATTTTTCTTCTCTTTTTCTTTCTCTTCTTTTCCTCTTTTGTTTTTCCTTTTGTTGTGTTTTTTTTCTTTTTTTTTCTTTTTTCTTTTTCCATTCTTTTCTTTCTCTTTTCATTGTTTCTTTCTCTTTTATTTTTCCTTTCTTTACTTATCTTTACGTTTGTGTTTCCGATATTTGCTATTAATTCCGAAGGAGGGGTATGAAAGAAAATAAATGAGGCTCAAAGGGGTAATGAGGGATAAAGTGTTTAGATAACAGAACAAAATGCCTTCGTCATTTCAATATTCGAGACATGCTAAATACAAACAAGTACAATCAAAGAAAGAAATCATACATAATATCTCTTGACTGCATCAGAATTGATAGCCATTTCTACACATTGGCCTTCTACATCTGTCAAATACAATGCACCATTGGACAACACTCTAGTCACGACGAACGGCCCCTGCCAATTTGGGGCGAATTTTCCTTTTGCTTCAACCTGATGAGGAAGAATGCGTTTCAATACTAACTGCCCCACTTCAAACTTTCGTGGACGCACCTTCTTGTTGTATGTTCTTGCCATTATCTGTTGATACAACTGGCCATGACACACTGCTGCCAGTCTCTTCTCATCGATCAAACTCAATTGTTCCAAGCGGGTTTTGACCTACTCCTCATTATCGGTCTCAGCCTCCGCGACAATTCGAAGGGATGGAATTTCCACTTCTGCGAGTATTAATGCTTTAGTGCCATACACCAACAAATAAGGAGTCACCCCTACTAAAGTACGGACAGTAGTGCGGTAAATACAAACGGCAGCTTTTCATGCCACTGCCTAGAACCTTCCACCATTTTCCGAAGTATTTTCTTTATGTTCTTGTTGGCCGCCTCAGCTGCTCCGTTTGCCTTAGGGCGGTATGGGGTAGAATTGCGATGTGTAATCTTGAACTGCTTGCATACCTCTTTCATCAGATCACTATTGAGATTAGCCCCATTGTCTGTAATGATCACCTTCGGTATCCCAAACCGGCAAATGATATTTGAATGCACAAAATCAACCACCGCCTTCTTGGTTACAGACTTGAATGTTTTAGCCTCTACCCACTTGGTGAAATAATCGATGGCCACCAGAATAAACCTATGCCCGTTGGACGCTGCTGGCTCGATTGGTCCAATGACATCCATTCCCCAAGCAACAAAAGGCCATGGTGCAGACATTGTATGTAATTCAGATGGTGGAGAATGAATCAAATCTCCATGCACTTGGCACTAATGACATTTACGCACGAAACTAATACAATCTCGCTCCATAGTGAGCCAATAATAACCTGCTCGGAGAATATTCTTTACCAATACATACCCGCTCATGTGCGGTCCACAGACTCCAGAATGTACTTCGGTCATGATGGTCGCGGACTGTCTGGCATCTACATATCTTAATAACCCGAGATCTGGAGTTCTTTTGTACAAAACTCCTCCACTGAAGAAAAATCCACTTGCCAAGCGACGAATTGTTCTCTTTTGATCACCTGTGGCTTGTACCAGATATACTCCCCTTTGGATGTATTCCTTGATGTCGTGAAACCAAGGCTCCCCGGCGAGCTCTTCCTCCACCATGTTACAATAAGCATGCTGATCACGAACCTGAATATGCAATGGGTCTACATAAGCCTTATTTGGATAATGTAACATTGACGCCAGAGTAGCCAAAGCATCGGAGACCTCGTTGTGGATCCTCGGAATATGCCTGAACTCTATTGATTGAAACCACTGACAAAGATCATGCAAGCATTGCTGGTACAATATGAGTTTTAAATCCCGTGTTTCCCATTCTCCCTGAATCTGGTGTACCAGAAGGTCCGAGTCACCCAAGACCAAGACTTCCTGGACACCCATGTCCACAGCCATCCTCAAACCCAAAATCCATGCCTCATATTCTGCCATGCTGTTAGTACAATAGAACTGAAGCTGTGCTGTAACAGGGTAACGATGCCCTGTTTCAGAAACAAGTACCGCTCCTATTCCAATGCCTTTCATGTTAATAACACATCAAAGAAAAGCTTCCATCCTGGCCTTTTAATCTGTTCCAACTCATCAATGTGCATTACCTCTTCATCAGGGAAGTAAGTCTTCAAAGGTTCGTATTCTTCATCCACAGGATTCTCAGCCAAATAGTCGGCCAATGCGTGTGCTTTCATTGCGGTCCTAGTCTCATAGATAATGTCAAATTCTGTGAGCAAGATCTGCCACTTTGCGAGCCTTCCCGTGGGCATAGGCTTCTGGAAGATATACTTCAAAGAATCCAAGCGAGAGATGAGGTAAGTAGTATAAGAGGACAAATAATGTTTCAGCTTCTGGGCTACCCAAGTTAGGGCGCAACACGTCCTCTCAAGATGAGTGTACTTAACCTCGTAAGATGTGAACTTCTTGCTGAGATAATATATGGTCTGCTCCTTCCTACCAATGATGTCATGTTGTCCCAACACGCATCCAAATGAATTGTCCAAGACTATCAAATATAGAATCAAAGGTCTCCCTGGTTCTGGCGGAACCAACACAAGTAGGTTTGACAAGTACCCCTTTATCTTATCAAATGCTTCCTGACATTCATCTGTCCACTTGACTGCAGCATCTTTCTTTAACAATTTGAAGATGGGCTCACAAGTTGTCGTGAGCTGAGCAATAAACCCGCTGATGTAATTCAATCTTCCCAACAGGCTCATCACCTCAGCCTTGTTCTTTGAGGGTGGCAATTCCTGGATAGCTTTGATCTTTGACGGGTCTAATTCAATACCTCGGCGGCTAACTATGAATCCCAACAAATTTCCAGACGGAACACCGAACACGCATTTTTGCAGGATTGAGCTTGAGATTGTACCTGCGAAGCCTTTGGAAGAACTTTCTCAGATCTCTGACATGGTCAGACTGCTTTCTAGACTTTACAATCACATCATATACATAAACCTCGATCTCTCTGTGTATCATGTCATGGAATATGGTCGTCATTGCCCTCATGTAGGTTGCCCCGGCATTTTTCAAACCAAATGGCATAACCCGATAGTAGTACGTTCCTCATGGCGTGATGAATGCTGTCTTTTCCGCGTCCTCCTCATCCATTAAGATCTGCTGGTAGCCCTCATAACAATCCAAAAAAAAAACCTCATGTTTGGCACAATTATCGATCAATATATAGATGTTCGGCAGTGGGAAATTATCCTTGGTACTCGCTTTGTTGAGGTCTCAATAATCAACACACACCCTGGTCTTGCCATCCTTCTTCGGCACAGGCACTACATTGGCTAACCAAGTGGGATACCGAGTGACCCGAATGACCTTGGCCTCAAACTGTTTGGTGACCTCTTCCTTAATTTTCACACTCATATCAGTTTTAAATTTCCTCAGCTTCTGCTTGATAGGGGGAAATGCCGGATCAGTGGGCAATTTGTGAACCACCAAACCAGTACTTAGACCTGGCATGTCGTCATAGGACCATGCAAAAACATCTTTATACTCGAACAGTGTTTTAATTATCTCCTCTCTGAGTTGTGGTTGAAGCTGGACACTTATTTTAGTTTCCCGGACATTATCTTGGTCCCCTAAATTGATTGCTTCTGTATCACTCAGGTTAGGCTTGGGTTTTTCTTCAAAATAGCTTAATTCTTTACTAATCTCTTCAAAGGCTTCATCCGCGTCATATTCCGATTCAATATCACACTTCTATTTCTTGAATTACTATTTCAGAACTAGATTGGCTTTTAAGACTGGGCCGGAGATTCCGCATGCATGTCATATCATTGAGGCCAGCATAAAAAGAACTGTACAAGGAAGAAAGGAAAACAAAAATAAAACTATCAGGATGAAAGGAAAAGAGAAATTGCATTTCATTGAAATTAAAGACAACGGGGTTTATACATCCAAACGGATAGAACATAGAATCTGAATTACAACCCTGGAATAATCCAGATAAATTGAAAGAAAATCAAAGCAAACTACCAAAACTCCCTCCTGGTGGGGAGATGAGTAGCTTCCCAATTGTTAATCTTTGCACCGGGCCAAACAAATTGCACATCCGCCTTGCTAGAACCCTCTCCAGCTTCCAACACGTTCACATCGACGAATATCCTATCGAACCTTTCCATCAAATCTCCATCCACATCAACCACCAAACTGGGAACCGACGTCACTGGGCGCTTTCTGGTACCAGGCCTGACAAATGATCGGGAAAGACGCGGGACTAGCTTTGGAAGGGCCCATGCTCTCTGTTTCATTTTTCTAGCTCTTCTCACGTCTGCGACTGTGGGCTTGAACCCTAGACCAAATGTATCCAAGTTTTTAGGAAGAGAAACAGGTTGTACGATACCTTGCAGAGATGCGCCCAAACCTTTGCCCGGTACAAAACTATTTTTCAACATTTCAACGGCTACCATGACTGATGCAGCAACTACCATTGGAGTTGGCACACACTTCCCTTCAAGAATTTTCTCTACCGTTACCGTGTCAAAAACCTGATAAACCCATGGCCCCTTGTCATCTTCAAACTCTATGAACGAAACAATGGCATCACTGGGAACACACAAACTATCTTTGCCATGCACAACAATTTCCTGTCTATCCCATTCAAACTTAACAATTTGATGCAGAGTAGATGGGACCGCTTTGGCAGCATGAATCCAAGGTCGTCCTAACAGCAGATTGTAAGAAACAGCCACATCTAGCACCTGGAATTCCATAGTAAATTCAACTGCCCCTATTGTAAGCTCGAGCACTATGTCCCCGACCGAATCTTTTCCTCCACCGTCGAATCCCCGAACGCATATATTATTCTTATGAATTCTTTCATCATCCACCTTCAACTTGTTCAGAGTGGAAAGAGGGCAAATATTTGCGCTGGAACCATTGTCAACTAGTACCCGAGTAACCACGGAATCTTCACATTTCACCGTCAGATAGAGGGCTCTATTATGCTCGGTACCCTCCATGGGCAACTCATCATCAGAAAAAGTGACTCTGTTTACCTCAAATATCTTGTTAGCTATCTTTTCCAAGTGGTTTACTGAAATCTTGTCAGGAACGTGGGCTTCGTTCAAGATCTTCATCAAAGCCCGACGGTGTTCGTCTGAATAGAACAATAATGACAAGAGCAAGATCTGAGCTGGTGTCTTCCTTAACTGCTCCACAATGGAATAGTCTTGTACTTTCATCTTTCTCATAAATTCTTCTGCTTCTTCCTCGGTTACCGCTTTCTTCACCAACACTGGTTATCTTTCGAGGTCTTAGCTTTTCTCAACTCTTCGGGGGCAAAGCATCTCCCCGATCGAGTCAAACAATGGGTCTCACACACTTGTTCTTTAACCTCTTTCCCTTTGTAAGTCACTGTCACTCATTCATAATTCCATGGGGCTGCCTTGCTAATGACTATCGGTAATTGAGTTATCGGTTTGATAACGACAGGATCTGTGCGGGCTCCCTTCACAATTATCACAGACTTGTTCGTCACTCCTGGCACAACCACTTTTGCTCTTTCATGTTTTCCTGCAACGTCATTTGAGGACCCCTTCTTTACCTCCACAGATGGTTCATTATTTTCCCCGTTCAACTTGATCACAGACTTCTCATTTGTTGACTTTTCAAACGGCTTGGCTTCACTAGCTCGAATCATCATGACGGTTTGCAAAGGCTTCTTAGGCTCCCCTCCCTTATGCACTATCTCAATCATATTAGTCTCATGATGGGCCGGCAACGGGTTCTGGTTGATGTTGGGTTCCTCCGGAGCTTGGACCTCAATCCGATTAGTATCAATAAGCTCTTGAATAACTGTTTTCAACTTCCAGCATTTCTCTGTGTCGTGACCCGGGGTCCCTGAACAATACTCGCAACTCACTGAGCGATCAAGATTTCTGGGAGGGGGATTCGGCAGTTTAGCCTCGATTGGATTCAACATACCCAACTGTCTCAGTCAGTGGAATTGACTAGCATATGATTCTCCCAATGGAGTGAAAGTCTTCTGCTTCTACAACCTCTTATTCTTAAAGGTTTGATTTGGCCGAAAACCTGTTCCAAGGAGATTTCTGTAGGCTCTTGGGGGTGGATGGGCATTTTGTGGAGCTAGGTATGGACTTGGTGGAACCGGCGCACACCATTGTACGTGAGCAGGAGGTTGGGTATAGGTTTGTGCGTGATGGACGGAAAAATAGGGATCTGGTAGTGGGTAGTAGTGTTGTGGTGGACTATATGGAGTGTGGGGGTAAGTTTGGTGGTAGGGTCAAGGCGGGTTGTAGTAACGTGGAAGGTTCCTGGATCCAACCCAAGCTCCCAACTCAATTGTAGCAACATCCTCTTTCTTCTTCTTCCCGAGTACCCCTCCAGTACCGTTTTGAATAGCCCGGGTGGTTGCTTTGATTGCTGAATAACTCATGATCTTGTTGGACTTGAGTCCCTCCTCAACCATGCCTCCCATTTTACAACTTCATTAAAGGACTTGCCCACTGCTGACACCAAGTGACCAAAATAAGTGGGTTCCAAAGCCTGCAAGAAATAATCAACCATCTCACTTTCTTTCATCGGAGGGTCAACCCTCGCTGCTTGCTCTCTCCAACGGAATCCATATTCCCTGAAGCTCTCACCGGGCTTCTTCTCAATCTTTGTCAATGACAGACGGTCTGGGATAATTTCGAGGTTGTACTGAAAATGGCAAGCAAAGGCTTGGGCCAAATCGTCCCATGTGTACCACCTACTGTGATCTTGTCTAGTATACCATTCTAATGCCGATCCACTCAGACTTTGGCTTAAATATGCCATCAGCAATTCATCTCTTCCACTTGCTCCTCTCATCTTGCTATAAAATCCTCTTAAGTGTGCTACTGGGTCACCATGCCCATCGTACAGATCAAACTTAGGCATTTTGAACCCTGCTGGTAACTGAACATCTAGGAACATACATAAATCTTTATATGCCACACTTACTTGACCTCCCAACCCCCTCATATCTCTGAATGATTATTCTAAGCTTTTGACCTTTCTGATCATCTCTTCATGCTCGGGATTTTTGGGTGGCTTCTCGGTCTCTGCCGGGAGATCAAGATGAGGGGTGTAAGAATATGGTTCTGGAACTTTGAAGGTGGGTTTAAGGGGATAGTACTAGTTGTCATGAGTTTGGAACAGAGGTTTACTGGAAGATCGGTGTAATGTAGCAGGTGGAGGTGCCACAAAAATAGGTGTAATTGGTGGGGGAGGGTATGGGACTTGTTTGGGTGGTGGAGCTTGAGAAGTATGGGAAGTGGCGCCATGGCATTGTTGGTAGAGGGGAAAGGCTGGAGATGAGTTCACAGTGGGAGGCTCCGGAGGTTGGGCTGATGGTGGGATATAAGCAGGGTTGGCGGGATAAACCGGTGGTGGATGCCCCTTGGCCAGGCTTGGTACATTTCAGCCATCTGCTGCTTTAGCTTATACATCTCTTCCCTCATTGCATTAACATCTAGTTCTTCCACCTCTTTTGACGGGTCAACAATACTTGTCTCCGGTTCTTGGTTGGCCATATTCAGCCTGTCCTTTGATCGGGTGTTGTATGAGTGAGTTGCCAGAACGTCAGTCAACTAACCACCTGCCTGAACTCAATACATCAACAACAACCTTGTTAGTAGTTAGGGCTTTAACAAATTGGTAATCGCACATTTGGGGAATGAATGCACCTAAGTAGTTAATCGTTTCTATCATGCATTTGCTCGGCTGCTTGCATCATCCCAGCTTTCTTTCTTTTCTTCTTTTTTTTTTATTCTGGCCTTTGCTCTTCTTCGTTTTTATCTTCTCATTTTCCTCTTGTTCTGCCATTGCTTCTTTCTCTTATTTTTCCTCTCTTTTCTTTCTTTTTCTCTTTTGTTTTTCCTCTCTTTTTCTCTTTTGGTTATGGTCGAATCCTATGGAGATTGCCTACGTATCATGACCCCGCATGAATTAGACCGAACGTAGTTCTGGGAGATAAGTACGAAAGTAAATAATAAAACAATTTTTTGGATTTTCAATTTCATAAAAAGCAAACGCTTTGATTACAAAGACTCAACACTAACAGACTCCAAGAGAAACTAACAGACGCTGATGAAAAGAAGAAATACAGACTCCAAAAATAAACTATCATACTCCGACAGAAGAAAATGCAGACTTGACAACAAATGACAGACTCCAGCAGGAAGAAAATACAGACTCAACACAACTTATAGACTTTAACGAAAAGGAAATATAGACTCAAATGAAAAATCATGAATACATCAATGCTCCCGGTGCCCGCGAGACATCATTCGGTCTCGCCGCGGGCCTATATGCAAGATCCCTTTTGATGTCAGTCCAAGTCGCTCATTATATGTTTAACAAATGCCATCACTACCGCGAAGAAGGTAGTGCGTGTCATATCCTCACAAATTTGGCACTTCATAACGATGTAATCTGCGATGTTTCTAATTCTCTCTCTTATGACACCTTTTTCTTGTAACAAACGCCCAATCTGCTGGGCCCTGGCTTCCAAAGTTTGCTCAGCCACATGATTTTGCTCCTGAAGTTGTTGCAAATCTATTTCTAATTGCGCCAATGCTGTATAACAATGTTCCCTTTCAACTTTGAAGTCTTTTGCCTGCTTGATCATTTTGTTTTTCGTGGCGATGACCCTTTTCTTTTATTCATCTGCGTTTTTAGCCAATTGCCTTCGAGCCCTGGCTAGTTCACTTTCTGTTTTGTTCAAATCAAAACTGTAGTCATTCACTTTCTACCGCAGGTTATTTATGAGCTTTTCATCTTTGGCACTTCGGGCAGGGTTTTCTGCTGCTATTTTCATTTTCTGAATTTGGGCTCGAAGGGCCTCATTTTCTTTGGATAGCCTTTTCTTTTCTCCTTTGTTCGCCACGACTTGCAAGCCACTCTCGAATTGAAACTCTCTAACTTGCTTTTCCAATTTTCCTATTGTGGCCCTGTACTCATTCTCCTTAGCCAACCAAGCCCACTGTTCTTGCGACACCTCAACGAATTCCTGAATGTGAGGCTTTTTGGCTGGTCTTTCTAGTTCGTCCCTTGCAGTGTTCTTCTTTCTATACCAGGCAAGATAGGCGGGTGAGACTTCGCCTCTAGATAGGTCACGCACTCGAGTGTTCACCGTCTAATACTGGCATTCATTCCAAATAGAACGAACTGTTTCTTCATGAAATTGTCTGTCATAACTAACCTCGACCGCATACACGCTAAGATCTTCATCTGGGTGCATCACCTGACACCTTCCCAACTGTCTCATCACCCGGTAAGGAGCGTAGGTCTGAATACCTCGCAGACCCATTAGGAGGAAGTAAGGACCAGTGGCGGGCATATACACAATCTCTTCAACAGGAAGCCAACCCAATGTCCATTCTATTTGTCCTGCAGTAATGGAACGAAGGCGGGATACCCAATCTCCAAACCCCTCTGGCAGCTTGAACCCTGAAATCCTTGTGTCAAACTCTTCAATGCAACTTTTCTTTGTAGATCCATAACTCATATACTGAGGGCGATGACACAGGTGCTCAATCATCCATATCTGTAATAGCAAATTGCATCCCTCGAAAAAATCTTCCCCAGCTTTACAAGTTGTGAGAGCTCGGTACATCTCAGACACTATCATAGGGGCAAAAATGCTTTTGGCGTTGGTAATCAGGACCTTGATGACTCCAGCCACCCGTATATCGATATTCTCATCTTTTCGGGGAAACACCACAAGGCCGAGAAAAGCTACCATGAAGGCGAAACGCCTATGCTCATCCCATTTTGTTTGGTTTCCTTTGCTACAAACCCCGCTTTCCAGATCGTTGAACCCTCCTACATGCTCGTACCTCTGATATATAAAGCGTAGAGTGGAAAAACCACCCTCCAACTCGGCGTACGGGACTCCCTTGCTTATCTTTAACAAATCCATGAATTTGTGAGAGTTAACGGCTCTTGGAGCGATCAGGTACTTATGCCTCAGCCCTTCAGTACTCCTATATAACCTGCTATCTCATCCAAGGTTGGGGTAAGTTCAAAATCCGAAAAATGAAATACGTTATGGGCCGGGTCCCAAAACATAACCAAAGCCTTTATGACATCTCCTCTGGGTCTGATTTTTAACATACCGGTGAGACCTCCCAAATGCAGTCTGACTTTATCTTGCTCCGATTTTCCAAGATCCTCCCACCACATATGCAACTCCAAAGGGATCTTGTTTATGACTGTTATCGGCAAACTTGGACTCGTGCTCATTCTGCACATTTATTAGGGTGATTAAGCAAAAATCAAGACTCATTTGACTCAAAGACACAATTGACACTTTTTCCTCTCTTGTCATTTTAAAAAAAAAATACGGTTTTGCAAGTACGGCTTTTTAGCACCTCGGAGACGAAGATTTTAAGGCTGTGTTGGCTAACTGGTGAAAACCTTGAAAAAATTGACCACAGGTGGCTGTTCTTGCAAAAGCATCCTTCCGGCGCCCTTTTAGAGACATTCGGCTATTTCTGACAAGAATGACACCACCCTAATTATTTTTAAATAAAAGTAAATTTTTTGTTCTTTTGGGCTATTTTTGCAAAAAGAAAGTTGGACCCGATGGGGGTTGCCTACGTATTCCACATCCAGTGGGAATCAAACTGGCGTAGTTCGGGCAAATAACATGAACTATTTTCGAAAACAAAACTCCTTTCTCATTTTTGTTTCATTTTTCAATTCATTTTCTCTTCTTTTTTTTCAAAAATTCGGCAGAGTTTCAGCGCTATTTGGACACTGGTGTTTCTTTAAACAGGTGATTCACTCCCTTAACCCTCTACACTGCTATTTCTTTCCCAAATTCTCTCCTTTCATTCCAAACCCGGTCAACATGCAAATTCGAAGCAAATAAATGCGCAAGTAGCAAGTAAGATGCATCAGGATGGTCTTTTTATTTCGGGTGCACCTGTCCTAGACAGACCCAACCCCTGTGTTGAGTCTCCAAAGTCAAAATGCACATGATGCAAACAAATGTTCCTACTAGGGATCCCACATGAGATATTGTTATACTAGGTTTAAAACCTAGGTTTATTGTTCTAGACCTGGCTTACCCGAGCGGACGACTCGAGCCGAGGGGGGGCCTGCGTACCGGTAACCAAAAGATCATCCGGCTTTGCAACTTGTCTGAATCTTGTTCTATTTGGGATATGACACAAACAGAAAGAAGTCATGGCCAGTGTGCACTCCTCGGGAGAGAGAAGAGAGGGGTTTCATAGCTGTTTATATACAGTTCAGATAATATCAAAGCGATAAAAGCAACATTTAGCACATTAGGCCCAAACATGTAATAAAATTAGATAATAAATAAAGCCAACTATAACAATTCATCTAAGCTCGAATTCTTGAACCCTGAACCAGAGATTCTGGGTTCGATCCCCAGCAGAGTCGCCAGAGCTGTCACACCTCCTTTATTACCTACCCCCGAAAGGCGTAAGGGAGTTTTTCCAATTAAAGGACAATCGAAACGGGATTTATTATTAAAAGATTCAGAGTCGCCACTTGGGATAATTTATGGTGTCCCAAGTCACCGGTTCAAATCCCGAATCGAGGAAAAGATTGACTCTGTTTAACAATCCGCGAACCAAAAATTCGGGTAAGGAATTCTGTTAACCCGGGAGAAGGTGTTAGGCACTCCCGAGTTCCGTGGTTCTAGCACGGTCGCTCAACTGTTATATTCAGCTTAATTATCTGATTTTAATAATTATGAACCTATGTGCAAATTTTAACTTCACCGCTTTTATTCATTTTTAAAGAAAATTGCAACGTTGTTAGAACATGTCTCGAGCCACGTCACATAAATGCACCCGTGATTTTGACATATTTTAACATCATTGAGATTTGGATTGGGGTCACATAAATGCGCACCCGAATTTAGGAATGTAATATTATTAAACTAACGCGCCTAAGCAATTACGATTTCAGATTTGCGAGGGCCATGGAAATTCAACTAAATGGCACGCCTCGATTTCTAAGGATTAAAATTAATTAAATGAGAGACATGCATTTTGAAATTTTATTTGGCAGGGCATGCCCCAAATTATTCTATTAAAGGTATTTCTAGACTCGGTTTTGAGGGCCATAACTATTGGTATCATTTAATATGGCACACCTCAACTAATTGACGCGATCTAATTAATTAAACATTAAAGGAACTTGAATTCTACTTTTAATACTAATGCTCAAACGAATTAGAAGGAAATCTGCCCGGAAGAGGACATGGTCGAATATTCGAAAGAAAATGGCTTGGGCCATTGATAGCACTGAGATGGGAAAGTTAAAAGGCAGGCCCAAACAATACAAAGTAGATAATTCTGTTTTTTGCAAGTGTCTTCAGACTTGGGCCCAAGGTGAGCCCAAATATTTCAGGAATCTGAGGTTAACGAGTGCAGAACTCGGCCTCAAATCCCTGTACACCAGTAGTGTCTAAAAAATCACTGGATAACAACGTGATCCCAAATGGCTAACAACGGAACACCCATGTATATGCAATCAACTTTTAAAATCAGCCTTCGACTGCTCAATAGACGATTATATGTAGTTCAACAATGATTTGCAAGCAGTCGAAAGTTTGATTTAAATAACTAGCAGTCAGCAACATATTTCCAGATCTCCAAATTAACTTAAAATAAAGACCTGAAGATTTAAAACAAATCAAACCAATCTCACATAAGTAAAACCCAACTAACCATTTGTCATTTCCCAGTGAACTCAAACGTACATCTACATTAGTGAATCCCAGTAACTCTCAGCCAAAAAAAAACTAACCAAAGTCCTTAACAAACCAACGTGAAATTAGCAATTACAAACTTAAAGACTTACTAACACGAATTCGAACTTGTTCAAGGGGCAGAGTCCATGATCCACCCAATATTACAGAGCATGTTTATAGCTAAACAATTAAGAGTGAACATGATAAAGGGGAGATCAGACTACTCTACACATTCTGATGATTTCTAAAAGACATGAGTGACATTTTATGAACAAAACAGAAATACAGCTAAGCTATAAAAGTGAACAAATTTAATGCACTGCTTCAAAGTTCCCTATCCATTTCATTCATCAAATTTGGATTCACATTCTGCAGGTCTTAGAATAAGTACTTGGATATTGAAAGCAAAGAACAAAGTGGGAGTCAGCAGCAGTACTTAGTAGAATTCAACACCAGCAACACCAGTGCAAACCAGAAAAATAGATACGAAGCAGTACAAGACAGTCTTAATCGAACAATAACCCAAAGAAACCTCAAAACAAACTTCAAACACCAAAACTCAATTCATTTCAGCACCAGATTAATCAGAAATTCTTCAGAAGTTAAAAGTCTTCAAAATTATAGAAGAAAATACAATGGAACAGTAATCTTTTTTCTTTTAGTGTTTTCAGCCCTTTGTCTTTTCTCTAAAAACTTTTAGTTCTTGAAGTTTATGAGAGTAGTAAAATATTTTTGCAGTTTCTGGTATTTTAGATTTCCAGCTCTCAAAATCTGACTTGAGCTCTAAGTAACAATGCCTTTATAGGCAAGCTACTAGGGCAGCCTCAAAGAGTTCAAAATTGCCTTTAAAACCTTCTAAAATTTTCATTTTAGCTTAGAAATCCCTAGTGTAAACCTCAGAATTTCAAAATAGCCCCCACCCCAGATTCTAGGAAGCTTCCTAGTTCAGTTATACAAGATTCCCAAGCCTAGACTACCCAAATTACTCCTTAATGACCCTGTTATTACCTATGAAAACCAGACCCAAAAATGGGTCAGAATTGACCCAATAACCCAAACCAATTTGGACGGGCTGCTCTTTGCCAAATGGACCAGAGACAACCCAAAACCCAAACGAACACTTATCTATTTGAAGAGAAAATCTGCAAGCCATGATAACATGAAATGATTTCAAAGCAAACCGACTTAAATTACTGATCAATTAACACGACTAGGCAGGGAGTTAACTAAGTTGAAATAACCTGATTTAAACTAACTTGGGTAACTAAACAGAAAGGCATGATCGGAGAATTAGCCATGCCATTAACACAACGGACTAAAGAAATCAGAAAACAGGCTTTCACGAAGAAGAGAAAAACAGTGAACAGAAGACCAATTTAAACTCGAAAGATTAATCGAGTTTCAGCCAGATTAGTATAAGAAAATTAAGCTAAAGAGAAGGGGAAAGAGAAAGAGAATAAGACAGTAAAAGAAAGAGAAGACAAGAGGAGAAAGGAGCTTACCGATTCAGACTCAAAATATATCGGAGACAAAGGACCTAACAAAACTAATGTCGATCGTTTGAATCCAAACTTCAAAAACTCGAAGAACAGTGCTCTATGACCATGCATGTACCAGGTCCGATAGAAAACAATTTTTGCACTTTTAGGGCTCGAACTCAGATTTAGGATTTGAGAAGATTCGGCAAGATTCGAGGGAAACGGAGTAAGGATTTGGCATGACGGGGTCATGGTGGCTATGTGGTGTTAACTTGGGGTCATTCGGGTGAGTTGGAGTTTTGGTCTTCCTCTTCGATTCAAGATTCGAAGAGTTCTGTTAGGATTCGAGGGAGGAGTTTTGGAGATTTGGGAAGAGGAGAAGGAGGGGAGTCTATGGCATTAATTTGGGGTCGATTGGAGTACCGCCGCCAGCGGAGAAGATTTCCGGCAGGCGGTTCCGGCGGAGGCAATGAGGTCTGGTAAAGGAGATGAGAGGGGGTAGGGGGGCTGTTTGGACACTTATATATCACGATGAGGTTAGTTCTGGACCGTCATATCAACTAACCTCAACGGTCGAGATCAAAGGATGGCAAAACGACATTGTTTAGGTTTGGGGAGGGGGTGGACCGGGTATTAGGGGCGGGTTTTGGGCCGATTTGACTGGGTACCCGTGTTTAAATCAATTGGGCCTAAAGGGATTAAATGGAAGTGGCCCAAAGGATGACTTCTTTACTTTTTCCTTTTCTTTTTCTTTTTATTTCTTTTTCTAATTTCTTTTTTAAATTAAAAATAAAAATAAAACCTAAATTAATTCCTAGTCAAATTAAATTAACTAACTCTAAATAATAATTACCAAAACTAATTAAAAACCAAATTCAGGGAAAAACTACCAAAATTTGAAATTAAAATTGAAAAGTGCAAAATAAACTGTTTTTGTGATTTTTCCATTTTTATAAAACAACTAGTTTGTCGATTAATCCTAAAAATGTAAAATTAAGTCCTAAATGCAAATCCAACATATTTTGTATTTTTCATTAATTAAATAAAATAAACATGCATAGACAAATGCAAACAATAACAGACAAAAATCTACGAAATTACAAACAAATGAAAAAAAAATTATTTTGTTTTGAATTTATGGGAGTAATTCTTATAGGGCAAAAATCACGTGCTCACAATTAATATGAGGCAATGGATACTTGTTCTTGATTGTGACCTTGTTCAACTGCCTGTGATCAATGCACATCCTCATAGTGCCACCATTCTTCTTCACAAATAGAACAGGCGCACCCCACAGCGACACACTAGGCCGAATAAACCCCTTATCAAGGAGTTCCTGAATATGCTCCTTCAACTCTTTCAACTACGCCGGTGCCATACGATATGGGGGAATAGAAATGGGCTGAGTTCCCATCACCAAATTAATATTAAAATCAATATCCCTGTCCGGTGGCATGCCCGACAGGTCTACAGAAAACACATTCGGAAAGTTCCTCACCATGGGAACAGAATTAATACTAGGAGTCTCTGCACTGACATCCCTTACAAAGGCTAAGTATGAAATACAACCCTTCTCAACTATCCACTAGTCCTTCAGAAATGAAATCACCCTACTGGGAACATAATCAGTCGAACCTCGCCACTCAATCCGTGGCAACCCCGGGATAGCTAACGTCACTGTCTTAGCATGATAGTGCAGAATAGCATGACATGGAGATAACCAACCCATGCCCAATATCACATCAAAATCAACCATACTAAGCAACAAAAGATCTATTCGGGTATCCAAACCCCCAATATTCACTATACATGACCGATATATATGGTCCACAATAATAGTATCGCCCACGGGAGTAGATACATGAATGGATGAAACAAGAGACTCGCGGGGCGTATCCAAATAATAGGAAAAATATGATGACACATCTGAAAAAGTGGAACTGGGATTAAATAATACAGAGGTATTTCTGTGGTAGACTGAGATAATACCTGTAATCACAACTTCTGAAGCAATAGCATCTGGTCTGGCTGGGAGGGCATAGAAATGGGCCTAACCACCACCTGATCTATCTCTCCCTCTAGGGAAACCCCTAGCTGACTAACCTCTACCCCGAGCTAACTAAGCGGGTGGGGAAGTAACTGGTGCTGAAGCCAAAGGCTGACTCCTCTACTGGGATGATCCTCCCGTAAGACGGGGACAAAACCTCTTAATATAACCCAAATCTCTACATTGAAAGCAACCCCTCCTGGCAAATGGCAGTGGGGATTGAAGGGAGACCCGCGTACCGGGATGCCCACTGGAAGAACCTGGCATAGATGATCCCTGAACTGATGGTGCCTGAGTCGAACTCTGAGCTGGAAGGGCACTGAGAGAAGAGTGACTCTGATGTGAGTTGTGAGAACTATGGCCAGATGACCCTCCACGGTGACCTGAACGGGCTGGCTAAGCATGTCTGAATGGACGGCCTCTGTCGTGCTGAGACTGACCACCCGAAGGGACACCACTAAAGCTACCAGATCCCCGAAACCTCTTGGCCTCCCTCTCATCTCGCTCCTGGCGACGAACTGACTCTATCTCTCTAGAAATGTCAACCACCTCCTCAAAAGAAGTGCTAGATACTTTCTCTCTCTGGTCAGAAAAACTCATAGCTGATAATTGAGGCCATCAACGAACCTCCTGATCCTCTCCCTATCCGTGGGAACTAGCCAGATAGCATGACGGGCAAACTCGGAGAATTTCATCTCATACTACGACACGGTCATATCCCCCTGACGTAGCTGCTCGAACTGCCTGCGTAGCTCCTCTCTGTGGGAATGTGGTACATACTTCTCTAGGAATAGAATAGAGAACTGATGCTAGGTAAGAAGCGGTATAACAACAGGCCTACACCTCTCATAAGCCTCCCACCAAGTGAAGGCAACTCTAGAAAACTGAAAAGTTGTAAATGAGACCCCACTAGTTTCTAGAATACTCGCTGTACGTAACATCCTCTAACACTTATCTGAGAAACCCTAGGCATCCGCGCCCTCTGCACCACTGAAAGTCGGAGGCTCAAGTCTACCAAACCTCTCCAATCGACGTTGCTCGTCATTAGGAATAACTGGAACCACAAAATCCTGAGTAGGTGCCGCCGGCTGGGCTGGTGGTGCCTTCGGTGTTTGGAGTCCCTAAACAACCTGCTCGGGTGTACGGACGACGGGAGTCTGAGTGCCTCCTCCGGCCTAAGAAGTAGCTGCTATGGTAGAAACTACGACCGTCTGAGCAAGGCTAGTGCACATGGTCATGATCTGAGCCAAGGTCTCCTAAAGACCCGGAATAACAATAGGCACAGTCGGTGCCTGAGCTGGTACTGCTAGAGCATCCCCTGCTGGAAACTGATCATGAACTGGGGCGGCGGGTGGGTCTGCAGGTGCTGCCCTAGCTGCTGTACGGGCTACACCCCTGCCCCTACCACGGCCTCGACCACGTCCTCAACCTCTAGTGGCCCCAATTGGTGGTACTGGTGGTCGTCCATCCTGACCGGTAGCACGTTTCCTCACCATCTGTGAAAGAATAGAATAACAGAAGTTTAGTACCAGAATCAACAGATTCACACGACAACAATTCAAGAATGTGAAGCTTTTCCTAAAGGCTCTGCAGCCTCCCGAGGATAAGTACAGATGTCTCCGTACCGATTCGCGAGACTCTATTAAACCCGCTCATGACCCGTGAGACCTTTGTAACCTAGGCTCTGATACCAACATGTCACGACCCAAAACCCAACTCGGTCATGATAACGCCTATCGTGAAACTAGGCCAGCCAAACCATTTTAAAATACTCCATATTTTATTTAAAAACTTAAGAAAAATAATATTTTAACAAAAATCCGATAAAGGTAATAGTATAAAATTAAAGCGAGCAGAAAGAAAGTAAAAGCCCGACCTCGGGTGTCACTAAGTCATGAGCAAAATACTACAACTGTTCGGAATAAACAAGACTACATAGTCTGAGAATATCCAACAAAAGTACTACAAGGAAGATAAAGAAGGAGAAGGCGAAACTGCGATCGCTAGGCAGCTACCTCGCAATCTCCAAAGAAAAGTCTCCAACTGGTATGATCAGCAATCGCTACCGTGCCTCGAGATACCTGGATCTGCACACAAGGGTGCAGAGGGGTAACGTGAGTACACCAACTCAGTAAGTAACAAGTCTAAACTATGGACTGACGGTAGTGATGAACCAAACCTCAACAAGTAGCAACATTTAATTGTACAGAAAGTAGACATGCTTGCAGTTCAAGTAAATTCTCAACAGTAACTAAACACAGTATGAAAAGTATGGAGTATAAGGCTCAGTGAACCTCTAAATACCAATGCACAGATAGTATGATCAATGTTACGTATACCTCCACTCACAAGAGCTCAACTACTCGGTACAGTATATGGCCATCTGACCCAGGGAAGATCCATCCCAGAATATATACACATCACTGATCGCAGTCATCTAGTATCGAGGAAGACTATTCCAGCCCTATAGAGAAGATCCATTTCCAGGTATCAATACTTCGGACAAGATCCATGTCCAGGGAAGATTCATCCCTCAATATCATCAACTGCGCTCACTGGGGGTGTAAAGACTCCGGAGAGGCTTCTCTTAGCCCAAGCGCTATATCAATGCCAATGAAGGCATGATCAATATCTCACTGTGGCGTGCAGCTCGATCAGATACTGTTACTCAATATCAGGCTCTCAGCCTCACTCAGTCATTACTCTCCAATCTCACACACACGGGCTCAAAAATGTCATGATACTAGCCCGACAATGATATGATATGTCAAATAGCAATAATTGAGACTGAGGCATGATATAATATGCATGAACAAGACTCAGTACAACATATAAATGTATCTAATGACATGACAGCAAGAAACGACCTCTTGATAAGTTGGTATTTTACCAACGTATCTTGTCTTTAAACCTATACTTTTGCTATGTTTGAGTGACAAAAATCGTGTGTTTAATGCCATTTACTTCTATTTTACAGGTTGTATGTGATTTAGAAGTAATGGTGAAGAAACCAAGTGAAATCAAGTCAAAAAGGAGCTAAAATGGACAATGAGAACCTGCCCAGTGATTTACTCTTTGCGAACGCGAATGTCCATCGCGAACACAAAGAAGCAGGAAACCAGACCTTTGCGAACGCAAAGCTCAAGGAAAGCAAACCTTCACGAACGCGAAGGTATATTCGTGAACGCGAAGAAGAAAATGGGCGAAAATACTGGGCAGTTCTGGAAATTCACATTTTTCACCCCAAACCATTTGATACCCAAGCCAACTCATTTGTAAAGATCCTTTGGCATATTTTCAGTCTTAGGACTAGAGAGAACAAGTTTGGAAGCTAGAGTTTATGCACTTACACTTGGGTTTTGAAGATTTGAAGATTGCGGTTAAGAATTTCTTACTCCCTTGTACTCATTTCTTCATTTCCTTGCTTTCTATTGAATATCTAAGTGTGTAGTATTGTATTTAATACTTGAATCTTGTTTATGAAAATAATCATATTTAAAGTGTGGATTAAATAACTTGTTGTGCTTATGTGTTGAATAATTTTTATCCTTTTATGAAGTGAGTTATTGTTACTTTAATTATTCTTGTTCTTTAATATTTTCAAAGGGATTAGCTAACCCTAGGACTCGCCCATTAACTCCGAATTAATTTTGGGAAAGATTCTTTGGGGTTGGGAAAGATTAATTAACAAGAACTTGAGGCTTTAACCCTCATTTTATAGATTCTACCTAGGGATAGGATTGAACTACTTGTAATCATAATCGGGTGTGCTTAATCTCTTAATTGTTTTAGGGATAATTCAATTAGGAAGTCTTGTAGTCTTTGGAAGAAGCTAATATAGAATTATTACCCGTGGCTAATTAACATAAACTCGCTCATATTTGTAAATTCATGAAATACATTAGATCGTTACTTGAGTGTAATTCCCGATGCATCCATACTTGCAGCCATTGATCATTTTACTCGCTTTCTAGGTTAGTTTATATTTCCGCATTTAGGTATAAATATTTTCTCAAATCAATTCTAAGTGTTTGGCATTACATAACAAGTGATAATTCTCTTACATTCCTAATCACCTACATATTATTCTCTAGGGGATTTGACCTCAACTCATAGTTGGGTAAATTATATTGCATGCGACCGTGTCCATTTACTTTTTAGTAGTGGAGTTGGATGTCATCACCTCTCGGGTCTCAACAGTGTTGGCATGAAGCCTTAACATGATAATTAGCATGATTTGCAGTTCATTAACTTAATCACATAATTACAACACAAATATAAGAATGAAAGAGCCACTAAGCGGTGCCATGAAATGACCCAAGCCGCAATTTTTCATGGTGCATGCCCACACGCCCATCACTTGGTATTTGCGTTACCTCAATAGTAATCATAGAACACATAGTTTGGGGTTTTGAACCCTCAGAACCAAGTTTGGAAGCGTTACTTACCTCAAGCCAAGCAAACTCTAGCCCGCTACGCCTTTGCCTCTTGATTCGGCCTCCAAATGCCCCGAATCTAACCAAAATAAGTATATAACCATCAATATACACTCAAGGAGTGAAACCCATACGAAAATTATCAATTTAACTCAAAAATACCAAAATTGGCCAAACCCGACCCCCGGGCCCACGTCTCAAATTACGATAAATTCACAAAACTAGAATCATTGCACTCTCACGAGTTCATACATACCAAATACACCATAATCCGACCAGAAACAACCCCTCAAATCCCTAAATCAAAGTCTCCAATTCCATGCCCTAACCACCCAACTTTCTTCCCTAATTTTCCATTAATACCCTGATTAAACAATGGAAAACGGTCATAAACACAAATAATAAAGCTTAAGAAGCTTACACAACTGAAAACCTTCAATTTCCTTGAAAAATCACTGCACTAGCTCTCTTCCCATCTACAAAAATGGAGAAACTTAGTAAAATTCGCGAAGGGGACCTTTTTATACCTTCTGCCCAGCGATTACGCACATGCGGTCCATTTCCCGCACCTGCGGGACCGTTTCTGCGCTCCATCCAACCACTTCTACGGGTTTTCATTTAAATTCCCCAACCGCACCTGCGTCATCGCAGGTGTGCTCAAATCCCCGCATCTGCGGCTCCTGCCCTTCACAGCCTTGGACGCATCTGTGGCCCTTTCCACGCTTTTGCGGGCCCGCATATGCGGTCCCCAATCCGCAGGTGCGGTTATGACAGGAACTCAACAACTTCAGCTGCAAACTCTAACTTCCAACTTCTCGATAACCATCCGAAATCCTCCCGAAGCCTCCGAGACCTCAACCAAAAGTACGAACAAGTCATATAACATTGTTTAAACTTGTACTAATCTTCGGAACAATCAAAACAACATCGAATCATCAAAACACCCTCGGATTCAAGCATAAAGATTCCAAAAACTTCTGAATTCCGCAAACGATCAAAAAGTCTATCAAACCACCTCCGAATGACCTGAAATTTTGCACACTCGTCACAAATGCCACAACGGACCTACTCCAATTTCCAGAAATTTCATTCCGACCCTGATATCAAAATTTCCACTAGCAACCGGAAAATGCCAAAATTCTAATTTTGCCAATTCAAGCCTAAATCTATCACAAAGGTACCCGAATCATAAAAAATCAAAATTTCGAGATCGTTTACTCACAAGTCAACTTCCGGTTAACTTTTCCAACTAAATGACCAACTTAAGAGACTAAGTGTCTCATTCCTCTACAAAACTACTCCGAACCCAAACCGACCAACCCAATACCACATAATACAGCTGAACAAGACATAAAGAAGTAGAAGTGGGAAAACAGAGTGGTAACTCATGAAACGACCGACCGGGTCGTTACACAAATAATCTCTATAAAAATTAAAATTTTCTTTTATTAAAATAACTTTACAACTTAGTCGCCTAGTAATTAATTTAAATGCTAGGCAAATAGTAGTCGCGCTTTAACTTCACGTAATCGCTTGGGTAGTGTGATGCTTAATATTTAATAAATTAATTCAATAATTTTATACCATATCCATTAGTTTTAGTTAATTTTTTTTAATTAGTCCTTTGCTAAAATCGCGGATTCCCTTGTCGCGCGATAGTTGACATTTAATAAACTTGAAAATTAATTTTCTCAAATGTACTAATTTTTTCAAAAGTAATAGCGTACTAATAATTCTTGTCATGACTGCGGATTCGGTTACGCAGCGTTGCTATGACAAAATTAATAAATTTCATCTCAATCACACATTCGCTTGCGTAGTGTGGTTACGACATCTTATTTTGTTCAAAACATATTTTAATAGTTAAGCAATTAAAGCGGATATAGAGAAAACATGGAAATCAATAAAACACAGTTTGTCCAAAATTAATTCAAGCCATTTCTAGTCAATAAAAGTGGCTGTGCTAGAACTAGGAGACTCGGGGAATGCCTTACATCTTCTCCCCTGGTCAACAGATTTCCTTACCCACACTTTATTTTTGCAGACCAAAGAATAATAGAGGCAAACCTTTCTTTGACTAGGGATTCAAATAAAAGGTGACTTGGAACACCGAAAAATCAATTCCAAGTGGTGATTCTATAAATAAAATAATCCCTACTCAAGTTTGTCACTTTAACTGGAAAAACTTTTTAAACCACAATCCGTAACATATATATCTTTTTGGGGGTAAAAAGGGGTCAGACAGCTCTGACGACTATGCTGGGGACCTAATCAAAATTTGAGCTTGTACATGTTGACTTTTATTTGGCTTTATTAATTTTGTATATATTGTGATTTATTTGGGCCAAATGTGCTACTTGTCTGCTTTTACCGCTTTGATATTGTTGAACTGTACATATAAATTGTCTTCTCATGCACTCCTCTGAGTCTTCTTGAAATTAAAATTGACATTTACTTGACATAGCCTACTTTCTATGAGATAGCCGAGGTACTTGACACCCGATAAAGAATTTTAGTTACACATGTTTTAGGCAGGGAGCACCACCAGCTAAACTGGAAAGCAATGCTACTGGTACGCTTACCCTCCTCGGTTGGAGATGTTCGCTCAAGTAAGCTAGTCTGGATACCTTCTCCACTAGGATTTAAACCTCGAAGAACAAACCTCATGCCGAATATCCCTAGTAGGTTCGTTTTATTTTCATTATGTGTATTTAACTTAGCAGCGCTCACCACAGGGGTCGGGTTATGTTTTAGGACAGGTACCTTGTTGAGACCATTATGTTCATGTTATGTGCTACCTGTTACATTATTTGTGAATCTTGCATGTTGACCGGCTTTAGGATAAATTCGTTGAATGAGCAAGAGATAAAATCTCCTGATTTTTATACAAATGCCCGTTATTTTTTTTTTTAAAAAAGGGACAATGTGGTCTAGTGGTATTGTGATGACCCTAAAGGTCATCTCTTGTTTTAGAAGTCAAAACTGTGTTTCGAGGCCTTGAAAACCTCTTTTTGTCTCACCTCGGTCTGCGTGTGCAGGCCGAGCACGTTTTCGGAAAGCTTTTAGGTGAAATTTTAGAAAAAAATAATACATTTGGCCTTTAAAATGGGTTAAAGTTAACTTTGATCAATATTCTTGGTAAACAAACCTGGACTCATGATTTGACGGTCCCGAAGGGTCTGTAGTAAAATATGGCACTTGGACGTATGCCCGGAATCGAATTCCGGGGTCTCAAGCCCGAGAAAAGAATTTTTAAAGAAAATTATTTGTTGAAAAATATAAAGACTGTTAGAAGTGAAATGATGCAATTTCTTGATGGTATCGGGCCCATGTCTTGGTTCCGGAGCCTAGTGTAAGTTAAAAATAATAATTAAGTTAAATCTGTAAAATTGGGTAAAAATCGAAATCGATTTGGTATAAATCGGACCTATAGTTGAGAAAATAGAAGTTTCAATGTTCTTGAGTGATTTCATGAATTTGAGGTTTAATTCATAGCTTTGATATTATTTTGATGATTTGATCACACGAGCAAGTCCATATGATGCTTTTAGACTTGCGTGCATGATTGGTTTGGAGCCCCGAGAGCTCGGGTGAGTTTTGGATAGGCTACGGAGTGAATTTGGACTTAAGAAAATTGCTTCTATGTTGCAGCTGTGTAGCAAGCCTCTGATCTTGCAATTGCGAGATCAAGCTTCGCAAATGCGAAGTTCTCAGGCTTGGGAAATGCGACTAGGAGTCGCAATTGCAAACCAAGCCTAGGCAGGCTATTCTCGTAAATGCGATAATTTGGTCGCAAATGCGAAAGAGTCAGGAGTCGCAAATGCGAAGGTACCAGACTTTTGAAGGGTTTGCAATTGCGAACCCCTCTTCGCAATTGCGATAACTGCACCTGCTAAATGATATTTCAAGCGGGATTTTCTTCATTTTTCCAACTCTCTTAAACCATAAACCTCCTTAGGCGATTTTCAAAGGCACAAACTTCTCCAAATCATTAGTAAGTAATTTCTAACTTATTTTCTTCAATCTATAACATCTTTTTACATGATTTTATTTCAAAATCAAGGATTTTTCATGGGAAATTGGGTGTTTTTGGATAGAAGTTAGAATTTTCAAATTTTGGAGATTTGGACCTCGATTTGAAGTCCGATTTCAAAACTAATTACATATTTGAGTTCGTGAGTGTATGCGTGATAGGGTTTTGGTTCGAACTTCGGGTTTTGACCAAATGGGCCTGGGGTTGATTTTTGACTTTTTGGGGAAATCATTAGAAAACCTATTTTCATGCATTAGAATTGGTTTATTTAGCATTTATTGATATCGTTAAGTAAATTGTTACTAGATACAAGCGAATTGGAAGTGGAACCGAGATGTAAATAGGTAGTAGAGGTTTAATCTTGTTCGTGGAATCGAGGTAAGTGTTTGGCCTAACCTTAGCTTGAGGGAATAGGAGTTGTGGTCTATTTGCTATATGTTTGTATCGAGTACGACGTATAGGTGTGGTGACGAGTACCTATACGCTGGTGTCAAGCATGCCCGTGAGTCTTATATCATGAGTTTATGACTCTAATATGTATCGATCATGCTCAATTTGATGATTATTAATGTTGAATAAAGCTTATAAAAGTTTCGTGGTAATTGTCTATAATTGAGAATTGGCACAAGTTGAGTTTCATTCTTGTAAAGTAATTATTAAAAACGAGATTGGTTATAGCTGAATCCCTTGACGGGATATTATTGTTGATTCCCTTGTCGGGACATTCTTGTTGATATTGTTGTTTACCTTGGCATGACATATTGTTTCTGTTGTTTGGGTGAGGAAGAGTGTAAAGCACGAAGGGTGATGTCGTGCATAATATTGTGAATGAGTGTAATGCATGAAGGGTGATGCCGTGCCGATATTATGAGTGTTAATGCACGAAGGATAATGTCGTGCCATGATTTGAGAGTTAATGTACGAAGGGTGATGTCGTGCCAATATTGTGAGGATTAATGCACGAAGGGTGATGTGGTGCCATGATTATATGAGGTAATGCACGAAGGGTGATGCCGTGTCGTTTATGATGTTCCATATGATGAGGACGAGAGTAAAAGCACGAATGGCGATGTCGTGCACGTATTACTATTTCATTATTTTGTTGATTTAGATATGATGTTCATTATGCTCATTATTTGATGCTTTCTTATTGGTTTATTGATAGAATTTGATATCCCTACAGCATGTCCCCTTCCTATCATATTATGTTGATTCCTGTTATTTTGATTTTGTTGTATATGATTTAACTGCACAGGTATATATGATTGTCGTGTCCTAGCCTTGTCACTACTTCGCCGAGGTTAGGCTCGACACCTACTCAGTACATGGGGTCGATTGTACTGATACTACACTCTGCACTCTTTTGTGCAGATTTTGGTACCGGACCCGGTGAGTAGTTGAGGTAGCTGCCTTCAGTCCAGGGAGACCAAGGTAGATCTACTGGCGTCCCCAGAGCCTGAAGTCCCACTTCCCCGCTTAGCTTTCTCCTGTCTCTTTCTTTTTCCGAGAACACTTGTACTTTCTTTTTAGACCAGTATTTGTAGTAACTCGTAGATGTTCGTGAAGTTGTGACATGAAATCCGTGGGTAGACTTGTATTGGATTATTTGATCATGTTATAACTCTTCCGCATTTATCAACCGTTTAACTTTAGTTTTTGTTTATAACTATTTGGGATTGATTGTTACTGTGTGAAACCCTAATAGTTGGCTTGCCTAGCTTTCACGAGTAGGCGCCATCATGACTCCCGAGGGTGGGAAATACGGGTCATGACAGGTATGGTTTTAAGGATTAATTTTCATAAAAATCAAAAGAGAAAACATAGTTGGTTTTATCGAACTACGCAGATTTAATTCTCAATATCCGGTAAGATACGTAGGCAACCTCCATCGGGTTCGACCCACATTTTTCAAAAAACAAAACATTAAATTTACGCATGTGCATGAAAATTTTCCAAAAAAGAAAAAAGAAAAAAAGAGAGAATAATTAAAAATGGCTATATTGGTCACCTTTTACCGTTTTTCCATTGTATCTAGCCTTTTGGCCAAGACAACTTTAAAATCTTTGTCGAAAGTGCTAAAGGGCTATTTTTGTAAAAATAGCTACTTTGTCCAATTTTTTTCGCTTTTTGCCATTTTTCCCTTTTGATCGGCCATTTTTGCCGAGATAGCCTTAAATCTTTCACAGAATTGCTAAAAGGTCATTTTTGTAAAAAAGGGATAATTTCATCTGTTTTTTACTATGTTGCCTTTGTATCCGACCATTTCTGCTGAGATAGCCTTAAAATCTTCCTTGGAAGTGCTGAAGGGCCCTTTTTGTAAGAATGACTATTTTGTCCATTTTTATTTGCTTTTTACCATTTTCCTTTCTATATGACTAATTTTCCAAAGACATCCTTAAATCCTCTACGGAAGTACCGAAAGGCTGTTTTGCGTAAAAATAGCCATCATTTCTAGTTTTGTCTGGTCGTATTCGCCGAGATAGCCTTTCGACCTCTCTCGAGAGTAATGAAAGGTTGTTTTCGTTAAAATAGCAGTTTTATTTATTTTGTCTACCTTTTATCTTTTTATCCTATGTTTGGTTGTATTTGCCGATGCGACCTTTTTAAACCTCTATCGGGAGTACTAAACCGTTGTTTTTATAATAATGGTCATTTTCCCTACTTTTTATCATATCACCTTTTGCGTCTAGTAATTTCAAAAAATAATGAAAAACTAGATTAAGTCCTAAATTGGCATTTAAAAAAATGTAAGTTGCATATAGTTTAGGTAAGTCCTGACCCCTTTTCTTATTCTTAGGTTCACCATGAATTCTCAACAAATATATAGTCTGAAAAGAGTAAGGGACGAGACACCTCCTATGCTCTTGGTGGGCTAGTTTCGCCACGTAGGAACAGAATCAAGTTTTTAAGCACCTCAAGTTTCTCACAAACATCATGGAAGTTAAGCCCAATAGAGATTTAATCAAGGCCCTGGTGGGTTTTTAGGATACTGCGAACAATGTCTTCATGTTCAAAGATGTGAAATGAGGACTACATTGGAAGAATTAGGGGGGTTTATATGAATGGGGAGAAACGTTCGTGGGAAAAAGCTTGCGGCTCCGAGAAAAGTTGGCGTGAATAATTTCTTGAAAAAGGTATGCCTCCATCAAATTCCAATGGGCTGCTTGAACAAAGGTTGGATTCCCTTGAATATTTCTATGACATATTTGAGGATGTGAAAGGGTTTGAGAATTTTTAGGCTTAGAATTCATCAACCAATTGAGTTACGACGACTGGAGGGAGTTGAGAATCTTTTCTTTTATGATATCATTTCTGGGAATCATGATCTTTTTAGAGCGTGGTGGGAACATCAGAATTTGATTAGTTGCGATTGTCTCATTTCTGCAAAGTAGCAAGGATCATACTATTCTTCCCATAATTCTTGGAGATATTTTTGAGCTTTTACCTCCTGCCAAGAGGGCGAAGATTACTTCGAGGGATGCAACATTCAGTGATAATTGGCTTAACTACATTGGGTGTCACCTAAACAGGCCGCGAGTTATAATCTTCCAGAGGGGGTGAGGGCCTGGTGAGCATTACTTGGTTCATTAACTGCTAATAGAATCACTTGGAACTATTATTGGTTCCCTTCCGCTAGGGTCATTCATATGTCGCCGTATAGCCTATTCTTATACTCATGGGTTTTAGAGGTTTCCAATACTACACACCTTTATGTGTCATGCGCCATCTAGGGAGAGAGCAGAAGAGGCCCCAGGTTGAGGTTATGCATCTATTTGTGTGGGAATTCAAGGGAGAGGAACTTCTAAGGGATTCATATGCACAAAAGGTTTGGTTCTGTAGTAGGTTTTCTAACATGGACGAGATGTTAGCCGATCATAAATGTGGAGGGTGATGTCACGCCCCAGCCTCGAGGAGCGCGACTGGCGCTCAACTGAGTGGACCCGGTTGAGCAAGCCTGTTAGACACTTTCTACCTAACTTGTTTATGACCAAGAGAAGACGTGTTTCCAGTAGTTAAACAGTAAAAGGATCATATATATAAACATTACTAATTCATTTTATTTTTCTACATCATTGTTATATTCCCAAAATACATACACTTTACGATTTAGTGGAACAAGAGTCCAAAACACAACATAATCCGACTGACATTTTCAGCACCCATACACAACCCATATAATGTCTACGGAGCCTTTAAAGATACAAAAGATAGTTATGATAATGTCGGCAACATGGCCCCGACTATACCTCGAAACGTGGTAAAAATATATACAAAAGATACAATACATGACCCCAGGATGAAATGGGGCTCACCGAGTCTGTTGGGAAGAGGATGTACCGCTAACTGCGATCAACACTGTCTACTATGGAACCACCTACATCCATTTAAAGATGTAGCACCCCCGACAAAAGGGATATTAATACTGTGGAATAGTACTATTATGTAAAGCTAAAACACCATCTCAATAGAATGAACAATAATCCAAGGGGAAAAACACTCATGAGTTCAATAAGAGCTTCAAACGATACTAAATCATCAAGTAAGGATCACATAAGTTCTCAAGTCAATTTTCATCTTATTAGGTTGAGTAATCTTTAGTGTCGTATGCCACAATCCATAATACCACCCCGTCCTTACACAGAGTTCGATCTCGACTCGATCGGCTTAGTCATCTCATTTGAGACATCAACCATATCCACAATTTCAATCAATCATTTCCAGCGCAGTTACCACTATGTGTGCGGAATGGCGTCCGATCAAGGCCCAATCGGCTAGGCCATCTCACTTGAGACATCAACCTTCCAATCAATTATCTCACTTCATATTTCTTTCCCATCTGTCAATACATTGGCACGAATGACCTCATTTATTAAGTCATTCTTGGCACTTGGCCGTATTTCACAATTCAAGTTTCCATTTTTACACAATCAAATAACATCATCATCAGCAACAATAAGGCCTATCATGTAGGGCATTTGTACACAAAAGGGAAAAACTTGGAAGATCCTAAGCACATAGAGGTTTTTCTTACAAATTGGAATTACAACCTTTATTTGATTTTTGACATGAAATTTTAACCTTTCTTAACACATATTCCACATTTTTAAACACATCCTCAAAAGGGAAAGAAGACATGATAATCATGTAGAAAAAATATTGAACATATATATCATTTAACCCAACACATTAGGAATAGTCAATTCTAGTATGATCAATTTGGGGACTCACACCAACTACACGAACACTGGGTTTCGATTCTAAGAAGAAGGGGGTTTAGCCATACATACCTCGATTGAGCTCCCTTAAACTTTAAGATGTTCCGAAATATTAGCAACTTCAACCTATTTTAAAAATATAGCAAAATTGAACCCAAAATTAGGAAAAACGATCGTAATTCTAGCTCACTTGAGCATTCTATCAAACACTTTGTGTGTATTAAGGTTTCATGGCCCTTTTTATGAAATACTCCACCAACCCATAGCCCGTTCTTTTCTGTCTTTACCTCGCAACCTCCCCACATACCTTAGGAACACATGCATGCAAGGTAATCACTCACATCCCATGAATTACCTTACTAATGACCCATTCTAGTTACATTTTGAAATTAGGAGTTTGGGTGATAGATTCTTACCTCTTAGGAAGAAGACCTAGGTGCCTCTCTTGATAATCTTCAAGGTGTTAAATTTGATGAAGATCACTTTCCCCCTCTAGTACTCTCTTTCTCTATCTAAAGATATTAGAAAATTAGCTCAAAATGGCCCCTTACATCTATTTTAACGAAGTTGGGTTGGGTTTCAAAACCCCAAAAATGAAGCTTCGGAACAGGTTCTGCGGTCGCATATGCGATCGCATAATGGTTATACGGTTCGCGAAAAGTGGCCCTGGGAACTGGGCTGGTCTGCTTCACTCTGCGGCCGTTATGCGACCCGCAGACATGTTCTGCAATCGCATAATGCACCGTAGAACCTCCCTCTGCAAAAGTCGAAAGACGATTACGCAACCAAAGTGCGGCCCGCGAAATGGTTATGCAGTCACATAATTGGCCGCGAAACTAATCTCAAAATTATCCAAAAAGACTGCTTTACTTTGCGGCCATTCTGCGACCCACAGAGTGATTATGTGGTCGCAAAAATGCCTATTTGTGCAAAAATGTTTCCTTCAACTCCCCAGTGTACTGTTCAATAAAAGTTTTAACCTACTATTAACCTCTACGCCTACTTCGGCATCATAGATTTTGGGTTTTTAGGGAAAATTTGACGGGGCCTTACAGGTGAGCCTTGCGTATCTTGAGTGGTTTCACAATTAGACGATACTGGAGCAGTGGCCAGAAATATCCATAAGGAATGAATTTGATTAGGAGGCACAGATTTGGAACAGAGTTGGGGTGGCTACAGAAGAGATGAAAAGGGATTATAAATCAACCTTTCGAGCACTACAAGAAGAGCTTGGCATTGTTGAAGTGGACATGGATCTATAGTATAATGCTTTCGAGAAAGAGAAATTTCAGTGGGAACGAGAGAAGTAAGCACTCAAGGCCCAGATTAGGCATAAAAACAAAGTCACAACCGTTCAGCAACAAGAAGAAAGAGAAGCACAGTTCAAGGTGATCCGTGATCATGAGCACATAGGTTTTGCTCCATTAATACAGGGTCTAAATGATCAGTTAGAGGGAGTTGAGTCAAGTAAGGAGCGCCAGATCGCAGAGTTTGAAATAGAAAGATATCACTACATAAAAGTGATCGATCAGTTAGAGGGGGAGTCAATAGAAGTTCAACGCTAGAGAAATATGGCCTTGGAGCGCGAGCATGATGCGCTGGATCTAGACGAAACCTATGGTCAGCGAACAAGAGTTGCATTTGGATTAGGATCACATTAAGGGAAAGATCCTCGAGGTAGCCACATATACCTCCCGAGCATATAGGAGTTGCTAGGGAATGACGCCTGAGCGATTTGTAGAAGTATCATTTAACGTCGCCCATCATATATCTGCAGACTTAAAGAGGATATACCGCGATGCTGAGGGTCGGCCGCAGGAATAAATGCCTTGACTACAGTGATGCTGGTGGATTCTACTGCAGAGATCAGAGTCTTCCTTTAATTTGCCGCCCACTTTGATTGTTCCTTTGTTGTCATTGAGTCTGTAAGAGTCTTTTTGGTGTCTGAGTCTTGTTGTTTTGACTTTTCTCTTATAAAGTCTGTCTGAGTCAAGTCTAGTCTTAGTTTAAATGATTTTATGTAAATTCTTGTTTTTAGTCTTGTATCAAAATAAAACAAAAACAAAAAAAGGGAAAAATTTGAAAATCAATGAAAAAGATTTTGTTTTAGAAAAATTCGAAAATAAACTAAAAAGATTTTTGCTTTTGTAAATAAGTAAAAAAAACAAATGGTCGTGTCTTGAAATACGTGATGATCTGATTCATGCGACGACATGATATATAGGCAACCCACAAAAGGTTTGATCAGAATATTCTTCAACGACTCTAAAATAAGGGATCAAAATGAGGCGAGTGAAAAGAAAAATGAAAAAAGAGAGGGAAGAAAATAAGAGCATCAATAAGAAGCAATCTGATAAGCCGAAATGAAACATGAAGCCTTCAAAAAGCATGTTAGAAATTGTAATAATGTTAGGAGCATGTCATATTACGTGTGATTCATATTTGTAAAATGCTTAACCCTAATACGTTTGTTGTCTCTTATATAGTAAGCTTAAGATGGTTGGTTTGTGGTGAAACTGGCAACACATCATTATTTCACCAAAACTAAGGGGAAAATAGCATTGGCTAACAATAACGAAATCGAGTTGGTTAATGACGACCTCCAAGGTTGGTCATTTGATCAAGAGTCGGAGGAAGTAAGAAGATTGAAATAGCAATTGTCTTATGTATATTAGGCTTGGGTGTCCGGTCAGCCTCATCCTCAGTGTCCCTCAGAGGGAACTTCCACCATACCCCTGGCTACTCAGCCACCGCTCCGTGAAACGAGAGATCACATTCTACCACCAGGTTATGTGAAAAATTATAGCTTCCCTGCTTCCCCACGTACCTCTAATGTCCGACCCCCAGCCGTACCTGTCAGGAACACCCCCTTGTAGTGTCTGGCACGCTAGCATATACAATCCCACCATAGCCTCCTATGACGAGGCCAAACAATGAGCCACCATCTCATGCTTATGATGGCCAATACTACTCTCCAAATATTGTTTTCAAGTTCTCGGCTCCATACAACCAAACTTCTCAATACAAGTCACTATAATAACTGAAAAGGTTTCCAAGATGGGTGAGCCAGATGAGATGGCCAGGAAAATAAAATGTTTTGAGCAAAACATAAAAGGACTAGGTGGGCACAAAAGTATTTCATTCAACAATCTATATATGTTCCCTTATATCCATTTTCCACCAGGGTTCAAGACCCCAAAATTTGAGAAATATGATATATACGACGGCCCTATCGCCCACTTGAAAAGGTACTGCAACCAGCTGAGGGGTGTAGGAGGAAAAGAAGAATTGCAGATGGCTTATTTTGGCGATAGTCTGGTGGGGGTAGCCTCTGAATGGTTCATTGACCAAGATATCTCCCACCAGCATGTTTGGGACGACATGGCCCAGGCCTTCGTCAAACAATTTCAGTACAATATTGATATTGCACCAGATCGTAATTCCATGTCCAATATGAAGACAAAGCCGATTGAAAGCTTTAGGGATTATACCATCAAGTGGAGGGAGCAAGCAGCTAGAGTTAACCACCCATGGATAGCCACGAGTTGATCACTATTTTTCTAGAGGCTCAAGATCCTGATTACATCCAAAATATGATGTCCGCAATGGGTAGACTTTTGTCGAAGTGATCAAAATAAGGGAGATGGTCGAAAATGGCCTCAAGACTGGCAGAATTGTAAATCAAGCTACTCTCAAAGCCACCACCCAAGCAATCCAAACTAGGTCGGGAAGTTTGGCAAATAGAAAGAAGGGAGATGAAGGGTCCATGATGAGTTCAAATCCAGGGAAGTTCAAATAGGGACAACACACCCTTATATGCAAGTTCAGTAAGGGAGTCAAGCTACCCTCAACATTACTATCCACAACCAATTCCTCAATACTCTATGGGCCCACCACAATACACAGTGTTTAATGCCCAATGTTATGCTTGGCCTCCCAATCAATAGGTACGGGAACCGGCTCTAAGGATCCCCCAACTTTAGCAGCAAAATTTTCGGGCACCCTACAATGCTCATCCCAGGCAGGATTATGGTTGAGAGTAGAGGCCGGTGGATAAAATCACTCCATTGGCTGAATCATACTGTAGTCGTTCCAGAAGTTGAGCAGATAGGTGTGATTGGACCCATCTCTCCCCACCATATGCATCCCGATTCACATAGATTTCAAGCAAATAAGATGTGAATATCATTCAGGTGTCCCGGGGTATAACACTGATGATTGTTGGACTCTTAAAAGAGCCATATAAAGATTCATCGCTGAAAAGTTAATTGTGGTGACAAATGGCGAGGACCCTCATAATGTGACAAATAACCCATTGCCAGTACACAATGATGTTCATTTTATGGGAATGATTAGCCGATATCAAGAATACAAGCTGGTTGGTCGAGCAGAAATGATAGTGGGAACGATTCAAGAAGGAATACGACTGGAAGTAAGTCCAAGCTGAGATGTACCATTGATTGTGAAAGGTGCCCAGTGCTCAGAGAAGGCAAATTTATTTGTTCCAAAAATCTCGAGGTTGGAAGTCCGCTCCAGTGTTCCAAGCCCAAGGTTATATGTCCGTGGAGGCCACCCTATCACAACGTAGAAGTAAGGCGGTACAAAAGTTATAACAGAGCCGATCATAATCAAGACCGATACAACCCCGTGTGACAAATATGAAAACCATTCCTTGGAACTATAACAAAACTGTGGTGACCTACAAAGGCAAGAAAATCATAGAAGAAGTGGGGAAAACTGGTGGTTTGACTCGATCGGGGAGTTGTTACTCTCTAGAAGAGTTGAGAAAGGCCAAGCAAATTAGAGAAGGCCAAATGCCAACAAAATAAACCGGTCACTGAAGAAGAGGTGGAAGAGTTTTTGAAAAAAAAAAGTTTAGAATTTCTCAATCATTGACATGGACATGGAAACTTCTTATAACTTTCTTCTGGGAAGGCCATGGATCCATATGGCTCGAGCCATGCCATCCACCTTGCATCAGATGCTCAAGTTCAAACATGATAGGCAAGAAATTGTTCACGGAGAAGATGAGTCATCCATTTATAAAGACCGTTTAATCCCGTGCATTAAGGCCAAGAAAGGGTGTGGGTCCATTGTCCATCAGACTTTCAAAGTGGTTGTTGTGGACCAAGTTGAAGAAGGAAAGCCCATTATGCATCCTCGTCTTTTCGCCATATCTGTAATGGTGGTTGCACTCATTCTGAGACAGGTTTATAAGCTAGGAAAATGCTTGGGACATCACTGCAAGGGATTTGAGAACCCATTTCTCCCTTTAGTAACAAGGTTACTTTTAGCTTAGGCTTCAGACTAACACGAGCAGATATAGAAAACGCCAAACACAGGAAAAACCATGGGTGGGTCTTGCAAAAACTGAACCCTCACATTTTCTACACTTTTGTCAAGCCACAACTCCAACAGGGTCAAAATTCTTTGCCACAGGAAAACATTGATGAAATTTGCCATGGCCTCAGCCAAATGTTTTCTGAAGTGAATACCGATATGAAACTAATCATACTGATATGAAACTAATTGACCCAGACACCATGATCAACAATTGGGAAGCAACTCCTCTCCCTACAAGGAAGGAGACTTGGTAGTTTGCTTTTGCAGCATCTTTTATGTATTTGGGTTAATTTCAGGGTTGTAATCTAAACCTCAGTATGATTGTTTTGTTTTGATGTTAACTCTTCTATTCTTTCAAATTTAATGAAATGCAGTTCTGTTTCGTATTAAGTTATGTATCTTTTCTTTTTTTCTAATTCCTATCATTTTGTTTCCATTTCAGTTTTGTTAATGTCGCTTTAATAACATGACATGCATACAAAATTCACACCCAGATCTTAAAAACTGTCTAATTTCAAAATAATACATCAAGAGGTTGAATATGATGATGATGAAGTTATTGCAAAAATAAAAAGAGAGTTGGAGAAATTTTAAAACAAGACTAAGCCCAACCATAATAAAACTGGGTCAATTAACATCGGAAGTCCTAAAGAAATCAGAGAAACAAAAGATAAGTATTCACATAGAACAAAGAACCAGAGACGACTTGATTCAGATTTGATTTGAATACAGAGATGTATTTGCTTGGTCTTATGATGATATGCGGGGTTTAAGTGATGATCTAGTGGTTCATAAGCTTCACGCATATCCTTACTTTCCACCAATCCAACAAAAGCAATGAAAATTTAAAAGACATGAGTGATAAAATCAAAGAGGAAATTATGAAGCAATTGAGCACTAATGTGGTCAGAGCCATCTGTTACACTACTTGGGTGGCAAATATTGTGCCTGTGCCGAAGAAGGATGGAAAAACTAGAGTATGTGTTGACTAAAGAGACTTGAACAAAGCGAGACCAAAGGATAACTTTCCTTTACCAAACATCCACATCCTTGTAGATAATTGCGCAAAGCATGAGATACAATCTTTTGTAGATTCCTATGCAAGATACCACCAGATTCTAATGGATGAGGACGATGCAGAAAAGACCACTTTCACCACTCCACGGGAGTACATATTATTACAAGGTCATTCCATTTGGTTTGAAAAATGCAGGGGGATAGCGTACACGAGGTCCATGACTACCATTTAGAGATTGACGTATATGTCGATGATGTCATCATAAAGACAAAGACACAGGCTGATCATGTGCGCGATTTGAAAAAGTTCTTCGAATGGCTGCGAAGGTATGACCTTAAGCTCAATCCAACCAAGTGTGAATTTGGGATTATGTCTAGGAAGATCCTCGATTTTATAGTTAGCTGAAGAGTCATCAAATTGGATCCATCTAAGATAAAAGTCCATTCGAGATCTGCCACCTACAAAGAACAAAACTGAAGTCATGAGTTTGCTCGGTAGATTGAACTACATCAATAGGTTCATTTCTTAGATCATAACAACATGAGAGCCCATCTTTAAGTTGCTAAAAAAGGATGCTGATATCAAGTGGATGGAGGATTGCTAAATAGATTTTGACAGGATCAAAGATTATCTGTCAAAACCCCATGTACGGGTCCCATCTGAACCTGATAGACCTTTGTTTTTATATATATCTGTTATGGATAATTCCTTTGGTTCGTTCTAGGGAAACATGATGCAACAGGCAAAAAGGAACATGCAATCTATTATTTGAGCAAGAAGTTCACCAGTTACGGGGTTAAGTATATCCTTTTAGAAAGGATGTTGTGCCTTGACTTGGGTCGCTCAAAAATTGCGGAATTATCTTTTTGCCTACACTACTTACCTTATATCCAGAATGGACATTTGAAGTACATCTTCCAAAAGCCAATGCCCACTATTAGGCTCGCAAAATGGAAAATTCTGCTCATAAAGTTTGACATCATCTATGTCACTCGCACCGCAATCAAAGTGTAGGCTTTGGAAGATCATTTAGCAGAGAATCCAGTCGATGATGATTACGAGCCACTGAGCACATACTTCCCAGATGAAGAGTTCAACTCAATAGAGGAAGTAGTTCCGATGACAACCATGTATGGAAAATATATTTTGATGGGGCTGTCAATATCAAAGGAGTTGGGATCGGGGCAATCCTCATCTAACCTATTGGACAACACTACCATGAAATGATACAACTTCCATTCTTCTGTACCAATAATACGACAGAATACAGGGCTCATATCATAGGTCTAAAGATGGATCTTGATATGGATGTGCATGAACTATTGGTTATGGGAGATTCTGACTTGCTTATCCGGCAAGCCAAAAGCAAATGGGAGACTCGAGACATCAAGCTTATTCCATATAGACAATGTGTGCAAGACCTAAGCAAAAGATTCAAAACCATCGAGTTCAGGTATATTCCTAGGTTCACAACAAGCTAGTCGATGCCTTGGCTACATTAGCCTCGATGCTCCCTTATACAGGCAACACTCATATTAATCCATTAAAAATTCAAGTTCAGAATCAACACGATTATTGCAATACTATTAAGACAGAACTATATGGTGATTCATGGTATCATGACATAAAACGATTCCTGAAAATAAGGGAATACCTGGAGCATGCCAAGGGAGATAAAAAAAGAACTATAAGGCGGCTTGCCGATGGTTTCTTCCTGAATGGGGAAATTTTGTACAAAAGGGCCCCAGATTCGAACTTATTGACATGCATAGATTCCATAGAAGCCGAATGGATTATGAGTGAAGTGCATTCAGGGGTATGTGGATCTCATATGAATGGATATGTTTTGGTGAAGAAGATTTTACGGGCAGGGTATTATTAATTGGCTTATTATGGAGCGAGATTGCTTCAATTTTGTTCGCAAGCATCACTAATGCCAAATTCGTGGCGACCTGATTCACTGGCCTCTATCAGAATTGCATCCCATGTCCTCTACTTGGCCTTTTGTAAATCCTTCAAATCAAGCTGCAAAATTGCAGCTATCATGAGTGCCCAATCCTCCTTCTCGCCGTATCGTCATGCTTGGGGAATGGATGTTATTGGGCCAATCGATCCAAAGGCTGCAAATGGGCATAGATTCATTTTAGTTGCAATTGATTACTTCACCAAGTGGGTAGAGGACGTCACTTTCAAAGTAGTCACCAGGAAAGCAATGGTAGATTTTGTTCATTCCAACATCATCTGTTGCTTTGGTATCCCAAAGACCATCATCAATGACAATGCAACCAATTTAAATAGTCATTTGATGAAGAAGTTATGCGAGCAATTTAAAATTGTGCATCGCAACTCTACCCCTTACCATCAAAAGCTAATGGAGCCATTGAAGTGGCAAACAAGAACATCAAGAAGATTCTTAGGAAGATGATCCAAGGGTCCAGGCAATGGCATGAAAAGTTGCATTTTGCCCTTTTGGGATACTGCACGAATGCTCGCACATCTATTGGGACAACTCCTTATCTGTTGGTGTATGGAACTAAAGTTGTAATACTGGTTGAAGTAGAAATTCGCTCTCTCCGAATCATTATCGAATTAGAGATTAAAGACACTGAGTGGGTCAAGACCTGATTAGAATAGCTAATGATGATTGACGAAAAACGGCTAGCAGCAGTGTGTTTTGGCTAGTTATACCAGCAAAGAATGACACACACTTATAACAAGGGTCACGACCCGAGTTCGCCCTCTGTGAACTGTCGTGGCGGCACCTAGTCTCTACGATTAGGTAAGCCTAACAAATTGTGGAAAAAAGAAATGAAAGATAAAACTAGCCAAAAAAATTGCGAAAGGAACATAAATAAATGTTTAAGATGCCGCTCGGCATATACAATAAAAACTCTCAAACTAAAACAACTCCCAAAACCCGGAATCTCATGAAATCACAAGCTATGGTTACTACATAGTGCTCTAACTCTAGAATGTCTAAATCAAAAGAAATACAGAAGGGCTATAACTACAAGAGAGAATGGAGAGAGACTCCTCGGTCTACGGACGCGGTAGATATACCTCGAAGTCTCTAAAGAATCGCCTCGCCTCATTGATGGTATGGCTAAGCCGAAGAGCCTAGATCTGCACACGAAAAACATGTGCAGGAAAGGGCATGAGTACACCACAACGGTACTTAGTAAATGCCAAGCCTAACCTCGGTCGAGTAGTGACGAGGAAGGTCAGGGCCCTACTGATTATAGATGAAAAACAAGGTAAAACAGTATAGAATATGACCACATAATTAAAATGCTAACAGTCTATAAGTAACACAGGATAATAAGAATAACAACAAATACAATGGAGAGAAAATCACAGAAAGAACGTAACATCACACAGAGATAGCAAACGTGGATCTACCAAGATATCGTCCTGTAGTCCCCAAATATAAATGTCCAGTGGATCTCCCGGGTGTCGTCTCGTAGTCCAACTCGTAATACATAGGGGATCTACTGGAATACCAATCCGTAGTCCCAAATGTAAATACCCAGTACTGGAAAAATCTACCGGGTGCAGTCCCATAGTTCTAATATAAATGTGCAGGGGGATCTACCGGAATACCAATCCGTAGTCCAAATAAACAGGCAAGGGGGATGTACCAGGATATAGCCCGTAGTCCCAAAGTAAACACACAGCAGCGACACACAGAATATTCAGTTCAATCCAATTTCATACCAAGGTAAAACAGGTATTTCTAACCTAGCATGCTACACATAATTCAAATAAATCAGTTTGAAAAAGTAAAGCAATTAAGTCACTTAGACATGCTTCCCTAAGCTAACAGTAGGCTTAAATTACAAGCAGTATAAATAGGGAAGAAAACACAGTTGTAGTTACTTAATGAAAATGGAATTTTCAACAATTGGCACATGTACGCACTCTTCACCTCACGTACAAGGCATTTCATATATCAACAATACCAAATCCTAAGGGGAGTTCTCTCATATAAGGTTAGGCAAGCCACTTACCTCGAACCAGCTCAATCAACTCGGTATCACATTCTTGCCACGAGTACCCGACTCCAAATGGTCCAAATATATTCAAATCAATTGCATAATGTAAATATAACTTCAAGTAACTAATTCCACTAATTAATTCGAAGCTAACACGCGAAATTAGGAAAATTGTCCAAAAAGTCCCTTGGGCCCACGTCTAGGAATCGGATAAAATTTGCAAAACTAGAATCCTCACACTCTCACAAATTCATACATACCAAATACACAAAAATCAGACCACAAACAACCCCTCAAATCCCCAATTCCAAGTCTCCAATTTCAAACCCTAAACCCCCAATTCTAGCCCTTATTTTCCATAAATTTCTTTCCAAATCAGTAGAATAATACCATATAAATGAGTTTGGGTTCGAAAAATCTTATCTCCTTGAATCTCCCTTGAATCCTCTCTCAATGACCTCCCAAAAAGCTCAAACCTCGGATAAAAATTGTGAAAGAATCGGCTAAAATCGCGATAGAAAACTTATATAGGTTTTTGGCCCAGGGTTTTTGCACTTGCGGCCATTTCCTCGCACCTGTGCTACTAGTTTCACATCTGCGAAAATCCACTTAAATGCACTGGCCTCACCTGCGCTTCTCTTACCGTATTTGCGGTCTCGCAGATACGATAAAGCACTCGCACCTGCGACTTTTGATTTTCCTTCCTCTATCCGCATCTGCGACTAGCCACTCGCTTCTGCGGCCCCGCACCTGCGGTCCCCAATCTGCAGGTATGATTATGACAAACTTCATCAGCTGAAGCTCTTCAAAATCTCCCAAATCCTTCCGTCAATCTTCCAAAATTATCCCAAGGCCCCCAGGACACCAACCCAAAATACGAACAAGTCATATACCACTATTCAAACTAGTAACAACCGTCGGAACACACAAAATAATGTCGGAATACCAAATCACCCTCGGATTCAAGCCTAAGGATTCCAAAACATCCAATTTCTGCTTTCGATCAAAAGGTCTATCAAACCTCGTCCAAATTACCTGAAATTATGCACACACATCACATTCAAAACTACAGAGCTACTCCAACTTCCGGAATTCCATTCCGACCCTGATATCAAAATCTCACTATCGAACCGGAAACATCAAAAATTCGACTTTCGGCATTTCAATCCTAATTAAGCTACAGACCTCCAAAACACAATCCGAACACGCCCCTAAGCCCGAAATCACCCAACGGAGCTAATAAAACCAATAGAATTCCATTACGAGACCGCCTTCATATGGCTCCGACTACGGTCCAAATTCTAAAGCTTAAACTCTCATTTAAGGACTAAGTGTCCCAAAACACTCCGAAATTCAAAACGAACCTTCCCAACAACTTACAATAGCAGAAACAAATACGGGGAATGCAGTTAATAGGGGATCAGGGCATTAATTCTTAAAATGACTGGCTAGGTCGTTACATCCTTCCCCTCTTAAAACATTTGTTCATCCTCGAACGAGCATAGAGACATACATGAAGTAGTGAAAAGATGAGGGTAACGGCTGCGCATATCCTGCTCGGTCTCCTAGGTCGCCTCCTCGACCGGCTGACCCCGCCACTAAACCTTCACGGATATAATGTTTTTTGACCTCAACTTTCAAACATGCCTATCCAATATCGTCACTGGCTCCTCAACATAAGATATATCCTTGTCCAACTGGACTGAACTGAAATCCAACACGTGCGAAGGATTACCGTGATACTTCCAAAGCATCAAAAAATGAAATACAAGATGAAATCCTGCCAAGCTAGGAGGTAAGGCAAGCTCATAAGCAACCTCCCCAACACATTGCAATATCTCAAAAGGACCAATAAACCTTAGACTCAACTTCCCTTTCTTCCAAAATCTCATAATGCCCTTCCTATGTGAAACCCGAAGCAGGACCCGCTCTCCAACCATATAGAAAATATCACGAACTTTCCGGTCCGCGTAACTCTTCTGTCTAGACTAGGTTGTACGGAGTCTCTCCTGAATCACCTTAACCTTCTCCAAAGCATCTTGAACCAAGTTTGTGCCCAATAATCTAGCCTCACCCGGCTCAAACCAACCTACTAGGGATCTACACCACCTACCATACAAGGCCTTATACGGTACCATCTGAATGTTGGACTGATAACTGTTGTTGTAGGCAAACTCTACCAATGGAAAGAACTGATCCCAAGAACCTCCAAACTCTATCACACATGCACAGAGCATATCCTCAAGAATCTGAATAGTGCGATCGGACTGTCCGTCCGTCTGGGGGTGAAATGTTGTGCTTAACTCCACCCGAGTTCCTAACTCATATTGTACGGCCCTCCAAAATAGTGATGTGAACTGAGTACCTCTATCTAAAATGATAAACACTGGAATACCATTTAGACGAACAATCTCCTAGATATAAATCTTCGCCAACCGCTCCGAAGAATAGGTAGTACACACAGGAATGAAGTGCGCGGACTTGGTCAGCCGATCCACAATCACCCAAATAGCATCGAACTTCCTCAAAGTCCGTGGGAATCCAACTACGAAGTCCATGGTGATCTTCTCTCACTTCCACTCCGGAATCTCTATCTGCAGAAGCAACCCACCCGGTCTCTAGTGCTCATACTTCACCTGCTGACAATTGCGGCATCGAGCTACAAAACCAATTATATCCTTCTTCGTCCACCTCAACCAATAGTGTTGCCTCAAATCCTGGTACATCTTCGCGGCACCCAGATGAATAGAATACCGCGAACTATGGGCCTCATCTAGAATCAACTCCCGAAGCCCATCAACATTTGGTACACATACCTGACCCGGCATCCTCAATACCCCATCGTCACCAATAGTCACATCTCTGGCATCACCATGCAGAACCTTGTCCTTGAGGACAAGCAAATGATGGTCATCAAACTGACGCTCCCGAATACGATCAAATAAGGAAGACCGAGAAATCACGCAAGCTAAAACCCGATTGGGCTCTGAAAGATCCAATCTCACAAAATGGCCGGCTAAGGCCTGAACATCCATCGCCATGGGCCTCTCCGTTGCTGGTAAATAAGCCAAACTCCCCAAACTCTCCGCACGGCGACTCAAAGCATCGGTCACCACATTGGCCTTGCCCGGGTGATAAGAAATAGTGATATCATAGTCCTTCAGCAGCTCTAACCACCTCATCTGGCGCAAATTAAGGTCATTCTTCTTGAACAAATACTGCAAACTCTGGTGATCAGTATAAATCTCACAAGGCACACCGTACAAATAATGATGCTAGATCTTCAAGGCGCGAACAATAGCAGCTAACTCGAGATCATGGACAGGATAATTCTTCTCATGTACCTTAAACTGTATGGACGCGTAGGCAATCACCCTACCGTCTTGCATCAATACCGCTCCAAGGCCAATCCTCGAGGCATCGCAATAGACAGTATAAGACCACGAACTTATAGGCAATATCAATACTGGGGCTGTAGTCAAAGCTGTCTTGAGCTTCTGGAATCTTGCCTCACACTCTTCCGTCCACTGGAACGGAGCACCCTTTTGGGTTAGCCTGGTCATAGGTGGTGCAATCGATGAAAACCCCTCAACAAATTGACAGTAATAACCCGCCAAGCCAAGAAAACAGTGGATCTCTATAGCTGAGGATGGTCTGAGCCAACTCTGTACTACTTTCACTTTCTTCGGATCCACTTGTATATCCTCACCCGATACCACGTGGACTAAGAATGCCATGGAATCCAACCAAAACTCACATATTGAGAAATTTGCATATAACTTCTTTTCCCTCAAAGTCTGAAGCACTGTCCCCAGGTGTTGCTCATGATCCTCCCGACTCCGGGAGTATACCATAATATCATCAATAAAGACAATGACGAACGAGTCAAGATATGGCCGGAACACACTGTGCATCAAATGCATGAAAGCTGTTGGGGCATTGGTCAGCCCAAACGATATAACAAGGAACTCGTAATGACCATACCTAGTCCTAAAAGCAGCCTTCGGTATATGTGGATCCCGAATCTTCAACTGATGGTAACCTGAATGCAAGTCAATCTTAGAAAACACTCATGCACCCTGTAGTTGGTCAAACAAATCATCAATACGAGGCAAAGGATACCAGTTCTTCACTGTAACTTTGTTCAACTGGCGATAATCAATGCACATACGCATAGAACCATCCTTTTTCTTCACAAACAAGACAGGATCACCCCAAGGTGATACACTAGGCAGAATAAAACCCTTATCAAGAAATTCCTGTAACTGATCCTTCAACTCAAGAGGGGATATACGATACAGAGGAATAGAAATGGGCTGAGTGTCCGGCAACAGATCAATGCCAAAATCAATATCTCTGTCGGGTGGCATAACCGGAAGATCATCTGGAAACACATTAGGGAATTCCCGTACTACTGGGACTGAATCAACTGTAGGGGTATCAATACTAACATCTCTCACATAGGCTAGATACGTCACACCCCTTCTTAACTATTCGTTGAGATTTAAAGAAAGAAATAACTCTACTAAGAGTGTGATCTAAAGTACCCCTCCACTCAGCTCGTGTTACACTTGGCATAGCCAACGCCATGGTTTTGGTGTGACAATCAAGAATAGAATAATGGGGCAACAACCAGTCCATGCCCAAGATAACATCAAAATCTACCATGCTGAGCAATAATAAATCGGCTCTGGTCTCAAAACCACTAAGAGCAACTAAACACGACTGATAAACGTGGTCCACAATAAGAAAATCTCCTACAGGAGTAGAAACATAAACAGGGGAACTCAAAGAATCCCGAGATACACTCAAATACGGGGCAAAATAAGAAGACACATAAGAATAGGTAGAGCCTGGATCAAATAAAACTGATGCATCTCTATGACAAACCAGGAAAATACCTGTGATGATAGAATCGGAGGTGACAGCCTCGGCGCGGGCAGGAAAGGCATAATATCTGGCCTGGCCTCCCGCTCTAGGGCAACCTCTACCTCCCCGAACTCCACCTCTAGCTGGCTGAGCAGGTGGGGTAGCAAACTGGTGTTGTGATCATAGCCTGGAAACTCAGCGGGCCACGTTGTGGCTGGGAAGTCTATGGAGGTTCACACCTCCTAAGTCTGGGGCAATCCCTCACCATATGGCATCTGTTACCACACTCAAAACAAGCTTTAGGAGGACATGGTGACTGTGACTAGCTCAGGCTAGGTTTGTTGGACTGACCACTGAAAGCACCCTACGCAGGAGGCGCACTAGATACTGGGGGTGCATAATAAGGCTCATGAGGCCTAGGAGGAGCTGGAATACCACTGGCTGCTAGAAAAGCTAAATGAATGGGGCGACTCATATAACCCCTACCATGACGACCTGCAGCTAGGGCACGGGAACCAGAATAATGGGCCAATTCTTGAGACGTCTTGGCCTCCCTCTCCTCTCTATCCCGAGCATGCATACCTTCTATCCTCCGAGCAATGCTTACCACCTGCTGATAATGAATATCCATCTCCAGATCCTGAGCCATGCTAAACCTGATGCTGGGAATAAGCCCCTTAATAAACCGGCAAACTCTCTCGCGAATAGTAGAAACCAAGGTTGGTGCATGCCTAGCCAAGTTAGTGAAGCGAACAGCATACTCCGAGACAATCATAGTGCCCTGACGTAAATGCTCAAACTCTGCGCGCCATGCATCCCTGAGGCTCTGAGGAACAAACTCTCTTAGGAACATATCTGAAAACTGAGTCCATGTAAGGGATGTTACCTCAGCTGGACTGTCCAACTCAAAAGTACGCCACCACTGGTAGGCTGCTCTTCGATGCTGGAAGGCAGTGAAAGAAACCCCACTGGATCTTGATATACTACGGAGGATACGGTGACACTCCTCCAGAAATCCCAGGGCATCATCTGATGCTAAACCACTGAATACAGGAGGCTTATATTTCTTGAACCTCTCAAGCCTTCGATGCTCATCCTATGAAGCTGCTGCCTTGTCCTCGGGCTGATCTGGGACTGCAGGCGTTGTCGGTATAACCTCTAGAATCTAATCAACCTGGACCTGCTGCTCAGGAGTGTGGGCAGCGAGAGTCTGTGCTCCTTCCCGGCCTGGGATGTGGCTGCAGTAAGGGGAATCAGCCCTGCCTGAGCTAGAGTGGTGTACATGCTCACGAATTGTGCAAAAGTCTCCTAAAGAGCTGGAATAGTAGTAGCAGTAGGCGATCAGGTGCCTGGACTCCAGCTGGAGCTCCTGGTGGCTCCTCGGTGGCAGCTCGCGCGGGTGCTCTAGCTGCACCATGGGCGCGTCCTCATCCTCTACCCCAGCCCTGACCTCTGACGGCTCTAGCAGGGAGCGTGGGTGCCTAGTCATCTCCGGTAGCACATGTCCTCACCATCTATGAGAGAATAGAAGACAGAAGTTTAGAATTGTGATATCAAAAATCTTGCACGACAAGGAAATCAAATGAAGTGAAATTTTCCTAACAGTTACATATCCTCTCGTAGATAAGTACAGACGTCTTTGTACCGATCCACGAGACTTTAATAAACCGGCTTGTGATTCATGACTCCTATGAACCCAAAGCTCTGATACCAACTTGTCACGACCCGAGTTCGCCCTCTATGAACTGTCATAACGGTACCTAGTCTCTACTACTAGATAAGCCTAACAAATTGCGGAAAAGGAAACGAAAGATAAAACTAGCCAAAAATTGCGAAATGAACATAAATAAATGTTTAAGATGCCGCTCGACATATACAATACAAACTCTCAAACTAAAACAACTCCCAAAACGCGAAATCTCATGAAATCACAAGTTATGGATACTACATAGTGCTCTAACTCTAGAATGTCTAAATCAAAAGAAATACAGAAGGACTATAACTATAAGAGAGAATGGAGAGGGACTCCTCGGTCTGCGGACGTGGCAGATATAAATCAAAGTCTCTGAAGAATCACCTCGCCTCACTAATGGTATAACTAAGCCGAAGAACCTGGATTTGCACTTGAAAAACATACGCAGGAAGGGCATGAGTACACCACAGCGGTACTCAGTAAGTGCCAAGCCTAACCTCGGTTAAGTAGTGACGAGGAAGGTTAGAGCCCTATTGATTATAGATGAAAAACACGGTAAAACAATATAGAATACGACAATATAATCAAATGCTAACAGTATGAAGTAACACAAGATAATAAGAATAACAACAAATACAATGGAGAGAAAATCACAGAAAGAACGTAACTCCAAACAGATATAGCAACCGTGGATCTACCAAGATACTGTCCTGTAGTCCCCAAATATAAATGTCCAGTGGATATCCCGGGTGTCGTCCCGTAGTCCAACTCGTAATGTGCAAGGGATCTACCAGAATACCAATCCGTAGTCCCAAATGTGAATACCCAGTACTGGGGAAATCTACCGGGTGCAGTCCCGTAGTTCCAATATAAATGTGCAGAGGGATCTACTGGAATACCAATACGTAGTCCCAAATAAACAGGCAAGGAGGATCTACCGGGATATCGCCCGTAGTCCCAAAGTAAACACACATTAGCAACACGAAGAATATTCAGTTCAATCCAAGTTCATACCAAGGTAAAACAGGTATTTCTAACCTAGCATACTGCGCAGAATTCAAATAAAAGCAGTTTGAACAAGTAAAGCAATTAAGACACTTAGACATACTTCCCTAAGCTAACAGTAGGCTTAAATTACAAGTAGTATAAACAGGAAAGAAAATGCAGTTCAAGTTACTTAACGAAAATAAAATTTTCAACAATTAGCACATATACGCACTCTTCACCTTACGTACAAGGCATTTCATATATCAACAATACCAAATCCTAAAGGGAGTTACCCACACAAGGTTAGACAAGTCACTTGCCTCGGACTAGCTCAATCAACTCGATATCACATTCTTGCCACGAGTACCTGACTCCAAATGACCCAAATCTATTCAAATCAATTGCATAATGTAAATATAACTTCAAGTAACTAATTCCACTAATTAATTCGAAGCTAACACGCGAAATTAGGAAAATTGCCCAAAAAGTCCCTCGGGCCCATATCTCGGAATTGGATAAAATTTGCAAAACTAGAATCCTCACACTCTCACGAGTTCATACATACAAAATACACAAAAATCAGACCACAAACAACCCCTTAAATCCCCAATTCCAAGTCTCCAATTTCAAACCCTAAACCCCCAATTCTAACCCTTATTTTCCATAAATTTCTTGCCAAATCAGTAGAATAATACCATATAAACGAGTTTGGGTTCCAAAAATCTTACCTCCTTGAAGCTCCCTTGAATCCTCTCTCAAAAACCTCCCAAAAAGCTCAAACCTCGGATAAAAATGGTGAAAATATAGGCTAAAATCGCGACAGAAACCTTATATAGGTTCTGGCCCAGGGTTTTCACACCTGCGGCCATTTCCTCGCACCTACGGACCTGCAGTTGCAGTCCCAGGTGCGCATCTGCAAAAATCCACTTAAATGCACTGGCCGCACCTGCGCTTCTCTTACCGCATTTGCGATCTCGAAGGTGTGATAAAGCACCCGCACCTGCAACTTTTGATTTTCATTCCTCTGTCCGCATTTGCGACTAGCCACTCACTTTTGCGGCTCCGCACCTGCGGTCCCCAATCTGCAGGTGCGATTATGACAGACTTCAGCACCTGAAGCTGCTTCAAAATCTCCCAAATCCTTCTATCAACCTTCCAAAATCATCCTGAGGCCCCCAGGACCTCAACCCAAAATACGAATAAGTCATATACCACTATTCAAACTTGTACCAACCCTCGAAACACTCAAAACAACGCCAGAATACCAAATCACCCTTGGATTCAAGCCTAAGGATTCCAAAACTTCCAATTTCCGCTTTCGATCAAAAGGTCTATCAAACCTTGTCCGAATTACCTGAAATTTTGCACACACATCACATTCAACACTACAGAGCTACTCTAACTTTCGGAATTCCATTCCAACCCCGATATCAAAACCTTACTCTCGAACCGGAAACTTTAAAAATTCAACTTTCGGCATCTCAAGTTAATTAAGCTACGGACCTCCAAAACACAATACGAATATGCTCCTAAGCCTGAAATCACCCAACGGAGCTAATGGAACCAACAGAATTCCATTTTGAGACCGTTTTCACACGGCTCCGACTACGGTCCAAATTCTAAAGCTTAAACTCTCATTTAAGGACTAAGTGTCCCAAAACACTCCCAAATTCAAAACAAACCTTCCCGACAACTTACAGTAGTAGAAACAAACATGGGAAATGCAGTTAATAGGGAATCAGGGTATTAATACTTAAAGCGATCGGCCGGGTCGTTACAACTAGAAAATGCGCCAAAGGCACTTTGAGGTAGGCCAGCTCATTTTGAAATGCATCGTTCCACACCTGGTAGAAATTAAAGGAAAGTTTGCCCCGAACTAGCAAGACCCTACATAATCAAGAAAGTGTTACCAAAAGAGGCCTTGCACTTTGTAGATGAAGAAAGACAGTTACCAGATATGACGATTAATGCAGATGCAGTCAAAAGATATTATGTTTGATAAATACCCACTGCTGAACTTACACACATGATTTTCTAAAATCGAGATGATGAAGGCTATCATTGCTCACTATCCCAAATAGGTGTCACCCTTCTATTAACCTTTTTGAGCCTTTTTCTCTTCTTTATTTTCTCTTTTTTTGGAACCTGTGTAATTGTAAAATCAAAAAGGAAAAAAAGAATATTCCAAAACTAGGGCAAACATTTTTTAATTATTTTTTACGACCTTTCTATAAAAACGGTTCCAAAAGTTGTAATTCAGTTCAAGGTTCTTTTCGCTTTTTCTCATTAAGACCTTCTGATCGATCCCTGAGAATGTTGACTCCACTACAAGGGAATTGGAAAACTTGTCGCATGCAACATCTTAGTCAAGGGCGACGGCCAAAAAAACAAAGGAAAAAAATGAAAATGAAAGAGTGATATCGGTGAAAACCTAGATGGGGACCGTAAGGCGACAGTGAGTAGAGAAATGAGAGAGTCTTATTGGTGAAAACCCATATAGGAATCATAAGGCGGTGGTGAGGAGAGAAATGAGAGAGGTCAGTTAGCAAAAACCTGTAAAGAGCGCTACTAGCCGAATAGGGGTCTTCGATACTCCAGCATGAGCACAACCAAGGTAGTTTCGAGATGAATATTTGTGATGGATTTTGAGAATTAGACAGCTCAGATGATTCAGGCGTCCAGTCCAAAGTGCATGTCATGATTCATTAAAGTCGGCACATATGTCCAGATAGGTCTCCCTATTTCTCTCCCCGAAAGGGACACCTTTTGTTTAGACACAATTCCTTTTTCACTTTAATTTGCCCTTCTATTTTTTCGCATAATTTTTCTTTAAGTCCCTTTCAGTGTAATCTTGCATAAACACAAATCAAAGAAATGGCTGCAAATTGGCTATAATTTCCCCGTAATACTAAGCACAATTTAGGGCATATACGACATTGGCGAAGGCACGAATTAATCTGTGATATCTTTCGATAAGCCGAACAAAGTGTCTTAAAGAAACTAAAAAGGTCACCTATGCAAGACTTGCTTCATGGGAAAAGTTAATAAGCACTATGGATACAAATTGGTACTGGGTGCAAGACAAGTTTGATTTTAAAGGCAAAAATTACCTTGCCTTAGGGACAAGGGTTAGCAGTACCATGGACATCCGGGTATGAAATAGCCAGGGGCAACATCAAAAGTTAAGGTCTCTAGGAAGCGATACAGAGTATCCAAGCATCTCGGTACCATACTGACAAAATCGGTTCTCCGACAGCAATGGTCGTGAATTCAAACTACTTAGGGCATCAAGGCCACAAGTCGACCACCACTTTGAAAACTCATAATTTTTTTTTGTTTGAAACAGGAATAAAACAGTGCAGAATGACGATTCTCAAAAGATGAATGTCACCAAAGATAAGTTCCTCAAAATCTCCATTTTCAGCATACATCACTGCTGTTCATACCTCCCATTTTTGTAGCTTAACTCGGGTAGAACCTCTTCTCCTAGGGGGATCCAACTCATATTTTCGGATAGAAGTACTCTTCGCTCAGGCTGTTTTACATAGCTTAACTTGGGTAGAACCTTTTTGCCTACGGGGATCCATCTCATATTTTCGGGTAGAAGTACCCTTCGCTCGTGCTATTTTTCATAGCTTAACTCGGGTAGAACCTTTTTTCCTAGGGAGATCCAACTCATGTTTTCGAGTAGAAGTACTCTTCGCTTAGGTTGTTTTACATAGTTTAACTCGGGTAGAACCTTTTTGCCTATGAGGATCCAGCTCATATTATCGGGTACAATGACTCTTCGCTCAGTATGTTTTACGTAGCTTAACTCGGGTAGAACCTTTTAGCCTTGGGGGATCCAGCTCATATTTTCGAGTAGAAGTATACTTTGCTTAGGCTATTTTACATAGCTTAACTCAGGTAGGACCTTTTCGCCTAGAGGGATTCCACAGTTTTTCACTAATACAGGGCGCCAACCCCTGGTAACATTTCCTTTAAATAGCACTGGGTATCAACCCTTGGTTATATTTCCTTTCAATAATACAAGGTACCAACCCTTGGTTACACTCTTTCCTAGTGATACAGGGCGACAACCCTTGGTTACATTCATGTTCTATGATACATGGCACCAATCCCTGGTTACATTTCCTAGTGATACAGGGTGCCAACCCTTAGTTACATTCCTTTTATGTTTCCTATCGATAATACAGGGCATCATCCCCTGGTTACATTCTGTTACTTAATACAAAGGTACCAAGCCATGATTACATTTTCTTTCAGTAAACCGGGCGCCATCCCCAGGTTATATTCTTTCTCTTTAACACATAGTACTGTCACCTTGTTGTATATCCTCTCATAGCTAGTTTATACGACTGTATTTGTCTTCCTTTCAACAAATTAGATAGTTTATAGATTTCTCTAATAACTCACAAAATTTTTCTAGTGCAAAATTAGGGAAGAAAAATTTGTTCTTTTTGTTCGTCTTTGATGGCTTTGCAGCACCCTACTATAAAGACAGATTGTGGCAATTAAAGCTTGCAATTTTGGTTCTCATTAGAAGAAAGAAGTTTTTGATCACAAGATAGTTGGAGTTAGTTTTGATAATGTGTCAGCAACTCAGCGTCTCAAGATTCATCTTCTCAATTCCGGATTAGGAAAGAAATCAATCAAGAATGAGCCATAATCTTTTCTTCAAAGAGCATCACGATCCAATCGTAAGTCAACACAAGCGAGCATGTCAAGAATCAAGATTTGACTCCAGAAGACACATAGATAGGAATTTTATAACTCTTAGCTAGCAGCCATATGTAGTTCTCTTATCTTTTTCTTTTGATGTAAGCACCAAGTGACAGTAGCAACAACATCAGCAACATCAGTTTTAACTCCAATGTCTGGTAGTCCCAGCTACCAAATTTACCCAGAACTACACAGACCTGATTCATTTATAGCCAAAGTAGCCAAAGATATGTAGGCAACCTCGAAATCAAGGTTCGATCACCCTTTTCAAAAATACTTTCATTAGAGTCATATGTGAGCAAAACTTAGTCATGGCATTCACTATCTTTGCACGAAAACTCTTCATGTTCTCGAGCAAAGATGGGCAGCTGTAAATGCCTAATTTTTATTTTTTCTTTTATATTATATTTTAAATAATTGTTATATGTGTAGTTATAAGTTTTTGAATTAGATTATAGTTAAATAGTTTGATAATGTGTTAAAGGGATTTGGTTGGTTCTTTATTTAGCCGAATTGGGCCAAAACTAGCCCACAAATTCGAGCCCAGGACCAAGTCCAGGCCATGTGGTCTAGGAGACGCTCAAAACGTTGTCATTTTGATAAATAAAGTAAGAGAAAATCTCAGCCCTTCATCTCTCCCTCACCCCCCGACTATCATTTGATCTCTCTTCTAGGTATTTAAGACCTAGAGAGGCCAAAATTTTACCCCATTTTCCCCTTAATATTTTTTCTTCCTCTCTCAAACGCCTGTCGCCTTGCTCTGCCGCTGAAAATCGCCCACCGGCGGCAGCCAGCCTCCAAACACCCCCAAATTACACTAATCTTCTCATCTCTTCATCCTCTACCCATATCCAAATCCCAAATCCTCGAAATCACCCTCAATCTCACCAAATCTACCCCTAAACCTAGAAACCCTACCCGCCGACATCTTAATTCTAGCGAGATCTAACCTTCTACGCCCTACAAAACCTACATAAATGTGTAGATCTCAAGGAGATCTACACTTTTCCATATATTTACCCCGAAACTCCGCACCATCACCGACCATCCACCCTCACCGCCAACTTGCCACTACCACTGCTTCCCGTTTCTCTCTTCACACTGGCCTCAAGCGAGGTTTATTGTTGATTTCACCGAAATCAGTCTCCAATTTATCGGAGTTTATGGTTTTGATGAAAATCAATAATAGAAGCTCGTTCGGGTTGTGGCATTGCCATCACAGCCGAGTCGTACCACTACCTCGGGAGTTACAAATTGTCGGTATACCGTAATTTCAGTACGCCTCCCTAATTTTATTTTTGTAATTGTGTTTAGTTTGTAGTTATGGTCCAAATTATGTTTCTATTCATTTTTTATTCATGTGTGATCATAGTTCTAATTGTATTTTTAGTTAGTGATCAACTATCCAATGTTGTTTTAATTGGTAAAATCTATTTTTTTTGGTTTATGCATTTGTCTGAATTGCTGTTGTTAATCCATGATCAGTAATTCATATTAATTTCATTGACAATCATCGATGCCTGTCGTTGCTTAATACTTTCAAATCATGTATTAGTTAGTCGTTTTGTTTGTCATTACTTTTTTGGTTTAGTCGATCAGTTTTGTTAATCACCTCATTTTTAATATGTTTTTGCTTTCTGTTAGTTATTGAGTCTCATTTTTCATGTTTGATTTTTCTGATTTCTTTTTATCTTAAGGTAGTGAGTTTCATTAATGTCTTCACTGATCAATGCATCATTTTGTTGATTTCAGTCATTAGGTTATAAGTTCTCTTAATTAATTATTAGTTAAAATATATTTAGTCTAGTTACTACTTAGCATGATGCTTCTTTTGTAAATTAATAAGTAAATTCTAGTTACTTCTTTGTTGTTTGGTTTCAAACTAGGTTTGGTACTGATTTAGTTAAAATTTGAAGTTTGGATGGGTTTGATCATGATATAGGGTGCTATTAACCTGCTTTTTACTAATAGGGTTGCTAAAACTATATTTTTTCTCCATACTTCTGCCACAACAGGTTTTCAGGTTGTTCTTTCACCTTTTGGACAACTTTTAAACAGTGTTTAGCACACAAAGTCAATCCTTTTTGGACAGACTTTTGATGAACTCAAATCTGTCCAAAAAGTGACTTTCATTAAGGGTTGGCCTTTCCTCACGTTTTGCACACACACTCTATCACACATTTGCTGGATATTTTTACATATTAAAGACACAAGTTTGAGAGTAAAAGAGGGCATCTGAACATCAAAGAGTGATCTGAAACTTCTGAGCTTTGTGAGTGTCTTTTAGAGTACAAAGACTCTAAGAAAAATAGAATGCTCCCTTAGGCAATTTGTGAAGGTGATAGCTACTAGTTTCAAGCATCTTTGTTGAGTTTTTTGGGTTGTCTAAACACTTGAGTTGTTGTTGTTTCTACTGTCTTTGTTGCTAAATTTTTTATATTGCACTGCTGTATTTTATTATTCTACAAATCAGGCAACTTTCAAATTTTCGTATTGCAGATTCTTGATGATAATAAGAAGGATTTGATCCCGTTTTGACTGATAAAACATGTTAGATCTGATTTCGTTTCAAGATGAATGTTACATTAGTGTTATCATCATGAAAATTTGTTAGAAATTAGCTAAGTTATAAGTTCTTCTTTATATATCTGATTGAAACTGCATTCTGCTAAGTCTTTTAGTTAAGGAGAAGAAATTATTTGTTGCAGGAACATCTACATGTGCATATGTAAGAACTATTTTGGTTTCTTTTGCATTTACTTCATTTTTGACTTTTGTTTTTTTAAGTTGTCCTTTTATTGTTAGAACATAACTGATAATATTTTTTTTGTGGTGGAGTTGATTGAAATTGTGGAATAGCATATGGTGAGTGTGCTGGTGAGAGTTTGGGTTAATGGAGAAAAACAGTGAAATTGGCTATTAGAGATGTGTAAGTTTAATCATTTTTTAGTTCTTGTTTAAGTTAGCATTAGATGATGTGGTAATACTTAATAGAGGTAGATTTTTGAAACTAATAAAAGGGAAGTTGAATTTAAGTAAATAGGCTACATAAATTTATGCATAACTAGTCTTGATGGGCTATATTAGTAAACTGGAACTACATATTATTTGGGCCGAATGAAATCAAATTTGCCAGGCCCATGAACACAATAGTTCAGCCAGCCCATTCTTTATAAATATTTTCTGCTAGGCCCATTTCGCGATAAACCTGCTAGCAGGCCTATTTTTCTTTAAAAATTTCAGCATGCCCAATGTCAATAAAGGTTTTAAGTTGATCCATTTTCTTTGAAATAATAGTTGGCCCAATGCCAATTAAAATGCTGAGGCCCATATATACTTTTAAAAAGTAGTTGGTCCACTTTCAGCTAATAATAAAGCAACCTTTTCTTAGATTGATAAGTTGACCCAACTTCTATGTATTTTTTTTAGTCAAATAATCTCAATAAAAATCAGATTTTTTTATTAAAATAACTTTGCAACTTAATCGCCTAGTAATTAATTTAAATGCTAGGCAAATAGTATGTGTGCTTTAACTTTACGGAATCGTTTGCGTAGCGCAATTTTTAACATTCAATAAATTAATGCAATAATTTTATATCATATCTGTCACGACCCAAAATCCCTCCAAAGGATTCGTGATGACACCTAGTCTCTAAACTAGGTAAGCCTAACATTTTCTATAATAACATGGATATTTACTCACTTTAAATTAAATTACTCTGAACAAATTACAATTTTCAAAATCGGTGGTACAAGTCATAAGCCTTTCTAAGAGTAGTTATACAAAATAAATACATCACTCTTCCAAAATAAAAGGAACATATGGAAATAAGTACAATTGAAGGTAACTCCGAGACCTGCGAACGCTGCAACAAGTTTACCTTGAGCCTCCACCGCAACGACCCGCACAGCTACTATCGATCAAATACCTGGATCTGTACATAAAAATGTACAGAAGTGTAGTATGAGCACACCACAGTGGTGCCCAGTAAGTATCAAGACTAACCTCGGTAGAGTAGTGACGAGGAACAGTCCAGATACCTACTTGTCAAATAAATTGAACAGGATATGATAATAAACTATCAACATAATGATAACAAAGTAATATCAACAATAGGAAGAGAAGAACAAACTACAATCAGTAGAAACAATAAAGGAAAACACAGATGGAAACGAAAAATAACCAAGTAAATTAACACCTACCTAGCTGGAACACAGACAAGTAAAAATGTACTCAAATAAGGAAGGCGGTGTATGCTCAATAAATCATATCATTTCTGATTCACAATTCCAGCCATCTCAAACTCGATGTCTCATATCACAAACTCAATTACCAAACTTTTAGCACACCCGGCACCTTGTGCCCACATATTTCTATCTCACTTTGCACAACAATGTTCTCATATTACTCAGTACATAGAGTCCATAACCAATACAATTAAGATGTTCAATGAGTCTCATTTATATAACATAAAGTAGAGTACAACTTCCAAATTAATTAGGAACTTAGCAAGAAAAAATGAAGTTATTTTTAGAAATCATTTGAATAAGAAAGTACCATTTTCAATTAAAAGACAACATCGAATGAATTATTACCTTTAACATGGGATTTCATAAATTACAACTTAGTAGAAATTCCTTTTTAAATAAAATACAACCTTAGACGGTTTATGAGAATTTAATTGAGAAACTAATTGAATTAAAAATGTAACAATTATTGAAATTTGAAGTATTGAAGTATATATAGATAAATATGGCGAGGTATTGAAAACACTATGGGTTCCAACATAAGGGATCACATCAGTAAAGGAATCTAAACTGTTAAAACACTTAAATTGATAACAACAAATAAACACAGCAAACAGAAAGTGCACGGCATCACCCTTCATGCTTTAACCGTCAATCCTCACTATGCCATCAATCATAGAAATGCGCACGGCATCACCCTTCGTGCTTTATCACTCTTTCTCACCATATAAATAATATAAATGTGCACGGCATCACCCTTCGTGCTTTATCTCTCTTCCTCACCATATGCATCAATATAAATATAAATGTGTACGACATCACCCTTCGTACATTATCACTCTTTTTCACCATATGCATCAATATAATGTAAATGTTCACGACATCACCCTTCGTGCTTTATCACTCTTTCCTCACCCAAACAGTAGAAACAATAACATCCCGGCAAGGGAATCAACGATAAAAACAAATACATTCCGGCAAGGGAATCAACAATGGAAACAAATACACCCTGGCAAGGGAATCGACTATAACCAATCTCGTTCCAATAGCTACCTTCACAAAATAAATCTCAACTTGAGTCAATACTCAACAATAGTCAAATACCAAGAAAATATCTTAAGTCTTGTCCAAGATGAATAATCATCAATTTAAGTATAAATAGTACATAATAAGAATCACAACAGTCAAAATGTAAGACCCACAGAAAAATCAAGAAGCGCAATAACCTTAACAAAACAACAAGACATAATAAGCATGTGATAACTATACCGGCAACCACAACAATTTGGACACATAACATATATACACGGGGTCATAGAGGAATTTCCAATTAAGAGATAACGAAATAATAAGGAGAACAATCACTTCAATTAAGGTAAATAAGGTCAAGTAACAAGTAAGAGTTAGAAGAAAGCTAACAACATCGTATGGAGCATATAGAGGTAAGTTAAGCAATTAGGAACTCAATCATAATGGAATACTTCCCACATAATGAACATAAGAACCTAAGAACCTTAAAGGCAAATTTTTCCATAAATAATTCCGAGCACACACTCGTCACCTCGCGTGCACGGACTACAAATAGCATAGAAGACTCAACTCTTAAGGGGAAGTCCCCCACACAACGTTAGGCCAGATACTTACCTCAATCCGGCCAATTTAATACTCAATTTAGATTTTTCTTTACCAATTCATCAACGCTCAGATCAATCTAGCCAAAAATGACTTGAATACATCAAACAATACAAGAGAAAATAATTCCAATGAACAAAATTATGATTCTTATACAATTTTCAAAAACTCAACAAAAGTCAACTCCCCGGGTCCGCACCTCGAAACCCGACAAAATTTATAAAAACTGAACACTCATTCCGCTACGAGTTCACCCATACAAAATTATCTAATTCCGATACCATTTGGTCATTCAAATCATCATTTTACATTTTTGAAAGATTTCACAATTTTCTCCAAATTTTTCTTTAGATTCTCATGAATTTGATGTTAAATATAAGATATAATCACAAAATATAGTTGAAAATTGATTAAAGACACTTACCCAATGATTTGGAGAAGTTTGGGTCTTTGAAAAATCGCCTATGGAGGTTTAGGGTATGAGAAAATTGAAAAATGGGTGAAAATCCCGTCAAAAATCTTACTTAACAGGCCTCAGATATCACATTTGCGACCCAGGGTTCACAATTGCGAACCCTCGCAAATTGCAAACAAGGCAGGGCTGGAAGAAGTCGCATTTGCGATAAAAAGTTTGCATTTGCAAGCTGAGCATCGCAATTTCGACGAAAAAGTTCGCATTTGCGACCACACCAGAAACCAGCAATTTTTCTCGACACGAAAATGAGCATAACTTCCTCATACTATGTCCGAATTCGATGATTTTTTTTTTCTATGACTCCATAATTTCGATACAGATCTAATGGTTCAATAAAAACTGAATTTGGATCTCATTTTCTCAATATGGTATCATTTTTTCTTGAAGAAACGACGATGAAGTATCCAAAAACAAGCGCAATATATCCCAAACCTATCCGAAACTCACCCAAGCCCTCAGGACTCCAAACCAAACATACATGTAAGTCTAAAAATATCATACGGACTTACTCGTGCGATCAAATCATTAAAATAACATAAAAACTATGAATTTAACCTCAAAACTCATGATTTTCTAACTTTTCAACCAGACGTCCAAATCACGTCAAATCAATTCCGATTCTCACCAAATTTCACAGATAGTACTTAAATATCATAACAAACTTGTGCTGGGCTCCAAAACCAAAATATGGGTCTGATACCAACGAGTTCAAACTTTAATTTATTTCTTTATTTCCTTTAAAAACCAGCACAACAATTTTCTTCAAAAATTGTTTTCTAAGGCTAGGGACCTCAGAATTCAATTCCGCGCATACGCCCAAGTCCCATATTTTACTGCGGACCTTTCGGGATCATAGAAATATAGATCCGGGTCCGTTTACCAAAAATATTGACTAAAGTCAACTAAAAATTAAATTTTAACTCAAGAAATTACTATTTTTTTCCTTCATATTTTGACATAAAAGCTTTCCGGTTTCACGTCCGGACTGCGCACGCAAGTCGATGCACATAATATGAAGCTGCTCGTAACCTCAAACTACCGAACCAGGCGTAATTGCTCAAAACGTCCAGTCGGGCCGCTACAATATCCATTAGTTTTAGTTAATTTTTTAAATTAATCGTTTGCTAAAATTGCGGATTTAGTAGCGTTGCACGATAGTTGACATTTAATAAACTTCAAAACTAATTTTCTCAAATGTAGTAATTTTTTCAAAAGTAATAGCGTACTAATAATCCTTTTCATGAATGCGGATTCGCTTGCATAGCGTTGTTATGACAAAATTAATAAATTTCTTCTCGATCACGCATTCACTTGCGTAGTGTGGTTACGGCATCTTATTTTATTCAAAACATCTTTTAATAATTAAGCAATGAAAGCGGATATAGGAAAATCATGAAAACTAATAAAATACAATTTGTCCAAAATTAATTCAAGCTATTTTTAGTCAATAAAAGTGACGATGCTAGAACCACGGGACTCGGAGAATGCCTTACACATAGAATTCCTTACCCGAACTTTATTTTTTCAGACCAAATAATAATAGAGTCAAATTTTCCTTTGAATAGAGATTCAAATAAAAAGTGATTTGGAACACTAAAAATTCAATTCCAAGTGACGATTCTGTAAATAAAATAATCCCTACTCAAATTTGTCACTTTAATTGGAAAAACTCTTTAACCCACAATCCGTAATATATAATATTTTTTGGGTAAAAAAAGGTGTGACACCATTTATTAAGTTTTGACTTTAAGCCACTAATTTGCATAAAAACTGATATCAAATCTCTGTCAAATCTACCGAAGTTTGAAGACCTATTGTTCTATTAAGCATTAATAAAAACTCATGAAGGTAGCACGTTTTTGGCTTAACAGCTAAAGTGGTTAGTCAAGTGTGAGTGCAAAGGAAATACAAGAAATGACTGGACAATTGATAGTTGTCACGTTTAGGAATTCTTACCTTCGGGACCGTGATGACGCCTAACATTCCACTCGTTAGGCAAGCCAACATTAATATAAATCATTTTTCATTTTAAACATTTCAAGTAATTAAACTCATTTAAACCGAAATAAAGCTAAAATGATGTGCGAAAAAGTAAAACAACCAAAAAAGTCTAAGTATAACCCCAAATCTGGAGTCACAAATGCACGAGCTACTAGAAGTTCTACAAATAGAGTCTGAAATAAATACAATTATTTCGAATAAAATGTACAGTAAATAAGGAAAGAGGAAGAGGACTTCAAGGTCTGCGGACGTCAGCAGATCTACCTCGAGTACCCAAATATGCCAATCTGGGCTGATGCACCTCACGTAAAGCTGGGACCAGTACCAAAATCTGCACAAGAAGTATAAAGTGTAGTGTGAGTAAAACCAACCCAATGTACTCCGTAAGAGTCGAGCCTAACCTCGACGAGGTAGTAACGAAGCTATGACAGGGCACTCACGTAATTAAACGTGTACAAACGAAGATATATGTGCAACATAACAATAGATAGAGATTAAATACGTATGATTGGGAAGGGACATGCGAAGGGGAACAAGATGCGATAGCTACAACAGAAATGACAACATAAGACTGTCAAATAAATCATCAAACAATGAAAATAGATAGACATAATGAATAATGATGGCACGACATCACCCATAGTGTTTTTACTCTCAACCTCACCGTGACATAATAATAATGGTACGACATCACCCTTCGTGATTTTACTCTCAACCTCTCCATGAAACGATAAATACGGCACGACATCACCTTTCGTGCTTTTACTCTCTTCCTCAGTATGTATCAATCAATAAATGAAGCAATAAACGACACAACATCACCCTTCGTGCTTTAGCATTCTCCCTTACCATGTAGTAATGAATATAAAAATTTGAGAGATAGATAATACAATAATAAACCTTACGTCAATAATGGTTCCAAGATACCAAACCTCAACTTCCAAAATATACTCAACCAACACAATTAATTCACAAATACGGGAAGAACAATCAAGTAAGTTATAAACTACTTTAAGCATGGATATCGTATTTAAAGAAGGCAATAAATAACAAGGAAACAAGTCTCACCCGCATGGTTTAACCCAACAACAACGCATAAGTACCTGTCACCTAACATATACGTTGTACCCAAACATTTAAACATGTAGCAAATAGGCAAGCAAGTCTTAATCCCTCAGGTCAAGGTTAACCACGACACTTACATCACTCCACAGTCAACTCAAAGCTCTAGCGGGGCCTTTCATCTAGAATCCGCCTCCAAACCAATCGTATCTAACCACAATCGACTCGATAACGTCAAATAATACTAAAGGAATCAGTTACATTACATAGAGTTAGGATTTTTATACTTTTCCCAAAAAGATAAAAAAAAAATCAATCCCGGGCCCGCTTTGTCAAACCCGAGATTCAAACCAAAACTCATTTACCCATTCACCCCCAAGCTCGATTATGTAATTAGTTTCAAAATCCGGCCACAACTTGAGGTCTAAATCCCGAATTTGGAAGAACCCCCAATTCTTCCCAAATCCCTAATTTTCTACCATGGAAGAACAAAGATTAAGGCTAGAAATTAATGGGTGATGTGAGAAATGGAAGAAAATGGGTTAAAGTATACTAACCTATGAATTGATGTTTATATTTCTCCTCTAAATCGCCTCTAGGCCGAGCTTTAATGGAAAGATTATGAAAAATGGGTGAAATCCCGTTAAATCACTAGCGTCAGACCTTCTTCGTATTCGCGAAGGGCCTGTCGTGTTCATGATGCATAGCGGCCAAATTGTCCTTTACGTTCACGAAATATTCCACACGTTCTCGATGGTCTCTCCCACTGACCATCATGTTCAGGACCCTGTAGCCGCGTTCGCGAAGAACATAAGACCAGCCTTCCTAGAGCCTCACAAACCTACGCGTTCGCGTGTGGGTGGTCGCGTTCGCGAAAGTTAAATGTAACGACCCGACCGGCCATTTTGAGCATTTGCGCTTCGCTCGGTAGTTGGGGCCACGAGTAGCTCCGCATGATATATTAGGACTTGTGTGAAAAATTTGGGTTCATTCCGAGTTGATATGATATGTTTCGATGTGATTTTTTGGAAGTCAAAAGTTCGTTAAGTTTGATTTGAAGTGTATTTCGTCGTTTTCATATTGTTATGTGTATTTTGAGGCCTCGATTCGGTCCGTATTATGATATGAAACTTTTTGGTATGTTTAGACGGGGTCCCGAGGGGCTCAGGTGAGTTTTGGATAGGTTTGGGTTGTGTTGCGCTCGTTTTTCTTATGTTTTGACGTCGTTTCTTCAAGCATAAATGGTACCACATTGAACAAAATGAGCTCCGATTTCTGTTTTTATTGAAGCATTAGATCCGTATCGTAATTACGGAGCCATAACAAAAAGAATCGTCAAATTTAGACATCGTATGAGGATTTTATGGTCATTTTACTAAGAATTGGGTTGTCAGATTTTTCAGATTAATTACGAAATTGCCACTGCTGCGTATTAAAAAATCTACACTATTTCCCAATATTGAAACCAACATATCTCCTTCAATATAAGGTCAAATGGAGTGATTCAAGAGCCTATTTTAACTAGAATTTCACAAGAAATCCGTTAGAGGTATCAAAAGTGAGTTTCAAGATCTTTTGGAATAAAAAACGAGGTAGAACAATGTTAAAATGAGGGTTTTATGCATTTAATATATTTTGAGTAGGAGAGCTCGGAATTGGGCAATTTTTCGAGGCGCTTTTCAACATATGAATTGGGGTAAGTATTATCTACTTGGTTTTGGTTATATTTCATGAATATATCTTCGAATTTAGATTTTAGTTGATAAATTTTAAAGAAGAAATTGAGAGTTTTGGCCTAAAGTTTCATAATATGAATTTTTGAGTTTTGAACACCGATTCTGAATCGGATTTGAGTGAAACTAGTATGGTTGAACTCGTAATTGAATGGATTGACGAACTTTGTGAGTTTTGTCGGGTTCCGAGGTGCGGGCCCAAATTGGGCTTTTTGACCGATTTTGGGCTTTTGATTAAAGATTCGACCTTTTCCTAATGGGATTGGTTCCTTTAGCATTGTTTGATGTATTTGAGTTGTTTTTGATTAGTTTCGAGTCATTCAAAGGTCGGAACGCGCGTGATGGAATTCTTGGAGCATCGCTTGGATTGCTCGGTGTCGGAATTGGCTTGTTCAAGATAAGTAACTCTTCTAAGCTTAGTGTTGAGGGTATGAAACCCCGAACTACGTGTTATGTGATTGGTATTGAGGTGACGCACATGCTAAGTGATGGGCATGTGGGCGTGTACCTTGTGAAATGGGACTCTGTTGTCCTCATGGCCCTGTATAATGGCCCTATTTTGTTGATATTTGTGTTTTCATCATATGATAAAGTAATTGAGCTGTCAATCGTGCTAAATATCATGTTTAGGCTTTATGATGATATTGTTTGTACCCATAGTGGTTATTTCTTGCTGTCATCTCACTAATTTTCATTGATATTTTGTACTCAATCATATTCATGTATTCATATCATATCTCAATCTCAAATGTTGTTGTTGATGCATCATATCATTGTTGTCAGGCTAATTTCATAATACTTTGAGCTCGTGAGCGAGACTGGAGAGAGTGATGACTAAGTGAGGCTGAGAGCCTGATTGTGAGGATATAAATAGATATATGGATCGGGCTGCATGCCGCACCGATATATGGATCGGACTGCACGCCGCACCGATATATGGATTGGGCTGCACGCCGCAACGATACTGGGTTGGGTTGCACGCAGCAGCGATATAACGCTTGGGCTGTAGGAGCCCCTCCAGAGTCTGTACACCCCCAGTGAGCGCAGTCGACTATATATATATGGATCGGGCTGCACGCTGCAGCAGTTATTATATAGCGTTGAGTGATTTAGTGTGCTGAGTGTTGAGCTTAGTAAGAGAGGATGCAAGGTAATGAGATTGAGTACTCTGAGAGTGTGAGTACATGTTTCATCTCTGAGATACAAGACATTATTCACATGCATACAGGCATAGAGATGCATTCTTCCTCATGTTATATAGTATCACGCCATTCATGACTTATTATATATATTGATATGTATGTATGGAGATGCACTTTATACTTGTTATTTGAAAAAAAAGAAACATTTTATTTATTGTGAAAAGGATATTTAGAAAATTATAGTTTTCAAACTTATCATACTTTTGGCATTTTCGGTAAGAGATTTGGGATTTTCTTTCACTGAGATATTTGAAAAGCATGACCATTTTCTGGAACTGTGAACGAGCTGTGTATTTTACTTTTGAGATATCTCTTTTATACTTGCATTTATATTGTTGTGACATGTTGTAAAAATATTGGCTTTGGACCCGATCTTGTGTTAGCTCGTCACAGCTTTCAACCTGAGGTTATGTTTGTTACTTTTTGAGTACATGGGGTCGGTTGTACTCATACTGCATTTCCTACACAATGCGTGCAGATCTCGGATGCCGATGTTGATACGTTCGATGGTTGCTGGATTTGAAGGTGTACCCGCATTTCTGCTGTAGCTGCCTCTTGTTCACGGTAGCCTTAGATTATAAAATTCTATTTATGTACTTTTCAAACAGACTGTGTAATTGTTCTCATGTTGCTTTGTAAACTCCATTCGTAGAAGCTTAAGATTTGTACTACCAGTCCTTGAAAAATGCATAAGATTTAGATAATTCTCTTATTTAATTAAGTTAAATAAAACTGGATAATTGTTAATTGGCTTACTTAGCGAGTTGAGTTAGGTGCCATTACAACTAGTGGATTTTGGGTCGTGACATTAAATCCCCCCAAGCCTTAGCATTCGTGACCTATTCACCGCGTTCGCGTAGGGTAAATCCCCTCCCCAGCCCAGATTTCTCTTCGTGATCACGGGAGTAGCTTCGCGATCACAAAGAAAAAATCATCAGGTGACAGCATAAGCCAAAATAACCCAAAAGTTTTCTAAGTTCAAATCATCTGTAGCCTACCCGAAACTCACCCGAACCCTCGGAGCTCCAAACCAAATATGTATACAAGTCCAAAAATATTATACGAACCTGCTCGCACGACCAAAATACCAAAATAATACCTAGAACTACGAATCGGATACCAAAACGAATGAAATTTTTAATAAAACTTAAGAACTTTCATTTTAACAACTGGACATCCGAATCACGTAAATTCAACTCCGTTTTGCATCAAATTTTGCAGACAAGTCATAAATACAATAATGAGCCCATACCAAGCTCCGAAATTAAAATTTGGACCCTGTAGAAACAAAGTCAAACTTCGATCAAATTTATAAATTCTTTAAACCTTTAAACTTCAAATTGTTTAACAAATTGCGATAACTCGATCTAGGGACCTCCGAATTTGATTTCGAGCATACGCCCAAGTCCCAAATTACTATACGGACCTACCGAGACCATCAAAATGCAGATCCGGGTCTATTTGCTCAAAACGTTGACCGAAGTCAATCAAATAAATTTTAAGGCACGGATTCACATTTTAATCAGTTTTTCACATAAAAGCCTTCCGAAAAAAGATATGAATTGTGACCGCAAATCAAGGAAGGCTTAAATGGGCTATTTAAGGTTTTGGAAATACACAATTATGGGATAAAACTCTAGATGACCTATCAGGTCATCACAATAGTCAACTTAGGGCCAATCAGAGTGATTGCTAGCTAATACGTAGGGGCAAACATGGAGATATATAATATTGCGGATGAATCATAAGAGGAGGAAGAGACTCCTCAACTTTGAAAAGAAATTGCAAGCTAACGCCGATGAGGTAGAAAGAGAGATTGGCTTGCGAAAATGAGGCCCATCGAGCCCAATTCCGAGAGGTGAAAAGGGCATCAGAGGTACCTGTGAGAAGCGAAAGAGATAAAAAAAATCATCAACAATTTGTGGCAGAAGGTGTTTGATCACGTAGCCCACTTGGCTAAGACTGAGAAAGAGCTGGCAAGGTTCCGGGAGAGGATAGTTCAATTAGGCAAAGACTTGGAGAACCGCCTAAGGTTGGCCGGCCAAGCAAAGCAAAACCACGAAGAAGACGTTGTTGGTTTAAGAAAAGATTTGGTCATCCTTGAAAATGAAATGGGTCAACAAATTAAAGATTTTACGGCAAAAAGGGAGCACTGTTATAACCTATTGAACCAGCTGGAGGGAAACGTGATAGACATACAGAACTAGAGAGATCAGACACAATAGTTAGTAAAAGCCCGACATCAATAGATTAGACAGATGTGTCGGGGCTAGAGGATCACAAAGTTCAGAATTGGGGAAATAGTCGATTATACTGCCAGGAAGTGCAATGACTGTGAAAAGATGACCAAGGCCATGTTCTTAGCCACGGTTGAAATTTGCTCGCCAGGTCATGGCCAACTTAGAGGTCCTTTATGATGAGATCAGTGACTAACGAATGTCACTCAAGGCACTGGTTGGAGTTTTCCTTTCGAGATCTTAGTAGTATGGTTGTTAACAATATTCCTCTGGGAGTTGAACTGTATCCTCACCAACGCCTTGGTATGGAGTGCCTTTGCTCGCTTCATACTCAGGCTTACAGATTAGTAACAACTTTTATTTTGTTACTCTTACAAATTTCTCACTTAACATATTTGTATCTTATCTTGCATTGTTGAGGAAATCAAATGTATATAGTGTGAATGAGTCACAACTACTATACCAAAAATTATGACAGCTACCAAATAATAAATAAGACAATAAAGCAACAATAAAAGGAACACCAGAATTTACGAGGTTCGGCTAATTTTGCCTACTTCCTCGGACTCAACCAATATTTTATTTCACTCTAAAAATATAAGTGAAATAATAATAAAGAGAAAAGATACAAATGCCTTAAGAAGATAAGAAGGCAAATGAGAGGTGTATTTAAATCCTAAACATTAGGCCTCCTTTTATAGGGAAAAATTCCCAAACCCAAATTGTCACCCACCGATGTGGGACTTTTGACAATCAACAAATCTCCACCTTGGCAAAATTCCACATCTTCAACTTTGTCTCAATAACAAATTTTGGTTATGTCTTCATCTTTAATATTCAGTGTTCAACAAGGTTGATCAAATCCAAACCATGTTGAAACTTGACCGCAATCACCACCTTTGTCAGCATATCAGTAGGATTCTCCGTAGTATGAATTTTTTTCACCGTGACTCCACCTTCTTCTATGATTTCTCATACGAAATGATACCGAACATCAATGTGCTTCGTCCTTACATGATAAACTTGGTTCTTCGCTAATTGAATAGCACTTTGACTATCACAAAAAATTGTGATACTTTTTTGTCCAATGCCAAGCTCTTTTAGCAACCCCTGAAGCCAAATTGTCTCCTTCACAGCCTCTGTAATAGCCATGTACTCTGCCTCTGTTACAGACAAAGCAACTGTTGACTGCAAAGTAGACTTCCGACTAACTGGTGCCTTTGCAAAAGTAAACACATAACCAATAGTTGATCTTCGTTTGTCCAGATTACCCGCAAAATCTGAGTCACAATGGGGACATAGTAGCACTTTGACTCTCGTTCAGCTTCATCTTTTGGCGACATAGTAGTACTTAGCTTACAATGGGGAGCAAGTGGAGTACTAACTGGCTTAGTCTTCTTATCTATGCCAAAACGTTGTAGTACTCTTTTCAAATATTCTTTCTGAGATAAACAGAGTTTCTTTGAACGTCTATCTCTTATTATCTCCATGCCAAGAATTTTCTTTGCCTCACCCAAATCCTTCATCTCGAACTCCTTCTTCAGTTGAATTTTCAACTTATCAATTTCTTCCAAATTCTTGGAAGCTATCAACATATCATCAACATATAGGAGAAGATATACAAAGGAACCATCTTCACGCTTGCACAAATACACACAATGATCGTATTTGCTTCTCTTGTACCCTTGCCGTAACATAAACTTGTCAAATTGCTTGTACCATTATTGTTTCAATCCGTACAATGATTTTTCAAGTTTGCATACCATATTTTCTTTTCCAGCAACTTTGAATCCTTCTGGCTGAGTCATGTAGATTTCCTCCTCCAAGTTTCCATGTAAAAACGCAGTTTTTACATCCATCTGAACTAGTTCCAAATCCAACTGTGCTACCAAAACCAACATAATTCTAATGGAGGAATGTTTTACAACTGGAGAAAATACTTCATTAAAATCAATTCCCTCCTTTTGAGCATATCCTTTGGCCACCAATCTTGCTTTGTAGCGAACATCTTCTTGGTTAGGAAATCCTTCTTTTTTTGCAAATATCCATTTGCACCCAATTGCTTTCTTTCTTTTCAGGAGATTGGCCAATCTCCATGTATGATTCTGATGAAGGGACTGTATTTCATCATTCATGGCAATCCTCCACTTATCTTCTTCTGAACTTTGGACTGCATCTTTACAAGTGGCAGGAACATCATCAGCTACAATTGAGGCGGCACAAGCAACCGTCTCTATAAGATGAACGAGTTTGTTATTGTCCTTTTTGGCCTGCTATTTGCAATTGATTCAAGTTGTTGTTGAGGTTCCTGAGTTGGAATATCCCTCTCTACTGGCTCTTCTTCCAGAGGATAATCTTCATTTGTTTCCTCCTCTGCTTCTTGTGTAGGAAAAATAAATTTTCCCTCAAACTCCACCTGCTTAGAAGCACCATCATTTTGTTTGGTATCTTCTGTTACCTTATTTATCATAGCAGATTCATCAAAGGTAACATCCCTGCTGAATATTACTTTCTTTGTCATAGGACACCATAAGCGATATCCTTTGACTCCAGAAGTAATCCCTATAAAAATAGCCTTCTTTGCCCTTGGATCCAACTTTGACTCCCTCATATGATAATATGCAGTTGAACCAAATACGTGCAAAGAGTCATAATCTACAGCAGACTTTCCATACCATTTTTCAAATGGTGTCTTGCCATCAATAACAGCAGATGGTAAGCGATTAATGAGGTGGCATGCATATGTAACTACCTCAGCCCAAAATTCTTTTCCCAAGCCAGCATTGGACAATATACACCGTACCTTCTCCAGCAAGGTCCGGTTCATACGTTCTGCCACTCCATTCTGTTGTGGTGTATGTCTGACAGTGAAGTGCGGGACGATGCCATCTTTTTCACAGACCTTATTGAAATGATCATTTTTGTATTCACCTTCATTGTCCGTGCGAATACACTTGATCCTCATGCCTGTTTGATTCTCCATCATCGTCTTCCATTTGAGAAAAATTCCCAATACTTCATCTTTGCTCTTCATTATATACACCCACACTCTTCGGGAAAAATCATCAACAAAGGTTATAAAATAGTGCTTCCCACCCAATGAAGGTGTTTTGGAAGGACCCCAAACATCAGAGTGTATATAATCCAAAATGCCTTTAGTATTATGGATCGTTGTACCAAATTTAACCCTTGTCTGTTTCCCTTTGACACAATGCTCGCAAAACTCCAAGTTGCAAGCCTTTACTCCTTTTAACAATCCTTGATCTTATAGAGTTTTCAAGGATTTTCCTCCAGCATGTCCCAAGCGCATGTGTCATAGCCTGGTTGCTTCTGCCTCTTTGTCGTCACTAGATGTCACTGTCGCTGTCCCAATAATTGTACTGCCACGATAGCGGTACATATTATTGTTCTTCCGATTAGCCTTCATTACCACTAGTGCACCGGAGCATACTCTCATCACTCTATTTTCTGCAATGATTTTGAACCCTTTTGATTCTAGGGCTCCCACAGAGATGAGATTCTTCTTCAAATCCGGTACATATCGAACATTTGTTAATGTTCTGATCATTCTATCATGGTTCCTTAATCGTATTGAACCAATGCCATATGAGGTAAGAGGGCTGTTATCCGCTGTGTAGATGACTCCATATTCTCCTTCTTGAAAATCCACGAACCAGTCCCTGTTGGGATACATATGATAGCTACAAGCCGAGTCCATCAACCATATGTCTGATGATGTTGATGGCTCTGTTGTAACTAATGAGAAGTCTGAATCATCACAATCAGCTATATTTGAATCCATAATGGCCTTTCCATTGTTATGTTTGGCCTTATTCTTCAACTTCGGACAGTCTTTCTTCCAGTGTCCCTTTTCTCGACAAAAGGCACATTTATCTTTGCTGGGTCTAGATCTTGACTTGGATCTTCCCTTCTTTGTCCTCATTTGATTTTGAGGATGACCCCTCACAACCAGTGCTTCTCCTTCTCCGCCATTTTGTTTTTCTCCCTTTCTTTATTCATAGTTGTACAAAGCCGAACAAACTTCTCTGAGAGAAATTTCGTCATTCCCATGAAGTAGAGTAGTTTCAAGGTGCTCGTACTCATCAGGAAGTAACCCTAATAACATCAAGGCCAAGTCACCATCATCAAAAGTTGCATCCATATTTTGCAAATCTGTGACCAACTTATTGAAACCGGTGATATGTTCGTTCATTGTGGTACCAGGAACATAGGTGAAGCGAAACAGTCTCTTCTTCATGTACAATTTATTTTGACTGTTTTTCTTCAAAAATTTATCCTCCAGTGCTTTCCATAATTTACTTGTAGAAGTTTCCTTTGTGTATGGATATTTATGCTCTCTAACAAGGTAGTATCGAATGGTACCGCAAGCAACACGATTGATAATTCTCCAATCTTCTTCTCCAATAACATCTGGTCTTTTTTCTTCAATGGCAAGATCTAGCCCTTGTTGAAAAAGGACATCTAGAACCTCGCCTTGCCACATCCCAAAATGTCCTGATCCGTCAAAAATTTCTACCGCAAATTTCGCATTTGACACAATTCTTGTCATAAGCGAAGATGCCAATGATGACGTATTGTTGACACTTGATGTAGATTCTTCTTGTTTATTGTCTCCCATCTTTGACACGAATATTATTTAATATCTGACGACACAAATCAAGATTATTTCCTTTCTGGTGTGGAAGATCAGACTAAGCTGCAACCACAGAGCATACTTAGACAATACCTTGGCTCTGATACCAATTGTTGCGGAAGCCAAATATATATAGTGTGAATGAGTCACAACTACTATACCAAAAATTATGGCAGCCACCAAATAATAAATAAGACAATAAAACAATAATAAAAGGAACACCAAAGTTTACGAGGTTCGGCTAATTTTGCCTACTTCCTCGGACACAACCAATATTTTATTCCACTCCAAAAATACAAGTGAAATAATACTAAAGAGAGAAGATACAAATGCCTTAAGAAGATAAGAAGACAAATGAGAAATGTATTTAAATCCTAAACATTAGGCCTTCTTTTATAGGGAAAAATTCTCAAACCCAAATTGTCACCTACTCGGTAGGACTTTTGACAATCAACAGCATCAAGTGACATTAGGGCCTAGCTTTTATGATCTCGGTATTAGAGTTTCACCGGCAACTGTTGCAGTTCCCTCTTAACTGCGCCAACTGCTCCACATTTCATTCCCCTTGCTTTACACTGTTGATTTTAATGTATGTTGTAAGGGAAGCAAGCATTTTGACAGTGTAACAAGTTTTTATATTATTATTGTATTTTGGCCTGTTAGTCTATGTCATTTGCCTTATAATTCAAGTTACTAACGGTTACCTAAGTTATCTTTTAGTTGAATTGATAAAGTAAAAAGTTATACTAGTAAGGTATATATGTGTGGAGTTAAACTTTAATTGCATCCAAAAGTCCAGTTAAAGGTCAAATTGCAAATAAGTAATCCATTAATCTAACAAATAAGTAGGGAATGACCCATTGACCATTAGATGTCTTTAGACTTTAGTCCATATCTTACTATCAAATAAACAACACATTACAATTATAGCTTGTAACTTTATCAGCTAATTAAATTTCTTCGCTTTCCACGAAAATGGGGAAAAAAGAGGAGAAAATAAAGGAAGATTCAGGTCAAATTTTGCTAATTTCAACCTGAAAAATAAAACTTGCATAATACAAATGTAGCTTCTTGTTTCTTTTTCTATGGCTCAATTTCCTACTTAAGAAATAGTCGTCAAATTGGAAACAAATTCTTCAATGTTTTTGTCTGAACTCCCTCCTTCATCCACAGCATTTCTAGCAAATTCCTTCCATTTCTTTGCATTTTCCCTAATTACTTTTCCTTTCTCTTCTTCCATCACTAATTTTATATTTTCTTCAATAATTTCTCTTCTAACTATCCCTTTGTCATCTTGTTTGGCTCTAACTCCCATCTCCCAAACATCGTGCACAAGCTTTGCATTTGTTGGTTGATCTGACCATTGTGGCATTGTCACCATTGGCACTCCCAAACTAATTGCTTCCAAAGTCGAATTCCATCCACTATGTGTGAGAAAACACCCTATCGATTTATGTTCCAACACTTGTAATTGCGGACACCATGATACCACGAAACCTTTATTCTCACTTGCTAATTTTAATTCCTCTATAAAGTTCTTGGGAAGTTTGGATTCTTCAGTGGATCTAACTACCCACAAGAAATTCTTGTTGCTATTCTTCAAACCCCATGCCAATTCTTCCATTTGCTCAGCTTCTAATTTAGCCATACTTCCAAATGATACATACACTACTGAGCTAATTGGTTGATGATTTAACCAATTTAGGCACTCTTTTGCCATTGGCTTGAAGAGACTAAGGCCATACTCTTTGTCATTTGGTAGCCTCTTGTCTAGGTACATGGATGGTATTGTTGGTCCAATTGTCTTGATTGGATAAAGCTTGGCCATCCAATCAATTACCTACATGTCAAAAAATTAGATACATGATAATCTGAATATACTGAAAATGTAAATAAGATCTTTTTATGCTACTTATTAGTGCATTTTAGCATGTGATAGTAGGCCAGTTATCATTTTGTTACGTTACAAGGTAATTAAACAGCATTTATATTGTGGGTGAAACTAGTATTATTTACTTCAAAATGTTAATATATTCACTCCATATTGTATCTTCTTAAAGGTTTTACACGTGCTTTAATAAAGATATTTAATATCCCTAATTATAGGAGAGTATTTGTATAAACTACTTCTTTGTAAAAGTTTCACTTAATTAATACTCTGCTCCAACAATATGGTAAGCTTGAAAACAAGGTAAGAAATGTTTTTTTTGGTGTTTTTTGAAACGTTAAATATTACGAAAGAAATCCAATTTGTTGATACAATTACTCCTACAAATTTTGGAATCTGGATGAGAACTGAGAATAAGATATATGGATTTAATAGACAAAGCAAAAGAAAAAAGTAGAATATTTCTGTTACCTCTTTCTCCAACTCATAGAAGCTGTTGATTAGGACCCAATCTACTTTCTCAAGATTTGAGAATTGATTAACCAACATTTCAACTAATTTTTCTGATTGAGGACTAGACTCAAAACTAGGTACATCTGAACTCTCAATTGTACTTGATAATCCAGGAATTAATATTTCTCCATCAACTTGAGTAGGAGGAAGTTTTAGTACCCCTTTATGTACATGGTAGTAAATGTTATCTACTACACAATTTTGTGTGAAAAAAGCAGCACTAACTAAACCAAAATCCTTTGCAACTTCAACAGCCCAAGGAAGGAATGGATCATAAACTATGCAATTCACAGGGCACTCACAATTTTCTAATTTCTTAATAAGTTGAGTCAGAGTATCGGAGCCAACTTCTTTGAATCGCGTTATGTAGGCCAAGAAAGATTCTGCTTGGTCGATGCCACCGTTGTAGCCATCGGATATGGCCTCGATTGACACTGAAGTTGGCAATTCTTGCATGGTTTTCAAGAAGGATTTTGTTGGTGATATTGTGATTTTAACACCTTTGGATTGTAAACGTTTGGAAAATTGGAGCATTGGGTTGATATGACCTTGCACTGGATATGGCAAAATCAAGCAGTGAGCTTTGTGAGTAGTACTCATTTTATTTTTCTTGCAACTTGTCAATTGATGGAATGGCAAATTAAGATTTGAGAGGATGTGAAATCTTGTGGTGAAAATGTGGTTCTTATAGTTTGTTGATAGAGTTAGAAGTGTCAAGTTGGACCGACATTCCTAAGAAAGTGTCTTGGCTTCTTCTTCTTATTGATACGGATACCAACTTCTATTTGCCAACATGTGCACCGACGTAAGAAAATTGTGGGGTCCAATGCAATGGTCGAAAATCGGTGTGGCTTCGTGTGAACTCTACAACAACAATAACATCCCAGTATAATTCCACAAGTGGGGTCTGGGGAGGGTAATATGTACGCAGACCTTACCCCTACCCTGAGGGACAGAGAGACTGTTTTCAGGAGACCCTCGGCTCAAGAGAGTAACAAAAGACGATATATTAGTACTATCAATAGACTCATAATAAAATAACATAAAATACATAACATAAAATAACAAAATAACAACAATATAAGAAATACGTAAAGGATGGAAAGTATATTAATATCCAACAGATAAAGCCATGCATCAGTAGCATCCTAAGACTAACTCCTAACTGGCTAGTCTCACTCTAGTGCGCTGTAGAAATATTCACAACTTCCCCCTAACCTACAACCTTAATGCTCGACCTCCACAATTCCCTGTCAAGGGCCATGTCCTCAGTAATCCTAAGTCGTGTCATGTCCTGCCTGATCACCTCTCCCCAATACTTCTTAGGTCTCCCTCTACCTCTCCTCGTGCCCACCACAGCCAGTCGCTCACACCTCCTCACTGGTGCATCATTGCTCCTCCTTTGAATCTGCCCGAACCATCTAAGTCTTGCTTCCCGCATCTTGTCCTCTATGGGGGCCACGCCCACTTTCTCTCGAATATCTTCATTCCTAATCTTATCCATCATTGTATGTCCGCGCATCCATCTCAACATCCTTATCTCTGCTACTTTCATCTTCTGGATGTGTGAGTTCTTAACCGGCCAACACTCGGTCCCATACAACATAGCATGCCTAACCACTGCTCTATAAAACTTACCTTTTAGTAACAGTGGCACTTTCTTGTCACACAAGACTCCTGTCGCTAACCTCCACTTCATCCACCCCACCCCTATACGGTGTGTGATATCCTCGTCGATCTCTCCGATCCCCTGAATAACTGACCCAAGGTACTTGAAACTACCTCTCTTAGGGATGACTTGAGAGTCAAGCCTCACTTCCATTCATGCTTCCGTCGGCTCGGCCCCAAATTTGCACTCGAGGTATTCCGTCTTCGTCCTGCTCAACCTGAAACCTTTAGACTCAAGGGCATGTCTCCAAACCTCTAGCCTCTCGTTGACGCCGCATTGTGTCTCGTCAATTAGGACTATGTCATCATTAAATAGCATGCACCATGGCACCTCCCCTTGAATATGATGCGTTATGGCATCCATCACCAGGGAAAATAGGAAAGGGCTGAACGCAGACCCTTGGTGCAACCCTATAACTACCGGAAAATGGTCGGAGTCGCCTCCTACTGTCCTAACCCAAGTCTTAGATCCATCATACATGTCTTTAATCACCCTAACGTAGGCAACCGGGACCCCTTTAACCTCTAGGCATCTCCATAAGACCTCCCTAGGAACCCTGTCGTACGCTTTCTCTAGATCGATAAACACCATGTGGAGATCCTTCTTCTTATCCCTGTATTATTCCACCATCCTCCTAATAAGGTGGATGACTTCTGTGGTAGATCGCCCCGGCATGAACCCGAACTGGTTATCTGAAATAGACACCGTCCTTCGCACTCTCATTTCTACCACTCTCTCCCAGACTTTCATGGTATGACTCAGTAATTTGATACCCCTATAGTTGTTACAGGTCTAGATATCGCCTTTGTTCTTATACAGCGGAACCATTGTACTCCACCTCCACTCTTCAGGCATCCTGTTAGTCTTGAATATAACATTGAACAACCCAGTAAGTCATTCTAATCCTGGTCTACCCACACACTTCCAAAGCTCAACCGGAATTTCGTCTGGCCCGGTAGCTCTGCCCCTCCTCATCTTACGCATAGCCTCCATAACCTCATCGACCTCAATGTCCCCACAATAACTTAATTCATGGGGCCTGTCGGCATTCCTCAATTCACCTAGCACAATATCCTGATCCCCTTCTTCATTCAGAAGTTTATGAAAGTAGGTCTGCTATCTCCTCTTAATCTGGTCATCCCCCATCAAAACTTTGCCGTCATCATCTTTTGTGCACCTCACTTGGTCCAGATCCCGAGCCGTCCTCTCTCTTACCTTAACGAGTGGGAATAACTTCTTCTCCCCTCCTTTGTTCCCTAGTTCCTCATACAGACGAGCAAAAGATGTCGTCTTAGCCTCCATTACTGCCATCTTCGCCTCCTTCCTAGCTACCTTATATCTCTCATTGTTCGCTCTCTTCTCCTCCTCTCTAGTGCTCCCTACGAACCGCAGGTACGCCGCCTTCTTCGCTTCCATTTTACCTTGGACAACTGCATTCCACCACCAGTCTCCTTTGTGGCCACCGGTGCGGCCCGAAGATATCCCTAACACCTCTCTCGCCGCCTTCCTTATATAGTCAGCCGTCGTCGACCACATAATGTTTGCGTCCCCACTACTTCTCCAAGCTCCCATTGTCGATAACCTTCCTTCCAACTCTTGAGCTTTATCCTAGTCAAGGCGCCCCACCTAATCATCGGACGACCTCGTACTGACCTCTTCTTCCTCCTTATCCTAATACCAATGTCCATCACCAAAAGCCTATGTTGCGTTGCTAGGGTCTTACCTGGGATAACTTTGCAATCCTCGCACAACCTTCTGTCGCATCTCTTGAGCAGAAGATAGTCAATTTGAGTCTTTGCCACCGAACTTTTGTAAGTAACCAAATTCTCATTCCGCTTTGGAAAACTTGAGTTCGCAATCACTAGATCGAATGCCTTGGCAAAGTCCAATAGCGAAGTTCCCCCTCCGTTCCGCTCCCCGAAACCAAAGCCGCCATGCACCTCAGTATAACTATCTGCAGACGACCCAATATGACCATTGAAATCTTCTCCTATGAATAACCTCTCGGAAGGCGGAATACTACGCACGATATCATCCAACCCCTCCCAAAAGCGCCTTTTAATCTCCTCATCCAAGCCTACTTGCGGCGCATACACCCTAACGATATTTAAAGTACACTCACCCACCACCAATTTAATAGTCATTAGTCTATTATTCACCCGCCTGACCTCTACCACCGACTCTCTAATGTGGCTATCTACCAGGATACCCACTCCATTCTTACCCCTCAGGACTCCAGAGTACCATAACTTATACCCATCCACGTTTTTCGCCCTTGATCTAACCCACCTAGTCTCCTGGACACACGCTATATTAATCTTCTTCTTCTGAAGTATCTTCGCCAACTCTATAGACTTACTCGTTAGCGAACCTATGTTCCATGACCCGATTCTCAACTTATAGGCTCTCTTGCCCCCTCTACCTACCCTACCTCCCGTCCCACACCCTGACCCCGGCCCCACACTCTGCCCCGCCCGAGGACATGCCCTTAATCTATCATCCCAGACTACAGCCACTACACCTACGAAAAATCTCAAGAAGAATCACTAGTGCAGAACGTTCAACGAATCAAACTAGAAGGAAACAAGTGACCACAAGTACACTAGTTGAATGATTGAACTACTGTGAACCAAAGTAACATCAATTTAGCTAACACCAAAAGGGAAACAATAAAACGGGAGGTACCAACTCCCGAGAACCAAACTTGTGTTGATTTGATGTACTCGATGTAGTTGTACACTCACGCACCGCTTCCTACCGTCCGTTGTGGACGCTCGTCCAGGTTGCTCTCCTTGGCTAGTGCTCGGGCGCCCAACTTTTCTCCACAACTTCGAGAATTTCCCTGAAAACACAAAAAATACCATGATCCAAAAACCAAAAAGGGCTGTCCCCGCTACCACTGGTGTAGCCCTGACAGTAGTAGAAAAAATGTAGGAAAAAAGCAGAGAACTATACATAATTCACCAAGTTCTACCGTGGTACAACAAAATGGACAAATAAAAGTTGAATCTTAGCGTAGTTTAATAAAACTCAACTAATTAAAAAATCTGAATATTAGCGTAGTTTCACAAATCCCTGTTATTATTTAATATTAATTTAAAGTTATTGTAGGAACTCATAAATTTCAAAATCTAAGAGTCTCCTACATATATATATATAAAATCTCCAAATTATGAGAATTTATAGTATTTCCATACTTCCCCTCCAACGCGACTCGAACTCAGGATCTACCGATTGTGGGTGGAAGTGCTTCTACAAATTGGGCCATGCACGTTGAATGTTCTACTCGTGGGAAGAAGAATGCACGAAAGTGGGATCTTGTCAAATGTGATCTCTTTCATTTTAGAAATCGGATTGGATTTTTAACTACAGTCACTTTAAAAGTTGCTTCTTTCTATTGTCGACATCAAATTTTTATTGCCGACATATGCAGAGACATAAGCAAATTTATGGGGTCCTATGCAATGAGTGACGCCAAAATGCCGATATAGATTTATTTTTGCTCGAAACATAGTGATAGATTCCTTTTTCTGTCATAAAATTTGGGCAGGGGGTTGACAACTATGTAACTAAGTCCGAAACCTAGATATTGTTGATTTTGACTCAAAATACATTTTTAATGCTTAAAAAAAAGTTATATTTTTATATATAACGCGGTATTAAACTGCACTATATTTTAACAATGTTTCTGCCATTAAAATATAGTTTCCCTCCTTCTCATTAATAATCCCTCCTTCTTCCCCAACGACAGAACCAGACACTCCTTCCCCCATTTTAAAAAAAAACAAAACAGTGCCACCCACCCTATTTTTCTTCAAAATAAATCCTAGTGGACCCCATCCGTCACACAAAAAGATAAGATTGTAGGTCTCACATCCTATCCAAGCTTTCAATTGTTGTGGTTTTCTCGTTTCAAGCTCAAAATTTCAATTTATCGACTTTTCTAAAAACATAAATCGAGTTATTTCGATTTAGTTTATGTCGAAACTCGTATAATAATGCATATTAGTTGTCTTGAATGTGTTTTCATGTTGTTTTGTGTTTTGTTTGCATTAAACTAGTATGTTATTTTTATCCGGTTTAAGATATTAGTGTTTTAAAAAAATATTTAAAAATTGAAAAATAATTTTTTTTGTTAATAAAAATGTTCACAAATTTCTTTTACTGTTTTATATGTAATTTCGTGAATGTTATGTTATTAAAATATATTTGTTATTTTTATTTAGTTTAGATTATTTATTTGCTTAAAGACTAGTGCCCTTTTAGCGTAGTAAAATGGAGAGCCTTTTAGCGTAGAATGATTGTAATTTAAGCATCTATTATATTGATAGATCAAATACAAATTCTGTCCAATTACAATTTACAAAAATTAATTATTTAATTTGTAAAACAAAGACACAAAATTATGAAAATATTAAAATTGACACACATAAGAATTTAGGATAGCTTGGTGCTACTAGGCCTCAAATATCGAGCCTAAAACTCATAGGTATATATTCTGTCCAATTATAATTTACAAAAATTAATTATTTAATTGATAAAACAAAGACACAAAATTATGAAAATACTAATTGACACACATAAGAATTCAGGATAGCTTGGTGCTACTAGGCCTCAAATATCAAGCCTGGAACCCATAGGTATATACTCTATCCAGTTATAATTTACAAAAATTAATTATTTAATTTTTAAAACAAAGACACAAAATTATAAAAATATTAAAATTGACACACATAAGAATTCAGGATAGCTTGGTGCTACTGAGCCTCAAATATCGAGCCTGGAACCCATAGGTATATACTCTGTCCAATTACAATTTACAAAAATTAATTATTTAATTTATAAAACAAAGACACAAAATTATAAAAATATTAAAATTGACACACATAAGAATTCAGGATAGTTTGGTGCTAGTGGGCCTCAAATATCGAGCCTGGAAACCATAGATATATACTCTGTCTAATTACAATTTATAAAAATTAATTATTTAATTTATAAAACAAATACACAAAATTATGAAAATATTAAAATTGACACACATAAGAATTCAGAATAGCTTGGTGCTACTGAGCCTCAAATATCGAGCCTGAAACCCATAGGTATATACTTATCAACTACAATTTACAAAAATTAATTATTTAATTTATAAAATAAAGACACAAAATTATGAAAATATTAAAATTGACACACATAAGAATTCAGGATAGCTTGGTGCTACTGAGCCTCAAATATCGAGCCTGAAACCCATAGGTATATACTTATCCAACTACAATTTACAAAAATTAATTATTTAATTTATAAAATAAAGACACAAAATTATGAAAATATTAAAATTGACACACATAAGAATTCAGGATAGCTTGGTGCTACTAAGCCTCAAATATCGAGCTTGGAACCCATAAATATATGCTCTGTCCAATTACAATTTACAAAAATAAATTATTTAATTTATAAAACAAACACACAATTAATATTATTTAATTTACAGTAGACGACATGGATGTGCCATCTGTGCTTCCTGAACCTGTCTCCGATGAGCTATTAGTGTTACAGGGCGATCATATGTCCGTCTACGTATGGGAGGGAGAGCTACTGGCCCAGCCTCTCCGCACCAGGAGAGTGGACGACTTGTGGGACTTTATGAGGGGCAGAGATTTCCATCCTGTGTAGTCCAACGCCTGCGGGATATGGGCTTCTACAGGATTTTTGAGATTGGGCAGCTGCAAATCGAGTGGTCTCTGATCACGGGCTTGATAGAGCAGTGGCGATCGGAGACGCACACTTTCCACCTGCCCATTGGCGTCACCATCACGCTGCAGGACGTTGAGGTTTTATATGGGATGTCTGCTGATGGACTGCCCATTGCACTGCCTCGAGTTTGAGATATATGACATGAGGGCACTATTTGGACTTGCTACAACAACTCACTGGTTTTAGGCCATTGCACCCCGATATCACTGGCGAGACAGATGATCTACATATTCACCGGTATATGAGGTTGGTGCTACTCTTTCTTTTTTGGGGGGTCTTGTTTCCGAACACTTCATAAAATCTAGTGAGTTTGCGATTTCTACATCAACTTCAGTTGCTAGATGCTTTACCCCAGTACAACTGGGGTGCTGCTGTTCTCACTTACATGTATAGGCATCTGTGTCGGGCGAGCATGGGCACCTAGAGCAACGTATGTGATTTTCTGCCGCTTCTACAGGTGACAACATATTCAAATACTCTGTTCATTACTTCCAATTCTATCTAGTCAAAATTTATCTTAAACTTTACGTCAACTTTGTATGTTAGGTTTGGGCCTGTGAGCGGTTCCTGCAGTTGCAACCACCTCTACCACCATTACCTCCGGATGAACCACCTCCGTTTCTCCCTCTAGCTAGGAGATGGGTTCTCCGGCATGGATATGTACGAGATTATGATGCTCATCATAATCTCTCCCTTTGTAGGGATGTGCAGGATATGTTGGAGGGTGCACAGGTAAATGTGTACCTAAACTTACTTGGTCTAGATTCACTTGTATTGCGCATACTCACTTTTATATTCTTATTTGATAGTTCATCTGGATGTTATACAACGACGACTTGATAGGTGGCCTACCCGATTATTGCTCGGCTGATCGACTGATTTGGAGCACTTTCGTCCCGCTGATGTGCCTCGATGTTGTGGAGCATCCTGCCATAGAGCGAGTACTTTGTTAGTTTGGCCGTCCGCAGTATATACAGACGACCCCTTCTACTGATCCTGCCAGCCCTACTGATGATCATGCTGCAGCGCATCCTCATATAAAGAGGCGACGTCATGAGAATGATCCTGATAGCGTACCCGGACGGGAGGGGATATGCCTCAGGCCAACGGCTGCACTGAAGCACACAGGCTGTGGGACACATTGATTTTTTTTTGTATGTTATGTAAATAATAACAACAATTTTTTATGGTTACATAATATGCGCATTATGTTTTATTACCACGTTTCTTCTTTATTTTAACACTACAACACAAACACAAATAAAAACATAGAAACTTAACATAACTTAAATTCAGTACAACTAATAAAAACACATGACATGGAAAACATAAAGATACACTACTACGCTCAACACGTACATGTCATTGTTTAGTCACCACCGCCTAGTATTCTCTACTCCAACCACTTAACTTTTTCTTCTAGCTTATTTTTTTTTCTTCCACCTCTTTGAGTTTCTCCTTCAACTCGGTAACCTCTCGTTCGTATTGTCGCTATCTTTCCCACTGTTTCAAGGTCAAATAATGAAGATGCTGCAATTTTTCTTTGTAGTATTCCTGCTGACAAGGTTCATCAATCCATACCTCAAAATTGCAAACAGGTTCGTTGGGAACCCTATAAAACTTGTTCATACCCGCCCAGTAGCGGCGTCCAGCTTCACCATCATCCCAACAGTCTTGCATCATGCATTTTTTGCCGCACTCGCACCTTGGTACATAAAGGGGTTCAGACATTTATTAAAGCGTAAAAAAACCTTGCTTTTATGGAAATATTTGCTATTGGTTATTGTTAAGCGTAGAAAATAAATAGACTGCGCCCGTTATTTATAGGCAAGGCAACACAGAAAACATAGTACTTAACCGCACTATACATATTGACTTTTTTTGAAATGAAACAACCTTTTCGCAGACGGTCAGCTTTCAGACCGACAAGACAACACAGAAAACGTAGTACTTAACTGCGCTATACATATTGACTTTACTGAAACAAAATAACTTTTTTGCAGTCGGTCAGCTTTTCAGACCGACAAGACAACATAGAAAACGTATTACTTAACCGCGCTATACATATTGACTTTTTCTTAAACGAAATAGCTTTTTCGTAGTCGGTCAGCTTTTCAGACCGACAAGACAACACACAATGTAGTATTTAACCGCGCTATACAAATTACTTTTTCTAAAATAAAAATAGCTTTTTCGCAGTCGGTCAACTTTTCAGACTGACAAGACAACACACAAAACGTAGTATTCAACCGCGCTATATATATATTGACTTTTTCTGAAACGAAACAACTTTTATAGTCGGTCATCTTTTCAGACCGACAAGACAACACATAAAATATATTATTCAACCGTGCTATATATATTCACACAAAATTTACGAGGTTTCGTTGTCAAATTTACGTTGGTTGATGTTTCAGCACTGCGTGCTATCTTTGTGGACGTGAAGGGAGATGCATATCCTGTTTGTACTAATCCATTTTTTTACTTGGTACTAGGATGTGTTTGTCTTGATTTATCATTTTATTATCTTTTATTTTCATGTATGTTGCTTTAGTTATAGTTGTTGTGTTTTTTTCTCTTGAAGTATTATGTTATGAAATTTCAATCTTCATATTGGTCTTCTTTACTAATACCAATAAATTGAATGTTGGAACTATCATATCATCATCCCAATTTAAAAGGTCATGTTAAATAATAAGATGTAACAAGGTTGTGGAATATAATTTTATTTGATACATCTTGCAACATAAACACGTACAAACACTTATTACAGAAAAATATTACGAAAACAAAACATTAGGTGTATCCTTGATATTTGGGTACATTAGACGAACTTGCACCAAGAGCTGGATTACCACCGCCACCCAAACTAACTGAAGGACATTTACGACGGTTGTGTCTTGTTTGCGAGCATATGCCACATTTACGCGCATAAACGGTATCACCAATATCTATTTGGTTCTGTATACACCATTCTCTTTTGCACTTGCAGCTTGCGCAAATAGTCCTTATTACACAACATTTTAAATGGTTCCAGCGGCCAATAATGCTTAGCACCCAATGACTGCAATTGCCCACTATATGTGTTTACGTATTCAGCAACACTGTATTGCCTATCAATATAGTTGGTTGCCCCTAAACCAACTTGTTGAAAACACTTCATGGCATATGAGCACGGCATGTGGTAGATAGTCCATTTCCCACATGAACACAACCTACTGGCTTCATTCACAATGTGTAGATTATTCCCCCGGTGTCCACGAATAGCGGTGCGAACTTCAAAAATACCCCGGTCGTGATCATGCTGTAAATATGAATGCCAACGTGCTCGCCTCCTGTATTTCTCAAATCTTCTCATCGATATTGGCATAAATTCAACACCCCTGTCCATCAATTCCGATGCAGCTTTGTGCCTTTCAACAAATCTCTTCGTCATATGTTTGAATGTCATCCGAATCGTGGCAGTGACAGAAAATCCACGTGCAAATTTCAATAAGCCGTTGAATGACTGCGACACATTTGTAGTTAGGTCTCCCCATCATCTGCCACCATCAGCATGCAATGTCCACTTGTGAAGCTCATGTCCCATAAGCCAATTATAGGCTCTTTCGTCTAACTGCCGGATCGCTTCCATGCGCCTCTTGAATTTGCACTGCTGGTGCTCAGTTGCAGCCATCCACATTAAATCATGCAATTCCTTGGTGGGATATTTATTATGGAAATTGGCCTTCAGGTGCCTCACACAGTAATGGTAGTATGCATAGGGTTCCTGCCATTCAGGCAAATGCCATACAGAAATTAAAATACCACCATGCCGATCAGATATTAGACAAATACCTAAACACTGTTTGACAACGTGCTACTTCAAGTGGTTCAAAAATAGTATCCACATCTCTTCACTTTCATTGGCACAAATGGCAAAAGCTAGTGGAAATATTTGTCCATTGGCATCTACTGCAACAACGATCAATAGATTAATATCATACTTTCCATAGACATGAGTACCGTCTATGGAAATTATCGGATGGCAATGCACAAAACCATAAATTGCTGGTTTAAATGCCCAGAACATATATCTGAATATATATTCTAGTATTCCCGGACTCCGCTCATGCCTCCATTCAACAACAGTCCCGGGGTTAAAGTGTTTCAGTTCGGCCATGTACCTGGGTAGAGATGAAAATGACTTATCCCTGTCACCATAAATAATTTCAGATGCACGTTTGCGCCTAAGATATGCCTTTCTTTTGGTTATAGTACACCTATATTCCTTGTGGACAGATGTAATACACTTCTTGATCTTGTACCTAATGGACACTTCCAAGTATGGAATCAAGACAAGAGAAATCAAGTCTACATCCAAGTTGAAGTGATTCTCATTGAATGTGTCCATTTCACATATGTGGGTACTAATATATTTACCTACTTTCCACAACTCTGTTTCTTTCTTGATCGCACGCATCATCCAGTTACAACCCATAAAGTGTCTACAACATTTGACCTTGTATACCTCCGGAGTTGACTCCCATACCATCATCTCACGGCACTCTCTTACGTTGTACATTTTTACAGCCCTGGTTAAGCGAGCTTTATCGGGACAATACATGCCCTTTGCCAGCACCATTGGTCTAGACTCATCCCACATTGCTGACCGAAATTCGTCAACATCCCTTCTGAGGGCATCCACATCCGGCATACTGGCAAATTGTCAAGGTAGGGAATATGCCTTGAATGAAATAGGACGTGGGACTCGTACACTCTTGGTCTAACGGGAGGTGGAGGAGCATGCTCCCTCATCAGTTCAGGTTTGACATTCACTTCCTCCTCATCATCACCCTTGTCAGGGAAGGGTGTCTCATTTCCAGACTCATCGGCATTGTTGTCATAATCACTATTATCTTCGTGACTCTGCGCATATGCCAAATCCCGAGGAAATACATCGTCTACGGGAAATTGAGTGAGGTCGGAACCATCAAGTTGCTCGTTTTCACTGCACAAACAACAAAATGATAAGCTACTTAAATTGATAAATACTTTACATATAGTTATATCACTTCACTTACAAGTCGTACTGTGTTGACATTTCATGATGGACATTTTTCTATTGGTGATGACTCCCGGATTGACCATCGAGATCCAACACGCCAAAACTACGCATATTCCAACTAGGCGTGGGGTCATAACTTAAAAAAATCATATCCGGATGGTACCCCCTGTGGAATATATGAGTGTTACTACAAATTCAATTCAAGAAAAAAAACATCGTAACAGAAAGAAAAATTAAAGTTTATCAGTCATCTTGTGGATTATGTAAAGTAGGAGAGAAATTATTTCTTCGCTCCTCGTTCGCCCGCGGAGATAAGTTAAGATCCGGCCAAACTCTTTCAGCCGGAACCTGTTGGGCTAAAATTGCTCCAGAATAACCACCCGATGACTGAGGGTTATCCCTGCTTTGCGCAATCTCATTATTACGAACGTCTTCAGCCTTGGCATACATTTCCAACAATTTAGTCACAATAAATTTCCTGTATTCATCCGGAATTCGCAAAAAATCTCTCAGTGTTTCATCATCTTTAATGTTAAATTCAGAATAACAAGCAAACCCCTGCGGAGTCACAGAATACGGATATCTACCGGTTACTTTAAAGTTCACCGAATGTTTCCTCACACTCATTTTTTACGTAACAACGATACCAATGCATCGTACTCCATTGTAAGCGACAATTTAATATGACATTGTGGAGATAAACTATACCTCAAAGAGTTATTCTCTACTACAACCTCACCCCCCTCCCCTAATATAATGAAACCTTTATTTTTTGCTCTTCAGACATTATAAAAAATGCTTGATAACCAAGAAGAAAAGTTTGAACGGAAGTTAGAATATTTTTTGAATGGATTTTCATAAAATCCTAACGCCTTTAAATAAGGCAGTGCTTAGCTCGGGGGCTGAATTTTTTGATGTATAGCGCTCTTTTAAAGAGCGCTATATCCATTTGAATTATTGTTATGTCAGTTAACCGTATGAGACTTATTGGTGGGCCCACAAACAGGTATAGTGCAGTATTACACAGCGGTATATATAACGCGGTATTACACCGTGCTATACTTTAATGACAGAAACACCATTTAAATATAACGCGGTGTAATACCGTGTTATATATAGAAATGTACCATTTTTTTACCATTAAAACATATTTTGAGTCCAAATCAACAACATTTACGTTTCGGACTCTGATGTAACTCGTTGAAATGAAGAATCGAAAGTTGTCTTTCACAATCCATTTTTGAGATAGTCACTCAATTTAATAAAATTACTTAATAAAGTCATGTATCTATTTGGTTCCAATAAAGTCACTTTAGTTTATATATTTATCTTAAGTTCATTAATATTAAAAAGTAAAAGGAGATAAAAGGGATTAATTTAGAAGATAAAATGGGTACTATATTTTTTCAATGAGATAAAGGGAAGGGCATCTATTCTTCAAAATTAGGAGAGATATTTAATTATAAAAGCAAAATTAAAGGGGTACCAAATAATATTACAAGATTAACAAAAATAATATCCAAAAACTTTAGCATTTGTTACTACTTAATGGTGATGTCAAATGTTTTTTCGATTTACGAAAACCATTTAACATCTTTATATATGATATTGTACCTACAAGGACCCTAGATTTTTGTTTGAAGGAATTCATCGTCTTCCTTATTAATTATGAATTTTCTAGCAATAAATATAGAAGAAACTAAGAACTAAATTGTCACGAAACCAACTTTCTTTGTAGGATACTAGGTAAGCCTAACACTTACTAAAATAATGGCAAATATAACCAACAACTATGAATTATGAAATAGAGATTTCCATACAAAGCTTACATCCCAAAACCGGTAGTACAAGTCATAAGCTCCACTGAATTTACTAGAAAATCCCTAAACACAATTATTTGGGAATAGAAATAAACAGTACAAGTGCAATATCAGAAGGTGACTCCGAAGCCTGTGAATGCGGCGACAAGTTTACCTTGAGTCTCCACAGCAAGACCCGTACAACTAGCTAATGATCGACCAACTCCGAAATACCTAGATCTGCACAAAAATGTGCAGAAGCGTAACATGAGTACACCACAGCAGTACCTAGTAAGTATCAAGACTAACCTCGATAGAGTAGTGACGAGGGATAGTTAAGACACCTACTGGATTAAACAACTTGAACAAGTATAGACGTAGAACTAACAAGGAACAATATCTCTATAAAGCTAGGCATGATGATAATAATAATACAATGCTTGTAAGAGGAACTAAAGCAACCGTTAGCAACGAGATACAACAAGTAATAACACTGTAGAGTAAGCTGAACATAAGTTTAAATCCGGTGAAACCGAAATAAAGGAAAATAAGTAACAACTCAATAAGAACAATCGCTTCCACACCAGGTTTATCCAAGAATATTCACGAGGTGCCAGACCTTAAATCTCAATTTACGAGTCCCAATTTGTGAACCCTAATTACTTGGCATCTTGTGCCCATATTACAACTTATAACTGCACGAATGACTCACGTGCCAAGAGGATGACAATATTCAATATCCGTATGGATCACTCACGTGCCAACAATAAGAATGACTAATGACTGTAGGAATAACTGACATGCCAACAGAACAACTCTCACATAGAAGGCAAATAGAGGAGAGTACATATAATTGGTCAATAACATCAGGATTCATCTTCTTAAACCGATATTGGGTAATTAATTACGTGTATGCTTGTGCAAGTATCCTATCACAGTTCAAGTCAACAAGTAAGCGTATAGACAATGAATGACACATAAAAAATGATCACCAATAAACTGTACACGGTATAACACACACAAGGCAGGCACACCACTACACAATATCAACAATAACAATGTCCCCAGACCATCACAAGTCATCATAAATCATTTTCCAACATAGCCCACCTTGTCTTGCCACATGGGCAATAATAAAGTAAATGCCCGTATTGTTTCACCGCACGCGCATAATCATATTTCCACCTTGTCTCTCCACATGCGCAGACCCACATATATAGCCCACCTTATCATGTTGCATGTACAAATATCAATAGTAACAACAGTACATCAGAAACCTCATGCAAGCACCCGAACAATCCTCTCAACAATACCACGCGTGCCAAAAATATAACAACACAATAAAATGACTTTCACAATATGTGCCCATATGCCACGATATTTCCTCAAAATAGTTTCAATACCACAATCACCCATAGTCCTTAGCTCAACAATACTAAGTACAACAACAACAACACCAACAATAGCAACACGAGAATACGACGATCAAATCAACTCAGGAACTTTAGAATACAAAGAATTGGTAGAACGAGCTCACAAAGAAAGACACAACAGGGAATACTGGTCTCAACAAGAATAACCCAACAAGGGAGAGATAATATGTCACAATGGTTTCACAAATGTCAATTCAATAATAAAAGAGAGATAACAGAATCAATGATTCCAAATGGGGATACATCAACAATGAAACAGATAACAAAACTTCATTTAAGGTTGAGCAATTACGAAAGAGATAACAACAAATTCAATTAAGGATAAAATTTTTTGGAAGAGATAATCATAATAACTTCAAGTAAAGATAAGTAATTACGGAAAAGATAATAATGACTTCAACTAAGAATAAACAACTACGGAAAAGATAGCTTGGCAATAAAAGATGTTACAACTCCAATTAAGGCACATAAGGGTTCAATGAATAAAGGTAAAATATGAATCAATTAATTCCAAATAAGCTATGTAAGGGTAAATTTAGTAAGTGGAGGATTTAACATGATAAGACAACTTCATATCTAATAAACATAAGAAACTAAGGGCCCTAAATGGTTAAATTTTCACAATTGAGCCCGAGTACGTACTCGTCACCTCACGTACACGGCCTTCACATGACACGATTAACACAAATGACTCAAAACCTAAGGGGTAGTTCCCCCACATAAAATTAAGCAAGATAGTTACTTCAAAGAAGCTTGACCGATACTCTAAAATGACCTTCTTGAGTGAAACAATCTCCGGACTGCTCAAATCTAGCCAAAATAACTTCAAATCATATGTAAAACTCATAGGAAACAATTACGGATAATAAAGCTTCGATCTTTAATTAAAACTAAAAAGTCAACCATCGGGCTCGCACCTCAGAACTAGATAAAATGTTCAAATCCAAACACCCATTCCGATACGAGTCCAACCATACCAAATTTATCAAATTACGATATCAACTCGCCTTTCAAATCCTCATTTTTCATTCTTGAAAGATTTTGTAAAATTTTCCCAAATTTCCAACTTAATTCACTTATTAAATGATAAAAATGACAATGGATTCATGAAATATAATAAGATTCGGGTAATGAACACTTACTCCAATGAATGTCTTGAAAAATCCACGAAAAATCTCCCAAAATCGAGGTTTACAACTTTAAATATGTTAAAAATATCAAACCCTCGACATTTAAACATCCTGCCCAGTCATTTCCGCATTTGCGGACAAAGTTTCACTTCTATGCCCTCGCTTTTGCGAGAAAAATCTTGCATCTGCGTCCTTCACATGCCATCCCAATTTGCTCACCTGCGAGCCAATCTTCGCATATGCGATTGCGCAGGTGCGATCACAACACCGCAGATGCGTCCACGCACTTGCGTTCCCAAATCTGCAAAAGCGGAACTCCAGCCCAGGTCCAACATCGTAGAAGCGACTGAATCATCATAGAAGTGGCTCCGCATTTGCGATCAAATCTCCACAATGCAGATACACCATAACATTGCCCAGCAGCCTTAACAAAAAATTTCCAAAGTGTTCTGAATCTCATCCGAAATTCATCCAATCCACTCGTGACCCTGTCCGAATATACTAGCAAAGTCTTATAACATAACGCGGACCTACTCTGGCTTCAAATCATATCAAACAACGTTGAAACTATGAATCGCACCTCGAATCGAACTTATGAAATTTTAAATCTTTCAACTTCCAAAACTCGTGCCGAAACATATCAAATCAACCCAGAATGACATCAAATTTAGCATGCAAGTCCCAAATGATATAACAGAGTTAATCTAACTCTCGGTCACATTCCGACCCCAATATAACCAAAGTTAACTTCCGGTCAAATCTCTCAACCTTCCAAACTTCAACTTTTCAATTTTCGCCTACTCTACAGACCTCCAAATCTAAATCCGAACGCACATCTAAGTCCAAAATCACCATACAAAGTTGTCGGAATCATCAATATGCCATTTCAGAGTCATGTACACAAAAGTCAAACTCTGGTCAACTCTTATAGTTTAAGCTTCTAAACAAGAATCATTCTTCCAAATTGATCCCGAATCATCCGAAAACTAAACTCCACCACCGATGCAAGTCATAACACATAATATGTAGTTTCTCGAGACCTCAAGCCCCTGAACAGGATGTTAATTTCAAAATGACTGATCGGGTCGTTACATAAATTTAAACTATTATATCAAAAATAAAGATTATTCAACAACAACAACAACATACCCAATATTATCTCACACCGTGGGGTCTAGGGAGGGTATTGTGTACGCAGACCTTATCTCCACCTTGTGAGCATAGAGAGGTTGTTTCTAATAGACCCTCGGCTCAGAAAAGCATAAGCACCATATTAATGAAAATATAGACAAGAAAGAACAATACCAAAAATTCATATAAAAACAGAATAAAAAACAACAAGACAGTAAGGTGATCAACAATGAAGGAAAATAATAGTTAGACATAAAAGCCTTTTACCAATAGCAAGTGATACTGCATGCTAATACAACTGTTATGAATACTCTAGACTACCTACTATACTATCCTAATCCTCGACCTACATACCTTCCTATCAAGGGGCATGTCCTCGGTCAGCTGAAGCTGTGCCATGTCTTTCCTAATCATCTCTCCCACCTCTTCTTTGGCCTACCTCTACCTCTCTGTAGGCCTTTCAATGTCAATATCTCACACCTCTTCACCGGGGCGTTTGCGCGCCCCCTCCTCACATGACCAAACCACCTAAGTCGCGCTTCCCACATCTTGTCCTCAATAGGGGCCACACCCACCTTGTCGCAAATAACCTCATTTCTGATCCTATCTAACCTAATGTGCCCGCACATTCATCTCAATATACTCATCTCTGCAATCATCATCTTCTGAACTTGAGCAATCTTGACCGGTCAACACTCATCCCCATGCAACATTGTTGGTCTGACCACCACTCTGTAGAACTTACCCTTAAGTTTCGGTGGCACCTTCTTGTCACACAAAACATCGAAAGCGAGTCTTTATTTCATCCATCCCGCCTCAATATGATATGTGACATCTTCATCAATCTCCCCACCCCCCTAAATTATTGACCCAAGGTACTTAAAACTCCCTCTCCTAGGGATAATCTGCGAGTCCAGCCTCACCTCCCCTACCCCTCCTTGAGTCTCGCCACTGAACTTAAACTCCAAGTATTCTGTCATAATCCTGCTCAACTTGAAACCTTTAGATTTCAGGGTCTACCTCCATACCTCTAATTGCGCATTCACACCGTCTCACTTCTCGTCAATCAATATAATATCATTTGCAAATAGCATGCACCACGACAACTCCCCTTGGATGTGGCGCATCAATACGTTCATCACCAGAGCAAATAAAAAAGGGTTGGGTGCCAACCTCTCCTGATGCAACCCTATCATAAACGGAAAATGGCCCGACTCCCCGATCATCGGCCTCACTCGGGTCTTTACTCCATCATACATGTCCTTAATAAACCTAACATAGGCAACAAGTACCCCTCTAGCCTCCAAACATCTCCACAAAACCTCCCTTGGAACTTTATCGTACGCCTTTTCTTAGTCGATGAACACCATATGCAAGTCCTTATTTCTCTCCCTATACTGCTCCATCAATCTCCTAACAAGGTGGATGGCTTCTATAGTTGAATGTCCCATCATAAATCCAAACTGGTTCTTGAAAATAGACACCCTCTTTCTCACCCTTAGCTCTACCACTCTCTCCCATACTTTCATAATATGGCTAAGTAGCTTGATTCCCCGATAGTTATTGCAATTTTGGATATCACCCTTGTTTTTGTATATAGGAACCATCATGCTCTTCAAGCATCTTCTTCATTCTAAAAATGGTATTAAATAACCTAGTGAGCCACTCCAAGCCTACCTTGCCCGCACTTTTCCAAAACTCTACCGGGATTTCATCTGGCCCGATCGCTTTGTCCCTGCTCATCTTATGCATATCCCCCTCAACTTCATCAACTCTAATCCGCCTACAATACCCAAAGTCAGAACGACTCCAGGATAGTTCCAAATCAGCCATTACAATACTCTTGTCCCCCTTCTCGTTCAAGAGACTATGGAAGTAGATCTTCCATCTCCGACGGATAAGCCCCTCTTCTAACAAAACTCTACCTTCTTTGTCCTTGATGCACTTCACTTGGTCCAAGTCATGCGCCTTCATTTCTCGTGCCTTGGCTAACCCTGAACAATCTCCTATACCCACCTCGGCCCTCGAGTTCCTCATACAAACGACTAAATGCTGCAGTCTTGGCTGCAGTAACTGCTAGCATTGTCTCTTTCTTAGCCAACTTATAATGCTCCCTATTCACCCTCTTCTCTTCCTCGTTTACACTTTCCACTAGCTTCAGATACGCTGCTTTCTTGGTTTCCGCTTTTCCTTAAACCTCTGTATTCCACCAGCAGTCTCCCTTGTGACCACCAGAGTAACCCTTTGAGACCCTTAATACCTCTCTCGCGCCTTCCCTAATGCACTGCGCAGTTGTGGTCCATATAGCGCTTGCGTCCCCACTGCTCCTCCAAGCTCCTATAGTCACCAACTTGAGCCCCAAGATTATTCATAAAATGAAAAAACTGAGCACATTGTTTTATTATTGAGCTCCTAAGTTTCCAAATGAATAGAGTACATAGAGGTTGATTTCATACTTTTTAGCGCTGATGAAATGATTTTTTTTAATTTCTAACTTTACCAGTCACAATTCTTGGTGGGTACCGTTATCTTTTAGTACCACCGTTAGAACTTGTTAATTAATAATTGCAGGGCGAGAACAATATTAGCGTACCTGTCAACGCAGCGGAAGAATTGTTAAACTCACCACCAAAAGACTTGTCACAAGTCGAACTTTGAATCTCTTGGAAAACAAAGTTTAATTTCACAAACTATATGTCTTTGTTCTTGTGTGTTTTTGCGAAAATAAGAAGAGAAATCTTCACTGTTATGGAAGATGAAAATAGATGGAAAAAAGAAGAGCAAGAACCCACCTTTTGGTTTTTGTTCATTCATTTCCTTTCAATAGGAAGACCAAGTTATTATACAGAAAGAATTAATTACTATGGAAAACTGCTCAACTGCATCCAACGTGTAGTAATTTCTCGAAAGAAGTTACTTTGTACTCAAACTTTATCTCTTCCCAAATGGGTTGGGTCAGCCCATATAGAGTGACCCGGTATCCGAATTTTAATACCCAACATCTCCCACTTCGCTCATGATGGGCTGGAACTCAAACCAGTATCATGAATAAATAACACACTTAATTCATATAGACAAGTAGTTCGTGCGACCTGCGAGCATCAAGAGCTATAATATAATTAAACCCTTTAAGGTTGTTTAACAGCTCTAAGTATAAATACAATCACATGCGGAAGGGATTTACTACTAACATGAGGATCTTATTATTACTCGCAATACCCCAGACATTGTTGGCTATTCTAGTAGCTAGTTATCCGATCCTTCATCCTCGAAAAGACGCGAACTCGAGTTCATGTTTAACTTTGTATCCATAATTACACCCAATACCCTCATGGTAAGTGTAATGGTCGACCTATGAATACAGGTTAAATTACTAAATTTTAGTCGTCTTCCCTTTCTACTCGAATCTTTCCATTCCAAATCAACAGCTTTCCTAGACATGCACTGCATTGCCGAATTACTCATGACTATTAGTGACATGCTAAAGTAGCAACACTGATTGACATTTCAAGAGACAGTAAAAGGTCAAAGAGTATTCTTATAAAAGTTGATATAACTTCTTTGGGATCTCACACAATGAATAAGCAGGGATTCATTCTTCTATTATCCCATGGTCGATAGCACACGTGGTATGAAGCACATGTTACGGTGTTCTCACCTTATATTGGCGCATGTGTCTTATTCTTTTTAATCATTCAATACCATACAAATTTTGGTCTAGACACCTACAAATGTCTAACCTGAGTTTCTCACTTCAATAATCCTCAAACCATCATCTTAGAGAAACTTCCATCTGGCCTACAAAACAAGTCATAATTGAATTGTAAAATTCGTTAGTCTGATTAGTTGTCATGACCGACCTCTACAAGTGAATATAACCTCACATTATCTAAGGTTCTATAAGGTCTCATCTCTTCAAGATTCTTAATGTAAGAGGCGATTGCTCGTGTGAGAGAGCCAATCTCGCGACTAGTTCGACACACTTTATCAACAAAATATTCATCACATGCATACGAGATATAAGCACAATTCAAGAGTCAAATATTGATGAGTGTATTATAATACTTAAGTCGTTTTACAATAAATAAATATATTCATATCCTTCGGAAACCTAGAGCCATAACATGTTTCTCAAACAGGTCTCTAGATATCTCTTTTGTAAAAGGATCAGCTATCATGCTTCGCGTAGGAATGTACTGTAAATTTATCTCTCCACTTGCTACCATGTCTCTTACAAAGTTATACTTGATGTCAATGTGTTTAGTCTTGCTGTGATACTTTGGATATTTTTTATATGCAATAGCCACTTGACTATCACAATATAGAGTCATGGCACCCTGAGAGTTCTTTGCAATATCCAAATATTTAAAGAATCTCTTCAACCAAACATCTTCTTGTACTGTAGACGCACAAGCTACGAACTCAGCTTCCATTGCCGAAAGGGCTGTACATATTTGTTTCTTACTTTTCCATGATATAGCACCACCATTAAGTAAGAAGGCATAACCAGATGTTGATTTTCTATCATTCCAATCACCAGCCCAATCAGCATCTGTATATCCTCTCAAGTATAAATCATTTCCACTATAACATAGTGAATAATCTGCAGTTCCCTTCAGGTATCTGAAAATTCTCTTCACAGATTTCCAATGATCTCTTCCAGGATTGGATTGATACCTTCTAACTAGACCTACGACATAACAAATGTCTGGGCGAGTACACATCATAGCGTACATTAAGCTCCCGACAACACCTGAATATGGAACTCGAGACATGTCTTCCTTTTTATTTTCAGTCTTGGGACACATTTCAAGGCTTAAAGTTTCACCTCTCGCTATAGGAGTATCCATGGATTTGCAACCATTCATGCGAAAACGCTCCAAAATTTTCTTTATATAAGTTTCTTGAGATAGACTCAATAATTTTTTGGAACGGTCTCTTTGGATATTAACTCCAAGGATATAGTCTGCCTCACCCATATCTTTCATGTCAAATGACTTTGAAAGCCATGACTTGATAGTTTTCAAATACTCCAAATTATTTCCGGCCAATAAAATATCGTCCACATAAAGAGAAAGAATTACAAACATCCCATTGGACTTCTTCACATAAATGCAATGGTCTTCATTGATCATGGTGAAATCATATGAGATCACCTCCTTGTGAAATTTCAAATACCATTGCCTTGAAGATTGCTTCAGGCCATAAATAGATCTTTTCAATTTACAGACCTTTTTTTCTTGGCCTTTAACGATGAAGCCTACAGGCTGTTCCATGTAGATTTCTTCATTCAGTTCTCCATTGAGAAAAGCTATCTTCACGTCCATTTGATGTAATTCCAAATCCAAACGTGCAACAATAGCCAAAAGTAAGTGAATTGAGGTAAACTTCACAACTGGTGAACATATTTCCTCATAATCTATTCCAGCTTCTTGAGTAAAGCCTTTTGCCACCAATCGCGCCTTGTATCTTTCTATTGACCCGTATGCTTTGTGTTTAACTTTGAGAACCCATTTGTTCCCAATGGCTCTACGCCCAGGCGAAAGATCAACTAGATCCCAGACTTTGTTGGTTTTCATGGACTCTAATTCTTCTTTCATTGCTTTCATCCACTCATCTTTTCCAGGGCTCGATAAAGCCTCAGTCATAGACTTTGGCTCATCCATTTCTGTGGGAGATGCCAAGAAAATATAATCTTCAATTTCATAAGTACGTTTGGGTATATTTTTCCTGGCACTCTTTCGTAGTTGAAATTCAGGTTCGTCAAAAGGATTTTGGGATTAAGAGTTCCCACTCCCACTCGGATCGAGAATAAGATCTTGATCAATTTGATTATCAACTGTGTCAGAAGACATTTGCTGACTATCTGAGTTCAACATTTCATAAAGAGGCTCTCCATTCTTTACCTCACCCTTCTTTGGAAAATTATTTTCCAAAAAAATGACATCTCGTGATTCAATCTCAGTAACACTTCCATCCTCTAATTCACCAATGAACACATACCCTTTAGAGTGTTCTGAATATCTTATAAAGATTCATTTCTTGTCTTTTGGACCTAATTTACCAAACTTGCTAAAAGAATCTTTTACATATGCAGCACAACCCCAAGGTCGTAAATCCTTTAAGTTTGGTTTATGACCAGTCCATAGCTCATAAGGAGTGGAAGAAACTGATTTAGAAGGCACTTTGTTCAATATATAAGTTGCAGTCAATAATGCATCTCCCCAAAAAAAGATAGGTAAATTTGCTTGCGCCATCATGGACCTTATCATGTCCAGTAGTGTTCTATTCCTCCTTTCTGCTACACCATTTTGTTGAGGTGTGTATGGAATAGTTAACTGTCTGGTGATTCCTTTTTCATTGCACAATCCTTCAAATTCTTTTAAAAGATATTCATGCCCTCTATCGGTTCTTAAGGTCTTAATATTTTTGTCTAATTGACTCTCAACTTCATTCATATATTTCTTAAAACATTCAAGTGCTTCAGATTTATGAGAGATCAGATAGACATAACCAAAGCGTGTGAAATCATCAATGAACGTAATGAAATATAAAGCACCAGACCTAGCCCTCACATTCATTGGACCACAGATATCAGAATGGATTAATTACAATGAAAAATCAGCTCTCTTAGCCTTTCCAAATGGTTTACGTGTAATCTTTCCAGCAAGACAATTTTCACAAGTTAGCATTTCAATTTTAGATAAAGGACCTAGATGTCCTTCCTTAGCCAATCTATTCATTTGATCCTGCCCTATGTGACCTAATCTTGCATTCCATGTAATAACATCAACATCATTGTTACTAGAATAACATGCCATAACACAACAGTCAGCATAATAGTTATATGTAGAAGGATTACAATCTAACACAATAAAACCATCATAACGATGTCCAAAACCATAAAAAATATTGTCTTGAGTAATTCTAAGACCAGTGCGACTAAAGTTCAAATTGAAATCTAAATCTAGAAGAACAGACACAGATACTAAGTTGTGTCGTATCTCTGGAACATATAGGACGTCATGCAACATCAAATATCGGCCACCACGCATGTCCATTCTACAAGTGCCTATCCCTTTAACTTCAAGCTTTGCATTATTTCCCACATATACATGCTTTGATCCAGGTGGAACTCGACGAAACTCTATAAATGCTTCTCTATTGCGGCTCACATGGTCGGTGGCCCCTGAGTCTACAATCCACACAGGATAAGATTCAGTTAGTAAAACAGTGCTAGAAACATATATAGCACTAAGAGATGCATTTTGAAATGCTACCTTTTTCGGCTCAGTGCACTCACGAGCAAAATGCCCTGGAACTTGGCAATTGTATCACTTCATCTTGCTCTTGTCTTTCTTCTTGAAGAACCGTTTTCCTTTCTTGGAATTTGACTTGTTTCTTTTCTTGGAGGGTCCTTCTATGGTCTCCTTACCCTTTCTGTCATTTTTCCAATTTCTCTTGAGCTTGAAGCTTGATCTCTTTGTACCACTTGATTCTGCCACAAAGGCATTAGGTACAGCTTTACATCACCAAACCGCTCGTCTTCAAGTTCCATATGACGGGCAACATCAACAAAAGTTTTGATGCTATCATTGTGGGTCAAGTTAACCTTCAAATTTTCCCAATTATTAGGAAGAGACCGAATCACTTCCTGAACCTGCTGCTCATCAGAGAAAACATGACCAGCACTTTTGAGTTGAACAATCATATTTGACATCACCCTTAGATGTTACTTGACACCGTGATCATGACGCTTTTTGTACGTGTCAAACTTGATTGTCAGCTGACAAAGGTGAGTTACAGTCGTACCCCCATATGCCTCTCTTAAATGTGCCCACATGGCTTGAGTAGTAGGATATTGCTCACATTCGTGGATGAGATCATCAACAACTGAACTTACAATAATTTCACGTGCAGTGTAATCTTTCTTTTTCCAAACATTGTAAGTTTCCAGATCCCTCCTGTGTTGGGAAGTGTTACCCTCCTCTGGGTGACTCATAACATGGTTAATACTTTCAAGAGCATCTTGCTCTTCGAGTACATACCACATCTTACAACTCCAGATATCATAATTTTCACCATTTAGTTTGTCACCCTTGTTCAAGTCAGCAATGATACTTTTTGATGCCATGTCTGTTATTAGAGACAATATTACAAGTTTAACTCATCAATATATACTTCAGATAATTTATGCATGTGATTACACACTCAAGAAAATTAATTATAATATTAATTCTATATTTAGTATAGAATCGAACGGTCACTACGTTTCCATTCATCATCTATATCTAAATATTTTTAATTAATATTAAGATCACTTCTTAGTGTGTACATATTGTAAGTCTCAATCTATTACAAAAGGATATAATTAATAATGTATGTAACTAGTGAGACAAAAAAAACATAATATAAATTTCATTAAAATAAAACACACAATAACAATTTACATGTTTGCTAGGACATTCATATACCACTCGAACACTAACTCTTGCTCTTATACGCTAAAAGGTGCACTAGGCCAAACATCATGATAAGTCTCAGTTAAAATTTCACCCCAAGGCTCTCGAAGAGAGTCCGCTAAAATAGCTAATGGTTCCCAATCAGTAATTTCTACATAATTAGCCAATTCATCTCTTTTTATCTTAAAGAGGTGTACATGTTCAGGAACGGAAACATCAGGGCCCATCTTAAATTCCTTAAACTCCCTAAATTTCTTTTCTCTTTCCCTTCGTTCAGCCCTTCGATCCCTTAACTGATTTTGTCTCGCCCTTGGGATATTTCTGATGACTTCAGGCTCCGAGTCTGAATCATTATAGAAATAAGTCCTGCGACGACGTACCCTTCTACGTTGTCCCCTTTCTTGACTCTGAGAACTCCCACTTGGAGTAATTTGAACTTGTCCCTGTTCAGCCATATCTGAAATAGGACCAAGGAAACAATAAGAATGACTACGACCATTCAATGTGACAACATATGTCATAATAACTCGTAGAAGTCTATCAATGTAAGAGATAAGGACTAAACTAATTTTCTACTTTAAGTAGACAGTGAGTTCAATTAAGGCCAAATCTCTAGCAATCACATAATCAAAATCATGAACAAATAAGACTTTGACTTAGTGGATAAATATGTTGATTAAATCTCTTGATTTATAAATCCATGGTATTAGCCATTCTGTAGGAGTGTTCTGGTAACAGTAAGCAATTCTTCATCTTAAAATAATAAGAAAAGCAAAGAGGGACATGACAAAAAAATATTGACTAGTCAAATCCCAAAGTGCATAGAAGAGAATTAAGTTCTCTGCAATTTGAAATACCCTTTCACGTGGGAAAAAGAATTAACATAAACATGCCCTACTTCAAACAATATCAGTCAAATACTCCCACAAACAAAATTGTATGAAACTGGATAAACAAAATAAGAAGCATCTGTCTCTTATTTGAATAAATATATCAAGTCAATTTGTTTAAATTGATAATTAAATAGTAATATGGTATATGTAACCAACAGTGGTAATTTTAAAAGTTCACTAATGCCACTTATTAAAGCCAAGAGCAAAAATTTCATAAACTGCTCTTATTTTGCAGTAGGAAGACGTAAATTTTCCAACCAATTCGTAAGTGCTTGTTTTAACTCAAGCCATGAATTAATACTTGGAAAACAACTATTTCTATTTTATTTCCAGAATAAAATTCTTATTAAAGTAGGACACACCACTGATCCTCTTCACAGATTGTGTAAAGAAATATCGGTTTACACCCAAATTGCAACCACACATACAAAAATTTACTCCTTCAAAATCTTGAACTCTCTTTCAACGAGAAAAGTGATACCGACTACTATTTCAAAGTTTTTTATTCTGTTCACAATCTATCAATGTGCAACACAAAGAGAAATTGAAACGAACAGTAAATTAAAAATACTTTTCACACAGTAATTTACATTGAGACAATCAACAACTACGAGCATACAACGCTGGCTCTGATACCATTGACCATTGTTAATTTATAATTGCGGGGCAAGAACAACATTAGCGTACCTGTCAACGCAGCGGAAGAATTGTTGAACTCACCACCAAAAGAATTGCCCCAAGTCGAACTTTGAATCTCTTGGAAAACAAAGTTTAGTTTCACAAACTATATGTCTTTGTTCTTGTGTGTTTTGCGAAAATAAGAAGAAAAATGTTCACTGTTATGGAAGAAGAAAATAAATAGAAAAAAGAAGAGCAAGAACCCACCTTTTGGTTTTTGTTCGTTCATTTCCTTTCAATAGGAAGACCAAGTTATTATACAGAAAGAATTAACTGCTATGGGAAACTGCTCAACTGCATCCAACGTGTAGTAACTTCTCCAAAGAAGTTACTTTGTACTCAAACCTATCTCTTCCCAAATGGGTTGGGTCGGCCCATATAAAATGTCCCGGTATCCGAATTTTAATACCCAACAGAACTGAACTAAAATTGCACTACATAGTTGGAAGGTTATTAGTATTTCATATTAAAGAATAAGGGCCATTTCAATCTAAAAAGTACAAACTTATGGGACAATTTTGTTCCTTTTTCTCTCACTTTTAAAGTGACTTCCAGCCGTTTTATTTTGTAAGATACATGTATAAATATGAATGATTTTGTTGAAACAAAAAGAGTTAATTTCATGGATGGTCATTCATGTTATGTAAATTACTCAAGAATAATAAAATCACTTATGTTTATAAAATGGGTTATTTTTGTATAAATAGGTATTTTAAACGATATGGCAAATAGTTTTAGTAAGAGAGTGTGAGTAGTGACCTTTTGAAATATATATACGCAAATATGAGTGATTTTATTATCCTAGAAAGAACAAAGTAACTTTCTTGAATAATTTTTACAACATGGATGACTAGAGAATTGACTCCAACAAAAAAGAAAAAAGAAAAATGACTTTACTAGATAATTTTCTTAAGCTAAATGACCATTTGAGGCATTGGCTCTTGTCTGTAGTTAAATAAGCTCAATGTGTTCTGCATCTTAGTTATTTCTCTTGTGGGTAGTGTTTTAAAAGGTATAGGCGTAAGGCGAAGTATTTTTCATATGTATTGGTAAAACATAAGCATCGAGACATAAGGCGTAAGATAAATGGGTATTTAATTTTTAAAATTTTATAAATTGATTAAATAAACATATAATAAAATAACACATTAAAATTATAAAATTATAAAACGTAATAAAATTTGCAGGAAAATGTATATATCTATTACTAACATGCTAATTGTTACGCAACGCCTTCCTGATGTTCTTTGGAAGGGCAACGTAAGGCTAAGAAACCGATGTCAGTGCGGTTGCTGTCCGCCAATGAGGTCCCCTCTGCACGCTAGACTAGATTGTCAGTGCCGTGCGGGAAAACCAATGTCACGAGCAATTGCAGAAGCTGAGAGAGAATTAGGTTTTGAATGATGATGATGATTTTATTGATGACTGAAATGCTGATTACAAAGATGCGGTGTCGAGGGGGAGAGACACCAGAAAAATGGTTGGTTGAAAATGTTTGATTATTTGGTCCCACTTAATAATGCTTAAAAAAAATAAACCAACATTACATGACTAGCCCTAATAAAGCTGTAGAAGCACACTAAATGGAAATGATGTAAACTAGACTATAATTACAATGAAAAGGGTAGAACTAAGTCCGATGGCAATAACTTTGTCTTGCGGGTCAGGGTCTGCGCCCGCGTTGTTGTGGGCGCGCGCGACATTTGCTGTGTTAGCTTGAGGCTGGGCGCTAGTGCTTGGCATCAGGGTCTGTGCACGAAGCGCTGCTGAAATGGGCCTGCAGCTGGGCGTTGGCAAGGCATCAGGATCTACGCGCGCGGCAATGTCAGGGCTCGCAGCGCTGTTTTCATTGCCAGCCCTTGGGCGCTGGCGAGAGGCATCGGTGGGGTGACAGAGGCGCATGCGCGCTTGTCACTTGGTGCAGCCAAGACCACGGGGTCGACCATGGCGCTAGGCATTGTGAGGCTTGCTAGGCCATCATGGGGCGCGACCAAGGGTCATGGGGCGTGTCTGGAAAGCAGCCCATGACATTCTCGCCCGCCTGAGTTGGCGCCGTCCTCGGAGCCTTATGATGATGATGATGATGATGTTTCTGATGGTTGTTAGATGGGAGGTCTGTGCCCCTATGTTCTATGAACTTGCTGTTGTAGCGACGCAATGATTTCATGCGGCTGACATGGAAGACTGGATGGATCTTCCACCAAGATGGAGTTTTCACCTGGTATGTGGACTTCCTAATGCGTTTTTCAATGGGCAGGGGCCCGATGTATTTTTGTTGCAGGCGAGGGTCATGGGTCCTTTCTGCAAACAAGTACCGCTTTGGGATGCATATCATTACTTTGTCCCCTGTTTGATGTTGGGCAAAGCAAAGCTTTTGTTCGGTGAACCATTTTGCCCGCTCTTGGGCTTTGACGAGATAGCTCCGCACTATCCCCATGTTGCGCTCCCATTCGCTCGAGAAGTTGGCAGCTCGAGGAGATTTCGGCATGGTTGATGCATTCACCGTTTGCGGGAGAAGCGGTTGCTGTCCGGTAACAATTTCAAAAGGGCTTTTGTTTGTATGATGGCTCTTTTGAGAATTGAAACACAGTTGTGCAGCATCCAGGAGCTTCACCCAATGTTTCTGTGATCCGGTTGCAAACTGCGGAGATATTCCTCCAGCATGTCATCGAACCGGTCTGTCTGGCCATCCGATGGTGGATGGATGTCTGAGTTGTGACTCAATGTTGACCCAAAGCACCTGAAGAGATGAGTCCAAAAGTTGCTAGTGAAGCGTGAGTCGCGCCTACTAACAATGTCTCTAGGCAGGCCCCAATGTTTGACAATGTGCGAAAAGAAGAGTCGAGCTGTATCTTCTGCTGATACATTTTGCGGGGCTGCTATGAAGGTTGCATAGTTTGAAAACTGATCTATGACAACCATGATGAATGCAAGATTACCGACTTGGGGCATCCCGTGATAAATCTGAGGGAAACACTTTCCCATGGTCTCTGAGGGACATGTAATGGCTGCGAGGGTCCCGCCTGTGATGAGTGATCCGACTTGTCCTTGTGGCATGGCTGACAAGTCTTCACACGCTGAGGAGCGTCACCAGTCTTTTGAGGCCGATGACATTATGGCTGATTGTTGCTGTGAAGGGTAGCCAGAACCAGGGGTTCATGTCTGTTGACTACCTTCTCCAACTGCATGGCCGAGATGTTTTCAGCGGCCATCTTTATGGGAAAACATGGTATGGTGCAGGGCTTGGCCCCGTTTCCTCCCATCATCAGGAGCATGTTGGCATATGGTACCGGTATGGTGTTGGTTTGCCTCATGAACTCCAAACCCACTATGATGTCGAAGTCATCTATGATTGCGATGCGCAAGTCGATGCTTCCTTTGTATGGGCCAAGTTTCACTAGGACATTTGTGGCTGTTCCACCCAATATCTGGGGTGGTGAGTTGATAGCCTTGATGCGGTCTTTGCTCTTTTGCACAACAAGACCTAGGCGCTCTACTTGAGTTGACGACAAGTAGTTGTGGGTGGCACCCGTGTCTATCAATGCGTGAAGGGGCTTGCCGTTCACTTTCAATTCGACGAACATTAGGGTCCTCGCTTGTTTAGGAGGCCTCTCGTCCATCTTTTCCTTCCCTTTCTTGGTGATTGGGACTGATGTTTTCTTAGGAGGACATGCACTGGTCCCCGCTAAGGCATGCAGGATAGAGCCAACAATTGCATTGAAGGCGCCTACCTGGTCTTTTTCTGATATGACTGATGCGTCTGACTCATCCTCGACAGTCTGATGAGCATTGAACTTTATGTTTGGGCATTCATTGTTCCAATGTGCCCCGCCGCAATGACGACATTCTGAGGGAGGCTTTCTCCCCTTATTGTTGTTGATGGATGCAACACTATTGCTGTTGGAGGGAGGAGTCTTAGTTTTGGATGCACTCCGATCTCCCTCACTTTTGCTTGGGCCACCATTGCTGGGATGGGTCCCGTTGAATCCCCCTCGAACAGATGGCTGGGGCCTGTCGTTCTGAGTTCCCAAATGATAATCGCCAAGGCATTCTGCAGCTTGAATGGCCTTGGGTAGGGTATCTACCCGTTGTCTCTGTAGTTCCATACGGGCATGAGGTTTCAAACCTTCTATGAATGCGAAGAGTTTGTCTTTGTCCCCCATGTAGCGTATGTTTAGCATGAGTGCAGAGAATTCGTGCATGTACTCCCGCACTGATTTGGTGTGGCGGAGGTCCCGTAGATTTCTCCTTGCATTGTATTCTACATTTTCGGGGAAGAACTGCAGGCGTATGGCTACCTTCAATTCATCCTATGTCTGGAGAGTATCTTCACCGGCCTTGATGGCTTCGTATTTGACCCGCCAACAAAGTTTGGCATCGCCTTGAAGATACATGGCAGCAGTCTCTACCTTTTTATTCTTCCAAATGGCCCACGACATTGAAGTATTGTTCGATGTCGAAGATGAAGTTTTCCACTTCTTTAGCATCCCGGGATCCGTCGTATGGCTTTGGCTCCGGTATCTTAAACTTTTGTGGAATGGGGGTGAGGTTTGCTGCACCCCTGATGTGGTTGTCGCCTCCTCGAAGTAGGCTCTGTAGGGTAGCATTGACAACATTGAGCTTGCCTGTCAAGTCGTCTATGGTTTGCTGCATGGCAGTTAGTCTGTCTGCCTCTTGTTGCTGATGGGCTAAATCGTCGGCACGCTCCTGTTGGAGGTCCTCAAATTTGCCATGAATATTGGCAGTTTTGATGGCTATCGTTTGTCGGTCATCGTCAGAGTCACGACTGATGTTTGCAATGTCATTTTCTGCCTGCCGCATTCGGCGGTCCAGACCTTTGCACTAGGTTGTTGTTTTGATCAGGCACCGTATCCACGATGGGTCGTAATCGGTCAACCGTCTCTTCTAGGGATGCTAGACGCTCCCCATGATTCACCATGGTCAGAAATGGTGATGATGGCAAATGTGTTCCCTCGTCCGATGTCGAGCATAGGCTTTGACATCATCTGTTATGCAACGCCTTCCTGATGTTCTTTGGAAGGGCAACGTAAGGCTAAGCAACCGATGTCAGTGCAGTTGCTGTCCGCCAATGAGGTCCCCTCCGCACGCTAGACTAGATTGTCAGTGCCGTGCGGGAAAACCAATGTCACAAGCAATTGCGGAAGCTGAGAGAGAATTGGGTTTTGAATGATGATGATGATTTTATTGATGACTGAAATGCTGATTACAAAGGTGCGGTGTCGAGGGGGAGAGACACCAGAAAAATGCTTGCTTGAAAATGTTTGATTGTTTGGTCCCCCTTAATAATGCTTAAAAAAAATAAACCAACATTACATAACTAGTCCTAATAAAGATGTAGAAGCACACTAAATGGAAATAATGTAAACTATCCTATAATTACAATGAAAAGGACTTAGTTTATTACAAGGTAGAACTAAGTCCGATGGCAGCAACTTTGTCTTGCTGGTCAGGGTCTGCGCGAGCGTTGCTGTGGGCGCGCGCGACATTTGTTGTGTTGGCCTGAGCCTGGGCGCTGGTGCTTGGCATCAGGGTCTGTGCGCGAGGCGCTGCTAGAATGGGCCTGCAGCTGGGCGCTGGCAAGGCATCAGGATCTGCGCGCGCGACATTGTCAGGGCGCGCGGCGCTGTTGTCATTGGCCAGCCCTTGGGCGCTGGCGAGAGGCATCGGTAGGGCGACAGAGGAGCATGCGCGCTTGTCACTTGGCGCAACCAAGACCACGGGGCCGACCATGGCGCTAGGCATTGTGAGGCTTTCTAGGCCGCCATGGAGCGCAACCAAGGGGTCATGGGGCGTGTCTGGAAAGCAGCCCATGACATAATATATGCACTAACTATTAAAAAAATCTTGAAAAAGTGAATGACGTAAAGATACTTTACACTATTAACACAACTATGATGAACATAGTTACAGTTATAAAAATAATACTCTATCCAATAATTCAAAGATAAAAAGAAAAACAATATAATGTTGTTTTTTAAAACATAAAACCTGATAATAAATTAATACTCACTATGATCCAAATGGCCAAAAGAGAATGTTCAAAACATTATATACCAAGCAATTCTAAAACTAAAAACTATCTTGAAAAAAATAAAGTAAAGAATGCTAAAAAGTCTCGAAAAAAATAAAATATAAAGAAAGAAAAATACAAGTGTGGAACCATTGCAAAAATTGGAGGACCAAATTCTTTATTTTGTAGTTTGCATTTTCCATACAAAGGTCTAAGATAAATCTGTTATTCCGTAATAACAAAGAGAAAAGATTATCAAATCAGGACAATCAATTTTTTTTTTTTTTACTTTTTGAGATTTTAGTTTGAGAATTTACTAAGAGTTAACTTTTCTAGATTTGACTTTCTAAAAAGAATCTATTAAGAGATTTTGGCTCAAATTTTAAAAAGTTCTCGGGGCTTACACCTCCAATAATTGCCTCAAGGCCAAAACTTTTGGACTTACGCCTAGGCAAACGCCTGAAAGATTGGGGCTTACACACCACGATACTTATGTTCCACCAGTATTCTCGATGCATTTTTGGTACGCCTCCCTTCGAGGATAGCCCCTTCACCATAAAACACCTTTTAAAACATTGCTTATAGGGAGAGAAATAAGGAAAAGTGAAGTCCTCTAACATCGTTTTCGTATTAGAAGTCAGATTTGATTTTTAACTACCAAAACTATCCAAAATAAATGCACTAGTTATTTGAAAAAAATTCTTGTTTTAAAAATAAATTCTGTGTTTTGAGGCCTTAAAAACTTCTTTCGGTCTCATCTCGATTTACGTGCGCAGTCCGACACATAGCCAGAAAGCCACTAAGTGAAAATCTGTAAAAAATAATGAATTTTGCCTTTAAAATGAATTTAAGTTGACTTCGGTCAACAGTTTGGTAAACGGACCCGGACCCCTTGTCACGACCCTGGTTCGCCCTCCGTGAACCATCGTGACGGCATCTAGTCTCTATGACTAGGTACGCTTAATTGCAGAAGAAAAACCAAAATTTGCGGAAGTAAACAATTTAAAACAGGAATAAAGTAGTAACAATGTTTAAATGTGCCGCTCGGCATACACTATGTTTAACTCTCAATACCAAACATAAATCCATGATCCGGAAACCTATGAATCACAAGCTAAGATCAATCCTACATAACTCTAACTCCAGAATGTCTCATAAGAATAAGAAGGTATAGAAGGGCTAAATACTAAAAGCAAGAATAGAAAGGGACTTCTCGGTCTGTGGACGCGGTAGATGTACCTCAAAGTCTCTAGAGCGGTCGCCTCCCTCAAGGATAGTAGACCGGATCAGTAGTACCTGGATCTGCACATGAAAAACATGCGCAGAAGAGGCATGAGTAAACCACGTCGGTACTGAGTAAGTGCCAAGCCTAACCTCGGTTGGGTAGTGACGAGGAAGGTCAGAGCCCTACTGAGATTAAATAAAATATAAAGATCAATAGTATAGAACGAAATAGTATAAATGAGTACAACAGTAAAATAATAAAGGGTGAACAGAACAACAACAACTATGCAGAACAAGGTAAACATGGAAAGCAAATACAACTCAGCACCAATAGTAACAATCGGGGATCTCCCAAGATACCGTCCTGTAGTCCCATCTTTACATATCCAGTGAGTCTCTCGGGATACCGTCCCGTAGTCCATCATATATATATGTCCGAAGGATCTCCCGGGCTCCTGTCCCGTAGTCCAACTCATAGTGCACAGGGATCTACCGGAAAATCATTTTGTAGTCCCAAATGTAAATACCAGTACTGGGAGAATCTACCGGGTGCATTCCCATAGTTCCATATAACTTTGCAGGGGAATCTACCGGGAATCTAACCCGTAGTCCCAAAGTAAATGTGCAGGGGGATACCGGAAATCTAACCCGTAGTCCCAAAGTAATTATGCAGGGGGATCTACCGGAATCCCATATTCGTAGTCCCAAAATAAATATACAGCAGCAGCAGAAAGATATATAAAAATGCTAAAATTTCATATTAAGGCAGAACGTGATTCTAGCCTAGCATGCTGCATAAAATTCAAGCAAGGCAGGTTGAATCAAATAAGGCAAATTAAGTCACATAGACATGCTTTCGTAAGCTAACAACAGGCTTAATAGTGCAAAAAATGAAAACCGGAAAAGAAACATACTGTTAATTACTTAAGAAAATCGGATTTCCAACAATTTGCACAAGTACGCACTCGTCACCTCACGTACAAGGCATTTCAATTACCAAATATACCAATCCTAACGGGAAGGTCCCCCCAACAAAGTTAGACAAGCCACTTACCTCGAACCAGCTCAAAATCAACCCAACACCACGTCTTTGCCACGAGTACTCGACTCCAAATGACCCAAATCTATTCAATTCAATTGAATAATGTAAATAACACTTCATGTAACTGATTCTACAATTAAATTCTAAGCTAATACGTGAAATTATGTAAAATGACCAAAATGCCCCTCGATCCCACATCTCAAAATCGGGTGAAATTTACATTTCCAAAAACCACGTATTCTCACGAGTCTATACATAATAAGAACACTGAAATCGGAGTCCAAATGACACCTCAAATCCTCATTTAAAGACCTCTTAAACTCAAGTCCTAATTACTCATTTTTTCCAAATTTCTCACCACTAATTAGGTCTTTAATCACATAAAAACGAGTTATGAAATCAAGGATGTTACCTCCAAGTGATTCTCCTTTGTTTTCCTCAAAAAATATCTCTCAAAAGCTTCAAACCCGGATGAAAATGGTGAAAGAATCCCTCAAATTCGCGAAGACAACTATTTATATATTCTGCCCAGCGATTTCCGCATTTGCGGCCGTGAGACCACATCTGCGGTCCCGCTTCTGCGGAACACATGTCGCATCTGCGACGTTCACTAAATGCCCAGAAACTGCATCTGCGATTACATTTTTGCAGATGCAACACCGCTTTTGCGGTGTCCATTCCGCATCTGTGGAACCTGAAGGAAAGCCGAAATCCGCTTCTGCGGTCCCTTAGCCGCATCTGCAGTCCCCAAACCGCAGATGCGAAAATACCAGAAGCAGTAAAAATACAATAGTTGCAACCATTTCTCACACTTCCTATCAACCATCCGAAATCACCCCGAGGCCCTTGTGACCTCAACCAAAAGCACCAACATCACCTAATACCTCATTCAAACATGTACCAATCCTTAAAACACTTCAAACAACATCAAAACAACCAAAACACATCGGATTCAAACCTAAATTCCTAAAATCTTCCGAATTCCGCTTTTGATAAAAAACTCAACCAAAACATGTCCGAATGACTTGAAATTTTGCACACACATCCCAAATGACATAACGAAACTACTGAAACTCTCAGAATTCCATTTTGACCCTCGGATCAAAATCTCACTATCGAGTCGGAAAATTCCAAAATTCTACTTTCGGCATTTCAAGCCTAAATTAGCTATGGACCTTCAAAACACAATCCAAACACGCTCTTAACCCCAAAATCACCCAACAGAGCTTACAAAACCATCAGATTTCCACTCCGAGGCCGTCTTCACACTGTTCCAACTATGGTCAACTTTCCAACACTTAAGCTCTCATTTAGGGACTAAGTGTACCAAAACTCTACGGAACTCAAAACCGAACATCCCGGCAAATCGAAATAGCAGAAATAAACTTGGGGAAAACAGTTAATAAGGGATCGGGGCGTTAATTCTTAAGACGACCGGCCCGGTCGTCACATCCTCCTACACTTAAACATTCATTCATCCTCGAACGAGCATATAGACATAGCTGAATTAGTGAAAAGATGAGGGTAACAACTACTTATATCCTGCTCGGTCTCCTAGGTCGCCTCCTCAACCGGCTGGCCCTGCCACTGAACCTTTACCGAAGAAATGTTCTTTGACCTCAGCTTTCTAACCTGCTTGTCCAATATTGCCACTGGCTCCTCAACATAAGATAGATCCTTGTCCAACTGGACTGAACTTAAATCCAACACCTACGACGGATCGCAGTGATACCTCCGGAGCATCGAAACATGAAATACCGGATGAACTCCTGCCAAGGTAAGAGGTAAGGCAAGCTCATGAGCAACCTCCCCAACACGCCTCAATATCTCAAAAGGGCCAATAAAGCTCAGACTCAACTTCCCTTTCTTCCCGAATCTTATAACGCCCTTCATAGGCGAAACCTGAAGCAAAACCTGCTCTCCAACCATATAGGAAACATCACGAACCTTCCCGTCTGTATAACTCTTCTGTCTGGACTAGGCTATGCGGAGTCTATCCTGAATCAGCTTAACCTTCTCCAAAGCATCCTGAACTAGGTCTGTGCCCATCAATCTGGCCTCACCCGGCTCAAACCAACCGACCGGAGATCTGCACCGCCTACCATATAAAGCCTCATACGGTGCCATCTGAATGCTGGACGGATAGCTGTTGTTGTAAACAAACTCCGCCAATGGAAAAAGCTGATCCCAAGACCCTCCAAACTCGATCACACACACACGAAGCATATCTTCAAGAATCTGAGTAGTGTGCTCGGACTGTCCGTCCGTTTGAGGGTGAAATGTTGTACTCAACTCTACCCGAGTACCTAACTCATGTTGAACGGCTCTCCAGAATCGTGATATGAACTGGGTACCTCTATCTGAAATGATGGAAACCGGAATACCATGCAGACAAATAATCTCCCGGATATAGATCCCCGCCAGCTGCTCCGAGGAATAAGTAGTACACATAGGAATAAAGTGAGCGGACTTGGTCAGCCGATCCACAATCACCCAAATAGCATCAAACTTCCTTAACGTCCGTAGGAGCCCAACTACAAAGTCCATGGTGATCCGCTCCCACTTCCCCTCCGGAATCTCTATCCGCTGAAGCAACCCACCCGGTCTCTGGTGCTCATACTTCACCTGCTGACAGTTGAGACACTACGCTACAAATCCAACTATATCATTCTTCATCCGCCTCCACTAATAGTGCTGTCTGAAATCCTGATACATCTTCGCGACACCCGGATGAATGGAATACCGTGAGCTATGGGCCTCTTCTAGAATCAACTCTCGAAGTCCATCGACATTAGGTACACAAATCCAACCCTGCATCCTCAATACCCCATCATCACCAATTGTCACATCCCTAGCATCACCGTGTTGAACCTTGTACTTGAGGACAAGCAAATGAGGGTCATCATACTGCCACTCCCTGATACGATCAAATAAGGAAGACCGAAAAACCACGCAAGCTAGAACCCGACTGGGCTCCGAAAGATCCAATCTCACAAACTGGTTGGCTAAGGACTGAATATCTATCGCCATAGGCCTCTTTGATGCTGGTAAATAAGCCAAACTCACCAAACTCTCTGCCCGGCGACTCAAAGCATCAGCCACCACATTGGCCTTGCCCGGGTGATATAAAATAGTGATATCATAGTCCTTTAGTAACTCCAACCACCTTCTCTGGCGCAAATTTAGATCCTTTTGCTTGAACAAGTGCTGCAAGCTCCGATGATCAGTATAAATCTCACAGGCAACCCCGTATAAATAATGGCGCCAAATCTTCAGGCCGTGAACAATGGCAACTAACTCAAGGTCGTGAACAGGGTAGTTCTTCTCATGTATCTTCAACTGTCTGGACGCGTAGGCAATCACCCTACCATCCTACATCAACACTGCTCCAAGGATAACCCTCGAGGCGTCATAATAGACCGTATAAGACCCCGAACCTATAGGCAATATCAAAATTGGGGCTGTGGTTAAAGATATCTTGAGCTTCTGAAAGCTCTCCTCACACTACTTCGTCCACTGAAACGGAGCACCCTTCTGGGCCAACCTGGTCATAGGGGCTGTAATCGATGAAAACCCCTCCATAAAATGATGGTAGTAACCTGCCAAACCAAGGAAACTGCGGATCTCTATAGCTGAGGATGGTCTGGGCCAACTCTGCACGACCTCTATCTTCTTCGGATCCACCTGAATACCTTCATTCGATACCACGTGGCCTAAGAATGCCACTGATTCCAACCAAAACTCACATTTCGAGAGCTTAGCATATAACTTTTTCTCTCTTAAAGTCTGAAGCACAGTCCTCAGGTGCTGCTCATGATCTTCTCGACTGCGGGAATACACCAGAATATCAACAATAAAAACAATGACGAACGAGTCAAGATACGACCGAAACACACTGCGCATCAAATGCATAAAGGCTGCTGGGGCATTGGTCAGACCAAATGATATAACAAGGAACTCGTAATGGCCATACTGAGTCCTAAAAGCAGTCTTCGGGATATCTGGCTCCCAAATCTTCAACTGATGGTACCCACCCTGAGCGCAAGTCAATCTTAGAAAATACTCATGCGCCCTGAAGTTGGTCAAATAGATCATCAATACGAGGCAAATGATAACGGTTCTTCACTATAACCTTCAATACACATACGCATAGAACCATCCTTTTTCTTCATAAATAAGACAGGAGCACACCAAGGTGATACACTGGGCCGAATAAAACCCTTATCAAGCAATTCCTATAACTCATCCTTCAACTCCTTCAATTCAGGAGGAGCCATACGATACGGAGCGATAGAAATAGGCTGAGTGCCCGACAACAGATCAATGCCAAAATCAATATCTTTATCAGGCGGCATGCCTAGAAGGTCATCTGGAAACACAACGGGAAAATCCCGTACTACTGGAACTGAATCAACTGAAGGGGTATCAATACTGACATCTCTCATATAAGCTAAATACGCGACATCCCTTCTTAACCATACACCGAGCTTTAAGAAAAGAAATAACTCTACTGAGAGTGTGATCTAAAGTACCCCTCCACTCAACACGCGGTACACCTGGCACAGCCAACGTTACGGTTTAGACGTGAAAATCAAGAATAGCATGATGGGGAGACAACCAGTCCATGCCTAAGATAATATCAAAGTCAACCATACCGAGTAATAATAAATCGGCTCTAGTCTCAAAACCACTAAGAGAAACTAAACACGACCGATAAACGCGGTCCACAACGAGAGAATCTCCCACAGAAGTAGAAACATGAATAGGGAAACTCAAAGAATCCCGAGGTACATCCAAATGAGGAGCAAAATAAGAAGACACATAAGAGTAAGTAGAGCCTGGATTGAATAGAACCGATGCATCTCAGTGATAAACCAATATAATACATGTGATGACAGAATCGGAGGCAACAACCTCGGTATGGGCAGAAAGGGCATAGTATCTGGCCTGACCTCCCCCTCTAAGGAGACCTCTACCTCCCCGACCTCCATCTCTAGCTGGCTGAGAAGGTGGGGTAGCAACTAGAGTTGTAACCATAGCCTAAGAACTCTGCGGGATACCGTCCTGTAGTCCCATCTTTACATATCCAGTGAGTCTCTCGGGATACCGTCCCGTAGTCCATCATATATATATATGTTCGAAGGATCTCCCGGGATCTTGTCCCATAGTCTAACTCATAATGCGCAGGGATCTACCGGAATCCCATTTCGTAGTCCCAAATGTAAATACCCAGTACTGGGGAAATCTACCGGGTACATTCCCGTAGTTCCATAAGGCAAATTAAGTCACTTAGACATGCTTTGCTAAGCTAAGAACAAGCTTAATAGTGCAAGAAATAGAAACAGGAAAGGAAACATACTGGTAATTACTTTAGAAAACTGGATTTCCAACAATTAGCACAAGTACGCACTTGTCACCTCACGTACAAGGCATTTCAATTACCAAATATACCAATCCTAAGGGGAAGGTCCCGCACACAAGGTTAGACAAGCCACTTACCTCGAACCGGCTCAAAATCAACCCAACACCACGTCTTTGCCATGAGTACTCGACTCCAAATGGCCCTAATTTATTCAATTAAATTGCATAATGTAAATAACACTTCAAGTAACTGATTCTACAATTAAATGCTAAGCTAATACGCGAAATTATGTAAAATGACCAAAATGCCCCTCGGGCCCACGTCTTGGAGTTGGGTGAAATTTACATTTTTAGAAACATCGTATTTTCATGAGTATATACATAACAAGAACACTGAAATCGGAGTCCAAATGACCCCTCAAATCTTTATTTAAATGCCTCTTAAACTCAAGCCCTAATTACCCATTTTGCCTAAATTTCTCACCACTAATTAGGTCTTTAATCACATAAAAACGAGTTATGAAGTCAAGGATGTTAACTCCAAGTGATTCCCTTTTGTTTTCCTAAAAAATCACTCTCAAAAGCTTCAAACCCGGATGAAAATGGTGAAAGAATCCCTCAAACTCGCGAAGGCAACTATTTAAATGTTCTGCCTAGCAATTTCCGTATTTGTGGCCCTAGGACCGCATCTGCGGTCCTACTTCTGCGGAACACATGTCACATCTGCAACTTTCACTAAATGCCAGAAACCGCATCAACGATTACATTTTCGCAGATTCCGCATCTGCGAAACCTGAAGGAAAGCCAAAATCCGCTTCTGCGGTCCCTTAGCCTCATCAACAGTCCCCAAACCGCAGATGCAAAAATACCAGAAGCAACAAAAATACAGCAGTTGCAACCATTTCTCACACTTCCCGTCAACCATCCGAAATAACCCCGAGGACCCCGGGACCTCAACCAAAAGCACCAACATCACCTAATTCCTCATTCAAACTTGTACCAATCCTTAAAACACTTCAAACAACATCAAAACAACCAAAACACATCGGATTCAAGCTCAAGTTCCTAAAATCTTCCGAATTCCTCTTTCGATCAAAAACCCAAACAAAACACGTACGAATGACTTGAAATTTTGCACACACATCCTAAATGACATAACGGAACTACTGAAACTCTTGGAATTCTATTCCGACCCTTGGATCAATATCTCACTATCGAACCGGAAACTTCCAAAATTCAACTTTCGGCATTTTAAGCCTAAATTAGCTACAGACCTCCAAAACACAATCTGAACACGCTCCTAAACCCAAAATCACCCAACGGAGCTAACAGAACCATTGGATTTCCATTCCGAGGCCGTTTTCACAGTGTTCCGACTACGGTCAACTTTTCAACACTTAAGCTCTCATTTAGAGACTAAGTGTCTCAAGACTCTCCAGAACTCAAAACCGAACATCCTGCCAAATTGAAATAGCAGAAATAAACTTGGGGAAAGCAGTTAATAAGGGATCGGGGCGTTAATTCTTAGGACGACCGGCCGGGTCATCACACCTGTACTTAGGCATATGCCCGGAATCGAATTCCGAGGTCCCAAGCCCGAGAAATGAGTTTTTTAAAGAAAATTGTTTTCTAGAATTATTTATGAGTTTTAGAAATAAAAAATGTTTGAAATTTGATGGTATCGGGCCTATATTCTAGTTTTGGAGCCCGGTACAGTTCTTATATGTGATTTAAGTTAAGTAAGTGAAATATGGTAAGAAACGGACTTGAAATGGCGAGAATTGGACCTTATTTGAGAAAATTAGAAAAATTTGATGTTCTTAAGTGATTTCATGACTTTGATATTAAATTCATAGATATTGATGTTATTATGATGATTTGAATGCACGAGCAAGTTCGTATGATGTTTTTAGGCTGGTGTGCATGTTTGGTTTGGAGCCCCGAGGGCTCGGGTGAGTTTTGGATAGGCCACGAAATGGAATTTTAACTTAGAAATTGCAGGTTTTTCAGCTGGTATGGTCAGGTCTCGCGAATGCGAAGCCTGGCTCGCAAATGCGACAAAGCCTCACAAATGCGAAGATGGTGTTGGGCAGCCTTAGTCGCAAATACGACTGTTCAATCGCAAATGCGATTTCGCATTTGCTCTCTCGCAAATGCGAAGTTGACCAGAAATTTGACTGGGTCGCAAATGCAACATTTCCTTCGCAAATGCGAAAGTGTCAGTTTTCTGAGGGTTTCGCGCAATTGAGACATCTCAGACCTGTAAATTCACACTTAGACGCATTTTTAGCCATTTTTCATATCTTCTCAAAACATAAACTCTCTTGGGCGATTTTTCAAAAAATATTTCTTCTCTAAATAAATTGTAAGTTATTTCTAACTCATTTTCTTCAATCCTTAACATCTTTTCACATGATTTCAACTCAAAATCAAAGGTTTTCATGGGGAAAATTGAGTGTTTTGGGTAGAATCTAGGTTTTTTAATTTTGGGGATTTGGACCTCGATTTGACTTCCGATTTCAAAACAAATTATATATTGGGTTCATCAAGGAATGGGTAATCGGGTTTTGGTTTGACCCTCGGGTTTTGTCCATGTGGGCCCGGGGGCGATTTTTGACTTTTTGGGGAAATCCTTAGAAAACTTATTTTCATGCATTAGAATTGATTCAGTTAGCATTTATTGATGTAATTAAGTAACTTGTGGCTAGATATGAGCTAATTGGTGGTGGAATCAAGAGGTAAAGTGTTAGTTGAGACTTGAATTGTGTTCGTGGCATCGAAGTAAGTGTTTGGTCTAACCTTAGCTTGAGGTATTAGGAGTTGTGTCCTATTTGCTATGTGTTATTTGTTGAGTATGACGTATAGGTATGGTGACGAGTATATATACATTGGTGTCAAGCATGCCCATGAGTCTTATATTGAAATTGTTGTGTTCTTAATAAGTACTACAAATGCCTAAATTGTTGACTTTCTGTGTTGGGCAAGAATTATGAGTATTCCCGTGGAAGTTGCTTATGGTTGAGTATTGGTGCTAGTTGAGGTTTCTTTGTGAAGTTAAAAGTTGGAATAAGTTTGGTTATAGCTGACTCCCTTGCCGGGACGTATTTACTTATATAGTTGGTTCCCTTGCCGGGATAGTGTTGTTTCCTTATTGTTCCCTTGTCAGGACTCTTTTTGTGATTGGTGTTGAATTATATTTGGATTGGTTTGCATGCCGCAACAGTATTATATTTGGATCGGGTTGCATGCCACAACAATATTATATTTGGATCGGGTTGCACGCCGCAACAACATTATAATTGGATCGGGTTGCACGCCGCAACAGTGATAGATGTTACGGATCAGGTTGCACGTTGTAACAATGTTTTTTATGATTTGGATTGGGCTGTGTGCCGCAACAATAAATGATAAAAGTGATTATTGATTTGGTACGACTTTCCTTATTATTTCTGCCGCAAATGTTAGATTGTTCTTCATGCTTTTCTCCTGAGTTACTGTTAGTAGATGATATTCCCCCGCATCATGTCCCCCTCCCATCCTTATTTGTATATTTCTATTTTATTTCCGTGGTATATGATATAACTACACAGGTTTATTTGGTATTCTAGTCCTAGCCTCGTTACTACTTCGCCGGGGTTTGGCCAGACACTTACCAGCACACGGGGTCGGTTATGCTGATACTACACTCTGCACTGTGTGCTGATCTAGGAGCAGAAGCATTCAGACCTTAGCTTGGGTGGCTGCCTTCAGTCCAGTCGGAGATTCCGAGGTAGTCCTGCAAGCGTCCACAAGCCCTGGCGTCTCCCTCTATCCCTTTATTCTATTTCATTTACAGATTTTCGAAACAATGTATTATTTATTTTTAGACCTTATTTGTAGTGATTCTAGACTGTGTATGAAGTGTGACACCAGTTTTGGATAGATTTCTGCTTAAGATGTTGTATTGGATACGTATTCAAATGGTTTATCATTTCTTCCGCTTACTTTAAATTTCCGTTGTTTATAACTATTGATTCACACTTGTTAACGAATTAAAATGGGAAATAAGTAATTTTTGCAAATGGTCGGCTTGCCTAGATTCCACTAGTAGGCGCCATCACGACTCCCAAGGGTGGGAAATCTGGGTCGTGACAAGTTAGTATCAGAGCTCTAGGTTACATGGGTCTCACAATTCACAGACAAGATTAGTAGAGTTTGAGGGATCGGTACGAAGACTTCTGTGTTTATCACCCAAAGGCTACAGAGTTAGGAAAAACTTCACATCTATTCTTTCCTGTCTTGAAGTTTGGTTTCTCAATGCTAATTGAATTTTTATTATGTTCTTTCGCAGATGGCGAGAACACGTGCTTCCTCATCCACTGACCAGCAGCTTGAGCCCCAATAGCAGCTCCCACAAGGGGGAGAGGGAAAGGCCGAGGCCGTGCTAGAGGTTGAGGTAGGGGCAGAGCTCAGCTGAGTGTAGCAGCACCAGCGATAGAGCCTCAGGTTGACTTTGATGATGAGGTTCCGGCCCAGGCATTTCCAGTTGGCCCAGCTTAGGTCCTAGAGGGGTTTATTGCTACCCCAGTACTCCAGGATGGTCTGGTCCGTCTAGTAGGCCTTATGGAGAGTGTCACCTAGGCAGGCTTGCTTCCTGTAGCACCAACCATCTCTCAGGTTGGAGGAGGACCCCAGCCTTTCGCGAACACGGGACCTCCAGTTTCAGACTCTAGCAGCTCAGCCAGTTGGAGTAGTTCAGCTGGGAGTGGTAGCTTAGATCGGTGATAGAGCAGCTATGTCTGCCGATGCTTTGTGGAGATTGGACAGGTTCACCAAGCTCTTCACTACTACTTTCAGCGGTGTATCTTCTGAGGATCCCCAAAATTATCTAGATAGTTTTCATGAGGTTCTCAGGAACATGGGGATAGTGGAGACCAATGGGGTCGACTTTGCTACTTTCTACCTATCTGGATCCGCCAAGACTTGGTGGAGAGATTATTGCTTGGCTAGACCAACCGGATCACCAGCTTTGACTTGGGAGAAATTTACTTAGCTATTTCTGGAGAAGTTTCTCCATATCACTCAGAGAGAGATCTATCGGAGGTAGTTTGAGCGTCTCTAGTAGGGTTCTATGACTGTTACTCAGTACGAGACCAGATTTAGTGACTTGGCTCATCATGATCTTATCATACTCCCCACCGAGAGAGAGAGGGTGAGGAGGTTCATTGAGGGACTCATTCAGCCTATTTGACTTCAGATGGCTAAAGAGATGGGGAGTGAGATTTCTTTTTAGGAGGCGGCCTATGTGGCTAGGAGAGTTGAGATGGCACTGTTGTAAGAGGGGTGGTCAGGGGTCTGACAAGAGTCCTCGTCATTTAGGTAGATTCAATGGTTCCTCGTTTGGAGGCAGGGATTCGTATGGTATGGGCCATCCTCCTAGGCCTTTTCAGTCAGCACTTCAGGTTTCTCACGGCGCTCAGGTGGCCGTGGTTCTCATATGTAGTATTCTGATCAGCAGCCCTACAGTGCACCACCAGCTCCTATCAGTGCACCGCCCGCTCCAGAGTTTTTGGAGTGGTCATTTAGGACGCCAAGGTCAGTCTTAGTATCCTCAACCGCAGCTCTCAAGTGGATGCTTTGAGTGCGGTGAGTATGGTCATATCTGGAGGGCTTGTCCGAGATTAGTGGGTATTCACTCGCAGCAGTAGGGTTCCCGTGCTATGGTTCAGGCACCGAGTGTTCCACAGCCCGATCAGCCAGCTAGAGGTGCTAGAGGTGGAGGTAGAGGTATTAGAGGTGGAGCTCAAACCACTAGAGGTGGAGGCCAGCCAGCAGCAAGCCATCCTAGAGATGTAGTTCAGGGTGGTGGGGCCCATCCCCGATGTTATGCTCTACAAGCCAGGCCTGAGGCTGAGGCTTCCGATGTAGTTATCATATCTACTATTCTGGTTTGTCGCAGATATGCTTCAGTTTTATTTGATCCAGGATCTACATACTCTTATGTGTCATCTTATTTTGCACCATATTTGGTCATGCCTAATGATTCTTTGAGTGCTCCTGTATATGTGTCTACATCGGTGGGTGATTCTATTATGGTAGATTGAGTCCATCGTTCGTGTATAGTTGTGCTTGGGGGGTCTTGAGACTCGTGTAGATTTGTTACTTCTAGACATGGTTTATTTTGATGTCATATTGGGGATGGACTGGTTATCACCTTACCATGCTATCTTGGACTTTCATGTCAAGATTGTGACCTTAGCCTTCCCGGGTTTACCTCATTTAGAGTGGAGAGGGACCCCTGGTCATTCTACCCATAGTGTGTTCTCATATATGAGGGCTCGGCTTATGGTCGAGAAGGGGTGTTTCGCCTATTTGTTCTATGTTCGTGATTCTAGTACTGAGGTTCCTTCTATTGATTCTGTGCCTATTGTTCGTGAGTTTCTTGAGGTATTTCCTTCTGATCTGCCAGGTATGCCACCCGATAGGGATATTAACTTTTGTATTGATCTAGCTCTAGGCACTCATCCTATTTCTATTCCGTCGTATTGTATGGCCCCGCCTGAGTTGAAAGACTTGAAGGAGAAGTTGCAAGACTTGCTTGAAAAAGGTTTTATTTGGCCTAGTGTTTCGCCTTGGGGTGCTCCGGTGTTGTTTGTTAAGAAGAAGGATGGATTGATGCGAATGTGTATAGATTACCAGCAGTTGAACAAGGTTACAATCAAGAATAAGTATCCATTGCCGAGAATCAATGATTTGTTTGATCAGCTTTAGGGTGCCAAGGTATTTTCGAAGATTTACTTGAGATCGGGCTACCATCAGTTAATTATTAGGGCATTCGATGTCCCTAAGACAGCTTTCCGCACTCGGTACGGGCATTATGAGTTCTTGGTGATGTCATTCGGGTTGAAAAATACCCTAGTCGCTTTTATGAATTTGATGAACCGAGTGTTCAGGCCTTACTTGGATTCATTCGTGATAGTCTTCATTGATGACATTTTGATCTATTCCCACAGCCTGGAGGAGCATGAGCAAGATCTGAGAGTGGTTCTTCAGACTTTGAGGGATAGTCAGTTGCATACCAAGTTTTCATAGTGTGAGTTCTGGTTGAGTTCAGTTGCATTCTTGGGTCATATTGTATCAACAGAGGGTATTCAAGTTGATCCGAAGAAGATAGAGGCAGTCAAGAACTAGCCTAAACCCGCATCAGCTACAAAGATCCGGAGTTTCTTGGGTTTGGCAGGCTACTATCGTCGGTTTGTGGAGGGGTTTTCGTCTATTACAGCGTTGATGACCAGGTTGAACCAGAAGGGTGCCCAATTCAGGTGGTCAGACGAGTGTGAGGCGAGCTTTCAGAAGCTCAAGACAACTTTGGCTACGACATCAATGTTGGTTTTGCCTACAGGTTCAGGTCCTTATACGATTTATTGTGATGCATATCGTATTGGACTTGGTGCGGTGTTTATACAGGATGGAAAGGTCATTGCCTATGCTTCACGGTAGTTAAAGATTCATGAGAAGAACTATCCGGTTCATGATTTGGAGTTAGCAACCATTGTTCACGCGTTGAAGATTTGGAGGCATTATCTGTATGGTGTGGCGTGTGAGGTGTTCACGGATCACAGTAGTCTGCAGTATTTGTTCAAGCAGAAGGAGCTAAATTTGAGGCAGAGAAGGTGGTTGGAGCTATTAAAGGTCTATGATATCACCATCTTGTATCATCCGGGAAAGGCCAATGTGGTGGCCGATGCTTTGAGTGGGAAGTCAGCCAGTATGGGCAGTCTTGCTTATATCAGTGAGAGACTGCTTGCTTTGGATGTTCAGGCTTTGGCCAATCAGTTCATGGGGTTGGATGTTTCTGAGCCCAGTCGTGTGTTAGCTTGCATAGTCGCTCATTCTTTATTATTGGATTGTAACCGTGATCAGAAGTATGATGATCCTTATTTGTGTGTCCTTAGAGACACGGTGCAGCATGGAGGTGCCAAGCAGGTCACCTTAGGAGATGATGGAGCTCTAAGATTGCAGGATTGAGTTTGTATGCCTAATGTGGATGGACTCCGAGAGTTGATTTTAGAGGAGGCCCATAGTTCCCGGTACTCTATTCATTCGAGCGCCACTAAGATGTATCAGGATTTGCTGCAGCATTATTGGTAGCAGAGAATGAAGAAGGACATTGTTGCATATGTGACTCGGTGTTTGAACTGTCAGCAGGTTAAGTACGAGCATCAGAGGCTTGGTGGTTTGTTTGTTCTAGAAGATTGAGATTCCTGAGTGGAAGTGGGAGCGTATCACTATGGACTTCGTTGTTGGACTCCCACAGACTTAGAGGAAGTTCGATGCAGTGTGGTCATTGTTGATAAGCTGACCAAGTCAACACATTTCATTCCTGTGGTAGTCACCTATTCTTCCGAGAGGTTAGCTGAGATCTATATCCGGGAGATTGTTCGTCTTCATGATGTGACCGTGTCTATCATTTTGGATTGAGGTACGCAGTTTGCCACACATTTTTGGAGAGCAGTTCAGCGAGAGTTGGGCACACGGGTTGAGTTGAGTACAGTGTTTCATCCTCAAACGGACGGGCAGTCCGAGCGGACCATTCAGATTTTGGAGGATATGCTCCGAGCCTGTGGCATTGACTTTGGAGGATCGTAGGATCAGTTTTTTCGTTTAGCAGAGTTTGCCTACAACAACAGCTACCAGTCGAGTATCCAGATGGCTCCTTATGAGGCTTTGTATGGTAGGCGGTGTTGGTCGCTGGTTGGATGGTTTAAGCTAAGGGAGGCTTGATTGTTGGGTATGGATCTAGTACAGGATGCCTTGGACAAGGTCAGGATCATTCAGGATAGGCTTCGTATAGCTCAGTCCAGGCAAAAGACTTATGTCGACCGTAAGGTTCGTGATTGGCTTTCATAGTCGGTGAGCGGGTATTGCTTCGAGTGTCGCCTATGAAGGGCGTGATGAGATTTGGGAAGAAGGGCAAGCTTAGCCCTAGCTTTATTGGCCCGTTTGAGATTCTTGATCGAGTTGGAGAGGTGACTTACAGACTTGCGTTGCCGCCGAGCTTATCAGCCGTGCATCCAGTGTTTTACGTGTCCATGCTTCAGAAGTATCACGGCGTTCCATCCCACATGTTAGATTTTGTCCACTTGGACAAGGATTTGTCCTATGAGGAGGAGTCGGTAGCTATTCTAGACTGGCAGGTTTGTCAGTTGAGGTCGAAGAGTTTTCCTTCTGTTCGTGTTTAGTGGAGAGGTCAGCCTGCTGAGGCATTGACCTGGGAGTCTGAGTCCGATATGCGGAGCCGTTATTTCCATCTTTTCCCTGACTCAAGTACTTCCTTCTTATGTTCGTTCGAGGACGAACGGTTATTTTAAAGGTGCAAAATGTGATGACCCACTTGTTTTAAAAAAAAATTCTATGTTTCGAGGCCATAAAAACCTCTTTCGATCTCACTTCGATTTGCGTGCGCAGTCCGGGCGCGTAGCCGGAAAGCCATTATGTGAAAATTTGTGAAAAATAATGAATTTTGCCTTTAAAATTAATTTAGTTTACTTCGGTCAACATTTTGGGTAAACGGAACCGGACCCATGATTTGACGGTCCCGGAGGGTCCGTAGAAAAATATGGGACTTGGGCGTACGCCCAGAATCGAATTCCGAGGTTCCAAGCCTGAGAAATAATTTTTTTAAAGAAAATTATTTTCTGAAATTATTTATTAGTTTTGGAAATGAAATGTGTTTGAAATTTGATGGTATCGGGCCCGTATTTTGGTTCCGGAGCCCGGTACAGGTCTTATATGTGATTTAAGTTGAGTCTGTGAAATTTGGTAAGAAACGGACTTGAAATTACGAGAATCGGATCTTATTTGAGAAAATTAGAAAAATTTGATGTTCCTAAGTGATTTCATGATTTTGATACTAAATTCATAGATGTTGATGTTATTATGGTGATTTGAATGCACGAACAAGTCTGTATGATATTTTTAGGCTGGTGTGCATGTTTGGTTTGGAGCCCTGAGGGTTCGGGTGAGTTTTGGATAGGCCATAAAGTGGAATTTTAACTTAGGAATTGCGGGTTTTTCAGCTGGTATGGTCCGGTCTATAGGCTTTGCAAATCCGACAAGCCTCGCAAATGCAAAGATGGACCTGGGCAGCCTTAGTCGCAAATGCAATTTGACATTTGTGAATGGTCTCTCGCAAATGCGAAGATGACCATAAATTTGACTGGGTCACAAATGCGACATTTCCTTCGCAAATGCGAAAGTGTCAGTTTTCCGAGGGGTTCGCAATTGCGACATCTGAGACCTGTAAATTCACACTTAGACTCATTTTCAGCCATTTTTCATATCTTCTCAAAACATAAACTCTCTTGGGCGATTTTCCAAAGAAAATTTCTTCTCCAAATCAATTGCAAGTTATTTTTAACTCGTTTTCTTCAATCCATAACATCAAAAGTTTTCTTGGGGAAAAGTGTGTGTTTTGGGTAGAACCTAGGTTTTTTAATTTTGGGGATTTGGACCTCGATTTGAGGTCCGATATCAAAACAAATAATATATTTGGGTTCGTGGGGGAATAGTTAATCGGGTTTTGGTTTGAACCTCTAGTTTTGACCATGTGGGCCCGGGGGCGATTTTTGACTTTTTGGGAAAAACTTTAGAAAACTTATTTTCATGCATTAGAATTAATTCAGTTAGCATTTATTGATGTAATTAAGTAACTTGTGGCTAGATACGAGCAAATTGGTGGTGGAATCAAGAGGTAAAGAGATAAATGAGACTTGAATTGTGTTTGTGGCATCGAGGTAAGTGTTTGGTCTAACCTTAGCTTGAGGGATTAGGAGTTGTGTCCTATTTGCTATGTGTTATTTGTTGAGTACGACGTATAGTCATGGTGACGAGTATCTATACATTAGGGTCAAGCATGCCCGTGAGTCTTAAATTGAAATCGTTGTGTACTTAATAAGTACTATGAATGCGTAAATTGTTGACTTTCTGTGTTGGACAAGAATTATGAGTATTCCCGTGGAAGTTGCTTGTGGTTGAGTATTGGTGCTAGTTGAGGTTTCTTTCTGAAGTTAAATGTTGGAATAAGTTTGGTTATAGCTGACTCCCTTGCCGGTGTATTTACTTATATAGTCGGTTCCCTTGCCGGGATAGTGTTGTTTCCTTATTGTTCTCTTGTCGGGACTCTTTTTGTGATTTGTGTTGAATTATATTTGGATCGGGTTGTACGCTGCAGCAATATTATATTTGGATCGGGTTGAACGCTGCAACAATATTATATTTGAATCGGGTTGCACGCCGCAACAACATTATAATTGGATCGAGTTGCACGCCGCAACAGTATTATATTTGGATCAGGTTGCACGCCGCAACACTATTAAAGGGTACTCTTCTCTTAAAAGGTTTTGCTGTAGCTGTTGATGGCTTGGTTCTATTAGCTATAGTCTATGCTTGACGAAGAAGAAGAAGAAGAGAAGGGTAAGTGGGAAGACCTTTTCAGCAGAAGGAGAGTTTATTTTTAGGAATAGATAGCGTGATGATGCAGTGAAACATAGAAAGAATCAAAAGTTTGGTCCGTGAGCAAACATGGACATTTTCATTTTCAATTTTTTTAGGCAAACATGGACTTCCATTTTTCTCCCCCAAAAAGTTTCTTCGGGGAAGGAAAAACATGAAAACGAAGATTGTGGAAGATAATTAGGGTTGCTTTTGGTGTTTACAACAAATTGAACCTCCAAAATAACTCTGCTAAACCAAGACTTGCTGAGGATGACTGATATCTAGCCGGAGATAAGAAATTAAATTATCTACAACTTACATATATTATTTATACCCAGTTATATATAACTACAATATCATACAACTTAAATACAATTTTATATAAATTTTATACAATATGTCTTTTGTATATTTTGTATCTGATTTATACATAGTAAAAATAAATTTTATACAACTAATTATATATTATACAATTTATCTACAACTTTCACACATTATTTCTACCCAGTTAAATACAACTACAATAACATACAACTTAAATACAAATTTTATACAATATGTCTTTTGTATATTTTGTATCTGATTTATACATAGCAAAAACAAATTTCATACAACTAATTATATATTATACAACTTATATATAATTTTCGTACATTATTTCTACTCAGTTATATACAACTACAATATAATACCATTTAAATATAATTTTTATACAATGTTGTTCAACTTTCATACAATAGTCAAATCAATAAAAGAAAAATAAATAAACAACAGAATACAATTTTTCTAATATTTCTGCAATATAATGTATGTCATGTCTTCTTCTTCTTCTTCTTCTTCTTCTTCTTCTTCTTCTTCTTCTTCTTCTTCTTCTTCTTCTTCTTCTTCTTCTTCTTCTTCTTCTTCTTCTTCTTCTTCTTCTTCGAGTTTCAATCTGAAATTTAGCCAAAACCAAGTCTAATCTTCACCAAAACCCCTCAAAATTGAGATATAAACTCCAAACCATATTCCCAATTATTTTTAACAACACCCAATCCAAACAAATAATGATTTTTGAAAGCCCAAATTCGAATTCAAAGATTCAATATTTTTTAATGGCTATCAATGGTGGAGTTGTTGCTCTCTTTTCCTTTACTTTATATTACTGAAATTTGGGATTGAGAGATAGAGAGAGACATAGAGAGAATTATCAATTCTTTGCAACAACATCCAATCCAAACAAACAATATCTTTTGAAAACCCAAATTCGAATTCAAAGCTTCAAAGCTTTTTAATGGTTGTCCATGGTGGAGGCATTACAGATTTTCGCTGGTTTTAGAAGAGGAAATAGTGGGTGATTGAAGAGGAAATCGTGGGTGTTGTATGATACGTGGGTGAGGGGGTGAGATTTGGAGAGATAAACTTGGGGGAGTGAGAATATATGGTAGAGTTAAATTAGGAGACTAATTAATACCTTTAAAACTCCTAAAATGTACATAAATGGTAATTAGGTATATAAAAGGTAATTATATTAAAAGTTAAGTATGGAGGGTAATATAGTTTATTATATGACATAGGAATGTAAAAATCACTTTACTATATGTATGTAAGGGACCATGTAAAGAGTTTTGCAGTCCGTAATTACACTATAACTATCTTGTTAGCTTGCCAACTAAAAGGGTTTGCTCTTCCAAATATAATTAATCAAACAATCTGTAATGACCCGACTGGTTATTTTGCTTTCTAGATCCCCGTTCCCCTAAATAAGACTTTCCGTACTTGCTTTTACTGATTTATGACTTGCGGGGATGGTTGGTTCGGGATTTGGAAAACTTTGGATTGAAATCCGAACACTTGGTTCCTTAAGGTTGATTTAAAAGGCCAAGTTTGATTTCGGTCAATATTTTGAGTAAACGACCTCGAAATCGGGATTCGAAGGTTCCAACAGGTCGTATGATGAATTCTGACTTGGGCGTATGCTCGGATCAGGATTTGGGTAACCCAGGAGCGTTTTGGCACCTAATAGTGAAAGTTGGTTCTTGAAGGTTTTTAGAAGCTCTTTAAATTTGGTTTGGAGCGGATTTTTGTGATATCGAGGTCCGAATGGAATTTCGAGACCGAGAATAATTTTGTAATATAATTTAAGACTTGCACACAAAATTTAATGTCATTCTGAGTAGTATAAGTACGTTTCGGCGCATTGGAAGTAGATTGAAGAACTTGATATTCATAAGTTTGATACAATTGGTTTTAGGGTGTGATTCTTAGTTTTAATATTTTTCGGGTGGGGCCCCAAAGGCCCCGAATGTCAATCGGACGAGGATCTGACTAAGTTGAAAATTTGAGCAAGAGCTGAAGCTCCAACTGCAGGTGCGAGCTCGCAGGTGCGATTAGAGCCTCGCAGATGCGACCCAAGGAGAGGAGCCCTGGTTCCGCAGATGCGGCTCTTTTTCTGCAGAAGCCAACCGCAGAAACGGGTATCCATCCGCAGGTACGGCCCCAGCCAGCCCAGCCCAACTCTGCAGAAGCGGACCCTCATTCGTAGAAGCAGGACTGCAGGTGCGAAAATCGCTGGGGCAGTGCACTTCATTAAATACGAGAGTTACGAATTTTTCTCCATTCTTTACACATTTGGGCGATTGGGGAGCTCTTAAAGAGGGGATTTCAACTCTAGGTGAGTAAATTCTACACAATGTGAGTTAAATACATAGCTTATGGGTAGATTATAATATGTAAATTAGTGAAAATCAAGGATTTAGGTTAAAACCTAGGGTTTTGCTAAAAATGAGATTTAACCACGAAATTTGTTATGGAATTTAGTAGAAATCATATATTTATATTCCTATTATGGATAACAACTTCCTTCAAATATTTCTAGACTCCGAGCATGTGGGCCCGAGGGTGAATTTTAGGAATCTTGCAATTTAGGTTGGATAATCACTTAAATGGTGGAATTGTGAACTTTTGAGCATAGATTGATTAATTTATGTAATGTTTGACTAGTTTCGAGTCGTTCGGCGTCAAATTTTGAGATTTGGGCGCGTTCTTGAATTGGAAAGTAGGCTTAAGACGAGATAAGTCTCTTTTCTAACTTTGTAAGAAGGAATTAACCCCACAGGTGAATTAAATACATGTTTGAACCTATTTGTGTGGGTTACGTACATACGAGGTGACGAGAGTCCATACTTAGCTACTAGTATGCTATTGTCTGGGTAGTTTAGGATCCGTATCATGCTATAATTAAAATGTTGTGCCCTTACTTGCTAAAATAATCACTTAAACCATGTTAGAAATTTATAAAGGAATTGTATGAGGATCAACTCACTTACTTGAAGGTTTGTATGAAATACTTGACTACAAATGAGAAATTTGTGTTTTCTTAAAAATAAATTTATTGTGGATCAGGATGAGTGCCTCGGTAGTAAATAGATGTATTTTTGGTTTGCGCTGTTTAACCCTCCGACAATGCACATTTTAATACTATGTTGGACCCGTCCGTACGGCCTCGGCATAAAAATGCATGTTAATTTTGTGGTTTGCGCCGTTTAACCCTCCGACAGTGCACATTTTAATACTATATTGGACTGGATCGTACGACATCGGCATAAATGTGCATGTTAATTACTTGGAATTCTCTGTGATTTATACTGCTTAAATGCCTTGGAATGTAAGTGGTTAAATGATATGACTGAAATTTGAAATTTTATTTATGAAAGAAGAACTTATCACATCTTGCTGTTAAACTGTCAATATTATTCATGCTATTCATGCTTAGCGTAACAATTCATCTCTCATATTATTTGACCCTAGTAAGTGTCAAGTCGAATTCTCGTCTCTACTTCTTCGAGATTAGACAAGATACTTACTGGGTACATATTGTTTATGTACTCATACTACACTTTTGTACTTAATTGTACAGGATCTGAGGCAGGTACATCTGGCTATCAGTCTGGTGCGCATCCCTGAGTATAGTTCGAGACTTCACGGTGAGCTGCCCCCTTTCGAGCCGTTCAGTAGCATGCCAGATGTTTCTCTTTTGTTTATTCCTGTCTATTCTATTTCAGACAGTAGGATAGTCATCTATTGTATATTCTGCTAGTTGCCCACACACTTGTGACACTAGATCTTGGCACATATTAGTAGACTTGAATTTTTGGGTTATATTTCTATGGTCATGATTTCTTTTAGTGGTTTCATTTTGCTTACTTTAAAAATCTGTTATTTATCAAATACTTTGACTTTAAGTAAGTTAGATGTTGGAGCTGTTTAACAAAAATGGGAATTCACTAGTTGATCGGTGTTGTCTTGCCTAACAACGGTGTTAGGCGCCGTTACGACCTATAATGAAATTTGGATCGTGACAACATGGTATCAGAGCACTAGGTTCACGTAGGTATTACAAGTCATGGGCAGACCTAATAGAGTCTTGCGGATCGGTACAGAGATGTTTGTACTTATCTTCAAGAGGCTATAGGGTGTTAGGAAACTATTCTTTATTCATCTTCTTTCGTGCAGTTGATGGTTGTTGATACCCAATTTTTCCTTCGTGCAGTTGATGGTTGTTGATACCCAATTTTTCCTTATATGTATATATATACTTTCAAAATAGCAAATATGCAGTTGCAAGCATGCATAAGCATTTTTATAATTTTTCTATAATTTTTAAAAATCTCTAAATTGGTTTATTTCTTCCCTTTTTATTTATAAAATTTTCAATAATTATTCTTCAAATTATTTTTGTGGTGATTTAGTCATCTAAATTCTTTATTTATGCCAAAATATTATTTAAATATTTTTAGTGCATTTTTTATAATTGCATTTATATTTTAAAGCTAAATTGTATATCTTTACAATAATGGACCTACTAATGCACAATTATATTATTGATGCATAAAATGGTTTTTTATATTTTTAAAATGATAGACAACTATTTTAAATCACTTTAGTATACGAAAATATTTTTCGGAATCATCTATTATTTTTATAAATTATATAGGATTAAAAATGACTATTTAAAACCTAGCCTATTTTTATTTCAATTTCAGCCTTAATTCTAACCCAATACCTAGCCCAACTTTTAAAGCTAAAACCTACCCAGGCCCAATACCCATCCGCCTGACCCGATCTGTCCCCAAAAAATCCTTTAATCTCTGTTGTTGATCATAGAGATCAACGGCCACAAACAACTATTCCTAAAATAAATCCAAAAGACCCCCCAAACCCTATCATTTCTATACTACCCGCTGCCCTAAAACCCCCCCTCTTTTCTCAAATGCTCTCAACCTAACCCTAACCAAATCTCACTGACCCTCATCTATGGCTATCTTTGGTGGCTTCTCACTACCTCCCAGGCCTCCAATGGCCTCCCTCACGTTACTGTTTCCATCTCCATGGCCCTCAAAGGGACCAGATCTTGTTGACTTGCATCTATGGTTCCTCTCTCGCTTGTTTCGGGCCATTCCAATATGATTCCGAGTAAGATCGTCCTATATTGACTACGCTCTATGGGTTTTCAGTATGTTTCTTCACCTCTGTGCCGTTCTCTTTGAAACCCTAAATTTCTTTTTCTGAACGTCTTAGATCTATACAGATCTGAGAAGATCTAGACTTGTTTCATATGAGTTTTACAATAACCTTAAGATTCTTTACAAAAATCGTATTATTTTAAGTGATTTTCATCTTTTTCTAAACTAGGGTTTCCGAAATTTCTTTTGACAAAATGTTTGATAACATTTTGTGTTTAATTTTCTGCTTCTCATATATTTTGACTGATTTTTATAAGTCTGCTACAACCTTATCCCGTTTGTACCGAAAGCCCTAATACTTTTGATGTTCTTCATCTGGTTTCTGAGTACTAGTATGTCAACTGTGTTCTTGCTTTGGGTTCTTATGATTTCTCATGATTTTCTTAATATGCTTCCACTGAATCTCGAAGTTCAATCCTTTCACTGATTCTATATGCTTGTGTTCATCCTGACCATTCAGGTCAAGACCTGTACTTTTCTCATTGAATCAGTATCGTTTAACCTTTGTTAAAGTTATGTGTTAATTTCTGACTATTCATGTCTTGCTTTGTTTTATATGCTAAAATTGCTGACTCTTTCATGACTTTCTCCTTGATTGAACCCATGATTATTCTGAATTCTTTATTTCCTGGTTTAATTTGAACAATTTCCCTTAAACTTTCGATTCTTACTCAATTTGATTGTATTGTCTGCCTTAATTATATTTCCTTGCCTTGTTTGTGTTTTTGTCGATTCTTACTGTTTTGTTTCCTTAATTAAAATAGTTGTTCATTTACCCCTAATTACCTACACTATACCAAACCTTACTTGATTCTTTTCCTTAAATACTTAGCATGCTTTATCGTTAATTTAATTGTCCCTTGATTAAGGGAAAGACTGGCTGATTTACATGTGACTTCCTCGATTTACTACTTAATTGATCTCTTACCTTATTTAATAAGCTTTTGATTACTATATAAACCCACCCCTCTTATTTTATGTTCAAGACAACGAATACTAGCCCATCTACACTATTATACTCTCAAAAGCTCTCCACTCTCTTCTGTTCCTTGCAATTCTTTTTAGTTTAGCCAGCTGTAAGCCAAGGCTGGCTACTGGCATCATCTCTACTCTGTATTCTATATACTCTCCTAAACTGGTATGTTCTAATTTAATTCACATTCCAAACTATGTGTTTCCTTTGTCGCTACAGTTTATCAATTTGTGATTTCCAGTTCTATGTGCTATTCTACTTAATACGCAATCAGCATGCCTAGATTACTATATCACAAAGCATGTTTAATCTTATTCTATTAAAGGCTATAGCTATTATACTATTTGGCATACCAATCCTGCTTTGAATAATTGGTTCACCAGAATGTCCCAAGTTGCATTGTGTGTTTATACCCAGCATGACCAAATCCTGCTTGTTCTGTATATAATTAGTATTTTCTAAATACCTTGAATGTTTCATGAAGTGTTTGTCTAGTCTAGTTTGTTCTATTTCACTAATGAGATCCTATCTGTGTCTTAAGCCTATGTGTTCTCAACTTAACTCTGCAATAACAATCTATGAGTTTGTTTGCCATCATTAAGGTGCATTCTAAGTGTTCCCCCTACCCTTTTCCCTTGGATGAAGTCTGTGTGTTCTATGACTTGCCCTCTGATTTTTTAAAAGATGTTCTTCATGTTTTCTCAAACTATTTCTACTCTAACTATGTTATGATTTTCATAAAGTTCTTCCTATTACTAAAACCTTATTTCTATTGTTTACCAAACTCTTTCAAAGTCACCATGCACTCTCACATTACTCCTAGAATATTAGGTTCTCCTCCTCTGACTTATGTACTGCCTTGAGATCTTGGAAATCTCTCTGAACTCTGGCATATCAGAGCTGGCTTTCCACATTTCACCTAAATCAGTTATGGTTTGAGAAGGTCTAGGTGTGAGCACTGCCCGGAATTCTTGAGGTCCTTAGGGAACTCTGACACACCTAGATACGAAATTGTCTACGAGACTTTGGCATTTGAGGCTATTGGAGGCTTGGGAAGTCATTTGGGCCTGCTTCAGGCTCCCTATAGTTAACTTCTTCTTTTTTCTTTAATAGTTTATGTAATTTATCAGCTGGTCTGTAATAATTGTTTGTAAACAACATTAGGTTGATTAGTGAAAAAGGGTGGGTAGTTGCATATCTGTTGGGTATATCGGGTAGATGCCATGCCTATAGGATTGTGTTAATGAATTTTCTATGTTTTCTTTACTTCCACAATATTAGAAACCATGCCTATGTGATCTAAATGACTTTAATAATAGAAATCATGTCTATAGGGTTAAAATCAGCCTTATAATTAGATATCATGCCTATAGTGTGTAAAGTAATTGAAGTTCAGTTTTTGTTACAACATGTATTCACATTCGTCTTCTTAGATATCATGTCTATAAGTTCAAGAGTCAGCTTTAATAACTAGATACCATGCCTATAGGGATTTAAATTATCTCTAATAGAAATCATGCCTATAGAAGTTAAAATCAGTTTAGTTACACAAATCAGTTTAATTCATGTTAGTTCATTCTAAATTGGTTTATTCAATTGTCTGCTTTTTTAAATGAGTTTTCAAACACTGCCTTAATTTAATACTGCTAGAAAACATGTCTATAGGATCTCAAGTTGTCCGTTTGAAAAACTGTTCACTGTTTTACTACATTCCCAATCAATGTAGATATCATGCTCTTAGGATGCCACTGTTATGCGTTTAGGCAAGCCTCTAGGGCGATTTGAATTCTGCAACTATGAAACTGTGCTTTGTTAGTTTAAAACTGTTCAAATTTAATAGGTCTAAATCAGTAGGCAAGCTAAATAGGATTTTGATAGTTTGTCCTAATTCAATACTGTATAATCCCTGCTTACCTAGATATCATGTTCTAAGATTTTCCCTTAAATACCCGACTGTTATTTGAAGACGTGCATTTACTTGTTATATTTGTGGAGGTGACTGTGAGCCTGTAATTTGTTCTCTTCAAATGCAGTTCTAATTGTTCTTGATTGACGTCTAGACTTTTATCCTTTAAAACCTTAGAAAGGTCTAGAACTGTCCAAAAGTAGAGGTCCTAAAATATCTCCAGGGCCACAAGGAAGGGGCGAGTAGTGCACGCATAGGACATCTGTCAAGGTTATTAGAACGCTTTAGGCTATTACCAAGGGGAGGGAATTGGGTAGTAAGGATATGATGACTACGCGCTAATTTCACGTGTAGCCCCTCATTGAGGAGTGATTATTGGGTATTGCATGGGGTGATCCTGTAGGCTAACTAACCTAGCACCCTTCTTTCAAATTCCCGGTGCTTAAACTTTACCTTCTCTATATGTATACAACTTGTTTAAGTCTTCCTTGATCATATATGCATTTATATGGGGAAAGCTACTTTATTTGCAAATACTTGCTTGCTTGTTAATTGACTAATTCATATAGTTTAAGTTCAGCCGGGACCCACCGTTGTGGACCGCGAGGGGTGCCTAACACCTTTCCCTCAAGGTTATTTCGAGCCCTTACCCTAAATCTCTGGTACTGCAAATTAGTCTAAGAGTTAATCACTCTAGGTGCCCTAACGCACCATAATCCGTTAGGTGGCGACTCTTCAAAAACCCAAATTTCCAAAAGGAAATGAGTTATAACCCCCATGAATGTCGAAACCCGGACTTCTATCCCCCGGATGGAAAAAAGGGGGCGCGACAGCATGGCGACTCTACTGGGGATATTTTAGGCTTTTACCATAACGAACTTATCTTTTGTAAATTAGTCCAAGCATGCTTTATCCTGTACCCTTTCCCCTTATTTGGATTTAACTGTCTATTTTGTTTTAGGCATTTATGATTCTTTTTTTCCTGAAACTGACTTGTCTCTTTATTTTCTTTTTCGTAACTGTCTTTCAATTATTTAAATATTTTTCCTACGTGCAAATACTTGACTACATGATATTTATTACTGCATAAATCATGCTCCGCATCATATTTCACTCGTGCATATTAAATCCTATAGCAACGCTTGATGAGTGGTTGCACGCTTCCTATTTATTACCCTTAAATTCGGAAAGGCTTATTTGCGGTAAAACTAGTCGATCAGCGGTGTAGTCGACGATTCCGTGCTTACCCTCTCAAGTTGTCTGCTTGAGGGTACCAGTCTAGACCCCCATAGTAACCTTACTCTGATTATAATTGTGCATGCATCATTGTCAAACCTAGTTGGATTGATATGTTGTCCACATAATAATCCTTTAAGACAAGCCTTAACCAAAAGTGCATCGGGGTTTCTATAATCCTGTCGTGCCCCCTTTTTTACTCTGTGGAGAAAGTCCGGGTTTTGACATTCATGAGGTGTAATGACTCATTTCCTTTTGGGAATTGGTTATTTGAAGAATCGCCACCTAACGGATTATGATGCGTTAGGGTCACCTAGAGTGATGAACTCTTGAGTTGGTTTGCATTACCAGAGATTAGGGTAAGGGCTCGAAGTAACATCGAGGGAAAGTTGTTAGGCACCCCTCTTAGTCCACAACTGTGAGTCCTAGCCGAACTTATATTTACAAATTAGTCCATATAAATAGTTGAATCAAATGAGTTACAAGTAAAGCACGTTGGATAGTTCAAGTAGTAAGATAAAAGTTTGAACAAGTTGTAAAAGACGAAGATTTTTAAATAGAGAAAGATCTGGTAAAGAGGGGTCCTAGGTTGTTTGTCCTATAGGATCACCCCACGCAATGTCCGGTAAACACTCCTCGATGAGGGGCTACACGTGATATTAGCGTAGTCATCATATCCCATGTCTACCCATCCCATCACCTTATTGGTCATGCAAAGCGAGTGTTTGGTCACTGATACCTATTGCGTGCTGCTACACGTCCCTTCTTAACAATCCTGAAGGGAATTAGGACCTCTACCCATAGGTAGTTCTAGACGTACACCTGAGGTTTAGAAAGGTGAAAACTCTAAGGCTACAGTCAAAAAACTTAAGACTTTCACATAATGGGAGCAATTAAGAGGCTCACAGTTTCCTCCTCAAACAAGCATACAAGCATCACGACTCAAACACAGTTAAGGTCCTTATTAATCAAAGTCCTAAAGCAGGATCTCTAAGTGACTATGCAGAAATAGACCAAACCTTTTATACCCAGAAGTTATAAACTAGTAGTTGCCTAGGGATTCCTTTTTTAAAAGCTTATTAGAATCAGAAAACGTTAAGTGACAGAAATAGTTTTCAGAGAAATACAGTTTTGAAAACGCCCTAAGGCTTGCCTATATGCAGTAGACTGTGTTTATGTTAATGCATAAACAAACAGGTTTTTTGAAATTAATACCTATATGCATGATATCTAATGTGATTGAGACAATTTTGAAAAGAACTGGTTTCAAGAAATATTGACACTTAATAAGACCAGTTTTAATAAGTAAACTAGGCGAAATGAAATTGATTTATTAGGCTAATTAGATTATCAGACATAATTGCGAATAGAAATCCCTATAGGCATGGTATCTAGGCGTATTACTGGTTTTAGTCAATTTGTAGAAACATATAGAAAGAGTTATTAGAACTGAATCGGAATTAAGTCCTATAGGCATGACATCTACTAATTTAAGACATAATGGTTTGGAACATAGAAACATGGTTTCTAACATGACAAATGCAGAATCTTATGAACATGGTTTCTATCTGATGCAAAAGAAATTGGAAATGAGATCATATAGGTATGATTTCTATTAGGCAAAAGCAATTAGATTCACAAGAGCAAACCTATGAGCATGTTTTCTACTGAGTAAGGCAGTCGGATTTGAAAAGGAGGATCCTAAGAGCAGGATTTCTACCTATATTACCCCATAAAGTATACATCTACCCACCCTTTTACTAAATACCCCAAATATCTGTTTACAAATTAGTACAGGCCAATAAATGAATTACATAAGTATAAATAAAAATCAAGAAGCTATTCTATAGGGAGCCTGCAATCAGGCCCAAGTTTCCCAAAGCCTCCAATGGTCTCACAATCCTCATTTCCATAGGCAAATCAGAGTCTAGGTGCATCAAAGTTCCCTAAGGGTCTCAAGGATCCCGTGCAATGCTTACATCTAGACTTAGCAACCATGTATTGACCAATGCAGTATGGAAAGGCCAGCCTCAGTATGCCAGAGTTTAGAGGGCTCTCAAGAGGATCCCAAGGCAATACACATAGTAGAGGGGGCAGAACTTATTAACTAAGAGTGAAATTAAAGTGAATGACACAAGTTGAAAGAGGTTTATTAAAGACTGGATTTAAAAGTCTGTTTTGAAAGTCATTAGTAAAGCAAGAGAGGTTGTTTGAAAAGAGGTTGGAGTGGTAAACAAAGTCAGGCACTTTAGGATAGGGTCACACATAGAATCCAAATGAATTTAATAGCCACACAGGGGTCAAGGGGTTAGGGGATACACAGACATTTGACTGCTAACACATAACCCCATCAAGGGTCTTAGGACTGGTTTGGACATGCTCAGAAATAGTTGACACTGGCATAATCACAAACCAGTCAGGGAGAACATAAACACATAGAGAGGGATATGGATTTGGGATTCATAAGATGGTAAATAAAAGACAATTGACAAGGCATGCTTTGAAACACACATAAGGGAATACATTAATCTAAAGGGAAGGGGAGACATAGTAGCATGCTAGTAATGTAATTCAACTACAAGTTTTACAACATAACCACAAGTAGAAGTAGACTGGAAATAAGAGAAATTGAAGCAATAAGAGAAGCATGTTTTTGTTGAGGCTTTAAATTTAAAATAGGACATACCAGTGAAGAGAGAAGTAAGAAGAATGAAAGAACAAGAGAGCACAGATGATTTGTCTTGTCTTGCAGCCGGTTAATAGCAGCAAATAGCACAGGAGAGAGGGGAGAGCAGAGATTTTTTAGTAAGAGAGGTAGTTTTGAAAACTAAGTGTGCGTGTCTGTTAATGAAAGACTTAAGGTATTTATAATTGAAAATAGGTATTGAAATAAGGTAAGAATTATAGTAACATAATAATTGAAGAACTCAGAATCAATCAATTAGAGTATCAAGGAAGTACTCCCTTAAGTTAAGGGAACAAAATCAAACGGGAAGATTCAGTATCATATAAGGCAAGAAGAAAAAATCAGTGCATGACTAAATAAGGAAGGAGTCAAGGTTCAGTAAGCATAGAGTAGTCGATTAGGACTAAATTCATAAAGCCTAAATTAAGGACACGACTCAGTAAAAACAAAGCATCAAAGCAAATAAGGTAATAAAATCAGTCAGCTTAAACAGACGAGTAGAATTTTAGGGTTTTGAAAGAAAATCTTGCAATCAAGCCATCAATTAAGGAAATCAGAATTAAATCAAGATAGGGTCATGATTCTATTTTGCAACATATAAATAGAGAAGATTAGACAGACGTAGAAAACAGGCAGGGTTAGCCATATTGACAGAAAGAAGTAAGAGATGAATAAACAAATGAGCAAAGTCATATAGAAGTGACATAAGTAGGCTAACGATTCAGTAAAACACATTCAAAGCATGGTGACCACAAAAGATTAACAAGAATCAAGTAAACAAGCTAACACGCAGAAGCAAAGCAAAGAAAAACTTAGAAATTAGGGCTTTTGACATAGGCGAATTAAAAAGCAGTAAGAACATAAGATCGGTCAAAAATAAGCAAGGAAAGAGGTTTAGTCATAAAGAAAATCGATCAAAACAAGTGTAGAAAGGACTCCGAGGAACCCTAATTTTTAAAGAAAGCAAAATCGGTTTAAAGTTGAGGATCTTTCAGAAAAAATCGAGAATAGTGCAAAGCATAGAAAGAAACAGACTCAAAGCATAAAAATAGCACAGATCTGAGAGATTCAGACGAGAGTTAGGGTTTCAAAGGAAACCCAAATAGAAATCGAAAGAACTTGTCGTAAACTTCATCGATCGTGACAAATAAGATGTGATTTTTCCCAAAATCACACCGGAGAACCCATGAGTAATAGAAATAGAAACAGAAACCCTAGATCCAAATTGGCATGTCCCAGGATCCTTTAATTCCTAAGAGATGATGAGCAAGGCGGTGGAGTGACCATTGGAGGCTTGGGGTTGAGAGGTAGTCGCCAGAGATGATTGGAGAAGGATGCGGCAGTTGAAAAGCGATTAGGGTTAGGTTGAGAGAAAAGAGGGAGATGAGAGCATATGAAGGCAGCGGATTGGAAAAGTGATTAGGGTTGGGGGTTTGATTAGAGTTAAAAAAGGAAGGGCTTGTTTGGACCGTTGATCTGGGAGATCAACGGTCAGGATTCAACTGGGTAGGTGGGTTTCGGGTTTGGGTAGGGGTTTGTAGGATATGGGTCGGGTTATTTAATAGGAAATTGGTTGGGGATTTGGTCCGATTTGGGCTACAATTGAAAGCCAAATCTGGCTATTATTTCGATAGGCAGTTTTTCCCTATTTTAATTTATAAAAATAATAGATAATTTCTAGAAAATAATTTTAGGTGCCAAAATGCTTTAAAATACATAATTAATATTTTAAAAATCTAGGGACCAATTTTATGCATATAAAATATAATTATATCTTAAAATGGGCTAACATTGCAATTATATGCAATTTAGCTTAAAAAAAATACTAAATGTAATTATAAAATGCATAAAAATTAATTAGTTATATTTTGGAATAAGTATAGAAATGAAATAAATGAATTATCATAACAATAATTTGGGAAATTATTATTGGGGATTTTATGAATAAAAGGGGAGAAAATAAAATCAATTTAAACCCTTAAAATTGTGGAAAAAATAATAAAACCTTGTGCATGCTTATATGCATATATATGCTATTTGAAGGCATTTATGCATATTAAAAATATATAGGGAAAAATTGGGTATCAACAATCCCAACGGACACAACCACGTTTTGTGCATTAATTTGGAAAACTAAATGCCAATATGCTAATTATGAATGCATAAATAGTCGAGTCTTGTAGTGGAGAAGGGCCTAACACTTTTGTTTTGCAGAAAATGAGGCACGAGGTCCCCAAATTCGGTATGGTTAGCAACATTCCACCACTGCTGCTGGATTGGGTGGAGGACCTTTCCTCAAGTGACAAGAAACATGTAAGAAAGTACATGCGAAACTTGCCTTCCCCGCTGGACATTGAGCCAAACAACAAGTTGATCGAGGCTGCTACTTTGTTCTGGGACATTGAAAGGTCTGTGTTCCATTTTAGCGACATAGAAATGACACCACTTCTAGAAGAAATTGGAGGGCTTGCGGGATTGACTTGGGATAGTCCCAGGTTATTGGTGCTGGAGAACCATACTGGTAAAGGGGTTTTAAAAATGATGGGGCTGAAGAAAAATGCTGACTTGGTATGCCTGAAGGAATCTTACATACCCTTCGAATATCTGTATAAGAGGCATGGCCATAGCAAGTCCTACCATAACTACCATGATGAGCTCTCTCTCACTTCTCTAGGCCACATCCACCGCAGAGTGTTCGTGTTCATTGTATGTTTCTTAGGCATAATAGTATTCCCAATGAAGAGGGAGAGAATCTATACTAGGTTGGCCATGGTCGCAAAACTTTGATGGAAGTGATCAATGGACAGACATACACTATAGTTCCCATGATCATAGCCGACATCTACTGGGCTCTGGAGCGCTGTCAAAGAGGGGTCAAGCATTTCGAGGGTTGTAACTTATTGCTGCAGTTGTGGTTGTTAGAACATTTTCAAAAGGGTCACTATCGCCAAGAATTTCCATGAAGGGCTTGGAACGACCATATTGCCTTCCATCACCCCAAGCAGTTAACTTACATTCCAGACAGGTTTGCTCAGCCAGAAAGTACCAAAGAATGGGTAGAGTTCTTCGACAATTTGATCGAGGAACAGGTGCAATGGATGTTTGAGTGGTTCCCAACAGACGAATGCATCATCAGATCTAGGGACGCTCCACACCTGGTGCTGATTGGGTTAAGAGAGATATACCCTTATGTCCCTATCCGAGTTATGAGGCAAGGAGGCAGGAAACAGGTTGTACCAAGGGTTGCCAAGATGAGTCATTTTAGGGCAGACTTTCAAGACAATGGCGTCCCTTACAAGTGCCAAGCTCAGTATATGTGGCACTGCAAAATCATTCTGGAAAAGAACACCGTTGAGCCAGACAGGTATCATATGGGGTGTGAACCTCTTTACCCGGCATGGTTAGAGGACAATCTAAAAGGAATGGTGATGCCAGGAGCCGATCGAGGGAATAGAATCATAGATAAAGAAGTTGAAGCTCAAGTCAAATACAATAGGCTGTGCAAGACGGTCCACAACTCTGAGAATGGGCACCGAGAAATACATAAGAGGAAAGTGAGATTGATCTAAGAATGGAAAGAAATGACAGTCACTTCCAATAGGAAATTGGAATATCTGGAGCGAGGAATAGTGGAGCTGGAAGGTAAAGTCATAAAGAGGATCGAGGATTGCCAGAACGATGAAGGAACTGAAGGAGGACATCTAGCCAGAGCCTACATGTTGTTGGGTCTGCGCGAGCTGGGGGACCTGTATGATGGAGTTAGGAAGATTAAAGCTGGGGAAGGTCCTTCTAGGACCAAGTAGTCTAGATTTATTTGCTTTCCTAAAATGTAATAAGGCCAAGTGCCAATTGTGACTTGCTTTCTTTTTATTATCTTAGTGTCGTTTTGGAATTCGTCTATTTCATATTATGAAATGAAGTATTTACTGGCATCTAAAGTTTTCCAAATCTACTTGTCGCTAGGCCTACCTCGGGCACAACGAGGCTCCCAAATTAGGACACGAATTTATATTTTTACAATATGTGTTTAAATACTGCAAACATTTTAGAATCCTCACTAACTTGTTACCTTTTTGCTTTCTTTATTTTGATTTTTCCCATCCTCTTAGGTTGGTTCACTCATACTAGCCTCACCAGCGTATCATACCAGATCTAGAGGCCCTCCACCTCCTCCTCCTCCAAGCAATACAAAAGGCAGAGGAAAAGCAAAAATGGACGATTTAAGTGGTATGTTGAGAACACAGAAACTTCAGATGGACGGATTACTCCAGCACCAAACGACCTAGTCTTGACATTGGAACAAAAGATACTGGAACTACAAGGAGTACTTGAGCAGGTTCGCAACTTGACAAACTTGTCACTCACCCTGAATATTCCCTACATCAACCAACAGAACACAAAGAACCCATCACCTCCCCAGAACACACAAAACCAACATCCACAAAATCCTTCCGCACCAAATTAATACACAACTCCACCCCAAAATCTCAATCAATTACCAATACCAACTCCGCCGCAACATCACCACCAACCAATTCAATACCCACCAACCACCACTTACCATACTCCCCAAAACACACCACAACCCATTCCTGATCCTCAAAACTCCACCAATAACCATCATTACAACCAAGTCCCTGACATCCATCAAAGCAACCCTATATATGTAGAAACTGTGCCTCACTCTATCCAACCAATCGCCTATACACCAGTATCCTCCGAGAAGGACCTGCTCATTAATAACATGGCTGAAGAACTCAAGAAGTTGACAAGCCGAGTTCAGGGTGTCGAAGGTGACAAAGGAATAAAAGGTTTGAACTATGAAGACCTATGCATACAGCCAGTTGTAGAATTGCCAGAGGGGTACAAACCTCACAAGTTCGAGATGTTCGATGGTATAGGTGATCCCAGGGTTCATCTGAGAACCTACTATGACAAGCTTGTCGGGGTTGGGAAAGAAGAAAAGATCCGAATGAAACTCTTTATGAGGAGTCTTACTGGGGATGCTTTGTCTTGGTACATCAGCCAAGATCCTAAGAAATGGTCCAACTGGGTGACTATGGCATCAGATTTCATAGACTGGTTCAGGTTTAATACAGAGAATGCACCAGATGTTTTCTACATTCAGAATCTTAAGAAGAAACCTGCTGAGACTTTTCGCGAGTATGCTACTCATTGGAGGTCGGAAGCGGCCAAGGTCAGGCCATCTTTGGACGAGGAACATATGAACAAGTTCTTCATCAGAGCACAGGATCCACAATATTCTGAAAGGTTTATGGTTATCGAAAATCATAAATTCTCTGATATCATTAAACTTGGAGAAAGAATTGAAGAAGGAATCAAGAGCAGGATGTAACGAATTTTGAGGCACTGCAAGCCACAAATAAGGCATTACAATCAGGTGGCACATCGAAGAAGAGAGATGTTGGAGCAGTAATGGTGGCTTAGGGCCCGAAATCTGTACTTATATATCAAACACCTCCGCCCACATATCAAACACCTCCACCCACATATCAAACACCTCAACCCATATACTAAGCACCACCACCCACATATCAACCCTCATCTCCTAGATATTCCCAACCAGCCGCTGTCCATCACACCTATAAACCTCAACCGTCTCATTTCCAATCACCCCAACTTGTCAAAATTATCCAAGACCATGATCAAACTTTGACCGCAAGCCACCTAGACAATATACTGCCATTGCTGAGCCCATTGACCAAGTTGTATGAAAGGCTAAAAGCACGGGTTATATCACTCCTGTTCCCGTCATGGCATTAGAAAATTCGTCCCAATGGGTCAATCCAAACAAAAGTTGTGCGTACAATTCTGGTATGAAGGGGCACACCATTGATGAGTGCCAAACATTGAAGGATAAGATCCAGATGCTAATTGACAACAAGGTTATACGTGCCAAGGAATCCGCACCTAATGTCCGCAACAACCCCTCCGTGATCATAGAGGTGGTGGAATACATGTGATAGAGACGAACAAAAAATGGGACCTTGAGGGGTCGATTGGGCTTATTCAAGAAGGCGATGATTTTAAAGTTACAGTCACACGTACTCCTATTGTAGTACAGACTCAGTGACCAATCGAGGTTGAGGTAGCTACACCGGTTCAATTTGAGGTAGACGTGGCTCCACCTGCGGTCACCCCCGCTCCATTTGAAGTAGAAGTGGTCACACCTTTCACTGTGACAGTATCAACTATGCCTCCATTCGACTCAAAAGCAATACCCTGGGATTAAGTTGCCGAGGCTCGGCGGAAAAGGAAGGCCAAGGTAGAAGAATATGACACTGCACAAGGAATGACTAGGACTAGAAGAGTCTATACACTTGAACATTTGAGAGGATCGAGTAAGGATGCCACTACCAGGCAGCCTGTCATTGAGACAGGGCTAGATGACATATGGAGGAAAGTACAAGCAAAGGAGTAATCTGTCATTGACCATCTGAACAAAACCCCAGCTCAAATATCCATCCATTCACTGTTGCAAAATTCAGATGCACATAAGAATGCTTTAATGAAGGTGTTGAGCGAGGCTTATGTACCCAATAACATCACTGACGGAGAAATGTCCAATATGGTAGGGCAAGTACTGGAGAGTCATAAGATCATTTTCCATGAAAATGAGCTACCGCCTGAAGGGTTGAATCACAATCGAGCATTGTATATCCCAGTGCAATTTGAAGACAAATTCATTGCCAAGGTCTTGGTTGACGGAGGTTCAAGCCTCAATATTTGTCCGTTGGACACTCTAAAAAGGTTGGACAAAGGTTTTCATGAAATACGGGTAGGAAACATGAACGTGAAAGCTTTTGATGGGTCCCAAAGGGCCATAATTGAGGAAATCAACCTTTGCTTGCAGATGGGGCCAACTTGGTTTGATGTCGAGTTTCAGGTGCTTGACATACCAGCCTTATACAATCTTTTGTTAGGCCGACCATGGATCCATGCCGTTGGGGCTGTGGCATCCACACTACATCAAGCCGTGAAATTTGAGTGGAATCGTCAGGAGGTGATCATTCATGAAGATGGGAGTAACCCCATTTACACTAGTCAAACCATCCCAGTCATTGGACATAGAAGAAGGATATGAGGGAAAACCTATCATCACATTGAACGGGTCAATGCCATCGAGAAGGAAAAATGGTGGAGTAGTAAAATATAAATCTTCTTGGCATGGTCTAGATATGAACCCGGCAAAGGGTTGGGAAAGAACCTTCAAGGTATCACTAAACCGATACGGCTAAAAGGTCATGGTACCACCTTTGGGCTCGGATATCAGTACACATGGAAAGAATACAATGATTGGTCGCCTCCATGGTGCGGATCATATTACCCTCTCGAGCAACCAGTGCTATGCTTGGAACAAGATTTTCACCAAGCTAATACGATATAGGGGACTGCAGAAGAGGAAACATTAGCTGGGTTGAAGAATTAGTTCTTGGAGGATGAATACATGGACTGTAGTGCCATAATTGAGGAGGAGGAGGAAGTAGGCCTCATTATTCAGACCGTAAAAAAGGGAGTTGTTCTCAGGAACTGGACTGATACACCATCCCGAGCCCGCCGAGTCCCTGGGTAGCTTGGCAAATTTTACTTATATAGTCATTCTAGGCATTTAAGATTTCCAGTAATTTTGTTTTATGATTTACTTGTTTCAAAATAAATGCTAGATTCATTGAGTCGTACTTGTCTGGATGATTTTTCGATTTTAATCAAATGCATTTGCTCTTTATTATTCATTACCTGATGAACTGGTGACTGTGATATGTAATGAGGCAACGCAACATGAGGATAATGATTCAGATGAAGAAGATGAGATACCCGAGGAAGTTGTCAGGGAAGTTGAAAACTTTTAGAATAAGCCTAAGTCCAATCTGGACGAAACCGAAGCAGTAAATTTGGGGGATGCCGAGACCGTCAAGGAAACTCGCATCAACATTCACTTGTCACCAACAGAGAAGGAAGAGTACATCCATTTCCTCAAAGAATATGAGGATATTTTCGCATGGTCATACGATGACATGACCGGTTTGAGTACGTATATAGTGGCTCACAAGCTGCCTACTAATCCCATGTGTCCTCCAGTGAAGCAGAAACTCCGAAAGTCCAAACCAGACATGAGCCTGAAAATCAAGGAGGAAGTTACCAAGCAGATCAAAGCCAAAGTTCTCAGGGTGGTTGAGTACCCAACTTGGTTAGCTAACATCGTGCCGGTTCCGAAGAAGGATGGGAAAGTCAAAGTATGTGTTGACTATCGGGATTTAAACAAAGCAAGTCCCAAGGACGACTTCCCACTGGCAAATATACACATCCTGATCGATAATTGCACCAAGTATGAACTCCAATCCTTTGTAGATTTCTTCGCGGGTTATCACCAGATCTGGATGGATGAAGAAGATGCATAGAAAACCACCTTCATTATACCTTGGGGGTATATTTCTACAAGATGATGCCATTTGGTCTGAAGAATGCTGGGGCTACTTATATGAGAGCCATGACAACCATCTTCCATGATATGATACAGAAGGAGATAGAAGTGTATGTGGACGACGTCATTATCAAATCCAAGAGAGTCGTAGATCACATAGCGGACTTGAGAAAGTTCTTTGACAGGCTAAGGAGGTACAACTTGAAACTAAACCCCGCAAAATGTGCGTTTGGGGTTCCCGCAGGAAAGCTACTGGGATTCATTGTCAGTCGCTAGGGGATCGAGCTGAATTTGTCCAAAGTCAAGGCTATTCAGGAGCTACCGCCACCTAGGAGCAAAAAGGATGTTATGAGCTTCCTAGGACGTCTCAATTATATCAGTCGCTTCATAGCCCAATCCACAGTCATATGTGAACCCATCTTCAAGATGTTGAGGAAAGATGCCAAGATAAGTTGGACCGAAGATTGTCAGAAAGCTTTTGACAAGATCAAGGAGTACCTGTCCACACCAACAATTCTGGTACCGTCGGAGCCGGGGCGGCCTTTGCTACTCTATCTATCTGTATTAGATGGAGACTTTGGATATGTTCTGGGACAACATTATGAGACAGGGAGAAAGGAGTAGGCCATATATTACTTGAGTAAGAAATTCACACCTTATGAAGCATGGTACTCCCTACTAGAACGCACTTGTTGTGCTTTGACCTGGACGGCTCAAAAATTGAGGCATTACTTCTATGCCTACACTACATCCAGGATGGACCCTCTGAAGTACATATTCCAGAAGCCCAGGCCGACTGAGAAGTTAACCAAGTGGCAGATACTTTTGAGTGAGTTCGACATCGTCTATGTAACTCAAAAGGAGGTCAACGGACAAGCATTGGCAGATCATCTTGCTGAAAATACGGTGGTAGGAGAATACGAACCCTTGAAAACGTATTTTCCTGATGAATAAGTATCATTCGTAGGAGAAGAAATTACTGAAGCATATGACGGTTAGAGGATGTTCTTTGATGGAGCTGCAAATTTCAAAGGAGTAGGCATTGGAGCAGTTTTGGTATTAGAAATAGGTCAACATTATCTGGTATCTGCTAAACTCAAATTTTCCTGCACCAACAACATGGCAGAATATGAAGCCTGCATACTAGGACTCAATAAGGCAGTTGACATGAATATTCAGGAGATGCTGGTAATCGACGATTCAGATCTTCTTGTGCACCAGGTACAAAGAGAGTGGGCCACCAAGAATTCCAAGATATTGCCATATTTGCACCATGTGCAGGAATTGAGAAAGAGGTTCACAAAAGTAGAGTTCTGACATGTGCCTAGAATTCAGAACGAGTTCGCCGATGTGTTGGCCACTTTATCATCCATGATACAACATCCAGATAAGAATTACATTGATCCTATCCCGGTGAGGATTCATAATCAGCCGGCATATTGTGCCCATGTTGAAGAAGAAACAGATGGAAAACCTTAGTTCCATGACATCAAGGAGTATTTGTCGAAGGGGGAATATCTGGAGCATGCAAACCACACTCAGAAACGCACACTCCGGATATTGTCCAATAACTTCTTCCACAACGGAGGAAATATGTATAGAAGAACTCCCAATTTGGGATCGCTAAGATGTGTCAATGCAAAAAAAGCTTCTAAATTACTTGAGGACGTACATGTTGGGACATGCGGCCCACATATGAATGGTTTTGTCTTAACCAAGAAGATACTTAGGGACGGTTACTTTTGGATGACCATAGAAACAGATTGCATCCAGTATATCCTCAAATTCTTCCAATGCCAGGTGCATGCCGATATGATGAAAGTGCCACCAAACAAGCTCAATGCAACAAGCTCACCCTGGTCATCGTCGCTTGGGGAATGGATGTTATCAGTCCGATTGAGCCCACTACTTCAAATGGGCATAGGTTTATTCTGGTAGCCATTGATTACTTCACAAAATGGGTAGAGGCTGCATCTTACAAAGCTATAACCAAGAAAGTCATTGTAGTTTTTGTCAAAGATCATATTGTTTGCCAATTCGGAGTTCCCTAGTCCATTATTACTGATAATGTCGCCAATCTCAACAGTGATTTGATGAAAGGTATGTGTGAAACTTTCAAAATCAAGCACAAGAATTCCACACCTGCAGACCTTAGAGGAACGGAGCTGTAGAAACCTACAACAAAAATATCAAGAAGATACTATGGAAGATGGTAGAAAACCACAAACAATGGCACGAGAAGCTACTTTTTGCTTTATTGGGATACCGCACTACAGTTCGCATATCAACTAGGGCAACTCCCTACATGCTGGTTTATGGTACCGAGGCTGTCATCCTAGTCGAGGTAGAGATTGCTTTTTTAAAAGTCATACAGGAAGCTGAACTCAGCGATGCAGAGTGGTTAAGGTGTCGCAATGAACAATGGGCCCTTATCGACAGAAAAAATGATGAACGCGGTATGTCACGGCCAGCTTTATCAGAGATGAATGTCCAGAGCTTTCAACAAAAGAGTCAAACCAAGGAAATTTGCACCAGGTCAGTTAGTTCACAGGGTGCTGACAGGGGGAGCACTCATACTTGCAGAAATGGATGGATAAATCTGGCCAAAACCAATCAATTCAGACGCTGTTAAGAGACACTATGCATAGATTATTTACATTTCCTCATCTAATGTAATTGAACTACGCTTGACCTGATTCCCGTTTATGAGGGGATATGTAGGCAGCCTTATGGGTTCGGTCATATCATAATAAAATTTCCATTTTCCCCAAGATTAGAAACTGGGGCAGAATTTTGAGGAGGACCCTCAAAATTCCAAAGAAGGTTCAGCTAGGCCTATTATCCGCAAACGGTCAAAAGATCATCTACCAAACTGGGGCAGAATTTTGAGGAGGACCCTCAAAATTCTTACATAAGAAAGCTATAGTGTCTCTGAAATATGTTACAGTTACTAGTTCATCTTAAAATCACTTGATATATCAAAAAGTTTCTAAATGACTCTAGTTTTGTCAATAATTGCATATTTTTAAAATCTCTATTTCCATGACAGTCATGTGTTACCCAGGGAAACTCGAAAGGGCCTCCAGAACGGAGCAAAGCAAGGCCAGCGGACGAAGGCACGAACCAACCTCCCTTCACAAAAATTATGATTTTTCTTTGAACACAGACACATCTGACGTAGCGATAGCATCCACAAATATATACACGTAAAACATTTGCTATCCATTAGGACATCAGACACCGAATATATCTCCAACTAAGACATATGCCACTCTTATTTGTTACTTGCTCTATGCATGAGGCTAATCCTTGCCTCCATATTTGCATGAGGCTAATCCTTGCCTCCCCATCTGCATGAGGCTAATCCTTGCCTCCATATTTGCATGAGGCTAAATCCTGCCTCCCTATTTGCATGAGGCTAATCCCTGCCTCCATATCTGCATAAGGCTAATCCCTGCCACCATACTTGCACGAGGCTAATCCCTTCCTTCATACCTGCACGAGGATAATCCCTGCCTCCATATCTATATGAGACTAATACTTGCCTCCCCATCTACATGAGGCTAATCCTTGCTTCCTTATTTGCATGAGACTAATCCCTGCCTCCATACCTTCATGAGGCTAATCTATGCCTCCCCATCTGCATTAGGCTAATCCTTGCCTCCATATTTGTATAAGGCTAATCCCTGCCTCCCAATTTGTATGAGGTTAATCCTTGCCTCTATACTTGCATGAGGTTAATCCTTACCTCCATATTTGCATGAGGTTAATCCCTGCCTCCATATTTGCATAAGACTAATCCCTGCCTCCATATCTGCATGAGGCTAATCCCTACCTCTATATCAGCATGAGGCTAATCCTTACCTCCATATCTACATGAGGCTAATCCTTGCCTCCCATATCCGCATGGGACTAAGCATTGTCCCTCTTTGCACAAATATTGCTCCATTTCTAGTATTATCTATTTGCTTTCAATCGAGCTAAGTTCCGCCCTCCATTTCAAAAGACTAAGACTTGTCTTGTTAACATCGTGTTATTGCATATCATGGGCTGAAATATCGCCAATCTATCCGAAGGCTTCATAGTCTAAAAGGCATCATCCTCATAGCCGGAAGACACCATGTCATGACCTGAGGATCCCTCAAACTTGCATATCATTATTCAAAGGTGTCATGGTTCGGAGGCACCATTTTTCATGGCCTGAGAATATCATTTCATGGCATGCGAATCCCTTACTAAACAACTCAAGAACCAGGATATCATGGTCTGAGGATGTCATCTTTTACCGTCTAAAGACAATCTTCATGGTCCAAAGGGAATCTGCATCATGTTTAAATTTTCGCACAAATATATGTCGGCAGCATCTTTTCATCTGCAGGTGACCAGCAAGCAACCGCTATTCTAGCAGGAGCGACCTCACTCCAGTTCCTTCAACTATCTCAAACCTCAACCGTTTACCATAACCGCTGTGGCATCCTGTGTCCTTTCTTGCAATGGCTTCATCGGTATATTTCGCCAATGAATTCAGAACTACACATGACCTGATTCCTATAAAACCAGGGATATGTAGGCAACTCAAGACCAGAGTCCGGCCTTTGTTGTTCGAAATATCCCGTCCGGTCAAAATTGGCCATCATTTCTTTACCCGAAAACTCTTTCATCCTTCCCAGGTAAAGAAGGGCAGTTGTTGGTACCCAATTTTTTCTAACATATTTTTAATACATATATATACTTTCAAAATAGTACATATGCAGTTACAAGCATTCATAAGCATTTTTATAATTTTTCTATAATTTTTAAAGGCTCCATATTGGTTTATTTCTTCCCTTTTTATTTATAAAATTTCCAATAATTATTCTTCAAATTATTTTGTGGTGATTTAGTCATCTAAATTATTTATTTATGCCAAATTATTGTTTAAATATTTTTAGTGCATTTTTTATAATTGCATATACATTTTTAAGCTAAATTGCATATCTTTGCAATAATGGCCCTACTAATGTATAATTATATTATTGATGTATAAAATAGTCTTTTATATTTTTAAAATGTTATTCAACTTTTTTAAATCACTTTAGTACACGAATATATTTTTAGAAATCATCTATTATTTTTATAAATTATATAGGATTAAAAGTGGCTATTTAAAACCTAACCTATTTTTATTTCAATTTCAGCCTTAATTCTAACCCAATACCCTACCCAACATTTAAACCTAAAACCTACCCAGGCCCAATACCTATCTGCCTGACCCGATTCTTTAGAATTTTACAATAACATTAAGATTCTTTACAAAAATCGTATGATTTTTAAGTGATTTTCATTTTTTTCTAAACTAGGGTTTTCGAAATTTCTTTTTACAAAATGTTTGATAACTTTTTGTGTTTAATCTTCTGCTTCTCATATATTTTGACAGATTTTTGTAAGTCTTCTACAACCTTAGCCCGTTTGTACTGAAAGCCCTAATTCTTTTGATGTTCTTCGTCTGGTTTCTGAGTACTAGTATGTCGACTATGTTCTTACTTTGTGTTCTTGTGATTTCTCGTGATTTTCTTAATATTCTTATACTAAATCTCTTAGTTCAATCCTTTCACTAATTCTATATGCTTGTGTTCATCATGACCATTCAGGTCAAGACCTGGACTTTTCTCATTGAATCAGTATCATTTAACCTTTGTTAAAGTTATATGACAATTTTTGACTATTCATCTCTTGCTTTGTTTTATATGCTAAAATTGCTGACTCTTTCATGACTTGCTCCTTAATTGAACCCTTGATTATTTTGAATTCCTTATTTCCTGGTTTAATTTGAACACTTTCCCTTAAACTTTCGATTCTTACTCGATTTGATTGAATTGCCTGCCTTAATTATTTTTCCTTGCCTTGTTTGTATTTTTTCCGATTCTTACTAATTTGTTTCCTTAATTAAAACTGTTGTTCATTCACCCCTAATTACCTACTCTATACCAAACCTTACTTGATTCTTTTCCTTAAATACTTAGCATGTTTTACCGTTAATTTAATTGTCCCTTGATTAAGGGAAGGACTAGTTGATTTATATGTGACTTCCCTGATTTACTACTTAATTAATCTCTTACCTTATTTGTTAAACTTTTGATTACTATATAAACCCCTCTCTTATTTTAAGTTCAAGACAACGAGTACTAGTTCATCTACACTAGTATACTTACAAAAGCTCTCTGCTCTCTTCTGTTCCTTGCAATTCTTATTAGTTCAGCCGGCTGTAAGCCAAGGCTGGCTACTGGCATCATCTCTACTTTGTATTCTATATACTCTCCTTAACTGGGTTGTTCTGATTCAATTCACATTCCAAACTACATGTTTCCTTTGTTGCTGCAGTTCATCAATTTGTGATTTCCAGTTCTATGTGCTATTCTACTTAATATGCAATCAGCATGCCTAGATTACTGTATCACAAAGCATGTTTAATCTTATTCTATTGAAGGCTATAACTATTATACTGTTTGACATACCAATCCTGCTTTGAATAATTGGTTCACCAGAATGTCCCAAGTTGCATTGTGTGTTTATACCCAGCATGACCAAATCTTGCTTGTTCTGTATATGATTAGTATTTTCTAAAAACCTTGAATGTTTCATGAAGTGTTTGTCTTGTCCAGTTTTTTCTATTTCACTAATGAGATCCTATCTGTGTCTTAAGCCTATGTGTTCTCAACTTAAATTTGCAACAACAATATGTGTATTTGTTTGCCATCACTAAGGTGCATTCTAAGTGTTCCCCCTACCCTTTTCCCTTGGATGAAGTCTGTGTGTTCTATGACTTGCCCTCTGATTTTTTAAAAGATGTTCTTCTTGTTTTCTCAAACTATTTCTACTCTAACTATGTTCTGATTTTCATAAAGTTCTTCCTATTACTAAAACCTTCTTTCTATTGTTTACCAAACTCTTTCAAAATCACCATACACTCTCACATTACTCCTAGAATATTAGGTTCTGCCCCTCTGACATGTGTACTGCCTTGAGATCCTAGAGATCTTTCTGAACTCTAGCATGTTAAAGCTGGTCTTTCCACACTGCACCTAAATTAGTTATGGTTTGAGAAAAGGTCTAGGTGTGAGCATTATTCGGGATCCCTGAGGTCCTTGTAATAATTATTTGTAAACAATATTGGGTTGATTAGTGAAAAGAGGTGGGTAGTTTCATATCTGTTGGGTAAATCGGGTAGATGCCACACCTATAGGATTGTGTTAATGCATTTGCTATATTTGCTTTACTTCCACAATATTAGAAACCATGCCTATAGGATCTAAATGGCTTTAATAATAGAAATCATGCCTATAGGGTTAAAACCAGCCTTATAATTAGATATCATGCCTATAGAGTGTAAAGTAATTGAAGTTCAGTTTTTGTTACAGCATGTATTCACATTCGTCTTCTTAGATATTATGCCTATAATTTCAAGAGTCGGCTTTAATAACTAGATACCATGCCTATAGGGATTAAAATCAGCTCCAATAGAAATCATGCCTATAGAGCTTAAAATTAGTTTAGTTAAACAAATCAATTTAATTCATGTTAGTTTATTCTGAATTGGTTTAATCAACTGTCCACTTTTCTAAATGAGTTTTCAAGCACTGCCTTAATTTAATACCGCTAGAAAACATGTCTATAGGATCTCAAGTTGTCTAATTTAAAAATTATTCACTGTTTTACTGCATTCCTAATCAATGTAGATATCATGCTCTTAGGATGCCGCTGTTATACGTTTAGGCAAGCCTCTAGGGCGATTTAAATTCTGCAACTATGAAACTGTGCTTTGTTAGTTTAAAACTGTTCAAATTTAACAGGTCTAAATCAGTAGGCAAGCTAAATAGGATTTTGACAGTTTGTCCTAATTCAATACTGTATAATCCCTACTTAGATATCATGTTCTAGGATTTTCCTTTAAATACCCGGCTGTTGTTTGAAGACGTGCATTTACTTGTTATATTTATGGAGGTGACTGCGATCTTGTAATTTTTTCTCTTCAAATGCAGTCCTAATTTTCTTGATTGACGCCTAGACTTTTTTCCTTTATAACCTTAGGAAGGTCTAAAACTGTCCAAAAGTAGAGGTCCTAAAATACCTCCAGGGCCACAAGGAAGGGGCAGGTAGTGCACGCATAGGACATTTGTCCAGGTTATTAGAACGCTTTAGCCTATGACCAAGGGGAGGGAATTGGGTAATATGGATATGATGACTACGCGCTAATTTCATGTGTAGCCCCTCATTGAGGAGTGATTACCGGGCATTGCGTGGGGTGATCCTGTAGGCTAACCAACCTAGGACCCTTCTTTCAAATTCCTGGTGCTTAAACTTTACCTTCTCTATATGTATGCAACTTGTTTGAGTCTTTTCCTTTTTATCTTATTACTTGAGTCATACAATGTTCAAAATATGCCTTTATTTGCAACTATGTATTTAAACTATTTATTAGTTTAAAGGACTAATTCATTAGTTTAAGATGCCGCTAGGCATATAACAGTACAAGAATCTCAACCTAACACTCCCAAAATCTGGAACCCCATGAATCATAAGCTAAGAGATATATAAAAAGCTCTAACTCCAGGAATGTCTATCAAAATGAAAATATAGAAGGGCTATACTAGTACAGAAAATAGAAAGGGACTCCTCGGTCTGTAGACGCGGCAGATATACCTCAAAGTCTCTGCAAAAGTACCTCACCTCAAGGATGGTAAGACTGAGTGGAAGTACCTGGATTTGCACATGAAAAATATGCGCAGAAATGGCATGAGTACACCATAATGGTACTCAGTAAGTGCCAAGCCTAACCTCGATCGGGTAGTGACGAGGAAAGTCAGGGCCCTACTGAGGTTAAATAAAATACAATGTATAACAGTATATATTAAAGACATTATAATTAAGTGCAACGGTAAGAAGTAACACAGGATAGAAAGTACAACAACGACTATAACAGAGACAAAATAATCACGCGAAGGAATACAGCTCCACACGGATATAACAACCAGGGAACTCTCAGTATCCCGAGGATCTCTTAGTATCCTCAATATGTGTGTCGGGGATCTTTCAGTATCCCAAGGATCTCTTAGTATCCTCAATATGTATGCTGGGGATCTCTCGGTATCCCAAAGATCTCTTAGTATCCTCAACATGTGCTGAGGATCTCTTGGTATCCCGCACTACAATCCAAATTGATATATATGTGCAGGGGATCTCCCGGGATACCGTCCCGTAGTCCCAAAGTAAACACGTAGCAACAACACGAAGAGTAATCAATTAAATTCAATTTCACACCAAGGTAAAATAGTTATTTCTAACCTAGCATGCTTCACACAGTCCAAATAAGGTAGTTTGAGCAAATAAAACAATTAAGGCAATTAGATATGATTCCCTAAGCTAAGAACAGGCTTGATTGCAAGTAGAATAAACAGGAAGGGAAAACACAATTATAGTTACTTAATCAAAACAAGATTTTTAACAATTAGCACAAGTATGCACTCGTCACTTCACGTACAAGGCATTTCAAATATCAACAATACTAAATCCTAAGGGGGGTTTCCCCCACAGAAGGTTAGGCAAGCCACTGACCTCGAACCGGCTCAATATCAATCCGAAACCACCCTTTTGCCACGAGTACTCGACTCCAAATGGCCTAAATCTATTCAAATCAATTGCATAATGTAAAGATAACTTCAAGTAACTGATTCCACTATTAATTCTAAGCTAAAACATCAAATTAGGTAAAATAACCAAAATGCCCATCGGGCCAACGTCTTGAAATTGGGTAAAATTTACAAATTCAGAATCCTCATACTCTCACGAGTTCAAAACTCCAAAAATTAAGCCCAGGAACTTTTCCATTTTTCTCCAAGTTTTCACCCCAAATTCGAATTCAAAGGATGAATTTAAGCATAGATTCGTGGAAATTAATCAAAACCAAGTAAGAATTACTTACCCAAAACACCTAGGTGAAAATCTCTCTCAAAATCGCCAATCCCGAGCTCCCAAATCAATTTTCCAAGTTTTGAAACTAAACCTTTGATTTTGAAATTTAAGTTCTGCCTAGACGCGTTCTTCTTCGCGAACGCGAGACCATTGTCGCAAACGCGATGCACAAAATTCCACTGGCCAGCCTTCCTCTTTCACGAACGTGATGTATAAGTCGCGAACGCGATGAACATCTACCCTCCTCCTACGCGTACGCGGGACCATCTTCGCGAACATGTAGGTATAAGACCCCACAACCTCGCGAACGTGGGAATACCTTCACGAACGCGAAGCATTAAACCTCCACCAGCCCCAGATCCTCTTCGCGAACGTGAGACCCCACTCGCAAACGTGAAGAAGGAAACCAATACTGACTGCTGCAATTTTTCTGCAATACTCTAAGTTCCAAAAATTACCCATTGAGCATTCGAAACACACCCGAGGCCCCCGGGACCTCAACAAAACATATCAACCAATCCTAAAACATCATTCAAACTTGTACCAATCTTCAGAATGCTCAAAACAACATCAAAACACCAATTTAACATCGGATTCAAGCTTAAGAACTCTAAAAACTCTCAAATTACGCTTTCGATCAAAAAGTCTATCAAACCTCATCCGAATGACCTACAATTTTGCAAGCACACCACATTTATCACTACGGAGCTAGTCAAACTTTCTAAATTCCATTTCGACTCCGATATCAAAATCTCACTATCGAATCGGAAACTTCAAAAATTTAACTTTCGGCATTTCAAGACTAAATAAGCTATGGACCTACAAAACACAATCTGAACATGTCCTTAAGCCCAAAATCACTCAACGGAGCTAACGGAACTGGCAAAATTCCATTCCGAGGTAGTCTTCACACTACTCCAACTACGGTCCAAATTCTAAAGCTTAAGCTCTCATTTAGGGACTAAGTGTCCTAAAACACTTCGAAACTCATAACCAAACTTTCTGGAAAATCAAAATAGCATAAAAACATGGGGGAAAGCAGTTAATAGGGGATCGAGGCGTTAAATTCTTAAAACGACCAGTCAGGTCGTTACAACTAGGCTACACCCTCCTGTCTTTGGAAGTGAGCGTCGTGAGGATGCCCAGGATTTCATTGATAGGTGCAGGGACCGACTGCACAACATAAGGCTATTGGAGTCTCATGGGGTTGACTTCACTACTTTGCAGCTAGAGGGAAGGGCCCATAGATGGTGGCAGTCTTATATTCTAGGCAGACAAACAGGTTCCCCTCCCATGTCTTGGGGCCAGTTCACACTGCTTTTCTTGGATAGGTATAATCCACCCTCCGAGAGGGAAGAGTTATGATATCATTTTGAGCATCTTGAGCAGGGTCAGATGTCAGTGACTGACTATGAGATGAGGTTTTCTGAGTTGTCTCGCCATGCACTTGTGATACTTCTTAAGGATGCAAAGAGAGTGCGGAGGTTTGTTGCGGGGCTGCACTCCAGCATTAGGACCAATATGGCCCAAGAGGATGAGATGGGGACTTCTTATCAGCTGGTAGTGGAGATTTCCCGGAGGATTGAGGGCTACCATCAGAGGGGTAGAGAGTAAATGCAGTAGGACAAGAGGGCCCGATTCTCTAGAGAGTTTAGAGGTGCCCAGGCTAGGGGCAGAGGTCAGTTTGGAAGGGGTCAACATAGAAGGCCCCCTATATTTAGCACCACCACCTCCTCGAGGTGCTCCAACGTGCCCCTATTTCAGCGCCATACCAGAGAGCTCTTACCGCCCACCAGCCATCCAGGGTTCTTCCAGTGGGTACTCAAGTCACCAGGGTCTTCCAACTCCTATGTTAGTGCCATGCCGAAGAGTTCATACTGCCCACCGGCTATTCAAGCTTCTTCTAGTGGGTCTAAGGCCACCAGGGTCAGACATCAGGGCAACAGGTCGCCTCACCGAGGGGCTGTTTCAGGTGCAAAGATCTCGGTCACATGAGGAGATACTACCCCAGGATTTGGGTCAAAGCAGTGCTGTAGGGTCAGTAACCCATGATTACAGCACCGACTATCCGGCCACCTAGAGGCGGAGGGCAGATTGGTAGGGGCCATCCTAGAGGTGGAGGCCAGGCAGGGGGAAGTCAGCCAGCTACTGTTCAATTAGGCGGAGGCCAGCCATCCAGCACTCCAGCTAGATTCTATGCTTTTTCGGCTAGACCAGATAAATTAGCCTCAGATGCCGTGATCACAAGTATTATTTACGTCTGCGATAGGGATGCTTCAGTTCTATTTGATCCAGGGTATACCTATTCATATATATATATATATCATCTCTATTTGCTCATTTCCTTGATATTTCTCGTGAGTCTTTGTGTACTCCTGTTTATATGTCCACTCATATGGGCGATTTTGTGGTTATGGATCGAATCTATTGGTCCTGTGTGGTCACACTCTGTGGTTACGAGACTAGAATGGACCTCTTGTTACTTGATATGACCTACTTTGAGGTTATCCTGGGCATTGACTGGTTATCCCCATATCACGCCATCCTTGATTGCCATACCAAGACTGTTACTTTAGGGATGCCAGAATTGTCGAGGTTGGAGTGGAAGGGTTCCTCTGTTAGTACATCTAGTCGGGTCATCTCTTTTATAAAGGCTCGACATTTGGTCGAGAAGGGTTGTTTGGCTTATCTATCTTATGTTTGGGACACCACCGCCGAGTCTCCGATGATGGATTCAGTGCCAGTAATCCGGGAATTTGCTGATGTGTTTCCTTCTGACCTTCCAGGCATGCCACCGGATCGTGATATTGATTTCTATATTGATTTGGCTCCAAGTACTTAGCCTATATCTATCCCACCATATCGTATGGCTCCGAAAGCGTTGAAGGAGCAGCTTGAGGAGTTGTTAGCAAAGGGGTTTGTGAGACCGAGTATATCTCCTTGGGGTGCGCCAGTGTTATTTTTGAAGAAGAAGGATGGGACTATAGGGATGTGCATTGATTACCGCCAGTTGAACAAAGTCACCATCAAGAACATGTACATGTTACCATGTATCAATGATTTGTTTGACCAGTTGCAGGGTGATAAGGTGTTTTCTAAGATCGACTTGAGATCGGGGTACCATCACTTGAAGATTCTGGACTCAAATGTTCTGAAGACTGCTTTCTGTACTAGATATGACCATTATGAGTTCCTAGTGATGTCCTTCGGCTTGACTAATGCCCCAACGACGTTTATGGATTTGATGAATCGGGTGTTCAGGAATTATATTAATTCCTTTGTTATCGTCTTTATTGATGACATCTTGATTTACTCACGTAGCTTGGGGAGCACGAGTAGCATTTGAGAGTGGTGCTTTAGACAATACGAGAATATAAGCTATATGCTAAGTTCTCCAAGTGTAAGTTTTAGCTTGAGTCTGTGGCAATCTTGGGACATTTTGTGTCAGGAGAGTGTATTAAGGTGGATCCCGAGAAGATTGAGGCAGTTCAGAGTTGGCCACATCCTACTTCGGTGACTAAGATCAGGAGTTTCCTGGGATTAGTAGGTTATTATCGCCTATTAGTGCAAGGCTTTTCATCCATAGCAGCACCACTGACTAGATTGACCCGAAAAGGTGATCCATTCTATTGGTTTGATGATTATAAGGCGAGCTTTCAGAAGCTCAAGACAACTTTGACTATAGCACCAGTTTTAGTGTTGCCTTCCGATTCAAGGATGTATATAGTGTATTTCAATGCTTCACGCATCGGCTTGGGTTGTGTATTGATGCAGGAGGGGCCCGTTATTGCATATGTTTCACGTCAGCTGAAAATTCATAAGAAGAATTACCCCGTGCACAACCTAGAGTTAGCCGCGATTGTTCCTGCTCTTAAGATATGGAGACATTATCTGTATGGGGTGTCATGTGAGGTTTATGCTGATTATCGCAGCTTACAGGATTTGTTCAAGCAAAGATATCTCAATTTGAGGTGGCATAGATAGCTTGAGTTACTAAAGGATTATGGCCACACGATTCTTTATCATCCAGGCAAGACAATTGTGGTTGCGGATGCCTTAAGCAGGAAGGTAGAGAGTGTAGGTAGCTTGGCATTTATTTCAGCAAAGGAGAGGCCACTAGCTTTGGATATTCAATCCTTGGCTAACATACTTGTGAGGTTGGATATTTCAGAGCCCAGCTGAGTTCTTGCATGTGTTGTTGCCCAGTCTTCATTATTTGGGCAGATCAAGGCTCGGCAATTTGATGATCCGCATTTGGCAGTTCTACGAGAGATGGTACTACAAGGTGGTGCCAAGGAGCTTTCTGTTGGCGAGGATGGTGTTCTATGACTCCAGGGTCGTCTATGTGTTCGTAATGTTGATGGATTGAGAGAGAGGATTCTAGAGGAGGCACACAGTTCTCTGTATTCTATTTGTCCAGGTGCTTTGAAGATGTATCTTGACCTGAGATAGCATTATTAGTGGCGGCGTATGAAGAAAGACATAGTCTAGCATGTAGCTAGGTGCTTGAATTACCAGCAGGTTAAGTACAAGCACCAGAGGCCAGGTGGCCTACTTCAGCAGATGACTATACCTGAATGGAAATGGGAGCGCATCACTATGGACTTTGTAATTGGATTACCGTGGACCTTGCGGAAGTTTGATGCAGTTTGGGTCACTATCGACAGGTTGACCAAGTCGGCACACTTGATTCTGGTTGCGACTACCTATAATTCAGAGAAGTTGGCCCAGATTTATATTCGGGAGATAGTTCGGTTGCACAGTGTGCCTGTTTCCATCATATCAGATAGAGGACCTCACTTCAATTCCCATTTCTGGAGAGTCGTACAGAGTGAGTTGGGGACCCGCGTAGAGCTCATCACAACATTTCATCCGCAGAGTGACAGGCAGTCAAAGCGGACAGTTCAAATCTTGGAGGACATGCTAAGAGCATGTGCTATTAACTTTGGAGGGCAGTGGGATCAGTTCTTGCCCTTGGCCAAGTTTGCTTATAACAACAACTATTAGTCCAGCATCGAGATGACTCCATTTGAGGCTTTATACGGTCGGCGATGTCGTTTCCCATCGGATGGTTCGAGCCCGGTGAGGCTAGGTTATATGGTAGTGATCTAGTGATGGACGCCTTGTAAAAAGTAAAGTTTATTTAGGAGCAACTCCACACAACACAGTCCAAGAAGAAGAGTTACGCGAATCAGAAGGTGCGTGATGTATCATTTATGGTAGGCGAGAAGGTTCTCTTGAAAGTCTTGTCGATTAAGGGGATTATGAGATTCAGAAAGAAGGGCAAGTTGAGCCCAAGATTTAGAGGCCCATTTGAGGTGTTGAGTCGGGTTGGGGAGGTTTCTTATGAGCTTGCTTTACCTCCCAGCCTATAATGGGTTCATCCGGTTTTTCACATGTCTATGCTTTAGAGGTACCACGCCGACTTGTCACATGTGTATGATTTCAGCACTATACAACTAGATGAGAGATTGGGTTATGCGGAGGATCTAGTTGCCATTGTTTCTAGGCAGGATCGCCAGTTGAGATCCAAGAGGATTTCCGTGATAAAGGTTCAGTGGAGGGTCCAACCGGTTAAGGAGGGTGAACTGGGAGTCCTAGGAGGACATACAGAGCAGATATTCGCACTTATTCAGCACTTCAGGTATGAATCTAAACCCGTTTGAGGATGAACGTTTGTTTAATAGGTGAAGAATGTAATGACACGACTGGTCGTTTTGCTTTCTAGAACCCCCTCCCCCTAAATAAGACTTCCCGTACTTTCTTTTACTAATTTATCACTTGCAGGGATGGTTGGTTTGGGATTTGGAAGTGTTTGGATTGAAATTGGAACACTTGGTTCCTTAAGGTTGGTTTAAAAGGCCAAGTTTGACTTCGGTGAACATTTTGAGTAAAAGACCTCATAATCGGGATTTGAAGGTTCCAACAAGTTCATATAATTATGTCGGACTTGGGCGTATGCTCGGATCAGATTTTGGGTGATCCGGGAGCATTTTGGCGCCTAAGAGTGAAAGTTGGTTCTTGAAGGTTTTTAGAAGTTCTTTAAATTTGGTTTGGAGCTGATTTTTGTAGTTTCGAGGTCCAAGCGGAATTCTGAGACCAGAAATAGTTCTGTAATGTCATTTAAGACTTGCACGCAAATTTTGGTGTCATTCCGAGTAGTATAAGTATGTTTCGACGCATTGGAAGTAGATTGAAGAACTTGAAGTTCATAAGTTTGATTCAATTGGTTTTAGGGTGTGATTCTTAGTTTTAATGTTGTTTCGGGCGTTCCGAGGGTTTGAGCGAGTCTGTTTTATGATTCCAAACTTGTTGGTATGTTTGGGCGGGACCTGAGCATCAATCGGACGAGGCTCGAACTAAGTTGAAAATTTGAGCAAAATCTGAAGCTCCAAGCACTGTCATAACCGCACCTGCGGTTGGTCAGCCGCGGTGCGAGCTCGCATGTGTAGTTGGAGCCTCGCAGATGCGGCCCAAGGAGATGAGCCCAGGTTCCGTATGTCACAACCCAAACCGAAGGGCCGCGATGGGCACCCGGTGCCTTACTCAACCGAGTACCAACGTAACATATCTTTCTTATCATGTTATCATGAGTAAATGAGCTAGAAAACTCATCCTGAGATAACAAGAATAAAACATAAGGGAATAGTCAACATATGAAGACCCAACATGATATACAAACTAATATATGTGACATACGGGCTTATAAGGCCGACATGACCATTAGTAAACTCGAAACATAGGCCGACAAGGCCATACAATTATCCATACACCTGACATATGTCTACAAGCCTCTAAGAGTACATAAAATCATAAAGGTCGGGACAGGGCCTCGCCATATCAATCAATACATATCCAAAGCATACTGACCAAATAGGCAACTCCGGAGCAAGTGGAGTGCACCAACACCTTCGCTGAGCTGATAGCCTACTAGGAGGACTGTCAACCTATCAATCGGGACCTGCGGGCATGAAATGCAGCATCCCCAGGCAAAAGGGACGTCAGAACGAATAAAGTACCGAGTATGTTAGGCAGGAAAGCATAAACAAGAACAGTAATGTAAAGAGAGAGATAAAGGAGATACAACCTGTAACATAAGAGTGCCTCTGGGGGTTACTGATATGAAATGCATAATACATATATACATAAACTTTTTAAAACATTCGCCTCTGTGGGCATCATCATCATCATATCGTACCCGGCCTCAAAGAGGACTCGGTAAAAGCGTACCCGACCATCATAAGGTTCGGTAGAATCGTACCCGGCCACGTGGAGCTCGGTAAACCCAACTGATCAGTGGTTGCACAATAGGTGCCGTACCCGGCCGACTATAGCGCGGCTCGGTAGAGTAAAATAGAGACTATATATAATGCATGCTAGACTCATGGAATCATCTTCTAAACCTTTTGGAGTGACTTAAGAACATTATGGACATCCCTACCATCAATATGAACCTTAGTAGGATTTAAGGATCATACACACTTGTTTAGAATAATTTTATAAGGAAAGAACAACATGGACAACCTTAGTTGCTAGGAGTAGAGTCATTATGAAATAGCGTATCGTTTATGTTCATTTCATTTTAGACCATGCCAAAAGAAAGAAGAAAGTGCCTTAACATGCCTTAAACCCGTTGAGTACTTAATCCCTTCCAAGCAACTCTTCAAACAAGTCAACTCAATCTATCATAGTATAAGGAGATTCAAAATCAGTGCTGAGCAAAGGCTAAGTCTATAACTTAAGCTAGTAGCTCGTTTACGTAAATTTGGGCAGCATCTCCATTGTAACAAGGGCCTCCTCCAATACCATATACCAACAACAATGACCAGAGAAATCCATCAATACATAATTATCAATATCAAGACACCATATAACCATAACAAGTCACAACTACATTACGACGAGCGGCAAACTCCGATTGGAATCCGTATACCCCTTATCAATCCTTATAGACTTCTTACTTCAACATAAAAGTATCATTAACTTGATAATGAAGTCATTAATCAATGATTCCAGCCTTATACCATATATTTATAACAACGAAAATAATCCACAACTTCAACTATCCCCAACTAGCAACTTTATTCACTAGTTCAGGTCTAGCCCATCCATTTAACTTAATCAATATCAAGATAACCTTAGGCACAAGCAAGAACACAATATAAATACCTCCTACAGTAACTTCAAGTCAAAATCCAAGTTATATTCATTTTAAAACAACCCTTAATAGCAATACAACACCATAGAAGTGACTTAAGCTAGTCCAAGTATTATCTTATAGTTTATCATCCTAACAACTTAACCAACATACAAGAAAGCTTAAGCACAATTAGTAGGTTGTTATACTCACCTTATACAGCAGCAACAACATGGAATTTCATCCAAATACAGCCCACAACAATCCTCAATGACAACACAACCTCAAAGAGGTGTTGTTCTTCACTAGAACTAAGTTTTGATGTTGAAATATGGTGTAATCACTTTGGAATCACTTCAAACCCTTGTGATATATGTTTAGGAGGGTTAGGAGAAGTTTGGAGACGAACTTTAGTTGAAAAATGAGCAAAAATAGGCGTCCAAATCGTTTATAAATTGAAGTAGGTCAACCACCGCCTAAGTGGGTCCCATTGGGAGCTGCTTGCGCGGTCTCGCGAAAATGCGAATATCTCTCTACTCCGATGTCGTATTGACAAACGGTTTAATGCGTTAGAAACTACACTCGTAGAACTTAAATTTGGTAGGTAGAACAACCCATTATTCCAAGTATATTTGGAGAAATTCTCAGATACATTTGACCTAAATTTAAGCAAATTTATGAATTTAACTTGTGATGACCTTTGCCAACTCTTGTTCCACAACTTGCTTGCCTTCAAAATGTAGAAAATGAATATCATACGACTAAAATAACTCATAGAATAACCTCCTTATTATGTTAATAACCCTAGTCTCACCCCAAAGTACATGTTATAACATTCGAAACTTGTCGACTTTCGACGAAACTTATTTTCTTCAATTGGTTTAGCTTCTAAGATTTCCAACCCTCTTGGTAATCGTTATTCATGATCTTAAATATTTGTAACCTCCAAGGTAACATTATTAACTTACTTTATTTGCTTCCAAATAGAATCTCATTTTCGAGCTTACATCAATGACTTACGATGTACTCTCACGTATGAAAACTTGGGGTGTAACATCATTCCCCCCTTTGGAACATTCGTCCTCGAATGTTGACTGATGCACTTATCAATTTCATAAACTATGGCTCTTACGAATACATTAATGTTCATCTTGCCATCTAAGCAACAATTTTGTGAATAAATCCAAACGCTTGGGCATTCCCCCCTTTTAGGCCTCTTTGTCACGCCATGACATGTGGTCGGAATTTTTCCAACATCGTAACATTTGCTACCTTATATCATGCAGTATGTACGACTGTTTCCTTATATGAGTGCCTAGCGACTCGTCTTCCCTTTTTCCTCCATCTTTTAGCCAATCTATAAGCCTCACCATATGAACATATACAGAATTATGAAAAGCTGTCCCTCTAGGCATCTATAGGTGTATTGATGTCTTTCGCTTGGTACTTTATCGAACTTAAGACTATTGCTATATCTTGTTTCATAGCCTTGCATATCTATCCTTATGGATTTACTACATCTAGGCAGGTTATACTATACCATAAAACTTACTTCGTTTTATAATTACCGAGGCTTGCTACCCAACTCCAGGTTACTCTCTCGCTGCTTATCCTATATGTATAAATCTAAGTCCTTTAGTGCTTCCTCATTTTTATTCATCTTAAGAATAACAAACAAATCTCATCTCATACTTTGGAACTTGTACCCATCTATTGTTTATTCACCTTAATGTTGATCTATAATCTATCACTGATAACTTGCAACCTCTTACGTAATACACTGTCACTAGGGCTCACATCTTATTGGGGAACATCTGAAGTGATTTTCCTGATCCACCTAGGGATAATACTATACTTCAATAACCATATTTCATTGCATCCCAACGCGATTCATCTTATGGGGTATTCTAATCCCGTGCAATTAATGAAATCCCTTTCTCGTTAAATCATTACTCAATCAAAGGCCTAAGAATCATCCTCTTATCTATCACAATTACACCCTTATTCTACCGCCAGGGCAACATTCCATCTCTTCTAAATGCACCTAGTCTTAGACTCCTCTGGGTTCATTCAGGCTGTATAGAGTTTTTTATTCATATGGAAATCATCAGCTCCCTTGTTTTGATGGGTTTAATCCCGAGGACATACATATTCTCGTCACCTTCTCACTCATCTTTTCATATCCTTACTCCTATCTACCTAAAACCTTGTTGCTCTACAATACTTTACCTTAGGACCTACACCGATCTATTTATACTACTCCCAACCTTCCTTTAACTTGATATCACCATAAATTTCCTTTTGTGCCTTCTCAGTTGTCCTTAAATGTAAGCAATTACTTTTGATGGTCGTTCTATCACTTGTTGCATGAATACTTGGCTTGTCCTTTTTGCCCACGAATACTATAATTTCTTGTACCTTATATGATCTCAAACATCACCTTTGATAGCTTCTTTTTTACCATTCATTAGCCATGATAGGTGCCACTTTCTTATGGAGTGTATACAATATTGTAGTGAGACTGTTGTTACAGGATCATTTACTCTCTAGCTCACTATGCTTAGGTGGAAACCTTCTTCCTTATTTCCTCAACTAGTCTTTCATTGTAGTACTTAGGGAGACCTTCTGGCTCTTGTAAAGTTGCGAGCTTGATATATCGTACACCCGAAGGTAATTTTCGTTATTCTTACTTGCCTATAATAATCCTTAGTTACATAAATTTATGCCTTTGTGCTCGTAGGGTTACTTCTAAGATCAAATTTTTATTGTCTCCTTAGTGACACTCTCTCTTATTTTCATAAACCTTTAAAAGTGGTACCTTTAATTGCCTCAACTCCTATCTGAATTTTTTTCAAATGATTGCGATCTTGTATCTGCGAGACTAAATTCATTATGCTGCAGTTCACTACATTTATCTTGCATGATCTATTGATTTATCCGTGACCTCTTGTCTAGCCATAACTGGGCTCTTCCTAAATCAACTACTAATTACTCGTTGGTCCATTCTCATATATATATATATATATTTATTCTGCATAATCCCTCTTGGGATATATCCTTTGTCTTAACTTATCTCTCACCACTAGCTCCAGATGTATCAAATGTCCATTCATACTTAATTATCAAGAACATCCTGGTCGGAAACTTTTACTACCTCTCCCCGGTGTCGTGCTTGTATAATGTTCTGAATTCACAACATATCTGCAGGAACTGAATAAATGCAACATCATCCCTTTCTCCTTTTTACCACATTCTTCCTTTACCATTCCATAGTTAACTGAACTGCTTAACTCCGACTTAATACCATATCACACCATATTCCCCCCTTCAGGGGAGTACTAAGATTTAGTACTACGACGATCTACCTATACTTGTTTTACCTTTTCATATTCGGCGTCTTTTCACATTATCAATGAACCTTAATCACCTTATGGTAACCTTCTGTACCAGGGATAACTAAATTTCTTACGCACGAAGGTGACACCTACGGTAACTGGCACATTTAGTCCTTTAAGATTAACTCTGCTCAGAGTGCTTGCTTTAGGTAAGAGACTTCCTAAATAACCTTTAAAGGTTATTCGTCTGTTGTCTATTCTATTATTGTTTGGAGCACGATCTTTGAAATTCTCACGATATCGACCATTATCAAATCCTCTGGGCCCTAATTCATGTTCGGTTTTATCTTGTTCACCAGCCCATATTGATTTTTATTACTCTGGGGTCTAACCTTTCCTCCTGGTAATCACGTTGAAGTCACCAACTCATTTCTCGAAATAAAAATATGATTTTATGGCTTATACTCTTTTATTGCCTTAAGGATTGTCACCTCTTGTATTTTCCTTCACTTTGACTATAGACTCTGTCATCGTGTCATATTTTGATTTACTGTTATCACCCCTATATCACATCTTACTCATGTTGCTTCATTTATTTTCTCCTTATTCTCCGGATAATATTCTTTTTGTCTATCACTTTATTCTGAAAACTTCAACAAAAAGTTCTTTCCCTATAAGCTCCCCTAGCTTCATCTCATTAGAATGCCTAACATTCTTTTTTTTACTCGGGGCTAGAGTCATACTAAGGTAAATATTTGTCCCTTCTAGGATCCCACTGCCTATATTCTGAAATTTTTGAATATTCCAGTATTCGTATCTGATTGTACTACTCTAGAGTTCACCATCTGGGTGTCTTAGAAGGATATCTTTTACCATATTTGTACCATCTTTCGGAAACATTGGTTAATAATAACAACCTATCCACAATTTTTGGGTTACTCTAACTCCAACTGGATCCTGATATCCCATCTTTCTCTTAAATAATATCTGTTAGCTCCCATAGAACATAACTGAGATGGGTGTGGCCAATTGTACTTACCTCTGTCATTGATGAAGGTACCAAAATGCTTATATTTCTCTGCCTGATTTGAAAATATTGATAATCTTCATTATTTGGGTGCCTTGTACCCCTCTTCACCTTACTTCTTTTACTTGTTGAAACTTGTATCTAGCTTCTGAATCCCTCATAGATTTTCACCAAATTCGTGAATAGATATCCTTGCCTTAAGGCTCCTTATTAAGAAGCATACACATCTTAGTACACACACGATCTGTTGAAGACCTCATATTTACTCATCATAAGTATGATATGAAATCGAGTTCCTCTGACTCAACTCTTTCACATCCACATGTAATCTCTTACCAACTATCTTTGTGGAAGTAGGTATCGTTGTATTATGACTAAAGTCGAATTTAGGAGTTTGAATTCTTACAACTGAGCTCTACTGCACGATCTAGAGTAAGAAGAAAGAGTGACAGACCTAAATGCCCTGTAGCCTCCTGCTTATAAGTGTGGTGCACAACACACCCATAAACAAGACTCTACTAGACACGGCTTGTAGACTCCCTAGGACAGAACTGCTCTGATACCACTTCTGTCACGACCCAAACCGAAGGGCCGCGATGGGCACCCGGTGCCTTACTCAACCGAGTACCAACGTAACATATCTTTCTTATCATGTTATCATGAGTAAATGAGCTAGAAAACTCGTCCTGAGATAACAAGAATAAAACATAAGGGAATAGTCAACATAAGAAGACCCAACATGATATACAAACTAATATATGTGACATACGGGCCTATAAGGCCGACATGACCATTAGTAAACTCGAAACATAGGCCGACAAGGCCATACAATTATCCATACACCTGACATATGTCTACAAGCCTCTAAGAGTACATAAAATCATAAAGGTCAGGACAGGGCCCCGCCATATCAATCAATACATATCCAAAGCATACTGACCAAATAGGCAACTCCGGAGCAAGTGGAGTGCACCAACACCTTCGCTGATCTGATAGCCTACTAGGAGGACTGTCAACCTATCAATCGGGACCTGCGGGCATGAAATGCAGCGTCCCCAGGCAAAAGGGACGTCAATACGAATAAAGTACCGAGTATGTTAGGCAGGAAAGCATAAACAAGAACAGTAATGTAAAGAGAGAGATAAAGGAGATACAACCTGTAACATCAGAGTGCCTCTGGGGGTTACTGATATGAAATGCATAATACATATATACATAAACTTTTTAAAACATTCGCCTCTGTGGGCATCATCATCATCATATCGTACCCGGCCTCAAAGAGGACTCGGTAAAAGCGTACCCGACCATCATAAGGTTCGGTAGAATCGTACCCGGTCACGTGGAGCTCGGTAAACCCAACTGATCAGTGGTTGCACAATAGGTTCCGTACCCAACCGACTATAGCGCGGCTCGGTAGAGTAAAATAGATACTATATATAATGCATGCTAGACTCATGGAATCATCTTCTAAACCTTTTGGAGTGACTTAAGAACATTATGGACATCCCTACCATCAATATGAACCTTAGTAGGATTTAAGGATCATACACACTTGTTTAGAATAATTTTATAAGGAAAGAACAACATGGACAACCTTAGTTGCTAGGAGTAGAGTCATTATGAAATAGCGTATCGTTTATGTTCATTTCATTTTAGACCATGCCAAAAGAAAGAAGAAAGTGCCTTAACATACCTTAAACCCGTTGAGTACTTAATCCCTTCCAAGAAACTCTTCAAACAAGTCAACTCAATCTATCATAGTATAAGGAGATTCAAAATCAGTGCTGAGCAAAGGCTAAGTCTATAACTTAAGCTAGTAGCTCGTTTACGTAAATTTGGGCAGCATCTCCATTGTAACAAGGGCCTCCTCCAATACCATATACCAACAACAATGACCAGAGCAATCCATCAATACATAGTTATCAATATCAAGACACCATATAACCACAACAAGTCACAACTACATTACGACGAGCGGCAAACTCCGATTGGAATCCGTATACCACTTATCAATCCTTATAGACTTCTTACTTCAACATAAAAGTATCATTAACTTGATAATGAAGTCATTAATCAATGATTCCAGCCTTATACCAAATATTTATAAATATGAAAATAATCCACAACTTCAACTATCCCCAACTAGCAACTTTATTCACTAGTTCAGGTCTAGCCCATCCATTTAACTTAATCAATATCAAGATCACCTTAGGCACAAGCAAGAACACAATATACATACCTCCTACAGTAACTTCAAGTCAAAATCCAAGTTATATTCATTTTACAACAACCCTTAATAGCAATACAACACCATAGAAATGACTTAAGCTAGTCCAAGTATTATCTTATAGTTTATCATCCTAACAACTTAACCAACATACAAGAAAGCTTAAGCACAGTTAGTAGGTTGTTATACTCACCTTATACAGCAGCAACAACATGGAATTTCATCCAAATACAGCCCACAACAATCCTCAATGACAACACAACCTCAAAGAGGTGTTGTTCTTCACTAGAACTAAGTTTTGATGTTGAAATATGGTGTAATCACTTTGGAATCACTTCAAACCCTTGTGATATATGTTTAGGAGGGTTAGGAGAAGTTTGGAGACGAACTTTAGTTGAAAAATGAGCAAAAATAGGCGTCCAAATCATTTATAAATTGAAGTAGGTCAACCACCGCCTAGGGTCCCATTGGGAGCTGCTTGCGCGGTCTCGCGAAAATACGAATATCTCTCTACTCCGATGTCGTATTGACAAACGGTTTAATGCGTTAGAAACTAGACTCGTAGACCTTCAATTTTGTAGGTATAACACCCCATTATTCCAAGTATATTTGGAGAAATTCTCAGATACATTTGACCTAAATTTCAGCAAATTTATGAATTTAACTTGTGATGACCTTTGCCAACTCTTGTTCCACAACTTGCTTGCCTTCAAAATGTAGAAAATGAATATCATACGACTAAAATAACTCATAGAATAACCTCCTTATTATGTTAATAACCCTAGTCTCACCCCAAAGTACATGTTATAACATTCGAAACTTGTCGACTTTCGACGAAACTTATTTTCTTCAATTGGTTTAGCTTCTAAGATTTCCAACCCTCTTGGTAATCGTTATTCATGATCTTAAATATTTGTAACCTCCAAGGTAACATTATTAACTTACTTTATTTTCTTCCAAATAGAATCTCATTTTCGAGCTTACATCAATGACTTACGATGTACTCTCACGTATGAAAACTTGGGGTGTATCACCGTAGATGCGGCTCTTTTTCCGTAGAAGCAAACTGCAGAAGCGGGTATCCAGTTGCAGTTGCGGCCGTGCCGGCCCAACCCAACTCCGCAGAAGTGGACCATCCTCCGCAGAAGCGGGACCGCAGGTGCAAAAATCACTGGGGCAGTGCAGTTCATTAAATACGGGAGTTAGGCATTTTTCTCTATTCTTTACACATTTGGGCGATTGGGGAGCTCTCAAAGAGGGGATTTCGTCTTAGCATTTTGAGGTGAGTAAATTCTACATAATGTGAGTTAAATATATAGTTTATGGGTAGATTATAATATGTAAATTAGTGAAAATCATGGATTAGGTGAAAAACTAGAGTTTAGCTAAAAAGGAGATTTAACCACGAAATTTGTTATGAAATTTAGTAGAAATCATATATATACGTTCCTAAGGTTATGTGTAACAACTTCCTTTAAAAAGTTTAAGAATCCCAGCATGTGGGCTAGAGGATGAAATTTAGGAATCTTGCAATTTAGGTTGAGTAATCACTTAAATGGTGGAATTGGGAACTTTTGAGCATAGCTTGATTAGTTTATGTAATGTTTGACTACTTTCGAGTCGTTCGCATCAAATTTGGAGATTTGGGTGCGTTCTTGAATTGGGAAGTAGGCTTGAGATGAGGTAAGTCTCCTTTATAACCTTGTAAGAGAGAATTAACCCCATAGGTGAATTAAATACATGTTTGGACCTATTTGTGGGGACTACGTAAGTACGAGGTGACAAGAGTCCTTACGTAGCTACTAGTATGCTATTGCCTGGGTAGTTTAGGATCTGTATCATGCTATAATTGGAATGTTGTCCCCTTACTTGCTAAAATAATGTAACGACCCGGCTAGTCATTTCATGAGTTATCGCTCCGTTTTCCCCATTTCTGCTTATTATTGCCTTGTTCAGCTGTATTTTGTGTTACCAGGTTAGTTGGCTTGGGTTCGGAGAGGTTTTGGTAAGGTTTGAGACACTTAGTCTCTTATGAGAAAGCTTAAGTTGGAAAAGTCAACTGGATGTTGACTTATGTGTTAAAGGGCTCGTATGTGAGTTTTGATGGTTCGGATAGCTTCGGGAGGTGATTTGGGACTTAGGAGCAAGATCGGAATATGATTTAGAGGTCCGAAGTAGATTTACGCTTGAATTGGCGAAAATGGAAAGCGGTTTATAGGTGAGATTTTGATATAGGGGTCGGAATGGAATTCCGGAAGTTGCAGAAGGTCCGTTGTGTTATTTGGGATATGTGTGCAAAATTTCAGGTCATTCGGAAGGAGGCTGTGAAGTTGGCCTTCATGTTCACGAAGGAGCTCACGCGATCGCAAAGGTTGAGCTCATTGGTCATCACGTTCGCGAGGGTGATGTCGCGTCAGTGAAGGGTTGAGTGCTGAGGCATCGCATTCGCGAGGGTGTCATCCCGTTCGCGTAAGAGGAAATTCTAGTCAAACCTGAGTTTGTGCTTCGCGAATGCGAGGGGTTGACCGTGTTCGCGAAGAAGAATTTGAATGCCTGGGCAGAATGTTTTAAAAGTTCATTTCCGCGATTTTGAGCATAAGTTCCTCTATTTTTTAGCGATTTTGAAGAGGATTGAAGAGGGATTCAAGGGAGAACACTTGGAGGTAAGATTTATGGACTTAATACTCAATCCTAATGTGATTTTTACCTAATTAATCATGGAATTTAAGCCTAATATTGAAGAACTAGGGCTTGTAATTGGTGACCTACAATTTGGGATTTGAGGGGTCGTTTGTGGTTGGATTTTGGTGCTTTTGATATGAATGAACTCGGGGAGCAATAAGGAGTCTATTGATGTAATTTTTATCAGAATTTGACATGTGGGCCCGGGGATCGGATTTGGCCAATTTCGGGATTTGTGTTGTAATTTGATTTCTTTATAGTGGGCTTTGTTCCCTTAGCATGTTTTGATAGTTTTGCACTAATTTTGGTTAGATTAGGAGCATCCGGAGGCCGATTCAAGAGGCAAAGGCATCACGGGCTAGAGTTTGGACTGGATAGAGGTGAGTAAAGATTGTAAATGTTGTTCTGAGGGCATGAAACCCCGGATTTCACATCGTTGCACTATATTGAGGTGACACACATGCTAGATGACGAGCGTGGGGCCGTGCACCGTTGGGGATTTTGACTTAGTCCATCCCGAATGACTATTTTACTGCGTAATTTATTGAAAACTGTTTGCTTTCATCATGTTTTGGGCTGAATTCCGTATTTGGTACTCGTGCCAACTATTTGGACCCTTAGGGGATTTTTACTGTTATTTTCTCATTGTTTTGATTTTTTATCTGTACTGAGTCATGCTATAATATACTGTTTTCATAACTCATCCATGTTTACTCTGTTTTAACACTTTAAATGATATTTTGGGCTGAGCATCATATTTTAATGTGCCCGAGTGGCTTTTAGAGATTTTTGATTAAGTAGGGCCGGGGGCCTGTGTTGTGAGGATTATTATGGGATCGAGCTACACGCCACAACGAGGTGGCTTAATTTGAGGTCGGGAGCCTATTGACTATGCCACGAGATGGTATGATATTGTGCTTGGGCCATAAGGGGCCCCTCCCGGAGTCTGTACAACCCCAGTGAGCGCGGGTACCCATTGTGATATGAGATATAGCCCGAGGGGCTGGTGTTATTCCATGTTATTGTCTGAGGGGCTGATTCTGTTGACATTGTGCCCGAGGGGCAAATTTTATGTGTTTATCTTTTCTAGCTGCTTTTCATTTACTTGTTTAACTGTTAAAAATGTGTTTTAAAGAAGCTTATTCTGAACTAAGGTGTTTTTATAAGATTTTACTATTTTATTGCATTTTATTGGTTTTACACTGTCTCTTTATAGCATGTTCTTGTGTTTTTAGTGATTTTTTATGGCTCAGTCTTCATTTATTGTTATTACTCACTGAGTCGGAGTACTCACTTTACTTTCTGCACCCTATATGCAGATTCAAGAGCTTTAGGTCCCTCCAGTGAGGGTTGATTGCTCAACAGGTTTTTTGGAGTCCACTAGGTAGCTGCTCGGCGTTCGCAGCCCAATGTTTCTCCCTCCTATGTTATTTCCCTTGTTCTAGCTATGTAATAGATTGTATAAGCTTTGTCGTACTCTTAGACTATGTTAGATGCTCATGACTAGTGACACCCAGATGTCGGGCTGTGGTTAGTTTTCTGCAGTTGATATATTTTATTGTATTATGGGATTTATCATTAATAAATTATGAATTATTATCTATTAATTTAATTAGGAGTTTGTGTCGGCTGGCCTTGTCTTCACGAGAGGCGCCATCACGATCGGGTCTGGGTTTATGGTCGTGACAAGTTGGTATTAGAGCATAGGTTACACAGGTCTCACGATTCATGAGCAGGTTTAGTAGAGTCTCGCGGATCGGTACGGAGACGTCTGTACCTATCCTCAAGAGGCTGCATAACCTTTTGGAAAAACTTCATATTCTTGAAATTCTTGTCGTGTGAATCTGTTGATCCAAGTACTAAACTTTTGTTATTCTATTCTCTCACAAATGGTGAGGACACGCACTACCGGTCAGGATTGACGATCATCAGTACCACCAGCTATGGCCACTAGAGGCCGAGGATGCGGTCGTGGTTGCGGTAGGGGTAGAGGTGTAGCCCACACAACGCTAGGGCAGCACCTGCAGATCTACCAACCGCCCCAGTTCAGGATCAGGTCCCAGTTGTGGACGCTCCAGCAGCACTAGCTCAGGCACCAGCTGTGCCCATTGTGATTCTGGGTCTTCAGGAGGCCTTGGCTTAGATTCTATCAGTATGCACTCGCCTAGCTCAGGCGGTCTCAGTTACTACAGCCGCAGTTACTTCTCAGGCCGGGGGAGGTACTCAAACTCTCGCCGCCCGTACACTTGAGCAGGTCGTGTAGGGACTTTCAGACGTCGGGGGCACATCCAACCCAACTGGTTGCAGATTCTCAGGAATATATAGCTCCTGCCATGCCAGAGGACGAGCATCGCAGGTTGGAGAGGTTTGGTAGACTTCAGCCTCCGACTTTCAGTGGTGCAGAGGGCGAGGATGCCCAGGGTTTCTTGGACAAGTGTGAGAGTATTCTTCGTAAAACGAGTATTCTGTAGACCAGCGGGGTCGCTTTCACTACTTTTCAGTTTTTTTATAGCTTCCTTCACTTGGTGGGAGGCTTATGAGAGGCCTAGGCATGTTGGTGCAACACCCTTACCTGGCAGCAGTTCTCTGTTCTCTTTTTGGAGAAGTATGTGTTGCAGTCTCGCAAAGAGAAGCTGCGCAGGCAGTTTGAGTGGTTGCATCAGGGAGAGATGACTGTGTCGTAGTATGAGATGAGGTTCTTAGAGTTAGCTCGTCATGCTATTTGGTTGGTTCCGACAGATAGAGAGAGGATTAGGAGGTTTGTTGATAGCCTCACATATCAGCTTGGTATTCTTATGACCAGAGAGAGGGTGTCTAGTGCTACTTTTGAGGAGGTTGTAGACATTGGTCGTGAGCTTGAGTCAGTTCATCGCCAGGAGAAAGATGAGAGGGAGGCCAAGAGGCCTCGGGGATCTGGTAGTTATGGTGGTGCTCCTTCGAGAGGTCCACGACAGAGGCCGTCCATTTAGGCATGCTTAGCCAGCTCGTCCAGGTTATCATGGGGCGTTATCGGGTCATGGTTCTCACAGTTATCATCAGGGCCAGTCATCACTTAGTGCCCTTCCAGCTCAGTGTTCGTCCTATGCTCCATCAGTTCAGGGATCTTCTATGCCAAGTGCATTGCTAGTCATTCCGGTGCTAGGGGTTCCCTTCAGTCCCCGTCTCCAGCACCTGGGAGTTGCTACAAGTGTGGAGAGATGGGTCATATGTGGAGGCAGTGTCTTCGTCTTCTTGCGGGTTCATCTTAGCAAAAATATCAGCCATCGACTTCAGTGCCGGTTACTTCACCACAACCTACCCAGCCAGCTAGGGGTGGAGGTTAGTCAACTAGGGGTTGCCCTAGAGGGGAGGTCGATTAGGTGGCAGTCAGGCCCGTTTCTATGCTCTTCCAGCTAGACCCGATGCTATTTCTTCAGACGCTGTGATTACAGGTATTATCTTAGTTTGCCACAGAGATGCCTCTGTATTATTTGATCCCGGTTTCTCATATTCTTATGTGTTATCATACTTTTCTTGTTATTTGGATATGCCCCGTGAGTCTCTTGTTTTATTTGTTCGTGTATCTACTCCGGTGGGCGATACTATTATTGTGGACCATGTGTACCGATCATGTATGGTGACTATTGAGGGTCGGGAGACCCGAGTGGATCTTTTGTTGTTATGTATGGTAGATTTCGATGTTATATTGGGCATGAATTGGCTATCTCCATGTTGTGCTATTCTGGACTGTCATGCTAAGATAGTGACATTGGCTATATCGGGTGTGCCACGAATTGAGTGGCGAGGTTCGACTGATTATGTTCCCAGTAGGGTAATTTCATTCTTGAAGGCCCAGCGTATGGTTGGGAAGGTTTGTCTTTCGTATATAGTCTTTGTGAGGGATGTCGGTGCACAGACTCCCAGTATTGATTCTGTTCCAGTTGTGAGGAATTTTCCCAATGTGTTTCCTGCAGACCTGTCGGGCATGCCACCGGACAGAGATATTGATTTTTGTATTGATATGGTGCCAGGCACTCAGCCCATTTCTATTCCACTGTATCGTACGGCACCAGCGAAGGTGAAGGAGTTAAAGGAGCAGCATCAGGAACTCCTTGATAAGGGGTTCATTCGGCCTAGTGTGTCGCCTTGGGGTGCGCCGGTTCTATTTGTGAAGAAGAAGGATGAAACTATAAGGATGTGCATTGATTATAGGCAGTTGAACAAAGTAAAAATTAAGAACAAGCATCCTTTGCCTCGTATTGATGATTTATTCGACCAGCTTCAGGGAGTGAGAGTGTTCTCCAAGATTGATCTCTGTTCAGGTTATCACTAGTTGAAGATCAGGGACTCGAATATTTTTAAGATGGCTTTTAGGACCCGATATGGTCATTATGAGTTCTTGGTGATGACTTTTGGGCTGACCAATGCCCCAGCAGCGTTCATGGATTTGATGAACAACGTGTTCCGGCCTTATCTCGACTCGTTTGTCATAGTTTTCATTGATGATATTCTAGTATATTCGCATAATCAGGAGGAGCACGTGGAGCATTTGAGAGTTGTGTTGCAAAGATTGAGGTAGGAGAAGCTTTATGCAAAGATCTCCAAGTGTGAGTTTTGGCTCAATTCAGTGGCTTTCTAGTGGCACGTGGTGTTCACCGAGGGTATTCAGGTTGATCCAAAGAAGATAGAGGTGGTTCAGAGTTGGCCCAGACCGTCCTCAACCATAGAGATTCATGGCTTTCTTGGTTTGGCGGGTTATTACCGCCGGTTTGTTCAGGGATTCTCATCAATCGAATCGCCCTTGACCAAGCTGACTCAAAAGGGTGCTCTATTCAGGTGTTTGGATGATTGTTAGGAGAGCTTTCAGAAGCTCAAGACTGCCTTGACCACAACTCCAGTGTTAGTTTTGTATCAGCTTCAAGTTCATATACCGTGTATTGTGATGCTTTGAGAGTTGGTATTGGGTGTGTGTTGATGTAGAATGGTAGAGGTATTGCTTATTTTTCTTGCCAGTTGAAGCCCCATGAGAAGAACTACCCTATTCATGATTTGGAGTTGGCTGCCATTGTTCACGTGTTGAAGATTTGGAGGCATTACTTGTATAGTGTGTCATGTGAGGTGTTTACTGATCATTGTAACCTTCAGCACTTGTTCAAGCAGAAGGATCTCAATTTGAGGCAGCGGAGGTGGTTTGAGTTGCTAAAGGATTATGATATTACTATTTTGTACCCTCCGGGGAAGGACAATGTGGTGGTCGATGCTTTGAGTCGGAAGGCGGTGAATGTGGGGAGTTTAGCATATATTCCAGTTGGGGAGAGACCTCTTGAATTTGATGTTCAGGCCTTGGCCAATCGGTTTGTGAGGTTAGATATTTCGGAGCCCAGTCGGGTATTGACTTGTATGATTTCTCGGTCTTCCTTATTTGATCGCATCAGAGAATGCTAGTATGGTGATCCTTATTTGCTTGTCCTTAAGGACAGAGTTCAGCACGATGATTCCATAGATATGACTATTGGTGATGATGGGGTGTTGAGGATACAGGGCCGGATATGTGTGCCCAATACAGATGGGCTACAGGAGTTGATTCTGGAGGAGACCCATAGCTCGCGGTATTCGATTCATCCAGGTGTCGTAAAGATGTATCAGGATCTGAGATAGCATTATTGGTGGAGGATAATGAAGAAGGACATTATGGGATTTGTAGCTCAGTATCTCAATTGTCAGCAGGTAAAATATGAGCATCAGAGACCGGGTGGCTTGCTTCAGTAGATGGATATTCTAGAGTGGAAGTGGGAGCGGATTACCATGGACTTTGTAGTCGGGCTCCCACGGACTTCGAAGAAGTTCGATGCTATTTGGGTGATTGTAGATCGGCTGACCAAGTCCGCGCACTTTATTCCTGTGTGTACTACATATTCTTCAAAGCGGTTGGTAGAGATCTATATTCGGGAGATTGTTCATTTGCATGGTGTCCCAGTTTCCATCATTTCAAATAGGGGCACTCAGTTTACTTCGCAGTTTTAGAGGACTGTGCAACGAGAGTTGGGTACTCATGTTGAGTTGAGCACAACTTTTCACCATTAGATGGATGGGCAGTCCGAATGCACTATTCAGATATTGGAGGACATGTTGCGCGCTTGTGTCATTGATTTCGGAAGATCATGGGATCAATTTCTACCGCTCGCAGAGATTGCTTATAACAACAGTTATCATTCGAGTATTCAGATGGCTCCATATGAGGCTTTGTACGGGAGGCGGTGTAGATCTTTGGTTGGTTGGTTTGAGCCGGGTGAGGCTAGGCTATTGGGGACAGACTTGGTGCAGGATGCTTTAGAAAAGGTGAAGGTAATTCAGGAGAGGCTTTGTAAAGTGCAGTTGTGACAAAAGAGTTATGCTGACAGAAAGGTTCGGGATGTGTCCTACATGGTTGGTGAGAAGGTTTTGTTGAAGGTTCCACCCATGAAGGGTTTTATGAGATTTGGGAAGAAGGGTTAATTGAGTCCTCGGTTCATTGGGCCTTTTGAGGTGCTTCGGAAGATTGGGGAGGTGGCTTATGAGCTTGCTTTGCCACCCAGCTTGTCGAGTGTGCATTTGGTATTTTATGTTTCTATGCTCCGAAAGTATATTGGGGATTTGTCTCATGTTCTAGATTTCAGCACTGTTCAGTTAGATGATGATTTGACTTATGATGTGGAGCCAGTAGCTATTTTGGAGCGTCCGGTTCGAAAGTTGAGGTCAAAGGATATAGCTTCAGTGAAAGTGCAGTGGAGAGGTCGGCCCGTGGAGGAGGCTACCTGGGAGACCGAGCGGGAGATGCGGAGCAGATATCCTCACCTGTTTGAGGCTTCATGTATGTTTCTTGACTCATTCGAGGATGAACGTTTGTTTAAGAGGGGCAGAATGTAACGACTCGGCCAGTCGTTTCATGAGTTACCGCTCCGTTTTCCCCATTTTAGCTTATTATTGCCTTGTTCAGCTGTATTTTGTGTTACCAAGTTAGTTGGCTCGGGTTCGGGGAGGTTTTGGTAAGGTTTGAGACACTTATAGCCCGTTTGGCCAAGCTGCAAAAATCAGCTTATTTTGAGAAGTGTTTTTTTTCAAAAGTGCTTTTCTCAAATGTACTTTTGGTGAGAAGCGGTTTGTGTTTGGCTAATTAGTTTGAAAAGCACTTCTGAGAAGCAATTGAGTGTTTGGCCAAGCTTTAAAAAATTGCTTCTAAGTGTATTTTTCTCAAAAGTGCTTCTCAAAAAAGTGCTTTTGGAAAGAAGCTACTTTTTTCTGCTTCTCCTCAAAAGCACTTTTTTTCCTCCCAAAAGCTTGGCCAAACACCTCATTTTTTGTCCAAAAGTGCTTTTGGCCAAAAAAAGCACTTTTGGCCAAAACGAAGCTTGGCCAAACATGCTATTAGTCTCTTTTGAGGAATAAGTTGGAAAAGTCAACCGGATGTTGACTTATGTGTTGAAGGGCTCGGATGTGAGTTCCGATGGTTCGGATAGCTTTGGGAGGTGATTTGGGACTTAGGAGCATGATCGGAATGTATTTTGGAGGTCCGGAGTAGATTTAGGCTTGAATTGGCGAAATTGGAATTTTGGCTTTTTCGGGTTCATAGGTGAGATTTTGATATAGGGGTTGGAATGGAATTCCAGAAGTTGAAGCATGTCCTTTGTGTCATTTGGGATGTGTGTGCAAAATTTCAGGTCATTCGGACGTGGTTTGGTAGACTTTTTGATCGAAAGCAGAATTTAGAAGATTTTGGAATTCTTAGGCTTAAATCCGATACAAATTTGGTTTTTAATGTTGTTTTGAGCGTTCCGAAGATTGTAACAAGTTTGAATGATGTTATGGGATATGTTGGCTTGTTTGGTTGAGGTCCCAGGGGCCTCGAGTGAGTTTTAGGTGGTTAAACGGATCATTTCATGTTGTGAAAAATTGCAGAAAACTGTTGTTGGGTGTTGCAAACAATTGGCCTTCGCGTTCACAAGTAGGCCCTCGCGTTTGCAAAGGCTTAGGCTGGGAGGCTGTGAAGTTGGCCTTCGCATTCACGAAGGAGGTCCCGCGATCATGAAGGTTGAGCTCGTTGGTCATCTCGTTCGCGAGGGTGATGCCGCGTCCGCGAAAGGTTGAGTGCTGAGGCGTCGCGTTCGCGAGGGTGTCGTCGCGTTCACGTAAGAGGAAATTCTGGTCAACCTGAGTTTGTGCTTCGCGGACGCGAGGGGTTGACCGCGTTCGCGAAGAAGGATTTGAATGCCTGAGCAGAATTTTTTAATAGCTCATTTCCGCGATTTTGAGCATATGTTCCTCCATTTTTTGGCGATTTTGATGTTTTTTGAAGAGGATTGAAGAGGGATTTAAGGGGGAACACTTGAAGGTATGTTTTATGGACTTAATACTCAATCATAATGTGATTTCTACCTAATTAATCATGGAATTTAAGCCTAATATTGAAGAACTAGGGCTTGTACTTGGAGACCTAGAATTTGGGATTTGAGGGGTCGTTTGTGGTTGGATTTTGGTACTTTTGATATGAATGAACTCGTGGAGCGATAAGGAGTCTATTGATGTAATTTTTATCGGAATCTGAGACGTGGGCCCGGGGGTCGAATTTGGCCAATTTCAGGATTTGTGTTGTAATTTGATTTCTTTTAAGTGGACTTTGTTCCTTTAGCATATTTTGATGGTTTTGCACTGATTTTGGTTAGATTTGGAGCATCTGAAGGCCGATTCGAGAGGCAAAGGCATCGCGAGCTAGAGTTTGGACCGGATAGAGGTGAGTAATGATTGTAAATGTTGTCCTAAGGGTATGAAACCCCGAATTTCACATCGTTGTGCTATATTGAGGTGTCGCACACGCTAGATGACGAGCGTGGGGCTGTGCACAGTTGGGGATTGTGACTTAGTCCATCCCAAAGACTATTTTACCGCGAATTTGATTGAAAACTGTTTGCTATCACCATGTTTTGGGCTGAAGTATTTGGGCCTCGTGCCAACTATTTGGACCCTTAGGGGATTTTTACTATTATTTTCTCATTGTTTTGATTTTTTATCTATACTCAGTCATGTTGTATTATACTGTTTTCATAACTTAGCCATGTTTACTCTATTTTAACACTTTAAATGATATTTTGGGCTGAGCGTCATATTTTACTGTGCCTGAGTGGCTTTTAGAGATTTTTGACTAAATAGGGCCGAGGGCCTGTGTTGTGAGGATTATTATGGGATCGGGTTGCACGCCGCAACAGTGTTGTACTGATTATGATTATGAGGCCGAGGGCCTGAGTTGTACGCCATGAGGTGGCTTGATATGAGGCCGAGAGCCTATTGATTATTCCATGAGATGTCTTGATATTGCGCTTGGAGCGTAAGGGGTCCCTCCCATAGTCTGTACACCCCTAGTGAGCGTGGGTACCCATTATGATATGAGATATAGCCCGAGGGGCTGGTGTTGTTCCATGTTATTGTCCGAGGGGCTGATTCTGTTGACATTGTGCCCGAGGGGAAAATTTTATGTGTTTACCTTTTCTAGCTGCCTTTCATTTACCTTTTTATTTGTTAAAAAGGTTTTTTAAAGAAGCTTATTCTGAGCTAAGGTATTTTTATAAGATTTCACCGTTTTATTGCATTTTATTGGTTTTACATTGTCTATTTATAGCATCTTGTTGTGTTTTAATGTGATTTCTTATCGCTCAGTCTTCATTTATTGTTATTACTCACTAAGTTGGAGTACTCACTTTACTCCCTGCACCCTGTGTGCAGATTCAGGAGCTTCAGGTCCCGTCAATGAGGGTTGATTGCTCAACAGGCTATTCGGAGTCTACTAGATAGCTGCTCGGAGTTCGCAGACCAGTGTTTCTCCCTCCTATTTTATTTTTCTTGTTCTAGCTATGTAATAGATTGTATAGACTCTGTCATACTCTTAGACTATGTTAGATGGTCATGACTGGTGACACCTGATGTCGAGCTGTGTTTGGTTTTCCGCAGTTGATATATTTTACTCTATTATGGGATTTATCATTATTAATGACTAAATTATGAATTATTATCTGTTAATTTAATTAGGAGTTTGTGTCAGCTAGCCTTGTCTTCACGAGAGGCGCCATCATGACCGAGTCTGGGTTTAGGGTCATGACAAATAATCACTCAAACAATGTTAGAAATTTATAAAGGAATTGTATGAGTTTCAACTCACTTACTTGAAGGTTTGTATGAAATACTTGACTACAAATGAGAAATTTGTGTTTTCTTGAAAATAAATTGCTATTTGTGGATCGGGCTGAGCGCCTCGGTAGTAAATAGATGCATTTATGGTTCGTTCGACCCTCCTGCAATGCACATTTTAATACTATGTTGAACCGGGCCGTACGACCTTGACATAAATGCGCATGTTAATTAATTTGAATTCTCTATGATTTATAGTACTTAAATGCCTTGGAATGTAAGTGGTTTAATGATTAATGCCATGGAATGTAAGTGGTTTAATGATATGACTGAAATTTGAAATATTATTTATGAAAGAAGAACTTATCACTTCCTATTATTAAACTGTCAATATTCATTCTATTCATGCTTAGCATAACACTTTAATTATATTATTGTTGACCCTAGTAAGTGTTAAGTCGACCCCCCGTCACTACTTCTTCGAGGTTAGACTGAATACTTATTGGATACATATTGTTTATGTGCTCATACTATGCTACTATACTTAATTGTATAAGATCTGAGGCAGGTGCATCTAGTTACCTGACCGACGCACATAGTTGATCCCCGAATATGAATTCATGGCGACCTACCCCCTTTCGAGCCGTTCAACAGCATACCGGATGTTTCTCTTTTGTTTATGCCTGTCTATTCTATTCCAGACAGTAGGATAGTTATCTTTTGTATATTCTGCTAGTTGCACATACACTTGTGACCCTAGATCTTGGCATATATTTGTAGACTTGAATTTTTGGGTTGTATTTCTATGGTCATGATTTCTTTTAGTGGTTTCCATTTTGCTTACTTTAAAAATCCGTTACATATCAAATACTTTGAATTTAAGTAAGTTAGATGTTGGAATTGTTTAACAAAAATGGGAATTCACTAGTTGATCGGTGTTGGCTTGCCTAACAGCGGTGTTGGGCACCATCACGACCTATAATGGAATTTGGGTCGTGACAAAATCATACTTAGGGGTCGTTCGAGCAATTCGCATTGGATATGAAGATTTCAGTTTGGATTTTCAATTTTCAGATTGAAGAAATAACAATAAACTTGAATTGGATCGGGCTTTTTAATTTTGGATTCACATTAATTGATTTGGATATTTTGGATTTTCGATTTTGAGCTTTTAAGTTGAGATGTTTATTCTTTCAATGGTAATGAACATCCAAATGATGTATTCATATTAAACTGCTTCAAAAATTTCTCATTTCACCGCAAACATCCAAATAAAGTATTCAAGTAATGAAATCATCATCAAGGAAATACAACAAAGACATTAGTAACGTTGATGAGAAGTGGCAAAAGTAAAATCATGTCCAAATAGAAAGTATTCTGATTGTAACTTAGTAATTAATATTGAATATATGAGATTATGTCTAGTGATTACGACACTGGACTTGTTACTATTGGTATACGAATAATGGGCTAAATATAAAATATAAAAAATTTGAATTTTCGGATATCCAAAAATCTAAAGTATCAAATCCAATCCTAAATGCAAAAAATTTAAAAATTAAGTTCAACATCCAATCCATAATCCGAAAATTCAAACCAAAAATCTAATTAATTTGGATTTCGGTTTGAATTTTGGTTTGCCCAAACTATGCCGACCCCTAATCACAATAAGAAAAATATAATTAATCAAACAACTTGAAGGATCAAATTGGAAAATTCTGCCAAGTTAATCTATATATATATATATATATGGACATACAAGAAATAAAACTGTTCCACAATGCTTTAGAACTTCCAAATTCATCCGAACATCATCTAATTAGGCTCCTGTCATTCATGATAAACCATCCAAATTAGGATCCAATTTCATGAAAATCATAAAATTTAGACCATAAAGTTTCAACATTTTAATCAAAATCAATTTAGAGATAATTACAGTCCAAGACCTTTCGGTCTAATTTACAAAATACTCGGCCGTTCATTGAGAGAGTAATAGCCCTGATCCCCTATTAGCTGCTTCCCCCGTATCTTTTATTGCTTATATGACTTTTCGGGAGTTTTTTTTGTTTCGGAGTGTTTTGGGACAGTTAGTCCCCAAACGGAAGCTTAAGCCTTAGGATTTTGACCGTAGTCAGAACTGTGTGAAGATGACTCTGAAATGGAATTATGTCGGTTATGTTAGCTATGTTGGGTGATTTTGGACATAGGGACGTGTTCGGATTATGTTTTGGAGATCTGTAGCTGATTTAGGCTTGAAATGGCGGAAGTGGAATTATTGGAGATTTTGACCGGTAGTGGACTTTTTGATATCGGGGCCGCAATCCGATTCCGAAAGTTGAATGTAACGGCCCGATTGGCCGTTTTGATCACTTGAACTTCGCTCTCCAGTTCTGGGGCATGACTAGCCTCGTATGATGTATTATGACTCATGTAAATCGTCGGTTTTAGTTTTTAGGTTAATCGGAACAGATATGGAAGAAAGATTCTCAGCTTGAAGCTTTAAATTTGAAAGGTTTGGCCAAGTTTTGACTTTTTAGTATTTGACCTCGGATTTGAATTTTGATGACTCTGTTAGCTGTGTTAGGTGATTTTGGACTTAGGAGCGCATCTGGTTTGTGATTTGGAGGTCTGTACTGGAATTAGGCTAGAATTGGCGAAACTACGAATTTGATGGTTTACGATTAGTGGTGGAAAATTTGATATCAGAGTCAGAATAGAATTCCAAGAGTTGGATCAGGCTCGTAATGTCATTTTTGACGTGCGTAAAAAATTTAAGATCATTCGGACGAGGTTTGATAGGTTTCGGTATCGGTTGTGAAAGTTTGAGGTTTCAAGTTCATTAAGCTTAAATTGGAGTGTGATTCATGTTTTTGTTATTGTTTGAAGTGATTCAATAGCTCGATTGAGTTGGTATGGTATTTTAGGACTTGATGGCACATTTGGTTGAGGTTCCGGAGGCCTCGGGTGTGTTTCAGGTAAGTTTTAAGCGAGTCTGGACATTACCAGAACTCAGGCATGGTTTTGGTGCTTAAATATTCCGCTGAGGGCAAAAAAGGAGCGGTGAGGGCGGAAAAAGGGGCGCTGAGGCGCTCTAGGGAAGAATCTGCAGGTTTGTTGGTCCGACTTTGGAAGTCTATATCTTTTGATCTACAAGCAATTTTGAGATTATTTAAAAACAAAAGTTGTAGCCCTTCGTGTTTAGTTTCCAGAAAGGTAAAGAAATCATCATTAGAACATCCTTAGAGAAAGTTATGGCCAAAACACTAAGGCCTATCTGTGCAGCCACCGGAAGCACGGTCAGCGGAGGAATTTCCGCTGGGGCGATGGAATTCCGCTGAGGCGGTGAGTTTTGGCCATCAGTGGAAATAGAAATCCGAGAGGCGCACTATAAATACGAGATTTGGGGTTTTATTTCATATTTTGACCCATAGAGCTCGGGTTTTGGCGATTTTTCAAAGGTTTTTTTAAAGAAATTCATCGGGATAAGTGATTCTAAGTCAGAGTTAGCTAAAATGCATGAATCTATCATTGATTTTATCATTTGATTAGTGATTTGGGGTGAAAATTGGGGAAAATTAGTAGAACTTCATAAAATGAACTTTTGGAATTTGATATCCGATTTGAAGTCGGAATTGAGTGAAACTAGCATGGTTGGTCTCGTAATCAAGTGGATTGTTGGATTTTGTGACTTGGGTCAGATTTTGAGACGTGGGCTTGGGGCCTAGCTGTTGAGTTGAACTTTTGACTTTTGGCTTTAAGTTTAGTATTTTGTTTTGGGATTGGTCCCTTTTGCTCGTATTAATTGTATCAAATTGTTTGTGGCTAGATTCGAGGCATTTGGAGGCCGATTCAAGAGGCAAGGGCACTGCGGAGTAGAGGATTGACCGGGTTGAGGTAAGTAATGATTGTAAATCTTGTCTTGAGGGTATGAAGCCCCGAATTTCACATCGTTTCACTATTGTGAGGTGACGCACATGCTAGGTGACGGGCGTGTAGGCATGCACCATTAGGGATTCTGACTTTGTCCATCCCGCAATGACTTTGGAGTTGCATATTTTGATTTAAGCCGTATAATAGCTATATTTTTTTAGAAAAAATTCTTATAACCTGGGCCGAATGCCATGTTTGGGCCTTGTGCCTGTACTGTTTGGACCCTCAAGGGTATTTTGTTACTATCCTCACACTGTTTTGATTTGAAAGCATATCATCAGTCATGACTTTACCTGTTCATTGTTTGATTCAGTTTCATTACTCTATTTTTAAATATATGAAAGTTGTTTGGGCTGAGTTTTCCTGATTTTTCACCGAGATGCCTGAGTGGCTTATGAGATTGATGACTGAGAGAGGCCGAGGGCCTGATTGTGAGGATTATATATATATATATATGGATAAGGCTGCACACTGCAGCGATATATGGATCCGGTTGCACGCCGCAGCGATATTAGATCGGGCTGCACGCTGCAGCGATATAGCGTTTGGGTTGTAGGAGCCCCTCCGGAGTCTGCACACCCCTAGTGAGTGCAGTCAACTATATATATTTATGGATCGGGCTGCACGCCGCAACGGTTATTATAAGGTACCCATTGAACGTGAGTGCTGAGTATGAGTGCTGATTGAGGAGAATTGAGTCATGAGTGACTGAGAGGCTTTCCCGAGGGGCTATATATACACGAGTGATGCTTTTCCCAAGGGGATTGTTTTATTAAATTTCTATTTTCACTCCTCTTTATACTGAGCCTTTATTGAAAATGTTGAACAAATGTTTTAAACAACTTTTATTGAAACTAGAGTTTTTACGAGATGTTCGGAATTTACTTATTGATTTGGCCTTGTTATTTCCACTGAGATTCTTATGTTATGAGATGTATATGAGTGACCGAAAGGTTTGCCCGAGGGGCTGTTTCTGATTCATGTTTGCTGCGGGGCTGTATACGAACTATGTTTTGCCCGAGGGGCCGATTATGATATTTATCACATTTACTATAAACTGCATTGAACCTCTATTGAAACTGTTGGAAAGAATCTTCAAATGATTTTTTTACTAAAAATTGGATTTTAAATGAGATGATTTGACTCATGTTCCGATTTGAAGTCATGTTGTGCTTACTGAGTTTATCATGATGTGGATTTATTTGTTTCCTACTGCTCAATCTCTATTTACTTTTATTACTTACTGAGTTGGCGTACTCACATTACTTCATGCACCATGTGTGCTGATCCAGGTATTTCTGAACCCGGCGGCGGGTGTTGATTACTCAGTGACAGGTCCATCAGAGTTAGCAAGGTAGTTGCCTGGCAATCGTCGCCTGCTTCTCTCCCTCCTTATCCTCCCTTAGTTGTAATCGGTTATTTCCAAGCTATGTTAGTCTTGTTGTTGTTAGACGGTTGTAGTAGATGCTCATGACTAGTGACACCCCTATGTCGGGCTTTCTTTCCACACTGTTATTTTGATTTAAACATGTTATGAAGGTTTATTGTTAAATAGCTTTGATTTTATCTTAAAATAAAAATATTGATTGGTTTTGGAAATGTGTCGGCTTGCCTAGTACCACGTTAGGCGCCATCACAATCGGGTTAGTTTTTGGATCGTGACAAGTTGGTATCAGAGCCTATGTTACATAGGTCTTACGAATCATGAGCAGGTTTAGTAGAGTCTCGTTAATCGGTACAGAGATGTATGTACTTATCTTCGAGAGGCTGCAGAACCATTAGGAAACTTCACATTCTTGAATTCTTATCGTGCGAAATGGATTCAGCTTAAAGTGTAACCCTTTGAATTCCTTCCACGCATTCGTATGCGCACATGCGTGCTCGGTATCAACTGTGCATTGACGACTTGTGATTCTCTAGATGAGGTGCGAGATGTGATCTTGGCATGTTGATGATAGGCCAGTCTGGAGGACTTGAGGTCGAGTTTTGTCTATGGCTTGAGTGCTGAGATTTTGATTGTGCGAGCACGTGCATTTAGGACTTATATGTCCGGTTGTGTCCTTATTGGTGGGATTTGTGACTAGATGACTATGGGGTGAGTATGATTTGATTGCGAGATTTTTTCAGATTGTTCAAATGTGGCAAGGAGAGTTTGTTGGAGATATAGCAAGGGATATTGGGTGCTTGACTCCTGTCTTGAGTTGGAGTATGGCCTCGAGCTATGGGTGTGTTGAAGGACCCCTCGTGTAGTTTAGTTGTGGAGTGGAGTAGATCTTCATGTTGTGTTATGAGTTCAAACTCTGAGGGTTAAGTGATTGTGTAATAGTTATGATTATGGAGGAGTAAAGAGAGATACCGGTTTGAGGCTAAGCAGGTGGGTTGTCTCCTGCAGGGTGTCCAGAGGGTATGTGATCCCTATGTTGTTTTGTAGTGAGTCTTCTTTTACCACTGAATTTTATGTAGTACAATTTGAGTTTGGATCGCTTATGGGAATGGGTGTGACTGTTACGAGGGTGAATGCGAGATTTGTAGATGATTTGAAATACTATTATAGTAGTAAGAGATTATGGGAATTGTGAGTGTTTGTGTGTTTTGATCTTTGGCTTTGAGCCAAGTATGTGAGTCTTCTATTGATCAGTTAATTACAAGGTTATGTGTTGTGTTTGTTCCAATTTGAGGTATACTAGTGAATCAGTTATGGATTACAGAGGTTGAGATCGAGGATGACTTGAGTAAAGGAAATTTTGGATAAGGGTTGTGTTATGATTTATGGGTATATGAGAAACATTGGATGAATTAGTTGTTGTTTGTAAGGGATGTAACATGTATGGAGTAGGAAATCGCTCCGCGGCTTAGAAGGATGGGTTACTTTCTTAGGTGTTGTTGTACTAATGGGACACAAGTCATTCGGCACATTTGATCAGTTAATTGAGGCCTGAGTAGAGTGGATGACTCTCGAGAATAGTTCTAATGGATTTAAGATTTATATGTGGCAATTGGGATTCTTCAAGATGTGTGTTGGCTAGAAACTGAGATTTATATGGGAGGATATCAGGACTTGTGGCATTTCTGTATCATTATGTATTTTACATACCTGTATCAGTAAGACAAAGGTAATGGCTTTAGATTCGCAGAAGGTCTCTTCAGAGCGGGTATCTCAGTTGTGGTACTTTTGGGGGTGCTTCAGAAGAATACAACGTTTTATGAACCTTAGGGCGGTGTGGTTTTATGCTAAAGATTGTATGGCAAGTTTTAGTTAAGGATAATGGTGTACTAGGAAGGAAACATATAAATTTGAAGGTAATTCAGAAGGAACTCAGAGAATTAGGACATGTTGGTTGTAGGTTGGTACTGGATATGGTGATTCGTGTGCTTTATGGATTTGGAGGCTGGGAGTTCTCATAAACGGGTTATTTCGTGGTTGTGGACCGTGAAGATGTGGGCAAGCTAGTCAGATGATAGTATGTGCTATGATTCAGTCCTTGTGAACTTTCAGAGAGTTATTTATCTATTGTGGGTGACTAGAGTTGATTTGGGATTCATTGGTAGGCCAATATGGATGTGTGATCTGCATTGAGTTGGATATGTTGACTTTGAACTGCTATTGTTGAGAGAAGTACCATTTGGTTGTTATTAAGCTTATTTGTGTTTTGAGATTTATTTGTGAGTTACTCTTGTATGCTTCTCAGGATTTTGATTCGTCAATTAAATGCACAAATGATATGGTTCTATTTGGGCTCATAGCAGAATCTGAGTGAGATGGGCATCTGGGTATTGCATGATTTATTGCGTCATTTGCTACTCCGTGGTTACGGTGATTCACTCTTGGTACTAGACATCAAATTGTGCGTGGTTGTTGATTTTGAGCATGGTGACTTAGGTGTTTAGTGTGGACCGGTGATTAGATAGGATTGCACATTACAGCGAAGTTATATGGAGATATGATCCTTCGAGTTAGATTCGTGTGTTCTGGTTCTACGGTGTGTGATGGGTTCTTAGCATCGTGTTGTGGTGGTACTGTTGAGCTTGCGGTACAGCTCTCTCATTTGAGTCATTTTTCATGATTTGAGTATGTTCGGATTATTCCTTATTGGTGCATGGATTTCACGGGTTGTGGCTTTAGATTGTATTGATGTGTCATGTCACCAGAGTAGTCATGTTGGATAAGATGAGGTCATTGGACCTAGAATGAATACTATCATATTCGATTTCAGTATGTTGGAAGGACAATATGGAAATTTGGCTTAGAAATTTTCTGTAGTCCTTGCGGAAGGAGAGGGAACTCCATGACTGGTTGAATTGAGGAATGATTATGATTTATGTGTGTTCCTTTAATCATTGACAGTATATGAAAGTGTTGGAATGAGGCTTTGGTTTGATAAGAGGTTTATAGCTGGAATTGGGTTATTTGAGCAGCTGTTGTGATTAGAAGTTATCGCAACGAGTGTTTGAGTTATGTGATATATCATATGATTAAATCTTGGGTTTCGAATATGGTTGATATAGCTTGTTCGGACTTATACAATGTATAAATGTGAGATTCTGATCTTATAGATGATCTCGAAAGTGGTAATTTGGTTGTAAGGGTTATGGGCTAGGATGGATTGCGAAATTTTAGTTTGCTTGTGCTATCAGACCTATACGGGACAGGATGATGTAGGATCACACCTGGGTATGTGCATAGTGAGGATACATGGCGATTTGTTGGCTTTTGGAAAACTTTGGACACGTTTGAGGACGAACATATGTTTAAGTGGGGGAGGATGTAACGACCCGACCAGTCGTTTTGAGCACTTGCACTTCGCTCGCCAGTTCTCGAGCATGACTAGCCTCGTATGATGTATTATGACTCATGCGAATCGTCGGTTTTGTTTTTTGGGTTAATCGGAACAGATATGGAAGAAAGATCTTTAAATTTGAAATGTTTGACAAACTTTTGACTTTTTAGTATTTGACCTCGGATTTGAATTTTGATGAATCTGTTAGTGTATGGGTCCAAATTTGAACAACCACAACTGTTGATGAGTACAACAAATGATGAGATCCTAGTAGCTCGACATCCTGTAGAGGACGACCTTCAGGCAAACAAGAGACTGTATGACTATTGCAGTACAGGCCCATTAGGGGACATTAGGAATATTTTTTCGAATATTCCCTATAACTTGTCTTTTAGGGCTTAAAAGAGTTTTGTCCCTTATATATAGAGCGTAAAGCAAACTTGTAAGCCCCGAGGCATTTTTCCTAACTGATAACACTTGTTGTAGCACTTGCTTACAAAAACAGTTGATAGGATTATTGTTTAAGGTTTTGTCTTGATGAGATAAAGAATTCATATCCTCCGTATTCTCTTTGTCTATCTTTTATTCTAGAGATTATTATACTTAGCTAAGATTTACCCCTTTATTTTCTTTGATTGATTTACTCAAAAAGTTTCGATATCTTTTGAGTCAAACAATTTGGCGCCGTCTGTGGGGATTTCTATAGCTGAGATCTTAGTTTCATCTAGATCCTTGAAAGAAATAATCACCTCTTCTTAGCCTCGCAAAAGCCAACAATGGAAGGAAAGGGAGAAGCAAGGTTAAAGGCAATAGTAGGTGTCATGAACAACCTCCTAAATTCCCTCAATGAAGCCGGTAGGTAAGACAACGAAAACGCAACGCCAAGTACTACACCTGAGGGAGAAATCTCACCCCCCCAGCACGAGGGCGTGACTGTTTTGCGTGAGAGGGAAACCTCAAAATCCGCAGCAGGAGAAGCACCACCGGCTGTGAATAGGCTATTAGAAGAATGGTTGACAAACACCTTGAGCAATATACTCGACAAAGCCATTCAAAAGGATATCGAAGGCACAATACCCGCAGAAACCACAACTATCGTCGATGAGCTAGAAACTCCACAAACAGGTAACACTCATACTGTCATTGATGCAGGAAACGATGTACTTGCGGTCATCTTAAAGAAAATGGAAGAGTTGGAAAATGAGAACAAAACACTCCGCGACCAGATGAAAGAGCATCAGGAAAGGGTTGATAAAATACCGTGTGCTCCGAAGTTGCTACCAAAACGTGATGTGGCCCGATTCATCAAACAACCATACAGCGAAGGGGCAACTCCCCACTCTATTCTGAAAACCTTCAAAATGCCGCCATATTTGAAAATATATGACGGCACCATAGACCTGGAGGATCACTTAATCCATTACGTTACTGCAGTAAAAGGTAACGATCTATCGAAAGAACAGGTGTCATAAGTGCTGCTGAAAAAGTTTGGCAAAACTCTGATAGGGAGAGCATTGACATGGTATTCCCAACTACTAGCACGATCGATATCAACGTTCGAAGAAATGATAGATAAGTTCAACACCGCTCACGCGAGAGGGAAAAAGGCAAAGCGAGGGTAAATGAAATCTTCGCCGTCAGGCAGACGACAGGTGAGGGACTTTGGGATTTCCTAGCCCGATTCAATAGGGTAAGAATGAGCCTACCAAACATGTCAGAAGGGATGGCAGTAGCAGCCTTCCAAAATGGGTTAAACAGAAACGGGTCAAAAGCAACCAAAAAGCTGCTAAGTAGACTCATAAAGTATCCCCCACTACGTGGGAAGAGATCCATAATGCCTATTACGCCAAAATAAGGGCGGAAGAGGATGACTTGAACGGCCCGATCCAGCGACTAACATCAGCCCCAACCGAAACAAGGAGAGATTGCCGCAACGAGAGCCGAAGGGACCAACTATCCCGTTTCAATCGAGAAAGGCACCATCCCTAGATCCGAACAACCTATCCACATCCTCCACAACATGTAAATACCGCGCCTCGACACACCGCACCATCCCGCAACGAAAGAGGTATGCCTCTACTATTATCTGCTCATAACTTTTGTGTTTCTCCTTTAGAAATAGTGTACGCACTGGAAAAGCTCGGCACAAAGGTGTAGTGGCCGCAAAAGATGAAGTCGGATCCGAGCACCCGGAGATCGAATGTTCTGTGTGAATTCCACCAGGAAAGGGGATATAAGACCGAGGACTGCATAGGTCTACCACAGGAAGTGGTAAGAATGCTAAACTAGGGACACCTGAAAGAACTGTTGAGCGATCGAGGACGGGTTAACTTCGCTCATGGACGCGACCAACCTCAGGGACCTCCAAAACCACCATCGCCAACTCGGACAATACAAATGATCATTGGCGACGGCGACAATACAGTAATCAACCATGTGAAATTCACCACCACACACAAACTCAAACAGACAGTCGCCCACGAACGATATGACGACCTCGAAGATAGTATCATCTTCGATAAGTCGGATACCAACGGTTTGTCTTTCCCTCACTATGATGCTTTGGTTATAAATTTATGCATCGTGGATACCGATGTAAAGAGAATAATGGAAGATGACGTAAGCGGCGCGTGTATTATTCACCCACGAGTCCTCATACAGATGAGGCTCGAGGATAAAATAGTACCGCATTGCATAACACTAACGGGTTTTAATAATGTAGTGGAACGAACCTCTGGAGAGATATTGCTACCCATTTTGGCAGGAGGAGTCACCCTGGAGACGACGTTCCACTTCATGAACCAGAAAATAGCCTACAACTCCATCATAGGGCATCCATGGATACACGCCATGCGAGCCGTCCCGTCAAGTTTCTATCAAGTAATAAAATTTCCTACCCCATGGGGGATATTCAGCATCCGAGGCGAGCAACGCACTGCCCAAGAATGCTACTGAATCGCCAAAGATTGCACACACACCAAATAACTAATGGGGGCAAGTGCGGAAGTATAGCAATCAGCCAAATCGAGAACCAAGACCGACGTACAAATAGAGTCCAACAAAGACCCGGATGTCGTAGAAGCTTTCAAGGAAACCGTAGAAGACCTCGACCCCATCCAACTAGACAACACCGATAGCACGAAAAAGGCTTATATCAGACATAACCTCTTAGAACCAGGTAAGTACCATGAGTTCTTAACTAACAATGCCGATTTGTTCGCCTTTTCCCATTTAGATATGCTAGGAATCCCAAGGGACATCGCCACACACAGGTTGAATGTCGACCCTCTTTACCCGCCAGTATGGCAAATGAGGAGAAAGTTCAATGCCACCATTAATGAGGCGGTCAGTGAAGTAGTCGATAAGTTACTCACTAATGGTTCCATCTGAGAATCAAAATATCCCCAATGGGTTGCCAATGTGGTCATGGTAAAAAAGAAGAATGGGAAATGGCGGATGTGTGTCGACTTTACCGACCTGAACAATATGCCCAAAAGATTCCTTTCTGTTACCACGTATCGACCAGCTTATCGATGCAACGGTGGGACACGAACTACTCAGCTTCTTAGACGCTTATTCTAGTTACAACCAAATCCTAATGGTTGAAGAGGACCAAGAAAAGACAACTTTCATCACTCACCAAGGAACGTACTGCTACAAAGTCATGCCGTTCGGACTCAAGAATACAGGGGCGATGTATCAAACATTAGTCACCAAGATATTCAAAGAACAACTCGGTAAGACCATGTAGGTTTACATCGACGACATGCTAGTGAAGTGAAAACGAAATAGGATCACATTGGTCATCTAAAGGAAGCCTTAGAGATATTGAGGCAATACGGAATGAAACTAAATCCCGAAAAATGCGCGTTTGGCATAACCTCAAGGAAGTTTCTCGATTTACTGGTGTCACAAAGGTGTATCGAAGTCAATCCGGATCAGATTAGATCCTTTGAAGGAATACCGAAGACATTAACCAACAAGAAGTAGGTGCAGAAATTAACAGGACGAATAGCCGCCCTGTCGAGGTTTATTTCACGATCGTCGGACAGATGCCATAAATTCTTCAATGTGCTAAGGAAAGACCACGGACTATAGTGGAATTCAGAGTGCATCGACGCCTTGAGAAAGCTAAAAGCGTACCTATCCTCGTTACCACTACTCATCAAGGCAGACCCGGGTAAATGCCTCCTGGTGTACCTAGCAGTCTCCGAAGTCACGGTAAGTGCAGCCTTGATCTGCGAAAATAAAGGTACGCAATCTCCGATTTACTATATCAACAAAACCTTAATTGATGGCGAAACAAGGTACCATCACCCTGAGAAACTAGCTCTGGTATTAGTCGTAGCTTCATGAAAGCTTAGACCATATTTTCAATGTCACCCCATAAAAGTGGTGACAACCTTCCCCCTCAAGGGAATCCTACACAAACCCGAACTATCAGGTAGGTTGGCCAAATGGGCCATAGCATTAAGCGAGAATTACATAACGTACCAACCGCAAACTACTATTAAGTCACAAGTGCTCGTCGATTTCGTCGCCGATTTCAGTGTGGAAATACTGCCTGAAGTAGAGCAGGAGGCGCTCCACGCTTCCGCATATTCCGACCTCTGGGTTGTCTACACCAATGGTGCATCTAATGCATCGGGATCAGGACTGGGACTTGTCCTCAAAGTTCCTATGTGTGAAGTAATTCGCTAGTCCATACGATTCCCCAAGATGACTAACAACGAGGCCGAGTATGAAGCTATGATTGCAGGATTGAAATTAGCCCTCAAATATGGCGCTCGACGACTCATCCTCCATTGCGATTCTCAACTCGTGGTGAACCAAGTCACTAGGACTTTCCAAATCAAAGAACATAGACTACAAAAGTACCAGTCATAAATTCACAAATTGCTGCCAGAATTCGACGAATGCCACCTCGACCAAATACCCAGGGCTAGAATATCAAAACAAATGGTCTCGCCAAGCTAGCGGCAACCACTAGAAATATCAACAAGGAAAACGTGGTCACTCTTCTCCATTCAGCAATAGACCAGGTCGAGGTACATTGTGTAAATCTAACTTAGGAATGGCGCAACCGTATCATAACATATTTGCATGATGGAACGCTCCCACAAGATAAGAAAGAAGCCAAAAAACTTCGAATACAGACAGTCAGATACAGCCTCGTAAACTGTGATCTTTACAAGAGAACATTCGGCAGCCCCCTGGCCAAGTGTCTTGGGCTAAATCAAACAAGACGAGTATTAGAAGAAGTACACGAGGGGAACTGCAGTGCCCATACGGGAAACCACGCCCTCATCCGATACCTCATCCGCGCCAGATACTACTGGCCTACCATGAAAAAAGAAGTCGTGGATTATGTCAGGAAGTGTGAACAGTGTCAAAAATACGCCCCTATAATACACCAAGAGAGAGAACTCCTGCATTCCGTCACTTCGCCATGGCCATTCATAAAGTGGGGGATGGATATTATCGAACCCCTCCCGGCAGGACGAGGTAAGGTACGCTTCCTTTTGGTTTTAATTAACTATTTTTCTAAATGGGTGAAAGCAGGTGCGTACACTCAAATACGCGAGCAAGAGGTTACTGCGTTCATATGGAAAAATATAATATGTCGCTTCGGCATTCCCAAAGAAATCAGCTGTGACAACGAACCTCAGTTTGTCGAAATGAAAACGATCGATTTTTTCAAATACTCTCCACACCATACCATCCCGCCGGCAATGGCCAAGCCGAATCCTCCAATAAAATGATACTAAATATATTGAAAAAGAAGCTCGAAGACGCCAAAGGGCTATGGCCTAAGCTCCTACCAGAAGTACTATGGGCATACCACACTACACAAAAAACTAGCACAGGCGAGACACCATACTCACTAGTCTACGGGACTGACGCTGTTATACCCGTCGAAGTCAGAGAACCTAGCTTGAGATACTCCAACGAAAGCGGACTGAGCAATGATGAAAGTAGGATTCAAGATCTGGATGAAGTCGAAGAACGAAGGGATACAACCCACGTAAGAATGGTAGCCCAAAAATAACAAGTAGAAAGGTACTATAACAAGAAGGCCAAAATATGACCGCTCAAGGTCGGAGACTACGTCTTCAAAGCTAAAACACAACCAGCGAAAGACCCTAACAAAGGAAAACTGCGAACAAACTAGGACGGACCGTGCAAAATCACGGCGGCAGCAAACAGAGGAGCATTCCAGTTAGAAACAATGGAAGGAAAACTACTCCAAAACAATTGGAATGTCGCCCATCTCAAATATGTCCACTTTTGAAAAAAGGCGCCATCTAAGTCATACTCTTTTTCCCTCATCCGAGTTTTTTCCCAATCAGGTTTTCTCGGTGAGGTTTTTAATGAGGCGACAAGGGGGGCGCCTCGAGGTCTGAAGTAATGTTCATGACCCTGGCTGTCGACGCGATCTCCAGGCCGAGTAATGAGGGGACTGGATATAGATAATCAAATCTCCATTGCATGTAGAAAGTCGACATGTATTTCCTACAAAGATATAATCAAATCTCCATTGTATGTACAAAGTCGACATGTATTCCCTACAAGGATATAATCAAATCTCCATTATATGTACAAAGTCAACATGTGTTTCCTACAAGAATATAATTAAATCTCCATTTTATGTATAAAGTCGATAGGTATTTCTACGGGAATATGATCAGACCAATAAATGAGCGAAAATCCCAATGGCCAAGGCCATCGACGAAACTATGAGTTCGACCTCATTCGAACTACGGCGGGATTCTACCTCGACGACATTTCGAAGGTAATATCCCAATGGCCAAGGCCATCGACAAAACTATGAGTTCGACCTCATTCGAACTATGATGGGATCCTACCTCGACGACAATTCGAAAGTAACATCCTAATGGCCAAGGCCATCGACAAAAATATGATTTTGACCTCATTCGAACTACGACGGGATCCTACGTCGGCAATAGTTTGAAGGTAACATCCCAATGGCCAAGGCCATTGACGAAAATATGAGTTCGAAATCATTCGAACTACCATGGGATCCTACCTCGACGACAGTTCGAAGGTAACATCCCAATGGTCAAGGCCATCGACCTCATTCGAACTACGACGGGATCCTACCTCAATGACAATTCGAAGGTAAAATCCCAATGCCCAAGGCCATCGACAAAAATACGAGTTCTACTTCACTCGAACTACGATGGGATCCCACTTCAACGATCGTCGAAAGTAGCATCCCAAAGGTTAAAGTTACTGCCAAAAGAAAAAGGGATCGACCTCACCCAAAAGCAAAATCAGCTTAACAGTTCTACAGGTATCCTGGATACAATAAATATTGCAAAGATCATCACTGAATCGACAAAACAAATTCTACATTACATCAAAATGTCACTTACACCTATCTTTATAATGGGATCAAGCATGCCCCTTACAAAAGTCCCAAATCAAAAAGTAAGTACAAACAAAAAGTTACATATCATCCCCGATTGGGTACGCATCTTTGTACCAAGAGTCAGAAGCAAGACGGTTCGCATCATCAAAATTGATATCATCCCCGTCAGGTGTAAGAGGGTCGTACCCCCATGCCTCATGAGCTGCATGAGCTTCGGCACGTACGCCCTGAAGTTCTGCTTTAGATGCCCTCCCTCAGCATGAAGAGCCTTGTACATGTCAAGCCGGGCCTCGACATGGACCCACAACTCATATAAGCGACGAGGCACGACCGGATAGGCCGAGGCACGAGACGTAGAAGGTTGTGAGTGTCGACTCGCACCCTCCGCTCTCAGTGAGGCCACTTGTCCATTCAACACAAATAGCTCCGCCTCCAACTCCTTAACACGCCCCTCAAACCCCGCGATTGTAGACATGTAATTTTTGACCCTCCTCGAAAAATTACAACTTTTAGTGCTTAGATATTAGTTTTAGGCGTAATAGTACTATTTTCACTATCTCCTTAACTTTTGACTTTATTTTATCCTTAAAAAATCAAAAACTACCGAATATTTTCCTTTATTTTAGCTAGTTGATATTTTGTCTAGTTAGTTTTACTTTTGAAAAAAATAAAAAAATAGACTAGGCATTTTATTTTTCAAAAGATAAGAAGAAATTTCAAAAATATATATTTACTTAGTTTAGTTTTAAAGTTGTAGGTTTTAGTGCAAATTGAGTATTATTTAAATTTTATTAATATAATAACTTTACATCTCCTCCTAATATTTTTATTAGTCTAAATAGACTAGTATCTTTATAAAGCTATTTTTAATTCATCAGTAGAATAAAAGAAAAAATTGAAAGAAAAAAGATAACAGAAAAGAAAACGAAAAAAAAGCAAAATGAAATTATATCAAAAAAAGATAGGAAGAAAACATGGACCTTTTCATTTTGCTATGATTTCTCACGGAAATTCCTTTTGAGATTTCAATTTTGATATTGTGGGGGCCACACATTTTCAAAAGAATCCTGACTTCTTTTCCAAGGACGACACACACATATATACGAGGATTCACGTCACTTTCAGAGGGGGGGCCACACGGTTTTGGACACTTCTTTTTCTCCAAGCAATTACTCCATTTTCATGGACAAAAACACAGAAATAGAGTGAGAGGGACGGGAATAATAGTGAGAGGGCTCACCCATCTTCTTCTCCAAAAAATCCGCCGCCACCCTCCACCAGCGAGTTTAGCCGGGAAATCCGGCAACCACACCCCTCCATTTCCTCTGTTGTCCACCACCACCTAGCAACAACGACCCATCTCCCTTACTCTAAAAACAACCAGCAGCCACACACCACCAAACCAACCGGACCTCTTCTGTAGAAAACATCCATGCTCACTTTCTCTCTCTATCTAGTCTCCAATTTGTCAATCATCACTCTTCTCCTTTTCTAATTTCTTCAGAAATATCAGCTAAATTGGAAAAAATCGGCTGCTAGAATGCTTCTTCGGTTAAGCTCGCCATAAATGTGAAACCTCTGTTCTATCTCGTGCTTCCTACTCCTCTGCTGCTTAGTTGCATTTGTTTCTGCTCAAATATCTAACAATGCTACCTCTAAATGGCTTACACTGAGCGATCTCGCTTGAGGTTGAGTCCAGTTGGGGATTTTCATTTTTGTCGCGATTTCCAATCCGATCAACGGTTCAAGCTTCGTTTCATCTGTTCATGTTGGGATTTGTTCAAATTTTGATCGGAAATCTGTGTATATGTTTCAAAGTATCAAGGGAGTTTTCACTACTTGAAGGTTTATCCCTCCCTCTGTTCTTACTTAATCCAAATTGCTATCATGTGCTATCCTACGTTTGTTTGCACGCCATGTTTAAATTGTTGCTTTGTGACTGGTTTTTGATTTCTCCCTTTTAGATCCATTTGATTTGAATCTTTGATTGAGCTTTTAATAAAAGACAAGTTGTGAATTTTTTCTTGTGAATACATATGGACATGTAAGTTGAATAGGGATAGTGGATGTCCGTAGAGAGGCAATTGTGATTAAATAGGATTAGGACGTGGCGGTTTGATCAGAAATTGAGAGAATTGGGTTTAAGAGAATTAGACAATAAGATGTCATGCTTTATTGTTATTTCGCTATTACTAGATACTCGCTGAACGCTAGGAGTATGCTAGGCCGACCACACTTGGGTAGGCAAGCCTTAGGATTTTTGTTAGTCTTGATGTGAGAGGTCGTTCCCTTAGTTAACTTTATCCGGGGAATACCCCGAGGGATTTGTAGATATTTTGTTCTGGGGAATGCCCCGAAGAACTTTGTAAATATTTGGAGGCCTTGATGAGCATTGTGAATAAGTCATAATATATACTAGTTTAGGATTTTTCCTTTCTTTTCTTTTCATTTTCTCTTATTAGGTGAGGACAGCCTCGAGCCTTTTGTGTGTGTTTATTTTTCCATTTCTGTGTTTATTATGTTAATTCGAATATTTTAAAAGCCCACTAGATCGAGTACGCAACCGTACTAGTTACGGGACTTGGGGAATGCCTAAAACCTTCCCCCCCGAGTCAAATGAACCCCCTTACCTGAGTCTCTAATGTAGACTTAGTTTTGGAGTCCAAAGTGTTTTAAAAGGAAATCATTTTAAAAACGGTGACCTGGCACATCGAAACCAATGTCAGGATATGATTTGACTCATATTCTGATTGAAGGCATGTTGTGCTTACTGAGTTTATCATGATGTGGATTTATTTGTTTCTTACTGCTCAATCTCTATTCACGTTTATTACTTACTGAGTTGGCGTACTCACATTACTCCCTGTACCTTGTGTACAGATCCAGGTATTTCTAAACCTAGTAGCGGGTGTTGATTATTCAGTGGCAGGTCCATCGGAGTTAGCAAGGTAGCTTCCTGGAAATCGCAACCCTGCTTTACTCCCTCTTTATCTTTCCTTAGTTGTAATCGGTTATTTCCAAGCTATGTTAGTCTTGTTGTTGTTAGACGGTTGTAGTAGATGCTCATGACTAGTGACACCCCTATGTCGGGCTTTCTTTCCACACTGTTATTTTGATTTAAACATGTTATGAAGGTTTATTGTTAAATAGCTTTGATTTTATCTTAAAATAAAAATATTGATTGGTTTTGGAAATGTGTCGGCTTGCCTAGTACCACGTTGCCATCACGACCGGGTTGGTTTTTGGGTCGTGACATTAAAGTAGGTGTGTAATGTTGAATATGACTTGTGTACAAAATTTAGGGTCAATCGGACATGATTTGATAGGTTTCGGCATCGGTTGTAGAAATTTGAAGTTTCAAGTATTTTAAGTTTTAATTGGAGGGTGATTCGTGATTTTAGTGTTGTCAGATGTAATTTGAGGGCTCGACTAAGTTTGTATGGTATTTCAGGACTTGTCGGTATGTTTGGTTGAGGTTCTGAGGGCCTCAGGTGCATTTCGGATGCTCAATGGTTCATTTTTGGACTTTGGAATATAGCAGATTTTCTGGTATTTTTGTTGCAAACATTTCTTCATCACGTTCGCGAGAGAGGTCTCGTGTTCGCATAAGGTATCTAGGAGGCCAACTGAAGTTGTTCTTTGCGTTCACAAAGATGGGGCCGCATTCACGAAGGAGTTGTTAGGCAGTGCATCGTGAACGTGAGAAGGGCATCGCGTTCGCGTAGAGAAAGTTGAGCGGATGGGACCCCAGACCTTTTTGCCTACACATTCGCGATGTTGGTCTCGCGTTCGTGTAAGCTTGAGCTGAGTGGTCTTCGCGTTCGCGACAAGCATATCACGTTCGTGATGAAGGGATTCTGATCCAAAGTAAGGTTGTGCTTCACGAATGCGAGGGTCCTTCCGTGTTCGCGAAGAAGGAATTATTTGGGGAGAATATAAAGTTTCAAAAATAAGGGTTTGGCCATTTTTATCATACTTGAGTTTGGGAGCTCGCATTTGGAAGAGATTTCGAGGGAGTTTCAAAGATGTCAATTGGGTAATGATTCTGCACTTGATTTTGGTTATATACCACTAATCTATCATTAATTTCATCATTTAATTTCGAATTTGGGTTGAAAATTGGGGAAAATGGGAAGAAGTTCTTCAACTAAGATTTTGGGTTTTGATTGAGATTTTGACAACGGATTTGGATAATTTTGGTACGAGTGGACTCGTGAGTGAATGAATGTTCATATTTTGTGATTTTTACCTGATTCCTTGACGTGGTCCCGGGTCAACCTTTTGAGGCGATTTTCTAATTCCTTGCTTAAGTCTTGGTTTTATTAGTTAGATTAGTTTCTTATAGTTATATTTATGTTATGAAATTGCTTTTGGATAGATTTGAGCCATTCAGCGTCAGATATTCGTGGAAAAGGTATTGTTATCGAGTGATTGAGCTTGTTTCGAGGTAAGTCGCTTGCCTAACCTTGTATGGGGGAACTCCCTTTAGGATTTGGTACTATTGTGATATGTGAGCGCTATGTACGTGAAGTGACGAGTTCGTACACTGGCTATTTGTTGTAAAACTCCGTTTTTCCATTGAGTAATAACATGTTCCACTTTAATTGAGTTATACTAGCTTATGTAATTATCTTGTTTAGTTTAGAATAGCATGTCTCCATGTCTTAATTGCTTATCTGAACTATGTGCATCATGCTTAGTTAATCCCCTACTTCTTCCTTGACTTGTACTTAGTCTAAATTGTAGGATTTTGTGTTGTAGCCATTATTTCCATTGTTTGAGCTGCATATTTACTTTTGGACTACGGGACGGTATCCTGAGAGATCCCCCTGCATATTTACTTTGGGACTACGAGATGGTATCCTGGGAGATTCCCCTGCATATTTACTTTGGAACTACGGGACGGTATCCCGGGAGATCCCCTGCATATTTACTTTGGGACTACGGAACGGTATTCCAAGAGATCCCCTTGCACATTTATGTTTAGGACTACGAGACGGTATCTTGGGAGATCCCCTATTGATATTTCTGTGTACTGTACTATTATTCTTCTGTGACTTCCTTCTGGTTAAATTTCATTCTTTATTTTACTGTGATATTTTGTTCCGTCTTATTTATTACATTCATACTAGTAGGGCCCCGACCTGACCTCGCCACTACTCGATCGAGGTTAGGCTTGGCACTTACTAGTACCATTGTGGTGTACTCATGCTACTCTTCTGCGCATATTTTCGTGTGCAGATCCAGGTAACTCTTACCAGCCTCGTCCTTAGTCGCATACCTCTTGCTTCCCGAAGACTTCAAGGTACATCTGTAGCGTCCGCAGACCTCGGAGTCCCCTTCTATACCTTCTTATGTCGTTCCTTTTTCATTCTTCTGGATTCTGATGTATAGAACAGTTAGATAAATCATAGAAGCTTATGACTTACGATGTTCTAGGTATTGGGATATTTTTTATATGTTTTGAGAGTTGGTTACTGTATATGCCGAGCGTCATCTTTATCACTTCTTTAGATATCAGTTGCATTCATTTTTGGTTATTTCTGCATATGTTAGGCTTACCTAGTCATAGATACTAGGTGCCATTACGACATCTCACGGAGATAGGATTGGGTTGTTACAAGTTGGTATTAGAGCTCTAGGTTCATAGGTGTCGTGAGTCACAAGCCAATTTATTAGTGTCTCGCGGATCGGCACGGAGACGTTTGTACTTATCTTTGGGGGGCTATGCAACTGATAGGAAAGTTACACTTCTTTGATTCCTTGTCGTGCGAAGATTTGTTTACTTCAAAGTTCTAAACTTCTGTATTCTATTCTCTCATGGATGGTGAGAACACGTACAACCGGAGATGACCAGGCACCCGCGCCCCCTACTAGAGTCGCTAGAGGCTAGGGCCGGGGTAGAGGTAGAGGACGTCCATGCGGTGCAGCCAGATCACCCGCACGAGCTGGCACAAAGGAGCCACCAGTAGCTCCAATTAGAGTGCAGGCACCTGAGATGCCTACTACTGCTTGACCAGCTCTTAAAGAGACCCTTGCACAGTTCATGAGAATGCTCAGTACTCTAGCTCAGGCAGGGTTGATTCTCATTACTCATGCCACATCTGAGTCCTGGGAGGATCACAGACTCTCGTCGTCCTCACCCCAGAGCAGCGGGTTCAGGGTGATTAGATTCCAGAAGTTATACATGTGCCACATGTAGCTCTAGTGCAATCCAAGGGTAGGGCAGCAATTTCTGAGAAGGAGCAGTGTAGGCTCGAGAGGTATAAGAAGTACCACCCTCCTACTTTCAGTGGCCTAGCATTAGTGGATGCTCAGGGATTTCCGAAAAAGTGCCACGGTATCCTCCGCACTATGGTCATAGTAGAGTCGAGTGGGGTTTCTTTCACATCGTTTCAGCTTAGAGGAGCAACCTATCAGTGGTTGCATGCTTATAAGTTGGACAGTCCGACTAAGGCAGATTCACTTACATGGACTCATTTCTCAGACATGTTTTTGAGAGAATATGTCCCTCAAAGCCTCAAGGACGCATGTCGCGCGTAGTTTGAGCTATTGCGCCAGGGTGCTGTGACTATTTCAGAGTACGCAATTCATTTAAGTGACTTGGCTAGACATGCACCGGCCTTGGTTTCTACAGTTTGAAAGAGGGTCTGTCTGTTTATTGAAGGACTCCACACCAGCATCAGGACTAGCATGGAGCGGGAGTTAGAGATGGATATCTCGTATCAGTAGGTTGTGAGTATTGCTAGGAGAGTGGAGGGCATGCTTGCTCGGGAGAGAGAGGAGAGAGAGGCCAAGAGGTCTTGAGAGTCTGACCATTATTCTGGTGCTCGTGCCCCAGCTGCAGTTCGACATGGTAGGGGTTATGTGAGTCTCCCCATCCATTCATCCTTCCAACAACCAGTGGTATTCCAGCTCCTCCTAGGCCTCGGGAGCCTTATTATGCACCTCCAGTATCTAGTTCACCTCCTCCGCAGGGTGCTTTCAGTGGTCAGTCTAGCAGACCTGGCCCGAGCTAGTCACAGCCGCCACATCCTCCCAAAGCTTGTTTTGAGTGTGGTGATACACGCCATCTGGTGAGGGATTGCTCCATACTTAGGAGGGGTGCACCTTTACAGACTTCTCAGCCACATCGTGCTCCATAGGGTCCCCAGGCTATAATTACAGCACCAGCTACCACTCTACCTACTCAACCAGCTCGAGGTGAAGGTCAGGGAGGTAGAGGTTGCCCTAGAGAGGAAGGCTAGGACAGATATGTCCTTCCTGCTCGCATAGAGGCAATTGCTTTCGATTTTGTCATTATAGGTATTGTCCCGGTCTGTCATTAGAGATGCATTGATAATATTTGATCCAGGCTCTATATATTCCTATGTGTCCTCTTATTTTCCCCGTATTTGGGCATATCTCGAGATTCTTTGAGTTTCCCTATTTACGTGTCTACTCCTATGGGAGATTCTCTTATTGTGGATCGCGTGTACCAGTCGTGTTTGATTGCTCTTAGTGGTTTTGAGACCAGAGCTGATTTATTATTGCTCAGCATGGTAGACTTTGATGTTATCTTAGGCATGGACTAGTTGTCGCCCTATTATGCTATTCTTGATTGTCATGTCAAGGCCGTCATGCTGGCTAAGCCAGGTTTACCATGATTAAGGTGGACGGGTAGCTTAGATTACATTCGTAGTAGGGTTATTTCATTTCTTAAAGCTCAACGAATGGTTGTGAAGGGATGTGATGCGTATCTAGCTTATGCGAGAGATGTCAGTATTGATACCCCTACAGTTGAGTCAGTTCCAGTAGTGAGGGATTTCCCTGATGTGTTTCCATCTAATCTTCCGGGCATGCTACCCGACAGATATATCGACTTTGGTATTGATTTATTGTCGGGTACTCAACCCATCTCTATTCCTCCATATCATATGGCTCTTCCTAAGTTGAAGGAGTTGAAGGAACAGTTACATGATTTGCTTGATAAGGGTTTCATTCAGCCCAGTGTCACCTTGGAGTGCTCCTATCTTGTTTGTGAAGAAAAAGGATGGTTATATGCGTATGTGCATTGATTATCGCTAGTTCAACAAAGTCACAGTGAAGAACATGTATTATTTGCCTCGTATTGATAACCTATTTGATCAGTTATAGGGTGCCAGAGTGTTTTCTCAGATTGACTTACGTTCTGGTTATCATCAGTTGAAGATTCGGGAACCAGACATCCTGAAGACTGCTTTTAGGACTCGGTATGGTCATTATGAGTTCCTTGTGATGTCATTTGGGTTGACCAACGCCCCAACAATATTTATGCATTTGATGCACAGTGTATTTCGACCTATCTTGACTCATTCGTCATTGTCTTTATTGACGACATTCTGGTGCACTCCCGGAGTCGGGGAGAACATGAGCAGAACCTGAGGACAGTGCTTCAAACCTTGAGAGAAAAGAAGTTATATGCAAAGTTCTCAAAATGTGAGTTCTGGTTATATTTCGTGGCATTTTTGGGTCACGTGGTACCGATTAAAGGGATCAAGGTGGATCCGAAGAAGGTGGAAGTAGTGCAGAGTTGGCCCAGACCATCCTCAGCTATAGAAATCCGGAGTTTTCTTGGTTTGGCGGGGAATTACCGTCGATCTATTGAGGGATTCTCATCTATTGCAGCACCTATGACCAGGCTAACCCAGAAGGGTGCTCCATTCAGGTGGATGGAGGATTGTGAGGAGAGCTTTAAAAAGCTCAAGACAGCTTTGACTACAACCCCAGTGTTGGTATTGCCTATAGGTTTGGGGTCTTATACTATTTATTGTGATGCATCGGGGATTGGTCTCGGTGCGGTGTTGATGCAGGACTATAGGGTGATTGCCTACGCATTCAGATAGTTGAAGGTGGATGAAAAGAACTATCATGTCCACGACCTTGAATTAGCATCTATTGTTCATGCCATGAAGATTTGGAGGAATTATTTGTACGGTGTCCCTTGTGAGATCTACACTGATCACCAAAGTTTGCATCATCTGTTCAAGCAGATGGATCTCAACTTGCATCAGCGGAGTTGGTTAGATCTGCTTAAGGATTATGATATCACTATTCTGTACTATTCCGTGAAGGCCAATGTGGTGGCTGATGCCTTGAACCGCAGGGCGAGGAGTTTGGGGAGCTTAGCATATTTACCAGCAGTAGAGAGGCCCTTGGCCTTTTGAGCCAAGTCGAGTTTTGGCTTGTGTGGTCTCCCAGTTTTTTCTTTATGATCGTATCTGGGAGCGTCAGTATGATGACCCCCATCTGCACGTCCTTAAGGACACGGTTCAGCATGGTGATGCTAAGGAGGTCACTATTGGAGATGATTGTGCATTGAGGATGCATGGCAAGCTATGTGTGTCTAATGTAGATGGATTGTGTGAGTTGATTTTCCAAGAGGCTCACAGTTTGTGGTACTCCATTCATTCGAGTGCTGCAAAGATGTATCAGGACTTGAGCCAGCATTATTGATGGCATAGAATGAAAAAGGACATAGTGGAGTATGCAGCTTGGTGCTTAAATTGCCAGCAGGTGATGTATGAGCATCAGCGTCCGGGTGGATTGCTTCAGAAGTTAGAAATTCCGGAGTGGAAATAGGAGTGGATCACTATAGATTACATTGTTGGACTCCCACGGACTTAGCGTAAGTTTGATGTAGTTTGGGTGATTATGGATAGACTGACTAAGTCAGCTCATTTTATTCCTGTGATGACTACCTATTCTTCCTAGCATCTGGACCGAATTTATATCCGTGAGATCAGACTTCATGGTGTGCCGGTATCTATCATCTCAGACCGGGGTACGCAGTTTACATCACAGTTCTGGAGGGCCGTACAACATGATTTAGGTACTCGGGTGGAGTTGAGCATGACCTTTCACCCTCAGACAGATGTGCAGTCCGAGTGCACTATTTGGATACTTGAGGATATGCTCTGTGCATGTGTGATGGAGTTTGGAGGTTCTTGGGATTAGTTCTTGCCACTTGCGGAGTTTGTCTACAACAACCGTTATCAGTCCAGCATTCAGATGGCACCGTATAAAGCTCTGTATGGTGGGGGTTTCTGTCTCCAGTGGGTTGGTTTGAGCCGAGCGAGGCTAGATTATTGGGTACATACTTTCTGTGGGTTTTGCCTATGAAAGGCGTCATGAGGTTCGGGAAGAAAGGCAAGCTGAGCCCAAGGTTCATTGGTCCATTTAAGTGTTACGGCAAGTGAGGGAGGTTGCTTATGAGTTTGTCTTACCTCTCAGTATAGCAAGAGACCATCCAATATTTTATGTCTCTATGATCTGAAAGTATCACGGTGATCCGTCTCACGTGTTGGATTTTAGCTCAGTCCAGTTGGACTAGGATCTATCTTATGTTGAGGGGCCAGTGGCTATTTTGGATAGACGGGTTCGAAAGCTAAGGTCAAAGAACATTGCATCAGTGAAGGTTCAGTGGAGGGGTCAGCCTACCAAAGAGGCGACTTGGGAGACCGAGCAGAATATGCGCAATTGTTATCCTCATTATTTCACCATATCAGCTATGCCTCTATGCTCGTTTGAGGACGAACGATTGTTTTAAGAATGGAGGATGTAACGACCCGGCCGGTCGTTTTGAGAGTAATAGCCTCGATCCTCTATTAACTGCTTCCCCCAAATCTTTTGTTTTTTATGTGACTTGCCGGGAGGTTTTATTTTTGGTTTCGGAGTGTTTTGGGACACTCAGTCCCCAAACTGAAGCTTAAGTCTTAGGATTTTGACAGTAGTCAAAATTATGTGAAGACGACTCCGAAATGGAGTTATGTCGGTTCCGTTAGCTCCGTTGGGTGATTTTGGACTGAGGGGCGTGTCCGGATTGTCTTTTGGAAGTCTGTAGCTGATTTAGGCTTGAAATGGCGGAAGTTGAATTATTGGAGATTTTGACTGGTAGTGGATTTTTTTATACCAGGGTCGGAATCCGATTCCAAAAGTTGAAGTAGGTACATAGTGTTGAATATGACATGTGTACAAAATTCGGGGTCAATCGGACGTGATTTGATAGGTTTCGGCATCGTTTGTAGAAATATGAAGTTTCAAGTTCTTTAAGTTTGAATTGGAGGGTGATTCGTGATTTTCGCGTTGTTTGATGTAATTTGAGGACTTGACTAAGTTCATATGATATTTTAGAACTTGTTGGTATGTTTGGTTGAGGTCCCAGGGGCCTCAGGTGCATTTCGGATGCTCTACGGATCATTTTTGGACTTTGGAAGATAGTAGATTTTCTGGTATTTTTGTTGCAGATGTTTCTTTGTCGCATTGGCGAAAGAGGTCTCGCATTTGCGTAAGGTATCTGGGAGGCCAGATGAAGTTGTTATTTGTGTTCGCAAAGATGGGGCCGCGTTCCCGAAGGGCTTGTTAGGCAGTGCATCGCGAACGCGAGAAGGGCATCACGTTTGAGTAGAGAAAGTTGAGCGGTTGTGACTCCAAGCCTTTTTGCCTGCGCATTCGCGTAGGGTTGAGCTGAGTGGTTTTCGCGTTCGCGACAAGCGTATAGCGTTCGCGATGAAGAGATTCTTGGCCAAAGTAAGTTTGTGCTTCGCAAACATGAGGGTCTTTCCGCATTCACGAAGAAGGAATTATCTGGGCAGGATATAAAGTTTCAAAAATGAGTGTTTGGCCATTTTTATCAAAACTTGAGTTTGGGAGATCGGATTTGGACGAGATTTCGAGGAATTTTCAGAGATATCAATTGGGTAATGATTCTACACTTGATTTTGGTTATACACCACAAATATATCATTAATTTCATCATTTAATTCGAATTTGGGTTGAAAATTGGGGAAAATGGGAAGAAGTTCTTCAACTAAGATTTTGGGTTTTGATTGAGATTTTGACAACAGATTTGGATAATTTTGGTACGAGTGGACTCGTGAGTGAATGAATGTTCATATTTTGTGTTTTTTACCTGATTCCGTGACGTGTGCCCGGGTCGACTTTTTGGGGCGATTTTCTAGTTTCTTGCTTAAGTCTTGATTTCATTAGTTAGACTAGTTTCTTATAGTTATATTTATATTTGAAATTGCTCTTGGTTAGATTTGAGCCATTCGGAGTTGGATATTCGTGAAAAGGGCATTTTTACCGAGTGATTGAGCTTGGTTCGAGGTAAACGGCTTGCCTAACCTTGTGTGGAGGAACTCCCCTTAGGATTTGGTACTGCTGTGATATTTGAGCGCCATGTACGTGAAGTGACGAGTGCGTACACGGGTTATTTGTTGTAAAACTTTATTTTTCCACTGAGTAATAACTTGTTCTACTTTAATTGAGTTATACTAGCATATGTAATTATCCTGTTTAGTTTAGAATAGCATGTCTACGTGTCTTAATTGCTTATCTGAACTTTTTGCAGCATGTTTATTGAATCCCCTACTTCTTCCTTGACTTATACTTAGTCTAAATTGTAGGATTTCGTATTGTAGCCGTTATTTCCATTGTTTGAACTTTATATTTACTTTGGGACTATGGAACGATATACCGGGAGATCCCCCTGCATATTTACTTTGGGACTATGGGACGGTATCCCGGGAGATCCCCCTACATATTTACTTTGGGACTATGGAACGGTATTCCGGGAGATCCCCTATACATTTACGTTTGGGACTACGAGACGGTATCTCGGGAGATCTCCTGTTGATATTTCTGTGTACTGTACTATTATTCTTCTATGACTTCCTTTTGCTTAAATTTCAATCTTTTTTTTTACTGCGATATTTTGTTCCGTCTTATTTATTACATATATACTAGTAGGGTCCCGACCTGACCTTGTCACTACTCGACCAAGGTTAGGCTTGGCACTTATTGGGTGCCATTGTGGTGTACTCATGCTCCTCTTCTGCACATATTTTCGTGTGCAGATCCAGGTACCTCCTACCAGCCTCGTCATTAGTCGCATACTTGTTGTTGCCCGTAGACTTCAAGGTACATCTGTCACGCCCGCAGATCTTGGAGTCCCCTTCTATCCCTTCATATGTTGTTCCTTTTTCATTCTTCTAGATTCTGATGTATAGAATAGTTAGATAAATTGTAGAAGCTTGTGACTTACTGTGTTCGGGGTCTTAAGGATATTTTGTATTTGTTTCGAGAGTTGGTTACTGTATATACCGAGCGACATCTTTATCACTTCTTTAGGTATCTATTGCTTTCATAGCTAAATCGAAGTTTTTGTTTTTGTAGTAATTTGTTGAAGCTAAATAAGTGTATCTGTGGAAAAACTTAGATTCGAGATGAACAGAAAGATTACACATTTTGAATAGTACGTAATAAATAAGATAATTGTTTTGTATAAAGGTAGACCAGTGATTAGAAAAATAAACATACCATTATTGTCTTTTTTTGGGATTAAAAATATTAGAACGCTAGTAGCATTTTCTTTTGTTTGTGGAATTGAAGCAAATGGAAATCCAACAAGATAAGTAATTCCTTGTTCTCTTACGTTGGTTAACAACGTTAAGGTGAGAGTATGATTCACTGTTTGTCATACCTCCTTTTTCTACCCCGGGAAGGGTACATGAGAGTTTTTTCAATTAAAGTGACAATGATCGAAAATTATTTATTTAAAATTCAGAATCGTCACTTGGGATAATTTATAGTGTCCCAAGTCAGAGGTTTAAAATCCTGAATCGAGGAAGTTTGACTCTTATTTACGGTCTACAAATACAAAAATCGGGGTAAGAAATTCTGTTAATCCGGAAAAAGATATTAGGCGATCCGGGATTCCGTGGTTTTAGCACGGTCGCTCAGCTATTATTATTGACCTAATTATCTGATTAATTACATACATTAAACCTATTGCATTTTTAGCTTTCACCCGCTTGGAATTACTTATGGAATTATTTTGCAACAAGTTACGATTGTCGTACACTTGTTTGTTTGGTAGACATTGCGAATCGCGTCACGGGAACCGTACCCACGATCTACAACATGTTTAATTTATTAACATTATTAGTTGTTGTGGCCGGGTCAGATAAATGTACCCCGGAATTGAAAATTATGTATCACAACTACGTCACGGGAACCGTACCCGTAGCTATAATAATTTATTATAGCGCGCCTAAACCAACTAGCGCATTTAATTATTTTTCTAATCTTTGAGATTGTTGTGATGCCAAATTTATGGGCAAGATATTATTGGAGAGCAAATAGACTAGCTAACATGATCTATTACTTGGCCAGATTCCTTATGGTTCAAGACCCACCATATGATCCATTCTTATTCCTTGCCAAGAAAGAAACAAATCCAATTTTTCCATCTGCCCAATTAAAAGTATTTATTCAAGAACTAAGACCGCATACATTACAATGGAAATAAAAAGTAATTAAAACAATTTAAATAAAAAACTAAAACATGCTACTCAAACAACGTAGAATCACAAATCAACCAATACGCTCAACAAGCTATCATAACACAATGAAATGAGAATGAAAATTGAGAAGTGAACCTTTTATTGACGAACAAAGCTGAAAATTGTAAATCAATCGGGCTAAACAAAGTAATAATCCTTGGACTAAAAACATCGAAATCGCAAACTGGAACCAAAAAGTTGTGAAAGAAATGTCTTTCCAGACCGAGCATTTACATTCTACGCCGCTGTCGCCGTTGATTGGCCAAGTGGCCCCTTCCAGTAATTGACCAGATCCGAACTTATCCCAAAATATACAAATCGTTCTGCCACTTCCACGCCAATGATGAAGAATGGAGATTTCCATCCACCGGATTTGGATCGGGTCACTTGACAATCCTTATAATCGACGAAGACCTCAACCACGGTGAAGCACCACGATAAATTGAACATGCCATGAAATTTTCTGGTTAACCAAATTTGATGCGAGAATGAATTATTTAGGAAATGAAAGGCAACTGTTGTGCTTTAGAAGTGATGGCTTGGGTGTGGAAAAATTCCATTCGCAGCTTTTTCTTTTAGGATCTGCCGTTCTTCTCCTTTTTCATTAGATTCAAGCACCTTTCTTGAATAGGAATTAGGTTAGGTCAAATGTGGAATGGGCATGGGCTCAATGTTTAGGGCTATTCAAAATTGGGCCTTTTTCGATTAAGACCAAACAAAATTAGCCTCAAATTTCATACCCTTTCTTTTAAAACAAGACCAAAAATACTACACCATTAACTAATTAATCCTACTTAAGTAAAATAATTATTAAAATAAAATTACCAGTTAAAATAAACCTATTTTTGGTATTTTTCAAATATCATACTAAAAGATAAAAAATAGAAAAATCATTGTAAAACTGAAATAATATTCCAGAAAACAAAGGGGAACTATTTTTTTGTGTTTTTGAATTTTAAGTAAGGTAAATAAATTAAAAGTAACTAGATAAGAATATTAATTAACTAAATAAAAGAAAAAAAATTTGTAATTTTTATTTTTGTGAGAAAAATAAAGTAAAAGAGTCAACATTATTTAGAATAGCGATACTAAATCTAAACTAAATATTTTACGCTAAAATGTGTAAAATCTTGGGGAGAGTCAAAAATTACATGTCTACAGTTGCCCTTCTTTGACTGGAAATGCGATAAGTTTTTAGGTAAAGAACGACGCGATAGGTTTTTTGACCCGACCCTTATTTAGAGAGGCCAAGAACTAAGAGAAAGGAGAATGTGACTGAGCCCTGGTATCTGAGCTGCCTAAATATCCTTGGCTATAAAGGAATCAGGCCACGTATAGTTCAGAATTAGGAAGAGTGATGGAGTACCGAGGTGGAGAGCCAATTGAGGTGTCGTTCCGTCGAGGTTCTGGTCCGCGGTCCTGTTATTACATCAAAAATGAAAAAGACTAACTAAGTCTGTCAGCTATGAGCTTGATCTTGAGTCTTGAATAGTTCTTCATGCGCACTCTAACCTAAATCTTGATGCTTGTTAGCTGCAGGTGTTAGTTCATTCTTCCACGGCGTCTTCGAATCAAGATAGGACATGCAGTGCTCGTGACTTCAGCCATGTTTTGAGAAGCTCACATCTTTCATCTGCTTCTGCATTTGGATTCACTTCCCTCGTTTTTTTTCTTTTCTTTCTTTTTCTTAGATTGAGACTTCTTCTTTGGTCATCTCAAACCCCCGTGCCTCGAGATAAAAATCTTATTCTTCAAGCAACTTGTGCTACCTCCGATTTGAAACTGGAAATGAATTCTGAAATGACTTCCCCCATTTTCCTGGTGGATGCCTGCTACTGACTGGAAATTTGAAATAAATTCCCTTGTTTTCCAGGTGGGCGCCTAATGCGTAAACTGTGAGATGAACTCCCTTGTTTTCCAGGTAGGTGCCAGTAACTTAAACTTTGAGATGAATTCCCTTGTTTTCCAGGTGTGCACCTGATGCCAAAACTTGAAATGTATTCCCTTATTATCCAGGTGGGTGCCTGATGCCGAAACTTGAAATGAATTTCCTTGTGTTTCAGGTGGGCGTCTGATGCCAAAACTTGAAATGTATTCCCTTGTTTTTCAGATGGGCGTCTGATGCCAAAACTTGAAATGAATTTCCTTGTGTTTCCAGGTGGGCGCCTGACGCCGAAACTTGAAATGAATTTCCTTGTGTTTCAGGTGGGCGCCTGATGCCGAAACTTGAAATATATTCCCTTGTTTTCCAGGTGGGCGCTTGATGCCGAAGTTTGAAATGTATTCCCTTGTTATCCAAGTGGGCGCCTGATGCTGAAACTTGATATGTATTCCCTTGTTATCCAGGTGGGCGTCTGATGCTAAAACTTGAAATGTATTCCATTGTTATCCAAGTGGGCGCCTGATGCAAAAACTTGAAATGTATTACCTTGTTATCAAGGTAGCCGCCTGATGTCAAACTTGAAATGTATTCCCTTGTTATCCAGGTGGGCGCCTGATGCTGAAACTTGAAATGTACTCCCTTGTTATCCAGGAGGGCGCCTGATGCTGAAACATGAAATGTATTCCCTTGTTATCCAGGTGGGCGCCTGATGCCAAAACTTTAAATGAATTCCCTTGTTTTCCAGGTGGGCGTCTGATGCCGAAGCTTGAAATGTATTCCCTTGTTATCCAGGTGGGCGCCTGATGCCAAAACTTGAAATGTTTTCCCTTGTTTTCCTGATGGGAGCCTGATTCCAAAACATGAAAAGATTTCTCTTGTTATCCAGGCGGGCGCCTGATGCTAAAATATGAAATGTATTCCCTTGTTATCCAGGTTAGCGCCTGATATTGAAACTTGAAATGTATTCCCTTGTTATCCAAGTGGGTGCCTGATGCTTAAACCTTAAATGTATTCCCTTGTTATCCAGGTGGGCACCTGATGCTGAACCTGAAAATGAATTCCCTTGTTATCCAGGTCGGCGCGTGATGCCAAAACTTGAAATGTATTCCCTTGTTTTCTAGGTGGGCGCCTGATATCAAAACTTGAAATGAATTCCCATGTTTTCCAAGTGGGCGCCTGATGCCGAAACTGAAAATGAATTCCCTTGTTATCCAGGTGGGCGCCTAATGCTGAAACTTAAAATGAATGCCCTTGTTATCCAGGATGGCGCCTGATGCCGAAACTGAAAATGAATTCCCTTGTTATCCAGGTGTGTGCCTGATGCTGAAACTAAAAATGAATTCCCTTATTATTCAGGTAAGCGCCTGATGCTAAAACTTGAAATGTATTCCCTTGTTATCCAGGTGGGTGCCTGATACTGAAATTTTAAATGTATTCCCTTGTTATCCAGGTGGGCGCCCTTGTTATCCAGGTGGGCGCCTGATGCTGAAACTTGAAATGTATTCCCTCGTTATCAAGGTGGGTGCCTGATGCTGAAACTTGATATGTATTCCCTTGTTATCCAGGTGGGCGCCTGATGCTGAAACTTGAAATGTATTCCATTGTTTTCTAGGTGGGCGCCTGATGCTGAAACTTGAAATGTAATGCCTTGTTATCTAGGTAGTCGCCTGATGCAAAAACATGAAATGTATTCCATTATTATCCAGGTGGGCGCCTGATGTCAAACTTGAAATGTATTCCCTTGTTATCTAGGTGGCCGCTTGATGCTGAAACTTGAAATGTATTCCCTTGTTATCCAAGTCGGCGCGTGATGCCAAAACTTGAAATGTATTCCTTTGTTTTCAAGGTGGGCGCCTGATATCAAAACTTGAAATGAATTCCCATGTTTTCCAAGCGGGCGCCTGATGCCGAAACTGAAAATGAATTCCCTTATTTTCTAGGTGGGCGCCTGATATCAAAACTTGAAATGAATTCCCATGTTTTCCAAGTGGGCGGCTGATGCCGAAACTGAAAATGAATTCCCTTGTTATCCCGGTGGGTGTCTGATGCTGAAGCTTAAAATGAATTCCCTTGTTATCCAGGTGGGCGCCTGATGCAAAACTTGAATGTATTCCCTTGTTTTCCAGGTGGGCGCCTGATCCTGAAAATTGAAAATGATTTCCCTTGTTATCCAGGCGACCGCCTGATACTGATACTGAAAATGTATTCCCTTGATATCCAGGTGGGTGCCTGATGCAAAACTTGAATGTATTCCCTTGTTAAAAGGTCGGTGACTTCCATTACAACAAAACAGACAAAACAAGAGAAACTTTTTTGCCCCAATTTGATACTGGGAACATTTGTGGGTGTTAACCGAATCATGTAATCCAAAAGAGCTATAAGAATTTAGAAGCTAAATCCCATTTTCCAGGAGGGCCCTGGAGATTAAATCTCATTATCTATGGAGGTCTTAAAAACATAAAACTAAACCCCATTATCCAAGAGGGTCCTGAGGACTTGAAATTAAATCACATTATCCAGGATGTCCTTGAAAACTTGAACTAAAATTCTATTATCCAGGAGGGTCTTGAAAACTTGAAATTAAATCCCATTCTCTAGAAGGGTCCTGAGAACTTTAAATTAAATACCATTCTCCAAGAGGGTCCTGAGAACTTGAAATTTAATCCCATTCTCCAGGAGGGTCCTGAGAACTTTAAATTAAATCCCATTCTCCATGAGGGTTCTGAGAACTTTAAATTAAATCCCATTTTCCATGAGGGTCCTGAGTACTTTAAATTAAATTCCATTCTCCAAGAGGGTCCTGAGCACTTAAAACTAAATCCCATTATCAAGGAGGGTCTTGAAAACCTGAAACTAAATCTCATTATCCAGGAGGGTCCTGAACACCTAAACTAAATCGCATTATCCAGGAAGGTCTTGAGAACCTGAAGCTAAATCCCATTATCCAGGAGGGTCCTGAAAACTTGAAACTAAATCCCATTATCCATGAGGGTCCTGAGAATTTACAATCGAACCTGTATGGAACATGCTTTCCTCACGGAGGTTCCTCTGGAACAAACAAAATTTCATGCCCCTATTTCAATCAACGAAAATTTTATCAGTTTGAAAATATTGTGGTTAGTTTGCGGCATTCTTGCTGAAGGTGGCCTTTCCACTGTCATGCTTTGCTCCGATTAGCTGCCTTGGACTGAGAAAGAATTGTTTGACCTTCTTATTGAACCTCAACCACAGGTGCCTGAATGACTCGAGTGCCCCACACTCATCCTACTATTTTATATTTCTATCCTTCCAATTTGAACATCTATATTTCCCCAAAGTTCACGAAACCACTCGACCACTTCAACTTCCACTAACACCTTATTTTCCATTTTGCATCATATTATTTCTGGTATGCTTTGACCGCACTTTGCTTTGTGCAATTTGAAAGTTGGTAATAAGTTTTGAAATCTTTCCTTATTTGCTTAACAAGGCTAACATTGGAAAAGACTTAGAGAAGTAGACCCAAAAGAAAATTAAATGCAATGTCTTTGAGAGTTAGGAATAAAGAAGAAAATTCAAAACAGGATGACTGTTTGAGGAAGAAAAGAAAAAGAGACTTATCTGAGCAAAGCAGCTGGTATCAATGATCATGACATGCATTTCGGACTAATCATCCCAGACTGTTCACCTAATCATATTTCATTTTATTCCCCATCTTCATACTTCAAAACCGGGATTTTCTATAATCCTGTCTCTCTACAAAGTCACGAGCCTCATTCGGCTTGCAGTTCCCTGACGGGTTTTCACTAACAAACCTCTCTTATTTGTTCATCTCTCGACTCATTGTCGCCTTACAGTGCCCGTGAGGGTTTTCACCAATAAGAATCTCTCATTTTAGTTTTCTCTCGGCTTTCCATTGTCATACAGTGCTCTTGAGGGTTTTCACCAATAAGACTCTCTCATTTATTCATTTTTCCTTGTGTAGAACCGAGTGTTGCCCATGATGTGAATCATACCTCTATCTTGCTTGACTTGGCACTCCTCAAAGATTGATCGGAAGGTCTTTCTTTGGACCATAATGTAGGCTTTGGATAGGGTTAGAAAGAAAGGGTATCATAAAGGTTCAAAAACAGCTTAAAATGAAAAGGTTTAGAATTACAACTTTTGGAATCAGATCTTTACAAAACCACAACTTCTGCCCTAGTTTCTTTCCCCGGGGAATTTTGAATATTTATTTTGATGGGACCGAACTGTGAGGCTGCCTACGTATCCTTAAAAGGAATCAGGTCGAACGTAGTTCAAAACATAGGAATTGCTTTGTTTTTGTCATTTTCCTTTCTTTTCTTTTCTTTATTTTGCTCTAACTTCTTTCTTCTTCTTCTTTTCATTTCTTTCTTTTCCTCTTTTTCCCTTCTTTTTTTTCTTTTCTCTTTTTATTCATATTTTATGTATCTGTATTTCTAAACTCTGCTTTTGATTCCAAAAGAGGGGTATGAAAGAAAATAAATAAGGCTCAAAAAGGGTAACAAATGATAAAGTGTTTAGATAGAAAAATAAAATGCCTTCATTATTGCAATCTTCAAAACATGCCAAGTACAAACGACACGAATAGACAAACCAAAGAAATCATACATAATATCTTTTGACTGTGTAAGAATTAATAGCCATATCTACACATTTGTCTTCTATATTTGTTAAATACAAAGCACCATTAGACAACACTCTTATTACAATGGATGACCCCTTCCAATTTGGGGCAAACTTGCTTTTAGCTTCCGAATGATGTGGAAGGATGTGTTTCAATACTTGCTGACCCACTTCAAATTTCCAGGGGCGTACGTTCTTGTTGTATGCTCTTGTCATTCTCTTCTGATACAATTGACCATGACATACTGCCGTCAGTCCTTTCTCGTCAATCAGACTTAACTGCTCCCATCAGGTTTTGACCTATTCTTCATCATCAATATCTGCTTCAGCAACAATTCAAATGGATGGAATTTCGACCTCCGCGGGTATAACTACTTTATTACCATATACCAACAAATAAGGAGTTGCACTTACTGAAATACAAATAGTAGTGCGGTAACCCAGCAAAGCAAAAGGTAACTTTTCATGTCATTGCCTAGAACCTTGCACCATCTTCCGAAGTATCTTCTTTATGTTCTTGTTAGCCGCCTCAACAACTCTATTTGCCTTGGGGCGATACGGGGTGGAATTTTGAAGCGTAATCCTGAATTGTTGGCATATTTCTTTCATCAAATGGCTGCTAAGATTAGCACCATTATCCATGATGATTACCTTGAGGATTCCAAACCGACAAAAGATGTTTGAATGAATAAAATCAACCACTACCTTCTTGGTCACAGATTTGAAAGTCGTAGCTTCAACCCACTTAGTGAAATAGTCGATGGCCACCAGAATAAAACTGTGCCCATTTGACGTCGCTGGCTCAATTGGTCCAATGACATCCATGCCCCAAGCAACAAAAGGCGAAGGTGCGGACATTGTATGTAACTCAGACGGCGGAGAATGAATCAAATCCCCGAGTACCTGGCATTGATGACACTTGCGCAAAAAGTTGATGCAATCTCATTCCATGATGAGCCAATAATACCCTGCTCGAAGAATTTTCTTTTCCAAAATATACCCACTCATATGCGGTCCGCAAACCCCGGAATGCACTTCGGTCATGATAGTCGTGGCTTGTTTAGCATCTATGCACCTCAGCAGTCCAAGATCTGGAGTTCTCCTGTACAAAACTCCCTCACTCAAGAAAAATCCACCAGCCAAACATCGAATTGTTCTCTTTTGATCACCTGTGGCCTGTACCAGATACACCCCTATCTTGATGTATTCCCGGATAGAAACGAAGTTGGGCCGTAACAGGGTAGTGATGCCCTATTTCAGAAATGAGCACAGCCCCTATTCCGACACCCTTCATGTTAGTAGCTCCATCAAAGAAAAGTGTCCAACCCGGCTTTTCATCCTGCTCCACCTCGTCAATATGCATCACCTCATCATCAGGAAAATAAGTCCTCAATGGCTCATACTCTTCATCCACCGGGTTCTCGGCCAAATGATCGGCCAATGCTTGGGCCTTTATCGCGGTTCGAGTCACATAGATGATGTCAAATTGTATGAGCAAAATCTGCCACTTTGCAAGTCTTCTTGTGGGCATAGGCTTCTAAAAGATATACTTTAGAGGATCCAGGCGAGAAATGAGGTATGTAGTGTAGGACGATAGATAATTCTTCAATTTTTGTGCCACCCAAGTCAGGGCGCAACATGTCCTTTCAAGGGGAGTATACTTAACCTCATAAGATGTGAACTTCTTGCTGAAATAATAGATGGCTTGCTCCTTCCTACCAGTGATGTCATGTTTACCCACACACAACCGAATGAATTATCAAGGACTGCCAAATAGAGAATTAAAGGTCTCCCAGGTTCCGGCGGGACTAACACAGGTGGGTTTGAACGTTGTCTTTTCAAACTAAATGGCATTACCCTGTAGCAATACCTTCCCCATGGTGTGATGAACGTTGTCTTTTTTGCACCTTCCTCATCCATCAAAATTTGGTGGTACCCCGTATAGCAATCCACAAAAGACCCGATCTCATGCTTGGTAAGTTATCAATCAAAATGTGGATATTCGGAAATGGGAAATTATCCTTTGGACTTGCTTTGTTGAGGTCAGGGTAATCAACGCACACCCTGGTCTTACCATCCTTCTTTGGTACCGACACAACATTAGCTAACCAAGTGGGGTATCACATGACTCGAATGGCCTTTGCATCCAACTGTTTTGTGATTTCTTCCTTGATCTTCACACTCATGTCCGTATTAAACTTCCTTAACTTTTGCTTGACGGGAGGGAATTCCGGGTCATTTGGCAATTTGTGATCTACCAAGTCAGTACTCAAACCCGGCATATCGTCATATAACCATGCAAAAATATCTTTATATTCGAACAGTGCTTTGATTATTTCTTCCTTAATTTGTGATTCCAAGTGCACGCTTATCTTGGTTTCCCTAATATTATCTGGATTCCCTAAATTGATTGCTTCAGTTTTATTCAGATTAGGCTTGGGGTTCTCTTCAAAATAATTTAGTTCTTTACTAATTTCCTCAAATGCCTCCTCTTCATCATATTCTATTTCATCATCACACTCTATTTCTTGGATTATTATTTTAGAGTTAGATTGGCTTTTAAGACTTGGTTGAAGATTCCTTATGCATGTCATGTCATTAAAACCAGCATAAAAGGAATTGTACGAAGAAAGACAAAAATGACACTATCAGGAGTAATGGAAAAAGGGAAATTGCATTTCATTGAAAATAAAGGATAGGAGGGTTTGTACATCAAACAAACGAAAAGTAAAAATCCAAATTAAAACCCTGGAATAATCTAGATAACAAAAAGGAAATCAAAGAAAACTACCAAGACTTTTTCCGAGTAGGGAGAGGAGGAGCATTCCAATTGTTAAGCTTCACTTTTGGACCAATAAACAACATGTATACTTTGCTGGAACCTTCCCCAATTTCTACCATGTTCACCTCATCAAATAAACTCTAGAACCTTTCAATCAACTCTTCATCGAAGTCAACCACAGGCTTTGGAACTGTAGACACCGGACGCTTCACTACCCCTGACTTGACGAAAGACCTGGAGAGGCATGGGATAGGCTTAGGGAGCGCCCATGCCTTTTTTTCAATTTTTAATCCTTCTTCAGATTATCCCTTATGGGCTTGAACCCCAGACCAAATGTACCCAGATTTTCACGTAGAGACACTGGCTGCACGATACTTTGCAAATATGCGCCCAGACCCTTGCACAGCACAAAACCATTCTTCAACATTTCATTTGCTACTATGACGGTCGTAGAAGCTAGCTTTGGCCCTGGAATATATTCCCCTTCTGGAACCTTCTCAACTGACACTGCTTCGGAAACTTGTTACACCCAAGGCCCCTTATCATCTTCAGACTCAATAAATAGGGCGGATGTATCATTGTAAGCACATAAGTTCTCATCACCATGCACAACGATTTGTTATTTATCCCACTCGAACTTTACCATCTGGTGCAAAGAAGTCGGGAATGCTTTTGCAACATGTATCCAGGGCCTACCCAGCAAAAAAATATAAGAGACGGCCATATCCAATACCTGGAAATCCATGGTAAATTCAACTGGTCCTATTGTCAGTTCGAGCATGATATCACCAACAAAATCTTTTCCCTCTCCGTCAAAACCTCGGACACATATACTGTTCTTGTGGATCCTCTTGGGAACAATTTTCAACTTGTGCAAAGTGGAAAGAGGGTAAATGTTTGCACTGGAACCATTATCAACTAGCACCCTTGTGACCACAGAATCTTCGCATTTCAGTGTGAGATAAAGAGCCCGATTGTGCTCCGTACCCTTCACAAGTAACTCATCATCTGAGAAGGTAATCTTGTTTGCCTCGAATATCTTGTTGGCAGTCTTCTCCAAATGGTTCACTTTGATCTTGTCGGGGACATGGGCTTCATTCAAAATCTTCATAAAAGCCCAGCGGTGCTCTTCTGAATGTATCAACAATGATAGAAGATAAATCTGAGCGGGGGTCTTTCTCAATTGTTCCATTATGGAGTAATACTGCACCTTCATTTTTCTTAAAAATTCTTCCTCCTCCTCTTCGGTGACTGGTTTCTTCACTAGAACAGGACTATCTTTGAGTGGCTTGGCTTTTCCTAATTCCTCTGGGGCAAAGCATCTCCCCCAACGAGTTAACCCTCGGGTTTCATTAACTCCCTCTTCCACTTATTTCCCCTTACAAGTTACAACTACTCGCTTATAGTTCCACGGAATGGCCTTGGTGTCATCAACCGGCAGCTGGGTCATAGATTTAATGACAATAGGAGCCGTGCGAGCTCCTTCCACAATTATGACAGGCTTACTTGCTACCCCAGCATGACCACCTTCAGCTTTCCTTGCTTTGTTTCAGCATCACCTAGGGATCCCTTCACGCCTACCACAGACGGTTTAGCATCGAGCTTGCTTAGCTTGTCTGTCAACCCCTCAACTGTCGAAGATGTTGCTTATGTAACAACTGAAGTTTTGACTGAATTACTTTCACTTGCATGGATCATCATGACAGACTTCGAAGGCTTCTCGGGTTTATAACCTTATACACTATCTCAATCATATGTGTTTCGGCATGGGCTGGCAACGGATTTTGATTGATGCTGGGCGCTTCTAGGCTTTGGACCTCAATCTAGTTTGTATAGATAAGCTCTTGGATGGAGCTCATCAAATTCCAACACTTTTCTATGGCATGCCCCGAAGCATCAGAACAATATGCACATCTGAGGGAATAATCCAGGTTCTTCGGAGGGGGATTTGGTAATTTTGACTCAACCAGCCTTAGAACGCCCAACTGTTTTAACCTCTGAAACAAACTGGTGTAAGACTCTCCAAGTGGGGTAAAAGTCTGCTTCTGTTGCTTCCTTTCTTTTCTATACTCTGTCCTGGGGAGAAAGCTTGGACCAGTAGGGTTTCCGTATGTTTGTGGAGGTGGGTAAGTATTTTGTGGAGCTAGTGCACGCCATTGCGAGTAAGGAGGGGGTTGAGCAAATGACTATGCATGGTCGACATGGTATTGGGGTAGACTGACTTAATACTGAGGGTCTGGTAGTGGGAAGTAGTGTTCGGTTGGATTATATAGAGTTTGGGTGTAGGTTTGAGGCTGGGGTCGAGGCTGGGTGTAATGGTACGGCGGACCCCTTGGGCCAGGCCACGATCCTGAGACGACCATATCAACATCTTCTTTCTTCTTTTTCCCTGACATGCCCCCGGTTCCATTCTGGATCGCTTGTGTGGTTTCTTTGATGGCAGAGTAACTCATGATCTTGCTCGACTTGAGCCCCTCCTCTACCATTCCTCCCATCTTCACCACTTCATTGAAAGACTTACTTACGGCCGAGACCAGATGACCAAAGTAAGTAGGCTCCAAGGTTTGAAAGAAGCAATCCGCCATTTTATCTTCCTTCATTGAGGGTCGACTCATGCCGCCTGTTCTCTACACCGGAAACCATACTCCCTGAAGCTCTCACTAGGATTTTTCTCCATCTTAGTCAAGGATAGGCGATTTGGGACAATTTCTACATTGAACTAGAAATGTCGAGCGAAAGCCGGAGCCAAGTCATCCTAAATGTACCACCTGTTGTTGTCCTAGCAGGTGTACCACTCCAATGTTGCACCACTCAGACTTTGGCTAAAATATGTCATCAATAGTTCATCTTTCCTACCGTCTCCCCTCATTTTGGAGAAAAATATTTTCAAGTGGGCCACGGGGTCTCCGTGCCCGTCATACAGGTCGAACTTGGGCATTTTGAATCCGACAGGTAGCTGGACATCAGGGAACAAGCATAGGTCCTTATAGGCCAGCTCACTTGGCCCCCTAATCCTTGTTTATTTCTCAGCGACTGCTCCAAGCTCTTTACCTTCCTAAATATCTCCTCTTGCTCCATGTTTTTGGGTGGCTTCTCAGTTTCGACAGTAAGTTCGAAGTGGGGAGTGTAGGAGTAGTGATCTGGGACTTTGAAGGTGGGCTCTAGGGCGTAGTACTGGTTATCTTGGGCTTGGAATACCGGCTCACTAGAAGATCAATGGAGTGTAGCTGGTGGAGGTGCTACGAAGATAGGGGTGGCTGGCGGAGAGGGTTATGTGGTTGTTTTGTCTGGTGGAGCTTGGATGGTTTGGGATGTGGTGCAATGATAGTGGTGGTAAGGGTGAAGCTTGGTGCATGGTATGGGGATAGATCAACAATGGGGGGATCTTGAGATTGAGCTAGTTGTGGGATGAAAGCAGGGTTGGCGGGGTATGATGGTGGAGGATGCCCTTTCATCCATGCCTGGTACATTTCGGCCATTTGGTGTTTCAACTTATGTAACTCCTCTTTCAAACCAGGCTCAGATTCATCCTCCTCTCTTGGCGGGTCAATAACACTTGCGTCCAATTCTTTGCCAGCTATGATCACCTTGTGTTTAGACCTGGTATTGTACGGGTGGGTTGCCAGAATGCCGAACAAACTAACCATCTTCCTGTGCTCAATAACAACAACACACTTGTTAGTGTCGAAGATTTTAACAGATAGGCAACCGCACGTTTAGGATGAAATGCACCTAAACAGTTAAAAGTTTCTACTATGTATTTGAAAGGTTGCATGTTTCATCCTGACCTTAACCAACTCTTTTCACTTTGCATTTTCTATTCTCTCTTTTTTCCTTTTTCCACTATTGCCCTTTTCAATCACTATTGATTTTCCCACTCGATTCTTGTTGCTCCTTTTTTATCTTGCTTTTGTTCTCTTGTTTTGCCATTCTTTCTTTCCACTCAGTCTCTTTTCTTTTTTATTTTCTCTCTTTTTTCTCTTTTTCATTTTATGGTTATGATCGAATCCTGTGGGGATTGCCTACGTATCATGGCGCCGCATGAATCAGATTATTACGTAGTTCAGGAGATAAATGCGAAATAAAAGAAAGAAATATTTTTGGGTTTTTAAATTTTTCATAAAATAAAAACATTCTAATTTTTCCTCTATTAGAACGAATCCATCCTACAGACTTAAACATCAAAACTAACAAACTCCAAAAGAAACCGCAATACAGACTCGAAAATGGACTAACAGACTCCAAAAAAAACTGAAAATACAGACTCGAAAATTAAAATCAGAAATACATAAGTGCCTCAACTACTGCTCCAGGGGCCCGCGGGACATCAGTCGGTCTCTCCGCGGGCCTACGTGCCATATCTTCTTGGAGGTGATATAAGTCATCCATTATCTGACGGACAAAAATCATAACTGCAGCGAAGAACATGGACCTGGTCATGTCCTTGCATTCGTTGCACTTAACCACAATATAGTCAGCAATCATTCTAACCCTCTCCCTGACGACATCCTTCTCTTGTAGAAGACGTCTAATCTGTTGAGATCTGGCCTCTAAAATCTGTGTGGCCATATGATTTTGCTCTTGCAATTGTTACAGGTCCTTTTCTAACTACGACATCAAGGCATAGCAGTGTTCCCTTTCTGCTTTGTCGTATTTTTCCTTTAACTGTTGAACGATACGTGCCTATTCCTCTGCATTCTTGGCCAAGTTTGCTCAAGCCTTTGCTAGTTCGCCCTCGGTCTTTTCCAAATCAAAACAATAGTCACATACTTTCCGCCTCAGGTTGTCTATCAGTTTCTCATCCTTTTCACTTCTGGTAGGGTTCTCAGCTGCTATTTTCATCTTCTAGATTTGGGCTCGGAGGGTTTCATTTTCTTGTGCCAAACTTTTCTTTTCACCCTCATCCGCAGTGGCTTGCAAACCACTCTCAAATTGAAGATCTCTGACTTGCTTTTCCAACTTGCTTATGGTGGCCCTATCCTCATTTTTCTGGCCAACCAATCCCATTGTACCTGTGATGTTTCAACAAATTCTTGGAGGTGGGGTCTTTTAGCTGGTCTTCCAAACTCAACACTTCTTTTATACCAAGCAAGGTAATCGGACGAGACTTCACCCTTGGATAAATCATGCACTCAGTGTTTGTCGTCAGTTATTGGCACTCACTCCAGATCTGGAAAACCACTGCTTCATGAAATTGGCCATTAGAACAGATCTTGACTGCATGAATGCTAAGGTCTTCGTCCTTGGGAATTATTTGGCATCTTCCCAGCTGTCTCAAAACCCGGTACAGGGCATAAGGCTGGATACTTCCAAGACCCATCAGGAGGAAGTGAGGACCGGTGGCAGGAATGTATATAATCCTATTAACAGGAAGTTAACCAACGTCCACTTATCTTATCGGCAGTTATGGAGAGAAGGCAAGATATCCAATCTATGACCCCTTCCGGCATCTTGAACCCATCGACCCTTGTATCAAACTTCTCTATGCAGCTTTTCCCTGTCGACCCATAGTTCATGTACCGAGGATGATGACATAGATGCTCAACCATCCATATTTGTAGCAACAAATTGCAACCTTCAAAAAAATCTACTCCGGCTTTGCAAGTTGTGAGAGCTCGGAATATTTTAGACACTATCATATGTGTAAGGGTGCTCTTGGCATTGACAATCAAAGTATTGACAACTCTGGCTACCCGTAGATCAATATTCCCATCCTTCCTGGGAAATACTAGAAGACCCAAGAAGGCTACCATAAAAGCGAAACACATATGCTCTTCCCATTTTGGTCGGTTCCATTTACTACAGATTCTGCTTTCCGGGTTTTCAAATCCCCCTACATGTCTGTACTGCTGGTATATGAAGTATAGAGTGGAAAACCTACCAGCCAAATCTGCATACTGGACCCCTCTGCTTATTTTTAACAAATCCAAAAACTTGTGCAGGGTGACGACCCTTGGAGCGACCAGGTATTTATGTCTTAGACCATCGGTACTCCAGCATAACCCGCTATCTCCTCCAAAGTAGGTGTGAGTTCGAAGTCCGAAAAATGCCGAACGTTGTGAGCTAGATCCCAAAATGTCACCAGTGTTTTTATTATATCTCCCTTAAGCCTGATTTTTCGCAAACCGGTGAGCCCCTCCAAGTAATGGTTGACCATGTCTCGTCCTGGCTTACCTAAATCTTCCCACCATATGTGTAGTTCCAGCGGAATCTTGGTCATGACCTTCATTGGTAAATTTTGACTCATGCTCATTCTGCACATTCAGATTAAGGTGATTGGTTTAAAGACAAAATGAATCTTATTTTGAAAATTGATAAAAGGGTTTATTTTACAAAAATAAAATAAATCAAGGCTACTTTTGTGAATACGGCCCTTCAGCACTTCAAAATGGAAGATTTTAGGGTTGTGTTCGCTAAATGGCCGAAAATTGACAAAGAAACCGTCAGTGGCTATTCTTTGCAAAAATAGCCTTCCGGCGTCCTATTGGGACATTCGGCTATTTAGACAAAAATGGCATCACCCACTTTATTTACGACAAAAATGGCGACACTTCATATATTTTTTTCCAAAATTTTCAAAAGCGGGGCTGGACCCGATGAGGGTTGCCTATGTATTCCACACCCGGTGAGAATCAAACCCGCGTAGTTCGGCCAGTTTTGATGCAACAGAATAATATAAACACTTTTGAAATAACTTTTCCCCCTTTTTTTCAAAAATTTCGATAGAGTTTCGGGATATTTTGGATACCAGATTTTGGGAAAACCCCGAACTTGGTTTTTCACTTTATCTTTCTTACCTAATCTAGAAGCTAGTCAACATGAAAGCCGAAATAAATGAATGCACAGGTAGCACGTAAAAATGCATCAGGTTGGTCTTTTTATTTTTGGGTTCACCTCTCCTAGACGGACCCAACCCATGTGTTGAGTCCCCAAAGTCAAATCCACATGATGCAAACAAGCGTTCTTACTAGGGATCCATCATGAGGCTTAGTTATTCTACATTTAAACCCTGGGTATATTTTTCTAGACTTGGTGTACCCAAGCGGACAACTCAAGCTGAGGGGGGGCTACGTACCGGGAACCAAAAGGCCATCCGGCTTTGTAACTTATCCGAAACTCTTTCTAAATTAAGGTATGACACTAACAGAAAAGAAGTCACGCCAGCGTGAACTTCCCCGAATATGAGAAGAGAAGGGTTTCGTAGCAGTTTATATAAAGTTCAAACAATATCAAAGTGGTAAAAATTAGCATTTAGCACATTAGGCCCAAGCATGTAAAAATCAGATAATAAATAAAAGCCAAAAATAACAATTATTCTAAGCTCAAATTCTTAAACCCTGAATCGGAGATACTGGGTTCTTGTCCCCAACAGAGTCTCCAGAACTGTCACACCTCTTTTTTCTACTCCGAAAAGGGTATAGGGGAGTTTTTCAATTAAAGTGACAATGACCGAAACGAGATTATTTATTCAAAATTCAGAGTCGCCACTTGGGATAATTTATGGTGTCCCAAGTCACCGGTTTAAAATCCCGAATCGGGGAAGTTTGACTCTTATTTATGGTCTGCAAAAATAAAAATTCGGGTAAGGAATTTTGTTAACACGGGAGAAGGTATTAGGCATTCTCGGGTTCCGTAGTTTTAGCACGGTCGTTCAACTATTATTATTAGTCTAATTATCTGATTAATTACATACATTAAACCTATTGCATTTTTAGCTTTCAACCACTTGTAATTACTTATGGAATTATTCTGGAACAAGTTACGATTGTCATACACTTGTTTGTTTGGTACACATTGCGAATCGTGTCACGGAAACCGTACCCACGATCTACAATATGTTTAATTTATTAACATTATTAGTTGTGGTGGCCGGGTCACATAAATATACCCCGAAATTGGAAATTATGTATCACAACTACGTCACGGGAACCGTACCCGTAGCTATGATAATTTATTATAATGTGCCTAAAGAAACTAGCGCATTTAATTATTTTCCTAACCTTTGAGATTGTTGTGATGCCAAATTTATGGGCAATATATTATTGGGGAGCAAATAGGCTAGCTAACATGATCTATTACTTGGCCAGATTCCTTATGGTTCAAGACCCACCTTATGGCTCATTCTTATTCCTTGCCAAGAAAGAAACAACTTCAATTTTTTCATCTATCCAATTAAAAGAATTTATTCAAGAACCAAGACCGCATACATCACAATCGAAATAAAAACTAATTAAAATAATTTTTAAAAAAAAACTAAAACATGCTACTCAAACAACGTATAATCACAAATTAGCCAATATACTCAACAAGCTATCATAACACAATGAAATGAGAATGAAAATTGAGAAACGGACATTTTATTGACGAACAAAGCTGAAAATTGCAAATCAATCGGGCTAAATAAATTAACAATCCTTGGACTAAAAACACCGAAATCTCGAACCGGAACCAAAAAGTTGTGAAAGAAACGCCCTTCCAGACCGAGCATTACATTTTACGCCGCCGTCGTCGTTGATTGGCCAAGTGGCCCCTTCCAGTAATTGATCAGATTCAAACTTATCCCAAAATATACAAATCGTTCTACCACTTCCACGCCAATGATGAAGAATGCAGATTTCCATCCACCGGATTTGGATCGGGTCACTTGACAATCCTTATAGTCTACGAAGACCTCAACCACGGTGAAGCACCACGACAAATTGAACATGCCATAAAATTTCTCATTAACCAAATCTGATGCTAGAATGAAGTATTTAGGAAATGAAAGGCAACTGTTGTGCTTTAGAAGTGCTGGCTTGGGTGTGGAAAAATTCCATTCGCAGCTTTTTCTTTTAGTATCTGCCGTTCTTCTCCTTTTTCATTATATTCAAGCACCTTTCTTGTGGAATTAGGAATTTTTTTATAGGGAGTAGGAATTAGGTTAGGTCAAATGGGGAATGGGTATGGGCTCAATGTTTTGGGCTATCTGAAATTGGGCTTTTTTCAATTAAGACCAAATAAAATTAGCCTCAAATTTCATACTCTTTCTTTTAAAACAAGACCAAAAATACTACACCATTTACTAATTAATCCTACTTAAGTAAAATAATTATTAAAATAAAACTACCCGTTAAAACAAACCTATTTTTGGTATTTTTCAAAATATCATACTAAAAGATAAAAAATGGAAAAATCATTGTAAAATTGAAATAATATTCCTGAAAACAAAGTGGAACTATTTTTTTGTTTTTTTGAATTTTACGTAAGGTAGATAAATTAAAAGTAACTAGATAAGAATATTAGTTAGCTAAATAAAAGAAAATATATTTTTTTTTGTAATTTTTATTTTTGTGATAAAAATAAAATAAAAGAGTCAATACTATTTAGAATAGCGATACTAAACCTAAACTAAATATTTTACGCTAAAATATGTAAAATCTTGGGGAGGGTCAAAAATTACATGTCTTCACTGTTCATAATTGTACAAGTCAATTACTAAATTTTAAGGTCAGTGAGATATACATTCTATCCAAAATACACCTTCCAAAATATCTCACTGATCGATCACTAACCAAACGATTACTAGCCATAATCAGAATCACAGCAAAACCTACTAAATCTAAAACTAGATAAGTAATATTTATAAGAGATACTACCTGACTTAGAATATAAGCAAACCTTATTAAAGATTTCCTAAGAATGTTACTATAAATTAACTTTTTTCTTTACGGACTCAAATTTGTACATATAAATTGTATGCGGTCAAAACCGGGCTCGCCCCTTGTGTGACTAATCGAAACTGCAATATGATAGGCTAAGGTTCGACCTCGTGTTATATCGAACCATGGTGCAAAGTTAGATCATCGAGCCCGTAACCTAGAGACCGATCAAGATCGAGATCGATCAAGATCGAAACCAAGCAAGATAGAGACCGAGCAAGATAGAGACCGAGCAAGATCGATGGAAACTTACCGAGCCAAATAATGGAAAACCAAAATATCTGCAATCGGTCGAGGATCACGACAAAAATTCCGGCACGTACCAAGAAGAGGCCGATTAATTAGTTAATCATGAGATTTCTTACCTTATATAGAACTGTATCAAGAGTAGGACTCCCCTACTATATAAAGGGGGTCTGATCATTTGTAAAATATCATTATATTTACGCAACATAAAGAAATATACTGTCATCTTCTAGCTTTCATTATCTTATTACTCGTTCGTACGTCAGTTGAAACATTTTTGTTTCAAGGGTGATTGAACTCGAGGGCCAATTAATTCGTGTGGTTTAAATTTATTCTTTTATCGCCAATTTTAATATTAATCTGTCTTCTTAATTTTGTGCCAAGTTATATCACATATCCTTAAAACTGTGTATAAATTCAACTGTTATCCATTTTCGAGAGTAAACAGTTTGGCGCCCACTGCGGGGCTAAGGATAATAGTAATTACCTGGTACAAACTTTCATGACACACACTATTTTACACTTGTTCTTTAAAGTATCTTTGATTACAGGACTAAAAAATGTCAAACTCTCAGTTATCACCTCTACACGTTAACAATGATTTCGGCCACCATAGCGAAAATGATAACATAGCACCAGGGAACGATGTACCCCCAAATGGCCTCGATGTAGTTCCAGCTGTAGATCCAATCGACGTCAGCTCACTTGTAGCCATCAATGGAAATTTAGTTGTCGATCGCGAAGGCAACATCTGGGGGAATGTTCGATCAGCAGCTCAAAGTGCACGTGGCGGTGAAGATGGCGGGATCAGCCTGCGGGTGATCTTCAAAATGTTGCAGGCTCAGCAGGCAGCAATAGCCCAGCTCCAAAACCAGAATCACCCACCGAGCATCAGTTTCAAGAAAATCAAACGAGAAAGAATCAGAGACTAATCCTGCAATCATGAAGATGCTCGAAGAACTGACAAAGCGAATTGAGTCGAGGGAAAAGAAGATCGAGGCAAACGACAAAAAGGTGGAAACTTATAACTCCGGGGTCGATCAAATCCCGGGGCACTGCCAATATTGAAGGGGCTGGATTCCAAAAAGTTCGTACAAAAACCTTCCCCCCCCCCCGAGCGCGGCTCTAAAGCCAATCCTCAAGAAGTTTCTCATGCTCGAGATTCCTAAGTTTAATGGAATTACTGATCCTAATGAGCACGTCACCTCTTACACCTGTGCTATCAAATGGAATGATCTAGAGCATGACGAGATTGAATCTGTCTTGCTAAAGAAATTCGGGGAGACCCTCTCAAAGGGAGCTATGATATGGTACCATAATTTACCACCTAATTTTATTGACTCATTTGCTATGCTTGCAGATTCTTTTGTAAAGGCACACGCAGAGGTCATCAAGGTCAAAACCAGGAAGTCAAACCTTTTCAAGGTAAAGCAGATGGACAACGAAATGCGCAGAGAATTCATGTCTCGATTCTAAATAAAACAGATGGGCTTGCCACCGGTCGCTGATTATTGGCTTGTTCAAGCTTTCACTCAAAGACTCAATGTTCGAAGATCAGTGGTTTCACAGCAGTTGAAGTAGAATTTGATAGAATACTTGGCTGTTACTTGGGTCGATGTGCATAATAGGTATCAATCAAAGATCAAGGTCAAGGACGATCAACTTGGAGCTCCTTCTGGGTCCGTTTATCCTATCAGAACCATCAATAGAACCAAGAGGGATATTGACCGAGAACTGAGGTTGAACAGAGATCGATATCAGCCGTATAATAGAGATGATAGGAGCAATAGATCTGGGAAAAATTCTGCACGAAATGAAAGGTGAAGTGATTGAGGTCAAAGCTCTCGAGGGCTCATGAGAAAGAACTACTTTGATAGACCTATCGGACCCAAAGTGGCACCATGATTATCAGAGTACAACTTTAATATTGATGCAGCTACTATCGTATCGGCTATCGGATGCATCAAAGGTACCAAGTGGCCCCAACCTTTACAAAATGATCCAACACAAAGGGATCCCAACCAAATATGCAAATATCATGGCACACATGTCCACATAATGGAGGATTGTCGACAATTGAGAGAGGAAGTAGCCCAGTTATTCAATAGCGGACACCTTCGAGAATTTCTAAGTGACCGAGCTAAGAACCATTTCAGAAACAGGGATTCCAATAAAGAAAGTGAACAAGAAAATCCCCAACACGTCATTCATATGATCATCAGAGGGGTCGATGTTCCTCAAGATCTGATGGTAATGCGTATCAAAGTATCAATCCCAAGAGAAAAACGGACTCGAGATTACATACCAGAAGAAACTTTATCTTTCAACGATGATGATGCAAAAGGAATCATATAGTCCCATAATGATGCGTTGGTAATTTCTGTACTCATGAATAAAACTCGAGTTAAATGTGTGTTAATTGATCCAGGTAGCTAGGCCAACATCATTCGATCGAGGGTCGCAAAGCAACTCAGCCTACAGGACCAAACCGTACCTACGACCCGAGTGCTAAACGGATTCAACATGGCTTGTGAAACTACTAAGAGAGAAATAATATTGCTGGTAGGTACCACCAAGGAGACCAAGTTTCATGTAATTGAAGGGGACATGAGCTACAATGCCCTATTCGGGAGGCCATGGATCCACAACATGATGGTTGTGCCATCGACCCTTCACTAGGTATTAAAATTTCCAACACCAGAAGGGATAAAGACGGTTTACGGGGAGCAACCCGCCGCATAGGAGATGTTTGTCGTCGATGAAGTAATCCCGATATCAACACTCTCATCGACAAAGGACTCAAGTTCGAAAGCAAAATAGGAAGCCAAATAGCAATCACTAATGCCAGCCTCGACCCAATCGGACAAGCAAGGGATTGACGAAGATGACAACTATGGGGTTCCCCGATTCTTTATAGCTCCCGATGATTCTGATGCTACCAGATCAACGGTCGAAGAGCTAGAGCAGGTTGTGCTGATCGAACATCTACCCAATCGAATGTTATACTTGGGCAAATGGTTAACTCCTAAGCTTAGGAAAAATCTCATTCAATTTCTTATAGCTCTTATGGATTGTTTGGCTTGGTCCCATCTCGATATGACAGGGATCCCACCGGATATCACTACTCACAAGCTGAGCTTGGACCCAAAGTTCCATCCGGTAAAGTAGAAAAGGAGACCCCAGTCCGAGATCAAGCATGCCTTCATCAAGGACAAGGTAACTAAACTCCTTAAAATAGGGTCCGCCCGGGAGGTCAAATACCCGGAATGGTTAGCAAACGTAGTAGTAGTTCCTAAAAAGGGGAACAAACTAAGAATTTGTGTGGATTATAAAGATTTAAATATGGCATGCCCCAAAGACTCTTTCCCTTTGCCTAACATTGATCGCATGATCGATGCCATGGCCAGTCACGAGATCCTCATCTTTCTTGATGCCTTCTCCGGGTATAACAAAATACGGATGAACCAGGATGATCAAGAAAAGACCTCTTTCATCACCAAGTATGGAACATACTGCTATAACATAATGCCATTTGAATTAAAAAATGCCGGTGCCACTTACCAATGCCTAGTAAATCAAATGTTCGAAGAACAAATAGGAAAATCCATGGAAGTTTACATTGACGATATGTTAGTTAAGTCCCTGCGAGTAGAGGACCATTTAAAGCATTTTCATGAAACCTTCAGTATATTGAAGAAATACAAGATGAAGCTGAATCCAGAAAAGTGCGCGTTCGAAGTCGGATCAGATAAATTCCTCGGGTTCATGGTGTCCAACCGAGGAATCGAGATCAACCCCGACAAGATTAAAACGATCGAGGATATCACGATAGTGGATAATGTCAAGGTCGTGCAAAGGCTAACTAGGTGCATTGCAGCCTTGGGGTGATTCATCTCAAGGTCTTCTAATAAAAGCCATCGATTTTTCTCATTGTTGAAGAAAAAAACAACTTCACATGGACCCGGGAATGCCAACGGGATATAGAAGAACTTAATCAAGCCCTCCATTGCTTCACACGCCAAGTGCAGACGAACGACTATACTTGTATATAGCAGTGTCGGAAATAGCGGTAAGTGGAGTCCTAGACCGGGAAGAACAGGGTGTGTAATTTCCAATTTATTATGTTAGCAGGACCTTAGGTGAGGTTGAAACTAGGTATCCTGACCACGAAAAATCGGCACTCGCTTTGCTAAGTGCCTCTAGAAAACTGAAACTATATTTTTAGTGCCATCCTATATGTATTGTGACAACCTACCCTTTACGAAATATAATGCATGAACCCGAACACTTGGTAAGATTGGCCAAATGGGTTGTAGAAATTAGCGAGTACGATATCGAATATCAACCTTGAACAACCATTAAATGTCAAATTTTGGCAGATTTTGTGGTAGGCTTTATGCCAGCCCTAATACCCAAAGTGGAAAGAGATTTATTGGTAAACTCGGGAACGTCTTCGGGAATCTGGACCCTCTTTACGGATAGTGCCTCGAACATAAAAGGGTCCGAACATGGCATCGTATTGAAGCCACCCACAGGCAATATAGTTAGACAATCTGTTAGAACTATAAAATTGACTAACAACGAGGCTGAATATGAGGCCATGATTGCAGGTCTCGAACTGGCCAAAGGCTTGGGGCGGAGGTGTTCGTAGCTAAGTATGACTCCCTCCTTGTAGTAAACCACGTTAACAGAATGTTTGAAGTCATAGAAGAACGAATACAAAGTACCTAGACAAGTTATAGGTTATATTACATCAGTTCAAAAAGTGGACTTTGCAGCACGTGCCTCGAGATCAAAATAGTGAGGTTGATGCCCTTACAAACTTAGGGTCGTTGGTCGAAGACAACGAGATCAACTTGAGAGCGATCATACAACTCATGAGGTCGGTAGTAAAGGAAGGTCAGACCGAAATAAACTCCACAAGCTTAACCTTGGATTGGAGAAATAAATATGTAGAGTATTGGAAGACCAGGAAACTTCCCTCAGATCCAAAGGAATTGAGGGCCAAAGGCAGCCCGATTTAGCTTGTCCGAGGACGGAACCTTGCTCAGGAGAATGTTCTATTGACCACTAGCAATATGCCTGGGACCGAGATATATCGAGTACATTCTAAGGGAAGTTCACAAGGGCATTTGCAAAAATCATTCCTGCACCGAATCATTAGTTCAAAAGGTGATCAGAGCCGGTTATTACTTGATCGACATGGAAAAGGATGCAAAAGTGTGCGTATGAAAATGTGACAAGTGCCAAAGGTATGCTCCGATGATTCACCAACCTGGGGAGCTGTTGCATTCGGTTTTATCGCCATGGTCATTCATGAAATGGGGGATGGACATCGTCGACCCTCTTCCATGGACACCAGGTAAGGCTCAATTTCTCTTATTATGACTGACTATTTTTCTAAGTGGGTTGAAGCACAGGCATACGAGAAGGCCAGGGAAAAGGAAGTCATCGACTTCATTTGGGACCACATCATATGTCGGTTTGGGATACCGTCCGAAATTGTATGTGACAACGAAAAAAAGTTTATAGGCAGTAAAGTGACCAAAATTCTCAAAGATCATAAGAACAAAAGGATCTTATCGACACCTTATCACCCTAGTGGGAATGGACAAGCCGAATCGACCAATAAAACCATAATCCAAAACCTTAAGAAAAGGTTGACTGACTCTAGGGGGGAAATGGAAAGAGATCCTGCCTGAAGTTCTTTGGGCATCCTGCACAACTTCTAAGTTCAGTACCGAGGCTACCCCGTTCTCATTGGTTTATGGTGCCGAAGCTCTAATACCGGCCAAAGTTGGGGAGCCGAGTATCAGATTCCAATATGCAACAAATGAATCAAATAATGAGGCCATGAATACGAACCTAGCTATTGGATGAAAGGCATGAAGCCACTCTTGTTCGATTGCCCACCCAAAAGCAACGGATTGAGAGGTATTATAATCGAAGGTCCAACCTTCGATACTTCAATGTCGGGGACTTAGTACTAAGGAAGGTCACACTAAGCACCCGAAATCTGAACGAAGGGAAATTGGGTCCGAACTGGGAAGAACCATACCAGATTCTCGAGGTCACACGAAAAGGATCATATAAGCTCAGAATAACAAACAGAGAACAACTACCAAACAATTGGAATGTAACTGACCTAAAACGATATTACTGTTAAGGTACGAATCCATTTTATTTTTTTTATTTTTGGACTAACACTTGCAGGTGGTATATAAGGAGCGGCATGAAGTCTTTAGGTCTGAAAGCACGTATTGCACTCTTTTTCCCTTGAACTGTTTTTCTCCCAATTAGGTTTTTTGGCAAAGTTTTTAACGAGGCAATAGTGGATCATGCTAACTTAGAATCAAAGGCTAATCATGAATCAACGTTGAACATAGAATTAACAGTATCTGAGGTTCCTCTACAATCAACCTCAAATATTGGGGGGTGTTACCCTTGGATATCGACTTTTGCAAGGAAATTACTTCATAATGGAAGGGTCTCGATAGGTATGATTTGTTAGAAGGACCAAACGGTCGAATGAACCGTGCCCACATAGATTGCTCGAACCCTGGCATAAAACATGTATGCATGTATAACGGTTTAGCATAAGAATAAAGAGAAGCACTTTCCTTGCAGTCATCTTATGTTTAAAAATTTCCTCTTTACATCCCTTAAAGAATTTCGTACTTTTGATCTCCTAAAAGAAACCAGCTCAAGGGCTGATTATAAATAGAATTCAGATGATCACTCCATCACTTAGAGACTATCGTCTGAAAACAAACTCGAACAGATAGAGCTATTAAACACCGGGGAGACAAGACCTATTAGGTAACCCCCTAATTTTAAAGGCCACGTCCATACCCATTCGGGGATTGTTATCTTAGGCAAGCCTGGATAACTCGAGAAATCCAGCTCAGTGGGCTACGTCCAAATTAAAAGGATACATCTATATTAACACGCTAGGAGACGTTCGAGAATCGTAAAAAAAATAGGCCTTCGAAATTTTCATAACCGGTTTTAAAGACTACCCTCGACAAACTATAATTGGAGTTACTTACTTTTGGAGAAGGTTCCCAGTAACACTGAAACTCCAAGACACCTCAAAAATAAGAATAATGTGAAAACAGAGTTTGTTTGAACTTTCACAACCTAAGTTATTTTATTCTAAGACATTCCGACCTTTGTGATTTGAAGTAATGAAACAAAGAAAAAATTTGAAAGCCGAAAGGGAAAGAAAGCCTTGTATATATTTACCCAATAACCTTTTTACAAAGGCCAGAATGGCCTAGTACAAAAATCTACAATGGCCAAAACGGCCCCAAAAAAGATGCAAAAAAGCAAAAGATAAAAACATATAAAGGACTAAGTGGACTGGTCTTCATCGGAGGTAGCATCTCCGTCCTTGGTATCTTCCTCGCCTTCGGACTACCTTAAACTCTCGGAATCTTCCTTGGGAAAGGCTAGCATCTGGGCCTTCGCTTCTTCTGCTTTGACGTTCTCGATTTCAGTGAGAATATCGAAGTCCTGAGCATGGACTCCCACGATGGCTTTTCTTCGAGCTTTCCACCTTACATGATCCACCATTTTCTTGTCTTGCACTTGGATGGCCTCGACATCGACCTTGAATTGGGCCACTTTAGCATCGGCTTTGGTATTGGCCACGGTCACCTCAGATTTGGCCGACTCGATTTCATTGGCCAAGTTTGACTTATCAGAAATAGTCAAGTCCAATTGGGATTGAAGCTCCTCGATTTTCTTGACCTGCACTGAGGCTTTCTCTCTCGAAGCTGGGTCTCAGCTGACTCCAGTTGTGCTTGGACAGCTTTCTTTTTCAAGGCTAAGATGTCCATATTTTTCTTGAACTCCTCTGCCTCAACTTGAATCATATCTACCTATGCCTGAAGCTGCCCAATTTGTTCAAACCTATACTGGACCTGTAGGATCGGATCGTTAGTCACTATCTTCAATTTGTCTTCATTATCATGAAGCACTCGAATTACCTGCTCGGCCATCTCGGCATGCTCACTCCGAGCTGCTTCTAACTTAGCCTGAAGCTTCTCACTCAGAAGCTTGTAAATATCCCTCTTCTCGTTGAGCTCCCGAACCTCAACCTCGTGCTGGGATAACTGCTCCCTGATTTGGAGGAAAGCCTCGTGATGCAATACCGAGTCCTGCAAGTGTAAAGAAAGGTGTTAGGATTATTCACAACTTCAAAATTTAAAATAAGTAATGAAGTGACACTCGAAGTTACTCGATTCAAAGCATGTTGGCCATAATTGAATAGGCAAGGCACTTCCATCGCATCCATCATGGCCTGATCCTCCTCGGTCACCAAGCAACGGAGGTAGCTAGCAACCCCCACAGGGACAGAGAAAATTCGGGCATCCTCCAGGACAAAAAAAGTTATCAACCACCTACAGTCAGGGTTAACACTTGGGGCCAGGAATTGATCCACCAGTTTTGGGCTCGATGAAGACCTAGTGACACCCGATGACTGTACCTTCCTTGGTACAGGCAAGTCACCAAGACCGGTGACATCTGTCACACCTCCTAAGTGACAATCGAAATGTGATTATCTATATTAAATTCAGAGTCACCACTTGGGATAGTTTATGGTGTCCCAAGTCATCGGTTAAGATCCCGAATCAAGGAAATTGACTCAATTTATGGTGTGCGAACACAGAAATTCGGGTAAGGAATTCTGTTAATCCGGGAGAAGGTAATAGGCATTCTCAGGCTCTGTGATTTTAACATGGTCGCTTTGATCATACTTTGGCTTAATTAGATTGTTTAACTACTCATTTTAGAACATATGTGCATTTTTCTTTTTACCGTTTTAATTAAGAAATTATACTAAAGAGAGTCATGCGTACGTGTACTCATTTTGTTTGGCGCATCAAAAATCATGTCACACGTACGTGTCCACAATTAATCATGCTTTATTAATATTAAGAATGTTTAATCAAAGTTGTGCGAACGCATACCTCGGTTTTTGTTTTTAAGATCGTAATTATGTCACGCAAACATGTACATAACCACGATGGTATATTGAACGGCGCCTAAATCAAGCTACGAATATTCATTTTAGAAACCATAATCATGTCACGCGAACGTGTACATAATCACGATAATAAATTCAAAACCCGCCTAAGGGTTTGCCTACCTGAGTGTGGCTGGCTAACCATGCTCCTAGCTGTTATGGAAGAATATTAGAGATAATAAAATAAACTAAAATAAATAAATGAAGATCAGTTCATGCTAATTTCTTTGAATTCTGTTCAAACCCCAAAGCCCATGGTCCGTTTTGCCTTAAACAAATTGTGGTTTTTCTTTAGTTACTATTCCTAACTTTGGCAAAAGAAATTACGGAACCAATTAAGCCCAAAGAAATATTCAAACATACAATCAACAATAGAAAATATTATGTTTCTCACTACAAACATGTTCAAGAATAATCAGTGGAAAAGAATGGACCAAAGCTTCTCTCAATAAAGTCCAAATCATCACTACATCAATGTATTTTCTAATGAACATAGACTTTGTTACTAAGATGTTTAAAATATTTCATCAGGATGGAGCAGCAGAGAATTAAATCAACATTCAACCAAAACATAGCAAAATATATTCACAAGATTACCAAATCATGAAAATAAGCCGACATAGTAAAACAAGGAGAAATGGACCTCAATGGAGAGAGTTTCTTCTAGATTAGAGGAACTTCGGGCTTATAGTTTTGTCCAAATAAATAGAGACAACATTCAACAATAAAAATCGAGTATCAACCGGAAAAACTCAGCAGAAACGTGAATCGGCCTAGGAACATCGACTAAAACCAGCTCCATCTTAACAGGAAAATTCAGACCCGAAATTGGACTTAAAAATCGGAACCGTTGACAGTAAACCAACAACGAATTAGCATCGAGACTCATGAATGACAACTGGAAGAGCTTTGAATTCCAAAATCGAATCTGGTACTCAAACAAACCCCACAATCATAGTGAAATTCGACATTGGAGAGGAAAACATTGATTTTTTTTTAGTATTTGGAGTTGAAGACAATTGAAAATTGAATGAAAAAACAAAAAAATACTAATCTCTGAAACTATTACTAAGATGTAAGGTAAAATTTCTTTTACATATCAAAAAGCTAAAACGGAAAATCAGCTTAGAAGAGGTGGAAATCGGAAACCCAACACAACCTCGTATTTGCTCTGTTTCTGCGTACTGTTTGTGTATATGGGGGTCGCCGTTTATAGCTTTTTTAGGTGGACTCTAGTAGTGGTTGTGGTGGTCGTTTGGTCGCTGGTGTGAGGTCGGGTCGAAAAAGACGAACAACTATTTATGGTGTGCTAAAGGATTTGGTGGTTTGGAGAGGAGATGGAGGGGTCTGGTCGACGATGGTCAGAGGATGAGGTTAGAGGATATGGCTGGGTGGGTTTTTTCTGGAGATGAAGAAAGGGGGGGTAAGATGAAGAAGAAGATGTTCAGGGGGCGGGTCGTTTGTGTTCTGCGGCGGATTTGATCTTAAGGGTCTAGTGTCTAGTCTCTTTAGGCTAATTTTTTGGTTATATAGAAATAATTTTTAGGTTAAGGGGGTATGAGTTTTGTATTATTGGGCCTTAAAATTGGGTCAAAGACTAAAAAATAGACTACAAGATTAAAATGGGATAAGACAACCCAAAACTAACTCTTTCTTCTAAATATACAATTTATAATATAAAAATATAAAACTTATCTTAATTAATTAAACTAAACTATATTAAACCATGAAACTATTTTTGTGTTTCCAAGATTATATAAAAATAAAAATTAGGTACTATTTTTGTATATTTTTTTATTTAAATTCATGAAAGATACATAAAATAAAAATATTTTTTTTATAATTTTTATTTTTGTGATGAAATAATGTAAAAGAGTCAAAATTAGTTGAAATAACTATATTAGACCTAAACTAAGTATTTAAATACTAAAATATGTAAAATCTTGAGGAGGGTGAAAAATCACATGTCTACAGCTGCCCCTCTTTGACTGAAAATATGAAGTATTTTCAGACAAAGAATGACTAGACATGTTTTTTGACCCGACCCTTGTTTAAAGATACCAAAAGCTAAAAGAAAGGAGAATGTGACCGAGCCCTAGTATCTGAGCTGCCTACATATCCTTGGCTATAAAGGAATCAGGCCACATGTAGTTCAGAAATGAATGAGGTGATGGAGTATACTGAGGTGGAGAGTCGGTCGAGGTTCCGGTCTACGGTCCTGTTATTACATCAAAATTAAAAAATGAAAAAGACTAACTAAGCCTCTCAACTATGAGTTACAAGATTTCTATCTATAAGTCTTCTGAAGCTTGATCTTGAGTCTTGAATGGTTCTTCATGCAGACTTTGGATTTGAACCTTGACGTTTGCTAGTTGCAGGTGCTAGTTCGTTCTTCTTCAGCTTTTCGGATCAAAACCGGACACACCATGCTTGTGACTTCGGTTATATCTTGAGCAGCTCACATCTTTCATCAACTTCTACACTTGGATTCACTTATTGCCTTTTTTTTTTATTCAGGATTGTGACTAACTTCTGTTGATCACGCAAACTGTTGACTCGCATTCTTGCCGCGAGCTTCTTTTGTTGTTGACTTGAATTGCATTCTGAAATGAATTCCCTTATTTTATAGGTGGGTGCCTGAGTGCCAAAACTTTAATTGTCTTCCTTCGAAACTGCTTTCCCTTGAAACTTGAACTGTCTTCCCTTGTTCTCCAGGTGGGCGCCTGATTGCTGAACTTGAACTGTCTTCCTTCGAAACTGCTTTCCCTTGAAACTTGAACTGTCTTCCCTTGAAACTCGAACTGTCTTCCCTTATTTTCCAGGTGGGCGCCTGATTGGTGAAACTTTTTGTGTTCCCTCGAAACTGCTTTCCCTTGAAATTTGAACTGTCTTTCCTTGAAACTTGAACTGTCATCCCTTGTTCTCCATGTGGGCGCCTGATTGCTGAAAATTTCTATGTTCCCTTGTTTTCCATGTGGGTGCCTGCAATCAAAACAAACGAAATTTTTTGCCCCAATTTGCACTAGGAAGATTTCTGAGTTGTTAGCAAAATTGTAAACCACTTATACTATTGATGCAATGATTAGAGTAAACTAAAGACTAGACTAGGATGTGCGTCTCCTGTGAGTAAGACCAAAAAACTTTGACCAGCAAATGCGTCTGCTAAAAATATAAATTGAATGACCCAGATCAGGAAATGTGTCTCCTACGGGTGAAACTTGAATGAATCAAACCAGGAAGTGCGTCTCCTAGGGGTGAAACATCAATGACTCAAACTAAGAAGTGCGTCTCCTAGGAATGAACTTAAATGAACCAAATAGGAAGTCCGTCTCCTAGTGGTAAAATCTCAATTTAGGAAGTGCATCTCCTAAAAAAAATATAACTTGAAAGACCCTGACTAGGAAGTGCGTCTCCTAACGGGTAAAACTTAAATGACCAAAACTAGGAAGTGCTTTTCCTAGGAGTGAAATCTCAATTTAGGAAGTGCGTCTCCTAAAACAAAATGTAACTTGAAAGACCCAGACTAGGAAGTGCATCTCCTAGGGGTGAAACATCAATGACTCAAACTAGGAAGTGCGTCTCCCAGGAATGAACTTAAATGAACCAAATAGGAAGTGCGTCTCCTAGTGGTAAAATCTCAATTTAGGAAGTGCATCTCCTAAAACAAAAATATAACTTGAAAGACCTTGACTAGGAAGTACGTCTCCTAACGGGTAAAACTTAAATGACCAAAACTAGGAAGTGTGTCTCCTAGGAGTGAAATCTCAGTTTAGGAAGTGTGTCTCCTAAAACAAAATGTAACTTGAAAGACCCAGACTAGGAAGTGTATCTTCTAGGGGTGAAACATCAATGACTCAAACTAGGAAGTGCGTATCCTAGGAATGAACTTAAATGAACCAAATAGGAAGTGCGTCTCCTAGTGGTAAAATCTCGATTTAGGAAGTGTGTCTCCTATGAATGAACTCTCAATTTAAGAAGTGCGTCTCCTAAAGGTATGTCCTGAAAAACTCAGACTAGGAAGTGCGTCTCTTAGGGGTGGAACTTTAATGACTCAAACTAAGAAATGCGTCTCCTACGAATGAACTCTCAATTTAGGAAGTGTGTCTCCTAAAGGTATATCCTGAAAACCCCAGCCTTGAAAGTGTGTCTCCTAGGGGTGAAACATCAATGACTCAAACTAGAAAGTGTGTCTCCTATGAATAAACTCTCAATTTAGGAAATGCGTCTCCTATGGGTGAAACTTCAATGACTCAAATTAGGAATTGCGTCTTCTATGAATGAACTCTCTATTTAGGAAGTACGTCTCCTAAAACAAAAGTATAACTTTAAAGATGCAGACCAGGAAGTGCGTCTCCTATGGGTAAAATCTCAATGTAGGAAATGCGTCTCCTATAATAAAATATAACTTGAAAACCCAGAGTAGGAAATGCTTCTCCTAGTGGTGATGTGTGATATTCTTAATAGCCTTTGCATAAGTAGAATTGGGTTATTACACCTGAAAATTTCAAGCTTCCAAGCTTTGATATGAACATAGCTTTCATCCCTGTTTCAAACCAAAAAAAACTTGTGAGTTTAAACACGGTGGTTGGTTTGTGGCCTTGACTTTAAGGGCGATTGCTCCTTCACTTGCCATGATAACTTTGATTTCAACTTGAAAGACATTGCTTGCTTATTGACTAACCACTTTCTTTGTTACCCTTGTTGCAGAAAATTCCTCTGATTCATTCAAACTCAATACCCTCTATGCGTTGCATTTTGCTCATGAATTGACATTTACCGAACCTTTGTATTTCACATGAATCCCAAAGCACGTTGATTGTTACCAACTCAATGCGCATACTGTTCTTTCATGACTTATGCCACTTTGATGTGCTGGCCAAATTCTGTTTTGTGCAATTGAAAAGTTGGTGGCAAATTTTGAAGTTATTTCTCACTTGTTCTGACCAAACAGACTCAGGAAGAGGAAGTAAACAGACAAAAGGAACAAAGTAAAGGACAATGGAAAGAGATGATTGTTGCAACCAAAACACTAACGCAAGTGTACGCGATCGACAAGTAATATAGTAGTAAGTAAAGTATCGTTCCCACGAGGAATTGTGATCAACTTCTCGACTGATGTAGACTCAAATAATTATCAATTCAAGCTAAATTATCACAAAATATATAAAGAACTAATTTACAATTTACCTAGTAATTAAACAATAATTCAATACAAAATTACTACACCAATTACACAATGTTTTGAAAACAGTTTTGGTAAAGATATTCCCGGGTCATGGACTTGCTAGAGATCATGCTACTATTTTAGCTTAAGATTGATTTATTGAATTATCCGGGTTATTGATTATAGGGTTAATAATACTCATAAGAATCTGTCGAGTCCTTTTGCACCTATTCAAGTTAAATTAATACCTATATGTCTATGGTATTAATATTAACTCAAATGCATTTACAACTCCTATTTTTCAACCAAGCAAGGCAATTAAGTATATATCTATCTTAATTGCGAATCTTTCACCCGATGCCCAGGATCCGGATCTTGCTCTATTTGATTCTATATGCAATCAAGAATTTCCTTTGTCAAGTTTAATTCAAGATTCGTAAATAATATTTCACTGTTAGCTACACAGTAAAATAATTAGAAGCAGAATCAAATAAACAACCCATAACGATAGATTCAAGATCTTCAATCTAAGCTTCAAACAACAAGATCATCTAACATCCATGACCCAAGAATATTAGGGTTTTTAGCTACTCATATTCACATAAAAATCAACAATAAAAGTCTTAAACATAATATTAACAAACAAATAGAAGAAGTTTAGAAGAACTCTTTGAATCCTTGCTCCAAGATGTTGTTCTTCTTCTCCTTTCTTAGCTCCAAGATGAAGCTCCTCAAAAAGTTCCTCTCTCTAAAACTCTTTCTTCCTCTAAATCTGATCTCGCTAATAATGGAGTTTTTTGCTTTATGTAAATTGAGTGAAATTAAGAAGGAATTTCAATTTTACCCCTAAATAAAGTCTCTCTGGGTCGGTAGTGCGCGATCTATTGCACGAACTACAGAGTTCACGCACCACTTCGCGTAGTATTCTGCCTCTGTTCCTTATACGCGCGAACTACTGTGCGAACTTTGTAGTTCGCGCGATAGTTAGCGCGCCTCTGAAGCTTGATTTTGTCTATTTTTGTCCGTCTCGTCCTTGCGCACATTCGACTCCTAGGGGTTGTTCTTGCTCATAAATCATCTCAATATCCTCTTGAAAGCATCATTTAGGCTTCTCATCCTGCAAGGTATACATATTTTTGAGTAGATCCTGATTTTCCATCAATTAACCATAATATGACATCGGAATATAATCAAGCAAAAGCATAAACAATAGCTAAATCACCTAGATTTCGCCTATTATCAACACCCCACACTTAATTCATTGCTAGTCCTCGAGCAATCAACTAGAGAATTCTTTACTCAACCCTTTCCCTTAACGCCTTACACCTAGAATAATGTACATGTATTACTCTTAGCAGTGAATAATCCTAGCCTCACAGTCGACTCTCAAGTGCCATGCAATATTCACACTTCCTCAAAGTACTCTATATAGAAGTCAAGACTTGCTTTTCCGTCACGAATCATATGCCCTCACAATTATATCAACAAAAACTGAGTTCAATCCATCACATTCAATTTATATGCCCACATATATCAAGGAAATCACTCAATCTCACAAAAGAGGTCACATGCATGCAATTGGTAGCATAAGCTTGCCCTTAATGTAAATCTCTACTAATGTAGGCTAGCTCGATCCAAAATCAATTAGGACTTTTTCATGGTTGTAATGTGGGCTAAGGGACGGGTAGGATGTATTTAGGAATAGTGACTCAACCCCTAAGTACTTTAACACATCACACGAGCAATTTTCAGCATAAATTCTTCAACCCACTTCTCATTTATACACAATATCATCCCACAAATACGCCCTTCTTCTTTAAGCACTCTATTAATTCATTCCACTAGCTAGAGCAAAACACAATGTAATTATCTTTTTTTTTCTCAATTTCTGCTAGTGGTGTTTTCGTTTACAACATAAGTGCACCTTTCATCCTTTTATTGGTTCCACTCAAAAGCCACCCCACACTTATTTCCTGCTTACTTCTTTTAGCGCTCTTCTCACAATTAAAGTGCTTTAAGAGATAAAAGGATCAAAACAATGTCAATTAAGAACAAAAGGGTATAAGCTTGTAATGCGGGTGCCAAACAAAAAGTCTGAAGGCTCAAAAGGGTTAACTAGGGACAAATTTTATTTTTAATAAGCAATTAAGCTCAAAAAGGTCAAATAAAGCCTAACATCATTTTTCAAACCGAGCATCACCTCAAATTTCGCTTCAACTCACATACCGAGCAAGTTCTAAACACAAGTACAATACATGGACTACACAAATACTCACCACACATGGCATATGACTCATTCCAGATCAGCTCATCAAGACACTCCATTACGAGCATTCAATTCAGTACAAACATACAAACTAAGGCACTTTCAGTGAGATTCAACAATTAGGACTAAGCGTTACACTCTAGGGTCTATTGTGTTCAGGTGTGTCAACGCTATGGGTTCACTTTTCTATAGCTTATAACTCCTTATTTTAGTCTACTTATCAAAAAAATGAAAACAGAAATTAAAAACTACATATGCCCAGTTCAAAATAAACTCTTGGAAAAGAACCGTGGCTTAAAGAAAAACCAAGGGGGATTTGTTATACTACCTAAAAATAAAAAATAAAAACAAAAATCTTTTTGTTGTTTTCTATAAGCTCAGTTCCCTCAAGAAAAATCTAATTTTTTTAATTTTCTAAAATACTACACAACTACGAAGAAAAGAAATAAGAAGCTAAAATACTAAAAAGCTAATTATCCAAAGGAATTCTCCCACCCCACACTTAAAAGAGTGCAATGTCCCCAATGTACAAATAAAGCAAAAAATAACAAGGGTGGACAAGAAACTCCCTGAAAGGCCAAAGACCGAAGCACTGGCAGCTCACGGGGTACTCAGACTTCTCCCAAGGATGGTCCTTTGTGCGGGTACCTCACACTAGTTCCAACCAGCTGCCTCGCATTTGCACACTTTCAGTGGCTTTTCTTCTATGCTCATAATCCTACAACAAATGCTACAAAGGTAGAAAACTAAAATAAACAAAAATAAATAAAAATAAAAGAAAGCAGTAAAGTTGGGTTGCCTCCCAACAAGCGCCTTATTTTACGTCGCGGCACGACGAGAACCACTTTTTGCTTCCACCTTGAACTTATGAATTGTACCCCTAACAAGGCATCAAGTCTGTCGCTATGCTTCTTTGGTGGGGCTACAAAGATAACCAGGCGAAGTAATAAATTTTTCACTCGACACTTCTCGGCCTTTGGATGAGGAATGTAATTTTTGCTTTTTGGCACAATAAATTCAAGAATATAGACACTTTCATCCTCACTCTTTGACTTCCCCATAGGGTCAGATGGCTCGATTACTATCTTAGTATCTAAACACAATGTGGAAAAATGATTGGAATGAAGTCTAATGCGCCATAACTCATGAATTTTACTACTATTTACATCCCCATTTATGCAAACACTCAATTCTTCTAAAGTAATGTTATCTACTCCCTCACATGACTCTAGAGCACTCTTCTTAACATGGACATCCTCAAGAAAAATATGATCTAATGATTGGTATTCTTGTTTTAGCTCCTCTATTTGGTCTAGAAGATTTTTTTCAGCTTCATACAACTCATCAATAAACTGTTGGGCGTTACACGCATCAACCTTTGCACTCAATTCTGAATCCAAGTTATGCACAACCAAGCCAAAATTATCACTTTTTTGTGCAAGCTCATCTCTCTCCTTAGACCAATCTTTCATCACCGTTGTTAGTAAACAACATCATTTCGCAGAATCCACTAATCAAGAATATCCGTCCCAATACCAACCCTTACTCCCATATTCAAATTCAGATGTCCAAGATGTGAGGTCATTACTAGCCCAAAAATACAGGCCATAAACCTTACTTCTGTATATTTCATCCTCAGATCATCCTGAGAGAACTAGAAACATACTAAGAGAAAAATCAAATAGTTATAAAAAAATAACATATTTACAAAAAGAAAAGAAAATAAACTTGTAAAGATAATAATAAAAGTCTAACCCAGAAGAATAGTTAATGTCTAATTCCCCGGCAACGGCGCCAAAAACTTGTTGCGACCAAAACACTCACGCAAGTGTACGCGATCGACAAGTAATATAGTAGTAAGTAAAGTATCGTTCCCACGAGGAATTGTAATCAACTTCTCGACTGATGTAGACTCAAACAATTATCAATTCAAGCTAAATTATCAAAAAATATATAAAGAACCAATTTACAATTTACCTAGTAATTAAACAATAATTCAATACAAAATTACTACACCAATTACACAATATTTTGAAAACGATTTTGGTAAAGATATTCCCGGGTCATGGACTTGCTAGAGATCATGCTACTATTTTAGCATAAGATTGATTTATTAAATTATCCGGGTTATTGATTATAGGGTTAATAATACTCATAAGAATCTGTCGAGTCCTTATGCACCTATTCAAGTTAAATTAATACATATATGTCTATGGTATTAATATTAACTCAAATGCATTTACAACTCCTATTTTTCAACCAAGCAAGGCAATTAAGTATATGTTTATCTTAATTGCGAATCTTTCACCCGATGCCCAGGATCCTGATCTTGCTCTATTTGATTCTATATGCAATCAAGAATTTCCTTTGTCAAGTTTAATTCAAGATTCGTAAATAATATTTCACTGTTAGCTACGCAGTAAAATAATTAGAAGCAACCCATAACGATAGATTCAAGATCTTCAATCTAAGCTTCAAATAACAAGATCATCTAACATCCATGACCCAAGAATATTAGGGTTTTTAGCTACTCATATTCACATAAAAATCAACAATAAAAGTCTTAAACATAATATTAACAAACAAATAAAAGAAAGTTTAGAAGAAATCTTTGAATCGTTGCTCCAAGATGTTGTTCTTCTTCTCCTTTCTTAGCTCCAAGATGAAGCTCCTCAAAAAGTTCCTCTCTCTAAAACTCTTTCTTCCTCTAAAATCTGATCTCCCTAATAACGGAGTTTTTTGCTTTATGTAAATTGAGTGGGATTAAGAAGGAATTTCAATTTTACCCCTAAATAAAGTCTCTCCGAGTCGGTAGTGCGCGAACTATTGCGCGAACTACAGAGTTCGCGCACTACTTCGCACAGTATTCTGCCTTTGTTCCTTATACGCGCGAAATTTGTAGTTCGCGCGATAGTTAGCGCGCCTCTGAAGCTTGATTTTGTCTATTTTTATCCGTCTCGTCCTTGCACACACTCGACTCCTAGGGGTTGTTCTTGCTCATAAATCATCCCAATGTCCTCTTGAAAGCATCATTTAGGCTTCTCATCTTGCAAGGTATACATATCTTGAGTAGAGCCTGTTTTCCATCAATTAACCATAAAATGACATCGGAATATAATCAAGCAGAAGCATAAACAATAGCTAAATCACCTAGATTTTGCCTATTATCAATGATTCCTAACAAGAAAACTACAAAGTAGAAACTTATCAGATGTGGATACCAACTCTAATGACCATGACATGCACCTTCGGATTAAGTGGCCTAAACTGTCAAGCGAGTCTAACGTTCAACTCTTGTTATACCCCTAAACCGTGAAACTAGGTTTCAATGCTCTAATTATCCTATCTGATTCATGATCCTTATTCGACTTGTGGTGCCCGAAGGGTCTTCACCATCAAGGCTCTCTTATTTTTTTCTTTCTATCAACTTACCGTCGTCTTATGGTGACTGTGAAGGTTTTCACCGATAAGACTCTCTCATTTTTGTTTTCCTTGTGTAGAATGGAGTGTTGCCTCTGATAAAAATCTTACCTCTAACTCGCTTGACTTGGCACTACTTAAAGATTGATTAGAAGGTCTTTCTTTAGACCGTAACGTAGGCTTTTGGATATGATTAGAAATAAAGGGTATCATAAAGGCTCAAAAACAGCTTAAAAGGGCTCAAAATTACAACTTTTGGAATCAGATCTCTTACAACAACCATAACTTCTACCCTAGTTTCTTTGCTTGGGGACTTTTGAATTTTTTTTTTTTGATGGGACCGAACCGTGAGGCTGCCTATGTGTCCTTATAAGGAATCAGGTCGAACGTAGTACATGAGACTACTTTTTGTTACTGTTTTCCTTTTCTTTTTTTCCTTTTTTTCTTTTTCCTTCTTTTTTTTCTTTTTCCTTTTTTTTCTTTATCTCTTTTTTCTCTTTTTTTTTGAATTTTCCTTTTGGAATGAACTTTCTAAAATAAACCTATGGGGACATGAACTTTTTTTTTGTATGACTCTAACTTAATTCCAAAAGAGGGGAGGTCAAAGAAATCAGATCAGGCTCAAAAGAGTATCGAATGGTATAAGTGTTTGGGTAGCTGAAAGAGAGCCTCCCAATCCCTGAAAATGTCAAGTACAACACATGCAACTTGAAATGAAAAAGGAAGAGCACACACAAAACTTCTTTTATAGTTTCGGCATTAATATCACTGATATGCTTTCCACTTTATTTTTAGTGCCTTGTCTAGTACAGAACTCTCATTGGGTGATTTCTTCTTCACGATGGATACCCTCCTTCTGTTTAGAGCAAACTCCCTTGACTTTATCTGGTAAATTGGGGTGTACTTGAACTCAAAACTACTTACTTCAAATTGTTGGGACGCACTCTCTTATAACAAATTCTTGTCGCCTATTAACTTCCCAAACTATCTGTCCCAGTTTCACACAATTCGGGCTTTAAGCGATCTCAAAATCCCTTTACTTACTTCCCTCAAATGTCCCTATCATCTTTAAACTTGTTTTATTGCTTCATGATTAGGCTAACTTTTAAGATCAGGCCTAGAATTATGCATGCATGTCATGTCACTAGAGTCAGCAGTAAAAGAACTATAAAAGGAAAAGAGAACTAAACATATACTGATTAGAAATAACAGAAAATAGGAAATTGCATTAGACAGATGTTGAAAGGGTTTGAACAATAAAACAAGTAAAATAATCTAGGGTTACAACCCTGGAACAAAACTAGACAACACTAAATGAGCTACTACGACTAAACAAACTAGGCAAAATAAAAGGATAGAAGAGTTTGAGTCACAAGACAATATCTGAATTACAACCCTAAAAATAACCCTAACAACAGAAATGACAACAAAATAAACCACCAAGACTCCTCCTCGTCTAGCCAAGAGATGGAGCATCTTTCTAATTACCAAGCATGACATCTTAGCCACTGAGTTCCGCATCAACATTACTAGGACCTTCACAAGTCTCCATCACATTGACCTTAGCAAATTGCTTTTGGGTCCCTTTTGCCAACTCATTCTTAAGATCAACTTCTAGAACCGAGACTGATCGCTGAAAACTTTACAGTAAGTGGCCTTCCAAGGAACTTAGAAGAACTCTCATATTCCTTTTCAACACAAATCATACCCACCATATGCGTCTCATTATGAACAGGCGATGGACTTTGGCTAGTGTCTACTGCATCTGGATTTCGCACGATAATGTCACCTACATCAATAAGCTTCTGAACTGCTCTTTTCAGATGCTTACACTTTTCTGTGTTGTGACCTTGGGCATTAGAGCAATATGTGCACCTTTGAGAATAATCAAAATTCTTTGGAAGAGGGTTCGACATTTTTATCTGAATCGACTTCAACATATCCAATTGCCTCAACCTTTGGAACAAACTGGCATATGATTCTCCAATAGGAGTGAAAGTCTTTTCTTTTTCCTGCTGTCTTTTCATTTTGTACTCCGGCCTTGGTTGGAACCTCCTACGGGTAGGTGGTTAACATGCTTGAGGAGGCAGGTATGATATTTATAGAGGTGGTGCAAGCCATTGCGAGTCTCGTGGGTGTGGAACATATGGCGGTGCATTGTGGATAGAGTACTGGGAAGGTGAGGCATGACCTTGGTGATTTTGTAGAGGAAAGTAGCATTGGTGAGGATTATCTGGAATACGAGGAGATTCATTTGGTCGAAATTGAGGCTGAAAGCGTTTAGTAGGAATGCCCACTGGATCCTGTCGTTGGTGGGGCTTAGCAACATCTTTTCTACTAATCGGAGAACTTACCCGAGCAACTTGTTCGTTCCATCTGAACCAAAACTCTCTAAACCCTTCCTTGGGTTTCTTTTCCATCCGAGATAGGGAAGAGCGGTCTGAGATAATATCTACATTGTACTGATAGTGCCGAACAAAATCTCGAGCCAGGTCACCCCATGCATGTCACTTACTAGTATCCTGATGAGTATGTCATTCCAAGGCTGCCCCAGTCAGGCTCTCATTGAAATGCTCCATTAACAGCTCATCTTTCCCACCAACACCTCTCATTTCGCTGCAATAACCCCTCAGATGGGCTACTGGATTTCCATGCCTGTCAAGCAAATCAAACTTTGGCATCTTAAACCCAACAAACAACTGGACACCGGGAAATAAGCACAAGTCTTTGTAAGACATTCTCATCTGGCTCCCTATCCCTTGCATGTTTTTAAAAGACTGCTCTAAGATTTTCACCTTCCTAGATATCTCATTTTTCTCCACCGTCTTAACAGGCTTTTCAGTTTAACCAGGAGGTTCAAAATTAGGAGCGTAAGAGTATGGATCGAGACCATGAAAGTTGGTTCTGGAGCACAGTGTTGGGCCTCTGGGATTTTGAACACAGTCCTACTAAAGGATCGAGAAAAGGTAGCTAATGGATGAGCTACAAAAACATGAGTGGTCAAAGGAGTGGGATATGAGGTAGTTTTGGCGGATAGAGTGTGAAAAGGTTGTGGGGAGATATCCTGGACTTGTGATAGTGGCGGAATGGTGACAAGGCTTTCAGTGTAGTTAGTGGGAACTGATGGTGGGGGATGCCCACCAATCCAGGCTTGGTATTGTAAGCACGTGATTTTTTCCCCATATGAGAATTACTCCCAAAAATTCCAAAAGATAAAACAATTTTTTTTTGTTTGTTTGCAATTGTTGTGAATTTTGTGTTATTTTTCTTGTATTGTTTGCATTTGTCTGTGCATGTTTATTTGTTAAATTAATAAAAAAATACAAAAAATACATCACATTTGCATTTAGGATTTAAGTTTACAATTAGAAGTAATTAAGTTTGTTTTTCAAGAATGAAAATTACAAAAATATGCATCGTTTGCATTTTTAGCATTCAATGTCAAATTGTGCAATTCTGTTTTAATGGGTGTTTAATTATGTATGATAAATGTTGCTAGGAATTAGTTAGTATTTTTGATAAGTTAATTTAGTTTATAACTTAATTTAGAATTTTAGTTTTATTAATTAGAAAGTAAAAGAAAATAGAGCAAAAAAAAATAAAAAGAAAATCGGAATTGGGCCTCTTCTTCAATTTTAAACCACAGGCCCAAAGATACCCAACCTTCCCCATGACCCGGTCCATTTCAACCCGGGTCTACCCGGTCCGCCCCATAACCCCAAATGACCTAACCCCTCCTAATCTTCATTTCATTTCTTAAACCTAAACCAAAAAACCATCCGCCCCCCTCTCTTTCTCTCCATCTTCTCCAAGCTTCCTCATGCCCCATCCATGGCTGCCCTTGCATCGTCTTCTTCGACACAAGCACACACACACACACAGCTCCAAACCAAAAGCCAAGCAGGCTACTTTCTTCTTTGTCATCGAGCTCAAGCTCGAGCTCCCATGGCGGCCTTCTTCGTCGAGCTCCATGTTCGCTGCCTCCTGCTACGTCCAGCCATGGACGACACCAAACCACCACCATCATCTTCCTCCTCACGACCAGCTGCTCCACCAAGCAAGCAGCCATGAACACCCTCCACCATCTTCCTCCTCTAGACGAGCTCCAGCCATGTCCGCCTATCGCAGCAGCAACGACGTGAAGCAGCTCGTCATCGCTCCGCCCCAAGCTCTACCGCTGTTATTTCTTCTGCTTCACCATCCAAACACTGCTGCTGCTTCATCTTCTTCGTCTTCGTCGAGCTTGAGCTCGAGCTCCCATGGCTGCCTCCGCTCACCACTGCCCAAACCACCACCATTCTTCTGCTTCGTCCAGCTTTGTCCAGCATCTGCTTCTGCTGCATTGATGCTGCCTCGTCGAGCATCTGATCCAAAACCAAGGCTCCTCGTAACTGCTTCGTTTTTCAAACGACACCAAACGACCATCTTCTTCGATGGTCCGTTCGTGGTCGTCTTCGGCGTCGAGTTATTTTGGTGCGATAATTGTTTCTGGACAGATTTGTTTTCATTCGAGTTCATCGTCGTTTCGATCCGGTTAGTTGGTTTAACCAATTCGTGTTTATCGTTTTTTTATTTTTCTTCAGTTTGTTTCATTTTTCTTGTTTATTTTTTAGGTAGAAATTGTTAGTTTAATTATAATGTTGATTAGATTTAAGTTGAAGATTCAATTAATTATTTCTTCAGTTTGTTTTTATTAATTTAAAGGGATTTAGTTTTAATATAGAGTGTTAGTTTAATCGCTTGAATCCATTCTATGTTGTTTAATTTAGATTTAATTCGTGTTCATTTTTTTTGTTTGAAGTTCGTTTTTAATCCAGTGATTTAATGTGAGTTTATGTTTTGGTTTTTAATTTTTTGATTTAGTTTGAATCATGCATCTTTGTTGTAATATTGCTGGATTTAATTTGAAGATCAATTGATTATTTGAGTTTAGTGATTTGAATCTGTTTATTTGTTTTGTTTAAGTTTAATTTGAATTTGAGCTCAATAATTTGAATATACTTGTTTGTTATTGTTGTTGAAATCTGAAAGTAGATTTGTTGTTTAAAAATATTGTTCAGTCAAAATAATTCCAGTTGTTTCTTTGTTGTTCATCATTTAGTTTGAGTTTGTTCATAAAATTTGATTAGGAATTGGTTATAGCTGCTATATTTTGGTTGGAATTGATTAGGTGAATTGGTTATAGCTGATGGGGGTAGATTGGTAAATTGCAGTATTTTCAGGGGTAAAATGGTAATTTCAGTAAGGTCAGAGGGATATTTTTGGAATTGAAAATCTGAACAATTATTTATTTTGAGTGCTCTGTCCATTAAGATTAAATAATATTTAAATAATATTAAAATAGTACATGGTGGGGGACAAGACATAATGTAGTGGGGAATAATATATTTGTTTAAGGTAGGCATGGGAGACAAGATATAATGGAGGGGATAATGTATTTGTTTAATGTAGTGGGAGATAAAACATTAGGTAGTGGGATTAAAAGGGGGATGGGTGGAAGATAGTGGGATTTAATTTTAAAAATGCTGAAAGTTGAAAATAAATAGAGGGGACTTGGACAGAATAAAAAAAAAGAGGGAGCTGGATATTGAAGAGAGAGAAAAATTCCGGAAATATTAAGACTTCCAAAAAATAAAATAAAAACATTCTGGAAATTTAAAGAGACAGTAGTATACACCTGATATACAATCTAAATATTCTGATATACGGATTCAGAAATTAAGAGTTAAACATTAACTAGTCTTTCAAATCTGAAAAGGTTCCCTTTGCTTCTGTCCGTTGATTGTTGTTGGTGTTTCTGGATTTTTATCTTGATTTTAAAATCTGTCACTGGTTTCTCGTTGCTGGTTGTTACTGGTTGCTGGGTGTTGCTGTTGTTATATGCTACTGCATTTCTGCTGATCTTCCTTTTCTTCTGTTTCCAATATCAGGTACATAACTGACACGCTGGTTAATGTAAACTGAAACGTGAAGCATGAATATGAAATGAAGAGTTGAAGTTCTGAATTTATCTTGATTATATTCTGAATTTTATTTGTATATATACATTATTTAGCTTACTCTAATTAGAATCATGTAGTTGTTTAATATATATAATGGAACATCTGATGGTAGCTTAGCAGACGACTGTCTATGTATTGCCCTAAAATAAATAAATGGTGTAGTAACTCTGTCTAGTTAATTCGTTATTGTTGGATGATTATCATGTCTCAAAAAGCGTGTTAGCTGATTTAGACTATTCTTAAACATTCAACAGTTAGTTCATTAAACGAATAGATCATTTCGAAACTTGTAAGAATATTGTTTAGCTAAATACTATTGGTTAATTTTAGCATGTAAATGGTTTAGGATTAAAATTAGATTGTCAAGTTTTTTTTAATTTGACAAACTGTGAGCACGCCTAGTATAATGTAACTAGGTAGTAACATGTGAATGAGATGGCCCGGGCCCAGTTTGTACCATACACATTGGGTCTGGCCCGCATTGGCAACGGACTGCCCTGCTTGCATCATTTTCAGATTTTTGAATCATATTCGAAACCCAACTATAACAACTCAAGCATGTAAATAAATTAAGGCCTTTTCTCTTTCATTTTGTAGAGACAAAAATAGAAAAAATGTAGGCACTTTAGGATTGTCCTTTTAAAATAAATGAGATGAGTCTCGCCCAATAAAACGCACAAATTGCGGGGCCCTCGATAAATGTTTAATTGAATACTTATACTTCGGGATGGGCCGTTTAGCAAATTTCACGGCCTTCTCCAAAGTAATAAAACGTTAGATTCTTTAGGCATGATTTTAATAATATTACATCCCTAAACTTGGGTGCGCCTTTATGCGACCCAAATCCAAATCTCAACAGAGTCGAAATATGTCGATAACCACGGGTGCATTGATGTGACGTGGTTCGAGATATATTTTCACGATGTTGCAATTCTCGATAAAAATAATAATAATAATAATAATAAAAACGATTAAAAGTTAAAATTTGCACATAAGTTCATAATCGTATAAAATCAGATATTTAGCCATTACAACAGTTTAAGCGACCGTGCTAGAACCACGGGATTCGGGGGTGCCTAACACCTTCCCTCGGGTCAACAGAATTCCTTACTTAGAATTTCTGGTTCGCAGACTTCATTTGGAAAGTCGAATATTTTCCTCGAATTGGGATTCAAGATAAACCGGTGACTTGGGACACCAAAAGCCAAACCTTTCCCAAGTGGCGACTCTGAATTAAATAAATAATCTCATTTTCGAATATTGCCACTTAAATTGGAAAAACTCCCTCGCGCATTTATCCTTCGGGGTAGGAGTGCAAAAAGGAGGTGTGACAGCTCTGGCGACTCTGCTAGGGAAACGAACCCAGAATCTCTGGTTTAAGGTTCATGAATTCGAGCTTAGAATAATTGTTATATTTGGCTTTATTATCTGATCTTTATTGTTTGGGCATAACGTGCTAAATGTTGCCTTTTACCGCTTTGATATTATCTGAACTGTATATAAATTGTGCTGAAACCCTTCTCTTCTTACCTCCGGGGAGGAGCTTGCTGGTCAAGACTCCCTATTATGTTAGTGTCAATACCTTTAAAAAAGAAAGAGAGCGGACAAGTTACAAAGCCGAACGATCTCGCGGGTCCCCGGTACGTAGCCCCCTCCTCGACTCGAGTTGTTCGCTCGGGTACACAGTCTAGAACAAATACCCAGGTTATAAACCAAGTATAACAAAACCTCATGCCGGATCCCTAGTAGGAATGCTTATTTTCATCATGTTGCATTTGACGTAGGGGACTCAACACAGGGGTTGAGCCCGTCTAGGACAAGCAACCTGAAACGAAAAAAGATCATCCTGTTGCATCCTATTTGTTTTGCACATTTATTTGCTGCAGACTTGCATGTTGACCGGTTTCTGAAAATACTTATTGAAAAAAAAAAGAAAAATAGCAGTGTAGGGAGATAACTATTTATTTTTCTAGAAAAATAACCAATGTCAAAATAGTGTCGAAACTCCGCCGAATTTTTAGAAAAAATGAAAAACAAAGAGAAGAATTTGTTAAAAATGGTTGTTTATTGATCGAGAAAATGAAGAAGGTAAATAGAAAAAAAGAGAAAAGTTTCATTTTTGAATAGTTTGTTGAAAAAGAAAATACACAAAGAGTTTTTTTTTTAAAAAAAATGGTTTTGCTTGCCAATGAAAAAAGAGTCTTGTTTTTCAAGAGAAGTTTGTTTTATCTGCCTGAACTACGCCGGTTTGATTCTCACAGGGTGTGAGATACGTAGGCAACCCTCATCGGGTCCAACCTCCCCTTTTTCGGAAATAGCCAAAATGTCATAATTTTAATTTCATCATAAATGAGTTGGGTGATGCCGCTTTGTCAAATGTAGCCGAATGTTCCCGGAAGGGACGCGCCGGAAGGCTGACTTTGCATAAACAACCATTTTTGGTCATTTTCTGAATTTTGACCAATTTGTCCAACAACCTTAGAATCCTCGTCCCCGAGGCTCTGTGAGGCCATGCTCCAAATGTTGGGCTACTATTTTGAAAAGAAAAAAAAAGAAAAAAAAGTCATAAATAAATCAAGTGATGTTGTTTTGTCAAAAATAGCCAAATATTCCCGAAAGGGACGGCGGAAGGCTGACTTTGCATAAACGGCCACTTTCGATCATCCTTTAGAGTTTTTGATCGGTTGACCCTCACGGCCTTAAAATCTTCATCCCTGAAGTGCTGAAAGGCTGTGTTTGAAAATCGGATCTTTCTTTCTAAAACATAGTCAAATCATCTTTGAGTCAAATAATCTTTTACTTAAATCACCCTAATAAATGTGCAGGATGAGCACAATGCAAAATGAACACTTTTCGATAATGGCTAAAGTCCCTGTCAAGTTGCGGCTATGGTGGGATGATCTAGGTAGTGAAGGGCAAGATGAGGTCAAGAAATATTTGAAAGGTCTCACGGGTTTATTGGAAATCCAGCCTCAGGGAGATATCATAAGAGCTTTGGTCGCCTACTGGGACCCGGCACACAATGTCTTCCACTTCTCCGATTTTGAACTTACCCCGACTCTGGAGGAAATAGCCGGGTATATCGAAAATGCTGAAGTTCCATTAAGGCAAAAATACCTGGTTGCCCCAAGAGCTGTCACTGTGCATCGTTTTCTAGATTCATTAAAGATACCCAGGACGGTCCATAACCCAGATTTGGCCGCAGGTTTCTGTAGTCTGCGCTTTATATACGACAAATATGGTCATGTAGGAGGGTTCAACAATCCGGTTAACAAGCTATACAGCAAAGGTAACCGTCAGAAGTGGGATGAGCATAGACGAGTGGCTTTCATGATGACATTTGTGGGCCTTTTGGTGTTTCCGAGGAAAGACGGAAACATTGATCTGAAAATATCCGGGGTCGTCAGTACTTTGCTCACTCGAAATGAAAGCACTCTCGCGCCTATGGTAGTATCTGATATCTTTCGAGCTCTCACAGCCTGCAAAGCCAGAGGGAATTTTTTCGAGGGGTGTAATTTGCTGCTACAAATATGGATGACTGAACATCTTTGCCACTGTTCTGAGCTTTTGAGTTATGGTTCCTCGAAAAAGACTTGCATAGAAGAGTTTTACACGAGAATCAAGGAGGTCAGTCTACCTGAGGGAGTTACGGCATGGACATCATTCTTTCGAACCCTCACCGCCAGCCAAATACAATGGACACTGGGATGGTTGCTTGTTGATGAGGTCATATATATGCCGACCGCTAGGACCCACTTTCTATTGATGGGACTTAAGAGCATTCAGCCTTATGCGCCCTATCGAGTTTTGAGACAACTCGGGAGATGCCAGATAGTGCCACACGAGGAAGATCTTAGTGCTTAAGCAATTGAGATTAGCCCTAACGGCCAATTTCCTGAAGCAAAAGTCCGTCAGATCTGGAATGAATGCCAATGTTTAAAAGCAGATACTTGCGTGTAGGATCGGGACAAAGGTGAAGTAGCGCCAGGGTACCTTGTGTGGTACAGAAGAGAACTTGAGCACAAAAGGCCGGCTAAAAGACCCCATATCCTGAATTTTGCCGAGTCATCATAGGAGCAATGGGATTGGTTAGCAAAAGAAAAAGGCTATCGGTTTGAAATTAGCAAGTTGAAACAACAAATTGAAGGTCTAAAATTTGAGCACAACGTGCAAGTTGCTACTGATCTGGGAGAAAGGAACAGGTTGACCCAGGAAAATGAGACGCTCAGGGCCCAAATCCAGCAGATAAGGATAGTCGTTGATAACGAACAAAGTAGCCGATCGGATGAGCGACTGATAAAAGATTTAAAAATGGAAATTGGTGAGTGCCGGAGTGAGTCAGAGAATCTTGAGAATACCATAGCAGGACTCGAGACATACTGGGCAAAAAGAACAGAAGAGCGCAACTGGTACCTGCAGCAGTTGAAAAGGGACCACAAGCAAACCATTGCCAATTTGAAGAGAAAGGTGGCCACTCTTGAGGACAAAGTGTTTGAGCAAGCCCGAACCTTTGAAGCTGAAAATAGACGTTGCTATGATTTACTGGCCCAAATGGAAGTAGAAATCCAGCAGTGGCAGAATCAACATCTCCAGGATTCTCGGGTTTTGAAGGCCCGTAATGATCAAACAGAACGCCTACTCATAGAAAAGAGGCAAATCAGGGATAAGATTAAGACCATTGCCCATGCCATCATTAGGAGGTGTCTACGATGCGAAGATATGACCCACACTACCTTCTTCTCGGCAGTGATGATTTATGTCAAGCAAACCATGTATGAGCTGGAAAAACTTGAAAGGGACCTCGCACCTAAGCCCGCGGCGAGGCCGAACGATGCCCCGCGGGCGCCAATTTTTAAGGCTTTAACGTATTTATAGGTCGAGTCTGTATTTTCCATTTTGGCGTTTTTTGCCTGTCTTTTCGCATCAGGGTGTATCAGTAGTTGTTGAGTTTGTATTTATTTCAAGTCTGTTATTCTCCTTTTTTTAAAAATGTTAGTTTGTAATAGATTGTTTTAGTAATAAAAAAAAGTTTCTTTATTTTTACACTTGTTTGTCTTGAGCTACGTAATGATCTGATTCACGCGGTGTCGTGATACGTAAGCAATCCTCATCGGATCCGGTCACATTTTTAACTTCAAATAAAAAATAAAAAAAAATATAATAAAAAATAAATAAATAAAGGGGAGCACAAAGAGAATCCGGAATGACGCATGTCATCGATGCAAACATGTAGAAATTCACTTAACTATATAGGTGCATCACACCCCAACGTGAGATTACCTGTATGTTATTTGTTTCAAACTAACCGTTTGCTTGCTGCTAAGTCCAGGTTTTTAGAAAGGTGGTTTGGTTTGATGGAGGTCTGGCCTCACATTCATACTTTACGAGGTCGAAAGGAAGTGTTCAGTTGCCCGTCACTAAGTCGAGAGGAAGTATTCACACTTACTTCACGAGATCAAAGGGAAGTGTAGAGATGTCTTCAGAAATTCCTTTGCCAACGATTCCTATCTTCGAAGAGAGTTCAATCTCGACCATCCCAACTTCCGAATTAGCAACTGCTGAAGAAAACAGAATCTTGCGGCTTCGCATGTTGGAAATGTTGGATGACTAGAACAATGGAAAAGAGCCGTCGAGTGTAATCCCTGGATTCCCCGAGCTGTTCTCTAGGACAAGTGGGATTTCCAACGTCCCCATAAGTTATCCAACTACCCCATTCGGGTACCCTACCATTTCAGCCCACTCTGCTGGATCACCCTCTGATTCTTATCCCCAGATGTCAACGACAGATGTGGCTACAAACATATTCACTGCACCGCCCTGTCCAATTGTGGCACAACCCGCTATACACAAACCTAATTTTGACTCTTCCTCATTCACATTTCAAGCACCATCCTTCTCGCTGGAACCGACTCGGTTTACCACCAGCGCTCACCCTCAGCAGCCTCAATACGAGTTTACGCCTGGGCAAGACCGAAATCCCAAAGCTTTTGAACAAGATGAAATGGTGAAAAGAATAAGGAGCCTCGAGCAGAGTTTAAAAATATGCAAGGTTTAAGCGGGCAGAAGAGTGTCTCATATACTGATCTGTGCATGTTACCTCACTTGCACCTTTCCGTAGGGTTCAAAACACTGAAGTTTGAGAAATATGATGGACATGGCGATCCCATTGCTCACCTCAAAAAGTATTGCAACCAATTGCGTGGGGATGGCGGCAAAGAAGAATTGTTGATGGCATACTTCGGAGAAAGCTTGGTGGGCATAGCCTCAGAATGGTATATGGATCAGGACATATCTCGATGGCACATTTGGGACGATCTTGCCAGAGATTTTGTAAGGCAGCTTCAGTATAATATTGACATCGCACCATACAGGAATTCTTTGTCAAACTTGAAGAAGAAACCCTCAGAAAGCTTCAGAGAATACGCTATTAATTGGCGCGAGCAAGCATCAAGGGTAAAACCTCCCATGGATGAAATAAAAATGGTCACTACTTTCCTCCAAGCTCAAGAATCAGATTACTTCCAAAACATGATGTCGGCCATGGGAAAACCTTTCGCATAAGCGATTAAAATCGGGGAAATGGTAGAAAATGGGCTAAAAACGGGTCGAATTCTAAGCCAATCTGCTATCAGAGCTACCTCCCAAGCCATTCAGGGTGGGTCTGAAGGAATAGAAAAAGGAAAGAAAAGGGAAGAAACATTCATGATAGCGTCGGGTACAAGGAGAAACTATACTCCCAGATCCTTTTTCTCAGAGAGGACCCCGCAGCATTATTACCCTCACCAAAATTTGTCCTATACTCCTCAGCCATACTCGGTTATGAATACTCAGCCTTATGTCCGGCCACAACAACAAGCCAACAGAAATCAAGCTCCACCTCCCAGAAATCAGCCTCCCTACCGAGACCACTATAATCCACAACTACCCCAGAATAACTTCCGTCCTCAAGAATCACCCAGAAGACAAACTTTCACACCCATTGGTGAACTGTATTCTACCCTATTCCCAAAACTGGTCCAGATGGGTTTCCTGCAACCAGTCCCTCAGACAAGGCAAAATCCAGCATCACCTGCTTATAGAGCCGGTGTCAGGTGTGCTTATCATTCGGGAGCAGAAGGGCATGATACCAACGATTGTTGGACTTTAAAAAGGGCGGTAGAGAACTTAATAGAACAGCGAAAGATAGTATTAAGGGACGAGGAGGTCCCAAATGTGACCAACAATCTGTTGCCCGCTCACAATAATGGGCCATTGATTGAGATGATCTGTGAGGACAAGGAGTTTGATCCTGCCCTGAAAGCTATAATCGCCATCGTCGATGCAGAGAGAAAGCCTAAAGCAGCCCCGAAGCAAGAGAAAGGGGAAAAGAAGACTAATGCTATCAGGCTGAGCTCGAAAAGAAGGCTGAGACAAAGACGGAGACGATGTTGCCTTCGAAGAATGAAGTTCTCTACATTCCACGAGGTCAATCAGAGAAGCCACAGATTTTCGAAATAAAAAAGGGAATACCGATGTACTTGGCGAAAGGGGCCTATGTGGTTCCGGGGATGATTAAACCGCCTCGGCTGAATGAGCCAGTGGTTATCGGACGCGTGCCACAGAAGCCAATGACGGACCCGTCTACGGTACCTTGGAATTATCAACAAACATTGGTTACGTACAAAGGCAAAGAAATCACGGGGGAACTTCCAGAAAATACTTCTGCTGGAAGATATTCAGACATTCAAGAAGTGAACAATGCCACACGAAAGCACTTCCCACCCAAGACGCCTGTAAGCGCTGAAGAAGCAGAGGCTTTCTTCCAGAATATGAATATGCCTGACTATGAAGTGTTGGATCAGTTGCGCGAATACCCTGAACAAGTGTCTATGCTATCTTTGCTAATGAGGTCCGCCGAACATCAGAAGATCCTGCTCAAAACCTTGAATGAAGCTTATGTGTCGGCTGAGACTTCAGTTGAACAACTTGAAAGAATGACGGAAAGGTTCTTTGCGTTAATCAAGTTTCTTTTAGCAAGAACGATTTGCCTCCGGAGGGAGCAGCTCACAACAAGGCTAGTCAAGTGTGAAGACTACTACGTCAAGCGAGTAATGTTGGATGGGGGTTCGGGTGTTCACATTTGTCCGCTCTCTACGCTACAAAGAATGGAAATTGGGACTGGAAGGATTCGCCCCAATAATGTCTGTGTAAGAGCTTTTGATGGCATCAAGAGGGACACCCTCGGAGAAATAGACCTGATATTGACTATCGGGCCGGTGGAGTTCGAAATAACTTTCCAGGTACTGTATATGGACACATCTTACAACTTTCTCCTCGGAAGGCCTTGGATTCATACTGCAGGGGTTGTACCCTCCACTCTCCACCAAATGGTGAAGTTTGAATATGAAGATCGGGAAATTGTGGTCCACGGAGAAGACGAACAATCTATTTATCGGGACCCATCCATCCCATATCTTGAAGCAAGAGAAGGGAGTGAGCACACAGTTTATCAGGCTTTTGAAGTTGTGCTGGCGGAGCAGTATGAAGAAGGGAGCCCTTGCCCCGAACCTTTCTTGTCCAACGCTTCAATCATGGTTGCTAAAGAAATGATCCGACGGGGATTTAAACCGGGAGAAGGACTTGGAAAATCCTTGCAAGGAATAACTGAACCTATCACCTTGCCTTACACTAAGAAACTCTTTGGGATAGGCTTCCACCCTACTCCAAAAGATGAAGATTAGGCAAAGAAGAGAAAAAATGAGGGATGGAAGTTGCCTCGACCAATGCCACATTTGTACGAAACTTTCGTCAGATCAAAGTACATTGAAGAAGAAGATGACGAGGCCTTTACGGCAGAAGAGATTGAAGAAATATGTGGGTCAATGAGAGAAATGCTTTACGAAACTCACATGGTTCAGCTGGGAGAAGGCACAAGCACCGTTGAGGTGCTATACATGGGGCCAAATGCTAAGCTTCAAAATTGGGAGGCTACACCGTTCCCAGTCAGGCAGGAGTCCGGGTAGACTTGCCCTGCCACCTTTCCTGCATCACGAGTTATCCCAGGGTGTAACTCGGATGTTTTTCTTTAGTTTCCTGTTTTAATTTCCTGAAATATAAACCCTGTTATCTTCCCAATTCCAAGGAATAAAATCAGTATTTCATCATTTTTCTTTATTCTTTCTGATTTTTGCTATTTTTCTTTTATCTTTTCCTTTCAGTTATAATAATGCGGATTTAAATAATATTACATGCTTGCGGACTTCACGCCTAGATAAAAACGAGCTGTTTAACTGCGAAATAATGAACCAAGAACCGGAATATGACGAAGAAGAGGCTTTTAGGGAAATAAATCGAGAATTGGAACACTTTGAGAATAAACCTAAGCCGAATTTGAATGACACCGAACCGGTTAACTTGGGAACTCTTGAAGAAATCCAAGAAACCAAAATAAGCATTCACACAGATGAGACAACGTGAGATGCAATAATTCAACTCCTCTTTGAATTTAAAGATGTGTTTGCTTGGTCATACGATGACATGCTAGGATTAGGTGTTGATATAGTGGTGCATAAATTGCCAATTTACCCTGATTGTCCTCCAGTTCAACAAAAATAAAGGAAGTTCAAGATTGATATCAGTGATAAGATCAAAGAAGAAATCACAAAGCAGTTGAAAACAGGAGTAATTCGGGTAGTCCAGTATACTACATGGTTGGCTAATGTAGTTCATGTACCGAAGAAAGATGTGAAAACTCGGGTCTGTGTGGATTATCGAGATTTGAATAGGGCAAGTCCCAAAGACAATTTCCCGTTGCCCAACATCCACATCCTTGTTGATAACTATGCCAAACATGAGATACAGTCTTTCGTAGATTGTTACGCTAGATATCATCAGGTGTTGATGGATGAAGAAGATGCCGAGAAAACCGCCTTCACTACACCTTGGGGTACTTACTATTATCGGGTTATGCCGTTCGGTTTAAAAAATGTCGGGGCAACTTACATGAGAGCCATGACTGCCATTTTTCATGATATGATGCATCAAGAGATAGAGGTGTATGTAGACGACGTGATAGTCAAGTCCAGGACTCAGGACGATCATGTTCGAGACTTGAGGAAATTTTTTGAGAGGCTGAGAAAGTACGACCTGAAGCTGAATCCGGCTAAGTGCGCCTTCAGAGTCCCATCGGGCAAGCTTATGGGTTTCATAGTAAGCAGGAAAGGTATCGAGTTAGATCCAACAAAGATAAAGTCTATCCGAGATCTACCTCCTCTAAGAACGAAGAAAGACGTGATGAGTCTATTGGGCAGGTTAAACTATATCAGTCGATTCATTGCCCAACTGACTAGCACATGTGAACCCATATTCAAGCTATTGAGGAAGGTTGCAGCAATCAAATGGATGGTTGAGTGTCAATAGGCTTTTGACAAGATCAAAGAATATCTCTCAAATCCTCCAGTTTTGGTCCCGCCAGAGCCAGAAAGACCCCTGTTCTTGTATCTGACGGTCTTGGAAAATTCTTTCGGTTGTGTCCTCGGACAACATGACATAACTGGAAAGAAAGAGCAGGTGATCTATTACTTAAGCAAGAAGTTCACCAGCTATGAGGCCAAGTACACTTTGTTGGAAAGAACATGTTGTGCTTTGACGTGGGTCGCTCAAAAATTGAGACATTATCTCCAAGCTCATACTACTTACCTCATAACCAGGTTGGATCATTTGAAGTACATATTCCAGAAACCAATGCCTACTAGGAGATTAGCAAAGTGGCAAATCTTGCTTACTAAATTCGACATAGTCTATGTCACTCGCACGGCAATGAAAGCCCAGGCGTTAGCAGATCATTTGGCTGAGAACCCGATTGATGATGAGTACCAACCGATGAGTACCAACCATTGAGTACTTATTTTCCAGATGAAGAGATAAACACCATAGGAGTAGTCTCGGAAGACGCTCATGCTTGGAAGATGTTCTTTGATGGGGCTGTAAATGCCAAAGGTGTAGGAATTGGGGCAATCTTGATCTCACCCACTGGTCAACACTATCCGGCTACAGCTAGGCTTCGTTTCTTTTGCACAAACAATACAGCTGAATATGAAGCCTGCATCATGGGCATGAATATGGAGATTGATCAAGATGTTGAAGATTTGTTGATTATGGGGGATTCTGATCTGATTATCCGACAAGCCCAGGGTTAATGGGAAACTCGAGATGTCAAGCTTATTCCTTACCGGAAGCACGTGGAGGATCTCAGCAAGCGATTCAAATAAATAGAGTTCAGGTATATCCCGTGGTGTCACAATGAACTAGCCGATGCACTTTCCACCTTAGCTTCAATGTTGCCTTATCCAGGCAATGCCCACATCGATCCCTTGGAAATCCAAATCAGGGAAAGACACGGTTACTGTAATGTAATCAAGGCAGGACCAAGTACCCAGCCATGGTACCATGATGTTAAGAGGTTCTTGAAAACACAAGAATACCCCGAACATGCTACTGGAGATCAAAAGAGAACTATTAGGCGGCATGTGAGTGGATTCTTTTTGAGCGGCGAGGTATTGTATAAAAGAACCCCGGATCTCAATTTGTTGAGATGTGTTGACGCCGAAGAGGCGGGAAGAATCATGCATGAGGTACACGCGGGGAGTATGCGGGCACCACATGAACGGGTATGTTTTAGCAAAGAAAATCCTTCGAGCGGGTTATTACTGGATGACCATGGAAAATGGCTGTTTTAGTTTCGTTCGAAAGTGTCATCAGTGTCAGGTGCACGGTGATTTGATTCATGCACCTCCCACAGAACTGCATCCCATGTCTGCACCTTGGCCATTTGTTGCTTGGGGCATGAACGTCATTGGGCCAATCGAGCCAAAAGCCTCAAATGGACACAGATTCATATTGGTCGCTATTGATTACTTCACAAAATGGGTCGAAGCTGTCACTCTCAAATCGGTCACGAAGAAAGCCGTGGTGGATTTTGTACATTCAAATATTATCTGTCATTTCAGTATTCCTGCAACTATCATCACAGATAACGCGGCAAACCTGAATAGTCACTTAATGGAGGATGTATGCGAACAGTTCAAAATAATGCATAGGAACTCCACTCCTTATCGGCCCAAGGCCAATGGAGCTGTTGAAGCAGCAAACAAAAACATCAAGAAGATTTTGAGGAAGACAATCCAGAGTTCCAGACAATGGCATGAACAGTTACCTTTTGCCTTGCTAGGATATCGCACTACAGTACGCACATCAGTAGGGGCAACCCCATACTTGTTAGTTTATGGGACCGAGGCTGTGATACCGGTAGAGGTAGAAATTCCTTCGCTCTGAACCATTGTTGAAGCAGAGATTGAAGATAACGAATGGGTTAAGACTCAATTGGAGCAGTTGACCTTAATCGATGAAAAACGAATGGCTGCGGTCTGTCACGGGCAGTTGTACCAACAAAGAATGGCCCGCGCTTACAACAAGAAGGTGCGACCCAGTAATTTTGAAGTAGGTCAACTAGTGTTAAGACGCATTCTTCCACATCACCAGGAAGCGAAAGGAAAATTTGCTCCTAATTGCAAAGGTCCGTACATCATCAGGAAGATATTGCCAAGAGGAGCGTTGTATCTGGGTGATATTGAAGGAAATGATCCTGAAACAGCTGTGAACACGGATGCAGTCAAAAGGTACTATGTCTGAGTTTACTTCAGTGATGTGTTGGCACATTTGAGATGATGAAGGCTTTATTCCCGCTACCCAAACACTATCAACCATTTGCAAACCCATTTGAGATGGTTACTCTTCTTTGATTACCCTCTTTGGAGCCTGAAAGTATTATTGAAAAATAAAATGAAAAAAAAAAGAAATTGAAATGAAAAAGAAAAAAAGAAAAAAAAAAGAAAGAAATGGAAAAATAAGAAAATATATATACATAAAAAGGGAAGAAAAGACAATGAAAATGAAAAAAAAAAGGGAAACGGAAGGGAAGAAGAAAGTGAAAAACAAAGCAAATCAGAAAAACAAAAGAAGATCAAAAACAAAATGATTTTCCTTAACTACGTTTGACTTGATTCCGAAAGGATACGTAGGCAACCTCTCTGGGGTTCAGTCACACCAAAAAAAAAAACAAAGTCCCCCAAAAGTGAAACTGGGGCAAAAGTTATAGTAGTTCGGCAATGATCCCGCCCAAAAGGTTCCAAAGTTGTAGTTCAATCCAAATTTTTTCCACCCCAAACCTTGTTCAAGTCCTTCTGATCAATCGGCAAAGCGGTTCAAAATGGGATGATGGAGTTATTTGGACCTGATACAACAAAATAAGAGGAATAAAATGAGAGAGTCTTATTGGTGAAAACCCACACGGGCACCGTAAGGCGACGGCGAGCAGAGAAATCAAAAATGAGAGAGCTTGTTTAGTAAAAACTCGCAAAGAGTGCTATCACGCGACAGTGAGAAGAGAAATGAAAGATGTCGACTAGCGAAAACCCGCAAAGGGCGCTGTCGGCCGAAAAGATGATTTCACCACAGAAAATTCTGGCAAGGTTCCCTGGTTGGGAAACATCGATCCGTTTTTGGTTCATGAGGAAATGCAAGTTCGTGAGGTTCGGGAATCCAGTCCAAAAGGCATGTCATGTCAGTTTAAAGCCAGCATGCACCTCAGATAAGTCCTTCTTTTCCCCGAAAGGGACGCTTCTCTTTTAAATTCGTTTCCCCGCTTTTTGATTACCTTTCCTTGAATCCCTTTCGTTTTAACTCCAAATTCCAAAATGTGTTAGAAAGAAAAGGTGGCAGGATCGGTTTCACAGAGCTCCGTCTAGCAAAAAGTGAAGAAAATACCCAGCCTCAGTGATACGTCAGTCCAATCCCGACTGATCATGATGTTGATTGCCTCCAAAGTGAAAAAAAATAATCCCCAATGAGTCTGCCCCAGTAAAAATCCCCAAGCGGAATGAGATGGAAGAACCAAAGCCTTACACGGGCGAATCATCATGAAATCCGGAAATCCGAGTCTGATCAGTTTGAAAGGGGGTCGCCTGTGAATCCAATCAATGGCGGAGTTTCTCAACAGAAATGAGGCCGGGACCAAGAAATTGGAATGATCAAGGCCACCGAACCAACCACCGTTTTCAAACTGACAATTGTTCTTTGTTTGGAAAATTGAAACAGGTGCAATCCAAAGCAACCGTGCAAGAAGCAGGTGCAACCAAAAGGGAAAAGAAAATGCACAAGTGCAAGAAACAGCTTTGCAGCAAGGAATCAACCCAAAAGAAAAGTTTCCTCCAAATTCTTTCCTGCATTTTTACTAAACAAAAAAAACGAAAAGAGAAATAAGAAGAAAATTCCAAAAAAGGGGTTAGTTTAGAATCCCCAATATCAACCTATTTTTACCAATATTAGGGCTCCAATCCCTAAGTTGAGATTTTAGACATAGGGCCTCCATTCCCTAGTCGCCTTTACCAATATTAGGGCTCCAATCCCTAAGTTGAGATTTTAGACATAGGGCCTCCATTCCCTAGTCGCTTTTACCAATATTAGGCTCCAATCCCTAAGTTGAGATTTTAGACATAGGGACTCCATTCCCTAGTCGCCTTTACCAACATTAGGACTCCAATCCCTAAGTTGAGATGTTAGACATAGGGCCTCCATTCCCTAGTCGCCTTTACCAACATTAGGGCTCCAATCCCTAAGTTGAGATGTTAGACATAGGGACTCCATTCCTTAGTCGTCTTTACCAACATTAGGGCTCTAATCCCTAAGTTGAGATTTTAGACATAGGGCCTCCATTCCCTAGTCACATTTGCCAACATTAGGGCTCTAATCCCTAAGTTGAGATTTTAGACATAGGGCCTCTATTCCCTAGTCGCCTTTACCAATATTAGGGCTTCAATCCCTAAGTTGAGATTTTAGACATAGGGCCTCCATTCCCTAGTCGCCTTTATCAATATTAGCGCTCCAATCCCTAAGTTGAGATTTTAGACATAGGGCCTCCATTCCCTAGTCACCTTTAGCCGACATTAGGGCTCCAATCCCTGAGTTGAGCAATTTTCCTTTAGCCGACATTAGGGCTCTAATCCCTGAGTTGAGCGATTTTCTTTTAGCTGACATTAGGGCTCCAATCCCTGAGTTGAGCGATTTTCTTTTAGCCAACATTAGGGCTCCAATCCCTGAGTTGTGCAATTTTCCTTTAGCTGACATTAGGGCTCCAATCCCTGAGTTGAGCGAGTTTCTTTTAGCCGATATTAGGGCTCCAATCCCTAAGTTGAGCGAGTTTCTTTTAGCCGACATTAGGGCTCCAATCCCTGAGTTGAGCAATTTTCCTTTAGCCGACATTAGGGCTCCAATACCTGAGTTGAGCGATTTTCCTTTAGCCGACATTAGGGCTCCAATCCCTTAGTTGATCAATTTTTCTTTTAGCCAACATTAGGGCTCCAATACCTGAGTTGAGCAATTTTCGTTTAGCCGACATTAGGGCTTCAATCCCTAAGTTGAGCGACTTTCTTTAGCCGACATTAGGTTCCAATCCCTGAGTTGAGCAATTTTCTTTTAGCCGACATTAGGGCTCCAATCCCTGAGTTGAGCAAGTTTTCTTTTAGCAAACATTAGGGCCCCAATCCCTGATTTGAGCAAGTTTCCTTTAACCGACATTAGGGCTCCAATCCCTGAGTTGAGAAATTTTCCTTTAGCCGGCATTAGGGCTCCAATCCCTGAGTTGAGCAATTTTCCTTTAGCCGACATTAGGGCTCCAATCCCTGAGTTGAGCAATTTTACTTTAGCCAACATTAGGGCTCCAATCCCTGAGTTGAGCAAGTTTCCTTTAGCCGACATTAGGGCTCCAATCCCTGAGTTGAGTGATTCTCTTTTAGCCGACATTAGGGCTCCAATCCCTTAGTTGCGCCTTTTAGACTTGAGGTTTCCAATCCCCTCATCAATTCCGTAGATTTTTATGGCAATTAACTCGCGAAATTTTCCTAGTAAAACTGGGGCAAAAAAATTTCGTTCGTTTGTTTGTTTTGTTGTCTGAGCAGGTTTGACCCCGAAGCACAGGGATCGAGATGACCTACGGAGTGAGTCTCAATCCATAATAAAGAAAGGAATGAAAATACAAAAGAAGATGAGCCCAAATACTGGAGCAAACAAAGTGCAGATCGCTCAAAATCTGATTGAAGTCACGAGCTCCGCCAATCCCGCTTCACTCAATGCTGCAAAAATAAACAAGCACCTACAACTTGCAAGCATTAAGATTCAGATCAAAGTCTACAAGCAGAATCAGCTAAGACTCAAGATCAAGTTGCAAAAGAATTATAGATAGGAATCTTGTAACTAGTAGTTGATAGGCATAGCTAGCTTAGTTTTAATTTTCTTGGATGAAATAAGGAGGTCGGTAAAGCAGTAGTAACAGCATGCAACAACAGTAACAGCAACATTACAGTCCCATGGTAGTCCCAGCTACCAAAACTTCTCGAACTACATTGACCTGATTCCCCTTTAGCTAGGGATATGTAGGAAACCTTTGAAGCAAAGGTTTGGTTAAATCTTTTTTTTTAAAATGCTTCACACGGAGTACTCGGATGGGCAAAAATCGCTCACTTTATCTTTGCACGAAAACTCTTCGTGTTTTCGGACAAAGAGGGGCAGCTGTAAGCACGTGATATTTTCCCCATATGAGAATTACTCCCAAAAATTCCAAAAGATAAAACAATTTTTTTTTGTTTGTTTGCAATTGTTGTGAATTTTGTGTTATTTTTCTTGTATTGTTTGCATTTGTCTGTGCATGTTTATTTGTTAAATTAACAAAAATACAAAAAATACATCACATTTGCATTTAGGATTTAAGTTTACAATTAGAAGTAATTAAGTTTGTTTTACAAGAATGAAAATTACAAAAATATGCATCGTTTGCATTTTTAGCATTCAATGTCAAATTGTGCAATTTTGTTTTAATGGGTGTTTAATTATGTATGATAAATGTTGCTAGGAATTAGTCAGAATTTTTGATAAGTCAATTTAGTTTATAACTTAATTTAGAATTTTAGTTTTATTAATTAGAAAGTAAAAGAAAATAGAGCAAAAAAAATATAAAGAAAATCGGAATTGGGCCTCTTCTTCAATTTCAAACCACAGGCCCAAAGATACCCAACCTTCCCCATGACCCGGTCCATTTCAACCCGGGTCGACCCGGTCCGCCCCATAACCCCAAATGACCTAACCCCTCCTAATCTTCATTTCATTTCCTAAACCTAAACCAAAAAACCATCCGTCCCCCCTCTCTTTCTCTCCATCTTCTCCAAGCTTCCTCACGCCCCATCCATGGCTGCCCTTGCATCGTCTTCTTCGACACAAGCACACACACACAGAGCTCTAAACCAAAAGCCAAGCAGGCTGCTCTCTTCTTCGTCGTCGAGCTCGACCTCGAGCTCCCATGGCTGCCTTCTTCGTCGAGCTCCATATTCGCCGCCTCCATAGCTGCCTCCTGCTACGTCCAGCCATGGACGACACCAAACCACCACCATCATCTTCCTCCTCACGACCAGCTGGTCCACCAAGGAAGCAGCCATGACCACCCTCCACCATCTTCCTCCTCCAGACGAGCTCCAGCCATGTCCGCCTATCGCAGCAGCAACGACGTGAAGCAGCTCGTCGTCGCTCCACCCCAAGCTCTACCGCTGTTTTTTCTTCTGCTTCACCATCCAAACACTGTTGCTGCTTCATCTTCTTCGTCTTCGTCGAGCTCGAGCTCCCATAGCTGCCTCCGCTCACCACTGCCCAAACCACCACCATTCTTCTCCTTTGTCCAGCTTCGTCCAGCATCTGCTTCTGCTATGTTGATGCTGCCTCGTCGAGCATCTGATCCAAAACCAAGGCTCCTCGCAACTGCTTCGTTTTTCAAACGACACCAAACGACCATCTTCTTCGATGATCCGTTCGTGGTCGTCTTCGGCGTCGAGTTATTTTGGTGCGATAATTGTTTCCGGGCAGATTTGTTTTCATTCGAGTTCATCGTCGTTCCGATCCGGTTAGTTGGTTTAACCAATTCGTGTTTATCATTTTTTTATTTTTCTTCAGTTTGTTTCATTTTTCTTGTTTATTTTTTAGGTAGAAATTGTTAGTTTAATTATAATGTTGATTAGATTTAAGTTGAAGATTCCATTAATTATTTCTTCAGTTTGTTTTTATTAATTTAAAGGGATTTAGTTTTAATATAGAGTGTTAGTTTAATCGCTTGAATCCGTTCTTTGTTGTTTAATTTAGATTTAATTCGTGTTCATTTTTTTTGTTTGAATTTCGTTTTTAATCCAGTGATTTAATGTGAGTTTATGTTTTGGTTTTTAATTTTTTGATTTAGTTTGAATCATGCATCTTTGTTGTAATGTTGTTGGATTTAATTTGAAGATCAATTGATTATTTGAGTTTAGTGATTTGAATCTGTTTATTTGTTTTGTTTATGTTTAATTTGAATTTGAGATCAATGATTTGAATATACTTGTTTGTTATTGTTGTTGAAATCTGAAAGTAGATTTGTTGTTTAAAAATATTGTTCAGTCAAAATAATTCCAGTTGTTTCTTTGTTGTTCATCATTTAGTTTGAGTTTGTTCATAAAATTTGATTAGGAATTGGTTATAGCTGCTATATTTTGGTTGGAATTGATTAGGTGTATTGGTTATAGCTGATGGGGGTAGAATGGTCAATTGCAGTATTTTCAGGGGTGAAATAGTAATTTCAGTAAGGTCGGAGGGGTATTTTTGGAATTGAAAATCTGAACAATTATTTAGTTTGAGTGCTCTGTCCATTAAGATTAAATAATATTAAAATAGTACATGGTGGGGGACAAAACATAATGTAGTGGGGAATAATATATTTGTTTAAGGTAGGCATGGGGGACAAGATATAATGGAGGGGATAATGTATTTGTTTAATGTAGTGGGAGACAAAACATTAGGTAGTGGGATTAAAAGAGGGATGGGTGGAAGATAGTGGGATTTAATTTTAAAAATGCTGAAAGTTGATAATAAATAGAGGGGACTTGGACAGAATAAAAAAAAAAGAGGGAGGTGGATATTGAAGAGAGAGAAAAATTCCGGAAATATTAAGACTTCCAAAAAATAAAATAAAAACATTCTGTAAATTTAAGGAGAGAGTAGTATACACCTGATATACAATCTAAATATTCTGATATACGGATTAAGAAATTAAGGGTTAAACATTAACTAGTCTTTCAAATCTGAAAAGGTTCCCTTTGCTTCTGTCCGTTGATTGTTGTTGGTGTTTCTGGATTTTTATCTTGATTTTAAAATCTGTCACTGGTTTCTCGTTGTTGGTTGTTACTGGTTGCTGGGTGTTGCTGTTGTTATATGCTACTGCATTTCTGCTGATCTTCCTTTTCTTCTGCTTCCAATATCAGGTACACAACTGACACGCTGGTTAATGTAAACTGAAACGTGAAGCATGAATATGAAATGAAGAGTTGAAGTTCTGAATTTATCTTAATTATATTCTGAATTGTATTTGTATATATACATTATTTAGCTTACTGTAATTAGAATCATGTAGTTGTTTAATATATATAATGGAACATCTGACGGTAGCTTAGCGGAGGACTGTCTATGTATTGCCCTAAAATAAATAAATGGTGTAGTAACTCTGTCTAGTTAATTCGTTATTGTTGGATGATTATCATGTCTCAAAAAGCGTGTTAGCTGATTTAGACTATTCTTAAACATTCAATAGTTAGTTCATTAAACGAATAGATCATTTCGGAACTTGTAAGAATATTGTTTAGCTAAATACTATTGGTTAATTTTAGCATGTAAATGGTTTAGGATTAAAATTAGATTGCCAGTTTTTTTTTAATTTGACAAACTGTGAGCACGCCTAGTATAATGTAACTAGGTAGTAACATGTGAATGAGATGACCCGGGCCCAGTTTGTACCATACACATTGGGTCTGGGCCGGCATTGGCAACGGACTGCCCTGTTTGCATCATTTTCAGATTTTTGAATCATATTCGAAACCCAACTATAACAACTCAAGCATGTAAATAAATTAAGACTTTTTCTCTTTCATTTTGTAGAGACAAATTTAATAGAAAAAATGTAGGCACTTTAGGATTGTCCTTTTAAAATAAATGAGATGAGCCTCGCCCAATAAAACGCATAAATTGTGGGGCCCTCGATAAATGTTTAATTGAATACTTAGACTTCGGGATGGGCCGTTTAGCAAATTTCACGGCCTTCTCCAAAGTAATAAAACATTAGATTCTTTAGGCATGATTTTAATAATATTACATCCCTAAACTTGGGTGCACATTTATGCGACCCAAATCCAAATCTCAACAGAGTCGAAATATGTCGATAACCACGGGTGCATTGATGTGACGTGGTTCGAGATATATTTTCACGATGTTGCAATTCTCGATAAAAATAATAATAATAATAATAATAAAAGCGGTTAAAAGTTAAAATTTGCATATAAGTTCATAATCGTATAAAATCAGATATTTAGCCATTACAACAGTTTAAGCGACCGTGCTAGAACCACGGGATTCGGGGGTGCCTAACACCTTCCCTCGGGTCAACAAAATTCCTTACTTAGAATTTCTGGTTCGCAGACTTCATTTGGAAAGTCGAATATTTTCCTCGAATTGGGATTCAAGATAAACCGGTGACTTGGAACACCAAAAGCCAAACCTTTCCCAAGTGGCGACTCTGAATTAAATAAATAATCCCATTTTCGAATATTGTCACTTAAATTGGAAAAACTCCCTTGCGCATTTATCCTCCGGGGTAGGCGCGCAAAAAGGAGGTGTGACAGGTATATTTTAGCCATTTGTCCTTAACCTTAAGACCTATTCTTTCAACTCAGATTCTGATTCAACAATTTCCTTAGACGGATCAATAACTCTTATGTCCAACTCTTTGCCAGCCATGACTACCTTGCTATTTGACCTTGTATTGTATGGATGAGTTACTTAAGAACCACAAACCAACCACCCTTCTACTTAATGAAGATAACAAAAAGGAACAAATGAAGTCATCCCGTTAGTGTTAGGGCATTTCACAGCTAAAAACATCACATTACGTGCAATGCACCTATCAACAATTAACGGTTCTAGAATGACTTCCAGGGTCACTTGGCATCATCTCAATTTTGTTCATTTCAATTTTCTTTTTTCTTTCTTTTCTAGCACTTCTTAGCTTGCTCGTATTCCTTCCCCTTTTTTTCTTCTAATTATCACTCTTTTCTTTCCTCTCATTTCTCACATCCCATAATTTCACCTCTCTTTTTTTTGTTTCCTTTTTTTTTCCTTTTCTTTTAATAAAATAAAAAAATGATTCGATCAAACCCTATGTAGGTTGCCTACGTATAATGACGCCGCATGAATCAGATCTTTGCGTAGTTCGGGAAGATCGGGAATAAAGTAAACAAACTAACGTTCTCATTTTCTCTTTTCTTTTTTTTTCTTTTTTACCTTAATGACTACTCTGATGAGAAAAGAGAAATAAAAGAAGCAAATCTTTTTTTTTTGAATTTTCTAGACTCAATGTTCTATAATCTATTCTAAACTCAATCTTAACAGGCATATCTTTTTTTCTCTTTTTTTTTAAACAAGTACTATATGAAAATTATTAAGGAAAAATCCTAGAAGAGAAAAATATTTTTTTATTCTTTTTTTACGAAGGAAATCTAAAGAATAAACCAAAAAAAATATTTTGGATTTTCGTTTGATATCCTGAGGAAAGATTTCGAAACAGGAAATGAACAAGATAAAAAAAATTGGATTTTAATTTCTTAATTATCTAAGGAAGAAACTCTGAAAATAAACCAAAGAAAAAGTATATTATTTTTTCTTCTATGTACAATGTCCTAAAGTTCTAGTGAAAATAAAAGAATTTTTTTTATTTTATTTTTCTTTAATTTCTCAAAAAAGAACCTCAAAAGAAAATCTTTTTTGGATTTTTAGAATTAATATCTTAAAAGAAAACTTTTAAAGAGGTACTAAAAGAAAATTCTCTTCTTTTTTTAAAAAAATTTTTAGTCTTAATATACTAAAGGATATATAAAAGCAATTTTTATTTTAAGTTCTAGATATTAATTTCCTAAAGGAAAATCACCTTAAAAGAATTATTTTTTTTATTTCTAGAATTAGTATTCTAAAGAAAACTTCTAACAGAAATATAAAACGTGAAACCTCTTTTTTGGATTTTTGAGTTACAACACACTTTTTCAAATATAAAGTAGAAAGTACAATACCAAAAGACTCGACATTATTATACAAAACTAGAAAGTAAAAGATGACATAAAATGAAGAACAGACTCAAAACATAAAAAATAAAACAAATCTCCTTAAGCATCTCCTAAATGAGCGATCCTGATTGGATAGTCACGGAGTGTCTGTCATACTCAAACTCCGGTAAGTAGACCCACACTTGTATGAGAAAATTAAGACCAAATAAAGTTAAAGACCTAGAACTCTATGTGAGACAATAACGCTTCTTGTTGGACACATGCAAGGCATGATTGTGACTATTTTTCTAAAATTAACCTATGTGGCTAAAAGTGGCTAAAAATGCAAGATTTGGCTAAGACCCCGCGAAGCCAAGAACCTAAACTCACTAGGAAGACAGGACCCTATGTGGGTTGCCTACGTATCACACCCCGAAAGACGAGCATCGGGTATGCGTAGTTCGGGAAGATTGGATACAAGCGAGAATTAAAAAAAACAACTAATCTAGAGAAAATATTTTTTTTTTTTGAAAAATGATGAAACGTGTAAACTCTTTTTGGATTTTATTTTTCCTTTTTTTTGAAAAATAATGGAAAAGTGCAAAATCTTTTTGGATTTTTCATGTTTTTTTTTCTTTTTCTTAACAAAAATGTGAAAGAAAATATAATTGGGCCCTACTTGCTTTATTTTCACAATTCATCCTCTTCTTTTTTTTCTTTTTTTTTCATTTGCCCTCAACTATCATTGGTCCGCCAAATGACCCTTTTACTCTTGAAGAAATGCAACATGTAGCACATAGGATGCATCAAGATGGTCTGTTATTTTGGGTACACCTGTCCTAGATGGACTCAACCCCTGTGTTGAGTCCCTAAAGTCAAATGCACGTGATGCCAACAAACGTTCCTATTAGGGATCCGGCATGAGGTTATGTTATTCTAAGTTTAAACCTTGGGTTGTGTTCTTGACCTGGCTTACCCGAGCGGACTACTCGAGCCGAAGAGGGGGCAACGTATTGGGAGCACTAAAGTCTACCCGGCCTTGTTGTTGGCCCAGCCTCGTTCTATTTGGTATGACTTCTACAGAAAAAGCGGGACACGCGAACGTGTGCACCATTTTCAGAAGACTTAGAGGGGTGGCGTAAGAAGACAGTTATATACAATTCAAATAAAATCAAAGTGGTAAATAGACATCAATTAGCACAAAAGGTTCACAAAATACAGTAATATTAACAATAAATAAATCCAAATAAAATCATATTAACAAGCTCGAATTCTTGAACCCTGAACCAGAGATTCTGGGTTCGACCCCCAGCAGAGTCGCCAGAGCTGTCACACCTCCTTTTTTTACACCCCCCGTAAAGGGATATAAGGGAGAGCTTTCCAATTTAAGTGACAATTGAAACGTGATTATCTATATTAAATTCAGAGTCGCAACTTGGGATAGTTTATGGTGTCCCAAGTCACCGGTTAAAATCCTGAATCGATGAAATTGACTCTATTTACGGTCTGTGAACACATAAATCCGGGTAAGAAATTTTGTTAACCTGGGAGAAGGTGTTAGGCATTCCTGGGTTCTGTGATTTTAGCACGGTCGCGTTGATCATACTTGGCTTAATTAGATTGTTTAACTACTCATTTTAGAACCTATGTGCATTTTTCTTTTTACCGCTTTTAATTAAGAAATTATCCTAAAGCGAGTCACACATATGTGTACTCATCTCGTTTGGCACGTCAAAAATCATGTCACGCGTACGTGCCCACAATTAATCACACTTTATTAATATTAAGAATATTTAGTCAAAGTTGTGCGAATGCATACCCCGATTTTTGTTTATAAGATAGTAATTATGTCACGCAAACGTGTACACAACCACGATGGTATATTTAACAGCGTCTAAAGCAAGCTACAAATATTTATTTTAGAAACTGTAATCATGTCACGCAAATGTGTACATAATCACGATAATAAATTCAAAATGCGCCTAAAGGTTTGCCTACCCGAGTGTGACCGGCCCAACCATGCTCCTAACGATTATGGAAGAAGAGTAGAGATAATAAAATAAACTAAAATAAATAAATGAAGATCAGTTCATGCTAATTTCTTTTAATTCTGTTCAAACCCCAAAGCCCATGGTCCATTTTGCCTTAAACAAATTGTGGTTTTCCTTTAATTACTATTCCTAACTTTGGCAAAAGAAATTACGGAACCAAATTAAGCCCAAAGAAATATTCAAACATACAATCAACAATAGAAAATATTATGTTTCTCACTACAAACATGTTCAAGAATAATCAGTAAAAAAGAATGGACCAAAACTTCTCTCACTAAAGTCCAAATCATCACTACATCAATGTATTTTCTAATGAATATAAATTTTGTTAATAAGATATTTAAAATATTTCATAAGAATGGAGCAGCAGAGAATTAAATCAACATTCAACCAAAACAGAGCAAAATATATTCACAAGATTACCAAAATCATGAAATTAAGCCGACATAGTAAAACAAGGAGAAATGGACCTCAATGGCGATAGTTTCTTCCAGATTAGAGGAACTTCGGGCTTACAGTTTTGTCCAAATGAAGAGCGATAACATTCAGCAATAAAAATCGAGTATCAACCGGAAAAAATCAGCAGAAACACAAATCGCAACCGGAACATCGACATAAACCAACTCCATCTCAACAGCGAAATTTAGACCCGAAATTGGACTTAAGAATCGGAACCGTTGACAGTAAACCAACAACGAATCAGCATCGGAACTCATGAACGGCGACTGGAAGAGCTTTGAATTCCAAAATCGAATCTGGTACTCAAACAAAACCCATAATCACAGTGAAATTCGACATTGGAAAGGAAATCATTGATTTTTATTTTTTTAGTATTTGGAGTTGAAGACAATTGAAAATTGAATGAAAAAACCAAAAATTCCTAATCTCTGAAACTATTACTAAGATGTAAGGTAAAATTTCTTTTACATATCGAAAAGCTAAAATGGAAAATCAGCTTAGAAGAGGTGTAAATCGGAAACCCAACACAACCTCGTATTTGCTCTGTTTCTGAGTACTGTTTGTGTATGTGGGGGTCGCCATTTATAGCTTTTTTCGGCGGACTCTGGTAGCGGTTGTGGTGGTTGTTTGGTCGCTGGTGTGAGGTCGGGTTGAAGAAGACGAACAGCTACTTGTGGTGTGCTTAAGGATTTGGTGGTTTGGAGAGGAGATGGAGGGGTATGGTCGACGGTGGTTAGAGGATACAGCTGGGTGGGTTCTTTCTGGAGATGAATAGAGGGGGTAAAATGAAGAAGAAGATATTCGGAGGGGAAGGGATCGTTTGTGTTCTACGGCGGATCTGATCTTACGGGTCTAGTGTCTAGTCTCTTTAGGCTAATTTTTGGTTATATAGAAAAGGTTTTTAGGTTAAGGGGTTATGAGTTTGGTATTATTGGGCCTTAAAATTGGGCCAAAGACTAAACACAATGGACTACAAGATTAAAATGGGATAAACCAACCCAAAATTAACTATTCCTTCTAAATATACAATTTATAATATAAAAATATAAAATTGATCTTAATTAATTAAACTAAACTATATTAAAACATGAAAATATTTTTGTGTTTTCAAGATTATATAAAAATAAAAATAAGGTAATATTTTTGTATATTTTTTATTTAAAGATTATATAAAGATAAAAATACGCTACTATTTATGTATTTATTTATTTATTTATTTTATTAAAGACAAATAAAATAAAAATATTTTTTTGTAATTTTCATTTTGTGACGAAATAAAGCAAAAGAGTAAAAATTAGTTGAAATAACTATATTAGACCTAACTAAGTATTTAAATGCTAAAATATGTAAAATCTTGGGGAGAGTCAAAAATCACATGTCTGTAACATCTTCCGAAGCAGCGGACTCAAATCCATCCAAGAAGTGCTGGATACCAGTTGCCCCTTGAGGCCCCTCGTAAGAACGGCCTCACGGATCATGGCATCCGAGAACTTAGGAGACTCGATAATGTCAATCACCCCAAGCACGTCTTTCAGGGCACTTTCCTCTATTCGAGGAATGTCAGCTCCGGCCTCCCTCTCAACCCCCCTAGCTTGAGGTAGAGTGGCCTCAACCCCTTCTGGTTCGGGAGCTTCGGGTAAGACTCCCTCATCGACCTCCTTATGATAGGACAGTCCGATTTCGGCATTCGCTGGTTTAGAGGACCCTTGTATCACAACACCTGCCCGCACACGGGCTACCAACTTGGATTTCTCTTCTTCTTCGGACTCATCCCTTAATTGGTAGATTGAGTCCGATGATGGAGCACTGGTACTTCCCTTGGGCTTGTGCGACCTCTTCTTCGGTTCTTCTTTTTCGAGTTCAGAGAACAGAGGGCCTTTTTTATCTTCTTTTCATCACCCTGTCTTGGAGCACGGGACTCGAAGAGACATCATCATCACCGGATGGAGGCCTCATGGCAACATCCTTAGGGGGACCTTCAAAATAAAACAGATCGATAAGAATTAGACTACACAAGTAGGGAATTAAACATTATTACATCAAAAGATAAAACGTACCATGATTACGGGCCTCCCATCGACCCTTCGATATTCCATCCAAGCACGCTCGGAATATGGTCTCTGTGACACAAGTCCCTTGACCCATTCCTTGAGTTCAAGAACTACGCCCGGCACTTAGGCCACAGCTGCAATACCAAAAACATCGATAAGGAAGGATATAAGAGGTAAAATAGCAAGATTGAACCTTCAAGGCAAAGTACTACTTATGTTTCATGTTCCATTTCTCAGGAAACGGCATGTCTTCGGCAGGAATCAGTTCTGAAGTCTTTATTCGAATAAATCGGCCCATCAAACCTCGATTATGAGCCTCGTCTATACTTGATAATGGGGCCTTACTAGCCCGGCGAGCAAGCTTGATCATCCCCTCTCGATAGAGGCGCATAAAGTGATCGAGGGTAATGGGACATCCCTAGATTCTACTTACAAAGAATCAGAGGAGAATCACTACTCTCCATAATGAAGGATGGATCTGGCCAAGAGTCACATCGTACTCTTGCAGAAGGTAATGATGATAGGGTCTAAGGGACCCAACGTGAAGGGGTAAGTGTATACACTTAAAAAATTCTCCACGTGGGTAGTGATCGATTCCTCGGGTGAAGGTACCACCACATGCTTATCGACCCAGTTGCAATCCTCTTTAACCTTGGTGAGGAGATCATCGGTAATTGTGCATATGTACCTCGAGACCGGCTCACATCGACCCGGTACCGAGGAAGTCTTTTCAATCTTAAAATTGGCAATAGTAGGGCACCCTGCCGAACGAATTCCTCAGGGTGAGGTTTCGTCGCAGCCCCATCATCGGTCGGTCATAATGAAGAGGCGGCCTCCTTTTGCGATACAGTCTTATAAGTTTTCGCCACTGTAGAATAGAAAAAAAGGGAATTACGATGGTATGCGGTTTGCTAAAAGCTCAAGAAATTTGGGTGCAAGAGTTGCAAAGCAAATGGTTTTTAAAACAATAATAAGAGGAGCTTTGAACATAAAGTTTGAACAAAGGAAAGTTAGGGTACTTATAGCTTATTGGTGACAGTTCAGAACCCACAGTGGCCGACCAGCAACTAATAAGCATTTAATTTCTTGGTAACTGGACTGATGGGACGTTCCAGTATCTATTTGTTGCTTACATCATAGTCGGGTGTCTTAGTGACCATTCATCGCTTACGTCATGGCCCATCGAGACGGGATTCAGAATTTTATTTCATTTCTCGTCATCTTCACTCCGAGAAATGAGGGGACTATCTGTATACAGTCAAAATCAGGATCACCCCTTGTGAGACTAATCGAGACAGAAATATGATAGGTTAAGGTTTGACCTCGTGTTATATCGAACCATGGTGAAAAGTTAGATCATCGAGCTTGTGAACCAGAGATCGATCAAGATCGAGATCGAGCAAGATCGAGACCAAGAAAGATAGAGATCGAGAAAAATCGAGGGAAACTTACTGAGCCAAATAATGAAAAGCCGAAATATCCGCAATCGGTCGATGATCATGGTAAAAATCCCGGCACGTATAAAGAAGAGGTCGATTAATTAGCTAATCATGAGATTTCTGACCTCATATAGAACTGCATCAAGAGTAGGATTCCCCTACTATATAAAGGGGGTCTGATCATTTGTAAAACATCATCATATTTATGCAACATAAAGCAATATACTATCATTTTCTAGCTTTCATTATCTTGTTACTTTATTCATACGTCAGTTGAAACATCTTTGGTTCAAGGGTGATTGAACTCAAGAGCCAAGGCTATTCAATTCGTGTGGTTTATATTTATTCTTTTATCGTTAATTTCAATATTAATCTATCTTCTTAATTTGTGCCAAATTATATCACACATCCTTAAAGTCGTGTATAAATTCAATTGTTATCCATTTTTAAGGGCAAACATAAATATTATATTATATTGTCCCAATATTTATTTTACGTTTTGTAATGTGAACGATTCTTCCTCTTTCACACGATTTGGACTATCATACAAGTGTTCATAAAAAGATTCATCCAATATACTTTGACGGGTAGAAAACCAAAATGGTAATAAGAAGGGGTTAGAAAATTTATCATGGAATAGTTTCCTACTCTTGATTTTTATTTTCTCGCCTCTCTAATTACTAAATAAGAGATATTACTTGTAAGTGTACTGTTTTAATTCCAACCAAACATATGTTCACCTTAAAGAATGTAAAAATTTCGCGGGCTCTATTTGGTTGTCCCATTTAACTTGTCACCATTTTTTAAAAAAGTTTAACTAGTATCTAAAGTATAGATACCTTCAGGCTTTTTCCTCCTTATTTTTCTTCTTCTTAGTAGCTATGAAAACAAAAGTGATGGTGAATTTACATGGTGTTTGTGAGCAAATTTTAAGGTAGATTATGGTGTCTACAGTAGTGAGCTGATATGGTGCTCCTTTCTTTGTTATTGCTTAGAGTTTCTTCTTCTTTTTCTTCTTCTTCTTCTTAATTGCAAAATGAATTTATTGGATTTGTTGTTGATTTGATAAATTGATGATTGCGGTTTGTTTTTTAAGATATTTTGAGGTTATGTTTCAAATTTGAGCTTATATGGAGTAGATTTAGGTGTTCTATCGTGTGCTGGATTGTTAGAATTCGAAAAACAAACTTTTGAATCTAGGCAATTTGCACTTCAGGCCTATTTGGTTTGAAGTGTATGAAAATATTGGTGCATTTCAAACCTATTTGGCTTCAAGTGCATCTTAAGTACAATTTTTTACTTCAGACCTATTTGGCCTTAAGTACATATTAAGTGCAAGTTTTGCACTTTGAATGTAATTGGCATTAAGTGCATTGCACTTCAGATTTTTTCCCCTCATTTCAGACCTGATAAATTTAAAATTAATCCTTAAATGAGTAATTTTGTAAATTTTTATGTAAAATAGGTATAACTTCAATAATAATCCCAAAACTAGGTTTACATCCAAATGCCCTTTAAACAATGGAAGTGAAAAAGGAAAGCAAATGAATTCTCCAATCTCCGAAGTGCACATTTTGTCCCAGAGACAATCGCCTGAAGCACTGAGGTACCATAGACTTAGGTGGCCAATAAAGGACAGTAAAAATTGTGTGGGGTAGCCACTTTTTAAAGTAGTATTTACTTTTTATCCAACATTTTTAATGGTGAGAAAAAGTAGTCGTTAGTCTATTAAAATTAATATGAAAATGCAGTATTACCCTTTTCATCGATTGCAGCCCCTATGACCAGACTGACCCAGAAGGGTGCTCCGTTCCAGTGGACGGAGGAGTATGAGGCGAGCTTTCAGAAGCTCAAGACGGCTTTGACCACAGCCCCAATTTTGATGTTGCCTATAGGTTCGGGGTCTTACATGGTCTATTTTAATGCCTCGAGGGTTGGCCTTAGATCGATGTTGATGTAGGACGATAGGGTGATTGCCTACGCGTACAGACAGTTGAATATACATGAGAAGAACTACCCTATTCATGACCTTAAGTTAGCTGCCATTGTTCACGCCTTGAAGATTTGGCGCCATTATTTATACGGGGTTCCTTGTGAGATTTATACTGACCATCGGAGCTTGCAGCACATGTTCAAGCAAAAGGATCTAAATTTGCACCAGAGGAGGTGGTTAGAGTTGCTAAAGGACTATGATATCACTATTTTGTATCACCCGGGCAAGGCCAATGTGGTGGCCGATGCTTTGAGTCGCTGGGCAGAGAGTTTGGGGAGTTTGGCTTATTTACTAGTATCGGAGAGGCCTATGGCGATGGATATCCAGGCCTTAGCTAGCCAGTTTGTGAGATTGAATCTTTTAGAGCCCAGTTGGGTTATAGCTTGTGTGGTTTCTCGGTCTTCCTCATTTGATCGTATCAAGGAGCGGCAATATGATGAACCTCATTTGCTTGCCCTCAAGGGCAAGGTTCAGCGCGGTGATGCCAGAGATATGACTATTGGTGATGATGGGGTATTGAGAATGCAGGGTCGGATTTTTATACCCAATGTTGATGGGTTGCGAGAGTTGGTTCTAGAGGATGCCCATAGTTCGCGGTATTCCATCCATCCGGGTGCCGCAAAGAAGTATCAAGATTTGAGGCAGCACTATTGGTGGATCCAGATGAAGAAAGATATAGTTGGATTCGTAGCTTGGTGTCTCAACTGTCAGCAGGTGAAGTATGAGCACTAGAGACCGGGTGAGTTTCTTTAGCAGATAGAGATTTCAGATTGGAAGTGGGAGCGGATCACCATGGACTTTGTAGTTGGACTCCCACGGACTTTGAGGAAGTTTGATGCTATTTGGGTGATTGTGGATCGGCTGACCAAGTCCGCTCATTCTATTCCTGTATGTACTACTTATTCTTCGAAGCGGTTGGCGGAGATTTATATCCGGGAGATTGTTCGCATGCATGGTATTCCAGTGTCTATCATTTTAGATAGAGGTACTCAGTTCACATCACGATTCTGGAGGGCCTTTCAGCATGAGTTGGGTACTCGGGTGGAGTTGAGTACAGCATTTCACCCTCAGACGGATGGATAGTTTGAGCGCACTATTCAGATTCTTGAGGATATGCTCCGTGCGTGTGTGATTGAGTTTGGAGTGTCTTGGGATCAGTTCTTGCCATTGGCAGAGTTTGCTTACAACAACAGCTATCAGTTCAGCATTCAGATGGCACCGTATGAGGCTTTATATGGTAGGCGGTGTAGATCTCTGGTGGGGTGGTTTGAGCTGGGTGAGGCTAGACTATTGGGCACAGACTTGGTTCAGGATGCTTTGAAAAAGGGTAAGGTGATTCAGGATAGACTCCGTACAGCCCAATCCAGATAGAAGAGTTATGCGGACTAGAAGGTTTGCGATGTTTCCTATATGGTTGGAGAGCGGGTTCTGCTCCGAGTTTCACCTATGAAAGGCCTTATGAGGTTTGGGAAGAAGTGGAAGTTGAGTCCGAGGTTTATTGGCCCTTTTGAGATATTGAGGCGTGTTGGGAGGTTGCTTATGAGCTTGCCTTATCTCCTAGCTTGGCAGGGGTTCATCCGGTATTTCATGTTTCGATGCTTCGGAGGTATCACGATCACCCGTCGCACATGTTGGATTTCAGTTCAGCCCAGTTGGACAAGGATTTATCTTATGTTGAGGAGCCAGTGGCAATATTGGACAGGTAGGTCAGAAATCTAAGGTCAAAGAACATTGCATTAGTGAAGGTTTAGTGGTGGGGTCAGCCGGTCGAGGAGGCGACCTGGGAGACCAAGCAGGATATGCGCAGCTGTTACCCTCATCTTTTTACTACTTCAGGTATGTCTCTATGTTCGTTCGAGGACGAACGAATGTTTAAGTGTAGGAGGATGTGACGACCAGCTGATCGTCTTAAGACCTAACGCCCTGATCCCCTATTAACTACTTTCCCCGAGTCTATTTCTGCTATTTTGATTCGCCGGAATGTCCAGTTTTGAATTTCGGAGAGTTTTGGGACACTTAGTCCCTAAATGAGAGCTTAAGTGTTGGAAAGTTGAACATAGTCGGAATAGTATGAAGACGGCCTCAGAATGGAAATATGATGGTTACATTACCTTCGTTGGGTGATTTCAGGGTTAGGAGTGTGTTCGAATTGTGTTTTGGAGGTCTGTAGCTAATTTAGGCTTGAAATACCGAAGGTTGAATTTTTGAAGTTTTGGTTCGATAGCGAGATTTTGATCCGAGGGTTGTAATGGAATTCCGAGAGTTGCAGTAGTTCCGTTGTGTCATTTGAGATGTGTGTGCAAAATTTCAGGTCATTGGGACGTGGTTTGGTTGGATTTTTTATCAAAAGCGAAATTCGGAAGATTTTAGAAACTTAGGCTTGAATCCGATGTGTTTGGTTGATTTGATGTTGTTTGAAGTGTTTTGAAGATTGGTACAAGTTTGAATAAGGTATTAGGTGATATTTATGCTTTTGTTTGAGGTCCCGGGGGCCTCGGGGTGATTTCGGATGGTTAACAGAGAGTTTGAAATTTTTGAGGAAGCTTCAGATTTTCTGCTTTTGGTACTTCCGCACCTGCAGATTAGGGACCGCAGGTGCGATGCCGCAGATGCGGGGGAAAGGAGCGCAGAAGCGGAAAGGTCCTGAGAAGGCTGGAACCGCAGAAGCGGCTTAGGGGCCGCATCTGCGATGCCGCAGATGCGGAAAAAGGGATCGCAAAAGCGAAAATTGGGACTTAAGTGAAAAACCACAAATGCGGTACCGCAGAAGCGGAAATTGGACCGCAAATGCGAAAATGCCTGGGCCAGAACATATAAATAGTTTCCTTTGCGAATTTGAGCTATATTTTCACCATTTTCATCCGGGTTTGAAGCTTTTGAGAGAGATTTTTTAGGAAAACAAAGGACAATCACTTGGAGGTAACATCCTTGACTTCATAACTCGTTTTTATGTGATTAAAGACCTAAGTAGTGGTGAAAAATGGGTAATTAGGGCTTGAGTTTAAGAGACCTTTAAATGAGGATTTGAGGGGTCATTTGGACTCTGATTTCAGTGTTTTTGTTATGTATAGACTTGTGAGAGTGTAAGGATTCTGGAAATATAAATTTTACCCAATTCCGAGATGTGGACCTGAGGGGCATTTTGGTTATTTTACATAATTTCATGCATTAGCTTAAAATTTAATTGTAGAATTAGCTACTTGAAGTGTTATTTACATTATGAAATTGAATTGAATAGATTTGGGTCATTTGGAGTCGAGTACTCGTGGCAAGAGCGTGGTTTCAGGTTGATTTTTGAGCCGTTTCGAGGTAAGTGACTTGTCTAACCTTGTGTGGGGGACCTTCCCCTTAGGATTTATATATTTGGTAATTGAAATGCCTTGTACGTGAGGTGACAAGTGCATACTTATGCAAATTGTTGGAAATCCGGTTTTCTTTAAGTATTGATTAGTATGTTTCTTTCCCGACTTTTATTACTTGTACTATTAAACCTGTTGTTAGCTTAGAAAAGCATGTCTAAGTGATTTATTTGCTTTAATTGTCCAACATGTTTACCTGAACTCTGTGAAGTATGCTAGGCTAGAATTAATTGTTGCATTAATATGAAATTTCCATTTCTGAATATTGTCTTGTTGCTGCTGTGTATTTACATTGGGACTACGGATGTGAGATTCCGGTAGCTCTCCCTTGTCTATTTATTTTGGGACTATGGATGTGGGATTCCGGTAGATCCCCCTGCACAGTTATATGAAACTACGGGAATGCACCCGGTAGATTCCCCCAGTACTGGGTATTTATATTTGGGACTACGAAATGGGATTCCGATAGATCCCCGCGCACTATGAGTTGGGCTACGGGACGGTATCTCGGGAGACTTATTGGATATGTGTATTTGGGACTACAGGACGGTATCCTGGGAGATCCCCGATCGGTATTATTCGTGTTGAGTTGTACTTTCTTTCCGTGTTTACCTCGCTTCTGTATAGTTGTTGATGTCCTGTATATCATATGTTACTTTCACTACCATATTTCATTATACGGTTCTATTCTATACTGTCGAACTTTATATTTTTGTTTAATCTTAGTAGGTCCCTGACCTTCCTCGTCACTACCCGACCGAGGTTAGGCTTGGCACTTATTGAGTACCGTTGTGGTGTACTCATGCCCCTTTCTGCTCATGTTTTTCATGTGCAGATCCAGGTACCGCTACTCAGGCCTACCATCCTTGAGGGAGGCGACTGCTCTACAGACTTCGAGGTATATCTGTCGCGTGCGCAGACCGAGAAGTCCATTTCTATTCTAGCTGTTAAATATTACCCTTATGTATTTTTTTCTTTCTTGTTAGATATTCTGGAGTTAGACTATTAGATATTCCAAAGGCTTGTGTTTCTGTGAGTTTTCGGGTTTTGGGATAGTGAACTAGTTTTGAGAATGTCGTGTTGTATATGTCGAGCGGCATTCTAACTATTTTTCCATTCAGTTATTTTTGCTTTTGATTATTTCTTCTGCAAGTTTCGTTTATGTTCCGCATTTATTAGGCTTGCTTAGTCGTAGAGACTAAGTGTCGTTACGGCAGTTCACGGAGGGCGAATTGGGGTCGTGACTACATACCTCTGTTACAATTAAAGGTGACTCAAAATGCTTGTATTTATCTGCTAGAATAGTAGATAATGTTCATCTCTACTAACTAGGTACCTCGTACCCTTCTTCACCTTGCTTGTTTTACTTGTGTCTACCTTCCAATTCTCTTATTCCTTTTTACTATAAGAGTGGATAAATATTTTTACCTTAGGAATCCTTATCAAGAAACTTACACATCTTAGTACACACATAATCTGTTGAATACCTCATAGTTATCCATCATAAGCATGATGCAAAAATCGAGTTCCTCTGACTCAACTCTTCCATAGGTATATCTTTTACCAACCCTATTTCTGGATATAGGCATCGTCATATTATGAATAAGATAGAGTTAGGAAACTGAGTTTTTACAACTGAGCTCTACCACACGATCTAGAGAAAGAAGAAAGAGTGACAGTCGTAAATGCCTTGTAGCCTCCTGCTTATAAGTGTGGTACACGACACGCCCATAAACAAGACTCTACTAGGCACAGCTTGTAGACTCCCTAGGACAGAACTGCTCTGATACCACTTTTGTCACGACCCAAACCGATGGGCCGCGACGGGCACTCAGTACCTTACTCAATCGAGTACTAACGTAATATTTCGTATCATTCTATCATAGGTAAATGAATCAGAGTAAAGCATGAGGGAAATACAAACTTATACATATGACATACTGGCCTATAAGACCAAAATGATCACTCGTATACTAAACATAGGCCGCCAAGGCCATATAATCTTTCACATACACGACATATGTCTACAAGCTTCTAAGAGTAGATAAATACCATATAGGTCGGGACAGGGCCCCGCCATACTAAACAATACACGTCTAAATCATACTGACCAAACGAGCAACTCCGGACCAAATAGAGTGCACCAATATCTTCCGCTGAGCTGATAGCCTACTTGGAGGACGCTCGACATGTTTATCGGGACCTGCGGGCATAAAACGCAGCGTCTCATGCAAAGGGACGCCAGTATTAATAATGTGCCGAGTATGTAAGGCACATAAATAAGTATATAAAATACATGAAAGAAACATGGAGTAAATGACTTAACCTGTAAGTCTAGATAACTCTGTAAATCATGAAATACTTATAGTGTCATGCATATGCCTATGAATGACATGTCGTGCATAGGTACATGTGTTCATAATATCATCATGCCTCTAAGGGCATCCCATCATATCATCTCGGCCACTGTGGGCAAAATCATTAACATATACCAGTTGATCAGGTGGTGGTGCATATATAACGCCGTATCCTTTTCCCATATTCCATATACATAAATATATATGCATATATAATGCCATCTGGCCAGGGTCAATGTACATTTATAAATAAATGCAATGCATGAGAAGTACGTCAATAAAATCTTTCGGAGTGTCATAAGACCATTATGCCTTTGATTAATATCATGAAGTAAACTTTATCAACTTGCGTATTTTCTGAGACCTATGAACAGATGATAGAATACTAGGACATATGGGAAATCAAGAAATATAAGCATCTCTAGCATTTCTATGAATAGAGTCATTTATGGAAGTTGTGCATTTACTCGTTTCGTTTGTATTGTATAGATCATGCCAAAAGAGAGAAGGGATAGCCTTAACATACCTTAATCGATTTTCTTGGCAATCCCTCCAATACACGTTGATTGCGATAAAATATGTAATGGCGCATCGATCTAGGGGAAAATCCGTATGATAGTTCTGAGAAAGATTGTACATTTGTACCTTGCTCTCTATGAATTGTGTCTCACACTTCTGTAGCCTTATGAAATTCATATGAATTCATTTTCTGAGAATCTTTCGTTTGGTCTTTGCAAGCTGTATTAAATAATAGACCTTGAGTTGGAGGTCTCTTAAGAGTGTATGCATTTCTTTTTCAAATAAGAGTGTATGCCTTTTTCAATCATTTCCTTTATAAGCCATATGTTTAAACTTCTTGGAAGATTATCCATCCTTTTGTGGAGTCATCATATTAAAATAGCTTTAGCTTGCCGGTCATAATTTACATCTCCAATTAAGACACCAACCAAGTAGTCATCCAAAGGACCCTTACGTGGCAACTCAAGCTCTTTGACTCATCATGCACATTTGTGCCACTTGGCTTGGCTTAATGCCATGTGGAAATCCCAAAAATATCCTTATCCACTTAATTGATTATCCACATAATTAAGAATTATCTCAATTTACTTAAAATACTACTCACTATTATGGTCATGTGGTACCTTGTATAGCATTAGTTCATAAATACCGAGTATCATAGCTCGCACCGTATTTTATCCCCAAATTACCAAACTTCGACGGAACTCATTTTCTTCGATTTGCTTACTCTCTCACCTTCACGAATTAACTTATCACTTGTTCGAAATAGCGTAATACTTATAATCCCAAAATAAATCTCATTCTCGAACTTACGTCGATTAATTTACAACGAAACCTTAACATACGAAAATGTGGAATGTAATATCTCATTTTTAAGCTTATATCAATTTACTTATAGTGTACTTCCATGTACAAAAACATGAGGTGTAATATCATCCCCCCTTTGGAACATTCATCCTCGAATGTTGACTGATGCACTTATCATTCTCATAACCCATAGCTCTTGCGAATACTTTAATACTCTTCTTGCCATTTATGCAACTATTCTTTGAATAAATCCAAAGGCCAGGGCCTTCCTCCCTATAGGCCTCTTCCTCACACCACGGTCTCTGGTCAAAATTCTTCCAATCTCGTAACTCTTTCTATCTTCTGTCATGCAGCATGTATGACTTTTTCCTTGTATGCTTATGTGACTTTTCTCTCATCTTTCCTCGAGCTTTTAGCCAATATTTAAGCCTCACTTTGCAAATATATACAAAAGTTGATAAAATGTCCCTCTAGGCATTTGTAGGTATACTGAATTTTTTCGCTCGGTACTTTGTCAAACTTACGAATATTGTTATACCTTATTTTATAGATCAGCTTATCCATTCGTATGACTTTACTACATCTAGGTAGGCCTTATTATACAATAACTCTTACTTTGATTTATCTTTACTGAGGTCTGCTACCGAACTCTAGGTTACTTTCGTTACTAATCCCATATGTATAAATCTAAGTCCTTTAATGCCTCCTCATTACTTGTTCATCTTAAGAATGACGGCCTAATCTCACCTTATACCTTGTGACTTTTGTCCATCCACTATTGATTCACCTTGGTGTTTATCTATCATTTGTCGTTGATAAGTTAATCTCTTATGTAACACTGCCTCTAGGGCTCAAGTCTCATTAGAGACATTTGGAGTAATTAGATTGACCCACCTAGGGGCGATACTATACTTCCATAACCGTATTTTATAGTATCCTAATATGACTCACCTTGCATGAGTATTTTTATCCTATATAATTCATGAAATCCTCTTCATGTCATTACTCAATTAAAGGCCAAACGTCATCCTTTATCTATCATAATCACACCCTCATTCCACTCTAGATACTATTAGTCTTTAGATTCCTTTGAGTTCATTTAGACTATACTGAACTTTCTGTAACTTAACGAAACCATTAGCTCTCTTGTTTTCATGGGCTTAATCTCGAGGACTTATCCATTCTCGTCACCTTATTACTCACCCTTTCTCATCCTTACTCCTGTCATAAAACTTTATCGCTTTACTATACTTTAGCTTGCGACCTCTACGTATCTATTTATAGTATTCACAACCATCTTTCAACTTGCTTGCACCATAGATTCCCTTATGTTATTTTAGAACATCAAGCGAGACATCACATCGTCTCTAACTCTTCTTTACTCTTGGCTAGATCTCTCGGTACCTAGAAACCATAGGCTGGAAGATATGCCACTTACGACGCCGCTATCATTCCTAGATATAGAATCCCCGCGCTTCTAGCCTTATATCCGAAGTATGGACTATTCTCAACCTTCTGCTTTTGAGTATCTTGTACGTTGTTCACCTTTACCTCACTTACCTTAATATCTCACATCACATCTTCTATCTCTTTCATGACCTCCCCTCCACACAGGTATAATTCACATCCACATCTTGAACTTCTATTATAATACATGCACCTCTTCATAGAATCTCGTGAGAGCTTCATACTAACTTCTTATGAGATTGGGACACTTCTAACTGACTTTATCATAGACCCGTTATAGAATATGGCTATTGTACTATCTCTCTTACATATCAGATATTAAGAGTGATTATGCAATGTTCTCAATCATGATGTCTATAACTTCCTGGGTTCAATAAGCAGAATCCTAATTTACTTAGTTGATGTAACTCTTTAGTTTCCCCTTCCTTCTGATTAGCCTTTATGTAGGCTTAAGCTATCTTCCGATTTATGGCTCATGGCATTTAGTTATTACTTTAGCCTTTCATGGACGCTATGGAAAACCATGATACAATCTTCTAATAATTCCATCCTTTGTCTATGACCTGGGCCCAATTCCTTCTTTTAACTTATACCAAAGTCTTCTACGGCTGATCATTAATCAAATAATTCCTTTCGTTCTATTTTACTTATCTTATCTGAGTTCTCATGTATGCCAAAATTGTTGTGCAGCTCACATAGTCTCGAATATTACTTTTGGTTTTACTCCCCGCTCATTAGCCATGGTAGGTGCCACTTTATTTTGGAGTGCATACAATTTTGTAGTGGGACTGTTATTACAAAATCATTTCCTCTTTAGGTCACTATGCTTTGGTTGAAGCTTTCTTCCTTATTTCATCAGCTAGTCTTTCATTACAGTAATTAGGGGGGATCCTCTAACTCTTGTAAGGCTGCGAGCTTATCATATCGTATGATTGACAGAATTTTTGATGTTCTTCGTCGCTTATAATTACCCGTAGTTACTTATCTCCACGCCCTTGTGCTTGTAGGGTTACTTCTAAACTAATATTTTGATTGATTTCCTAGTGGTGCTCTCTTTTATTTCCGTAACACTCATACAGTATCTTTATCTACCCCATCTTCTATCCAAATATATCTCAAGGATCACGATGTCATAACGGTGAGGCTGAATTCTCCATATTGGGGTTCTCTATGTTTATCTTGCACGATTAGCTGATTTGTCTGTATCCTCTTGTCTAGCCATAGCTAGGCTCTTCCTAAATCAACTACTAACTACTCGTTGGCCCATTCTCATATCTATATTCCGTGTAATCTTTCTTGGATTATTTCCTTTGTCTTAACTTACGTCTCACACTGGCTCCTTATTGATCAATAACTTCTCGTGCAGGAACCCTTACTTCCTCTCCTTAACGTTGTGTTTGCAAAATGTTCTGGAATCTTAGTATATCTATAGGATATAAATAAGTGCAATCTCATCCCTTTCTCATTTCTATCGCATTCTTCCTTTACCATTCCATAGTTACTAGAACCACTTATTTCTAACTTAATGCCACATTATTCCATTCTCCCCTTTAGGAGGAGTACTAAGAATTAGAGCTACGACGATCTACCTATAGATGTTTTACCTCTTCATTTTTGGCGTCTTTTCACCTCATCGATGACCCCTTACTCGCCTTGCGGTAGTCCTTCTATACCAAGGATAACAAAATTCCTTACTCATGAGGGTGACACTAAGTATAACTGGCACACACAGTCCCTAATTCATGTTTAGTTTATCTTGTTCACTAGCCCATACTGATTTCTATTACTCTGGGGTCTAACTTTTCCTTCTGGTATTCGCGTTGGAGTCCCAAACCTATTTTTCGAAATGAGGATATGACTTTATGACCTATACTCTTTTGTTATCTCAAGGTCAGTCACCTCTCGTCTTTTCCTTCGCTTGACTATAGACTTTATAATAATGTCATCTTTTTGATCTACCGTTACCATCCATGTATCTCATCTTACTCATAATGCTTCATGTCACGACCCCAAACCGGACCCGGTCGTGATGGCGCCTCTCGTGAAGACAAGGCCAGCCGACCCAATTCCCAAATTCATTTTTAACAATTTTAATAAGTCAATTTAAGTCATTGATAAGAAATAAATCCAAAAATTAAGCAAAACACAACAAGTGCGGAAATAGATACAGCCCGACATCGGGGTGTCACAAGTCACAAGCATCTACTAAGGTCTAAATACAACGGAAAGTCTGAAAAATGTACTAAATACAGTCTAATGAAATCAAGAGGGAGAAAAGCACTGTTGCGAACGTCGGCAGCTACCTTGCTAAACTCCAATGACTCTGCCTCTAAGCAACCAACACCCGCTACCGAGTTCAAAAATACCTGAATCTGCACACAAGGTGCAGGGAGTAATGTGAGTACTCCGACTCAGTGAGTAATAAAGGTAAATGAAAGTTGAGCAGTAAGAAAGCACGTAAATCATGTCAATACGCTACAACAAATACAGGATATTTCCAACATAGTACAGAAATCAATTACTTCGTAAATCATGCTTAGTTTCAGTGAAAACCTTTTAAAAACAATTTTCAACAGTTTCAAACGAGTGATAAAACAGTGAGTAAACATAATGGAAACATAAACAGCCCTTCGACAAAACATGTACCATAAACTGCCCATCGGGCATAATATCAACAGAACTAGCCCCTTGGGCTACCTCACAATCACTCATAATCAGCCCCTCGAGAATAACATAAATCAAGATCTACCCCTCGGGCAATAACATGGAACAACCTCAGCCCCTCGGGCTATATCATATAACACACTGGGTACCCGCGCTCACTAGGGGTGTACAAACTCCGGGAGGGCCGCTTACGGCCCAAGCACAATATCAAGCCATCTCGTGGTATAATCAATAGGCCCTCGGCCTCATATCAACAAGCCACCTAGTGGCGTACAATCTCAGGCCCTCGGTCTTATAATCATAATCAGGTGTTTCACTGCTACAGCATGCAGCCCGACCTAAAGTATCCTCACGACACAGGCCCTCAGCCTTACTTAGTCAGAATGTCATAAGCCACTCGGGCAACAGTAAAACATGATGCTCAGCCCAAAATATCATTTAGAATATCATTTAATGTGTTAAAACAGAGTAAACATGGATGAGTTATGGAAACAGTAAAATAAAGCATGACTGAGTACAAGTATAACATCAAAACAGTGAGGAAATAGCAGTAAAATCCCCTAAGGATCCAAATAGTTGGCACGAGGCCCAAATATGGCATTCAACCCAAAACATGATGATAGCAAATAGTTTTCAATCAAATACGCGGTAAAATAGTCATTCGGGATGGATTAAGTCACAATCCCCAATGGTGCACGACCCCACGCTCATTATCTAGCGTGTGTGTCACTTCAATATAGCGCAACGATTTATAATCCGGGGTTTCATACCCTCAGGACAACATTTACAATCATTACTCACCTCAATCCGGCCCAAAATCTAGCCCGTGATGCCTTTGCCCTCTCGAATCGACCTCCAGATGCTCCAAATCTATCCAAAATCAGTACATAACCATTAAAATATTCTAAGGGAACAAAGCCCACTCGAAAATATCCAATTTACATCAAAAATTCCGAAATTGCTCAAACCCGGCCCCTGGGCCCACGTCTCTGAATCCGATAAAAATCACATCAATAGAATCTTCATTCACTCACGAGTCTACCCATATCAAATTCATCAAAATCCGACCTTAATTGCTCATTCAAATCCCCAAAAGAATTCTCAAACCTTTCTTCCATTTTTCCCCAATTACCACTCTAATTTCTCAAATTAAATGATGAAATTCAAGACTAAATCATGGAATTAAACCAAATATGAGTGAAGAATACTTACCCTAATTGATACACTGAAAATTCCCTCAAATTTCACCTTCTCCCGAGCTCTCCAATGGCCTTTATGATATTGGTCTTAAACCCTCGATTTTTAAATATAAACTGTTTGCCCAGATTTTCCTTCTACGCGAACGCGGCGGTCCTCTCACGTTCGCGTAGGCTAATCTTGCCTACCTCCAAAAATGCTCCTTGTGAACGCGTCCACAGCTTCACGAACGTGAAGTTTTACCAACTCACTCCTTCACGAACGCATTCCCTGACACGCGAACTCAGAGACCAAAGGGACTTGGGGTCCCCAGCTGCCACTACCCTTCGTGAACGCGACCCATTGAGCGCGAACACATAGAACACTTTACTCGACTTCCGTTTTCGCATCCTCCTCCTCACGAATGCATATAACAAATCCCTCAGCTTCCCCAATGCGGGAACCCACTGCGAACGCAATGAACAAGAATTTTCTGCAACAACACCAGAAAATCTGCCAAGTCCAAATTCCAAAATTTGATCCGTTAACAACCCGAAACTTACCCGAGGCCCTCGGGACCTCAACCAAACATGCCAACATATCCCATAACCTCATTGAAACTTGTTCCAACCTTCAGAATGCTCAAAACAACATCAAAACACCAAAATCACATCGGATTCAAGCCTAAGAATTCCAAGAACTTCCAAATTCTGCTTTCGATCAAAAAGTCTACCAAACCTCGTCCGAATGACCTGAAATTTTGCACACACGTCACATATGACACAACGGACCTACTTCAACTTCCGAAATTCCATTCCGACCCCTATATCAAATCTCACCTATCAACTGAAAAATACCAAAATTCCAATTTCGCCAATTCAAGCCTAACTCTATTTCGGGCCTTCAAAACCCATTCCAACCACGCTCCTAAGTCCCAAATCACCTAACGGAGCTAACCAAAGCATAAAATTTCCAATCCGAGGTCATCTACTAAGAAGTCAAATCTTGGTCTAACCTTTCAAATTTTAAACTTCAAAATGAGAACTGTTCTTCCAAATTCATTCTGATTATCCTGAAAACCAAAACCGATGATTTACATAAGTCATAATACATCACACGGGGCTAGTCATGCCCGAGAACTGGCGAGCAAAGTGCAAAAGCTCAAAACGACCGGTCGGGTCGTTACATCCTCCCCCACTTAAACATACGTTCGTCCTCGAACGTGCCTAGAATTGTTCCAAAATCCAACCAATTGCTCAATAACCTTACCATGCACATACCTGGGGGTAATCCCACGTCACTCTCTCTCATATAGGTCTGATAACACAATGTAACTGAAATTTCACAATCCAACCTAGCCCATAAACCTTAGAACCACATTTCCACTTCTGAAATCATCCACAAGATCAGAATCTCATACCTATACTCTGAATAAGCCCGAACAAGTTGTAATAACCCATACCTGCAACCTCAGGTGCAATTACATGATATACCACATAACTCAACGCTTGTAGCGATAACTTCTAATCACAGCAATTGCACACAACAATCGCATACCAATAGTAAACCTCTTATCAACTAAAGTCTCATTCCAACACTTTCATATACTACCAATAATAAATCAAACACATCGAAAGACAATAACTATTCCTCATATCAACCATTCATGAAGTCGCTCCTCCTTTGGCAAGGGACCTAGCAAATTTCTGAGCCGAACATCGATATTATCCTTCCAACATGCCGAAACCGATTCCGTTTGTATTCATTTTAGATCCTGATGATCTCATCTAATCCAACACAACTACTCTGGTGACATGACACATCAATACAATCTAAAGCCACAACTCGCGCAACCCGCGCACCAATAAGCAACAATCCAAACGTTCTCAAATCATGAAAAATGACTCAAAGGAGAGACTTGTACCGCAAGCTCACTAGTACCACTACACACAATGCTGAGAACCCGTCACACATCATAGAAACAGAACACATGAATCTAACCTGAAGGGTCATACCTCCACATAATTTCACTGCAATGCGCGACCCTATCCAAACACTAGTCCACATGAAACACCTCATGTCACTATGCTCAAAATCGACAACCACGTGCCATTTGATGTCTGGAACCAAAGCAAATCATCATACCCATGGTGAAGCAATGACATAATTCCACACAAACACGAAAGGACACAACCGATATGCCATCCCCCGAGCAATACCCAATACTCTTCCCACTCGAATTCCACTGAGAGACCCCAATAAAACCGCACCACATATGCCTATAACCAACAAATTCCAACACCTTGAAACATGTAAAGGTAACTTATAGATCTCTCCAGGTCACTAATAAGCTCAACAACAGTCGAATCAACATATCCCTCAACTATACAACTCGGAGTCAACCAAGCCGACTCAAGTTGGAACTCACATCCACATTGTCCTGCCAATGAACCCCTTATTAAGGAATCCCTGAAATTGTTCCTTTAATTCCTTTAACTTCGCCGGTGCCATACGATACGGTGCATGGCACCAAATCAATACCGAAATCAACAACCCTATTCAGCGACATGCCCGGCAGTAGGATACATATCCGGAAAACCCCTAATCACATAACTGAATCAGTGGTAGGAGTCTCTGCATTGATATCCATCACGAAGGCCAAATAGGAAAGACAACCCTTCCCAGCCATACGCTGGGTCTTCAAAAATGAAACCACCTTACTGAGAACATAATCCGTCAAACTTTGCCACTCAATCCGTAGCATCCCCGAAATTGCCAATGCCGCTGCCCTAGCGCAATAGTCTAGAATAACACAACATAAAGACAACCAGTATATACCTAATATCACCTCCAAAACCTAACATACCAAGCAACAAAGATCCACTCGGGTCTCCAAACCTCCCATAGTTACCACAGAAGACCGATATATGCGGTCTACAACCACGATCTAACCTGTCTATGAGAACTCCCAGCCTCCAACTTCATATAGCATACGAATCACCCTATCCGATCCCAACTCCGTTGTCTGAATATACAACACACCTCTAATACCCAATCATCCCACGAGAGTACTACTATAATTCTTCTGTGCCACCAAGCAAACTCGAATATCAACAGTCGATCCATCAAGAGAGTGTCACAATACAAATGATATATCCTCAACTCAAACCCATCACCCCTTTTCTAAAACGTATACCCTCATCAAGCCACACCAATTAGTAATATCGTTTCCCTAATCATCTGAAGCTGCCCTGTTGCCTAAGAATTTTTATGACCTTCCTTTCAGAACTGAACAGTAACCTTACACATGTGAATCTCGATCCTACATAACATACCGCATATACCATACCATTCTAGGATAACCATGAGAACTTCATATCCCTTCCAATCCACAAGCAACTATGTACTCAACTAACTAAGAACTTTCCATTGATCCCATCTGGAAGAAAATCATTATACATCCCATACTCCTCATGCCAGTAGAAAATATACACCTCCAAACCATGGTAGAAATCATCAAGAACTCTCTGACTCCCCTTTGCACAAAACCAAACCTGTTAGGACTGAATTCTTCTACTTAACCAAGCTACGCAGGCCACTAAAATCCAAGAGAATTGCCGTGAAGCACCTGTAGAAACTCATTACCTTGTAAGCATCCAAAAAACTAATCATATCCTTACCATGTTGATCCGAACTACTACCAAGCTATCCCATCTATCTAAGTTCCTTCTGATTTACCTTCAACTTGATACTTCTTCTTGTTATAACACCATAATTCCTCATCCTCGACTCACCACACGAGACTCAAGCATAAAACCACATTGTCTAAGGCTCATATACCCTGGATACTCTCTTAAATATTCCCAAATGGACCACATTCCACATACCTACCCTGAGGTGACTTCTTGCAAATCCGAAGCCATTACCTTCCTGATACTGATATATAGAATCCCATAATTGATATAGAAATGAGATAAGTCTTGGCACCCTCCAATGCCAACCTCAGTTTCTAACCAAACATACAACCTAAAAATCTCCAATTATTACATGTAAAATCTTGAACCCACTAGAACCATTCTCGAGAGTCATCCACTCTACTCAAACCTCAATTAGACTGATCAAATGACCGAACAACTTGTGCCTCATTAGTACTCCGACACCGCAGGATGTAACCTCACCTACAACCAAGCAACTTCCTGCTCTATGCACCATACATCCTTTACCAATAACCACTCAAGACATTCTGTGATTCTCATACACCTATGAAGCATAATATAACCTTTGTCAAAATTTTCCTTTACTCGAGTCATCCTCGGTCTCAATCTCCGTAAGCCATAACTGATTCACTAGCACGCCTCAAACTGGAACCAACATAGCACATAACCATGCAATCAACTAATCAATAGCAGACTCCCCCACTTGGCTCGAAGCCATAGATCAAAACACACACAATAAATCATAACGCATACACTCTATTGCTGCCATAATACCATAGTGAAATTAAACTCAATCCTTCATAAGCTCGTGGAACACAGACCATCTAGTACTTTAAATCTTCTACAAATCTCGCATTCACTCTCGTAATAGTTAAACCCACTCTCTTAAGCGACCCAAATTCAAATTGCAACACATATATTTCCCTGGTAATAGAGATCTTCCAATAAAAAACATAAAGGATTACACAAACTTCAGAACAATCCACAGGAGATAACCCACATGTTTCGCCTCAACTAACATCTTTTTATACCCTTCCACCATCATAGACATTACACAGTCACTTCATCTTCCTAAGTCTGAACTCATATCACCATGTGAAATCCACTTCACTCCCCCAACTAAAAAACATGAAAAGATTCTTCACACACCCATAACTCGAGGCTATACCTCAATTCAAGATGGAAATCAAACACCTAATAGTTCTTCTATCCTCCAGCAGACCCTTCTCGTCGCTTCCAAATCATATGAATACATCTCACAGTCACATCATACACATCACACAGCTATCCAGTCATCACTCCTACTAATAGGGATATTATCGGCAATAGAAATCCAAAAGTACGTGCTCACACAATCAACGCCTCAGTGCTCCAGCTATAGGCAAAACCCGGCCTCAAGTCCTCCAGACTAGCCCAATATCAACACATAGAGATCACATCTCGCCTCTCGATTAAGGAATCACAAGCCATTGATGCACATCTGAACTGAGCGCTCATGCGCGAATACGAATGAATGGAAGGAATTCAAAGAGTTATATTTCAAGCCAAATTAGTGACGCACAATAAGAATTCAAGAATGTGAAGTTTTTTTCCTAAAGGTTCTGTAGCCTCCCAAGGATAAGTACAGATGTCTCCGTACCTATCCGCGAGACTCTACTAAACCTGATCATGACTCGTGAGACCTATGCAACCTAGGCTCTGATACCAACTTGTCACGACCTCAAACCGGATTCGATCGTGATGGGGCCTCTCATGAAGACAAGGCCAGCCGACACAATTCCCAAATTCATTTTTAACAATTTTAATAAGTCAATTTAAGTCATTGACAAGAAATAAATCCCAAAATTAAGTGAAATAGAACAAGTGCGGAAATAGATATAGCCCGGCATTTGGGTGTCACAAGTCACGAGCATCTACTAAGGTCTAAATACAACGGAAAATCTAAAAAATGTACTTAATAAAGTCTAATGAAATCAAGAGGGAGAAAAGTAGTGTTGCGAACATCGGCAGCTACCTTGCTAAACTCCGATGACTCTGCCTCTAAGCAACCAACACCCGCTACCGAGTTCAGAAATACATGAATCTGCATACAAGGTGCAGGGAGTAATGTGAGTACTAGGACTCAGTGAGTAATAAAGGTAAATGAAAGCTAAGCAGTAAGAAAGCAAGTAAATCACGTCAATACGCTACAACAAATACAGGATATTTCCAACACAATACGAAAATTATTTACTTCGTAAATCATGCTCAGTTTCGGTGAAAACCTTTTAAAAATAATTTTCAACAGTTTCAAATGAGTGATAAAATAGTGAGTAAACATAATGGAAACATAAACAGCCCTTCGGGAAAACATGTACCATAAACCGCCCCTCGGGCATAATATCAACAGAACCAGCCCATCAGGCTACCTCACACTCATAATTAGCCCCTCGGGCATAAGATAAATCAAGAACTGCCCCTCGGGCAATAACATGGAACAACCTCAGCCCCTCAAGCTATATCATATAACACACTGGATACTCGCGCTCACTGGAAGTGTACAGACTCCGAGAGAGGCCCCTTACGTCCCAAGCACAATATCAAGCCATCTCGTGGTATAATCAATAGGCTCTCTACCTCATATCAACAAGCCACCTCGTGGCGTACAATCTCAGGCCCTCAGCCTCATAATCATAATCGTTGTATCACTTCTACGGCATACAGCCCGACCTAAAGTATTCTCACAACACAAGCCCTCAGCCTTACTCAATCAGAATGTCATAAGCCACTCGGGCAATAGTAAAACATGATGTTAAGCCCAAAATATCATTTGGAATATCATTTAATGTGTCAAAACAGAGTAAACATGGCTGAGTTATGGAAATAGCGGAATAAAGCATGACTGAGTACAAGTATAACGTCAAAATAATGAGGAAATAGCAGTAAAAATCACTAAGGGTCCAAATAGTTGGCACGAGGCCCAAATATGGCATTCAACCCAAAACATGATGAGAGCAAATAGTTTTCAATCAAATACACGGTAAAACAGTCATTCGGGATAGACTAAGTCACAATCCCCAATTGTGTACGACCCTACGCTCATCATCTAGCGTGTCCGTCACCTCAATATAGCACAACGATGTGTAATCCGGGGTTTCATACCCTCAGGACAACATTTACAATCATTACTCACCTCAATCCGGTCCAAACTCTAGCTCGCAATGCCTTTTCCCTCTCGAATCGACCTTTGGATGCTCCAAATCTAACCAAAATCAGTACATAACAATTAAAATATTCTAAGGGAACAAAGCCCACTCAAAAATATCCAATTTACATCAAAAATCCCGAAATTACTCAAACCCGGCCCCCGGGCCCACGTCTCGGAATCCAATAAAAATCATATCAATAGAATCCTCATCCACTCACGAGTCTACCCATAAAAAATTCATCAAAATCCGACCTCAATTTCCCATTCAAATCCCTAAAAGAATTCTCAAACTTTTCTTCCATTTTTCCCAATTACCACTCTAATTTCTCAAATTAAATGATGAAATTCAAGACTAAATCATGGAATTAAACCAAATATGAGTGAAGAATACTTATCCTAATTACTCCACTGAAAATCCCCTCAAATATCACCTTCTCTCGAGCTCTCCAATAGCTTTTATGATATTGGACGTAAACCCTCGATTTTTAAATATAAACTGTCTGCCCAGATTCTCCTTCTACGCGAACGGGGCGGTCCTCTCGCGTTCGGGTAGGCTAATCTTGCCTGCCTCCAAAAATGTTCCTCGCGAATGCGACTACAGCTTCGCGAACACGAAGCTTTACCAAATCACTCCTTCGCGAACGTGTTCCCTGACACGTGAACGCATAGACCAAAGGGACTTGGGGTCCCCAGTTGCCACTACCCTTCATGAACGCGGCCCATTGAGCGCGAACGCATAGAATACTTTACTTGACTTCCGCTTTCGCGTCCTCCTCCTCGCAAACACATAGACAAATCCCTCAGCTTTCCCATTTACTCTTCGCGAACGTGGGAACCCACCCCAAATGCGATGAACAAGAATTTTCTGCAACAACACCAGAAAATCTGCCAAGTCCAAAGTCCAAAATTTGATCCGTTAACCACCTGAAACTCACCCGAAGCCCTCAAGACCTCAACCAAATATGTCAACATATCCTATAACCTCATTCAAACTTGTTCCAACCTATGGAACGCTCAAAACAATATCAAAACACCAAAATCACATCGGATTCAAGCCTAAGAATTCCAAGAACTTCCAAATTTCGCTTTAGATCAAAAGGTCTACCAAACCACGTCTGAATGACCTAAAATTTTGCACACACATCACATATGACACGAAGGACCTACTCCAACATCTGGAATTCCATTCTGACCCCTATATCAAAATCTCACCTATCAACCGAAAAATGCCAAAATTTAAATTTCTCCAATTCAAGCCTAACTCTATTCCGGGCCTTCAAAACACATTTCGACCACGCTCTTAAGTCCCAAATCACCTAACGTAGCTAACCAAATCATAAAAATTCCAATCCGAGGTCATTTACTAACAAGTCAAATTTTGGTCAAACCTTTCAAATTTTAAGCTTGAAGCTGAGAACTGTTCTTCCAAATTCATTCTGATTACCCTGAAAACCAAAACCGATGATTTACATAAGTCATAATACATCATACGGGGCTAGTCATGCCTGAGAACTGGCAAGCAAAGTGCAAAAGCTCAAAACGACCGGTCGGGTTGTTACACTTCATTAACTCTCTTCTTATTTCCCGCTAACATTTATGTCTATCACTTTATTTTAAAAACTTCAACAAGACATTCTTTTAATTTTAGCTTCCCTTTGCTCCATTCAATGTCTCTTTGGTTTGCTCAATATTCTCGTTCTACTAGGGATAAGAGTCACACTAAGGTAATATTTATCCCTTCCAGGCATTCAGTGCCTATCATCTGATTTTTTTTTATCATGCTAGTATTCACATCTAATTGTAATATTCTAGAGTGTACCATCTGGGTGTCTCACAAGGAGATCTATTAGCACATTTGTAATATCCTTCGAAAATGACGACTAACGCAAACATTCCATCCACCATTTTGGGCCGGATCCTGATATTCGTCCTTCTCTTATACTACCTCTGTTAGCTTCCATAGGGCATAAATGAGATGGGTATGGCCAATTATACATACCTCTGTTACAATTGAAGGTGAATCAAAATGCTTATATTTCTCTGCTTGAATAGTAGATAATGTTCATCTCTACTAACTAGGTACTTCGTACCCTTCTTCACCTTACTTGTTTTACTTGTTGAAACTTGTGTCTACCTTCCAATTCTCTTACTCCTTTTTACCGTAAGAGTGGATAAATATTCTTACCTTAGGGATCCTTATCAAGAAACTTACACATCTTAGTACACATATGATCTGTTGAATACCTCATAGTTATCCATCACAAGCATGATGCAAAAATTGAGTTCCTCTGACTCAACTCTTTCACAGCTATATCTCTTGCCAACTTTCTAGATATAGGCATCGTCGTATTATAAAAACGATAGAGTTAGGAAACCGAGTTTTTACAACTGAGCTCTACCACACGATCTAGAGAAAGAAGAAAGAGTGACAGTTCTAAATGCCCTGTAGCCTCCTGCTTATAAGTGTGGTGCACGACACACCCATAAACAAGACTTTACTAGACATGGCTTGTAGACTCCCTGGGGCAGAACTGCTCTGATACCACTTTTGTCACGACCCAAACCGAGTACTAATGTGACATATCTTTCGTATTATTCTATCATAGGTAAATGAACCGGAGTAAAGCATGGGGAAAATAAAAACTTATACATATTACATACTGGCCTATAAGACCAAAATGATCACTCGTACACTAAACATAAGCCGACAAGGCCATATAATCTTTCACATACACGACATATGTCTACAAGCTTCTAAGAGTAGATAAATACCATATAGGTCGGAACAGGGCCCCGCCATACTAAACAATACACGTCTAAATCATACTGACCAAACGAGCAACTCCAGACCAAATAGAGGGCACCAACATCTTCTGCTGAGCTGATAGCCTACTTGGAGGACGCTCAACATGTCTATCGGGACCTGCGAGCATAAAATGCAGTATCTCCAGGCAAAGGGATGCCAGTACAAATAATATACCGAGTATGTAAGGCACATAAATAAGTATATAAAATACATGAAAGAAACATGGAGTAAATGACTTAACCTGTAAGTCTAGATAACTTTGTAAATCATGAAATACTTATTGTGTCATGCATATGTGTATGCACGTCATGTCGTGCATAGGTACATGTGTTCATAACATCATCAAGTCTATGTGGGCATCCCATCATATCATCTCGGTCACTATGGGCAAAATCATCAACTTAAACCAGCTAATGAGGTAGTGGTGCATATATAACACCGTATCCTTATCTTGTATTCCATATACATATATATATATACATATATACGTGTATATAATGTCATCTATTCATGGGTAAATGTATATGTATTAATAAATGCAATGCATGAGAAGTACGTCAACAAAATCTTTCGGAGTGTCATTAGATCATTATGCCTTTGATTAATATCATGAAGTAAACTTTATCAACTTGCATATTTTCTGAGACCCATGAACAGATGATAGAATATTAGGACATATGGGGAATCAAGAAATATAAGCATCTTTAGTATTTCTATGAATTGAGTCATTTATGAAAGTTGTGCATTTACTCATTTCGTTTGTATCGTATGGATAATGCCAAAATAAAGAAGGGATAGCGTTAACAAACCTAAACTGATTCTCTTGACAATCCCTCCAATACACGTTGATTGTGATAAATATGTAATGGCGGATCGATGTAGAAAAAAATCCGTATGATATTTTTGAGAAATATTGTACCGGCTCTCTCCGAATTGCGTCTCACACTGCTGTAGCCTTATGAAATTCATATGAATTCATTTTCTGAGAATTCTTTCGTTTGGTCTTTGCAAGCCGTATTAAATAAGAGACCTTTAGTTGGAGGTCTCTTAAGATTGTATGCATTTCTTTTTCAAATAAGATTGTATGCCTTTTTCAATCATTTCCTTTATAAGCCATATTTTTAAACTTCTCGGAAGATTATCCATCCTTATGTGGAGTCATCATATTAAAATAGCTTTATCTTGCTGGTCTTAATTTACATTTCCAATTAAGACACCAACCAAGTAGTCATCCAAAGGATCTTTTCGTGGCAACTCAAGCTCTTTGACTCATCATGCACATTTGTACCACTTGGCTTGGCTTAATGGCATGTGGCAATCCCAAAAATATCCTTATCCACTTAATCAACTATCCACATAATTAAGAATTATCTCAATTTACTTAAAATACTACTCACTATCATGGTCATGTGGTACCTTGTATGGCATTAGTCCATAAATATCGAGTATCATAACTCGTACCGTATTTTATCCCCAAATTGCCAAACTTCGACGGAATTCATTTTCTTCGATTTGCTTACCCTCTCACCTTCACGAATTAACTTATCACTTGTTCGAAATAGCATAATATTTATAATTCCAAAATAAATCACATTCCCGAACTTACGTCGATTAACTTACGATGAAACCTTAACGTACGAAAATGCAGAATGTAACATCTCATTTCCGAGCTTATATCAATATACTTATGGCGTACTTCCATGTACAAAAACATGGGGTGTAACTTATTCTTAACAACCCATACTAATTTCTCATTGATTTCTACTCTTTTTTAGGCCATTCTATTATGAATGGTGATTAGATTGTCACTTCGACACTTGAAAATGTTATAAGATAAAAACTGTAAAGTAAATAAATCGAAGACAAGTATAGAGAGAGAGAGATTGATGCATTATTCAACTTTAAACTCATATACATAATGAACTGAAATCTCCTCTATTTATAGAAGACTGCAAGTTGTTGTGTAAGCTGCTACTGCATGCTATTGTGTAAGCTGGTTGTAAGCTGCTACTACAAGCTGTTGAGTAAGCTGCTTGTAAGTTGCTTGTAAGCTGCTACTATACCAGATATAAATAATCTTCTATCGGAGTTAATATTATTCATAACGGAGTACCGAAATGGTAAGCTTCTTCAGGAGGCTTATTTCCAATAGAATACTAAATAGATAAACATATTTACGGCGGAGTCCCATATGGATAAGCTTCTTCAGGAAGCTTATTTGATAAGCTTCCTCATGAAACTTATCTACAACGGAGTATTAAATGAACATACATAATATAATATATATTTATAACACTCCCCCTTGGATGTTCATTAAAAGATAATGTGCCTCATTAAAACTTTACTAGGAAAAACCCCATGGGAAAAACTTTTAGTGAAGGAAAAAGAATACACATATCTAGTAATACACATTGTTAGCTGCTTTATTAAAAACCATATAAGGAAAACCCTGTGGGAAAAATCTTAGTAAGGGAAAAAGAGTACAACGCGTATTTTACTTCCCCTGATGAAAACTTTGTTTCAAACTGTTGAGTCTACGCATTCCAATCTTGTATACTATATTCTTAAAAGTTGAAGTTGGTAAAGATTTAGTGAATAAATCTGTTGGATTGTCACTTGAACGGATTTGCTGGTTTGAGATTGAGCTTTATGGGATCGGATAAATAACCTGCATTTGCATAACCAATATGATCTGCACCACCTTTGTTAGCATTATCAAGATACATAAGTGTAGCAGTTGCACTGAGATAGAGTATTTCAGAACCAAGGAGTTCCTCATGCACTTCCGGAAGTCAGAACGGATCCTTATTCACTTCAAGTGATCGAATACACATTGGTGTACTTAATGGGTGTGCTTTGTCCATGTAAAAGCATTTGAAAACCCTCTCTGTATATGCAGATTGATGGATAAAGATCTCATCTGCTAAATATTCAATTTGCAGACCAAGACAAATTTTTATTTTTCCAAGATCTTTCATCTCAAATTCTTTCTTAAGATATTCAATTACCTTTTGGAGCTCTTCTGGAGTTCCAACAAGATTTATGTCATCAACATAAATAGCAAGTGTAACAAATTTGGATGACATTTTTTTTATAAAAATATATAGACAAATAACATCATTTATGTAACCTTCTTTCAGCAAATATTCACTGAGACGATTATACCATATGCGCCCAGATTGCTTTAAACCCTACAAAGATCTTTATACGAGTACATTTCTCAAGACTTTGAATTATATGCTTCAAATATTTTAAATCCTTCAGGGATCTTCATATAGATTTTATCAAATGAGTCATATAGGTTATGATTTGCATTTAAATGGCATGACATCTTCAAGTGTCTGAACTACAGGTCTGATCCTCATAATCTTTTACAATATTATGCACTATATTGTATCAAATATATCGTTGACGATCATTTTGTATCAGTTCCTAAGCGACATAACTTGTTTAGATCTCATCACTTTCTTTATTTTTTCAGGTACCTGAACTTCTTCTGGATTTTCATGAAATACTATGGCGTGGCCTCTTCTAGAGCTCATTTCCTCCCCATTATGATCATTTTGATCATTTGATCCTATCATTTTTCAAGGATTGTTATCTTTGGAACCGATCGATTTACTACGCTTCATGCGTGTAGTAAATTTTATACTTCAGGGACTTCAATTTTAATAGGAGCATTTGCAGCTGAAATATGATATTTAATTTTGCATCAACAAATGCTTTTGGCATTTGACTTGAATAATCTTCTAAGTTAAGATCATATTAATGATAATTCGATTCATATAACATATTTTCTAGTTGTTTATTTCATCCCCCAAATGTTAGAAAAACTAATATAATATCCACAATCTTCTTTGGAAAACCTATCTTTGTGTATTGTGGTAGAGAAATTAATCATATACCACACATCAAAAGTTATTAGATAGTAAAAATATTTGGTTTTCGGTCCTAAACCAATTATGAGGGGAGGACTTATACATTATTGGTTTGATGCATACAAGTGTTGTTGTATATAATTTAAAAAATCTTAGACCAACACATGAAACTTTGTTCTCATAAGTAATAGTTTAGCTATTAATAGGAGGTATTCAATGCTAAACGAGATTGGATATAAACTAGCATCTTCAAGATGAACTATCTTGATTTCATAATCTGAAAATTATGCTTTTAATTGAGAAAACCAATTTCAAATGTCAAACTGCATGTTGACAATAAACACACATGTAACCATCTCATATATGTGTGCTATAAGTGGTTCACATGATAGGTGAATGGGCCCATATTCACCTTCTATATATTTCAGAATTCAGGGGTCTTAGTCCCAACTTTAGCTGGTATAAACAATTTATTGTGAAAACAAGCAACACAAGAGAATTCTTGAAGAATCGTTTAGTTCTTCAGTATAAGCTTATCTGAATTTTCAAATAGCTCATTTAAAAATAGCAAATGAAAACTTCAAATTTATCATGGCATGTGCTATCTCTTAGTAAACTTCTAGTTTACTATGGCATAAACTTTTGCATTAGTAAACTTCTGATTTACTGTGGCTACTTTTGTATCAGCGAATTTCTAATTTACTGTAGCTATTTTTGCCTCAGTAAAACTTCTGATTTATTGTGACTGCTTTTGCATTAGTAAACTTCTGATTTACTGTGATACATGATAATACATGATATAGTACAAATTGAAGAATAAGAGGGGTAACTTCTCACATACATATTATTTTACCCCTATGATTGTGAAACACATGAATATTTTCAATCTTCCAATTATTTGTAGTCTCGATATGATATCATTTGTATTAGCAAAATTTAAGGTTTACTACCACATATGTTTTGCCCATAATTATATAATACGGATGACATATTTGTATATAAGCTCTTCGAGAGCCTTCATTTATTATCCACAATTTAATATTTATCAGACACTACTGGTGTCATGTGTCTTCTAAACAAACAGTTAGTTCTTTGTGAGTTTTTTATACATTTTGTACTATCAAATATTGCTCAGACACTTCTGGTATTATGAGAGAAAAATCATAATCAAATGAACAATATAAAATAATTGTTTAAGCATAAGAAAACAACTCTTCATAATATTTTCCTACTTCAAGAGGAAATTTCAATTGTGTTACTTCTTCAAGAGCAAATTTAAAATACGAAATATTTAATATATATTCTCTCAATCATATTAACTCTTCTGGAGGTGAATCGTAATATATTTACATCAATAGCGCGCTCACATTTATGACTTTATTAATATTGTCACATTCACTTTAGGGAATAAATTAATATTTATGAAAAGTTCTCATCCTCCTGGGAACGAAACATAATTATATGAACGTGCATTAATCACACAAATTGTGTGTAATGATCCAGCCGGTCGTTTTGAGAATTTACACTTTGCTTGGTTGTTTGAGGGCATGAGTAGCTCTGTATGATGTATTATGACTTATGTGAATCGCCGGTTTTGGTTTTCAGGTTATTCAGAAATTTAAGTTTTAAAGTTTGATTGGGGAATTGACTTTTTGATATCGGGATCGAAATCCGATTCCAGAAATTAGAATAGCTCCATTATGTTATTTATGACTTGTGTGCAAAATTTGGGGTCAATCGGACGTGATTTGATAAGTTTCAACATCGGTTAGAGAAGTTTGAGGTTTCAAGTTCATTAAGCTTGAATTGGTATGCGATTCATGTTTTTGCCATTGTTTGATGTGATTTGAGGGCTCGAGTAAGTTTAAATGGAGGTTTAGGACTTGATGGTACCTTTGGTTGAGGTCTCGGGGGGCCTCGGGCGTGTTTCGAGGTGAGTTTTGAGCGAGTCCGGGCATTTCGGCACTCTGATATTGTTCTGACACTTTTGGGGGTGCGGACCGCACTTTTCGGGGTGATGAGGCGAAGGAGAGGTGCGGACCGCACATAAGAGTGCGGACTGTGGTAGAAAAATGCAGACCTCAGAGGAGGAGTATGAACTGCACAATTTTGTTTGCGGCCGCACTCTAGGGAGTTCTGCAGACTTGATAGTCCGACTTCGTGTCACGACACTAAACCCGAACCCAGTCGTGACGACGCCTCTCGTGAAGACAAGGCCAGCCAATTAAACCCAATTCACTTTCTAAACAGTTAAACAACATAAAAACGATCTAAAACATGATTTAATAACACTAAGTAGCGGATAATATCAATGAAGTGCGAAAGTACAACCCAACACAGCCCTAACTGGGGTGTCACAAGTCACGAGCATCTAACAACACTGAATACCCAAAAGTAAAGTAACTACAGAGTTTAGTACTGAGCTAAGGACATAAAGGAAAAGAGATAGGTAGGAGCTCCGGGCTGCGAACGCCAACAACTACCTAAAGACTCCTCGAGATCCGCCTGAAGCTGGAATGAATCAGCACTCGAGAGCGGGACCAGCTACGCCTGAATCTGCACACAGGGTGCAGGGAGTAAAGTAAGTACTTGAACTTAGTAAGTAACAAATGTAAATAACGACTGAAAGTATGAAAACACGTAAGGCACAAGGCATTCTATAATGAAGCAGTAAAACCATTTAAAAGCAGTAAACTAGTGAAAAGTTAAGTAAAAATCCTTTTTCAACAAGTAAACAGGTAATTGACAGGCAATTAAGGCAAAGTAAACAAATAGTTCTCCCTCCGGGCACAGTATCAACAAATCTGCCCCTCGGGCAACATATCAGAACAATACCAGCCCCTCGGGCTCAATCTCACATCACAATGGGTACCCACGCTCACTGGGGGGTGTGCAAACTCCTGGAGGGGATCCTTACGGCCCAAGCGCAATATCAAGCCACCTCGTGGCATCATCACTAGTCCATCGACCTCATATCAATCAAGCCACCTCGTGGCGTACATATCTTAGGCCCTCGGCCTCATAATCAGTATCAAATGTTTCCTCAAAACATAGGTCATCGGCCTTACTCAGTCAAAAATCCTCACAAGCCACTCAGGCAGTAGTAAAACATGTTTCTCATCCCAAAATATCATTTAAAAGATCATATAAGTGTTAAAACAGAGTAAACCTGGCTGAGTACGAAAAACAGTGAAATATAACATGACTGATTTCAAGTATAAAGTCAAAATAGTGAAGAAATACCAGTAAAAATCCCCAAAGGGTTCAAATAGTTTGCACAAGGCCCAAATACGGTATTCAGCCCAAATAATGATGATAACAAATAGATTTCAGTCAAATACGCGGTAAAACATCAATCGGGATGGACCAAGTCACAATCCCTAATAGTGCACGACCCCACGTTCGTCATCAAGCGTGTGCTTCACCTCAATATAGCACTACGATGTGCAATCCGGGGTTTCAACCCTCAGAACATCATTTACAATCATTACTCACCTCGAACCGGCTAAATCTCTAGTTGGTGACGCCTTTGCCGCTCGAATCGGCCTCCACTCGTGCCAAATCTAACCAAAATCAAAACGAGGACGTGAAAATATGCTAAGGGAACAAAGCCCAAGCGAAAACAAATCAAAATACTACACAAATCCCGAAATTACCAAAACCCGACCCCGGGCCCACGTCTCGGAATTCAATAATTTTTACATCAATAGATTCCTTATCTCCCCACGAGTTCATACATATCAATAGTTCTCAAATCCGACCCCAAATGGTCCTTCAAATCCCCAATCAAAAGTCCAAATTTCCAAGCCCTAGTTCTTCAATTTTAGCTTAATTTCCATGATTTTCTAGGTGGAATTCACATAATAATCGAGTTTTAAGTCCAAGAATCTTACCTCCAAGTGATTCCCCTTGAATTCCTCTTCAATCTCCTTCAAAAATCTCCAAAAATGACCAGCTATGGAGGAAATGAGCCCCAAAATTGCGGGCAAGACGAGTTTAAAAACCTTCTGCCCAAGCAAAACTTTCTTCATCGCGATTGCGGAACATCTTTCGTGATCGCGAAGCACAAAAAAAAACCTCAGTTCCCAAAATTACTCTATGCGAATGCGATCAAGCCTACGCGAACGCAATGCTCAGACCCTATTACACTACGTGATCGCGAACCAACTACCGCGTTCGTGAAGAACAACCTCCAAGCCAACACCCCTGGGAGACTTAACTCTACGCAAACACGACTTTCACCACGCGTTCGCGATCAACAACCACTTCACTCTATGCGATCGCAAGCCAACCTTAGCGAACGCGAGGAACAACTGGACGACCCCCTCAAAAGCTTCTACGCGATCGCGAAAGCAAAATTTTGCAATAGTTGAACCTGCAATTCTGCAACATAACCAAGGAATGGAATGGTCCGATTGACCATTCAAAACTCACCCGAGGCCCCCGGGACCTCAACTAAAGGATCCAACATATCCTAAAACCTTGTTCAAACTTGTTCCAATCATCAAAACACCTCAAATAACATCAAATCACCCAAAACACATCGGATTCAAGCCAAACTTTCTAAAATCTTCCGAATTCCGCTTTTGATAAAAAAAACCAACCAAACCACGTCCGAATGACCTGAAATTTTGCACACACATCCCAAATGACATGATCGAGCTACTGAAACTCTTGGAATTCCATTCCAACCCCTATATCAAAATCTCGCCTACCAACCGGAAATCGCCAAAATATCAACTTCGCCAATTCAAGCCTTAATCCACTCCGAACCTCCAAAACTCATTCCGATCACACTCCTAAGTCCCAAATCACCTCCCAAAGCTAACCGAACCACCGGAACTCACATCCGAGCCCTCTAACACATACGTCAACATCCGGTTGATTTTTCTAACTTAAACTTCCTTAAAAGAGATTAAGTGTCTCAAACCTTACCAAATCCTTTCCGAACCCTAACCAATCAACCCGATACCACAAAACATGGATAACGAAGCATAAAGAAGAAGAAATGGGGGAAATGGAGCGGCAACTTATGAGATGACTGGCCGGGTCGTCATATCCTCCCCAACTTAAACAAACGTTCATCTTCGAACGAGTCAAGAAACATACATGAAGCCTCAAACAGGTGAAAATATCTACTCCGCATCTCCCGCTTTCTCCCAGGTAGCCTCCTCTGTGGGTCGACCTCTCCACTGCACTTTCACTAAAGCTATATCCTTTGACCTCAACTTGCGAACCTGACGACCCAAAATAGCCACTGGCTCCACATCATTGGTCAAATCATCATCCAACTGAACTGTGCTGAAATCTAAAACATGAGATGGATCCCCAATATACTTCTGAAGCATAGAAACATGAAATACCGGATGCACACTCGATAAGCTGGGTGGCAAAGCAAGCTCAAAAGCCACCTCCCCAATCCTCCGAAGCGCCTCAAAAGGTCCAATGAACCGCGGACTCAATTTCCCTTTCTTCCCAAATCTCATAACACCCTTCATTGGTGAAACCTTCAACAGAACCTTCTCGCCAACCATGTAGGACACATCTCGAACCTTCCTATCAGCATAACTCTTTTGCCTCGACTGTGTTGTACGAAGCCTCTACTGAATCACATTTACCTTCTCCAAAGCATCCTGCACCAAATCAGTCCCCAATAGCCTAGCCTTACCGGGCTCGAACCAACCAACTGGAGATCTACATTGCCTCACATACAAAGCCTCATATGGTGCCATCTGAATACTCGACTGGTAGCTGTTGTTATAAGCAAACTCTGCAAGTGGTAGAAATTGATCCCATGACCCTCCGAAATCAATGACACAAGCACGCAACATATCCTCCAATATCTGAATAGTATGCTCGGACTGCCCGTCCGTTTGAGGATGAAAAGTTGTGCTCAACTCAACCTGAGTACCCAACTCTCACTGCGCAGACCTCCAAAACTGCGATGTAAACTGAGTGCCCCTATCTGAAATGATGGAAACTGGGACACCATGCAAACGAACAATCTCCCGGATATAGATCTCTGCCAACCGCTCTGAAGAATAGGTAGTACACACAGGAATGAAGTGCGCGAACTTGGGCAGCCGATCCACAATCACCCAAATAGCATCAAACTTCCTCAAAGTCTGTGGAAGTCCAACAATAAAGTCCATAGTGATCATTTCCCACTTCCACTCAGCAATATCCATTTGCTGAAGCAAGTCACCCGGTCTCTGATGCTCATATTTCACCTGCTAACAATTGAGACACCGAGCTACAAATCCCACAATGTCTTTCTTCATTCTCCTCCACCAATAGTGCTGCCTCAAATCTTGATACATCTTTACAGCACCCGGATGAATGGAATACCACGAGCTATGGGCCTCCTCCAGAATCAACTCCCGAAGCCTATCCACATTGGGCACACAAATCCAACCCTACATCCTCAACACCCTATCATCTCCAATGGTCACATATCTGGCATCATCATACTGAACTCTGTCCTTAAGGACAAGTAAATGCGGATCATCATACTGGCGCTCTTTGATGCAATCATATAGGGAAGACCGAGAAACCACACAAGCCAATACCCGATTGGGCTCCGAAACATCTAATCTCACGAACCGATTGGCCAAGGCCTGAACATCAACGATCAACAACCACTCCTCTCTATGTGATCGCAAGCCAACCTTAGCGAATGCGAAGAACAACTGGACGGCCTCCTCAAAAGCTTTTACGCGATCTCGAGACTCCCTACGCGATCGCGAAGGGCAAAACTCTGCAACAGCTGAACCTGCAATTCTGCAACATCACCAAGGCATGAAATGGTCCGATTGATCATCTGAAACTCACCCGAGACCCCCGGGACCTCAACCAAAAGAACCAACATATCCTAAAACCTTATTCAAACTTGTTCCAATCATCAAAACACCTCAAATAACATCAAATCACACAAAACACATCGGATTCAAGCCAAACTTTCTAAAATCTTCTAAATTCCACTTTTGATCAAAAACCAAACCATACCACGTCCGAATGACCTGAAATTTTGCACACACATCCCAAATGACACGACGGAGATACTGCAACTCTTGGAATTCCATTCCGACCCTTATATCAAAATCTTGCCTACCAACCGGAAATCGCCAAAATATCAACTTCGTCAATTCAAGCCTAAATTCACTCTGAACCTCCAAAACTCATTCCGATCACACTCCTAAGTCCCAAATCACTGGTGAAGCTAACCGAGCCACCGGAACTCACATCCGAGCCCTCTAACACATAAGTCAACATCCGGTTGACTTTTCCAACTTAAACTTCCTTCAAAGAGACTAAGTGTCTCAAACTTACCAAATCCTCTCTGAACCCTAACCAATCAATCTGACACCACAAAACACCGGATAATGAAGCATAAAGAATTAGAAATGGGGGAAACGGAGCGGCAACTCATGAGACGACTGGCCGGGTTGTCACACTTCGGAAGCTTATATCTTTTGATATACAAAGAATTTTGGAAACTAAAATTGTATCCCTTCGTGTCTAGTTTCCAGAAAGGTAAAGAAGTTATTATTTGGAAATTTGTAGCAAAAGTTATGGTCAAAATACTGAAGCCTGGTAGGGAGAAAACTGTGTACGACCGCACGATTTTTGTGCGACCGCATTGGGCAGTGTGCGGCTGCACTTGGATTTGTGCGGGCCGCACACTGAGATTAAGAGGAAGTACTATATAAGCGAGGCTTAGGGTTTCATTTCACATTTTGGACTTGGGGATCTCAGTTTATGGCAATTGTTCGTGAGATTTCCAAGAAAATCATCGGGGTAAGTGATTCTAACTCAGATTTGGTTAATATATATGAATATATCATTGTCTTCCTCATTCAATCAGTATTTTGAGATGAAAATTTGAGGAAAATTATAGAAATTTCATTAAAAAAAATTTGAGATTTGAAAGCCGATTTGGAGTCCGATTTGAGTTTGGAGTCGGATTTGAGTGAAGCTAGTATGATTGGACTCGTAATTGAATGGGTTGTCGGATTTTGTAAGTTTTGTCGGATTCTAAGGCATGGGTCGGGTGTGATTTTTGGCTAGATTTGGGATTTGATTTAGAATTTGATCTTTATATTGTAATTATTTCCTTGGGCTTTATCTGATGTATTTGAGTTGCTTCTGGCTACTTTTGAGCCATTCGGAGGTTGCTACGCGCGTGATGGCATTCTTGGAGCATCGCTTGGCTTGCTCGGTATTTGGAATTGACTTGTTTGAGATAAGTAATTCTTTTAAACTTAGTGTTGAGGGTATGAAACCCTGAATTATGTGTTATGTGATTGGTGTTGAGGTGATGCACATGCTAGGTGACAGGCGTGTGAGCGTTCACCCTGTGAATTATGACTCCGTTATTTTTAGGGCACTGTATAATGGCCCTACTTTGTTGATAGCTATGCTTTTCACCATGTGATAAAGTAATTGAGCTATACATAATGCTAGATATCCTGTTTAGGCTTTATGCTGATATTGTTGGGACCCATAATGGTCGTTTTCTTGCTGTCACCTCATTGATTTCATTGATATTTTGTACACAGTCACATTCATGCATGCATATCATATCTCAGTCTTAGTTATTACTTATTGATACATCATATCATTATTTTGGGTCAATTTTTATGGCATTATGAGCCCGTGGGTGAGATTGGAGAGATTGATGATTGAGTAAGGCCGAGAGCCTAATTATGAGTGATAGTTATAGGATCGGGCTTCACACTGCAGCGGTTATATTGATTGTGATAGCACTTGGGTCGTAGGAGCCCCTCCGGAGTCTGCACACCCCTAGTGAGCGCGGATGATATTATTGAGGGATGAATTCTCCTGGATATGGATTTGTCCGAAGTATTTGATATCTGGAGATGAATTTCTCCACAGGGTTGGATTGCTTTTTTTCCTCGGTATTGGATGACCTATAGTTAGTGTTGTATATGTTCTGTGATGGATTTTCCTGGGCCACATGGGCCATATACAGTATCGAGTGGTTGAGCGTATATATATTATGGAGGAATGGATTTCCCTGGACATGGATTTGTCCGAAGTACTTGATACCTGGAGATGGATTTCTCCACAGGGTTAGATTGCCCTTTTTCCTTGGTACTGGGTGACTTAAAGTCAGTGTTATATATGTTCCAAGATGGATTTTCCTGGGCCGTATGGGCCATATATAGTACTGAGTGGTTGAGTATAATGAGTGAAAAGTGTGAGATAATGAGATTGAGTATTCTGAGAGTGTGAGTACATGATTCATCTCTGGGATACATGGCATTGGCATGCATATATGACATACATGCATAGAGACACATTTTTCCTCATGTTGTATGGTATCACGTCATTCATGACTTTTTACACACCTTGATATGTGGTCATAGAGAGATATCTCATCTTGCTATCTGGAAAAAAATGAAACATCTTATTTATTGTGAAAATGTTTTTTTTTTGAAAAAAAGAAATACAGTTTTCAAACTATCTCATATTTTTTGAAGATTTCGGTGAAGGATTGAGTGTTTAATGATATCCTTGAAAAGCAGAACTATTTTCGGAAAAATTGTGAAAAAGCTGAGCATTTTATCTCTGAGTTACTTCTTTATTTATATGCTCTATGTTGTTATGAATTGTTGTTGGCTTCTGGTGTTGGACCCGACCATGTTCCAGCTCGTCACTGCTTTCAACCTAAGTTTAGGTTTGTTACTTATTGAGTACATTAGCTCGGTTGTACTTATACTACACTTTCTGCATATTAAGTGCAAATTTCGGATGCTGATGTTGTTATGTTCGATGGTTGGAAGATGACATGCGTTCTGGTTGTGGCTACCTCTTGTTCATGGTAGTCGTAGATTTATAATACTCTGTTTATGTACTCTTCAAATAGAAGATGTATTTACTTCATATCAACTTTGTAAACTCTATTCTTAGAAGCTCATGATTTGTACTACCAGTCCTTGGGAATTGTATAAGATTCAGATAACTCATATGTTTAATTATTCATTTGATATTGTTGGAATTGGATAGTTATTAGTTGGCTTACCTAGCGGGTTGGGTTAGGTGCCATCACAACTGGTGGATTTTGGGTCGTGACATTGTGTGATGTCTTAGAACCTCTTTTACAATTATACTACTTCAGGAGCAAATCGAGGCATATATGTAATATAGAGAATATTTCTCTAGCTTATCTTCAATTATAACCATAGAAAGCCTAAATTATCACTTCTGGTGGTCATATGCATATACCACTTCTGGTAGTTAACAAAATTTAGTTATAATGAGATATACGAAACATAATCACTTCTCGTGGTTGTATATATTTTACAAACTCTGCTGGAGTTTAAGTGGATCTAACAATATTATCCACTTTGTAATCCTTTATGCAGATAAATAGGATGAAAACAAATACCAAAATAAGTATTGTATACGTAACACATAACCAAGCAGGTGATGATAAAAATATTAAAATATAAGCAAAAGACTAAAATTAAATTACGCAAATTTGGCCACTCCGGATGTAAGTGATATCTACATCACTATTGCCAAAGGAAAAACTCACCATCTCAAGGATACAATCTGCATTACGATACTCAGAATGAACAAGATCTAACCACGGAGGTAAGAGCGTCGCCTTACATCGGAGATGAACACCGAAATAGAAATTAAATTCAAAGTAAGTGCTCAAAATGGTAGAGTCTCGTGCTGATAACGTATTATAAAATAAAAACTGTAAAGTAAATAAATCTAAGACAGGTATAGAGAGAGAGAGAGAGAGAGAGAGAGAGAGATTGATGTATTATTCAACTTCAAACTCATATATAATGAACTGAAATCTCCTCTATTTATAGAAGAAAGCAAGTTGATGTATAAGCTGCTACTGCAAGCTGCTGTGTAAGCTGGTTGTAAGCTGCTACAGCAAGTTGCTGTGTAAGCTGCTTGTAAGTTGCTTGTAAGCTGCTATTGTACCAGATATAGATAATTTTCTACCGTGGATAATATTTATCCATAACGGAGTACCGAAATGATAAGCTTCTTCAAGAGGCTTATTTTCAATAGAATACTAAATAGATAAATATATTTACAGTGGAGTCCCATATGGATAAACTTCTTGAATAAGCTTATTTACAACGGGGTACTAAATGAAAATCCATAATACATATATTTATAACAAAAAAGATTGATTTTTTACCATATTATTTAAGTTCTTGTTCAATTATTAAAATAATTTGGGGATGAGAGCTACATCACTTGATGAGCTCCCTGCTTTCTGTAGTTAGTTGAATGGTTCAACGCCCATTCAATGGCGAAGCTAGGAATTTTTTCAAGTGTGTTCAAATTTAAAAAAAGTGAAAAAAATTTCCGACAAAGGGTGTTCAATATGTGTTATATACCTCTAAAACGTAATATTTTACCTATATACACAATACAATTTTTTGATGAAGGGTGATCAGTTGACCACCCTTATTACCATGTGGCCTCGCCACTGCACCCATCAATAGCGCAACATCCCATTTCCTTCCTCGTATAATAAAAAAAAGTTGTCATATTCTTCAACTTGTTATAAATAGAATTCTATTTAAGGTGAATGTCTATATTTTAGAGAGATTCTAGGGTTTGTTACTTGGTGGCTAAGTCACTTTTTTCCTATAAATATATGGGTTTTATTCCATTGTAATTGATCCCAAATCAATAAGAATTCTCTCTTTCTACTTTTCTCTCCAATACTATTCTTCTTCTTTTATTGTTTCATAACACGTTATCAGCACGAGACTCTGACCAATTGAGTAGAAGCTTTGGGATTGAGCATAATAATTGTCAATTGTTCCATGAGCTTCCTTCATGATTAAATTCTGGATTTAAGGTATGTATTTTACCATATTTTTTTCTTTTATTCTTTAATTTGATTTTATATACAAGCAAAGATAATAAAGTTTGATTATAACTCTAATGGAGTTTGTATGAAATTATAACAACCTGAAATGGTAAAATTTATATGCCTTGCCATGAACAAATTCATGTATGATTGTGGGAAAAGAAGTGAAAACCCGTCCCATTGAATTTGCTTCATTCTCATTCCCTTAAGAGAATGTGATAGCAATATGTGATAAGTCTGAAAGAAGACAAAATTATTGTCATGAAGGTATCAATGGATGTGGACGTGGCAATAGACGAAATTATAATCGCCATCATTGTGATAATGAGAATAATAAGGATTAGCAAAATAATCCTTCACTCTGTGAAAGTAATATTTGTCATCAAATTGATATGAGATTTTGTAAAACACATATAGATGATTACAGTCCATTCATGATGTGAATGTGACAACATGTGATTTATGAATACATACTCATTCTTGGGAAGAATATGAATGTGCTAATGATAGTGAATATACCACACTCGCCTCTAGAATAAGGTTTGAGGGGAAGTAAGATAATAATGTCATTATTATGGCATGAATGGTCATTGGTCACGTACCTATTGCACACCAAAATATTTTGGTAATATAATTATTAAAGAATAATATTAATGCAAGGAATAGATCTTGCATATAATTTTGACCATGACCATAATGATATAACTGTCTCTTTAAAAGAGATATTCACCACATGGATGTTGATGAATATGTGGTAGTACAAAATTAACTGAGAACTCTTGAAGAGCCAATTATTACTATTTTGGAGAAATACAATTGATTATCATGTCAATTTATTGTGTTTTAGTAAGTCTCAAAGAAACTTAATGAGTTTCTAAAGTATCAGTTGGTCATACTGAGACTATAAATAAAGGAAAGATTTAACATCTTCTATTACTACAACTTGTAGCGAGGTAGTATGTATGTGAAAAGCTACCCACTTTATTCTCTAGTTTGTACTATACAAACAAAAGAATGCCACAATAAAATAGAAGTTTATTGATATAAAAACACATATCTTAATAAACTTGGAGTTTATTGATAATTGCACATGTCATGGTGTAAATCTGAAGTTTATCAATATTGATAGTTTATTCAGTTGGCATAATTGGTTTAGCCATATCAATTTAAGTACGGTGTGCAAAAATAATAGAGAATTCACATGGGTAAATATTAAAGAACTAGAAAGTTCTTTACTAATTCTCTTATATTGCTTGTTCTCATTAATTAAGAGACCAACTAAAATTGGGATTGAATCCCATGAATGCTGGAAATATTAAAGGTGAATACGGGCTCATTCACCTGCCATGTATACCACATAAGATGCATCTATGAGATGGTTACATGTGCGATTATTATTAATCCACAACATGGTGTTTGCGAGGTAACTTGCTCAATAATTTGATTTAGAGCATAATTTTCAGATTTTTTATTCAAGATAGTTCATCTTGATAAGTTGGTTTACATCACAGTTGGTTTAGCAAACTGATATATTGAGTGTCTTCACTTAATAGCTAAATAATTGCTTGTGAGAACAAAGTTATATATATCAGTTTGATATACGTTATATACGAAAGTATATTATTTTCTCCCCTCACAAGTGGTTCAGGGTCAGGAACTAAATAATTCCATCTTATTATTATTGATGTGCGGTGTATATTTTGATTAACACCATAACGCAAAAAGATGGTTTCTCAAAGTTGAGGAAAACAAGTTAGTTTTTCTAACATGAGGGGGAGATATGATAAACAATTGAGAAAAGGTTACATGAAATAAATTATCATTTATACATTTAGATCCTCGAATAATATTATGAACTTGATTGCTAACCAGATGCATTTGCTGACTCAAAGAAAGTAACTATATTCTCATTGAAAATGCTCATATTAAGTCCTAGAAGGACAGTCTATGGTACGCTTAAGTGTGTAGATAAATCGGTTTCAAATAAACTTCTTGATAAAGAAGATGAGCAAATGATCATAATAAAGGAGGCAGGTGATCTAGAAGATCACATGACATAAAACTTCATAAAATCTCAGGAGAGATTCAAGTACCTAAAAATATGAATGAAGAGATCTCTATATTATGTCTTTATGAAAACAATATTGAAACCGATATAAAATGTTCGTCGACGACATCTATGATACCGCTAAATATAGATAAGGATCTTAAGTTTGTCGAATACAGACACAAAAATATTGATCAAATGGAAGAGACACAACTCGAATAGAATTGGTTCCATATGAAAGACATGTAGTTTTGGACATAAAGTTCAAACACTCTAAAGTCAATGGTGTGTTTTTCAATCATTTTCATGTATCTTATTTGTCTGGAATGTCATGAAAACTTAATACAAATCTAAAGTCTATTTATATGGCTTATTTGACTATACTTATATGATAATCCCTGAAGGATTTAAATTGCTTGAAGCATAAACAATTCTTGATGTTGAAGTACCACATCCTCAATGCAATTTATGCATATTTATATCTTGCTATAATTATAAGCATGATAATGTGATAGTGAAGATTTTCAAGGTATAAAATATTCATTGGAGTTAATATGGCTATTTTATTCATCAAATCTCTGCCGACGTCAACATTCAAGAAGGTAGTGCACAAGATTGGAATGCGAAGGCTCAAGGATGTGAATTGATGCTCTTATCAGGGGGAGTTAATACGCATTGTAGTCTTTTTCCCTTATAAGGTTTTGTCCCACTTTCCTTGCAAGGTTTTTAACAAGGCAACCAAAAGGCGTATTGTTAGATATGTGTACTCTTTTTCTTTCACTAGAATTTTTTTCCCAATAGGTTTTATTTTAGATAAGGTTTTAATGAGGCACATTATCTGTTGAATAGACATTCAAGGGGGAGTGTTATAAATTTAATTCTATTTAAGGTGAATATCTATATTTTAAAGAGATTCTAGGGTTTGTTACTTGGTAGCTAAGTCACTTTTTCCCTATAAATAGAGGGGTTCTATTCAATTGTAATTGATCCCAAATCAATAAGAATTCTCTCTTTCTACTTTTATCTGCAATACTATTCTTCTTGTTTTATTGTTTCATAACACAACTACATTTAACACCCACACAATATTTCATTCCCATACCATTTTCTTATGTATTTTAAATATTTTGAATTTTCGAAAAAGATCACTGGATATGTCATAAATCGATTCAGATATTTGGGTATTAAAAAGGCTGGGTTGACTATTCTTTTTCTTAATATAGTCCTAAAAGAAATTGAAGGACTACCTAATCGACAAACAAAATCAAAATCAACATGAACATGAATTTTGTACATTTAACGGGGACCACAACATCAACTTGTCCCCAACAACCCATTTCCTCTATTTTCTTATCATTTAACATGCCCATAAACAATGAATTATGAATTATCAAGTTTGTCATGCAAACTTGGTAAGGCTGTATTAAGTTTGTGGATAGGTGGGGTTGCTCTGATGGTAAGCAACCTCCATTTCTAATTAAAAGGTTGTGAGTTCGAGTCCCCCAAGAGTAAGGTGAGAAGTTCTTGGAGGGAAGGATGTCGGAGGTCTATTTGGAAACAACCTCTCTACCCCAGGGTAGGGGTAAGGTCTGCATACACACTACCCTGACCCCACTAAGTGAGATTATACTGGGTTGTTGTTGTTGTCATGCAAATAAACTAAAGACAGTTCAGATTGGACCTAATCCAGTAACCCTGTGGCGGTGCATGATAGTTGTTATATATCTTTATTATACTTTGAAGTAATGGTAAATTTGTCTCCATATAACTTATAGATTACGAATTCGCATCATAAAAATAGTCAGCAATGCTTACATTAGGATAAAATATTTACATCAAATCTTCTAGAGTGCGATTCTTTTACAAATCAAATAGTTGATGTCTTCTCTGTTGTGCACCGAATTATTCTTTTTTGTTTTTAGCCAAAAAGAATCTCATTATCATCTTTAAAAAATATTCTTTTATTCTTAGTGGTTTGTTTCATATTTTACGTTTGGCACCAACACCCCACAAAGCTGCTCTTTTACATATTATTGACAAGATTTATATACTTCAATTAACAAATAAATTATTTGGATGCAAAATCGTTTCAATACAATAAAATAAAGACATTCTGTCCATTAGTTACACTAAAATATATAATAATACATTAATTTCTTATAAAATCTAAATCTTTATACTTTGGTAAGTTGTTCTTTTCGAGAACACTATGATTTATGTTGTTGAAAGTAATTTCTTTAAATTAATCTTAGCATAAAAGTTGTAAATAAAGGGTAACTATTATTCAGGAAAATATTTAAGATCATTTTTGTCGTTTCACTTTGTATAATTAAAAGTCATTTTCCTTCTCCGGATTTTGCAACTTGCGAAAATATCCTTTTTCTTTTTCTTTCTTCGTTTGCTATTTTTTGGTTTACTTGTCATTTTTCCTTCTTTTTTTTTCTTAATTTCTTTTTTGTCCCTCTTTAGCTTAATAACATCAAAAAGATAAATAATCATTAGAGCACACAAAAGAGACACACATTTATATATAGCGAAAATGTTGATTTTCTTACCTTTTAGATTTAGAATTCCTTCCAAAAATTTCTCATCTTTGCCCGCACATACATACATACAAGGAAAACCAATAAAATTAAAATCCCTATGGAAGCTGATGTTTCTATTCTCTCTGCAATCTTGAGAGTGTATCTTCTTTTCTTTTTTTGTTGGTGATTTTTCTTGAAAATTGACAAAAGGGGTTGTTGTGAATTTTAGTCTTCTTTTTGTGAATTTCCTTGAAAATTATTTAAAGGGGTTGTAGGGTTTTGAGATTTGGGAAGTGGGATGGTGAGTTTTTGGGTTTTTTTGTTCTTTAGTTTTGTGTCTTTAATGGCTTCTGGAGCTCTTGGAAGTGTAATTTTGATTGGTAAAAACCTTACTTTGTCTTTTGAAGACATTGAAGCTAGTTTTGGTGAGTTGACCTTACTGCCCCCCCCCCCCCCAACCCCAAGACTTCTCTTATAAATTTTGCATCAGGTAGGCTGCCTATATTATGCCCCTTCCTTAGGTGCGGCCCTTCCCCAAACAACACGGGATGCTTTGTGTATCGGGCTGCCCTTTAGTATAATTTGTGGCAGTTGTGTAGTGTAATGGTTGGGAAGTGCTTTTTGATGAATATTGGGAGCTTGGTCTTCTTCAGGAGCTTCTTGAACTAATCATGCTTTGCTTTTTACTTTCCATGTTTGTGTTTGGGGTGGTTGGGGAGGGGGGGGGGCTAGATCATGTTTGTTATTAAAGGCTTTATAGGGGAATAAAAGTATTCATCTTAGAAATTTGATCTGTCATATTTTGTAAGTTTTTATTTTTCAGTTGGAATCTTCAAAGGATCTGTACTTGCATCATGAGAATATGTATGAATGTTGTATTAATAACTTGCATAGCGGGAGCTTAGTACCTCGGGCTGCCCTTTTGTTGTATTAATAACTTGCATTTAGAGCTGAATATATTTTGTTGTTGATCATGTGTTTGGTTTCTTTGTATTTGACTTATGAAGTTTTTAATGTTGGCTGTATTTCTGTTTTAACTGAAAATGCTAAATGTTGTGATATAGCAAAGGTTTTCTATACTTTTCTGTTGGCATGATATTTACCGGGCTTCTTTTCTGCTAATGTACGAATTCGACCTGTTTTAATTTCAGCTCCCTCACCAAAGGGTTCAGGCAAATGTGGAATATTGTATGTGGCAGAGCCTTTGGATGCATGCTCAACCTTGACTAACAAGATTGAACCTATTAATAACTTCACAAAAGATCCATTTGTGCTGATAATTAGGGGTGGATGTAGCTTTGAGGATAAAGTCAGAAAAGCACAAGCTGCAGGTTTTAAAGCAGCCATTATCTATGACAATAAATATGGTGTTATCATTCCAAGTAATGAACTCTTACATTTTTTTTTTAAATTCATTCAGTCCATTCTAAGTTCATTAATTTTGATCCATCACGGTAGAAGTAAAATGATTTCTTGGGAAGGGAAATAGATTTACAGTTTAATTTGACATTGAACTCGTTACTCCTTGCAGAAGCTAGCTATCCGACGTTATACAATTTTTTATGCAAATTTGCTGCTTTGCCTTTAATCAATTAATGCTCTGAATATGCCATATAAAATGTTGACGAAACTTTGAAACTGTCAAGTGATAAACCAAACTACGCTTCATTCCCTAACTAGTTATTCATAAAAACTCGTAGGATGAAAAATAAAAGTGCTATTTGGACATTCCATTTGGTAAAGAGGGATTGATCCATGTGAAGGAAGTTACACAAGATATTTTGCCATCTCCAATTTGTAACAAAAAATTATTATCCAGCTCTTAAGATCTCTTTTAGTCTTTTATTATGCGATGCAATTGAATTCCAAGTTTTATAATTATTCTATTATGCCCACTGGCATTAGGGTCACTGAGCTGGACTAAATACATGTCTACAACTTTTAGATGATTATTAGGAAAACCAGTTGTGGCAAAACTTGTATGCGACCAAGTAGATACTCTTGGATTGAAAAATTAAATGACTTAGAAATAAAAAGCTCGAAATCCTTGCCAAGCTTTCTCATGATCGTTATGATGTGTTCATGTTCTGTGATTTGTCTTGAGCCAGCATGTCCCAAAGTGGTACTTCTGAAATGTTCATATCATAGAAGATTATTAGCCCACCCCCTGCCACAAGGAAAATGAAATAGAGAACTCAGAAATCTTTTGTCAAAGACTTCAAAAACCAATTTCAACTCTTGCTTTGAATGCTTTAAGCTTCTATAATTGTTGATTTTTAACAACCAAAGGTTTAACCAGACACGCAATACAGTGGCAGGAACCTCTACTGGTGTGAAGATACTCGCACTGTTCGTTTCAAAAGCTTCTGGAGAAACACTCGCAAAGTATGCTGGTGACACTGATATGGAAGTATGGATAACCCCAAGCTTGGAAAACTCAGCTTGGTCAATCATGGCTACATCGTTCATTTCATTACTTGCTATATCAGCCGTGCTTGGGATGTGTTTCTTTGTTCGCCGACATCATATACGAAGAGAGCGGCCCCAAGCCTCTCGCGTTCGTGAGTTTCATGGGATTAGTAGACGTTTGGTGAAAGCTATGCCAAGTTTGATATTTGCATCAGTTGTTGAAGATAATTCTACATCAGTAACATGTGCTATATGCCTCGACGATTATAATGTGGGAGATAAGCTTAGAGTTCTTCCATGCCGGCACAGTAAGTTATCCTCTCTTATAGAGGTTATTTACTTTCGAAGTTGTTCATATTTAGCTCTATTTGTTACTAATGCCGTTGAAGGTAAGGAACGCGCACCATTTCATTAAGGTTTGTTCCTCCATTGGGAGGATACTCATCCTTTTTGAGTTTTGGTGCCATGACAAACTAATCATGAATCATGGTTGATAAGCACTAATATATCCTCTTAAACATGAATCTATGTTAGTGCCATCACTAAGGAAACTTGACTCCTCTCCCGCCGAAATCTTGTGGTAGCATGACTTTACTGAAAATGTGCATCACTTCGTGCCACCCACCTCCACTAGTCCTCACCGCTGAGAGTGGTACTCTGTAAAATTTCCTTCAACCTTTGAAATTCATCCATCTCCCATTCATGTAAATTCCAAACAGTGAAATTCCCCCTCTTTTACCACCCGAATCTGTTGTACCATCGTCTCTTTCCGGCACGAAACTCTAAATAAGTTGGGGAATGCCGTTCTCATATACTCTCTCCGCAGTCCGCACCACGGTTGATCCCAAAAACTGACTATACTTCCATTCCCTACTGTATAAGTAACTAAGCTGTTGAAATCTTCCTAACCCTTCGTAATACTCCTCTACGTTTCTAGACCTCCATTCCCCTTCCACGACTCCATATTTTCCTGCTATCACCTCCCTTCATAATGCCTGCTCTTCAATCCTGAATCTCCATAACCACTTCCCAAGTAGTGCCTTGATCAAAAAGGATTTTCATTCCAAGCCGTCCCATATCACCTTAACTTTTACCCTTTCTAAAGTAGCAAACAGTTATAAATACAGTTTATACTTGATTTTTGAAATTATTCCTTTTCTGAAGTCTCCTTGGTGGCTAACTATGGTGAAAACCAAAGTTATGGTTCCAAGCATCATATAATTGGAATATTTCCCTTGTCCGGAGCTGCTCTATTTTGTTATACTGCAGTATTTATTGATAAGCTTTCATTGATATATGTTCACATTCAAAATTTATTTCTTCTGTAGCACTTGGCGTTTTTCAGTTATTAACACGTCCTGTGTAAACTTTTCAGAATTTCATACCAAGTGTGTTGATGCTTGGCTGACATCATGGAGAACCTTTTGCCCTGTTTGCAAACGGGATGCAAGGACTAGCACTGGCGAACCACCAGCATCTGAATCTACACCATTGCTTTCTTCGAGCCTGCTATCTGGATCTTCAATGTCATCTCTAAGGTCATCATTAGCATCATCAGCAGTAATACATATAGGCACAGGAGTATCTCGATCGCCTTCCGTTTCTCGTTCCCAATCAATCTCTAGCTCTCATAACCAGCACTCTCTTTGGTCCTACCACCAGTCACCTCATTTTGCTATAAGCCGAAGTTCACTCGACCTTCAAAATGCATCTTCGCAAAGATCTCGTGTACCTTACTTAATTTCATCTAACTCATTGGGTTATCCTTCTCTATCACCTCTTAATTCAAGACACACGTCTGCATGCATTCCTAGTCCTAGCAATCCCTCTTCGAGCTATATTGGATCAACCAGTCAGCATCATAACCCACTGCACCACAGTGAATCAATTACAAGCCTTTCACCATTTGCATCAGCTAACTCTCTTCCTGGGTGCGAGTCATGATTTAGTTGGTCGTTGGAAACACTAGTCGAATTTGTGAAGCCTGAGTCATGATTTAGTTGATCGTTGGAAACACTAGTCGAATTTGTGAAGCCTCTTACCGGACACAGAAAATTACAGCTGAAAACAGTGGAACTGATTCGTATTGGTTGATGTGGCATCTGGACACAGGAAATACAACAGGTAACTCTCGATTTCTGCATTATTGCTCAGCACTTCTGTAATATTGATTTAGTAGTTGGATAGGTTTGGTATTTATATCTGGAGGTTTTTACTGAGTGTACATGCTCAAAGATGGGTTCTATGCATTGCCCCCTCTTTTGTTTAATTGTTTTTCCTTTTTCTTTTTCTCCTTTTTTTTCATTTTTCTCCGATGGTAGTGATGTTTTTAGCCATGTCCACTGATAGATGGTTGAGGCCTTTAGTTGCATGTAAATATCAATGTCAGTTAGATGACTTTTTTCTGTTTTAATTTTTGAAAGGAATAAAGAGCATCCAATTTTATTTTATTTTTGGTTGTTTCCAGATATTGTACATCTGAGGTTGAGAAAGAAGTTTCATGAGCAAAACCATGTGATGTTGTTTTGTTGGTTGCGGCTATACACGAAATATAATTATGCATGTCATTTCCAGTTTTCAAAGATGAATGTTACGATTAGATAAGCAGAATAGACTTAGAATTTGGTGTAGTTGAATTTATAATTATTAAAATTGAATCTTTGTTTAGTTCAAAGGTACTTCCTTGGAGTTTTACTGAAGCATAATTTCAGATGATGAACTTCGTTGGTAGTTGACTCGTTTAAATCTTCGTATAACGTAATAAGAGTTCAAACTTTTTTTGCTTAAGAATTATGTATAAATATAGGCAAAAATTTGAAACTCTTTATTCTTGAAAATATAGTAAATTGCATAATAATACATTATCCTAAGCAATAGAGGATTCAAACAGCATACCACAATCAGGGGGAGCCAACTAAGACCACATGGACTATATCGTAGGTCTCCAATGACAGCTGATTTTGTTAGTTTTTAATTGAATTTGAGGTTTTAATCGATTTATAGGTCATAATAAGAGAATTTCTGTCAGTAATAAAGAAAATAAAGTCATATTTTACATTAACAAGTTGTCGAAAGAAAAGGGAAAGAAAAAGAAAAAAAGAATTCACGGGCTGCTTTGAATAATCTTTGTTTTGTCGGTTTATTGCTGATGTAACCTAAAAAGCTAACTTTTTAGGTTATTGATGGTTTGAGACTCAAAATAAAATTTTCGGCCTTGAGTTAGATCTTTTGAGGGCCCGGACTCCGCTTATGACACGCATAACCGTCGGTAAAAATAGCACGGTATAACCCGTTTTCAGACTGGTCAATCAAAAATAGTCAGCGTTTATGAAGTCAATGAAAAACAGTCACTATTTTGCTGCAACAGAGACCGGTCCAGCATAATATACTGGAGTTCGGTGCACATGTGTATGAACTCCAGCATATTATGCTGGACCGGTATACTTTGCTGACTCCAGTATAATATACTGGAGATTGGAGCACCGGTGCTCCAAACTCCAGTATATTATACTGGACAATTATACTTGCTGGAACTCCAGTATATTATGCTGGAGTTCTAGTGTACTTATGCTGAAACTCCATCATATTATGCTGGAGTTCCAGCATACTTATCCTGGAACTCCAGTATAATATGCTGGAGTTCAAGCGTAATTATGCTGGAACTCCAGTATAATATACTGGCGTATTTTCCGGGTTTTGAACAGTATTTTCGCTCAGATTTATCTTTACATAAAAAGTGGCTAAATTTCGATTACTTTTGAAACTGGGCTATTTTTGAATTTCTCCCTAACCGTCATGGTGCTAATTTTTTGGGATTTTAACACATTTGGCGGTCGGTAAAAAATAATTATAATTACTAGCTAAATATATAAAAATATACACTGATTGTGTATATATATAACTTATCAATATAGAAAAAGTATATACTTTTCGGCTATTACTTTAAAAGGTGGTTATACAATATAGATTTTACTATCTTTTTGTTGGTTTAATATTTTGAACTTTACATTTTAAGTATTTACATTAAAGGTAAGAAACTAAACTGAAGAAGCGTAGTGTTTGAAGAAATAAATTGGAAAACTATAAAGTGTTATAAAATAAAGACTGTAAAGTAAAGACAAGTATAGAGAGAAACTGTTATATTATTCGAATTCAAACTGATGTACATAATGAACTGAAATCTCTTCTATTTATAGAAGAAAGGAAGCTGATGTGTAAGCTGCTACTATACCAGATATGAATAATCTTCTACTGAGAGCAATGTTTATCCATAACGGAGTACTGAAAGGATAAGCTTATTATACATGATATGGATAATCTTCTACCGGGGGTAATGTTTATCCATAACTGGGTACTGAAAGGATAAACTTATTATACCCGGTATGGATAATCTTCTACCGGGGGTAATATTTATCCATAACCGGGCACCGAAGTGATAAGCTTCTTCAGGAAGCTTATTTCCAATAGAGTACTAAATAGATAAACATATTTACGGTGGAGCCTCATATGGATAAGCTTCTTCAAGAAGCTTATTTACAACGGAGTAATAAATGAACATTCATAATATAATATATTTATAACACTCCCTCTTGGATGTTCATTAAAAGATAATGTGCCTCATTAAAACCTTACTAGGAAAAACCACGTGGGAAAAAATTCTAGTGAAGGAAAAAGAGTACATATATTTAGTAAGACGCATTGCTAGGTGCCTCATTAAAAACCTTATAAGGAAAACCCCATGGGAAAAAACCTTAGTAAGGGAAAAAGAGTGCATCGCGTATTTTACTCCCCCTGATGAAAACCTTGTTTCAAATATTTGAGTCTTCGCATTCCAATCTTGTATACCATCTTCTCAAAAGTTGAATTGGCAAAGATTTAGTGAATAAATCTGCTGGATTATCACTTGAACGGATTTGTTGCACATCAATGTCACCACTTTTCTGAAGACCGTGTGTGTAGAATAATTTTGGTGAAATGTGCTTCGTTCGATCTCCTTTTATAAATCCTCCCTTCAATTGGGCTATGCATGCAGCACTGTCTTCGTATAAAATTGTGGGTCTTTTCTCACATTCCCAACCACATTTTTCTCGAATAAAATGAATTATTGATCTCAACCATACGCATTCCCTGCTTGCTTCATGAATAGCTATTATCTCAGCGTGATTTGAAGAAGTAGCAACAATAGATTGCTTTGTGGAGCGCCATGATATGATAGTACCTCCATATGTAAATACATAGCCGGTTTGAGATCGAGCTTTATGGGGATCAGATAAATAACCTGCATCTGCATAACCAACAAGGTCTGCACTATCTTTGTTAGCATAAAACAAACCCATATCAAGAGTTCCCTTTAAATATCGCAATATATGCTTAATCCCGTTCCAATGTCTTCGTGTAGGAGAAGAACTATATCTTGCTAGTAAATTAACAGAAAATGCTATGTCAGGCCTTGTAGCATTAGCAAGATACATTAGTGCACCAATTGCACTGAGATAGGGTACTTCGGGACCAATGAGTTCCTCGTCCTCTTCTGGAGGTCGGAAAAAATCCTTATTCACTTCAAGTGATCGAACAACCATTGGTGTACTCAATGGGTGCGCTTTGTCCATGTAAAAGCGTTTTAAAACCCTTTCTGTATAGGCAGATTGATGGATAAAGATCCCGTCTGCTAAATGTTCAATTTACAGACCAAGACAAAGTTTTGTCTTTCCAAGATCTTTCATCTCAAATTCTTTCTTAAGATATTCAATTGTCTTTTGGAGCTTTTCTGGAGTTCCAACAAGATTTATGTCATCAACATAAATAACAAGTATAACAAATTCTGATGCCATTTTCTTTATAAAAATACATGGACAAATAACATCATTTATGTAACCTTCTTTCAGCAAATATTCACTAAGGCGATTATACCACATGCGCCCAGATTGCTTTAAACCGTACAAAGATCTTTGTAATCTGATTGAATACATTTCCTGAGATTCTGCTTCAGGCATTTTAAATCTTTCAGGGATTTTCATATAAATTTCATTATCAAGTGAACCGTACAGATAAGTTGTAACTACATCCATTAGATGTATTTCAAGCTTTTCATGTAGTGCTAAATTGATGAGATATCGAAATGTTATGGCATCCATAACAGGTGAATATGTTTTATCAAAATCGACTCCAGGTCGTTGTGAGAATCCTTGTGCAATAAGGCGAGCTTTGTATCTTTCAACTTCATTTTTATCATTCCTTTTTCGCACAAAAACCCATTTATGACCAACTGGTTTTATACCAGCAGGTGTTTGGACTAATGGTCCAAAGACCTCTCTTTTAGCAAGTGACTTCAATTCCGATTGAATTGCCTCTTGCCATTTTGGCCAATCAGATCTTTGTTGACATTCTTCGACAGATCGAGGTTCAAGATCCTCACTATCTTGCATAATATTAAGTGCAACATTATATGCAAAAATATTATCCACCACTATTTCAGATCGATTTAAATTAATCCCATCACCGATCGAACTTATTAAAAGTTCCTCACTCACATGAGCTTCGAGTTCATTGATTTCTTCAGGAATCTCAGAACTAATCAGATTTTGGGTCTCTTCAGGAGATCCCTTCATAGTATCGTTTTGATCATTTGTCGATTTTCTTTTTCGAGGATTTCGATCCTTAGAACCCAAAGGCCTATCACGCCTCAGGAGTGCTTTAGGTTCACTATCTCTCATGCTAGTAGATGGTCCTACTGGGACATCAATTCGGATAGGCACATTCTCTGTTGGGATATGTGACTTAGTTATCCTTTTCAAATCAGTAAATGTGTCTGGCATTTGATTTGCTATATTCTGTAAATGGATGATCTTCTGGACCTCCTGATTACATATAGGGGTACGGGGATCAAAGTGAGATAATGATGAAATTTTTCACACAATTTCTCTTTTGATTTCCTTTTTCTCTTCCCCTAATTGTGGAAAATTTGTTTCATCAAACCGACAATCTGCAAATCGAGCAGTAAATAAATCTCCTGTCAATGGTTCAAGATAGCGAATAATAGAGGGTGATTCAAATCCAACATATATTCCTATCCTTCTTTGTGGTCCCATATTACTACGTTGTGGTGGTGCTACTAGCACATATACAGCACATCCGAAAATTCGTAGATGGGCAATATTTGGTTCATGACCAAAAACTAATTGTGACGGAGAATATTTATTATAATGTGTCGGTCTAAGACGGATAAGTGATGCTGCATGCAAGATAGCATGGCCCCAAACAGTAGTGGGCAATTTTGTTTTCATAAGTAGTGGTCTTGCTATCAATTGCAGGCGTTTAATAAATGACTCTACAAGGCCATTTTGAGTATGAACATAAGCTACAGGATGTTCAACTTTTATCCCAACGGATAGACAATAATCATCAAAAGCTTGAGATGAGAATTCTCCAGCATTATCAAGGCGAATAGCCTTTATAGGATAATCTGGGAATTGTGTCCTTAATCGAATTATTTGGGCTAATAGCTTTGCAAACGCCAGGTTGCGAGATGATAGTAGGCACACATGAGACCATCTTGAAGATACATCTATTAGGACCATAAAATATCTAAACAACCCACTTGGTGGGTGAATAGGTCCACATATATCCCCATGTATACGCTCTAAAAAGGCAGGGGATTCAATACCAACCTTCATTGGTGATGGTCTAGTGATCATTTTTCCTTGATAACAAGCATCACAAGAAAATTCGTCATTTGTAAGAATCTTCAAGTTCTTTAATGGATGCCCACTCGAATTTTCGGTAATTTGTCTCATCATTATTGATCCGGGATGGCCCAAACGGCCATGCCAAAGCACAAAAGTATTTGAATCCGTAAACTTCTGGTTTACGATAGAGTGTGCTTCAATTGTACTAATTTTTGAATAGTATAAGCCAGAAGATAAAGTTGGTAACTTTTCTACAATGCATTTCTGGCCAGAAATATTCTTTGTAATACAAAGATATTCCCTGTTCATTTCATCTATTGTCTCAACATGATACCCATTTCGGCGGATATCTATAAAACTCAACAAGTTTCTTCGGGACTTGGAGGAGAACAATGCATTGTCTATAATAAGTTTTGTTCCCTTAGACAGAAATATTATGGCTCTTCTGGAGCCTTCAATCAAACTTATATTACCAGAAATTGTTGAAACATTTGATTTTTCCTTATGCAAATAAGAAAAGTATTTCTGATCGTTGAATATGGCATGAGTTGTTCCACTATCAATAACACAAATATCTTCATGATTTGTCTTTGATCCAAACATAATTTGAGGGTTATCCATATTCTTCAAAATAACATAAATAAAATATATTATAGTAAACATCATTATCAAAGCATAACTTTTATTTATGTACAACAATTACATAACCATACTATCTATTACAAACAACAAAAATTAAAATATTTACATTTCTAGAGATTCACTACCGATTACATGACTTGTTTTTCCTTCTGGGAGTGCAAAGTAATCAGCTATATCCAAATGCATGAAGTCTAAATTATCTTCAGAAATAAAATTTGCTTCAGCATTTTTCTTTGTCTTCTTCAGGGAGGCTTGATAAAGCTCAACCAGGTGCTTTGGCGTACGACAGGTACGTGACCAGTGCCCTTTTCCTCCATATCTATAGCATGCTTTTTCTGCATTTGGTGTTTGCACCGCTTCATGCTTTTGTTCCTTCCTTTTCCACTGCTGGTGGTGAGGAGGCTTCTTTGGTGCATTATTATTATCATGATTGGGGTTTCTTCCCCGACCACGGCCATGACCACGACTGGGGCCACAACCTCTTCCACGTTTAGCTTGGTGGAAGTTCGTCTCATTCACTTCAGGGAATGGACAAGAACCAATAGGTCGACTTTCATGATTTTTCATTAATAGCCCATTATGTTGCTCTGCTATAAGAAGATGTGAGATAAGTTCAGAATACTTTTTAAATCCCATCTCTCGATATTGCTGCTGCAGGAGCATATTCGAGGCATGAAAAGTGGTGAAAGTTTTCTCCAACATATCATGATCAGTAATATTATCACCACATAATTTCAATTGGGAAATAATTCTGAACATAGCAGAATTATACTCACTGATAGATTTAAAATCTTGTAGCCTTAGATGAGTCCAATCATAACGTGCCTGTGGAAGAACGACCATCTTCATGTGGTCATATCTATCTTTCAAATTATTCCACAGTATGACTGGATCTTTAATAGTGAGATATTCCATTTTCAGGCCTTCATCAAGGTGATGACGTAGGAATATCATTGCTTTGGCACGGTCTTGGTTTGATGCCTGATTTTTATCCTTGATGGTGTCTGCCAGACCCATCACATCAAGATGAATTTCAGTATCAAGCACCCAAGACATGTAGCTTTTGCCCGATATATCCAGGGCTACAAATTCAAGTTTAGAAAGATTTGACATTATTTAGGAAAAGAAAGTTCTTACCTCTAATACTTTCAGAGTATTTGCTCGAGATGTCAGAGTCTCGTGCTGATAACGTGTTATAAAATAAAGACTGTAAAGTAAAGACAAGTATAGAGAGAAACTGTTATATTATTCGAATTCAAGCTGATGTACATAATGAACTGAAATCTCTTCTATTTATAGAAGAAAGGAAGCTGCTGTGTAAGCTGCTACTATACCAGATATGAATAATCTTCTACTGAGAGCAATGTTTATCCATAACGGAGTACTGAAAGGATAAGTTTATTATACCCGATATGGATAATCTTCTACCGGGGGTAATGTTTATCCATAACTAGGTACTGAAAGGATAAGCTTATTATATCCGATATGGATAATCTTCTACAGGGGGTAATGTTTATCCATAACTGGGTACTGAAAGGATAAGCTTATTATATCCGGTATGGATAATCTTCTACCGGGGTAATATTTATCCATAACTGGGTACGAAGTGATAAGCTTCTTCAGGAAGTTTATTTCCAATAGAGTACTAAATAGATAAACATATTTACGGTGGAGCCCCATATGGATAAGTTTCTTCAAGAAGCTTATTTACAACGGAGTACTAAATGAACATTCATAATATAATATATTTATAACACAAAAGGTCTTTATAGAACACATGATGATTGACGAGAAAAAATATAAGTACACACGGACGAAATTAGAATCTCAAGGTTTATTAACATTAAAAAAATTCAACAAACAACTTAACAACAAATAGCCTAAATTCGAGACCACACATTTAAAACCGCAATCATAAAGTAAAACCAATACGACGTAGTTGTGACATAATATGCTTGTCTTTCTTTTCAAGCATTTGTTGTTTCCGAAAAATCCCTTTCCAAAGAATTAACCCAAATAGCTATCCACCCTACCACTTAAACTAATAGTAGTCGGTGAATGCTATAGTAGTCGTTTATATATTATATACGTATAGTTGTGTATAATTAATATATAATCTGTGTATATGACTAAAAAAAGTAAACAATTAATATGACCGGCTATTTGTGTAAAAATACACTGTCCAATTATGTGCCAGGGTCATTGGGCTTTTATTTCATACTCACTAGTGGAAATGGGCCAATGAGTTGAACACTTGAACTTATGGGGCATTTGCATCTATACCAATTTTTTGTATCACGTTTAACTTGTGCCCGCGTTGCAAAAAAAAATTTGCAAGCGTACCCGCTTTTTCGCATAACTTCAGCATTCTAGTAGTTGGGCCTGAAGTTCAGCTCTAGAGTTGAAGTTTTTGTTTTGTAACTGTCGAACTTCAGCTCTAGAGCTGAAGTTTTTGTTTGTAAGCTTCAACTCTAGAGCTGAAGTTTTTGTTTTTTAACTATCGAACTTCAGCTTTATAGCTGAAGTTTTTGAACTTCAGCTCTAGAGCTGAAGTTTTTATTTTGTAACTGTCGAATTTCAGCTCTAGAGCTGAAGTTTTTGTTTTGTAACTGTCGAACTTCAGCTCTAGAGCTGAAGTTTTTGTTTGTAACTGGCGACTAGAGCTGAAGTTTTTATTTTTGTAACTGGTGAACTTCAGCTCTAGAGCTGAAATTTTTGTTTTGTAACTGTCGAACTTCAGCTCTAGAGCTGAAGTTTTTGTTTGTAACTGGCGAACTTCAGCTCTAGAGCTGAAGTTTTTTCTGAAAAAATAAGCTTTTTATGTTATCATCTGCTTTAAATGCAGCAACCTCATTTCGTCTAACTCACACTCAGCTTTGCTCAGCCATTTTTATTGCTAAGCAACTGATATTCGAAAATACAAAACAATTAGGAAATCCTTATGAGGATTTATCTTTATGATATGTTGGAGTCGAAGTCTGGCTTATAGATTCAATTACAACTTTAAAATAAGAGAATGACAACGATAAATGATAATGGTGTGTAATGCAGTAAAAGAGAAGCAACACAGAAAAAGCATTCCACTTTGAAATGAAAACAACAAAGACTCAGACTACCAAGAACAGTAATGATCCCTAAGATGACATATTCAAAAGATTCAGTAGCTCCACCACACTGTAGAATCTCAGACAACCACCAAGGAACTTGCATTCACAGGTTATATACATAGCCGTAACAGATTTCTTGCAGAAAAGGGAGAAGGAGAAGTTTGAGAAAGAAGAGGCGGATATAACTTTGAGGAGGAGAAGGAGGAGGAGAAAGGGGGCTGAAGTTGTTTAAAAAATGGGTACAAGTTAAAAGTTTTAAAAAAATGGGTATAGATTAAATGGTATTTGGTCGCCCGTGCAATTTTTACGAACTTATGCCAGGGTCGTTGGGCTTTTCTATCTAGGGTTTTACTCTTGGGCTTCTAAGAAGAAGCTCGTTTCCAGTACTTGGCTGTTCGGTTATCTAACGTACCTCGCATATATTTCAACTATTTTAGTTGTTCTTTTTCCTTTTCTTTTTTGTAGGATGCTTATACAGTCAACACCCTGTACCTAAGTGGCCTTATTGGTCCACTATGCGTTCAATACTCACTAATCGCCAAACAAGCAATGGTGTTTTAGATTGTACGGAAAAGAACCACTGGCAGCAGCATCATTTCTAGTTTTAAACAAATTTATACAGTGGGAAACTAAGTTTACCTCCATATTTTACTATAAATAATACAAAAAATAGCACAACTTGAAGCATTAGTCTGCTTTACCAACCCCTGGGTACAGAATTCCTACAAGTATAGCCGTTCACTTCCTTAAGATAACAAGAGCTGTGATCATGGTGAGAATGAAACTTAACAACACTCTAAGACCAACGTGTAGTTTGGTCTTCCTGTCGAGGATTTTCAAGCTAACTATTTCAGGTTAGATTGAGGTTGGAAGTTCTGCAATACAAAACTTAATCTTCCTTGTCTTGTTTGTCTCCAGAACGAAGTGGTTGTCTGTCTTCCGGCTGAGAGGTGGAGCTGCTCGGATAATCTCCCTCATCTCTTGTACCAACCCTTAAGGGCTCCTCTTTTAAAGATTGGATGATCATCACCACTGCGACCACAAACACTATGATTGTTACTGTTCCAACTCCGATCATTGAGTTCACGAATCCCATGAAAGAAGCAGAGCTAATACGTTTCTGAATAACATTTCCATCTTTGTATCCTTGAATAAATTGTGTAATTTGGGACCCCTGATCTTCATCTTCAATACTGTCCGAGCCAACAACCTGTTGCATGAGTACTATTTTTAATTTTACTGATTTAGTCAAAAGGGACTTGTTCTAGATTATGTGTAACTACTTGTCTCACTCTCGACCAGTCACTGAAAATTAAAAGTATGTAGCCTGCGTAGATATTATTCACAAAAAGCATCTCACAGACTCGGATTAAGAACGTGAAAAAAATTCGTCCAGTGAAATGATACCATTTAAAATGTATCCTCAAGTACTGTTTATCCCTGTTGCTTATTTCAGTCAGCGCATTAAGCAAAAATGATTAAGAGTCCATGGTTCACTTTAGTCCATAAGTTGAAGGCATTATATTTTAGCCGTGTTGTACTAGCAGGAAGTCCAGACTCCAAACATAAAGCACGTTAACCTAAATTATATTTCCTACACTTGATAAGGGTCCACAAACATGCAATGCCTAGAGTGGACATGGATAATACTCAAGTTCTTACTGCCACTTCCTCTTTGGCTTCACCATAATGCATCTCTCTATTTGTAGGATTCTTTTTGAAGAATAATATATTTCCCAAAGCCAATGCCAATAGATTGTTTCAACTCGCTAACTAATTAGGAAGCCAGGTAAGTCTACATCTAAGAGTTACTCGTACTCAGGCATCAAGGAAACATAAGTGCACACAAAAGATGTAATAACAGAGTCTAGAAAAAGATCATATCCAGTTAGCTCAGCATACAAGGACTCGAAGAATTAAGAGGGATCTCAAATCAATTTATGGCCTTGGAAACACATTTGGAAAGTAAAGATACCATACATAGTCGCATGATTTACTTGGCTGGTGGCCAATGAAGCAGTGCTCACTCAGGAAAATTTAAGGAAAAGAGGACTGCCAATTTGCTCAAGATGTTATCTGTGTGGACAAGATGCAGAGACAATTAGCAATCTGTTTCTACATTGTAGAGTAACGAGCCAATTGTGGGAGTTATTCGGTTGAGTTGATTTGGGTGTTGATTGTTGTTGTGGGGTCTTATAAATCTGTTCATCAATCTCAGGGGTATTAGATGGACAATGCCAGGAAGACCTTATGAACTTTTGTCTAGTTGGAAAACTGGGGGAAGCGCTACATCCAACAAAGACAGATGGAAAATTGTCCTGGCAGCTATTTGGTGGACTGTTTGGAAAGAGAGGAATTCTAGATGCTTTGAAGATACAAGTAGCTCTACATAGAAGATTGAAATGAATTGTATTCTTCTGTTTAGTTTTTGGTGTAAACAAGAATATATAGATGGTCAGGTTTCAATCTTAGAAGTTTGTAAGAAGAACAAGGATTTTTGGTTTCTGCTTTTTGTTTCAGCATTTCAAGATGTAAATTTGGGTTTCCAGTACAAACTCTGTGCTGATGATTTGATTAATATATTGGATACATTTCCTTCTCCAAAAAAAAAAAAAAAGATCATATCCACAGTTTTAACCACTTGACATAGCTCTACAATATTTGTGCGACTGAAATTTTTGGGTGGTAATTTTTTAACTATGAGAGACTGAAGACAGAGAGAGGACATTTCTAAGATTTAAAGAGAAACAGGAAAACATGCTTGCCACTAAGTCAACTATTCAAAAGCCTAACATGAAAAGGGAGGAAAAAAAAGTAATTGAACTTACTGAAAAGTACTCCTCATCTCCGTCCCAAACAACCATTTTTGGCAGTTTAGTTTTCTTAGAAACTTCAAATGATTCAGCAAACTCTTGCCATTGCTTGAACCCAACAAAAACAAACATGAAGTCGCGGTTTGCAGATGCAGCAGCTTTCAGGAGTTTCACTAATCCCTTAGACCTCTCATCAGTTTCATCTTCCAAAATCGTCAGAATAACTTTCCTCTCATCATCTTTCAGCAACCTCAGAGTTTCTTCAGTAATGGGCAAAGCCAGCGGGAGCAAACTCTGCTTGATATAATCCTCAAGGAATTTTTCTGTGATCCATAGCAGGAAGAAGGTTCAGATATTCACCATTATTTCATAAAAATCTTCAAGAAACAAATTCAGCTGCAGATTCTTAAATCATCCTTTTTAAAGGCACTATAACTAGCAGTAGGTTTTTGGACACACTGAAATTTAAGAACTTACTGCTGTCTCCCAGCAATTTTTCATGGCACTATATGCTTGATCCACATTGTTTAAGTACATAGCAGGACCTGGAGAGTGACTAATACATTATTGTTGACATCTGCTTTAAAGTGACACCATAAGGGCCAATGCCTTGAACAAAAGCAAGTTTTTAAAACACAGTGCAGGTGCTATTGTTATTATGTGTCTAAATATGGCAAGATTCTTGTTTGCGCAGTTGCTTCCCAAGGGATGAACAAGTGTTAATTGTTATTTGTTTCTAGAAGGATGAGATACTATCTTCATAAGCAGGGTGAGATTTTAATTAATTCCAAAGCCTAATATGACAGTTGATGAAAAGCTAACCTTCAAAGGGGCCATAGAAGATGCTTTGCTCATCATAGTTTGGATGACGAGCTACCAAAGCAGGTATTTTGTCAAAATCATAGAACTCCATGGTTTTATCCGAGAAATCTTTTGCCACAGAAAACCATGCTCTTTTCTTGTATTTTACTGCAAAATGTGATATAGCAGATTCATTCAAACCAAAGCCTATGAATATAGGAAAGCTAGTGCCGGCTGCTTCAACAAATTCACTAATAGCTGAGTCAGAATTCAGTATTGCCACATCAGGAGCAACAAACTTCTTCAAGAATCGTACAAGTAAATCTGCTTTTCTTGGTCCATAGTAATCTGTTGGAACTCCATGCATAAATATCTTCAAAGTTGGATATCCACTGCATTGAGACCAAAAGAAAAAAAGAGAGAAACAAAGAAAAAAGAATTACTTCAATATCTTCTTATAAAATAATAATAATAATAATAATAATAATAATAATAATAATAATAATAATAATAAGTACTCCATATCTTTTAATTCCATAAGCAAGGAAGGAACTGATCTAATTTCCGTAAAGCATGTGCATTCCTGCAGCTCAGCATAGTTTTTATTTATTTGTTCAAGGGAGAGCAAAGAGCATCTAATAAGTCTTCCATTGGAAGCTTTTCAGTTTCCACACTCTCGCGGAAAAACAAAATTGAATTGCGCAACAGCTGAACTCTCGGGATAATACAGCCTCATTTAAAATAATGACGGTTCAGAAAGTACATCAGAACCCAATTTCCAAATTTCCCAACTAAAAAGCTCGATCCCCTTTCTACTAGTCTTATATTTTGTCCATCAGTTTTAACTCTCCTGATTACACCCTCCCCATATACGTCACCTGGCTACTCTGCCTCTCCAACAGACTTGACAAAGGATACTTCATACTCCAGCGCATGGCATGAGTCCCCAAAAATAACCACAGAAGTATCAGCACTATATAAGCACGAGAGAGAGATCCTAGACAGAAAGAGGAAGGAACAATATAGACGAGGGAGAGATCCTAGCCTGAGAGAGGACAGACCTTACCCCTACCTCGAAGGGGTAGAGAGGCTGTTTCCAAAAGACCCTCGGCTCAAGATAATAAAAAGACAAAAAGAGAGAATATTAGATTCACCACGGAAATCATAGGAAAAATTGGAACATAAAATACAGGGAAAAAAAATGCAAAGCAAAAACGATGGCTAGTAAATGGATCCTGCGTCGAAAATAGAAAATAGTAAGACACGACATTGCCCCTAGCTATCTTAGACAAAACCCTACCGGACTAGGCTCACAAAGGTACAAAGTAACGCAAGACTCAACTACCTCCTAGCCTACAACCGTAATACTCGACCTCCACAACTTCCTATCAAGTGTCATGTCCTCGGAAATCTGAAACTTCGCCATATCCTGCATGATCACCTCTCTCCAATACTTCTCAGGCCGCCCTCTACCTCTTCTCGTGCCTTCCACAACCAGCCGCTCACACCTCCTTACTGTAGCATCTGGGCTTCTCCTCTGTACATGCCCGAACCATCTGAGCCTCGCTTCCCGCATCTTGTCATCAATGGGAGCCACGTACACCTTCTCCCGTATATCATCATTCCTAATCTTATCCATCCTAGTGTGCCCGCACATCCACCTCAACATCCTCATTTCTGCTACTTTCATCTTTTGGATATGTGAGTTCTTAACAGGCCAACACTCAGCCCCATACATCATGGCCGGTCTAACCACCGCTTTATAGAACTTACCTTTAAGTATCGTTGGCACTCTCTTGTCACACAAGACTCCAGATGCTAACCTCCACTTCATCCATCCTACCCCAATACGGTGTGTGACATCCTCGTCGATCTCCCCTCCCCCGTGGATAACCGAACCAAGGTACTTGAAGCTGCCTCTACTTGGGATAACCTGTGACTCAAGCCTCACATCCACGTCCACTTCCCCCGGCCCAGCGCTGAACTTACTCTCTAGGTATTTCGTCTTCGTTCTGCTTAGCTTGAAATTCTTAGACTCAAGAGTCTGTCTCCAAACTTTCAATCTCTCGTTAACACCGGCCCGTAACTCATTAATCAGAACTATGATGAGTCACAGAAAGAGGAAAGAACAATATAGATGAAGATCCTAGACTGAGAGAGGACAGAAACAAAGGAGACCATATTATAATCAGAGGTAGAACTAATGGAGGTTCAAGGGAAAGGAAAGACAAAAGAGGACATGGCAGAATGTACTGACATGGAAGATAGATGTGGCAGGGCCCTCAATAAGCTTTCAGCATCTAGCCTTTTTTGCTTATCAACTTCAGTGTCTTGTAACTCCTCTACTTCCAAACACATATTATCTGCTTTTTATGCATGTGCATACGTAAAAAATTGCCCATATGGTACATTTAAGATAGTAAAAACAAAATCCAAGTTTTAAAGCAAACTGTTGTGATCACTATCACTTCAGGAAGGAATGGTTAATTGGCTGGGAAATCCGGAATCAGCCTCTTAGATCTGTGGCCTGCACTGCACTACTGAGTTTGACATCTATTTTGATTATGAATATCACTAAATGATAGCCCTCGAAGAATGATAAGAAAAATGTCTTATCGAATTAATGAATAACTACTCTTCTTCTCAGTTCTTGCAAACCTGATTAAACAGATGCAGTTCATACATTGTAAAACTAATATCAAAAAATGATTTAATGATATAAGGTCAAGGCACACGTACTCGATGTCATATTTTGAACCAACACGTTTGTATTTGTCAGCATCTATTTTTGCAATAACTAGGGGCTGCTTCAATTCAGCAAGAATGCGAGCAGTTTTGTCCAACTGCAAAGAACTTAAACTTTGTCAGATTGCTAGAGGTCAAAATTCCAAAAATTCAGAAAAATCACATGAAATCACACAAAATTCCAACTGCAAAGAACTTAAACTTAAGTTAACCCAAGTTATCCTGGAAGTCTGGAAGACAATGCTGTTCGCATTCTATACTTCTAGCAGAGTACACAATAAAGAGGTTCTTTTCTTGAGAAGAGAAGCAAATATTGAAGGCAATATTAAATGCAAAAAAAAAAAAAAAAAAAAAAAATTGGAGGGGGGAGGGGCTCATTGTAGTTTAAGATATGATTGATATTAAGATTATCAATGTATATAAAGAACCATTGCAACCTCATCTCTCAAGCAGTTCCATATGGCCAACCAGCAAAACACTCTCCTCCCACACTAACACAGAAGCCATCTAACAGAGAGATAATACTCTTAGGGTCGTTTGGTTCAAGTACTAGTTATAGAAATTATAATGCAGGACTTGTATGCGGTGAATAATAACATACACATTATTATGCAGGCGAATAATAATGTAGGGATTACTTTCACAAAATGAATGAAAATCCAAATCTATGTATTGCCTACATGACATAATCATTCTAGAGGCTAGTTACCTTTTCGCTGGAAAGTATGCAACCTTTTTAAATTTAGTTGGATAATCTTTTATAAATTAAGGTAGAAATGCAACCGTCCGTAGTTCTTTCTTTGTCTCTTTTTCTACTGTAACTATCACTTGCTTCAGAAAATATCTAACCATGTTTCGTTTCTTTCCCAAAAAGGTAAACAAACATAGCATTTGGACCTTACAAAAACAATTACGGTGTCCATCCACCAGTAAATTTATATGTTTGACTGTACAGCAAACGGCATTTGATCAAAAACAAACACAACCATTTGCAATTTCATATTAATGACCATGCCAATAGCTAATCAGTTGCAATTTTTTTTTTTAATTTTATATCAGGTATTCAGTTTCTATAGTTAGCCCCAAATATTTGCTCCTTAACCTCTTGAAATAAAAGGATTACAATTTGAAGGTAATGGATATAAAGTTGAAGATAATAATGGAAATTTCCTTTTCAAAATTCAAAATTAAAAACTGGCGCATGTTCTTCAGTATAAAGGAGGTTTCAATCTGCCTTCTCTGATAGACCAAGCAATAACACTTGCGACATCCAGACTAAGTATCATATCTAGGAAAGAGATCGCAAAAGCCCTGAAGTAGGGACAAAAGCTGCAATTAGCCCCTCTATGATTTATACTCCGATTTGGCACCCAAGTGCATGGTCTAGTAGTGCTCAAAGATCAAGGTTCAAAACCCATCAGAGACAAAAAGACCAGGTTATTCTTCCTATCTGCCTAATCCTTAGTGGACAAAGTTACTCGGTACTTGTATTGGGGGACATAGCAGTACCTAGTGAAATAGTCTGAGTGTGCACAAGCTGGCTCGAACACTACTATCATAAAAAGAGAAAAGATCTATAGTCTAATTTAGATTACATATTCCAGCAAAAGTATCAAACTCTCATTATATGCTTATTCTAGTTTTGCAGTTCTTAATTCATTCAACTCATTGGCTTGTCTTCTTTGTAATTGAGGTCAATTATCACGTATACCTGATTTGCTCTTACTCACACTTAAACTAAAGAAAAGCAACTGTATTTATTGCAGTTATCCACTTACAACAGTAAGTAAAGTACTTTGCACCTACGACTGACTACACTCAAGCAGGACCTTAATTCAATTAAAGTACAGGTCTCTGATATATGCTTAAATCAGCTATAAATCGCAAGTAGAAAGTAAAATAGTTGACTAAATAAATAAATAAATACGAAATCATCAGATATGATCCCGACCAATTAAAAAAGGAAATGGACCTCAGGAGCAAGACGTTTGCAGTGGCCACACCAAGGAGCATAGAAATCGACGAGAATATAATCGAAGGTGGAAATTGCGGCATCGAAGTTGGATTCACCAAGCTCCAATACTTTCCCGCCGTCAACGGCGAACTGTTGCTGCTTCTGCTGCTCCGTCTCCGCCGCCGCGATCGACGGCAATGACGCCGGAGCTAAGAGGAGGAAGATGGAGACAGAGAGAAAAAGCATATTCATTTCAAATTGTAGCAGTTGAATGAAAATGAATGATGGGATCTAAACACTTAGATTTGGTTCTTTTTCTGTTTATTTCATTGTGCCACTTTGATGTAGACGAGAATTTAGCTTCGGCCTTCGAGGTCTGTTCAATTGATTTTCTTCTTCAAATAATTTACTAAAAGAAAATATGAATTTTAAAGTAAACTCTAAAAAGAGAAATAAATATTACCTCTATCTACTTTATACCACTATATTGTTGTTTGAAAAGTAAAACAATGTAGTATTTTTTTTTAAAATAGGTTTATTGTAACATGTTTATATTAATAATTTCAGGATTATATAATCGTGATTTTATTATTACATTTCCAATGTGGGATAGTTAACATAAAAATTTAGTATAACATTCATGTCGTTGTAAGTAGAGGTGTCAATGGTTCGGTTTGTTATTTTATAAAATTTGTATCATACCAATTTTTCGGTTATTCTATTATATATAATAAAAATTAGACTTTTCAAAACCGTCTCAATCATGTCGGTTTCTCTTCGGTATCGCTACGGTTCGGTTAATTTTCGATTTTTTTTAATATCATGTAAAATTCATCAGTAGAAGTAGAATGCAATAACATACGTTCTTTTATAGGACTTAGCAAAACTCTCTAGACATTTTTACTGTTTAAAGGGTGATAAATTAAAAAAAATGGCTAGAGTATAAATCCATCAACTATTCTACAACAACGTAAAAGAAATCAAACAAAGGCAAAGAAAATATAAATCACACGAGTTGAAAGATATACCAGGTTGGGACTCAAGAATAAAGTCTATAGAAGATTAAATATTCAAAAAGATAAATCTAAATTATATGAAAAGAAACATATTCAATACATTGTAGTTTGCTACTCATAATTGCTAGAATACTTTGTGTCTTGCTAATAAAGATACTTGAAATAACTTAGTTTAAGTAGAAGTAGCACAATAGGTTTTAGGAATTAGTATTTTGAGTTTAATTACTTGTTGGCTTGTAATAGTTTTTATAATTCCAAGGCCTAAAGAAAATTTAATGCATTATTATTTTTAAACTTACTAAATAAATATATTTTCCACATGTAAAATTTATTCGATACGGTTCGGTATTTTTCCGGTTTATTTTTATAAAATAAAAAACCTACCCTAATTATCGGTACGGTTATAGATTTATATCAAAACCTACGGTTTCTTAAAAAGAAACCTAAAAATCGGTTCGGTGCGGTACGGTTCGATCGGTTTAGTCGGTTTTCGAATATCCATTGACACCCCTAGTTGTAAGTTAGTACCCATAATTGTCACACCTCTTATTTACTACACCCGAGGGTATATATAAGGAGTTTTCCGATTAAAGTGACATTATTCGAAATGGGATTATTTATTTATTTTATTCAGAGTCGCCATTTGGGATGGTTTGTTTTCTGGTGTCCCTAGTCACCGGTTTATTTTAAAATCCCAAATCGAGGAAATTGGACTTTCCTTTTGAAGTCTGCGAACCAGAAATTCTAAGTAAGGAATTCTGTTAACCCGGGAGAAGGTGTTAGGCATTCCCGAGTTCCGTGGTTCTAGCACGGTCGCTTAAACCATTATAATTGGCCTATTATTTGATTTTAATACATGTTTTAGCCTATGGTATAATTTTAAATTATCAATCACTTTAATTAATTTTAAAGAAGATTTAACGTCGTCTAAAACATGTCTTTGGACCGCGCCACATGAAATGCACCCACAATCCGAAACACATTTATTCAACGTTATTAAGATTTGGATTTGGGTCACATAAAATGCGCACCCGAATTTAAGAAGGTAATATTATTAAAATAACGCGCCTAAAGCAACTATGCGTTGTTAACTTTGCGAGGGCCATGAAAATTTGCTAAATGGCTCGCCTCGGATTCTAAGGATTAAAATCGATTAAGTGAGGGCCATCATGCTTCGACTAATTAACGAAATCTAAATCATTATGCACTAAAGAGTTGGGATTTTTAACCTTTTTTTAAATCTAATGCTCATACTAGCCTAAACAGAAACTTTCGCGTTAAAGAAAAGGACAGATCTGATTGTTAACTGGCTCATGCCATCTTCAGCAAATGAAAAGGAAATTTGAAACAAGCAGGCCCGATATGATGAAGCCTGCAACTCCGTTTTAAGTGGCCTCATGATCCAAAGCCCAAAGAATAGCCCAATCTTTTGAGAACTAAGGCCTGAGGAAGACCAGACTCGAGTTCGAGTCTCTTGGCGCATAAATGGCAGCTGAAATCAGAAATATTGACATGGTACCAACAGAGCATTCAATAACAATCAATCATGCTAGAATCAACCTTCAACTAATTTCAAAAGACAATTTCAAATGTGCTTAAAACTCTGTTCAATACCTATAATTGACAAATAGAATTGTATGGGACTCTCCAATGAACAAATGCAAATCTAAACATCAATCTTAAACTAAATATATTTTTTAAAAAAGCACATCATAAATAAGTCAATGCACAACTTGACTCTTAAAGTAACTTGAATCATTTTCCTTTTCTTTTAAGCATGACTTCTATTCATTACTACTTAAGAAACATTCAGTTACCTATTGCATGAATGCAATGCTATTGAAATACAACGAAATATGTTGTAATAACCAGATGCATTACATAGCAGGAAGAGACCTAATAGAATCTGCACGATCTAACATGGTCGAATGCACAATCTAACTACTGATGTGACCAAACTAGTTATTCATCGAGTTTTCCAGAATAATGCAAGATAAACAACATCTAGCTACAAGATACTTGATAGAAAATTGATTTCCCATTGAGTACAACCAAATATAGCTCTCAGAAGGGTATTGTCAACATCCAGCAGAATTCAATGCACTAGATAACTCAATAATTCAAAAAAAAAGATGATGAAATTAAGCTATGAACAAAACAAGTTGAGACTGTGCTTAAAACTCCCAATTTCCATTTCATACTTCAACTCAAGCTTCACATTAAATAGGATTCAGGAACATGTACCTGATTATAGCAAAACAAAACCAGAAAAATCAAGCTTGAGGTCAGAGGGAAGCAGCAGCAGTAAACCAAACAAACAGGAAGTAACAGTAGAAGTCAACTCAAGATCAGCAATGGAACAGTGATCTAACAGCCCTCAAATCATCTTTTAATCCCAGAATAAGCTAGAAATTCTTCGAAGGTTTCAAAATTGAAAGACTAAACTTGCAGAATTAGATCAACTTCTACCCAAAATGCAAGAGTTTTCAAGTGTTTTTTTAGCTTAGCCGTCTGCAACCTTTTTAGAATTTTTTAGTCCCTCCAATCTCTGCCTTAAGCCTGAAGAAAGAGTGCCTTTATAGGCAAGCTTTTAGGGCAGCAAGAGGAATTCAGTTTATTGCACTTTTACCCTTTTGATATTTTCATTCTTGCTTAGATAGCCTTAGGTTCAAAAATCAAATTTCGCATTAGTCCCCACCCCATCTTCTAAGAAGCTTCCTCAATCAGTTAAAAGAGATTCCCTTACCTAAATTCCCCAAACTAACCCTTAAACCCCGGTCAATTACCCCAGCCTATCTCACGGGTCAGGTTGACCTAATAGCTTAAACCCAATTGAGCGGGTTTCCCTTGAAAATGGGTCAGAAATGACCCCAAAGCCCAAAGCCAACCAGAAAATCCATTTGGTAATTCATGAAAAGCAGAAGAAGAAACCAATTAAAAAATTTCAAAACCAAAATCTAAACTAAATGACTGATTTAAACCAAATAATAAGCTAGAATTAATTATATTACCAAGTCAACAACATCTAATTAAACTAATCATACAACTAAAAATCAGAAGCTTAAAGTCATGAATGACAATTAAGAATGACGAGTGAATAAAACAACGTTTAAAAGTTGAAAGGAAAACTGAAACACAGCCGGAACAAATACAGACATGGATCGATCCAGAAGAAGAAGTAAAAAAAGGAAAGCCTAGGTTCAGAACCTTGGTCAATTTTCAGTCTATTCACGAAAAAATGAGAAGAAAGGAAGAGGACAAAATGGACAGAAAAGATAAGAGAAGGGAGGACTTACCAACTCAAATAAACACTTCTGGATGCCCTGCTTTAAACAAAATTGATGCTAATCACTTATTCTTTGTCAAGAAAAAGCGGACAACATTAATTTTGCCTTGAATAAGATTTCAAAACTCGGGAAATTGGAAGCCTATGTCATGCATGCCACAGATTCAAAAGATTCTGATTTTGGGCTTTTAAAGCTTCAACTTCGATTCAAGATTCGACGAAAGTTAGGGTGATTCGAGGGAAAAGAGTGACAGATTTGGGACAAGGAAGGCTTGGGGGTTCTTTGGTGTTAGTTTGGGGTCGATTGGTGGTGCTCCACCACCGGAGAAACTATGGCGGCGCTAGGGTTCCGAGTTTTAATTTGATATTCGAGGAGCTCTGGCTGGATTTAAGGGAAAGTGAACGGGGATTTGGAAAGAGGGAGTAAGGAGAGTATCTGGTGTTAATTTCATGGCGATTGGACGTCGGCCGCCGCCGTGGGTGATTTTCGGCAGGCGGCAGGCGGTGGCGTTACGTGAGAGACTGAAGGGGTTGTGAGAGATGAGTGAGGGGGTAGGGGGTCTGATTTCGACCGTTCAATAGTTAGGGGAAGTTAGTTCTGGTCCATTAGATTGACAAGGATCAACGGCTCAGATTTTTAACTTTAGGAATGACGTCGTTTGGATTTTGAGTGGGTTGGACCGAGTATTGGAGCGGGTTTGGGCCTGGGTTGACAGGTGTTTGAGAGATAATTCATTTGGGCCTGAGGAAAATCGAATAAAAGGGCCCAAAATCTAATTCTTTTTAACTCTTTTCTCTTTATTTTCTTTTCTTTAATTCTTTTCTTTTTCCAAATAAAAATAAAAACCTAAATTAAATCTCAAAACTAGATTATCCTACCAAATTAAATTAATTAACTCTAAATAATAATTAATACAACACAACTAATTAAATATCAAATTAAAAGAAAAACTACAAAAATTCGATGCTGAAAATTAAATAATGCAAAAAATGAGTTATTTTTGTGATTTTTCTATTTTTGTAAAACACTAATTTACCAATTAATCTAAAAATGTAAAATTAAATCTTAAATACAATGCGTGATATTTTGGTATTTTTCATGATCTAAATAAAACTTAAACGTGCACAAAATTGCAAACAATTAAATAAAATTCTACAAAATTCCTAAAATGGTAAATAATTAACAAAATCTATTTTCTTGGGATTTTATAGGAGTATTTTATATAGGGAAAAAATCACGTGCTCACAGCTGCCCCTCTTTGCTCGGAGACACGAAGAATTTTCGGGCAAAGATAAAATGAGTGATCACGAGGGATTTTTGCCCGTTTGACACTCCATGAGAAGCATTTTTGAAAAGAATCTGACCGAACCTTGATTCAAAGGTTTCCTACATATCCTTGGCTATAAAGGAATCAGGCCAGTGTAGTTTTGGAAGTTTTGGTAGCTGGGACTACCGAGAGCTGTGATTTTACTGTTGCTGCTGCTACTGCTTGCTGACCCCCTTATTACACCAAAAGGAAAATCAAAAGCTAAGCTAGCTAAACCTATCAACTACGAGTTACAAGATTCCTATCTATAAATCTCTTGAAGCTTGATCTTGAGTCTTGGCTAGGTCTTTCTGCAGACTCCGATCTGAATCTTAATGCTCGTCAGCTACTATTGGTTTATTCTTCAACTTTAGATCGAGGCGGGACATGCAAAGCTTGTGACTTTAATCATATCTTGAGCAGTCTGCATCCTTTTCTGTTTCAACCTTTGAGTTCACTTCTTTATTTTTGTTCTTTTTCTTCTTTTCTTTGTTCTGGATTGAGATTCTTTCTTTTGGTCATCTCGAATCCTGCACCTCGAGGTCAAACCTGCTCGGACACTAAAATAGACAAACGAACGAAATTTTCTGCCTCAGTTTTCACTAGGAAAATTTCGTGAGTTATTTGTAACCAAAACCTACATTATTTCTCTATTGAAAACAATAAAGTAAGGATCGTGTGTCCTTAGGAGGAAATATTAGGGAATGGAACTCTATATCTAAAAGCATCAACTCAGGGATTGGAGCTCTAATGTTGGCAAAAAGCGACTAGGGAATGGAGGCCCTATGTCTAAAAAGGCTCAACTTAGGGATTAGAGCCCTAAAAGTTGGTAACAGGCGACTAGGGAATGAAGGCCCTATGTCTAAAAAGCATCAACTCAGGGATTGGAGCCCTAATAATGGTAAAAAAAGGCGACTAGGGAGTGGAGCTCTATGACTAAAAGCATCAACTCATGGATTGGAACCCTACTGTTGGCAAAAGGCGACTAGGGAATGGAGGCCCTATGTCTATAAAGGCTCAACTTAGGGATTGGAGCCCTAAATGTTGGTAACAGGCGACTAGGGAATGGAGGCCCTATATCTAAAAAGTATCAACTCAGGGATTGGAGCCCTAATGTTGGTAAAAAAAGGCGACTAGGGAGTGTAGGCCCTATGTCTAAATCTCAACTCATGGATTAGAACCCTAATGTTGGTAAAAGGCGACTAGGGAATGGAGGCTCTACGTCTAAAAGCATCAACTCAAGGATTGGAGCCCTAATATTGGTAAAAGGCGACTAGGGAATGGAGGCCCTATGTCTAAATCTCAACTCAGGGATTGGAGCCCTAATGTTGGTAAAAAAGACGACTAGGGAGTGGAGGCCCTATGTCTAAAAAAGCATCAACTCATGGATTTGAGCCCTAATATTGGTAAAAGGCGACTAGAGAATGGAGGCTCTATGTTTAAATCTCAACTCAGGGATTGGAGCCCTAATGTTGGTAAAAGGCGTAAAAGATTGAGATTAGGGATTCTGAACTATCATTTTGTTCGGATTTTCTTCTTTCCTTTTTTTTTCATTTTCCTTTTCACTTCTTTTATTTCAATAAAATGCAGGAAAGAATTTTGGAGGAAAACTTCCCTCTTGGATTGATTGTTTCTGCGAAACTGTTTCTAGCTTTTGTGCAACTTTTCTTTTGGCTGCACCTGCTTTTGCATGGTTGCCTTGGGTTACACCTGTTTTAATTTTAAACAAAGAACAATTGTTAGTTTGAAATGGTGGTTGGTTTTGTGGCCTTGATTGTCTCAATCACTCAATCTCAGCACGAACCTTTGTTGAGAACCTCTGCTGCTTAGTGATTTTCTGAAGATTGATCTATCTTTCAAACCGAGGGACTTAGCTTTTAATATTTCATGACGCCTTACCCACGTGGGGCTTCGACCCTTTCACTTTATTCTGCCTTTAGGCTTTTGCCTTTGTCTTTCTTTTCCTTTTTAATAACTTCAATTTCAAAGCATCAGCCATCATGGCCAGTCGGGATCGACTTGATGCACCCGCTGAGGCTGGGTGCTTTTCTTTAGCTTTTGGTAGGCAGAACCCTGTAAAGCCGGTCTTGCCACCTTTTCTTTGTATTAGTTTTGGAACAGAGTTAGACTGAAAGGGATTCAAGGAAAAGTAAACAAAGGACAAGAAAATGAATTTAAGGAGAAGTGTCCCTTTCGGGGAGGAAAGAAGGACTTATCTGGGGTGCATGCAGACTTCAAAAGACATGACATGCTTCTTGGACTGGATACCCGATCCACATAACTATCCAACTTCTCACATACCCATTGTGACCCGTGTCTTTAAACTGAGAAACCTTGCCAGGACTCTTTCAATACCAATGGTGGTGAGGGGTTTCTTCTTTTCGATCGACGGAGCCCTTTTCGGGTTTTCGCCAATCGACCTCTCTCATTTCTCTTCTCACCGTCGCCTTATAGTGCTCTTTACGAGTTTTCACTAAAAAGACTCTCTCATTTTTCATTTCTCTGCTTACCATCGCCTCATGGTGCCCGTGTGGGTTTTTACCAATAAGACTCTCTTATTTCTCTCGTTTGATTGCATCGGATCCAAACAACTGCATTCTCTAATTTTGAAAACCTTTCACCAATTGATCGAAAGGACTTGAACAAGGTTTAGGGTAAAAGAATTTGGATTGAATTACAACTTTGGAACCATTCAAGCGGGAACATCACCGAACCATTATAAAATTTGCCCCAGTTTCACTTTTTGGGGAACTTTGAATTTTTATTTTGGTGTGACTGAACCCCAGAGAGAGGCTGCCTACGTATCCTTTCGGAATCAAGTCAGACGTAGTTCAGGAAAATATTTTGCTTTTATTGTTGTTGTTATTATTTAATTTTTTTTTCGAGTTCCAAGGAGGGTAATGAAAGAAAAGTAACTGGATCAAAGGGTTAACAAAAGGACTGGAGTGTTTGGGGTAGCGAGAATGAAAGCCTTCGTCATCCCAATCAGATAGTGCTATTGCTGCAGAAGGACTAGACATAGTACCTTTTTACCGCATCTGCGTTCACAGCTGCCTCGGGATCATTTCCTTCAATATCTCCCAAGTACAATGCTCCTCTAGGTAATATCGTTTTGATGATGTATGGTCCTTTCCAATTGGGAGCAAATTTCCTTTTTGCTTCCTGATGATGGGGAAGAATACGCCTCAGAATGAGTTGCCCCACTTCAAAATTTCTAGGCCGCACTTTCTTGTTGTAGACACGGGCCATTCTTTGTTAATACAACTGCCCGTGGCAGACTGCGGCCATTCGCTTCTCATCAATCAGGGTTAACTGCTCCAGGCGGGCTTTGACCCACTCATTGTCTTCAATTTCAACTTCCACAATGATCCGGAGAGAAGGGTTTCAACTTCAGCGGGTATTACGGCTTTAGTGCCGTAAACCAAAAGGTACGGGGTTGCTCCGACCGACGTGCGCATAGTAGTGCGATACCCCAACAATACAAAAGGCAACTTTTAATGCCACTGCTTGGAACTTTGAATCATCTTTCTCAAAATCTTTTTGATGTTCTTATTTGCTGCTTCAACGACACCGTTGGCTTTGGGACAATAATGAGTAAAGTTTCGATATGTTATCTTGAACTGTTCGCATATCTCCCTCATCAAATGTCTATTCAAATTTGCAGCATTATCCGTAATGATAGTTGCAGGAATACCAAAACGGCAGATGATGTTAGAGTGCACGAAGTCTACCACAGCTTTCTTGGTGACAGATTTGAGAGTAATTGCTTCAATCCATTTAGTAAAATAGTCGATGGCGACCAATATGAATCTATGCCCATTCAAGGCTTTTAGCTCGATTGACTCAATAACGTCCATGCCCCAGGCGACGAATGGCCAAGGTGCTGACATGGGATGCAGTTCTGTGGGCGACGCATGAATCAAATCCCCGTGCACCTGACACTGATGACACTTTTGAAAAAAACTAAAACAGTCTTTTTCCATGGTCATCCAATAATAGTCCGCTCGGAGGATTTTCTTTACCAAAACATACCCGTTCATGTAGGGTCCGCACACTCCTGCATGTACTTCATACATGATTTTCCAGCCTCTTCGGTGTCAACACATCTTAACAAGTTGAGGTCCGGGGTCCTTTTATACAAGACATCACCACTCAAAAAGAAACCACTTGTATGCCGTCTAATGGTTCTCTTTTTCTCCCCACTGGCTTGCTCGGGGTATTCTTTGGTTTTCAAAAATCTTTTGATGTCATGATACCATGGCTGAACATTTGGCTCTGCCTCAACAGTATTACAGTAGCCATGCCTTTCCTTGATTTGGATTTCCAAGGGATCAATATGGGTATTGCCTGGGTATGGCAGCATCGAGGCCAAAGTAGCAAGCGCATCGGCCAGTTCATTATGGCAACGGGGGATGTACCTGAACTCTATTGACTTGAATCACTTGCCAAGATCTTCCACATGTTGTCTATAAGGAATAAGCTTGACATCTCGAGTTTCCCATTCTCCTTGAGCTTGTCGGATAATCAGATCTGAGTCTCCCATGATTAACAACTCTTCGACATCTTGGTCGATTGCCATGTTCATACCCATAATGCAGACTTCATACTCGGCGGTATTGTTTGTGCAAAAAAACTGAAGTCGGGCTGTGGCCGGATAATGCTGGCCGGTGGGTGAGATCAAGATCGCCCCAATTCCAACACCTTTTGCGCTTATTGCCCCATCAAAGAACATTTTCCAAGCATGGGTGTCTTCAGATATTGCCTCAACTGAATTTACCTCTTCATCTAGGAAGCAAGTGCTCAAAGGTTGGTATTCATCATCAACCGAGTTCTCAGCCAAATGATCTGCTAACGCTTGGGCTTTCATTGCCGTGTGAGTGACGTAGACTATAGCAAATTCCGTGAGCAAGATCTGCCACTTTGATAATCTACCGCTGGGCATTGGCTTCTGAAATATGTATTTTAAAGGATCCAACCTGGTTATGAGGTAAGTGGTGTAAGCTTGCAAATAATGCCTCAGCTTCTGAGTGACCCAAGTTAAAGCGCAACAAGTTCTCTCCAATAAAGTGTACTTGACTTCATAACTGGTGAACTTCTTGCTCAGATAGTAAATGACCTGCTCTTTCTTTCCGGTCACATCATATTGCCCGAGGACACAACCGAAAGAATTTTCCAAGAATGTCAGATACAAGAACAGAGGCCTCCTTAGCTCAGGTGGGACCAATACCGGCGGATTCGACAAATATTCTTTGATTTTATCAAAAGCCTCTTGGCACTCATTTGTCCATTTGATTGCCGCATCTTTCTTCAGCAATTTGAATATGGGTTCACACGTGGATGTTAACTGAGCAATGAATTGGCTGATGTAGTTCAATCTTCCCAACAAACTCATAACATCTTTCTTGGTTCTTGGAGGAGGCAAATCTCGAATTGACTTTATCTTTGCCAGGTCCAACTCGATGCCCCTCCGACTGACTATGAATCCCAAAAATTTGTTGGATGGTACCCCAAATGCACATTTGGCCGGGTTCAGCTTCAAATCATATTTGCGCAACCGCTCAAAAAATTTTCTCAAGTCCCGAACATGGTCGTCTTGAGTTTTGGATTTGATGATTACATCGTCCACATACACCTCTATCTCTTGGTGCATCATATCATGAAAAATGGCAGTCATGGCTCTCATGTAGGTTGCCCCGGTGTTCTTCAGACCAAATGACATGACTCTGTAACAGTATGTACCCCAAGGTGTGGTAAAAGCTGTCTTTTCTGCATCTTCATCATCTATCAACACCTAGTGATATCCTGCGTAACAATCCATGAAGGACTGTATCTCATGTTTGGCGCAGTTATCAATAAAGATATGGATGTTCGGCAAAGGGAAGTTATCTTTGCGACTTGCCTTGTTTAAATCTCTGTAATCCATACACACTCGAATTTTCCCGTCGTTCTTTGGCACTGGAACTACATTGGCAAACCATGTGGTGTATCGAACCACTCAGATCACCCCCGCTTTCAACTGTTCTTTTCTTTAATCTTGTCACTGATATCGGTTTTAAACTTTCTTTGCTTTTGCTGGACAGGGGGGACAATGGGGGTATGTTGGTAACTTATGAACCACTAAATCAACACTTAGTCCTGGCATGTCATCGTATGACCAAACAAACACATCTTTGAACTCAAATAAAAGTTGGATCAATGCGTCCCGGGTTTTCACATCTGTGTGAATGCTTATCTTGGTTTCCCTGACCTCTTCAGAAGTACCCAAATTAACCGGCTCAATATCATTTAAGTTTGGCTTAGGCTTATTCTCACACTATTCCAATTCTCGATTTATTTCCCTAAAAGCCTCTTCTTCATCATATTCCGGTTCTTGGTTCATTACTTCACAGTTAGACAATGTGTTTGGATCTGGGCATGAAGTCCGCAAGCATGTCATGTTGTTTAAAGCCGCATTATTAGAACTGAAAGAAGAAATAAAAGAGAAAAATAACCAAATCAGAAAGAATAAAGAAAGATGAAAGATGAAATATTGATTTCATTTCATTGAATTTGAAGATAACAGGGTTTACATTGGAAATTAAAAGACAGGAAACTAAAGAAAACATCAGAGTTACGCTGTGGAATAACTCGTGATGCAGAAAAAGTGGTAGGACAGGTCTACCGGGACTCCCACCTGATTGGGAATGGCGTAACCTCCCAATTTCGCAGTTTGGCATTAGGTCCCGTATACAGCACCTCAGTGGTGCTTGAGCCTTACCCTGGTTGAACCATGTGGGCTTCATATAGTATCTTCCTCATGGCCCCACAGATTTCTTCGATTTCTTCGGCCGTAAAGGCCTTATCCTCCTCTTCCTCATTGTATTTTGGCTTGACAAATGTTCTGTGTAGATGTGGCACCGGCTGAGGCAAGACCCAACCATCATTCTTCCTATCATCTGCCCATCTTACATCAGCTGGAGTAGGCCGGAAGCCTACCCCAAAGAACTTCTCACTGGCGGTCGGGGTGATAGGTTCATCTATTCCTTGCAACGATTTTCCAAGCCTTTTCCCAGGTTTGTAGCCGTGCCTGATCATTTCTTTGGCCCCCATGATTGATGCATTAGAAAGGAAGGGTTGAGGACAAGGTTTTCCTTCTTCGTAATGATCAGCGACCACGATTTCAATGGCCTGATAGACTATGTGCTCACTTCCTTCTCTTGCTTCAAGACATAGGACTGACGGGTCCCGATAAATCGATTGCTCATCTTCCCCGTAAACCACAATCTCCTGATCCTCATGTTCGAACTTCACTATCTGGTGGAGAGTAGAAGGCACAGCCCCCGCTGCGTGAATCCATGACCTTCCCAAGAGAAAATTGTAGGACGTGTCCATATCCAGAACCTGGAAGGTTACTTCAAAGTCTACTGGGCCGATGGTCAGAATCAGATCAATCTCTCCAATTGTGTTCCTTTTGATACCATCGGAGGCACGTACACAGACGTTGCTGGGTCGAATTCTCTCGGTACCAATTTCCATACGTTGCAAAGTTGAGAGTGGGCAAATGTCTACCGTAGAGCCTTTGTCCAACATAACCCTTTTCACATAGTACCCTTCGCATTTGACTGTCAGGTGTAGGGCTTTGTTATGTGCAGCCCCTTCCGGGGGCAAGTCATTTTTGCTGAAGGAGATCTGGTTAATTGCGAAAAATCTTTCGCCCATTCTCTCCAACTGCTCTACAGAAGTCTCAATAGGTATATATGCTTCGTTAAGGGTCTTGATCAACACCTTTTGATGTTCGGTGGAATTCATCAACAGAGATAACAAGGAGACTTGTGCGGAAAATTTTCGAAGCTGGTCGATCACCTCATAATCCTCCATTTTCATCTTTTGAAAGAAGGCCTCCGCTTCTTCGGCACTTACGGGCTTCTTAGATGTGAAACACTTTCTAGTGGCATTGTTCACCTCTTCCAGATTGAAATACTTTTCAGCGGGGTTATTTCCTTGAACTTCTCCCAAGATTTCTTTGCCTTTATAAGTCACCACTGATTTGTTGTAATTCCAGGGCACAACGGTAGGATCTGTCATGGGCTTTTGTAGTGCGCGACCAATAACCACAGGCTCACTCAGCCTTGGTAGATTAATTGGCCGTGCATCACATAAGCTCATTCAGGCACATACATTTGGGTTGTCTTATTTAGTTCGAATCTCCTGGGAGGACTGAAAGCCATTTGCTTTTCTTGGCGGCCTCGAGGGACATAGAGAACACCATCTTTGGAAGGCATTGCCCCAATTTCCACTTCAACTTTCTTTTCTGACTTTGGAGGGGTGGTTTTGTTCTTTTCCTCCCCTTTGCCTTGCTTCGGGGCAGCTTTTGGTTTCTTTTCTACATCAGCGATGGCAAATGATGGCCTTCAATGCTGGGTCAAATTCCTTGTCCTCACAAATCAATCCGTTTACCGGCCCGTTGTTGTGGGCCGGCAGCAGGTTGTTAGTCACGTTGGGAATATTTTCATCCCTTAGCACTATCTTCCTTTGTTCTATTAACTTTTCCACGGCTCTCTTCAGAGTCCAACAGTCATCCGTGTCGTGCCCTTCTGCCCCTGAGTGATAGGTGCATCAGGTACTGGCTCTGTAAGCATGTGATGCTGGGTTTTGCCTAGTTTGAGGAACAGGCTGTAGCAGACCCATTTGAACAAGTTTTGGTAATAGGCTGGAGTAAGGTTCGCTAATTGGTGTAAAATTTGGCCTCTTGGGTGGTTCACGAGGGTGAAATTGTTTTGTGGAGGTCGGGGGTTGTAGTGGTTTTGGTAAGGAGGCTGGTTTCAAGGAAATGGAGCTTGGTTCCGGTTGGCTTGTTATTGTGGCCGGATATAAGGTTGAGCATTCATGACCGGGTATGGCTGAGGAGCATAGGATACGTCTTGGTGGGGGTAGTAGTGTTGCGGGGTCCTTTCTAAGAAAAAGGATCTGGGAGTACGGTGTTTTCTTGCATCCGACGCTGCCATGGATGTTTCTTCCTTTTTCTTGACCTTCATCACTCCTCCAGACCCACCCTGAATGGCTTGGGAGGTAGCTCTAATGGCGGATTGGCTTAGAATTCGACCCGTTTTGAACCCATTTTCCACCATTTCGCCAATCTTGATAGCTTCAGCGAACGGTTTACCCATTGCGGACATCATATCTTGGAAGTAGTCAGCTTCCTGAGCTTGGAGGAAAACTATGACCATTTCAATCTCATCCATCGGAGGCTTTACCCTTGAGGCCTGTTCACGCCATTTAATTGCGTACTCTCGGAAGCTTTCCGAGGATTTCTTCTTCAAGTTTGTCAATGAGTTCCTATCTGGAGCGATATCAATGTTGTACTGGAACTGCCTGATGAAATCTCTAGCCAAGTCATCCCAGATGTGCCAGTGGGACATATCTTGGTCCATGTACCACTCAGATGCGATGACGACTAGACTTTCTCCGAAATAGGCCATGAGGAGTTCTTCCTTCCCACCGGCTCCTCGCAGCTGGTTACAATATCTCTTGAGATGAGCAATAGGATCACTGTGTCCATCATACTTCGCAAATTTTGGGGTTTTGAATCCTAATGGTAGATGCATATGAGGGAACATACATAAGTCGGCATAGGATACACTTTTCTGTCCACTCAAGCCCTGTATGCTTTTGAGACTCTGTTCCATACTCCTCATCTTCTTCGTAATCTCTTCTTGCTCAGGAGTTTTGGTGATCTTTTCTTGCCCCACAGTGAGTTCATATCGGGGTGGTTGAGAGTAAGTATAAGTGGGAAACTGAGGAGGTTCCTTTGGGAACGTGGGTGTTTGGAAGGTGAAAGCTGAGGGGTCAAAACCAGGCCTGGGCAATGTAGGTTGTGCCGTGGCCGAGCAAGGTGGAGCGGTGAAGATATTTGAGGTTGCGCCGGACATTAACACCTGGGGGCGAACCTCAGAAGGTGTTCCCACAAAATGGGCCGAGATAGTTGGGTGTCCTAGTGGTGTGTTTGGGTAGTTTATGGGGATGTTGGAGGTCCTACTTGCCCTGGGAAAAAGCTCGGAAAATCCAGGGATTGTACTTAGTGGTTCTCTTCCGTTTGCCCAGGCGTTCCACATTTCCATAATGCAGAGACGCAATAGCCTATTTTCCTCGGCAACTGCCGATTCTGAAGTTGGGATGCCCGAGATCGGACTCTCATCCATAATAAGAACTGTTGGTAGAGTCATTTCTAAAGATATTTCAATGCTTCCCTTCGACCTCGTGAAGTATGGATGGGAAGCCAGACTACCACAAAACCAACCACTTTTCTATAAAACCTGGGCTGGATGTAACATCAGCAAATGGTTAGTTTGGAACAAATAACAGACAGGTAATCGCACGTTGGGGGTATGATGCACCTATATAGTTAAATGTATTTCTACATGTTTTGCAACAATTGCATGTTTCATTTCGGCTTTTCTTTTTCTTTCCCATTTTCTTATCTCCACTCTCTCTTTTTTTTTATTTTTTTTATAGTCGAATCCTATAGAGATTGCCTACGTATTATGACCCTGCATGAATCAGACCGGGCGTAGTTCTGGGGATAATAAATAACAAAATATTTTGGAATTTTCAAATTTTTCATAAAAAGAAAATGCTTTGATTACAATGACTCAAAACTAACAGACTTGAAAAGGAAACCAACAGACTCTAATAGCAAGATAACAATATAGACTCAAGAACAGACTAACAGACTCTGATAGAAAGAAAATACAGACTCGGAAATAAACTGACAGACTCCAGCAGAAACAGACTCAAGTGAAAATTAGGAATACATTAATGCTCCTGGGGCCCGCGGGACATCATTCGGCCTCGCCGCGGGCCTATATGCGAGATCCCCTTGTAGCCGCTCCAAATCACTCATTATCTGGCGAACGAAAGTCATCACTGCAGCGAAAAAGGCGGTACAAGTCATGTCCTCGCACGCTTGGCACTTCACGGTAATGTAGTCAGCAATGGCTCTGATCCTCTCTCGGATTCTGCCCTTTTCCTGAAGCAATCGCCCTATCTGCTGATTCTTGGTTTCTAATACCTGAGTGTCATGATGGTTTTGATTTTGCAATTATTGCATTTCTTCCTCCATCTGAGCCATCAAAGCATAACAATGTTCCCTATCAGCTTTAAAGTCCTTGGCCTGCTTGGCCGCCTCATTCTCAAGGGTAGTTAACTTTCTCTTCAGATTGGTGATCGTTCCTTCATATTTTCTTTTCATTTGATGCACAAACTGTGCCCGCCCTTCTGCGTTCTTTGCCAATTGGGCCTAGACTTTTGCTAGACTGACTTCAGACTTTTCTAGGTCATCTTGACACTCAAGTGCTTTCTTTCTCAGACTGCTTATAAGCTTTTCGTTCGCTCAACTTCTTTTCGGGTTTCTAGCAGCTATTCTCATTTTCTAGATTTGAGCTTTGAGGGATTCGTTTTCTTGAGTTAGCTTTTTCTTTTCCCCTTCATCTGCGGCAGCCTGGATACTGTTGCCAAACTTGAGGTCCCTGATTTGTCCCTCTAATTTACTTATTTTGGCCTATAGCTTTCTTCTTTTGCCAACCAGCCCCATTACTCTTGCAAGTCGTTGGTGAATTGCTGAATATGAGCTCTCTTAGCAGGTCTCTCCGGAATCTGGAACCTTTTACCGAACCAAATAGTGTACTTGGGGTCTACTTTACCTCTAGCTAGATCCTGCACCATAGTCTTAGGTTCAAGAAATCTACATTCATTCCATACCTGGAGAATTCTCCCTTATGAAAATACGACTTTTGGGCCCAATTCAATGACATGTTTACTCAACTCTTCGTCATGGGGAACGGTTTGAAATCTTCCCAATTGGCGCAAAACCTTGTGAGGGGCATACGACTAGAGGCTCCGGATGCCTATCAGGCGGAAATACCAAACTTCAGCTGACATGTATACTGCTTCGGTGACAGGAAGCCATCCGAATGACCACTCAATTTTATCAGAGGTCAAGGAGCTCAAATGTGCAAGTCAAGCTTCAGTACCCTCAGGGAATTCAATACTCACTACTCGGCTTTCAAATTCTTCAATGCAACTCAAACCGGTCATACCGTAATTCATATACCCAACCCGGTGGTAGAGATGTTCCTGCATCCATAATTATAGTAACAGATTGCAGCCCTGGAAGAACTTTCCCCCTTCCCAACAGATAGTCAAGGCTCGGTAGATTTCAGATAAGATCAGGGGAACTACAGTGTTGTTGGCTTTCTTGATTGCAACATCGATCATTCCTACGAGATCCACCTCTATATTACCATCTTTTCGTGGACAGACTACAACACCCACAAAGGCTACTATAAAAGCCAAACCTCACTTTGCCTCCCATTTATCTTTATTCCCGGCATAGGTCAGACCAGTGTTCGGCTCTTCAAAACCTCGGGGGTTACCATAGCTCTGGTACAAGAACTGGAGAGTGCAAAAACCTTCGGATAAATTTCCATTATGGATATCCCAACTAATACTCAGCAAATCCAGAAATCTGTGGGGAGATACCGATCTTGGGGAACTGGATATCGACTTCTAAGGTTTCCATTAAGGCCCGCATAGCCCGCAACTTCCTCCAGCGTGGATGTGAGCTTAAAGTCAGAGAAACAGAACACATTGCGAGTTGGGTCCCAAAAAGGTACTAATGCTTCAATTATGTCTAACCTTGGCTTGATGTTCAATAGTCCGACGAGACCTCCCAGAACCTTTACCACGGTTTCTCTACTACCTTTTCCTAGATCATTAAGGTGATTTAATAACTTATTTTGACCCCAAAAAAATAATACCATTTTTTCAAAATTTCCCTTAAAAAATAAAACCTGATTTTTGCAGATACGACCTTTCAGCACTTCGGGGAAGAAGATTTTAAGGTTGTACTTGCTAACCGGTCGAAAAATAAAAAAAATGAACAAAGGTGGTTGTTCTTGCAAAAACATCTTTTCGGCGCCCTTTTGGCGACATTCGGCTTATTTTAAACAAGAATGACATCACCCTGCTTATTTGTGACAAAAATAAAATTTTGTTGTTTTTGGGGTATTTTTGCAAAAGGGATGTTGGACTCGATGGGGGTTGCCTACGTATCCCACATCCGGTGAGAATCAAACTGGCATAGTTCGGGCTGATTTGACAAAATGAAAACCAACTAACTTTCTTTTGCTTTTTCTTTTTTTTCTTTCTTTTTTTTTCAAAATTTTGGCAGAGTTTCGGTATATTTTGGACACTGATTTTTCAAAACAAGTAACTACCTCTCTGAGCCTTCACACTATTATTTTCTTTTCCCAATTTCTTCTATTATCCACAAGCCGGTCAACATGCAAATCCGAAGCAAATAAATGAACAAGTAGCACGTAGGATGCATAAGGATGGTCTTTTCATTTCGGGTATGTCTGTCCTAGATAGACCCAACCCCTGTGTTGAGTCTCCTAAGTCAAATGCACATGATGCAAACAAACGTTCCTACTAGGAATCCGGCATGAGGTTTTGTTATACTAGGTTTAAAACTTGGGTTTATTGTTCTAGACCTGGCTTACCCGAGCGGACAACTCGAGCCCGGGGGGGGCAGCGTATCGGGAATACAGAAGCTTTACCAGCTTAGCAACTTATCCGAACCTCGTTCTAAAATGGGATAAGACTCTAGACAGAAGAGAAGTCACATGAAGTGCACCCTTCTCCATGATTTAGAAGACTTAGAGAGAGGAAGGGTTTCGTAGAAGTTTATATAATATTCAAGAATATCAAAGCGGTAAAAGCATTTAGCACATTAGGCTCAAATATGGAGGAAAATTAGGTAACAGATAAAGCCAATCATAACAGCTATTCTAAGCTCGAATTCTTGAACCCTGAACCAGAGATTCTGGGTTCGATCCCCAGCAGAGTCGCCAGGGCTGTCACACCTCCTATTTACTACACCCGAGGGTATATATAAGGAGTTTTTCCAATTAAAGTGGCATTATTTGAAATGGGATTATTTATTTATTTTATTCAGAGTCACCACTTGGGATGATTTGTTTTCTGGTGTCCCAAGTCACCGGTTTATTTTAAAATCCCAAATCGAGGAAATTCAACTTTCCTTTTGAAGTCTGCGAACCAGAAATTCTAAGTAAGGAATTCTGTTAACCCGGGAGAAGGTGTTAGACATTCCCGATTTCCGTGGTTCTAGCACGGTCGCTTAAACCATTATAATTGGCCTATTATTTGATTTTAATACATGTTTTAGACTATGGTATAATTTTAAATTATCAATCACTTTAATTAATTTTAAAGAAGATTTAACGTCGTCTAAAACATGCCTTTGGACCGGGCCACATGAAATGCACCCGCAATCCGAAACACATTTTATTCAATGTTATTAAGATTTGGATTTGGGTCACATGAAATGCGCACCCGAATTTAAGAAGGTAATATTATTAAAATAACGCGCCTAAAGCAACTATGCGTTGTTAACTTTGCGAGGGCCATGAAAATTTGCTAAATGGCTCGCCTCGGATTCTAAAGATTAAAATCGATTAAGTGAGGGCCATCATGCTTCGACTAATTAACGAAATCTAAATCATTATGCACTAAAGAGTTGGGATTTTTAACCTTTTTTTTTTAAATCTAATGTTCATACTAGCCTAAACAGAAACTTTCGCGTTAAAGAAAATGACAGATCTGATTGTTAACTGGCTCATGCCATCTTCAGCAAATGAAAAGGAAATTTGAAACAAGCAGGCCCGATATGATGAAGCATGCAACTCCGTTTTAAGTGGCCTCATGATCCAAAGCCCAAAGAATAGCCCAATCTTTTGAGAACTAAGGCCTGAGGAAGACCAGACTCTAGGTCGAGTCTCTAGGCGCATAAATGGCAGCTGAAATCAGAAATATTGACATGGTACCAGCAGAGCATTCAATAACAATCAATCATGCTAGAATCAACCTTCAACTAATTTCAAATGTGCTTAAAACCTCTGTTCAATACCTATAATTGACAAATAGAATTGTATGGGACTCTCCAATGAACAAATGCAAATCTAAACATCAATCTTAAACTAAATATGTTTTAAAAAAAGCACATCATAAATAAGTCAATGCACAGCTTCACTCTTAAAGTAACTTGAACCATTTTACTTTTCTTTTAAGCATGACTTCTATTGATTACTACTTATGAAACATTCAGTTACCCATTGCATGAATGCAATGCTATTGAAATACAACGAAATATGCTGTAATAACCAGATGCATTACATAGCAGGAAGAGACCTAATAGAATCTGCAAGATCTAACATGGTCGAATGCACAATCTAACTACTGATGTGACCAAACTAGTTATTCATCGAGTTTTCCAGAATAATGCCAGATAAACAACATCTAGCTACAAGATATTTGATAGAAAATTGATTTCCCATCAAGTACAATTAATACAACACAACTAATTAAATATCAAATTAAAAGAAAAACTACAAAAATTCGATGCTGAAAATTAAATAATGCAAGAAATGAGTTATTTTTGTGATTTTTCTATTTTTGTAAAACACTAATTTACCAATTAATCTAAAAATGTAAAATTAAATCTTAAATGCAATGCGTGATATTTTGGTATTTTTCATGATCTAAATAAAACTTAAACGTGCACAAAATTGCAAACAATAAATAAAATTCTACAAAATTCTTAAAATGGTAAATAATTAACAAAATCTATTTTCTTGGGATTTTGTAGGAGTATTTTATATAGGGCAAAAATCACGTGCTCACAGCTGCCCCTCTTTGCTCAGAGACACGAAGGGTTTTCGGGCAAAGATAAAATGAGCAATCACGAGGGATTTTTGCCCGTTTGACACTCCATGAGAAGCATTTTTGAAAAGAATCTGATCGAACCTTGTCTCAAAGGTTGTTTACATATCCTTGGCTATAAAGAAATCAGGTCAGTGTAATTTTGGAAGTTTTGGTAGCTGGGACTACCGGGAGCTATGATTTTACTCTTGTTGTTGCTACTGCTTGCTGACCCCCTTATTACACCAAAAGGAAAATCAAAAGCTAAGCTAGATAAACCTATCAACTACGAGTTACAAGATTCCTATCTATAAATCTCTTGAAGCTTGATCTTGAGTCTTGAATAGGCCTTGCTGCAGACTTCGATCTGAATCTTGATGCTCGTCAGCTGTAACTGTTGGTTTATTCTTCAGCTTTAGATCGAGGCGGAACATGAGAAGCTTGTGACTTTAATCATATCTTGAGCAGTCTGCATCCTTCTCTGTTTCAACCTTTGAGTTCACTTCTTTATTTTTGTTCTTTTTCTTCTTTTATTTGTTCTGGATTAAGACTCATTCTTTTGGTCATCTCGAATCCTGCGCCTCGAGGTCAAGCCTGCTCGGACATCAAAACAGACAAACGAACGAAATTTTCTGCCCCAATTTTTCACTAGGAAAATTTCGTGAGTTATTTGTAACCAAAACCTACATTATTTCTCTATTGAAAACAATAAAGTAAGGATCGTGTGTCCTTAGGAGGAAAGATTAGGGAATGGAGCTCTATATCTAAAAGCATCAACTCAGGGATTGGAGCCCTAATGTTGGCAAAAGGCGACTAGGGAATGGAGGCCCTATGTCTAAAAAGCATCAACTCAGGGATTGGAGTCCTAATGTTGGCAAAAGGCGACTAGGGAATGGAGACCCTATGTCTAAAAAGGCTCAACTCAGGGATTGGAGCCCTAATATTGGTAAAAAAAGGCGACTAGGGAGTGGAGGCCCTATGTCTAAATCTCAACTCAGGGATTGGAGCCCTAATGTTGGTAAAAGGCATAAAAGATTGAGATTAGGGATTCTGAACTATCATTTTGTTCGGATTTTCTTCTTTCCTTCTCTTTTTTTTCATTTTCCTTTTCATTTCTTTTATTTCAATAAAATGCAGGAAAGAATTTTGGAGGAAATCTTCCCTTTTGGATTGATTATTTCTGCGAAGCTGTTTCTAGCGTTTGTGCAGCTTTTCCTTTGGCTGCACCTGCTTTTGCATGGTTGCCTTGGGTTGCACCTGTTTCAATTTTAAACAAAGAACAATTGTTAGTTTGAAACGATGGTTGGTTTTGTGGCCTTGATTGTCTCAATCACTCGATCTCGGCCCGAACCTTTGTTGGGAACCTCTGCTGCTTAGTGGTTTTCTGAAGATTGATCTATCTTTCAAACCGAGGGACTCAACTTTTAAGATTTCATGACGGCTTACCCACGTGGGGCTTCGACCCTTTCACTTTATTCCGCCTTTAGGCTTTTGCCTTTGGCTTTCTTTTCCTTTTCAATAACTTTGATTTCAAAGCATCAGCCATCATGGCCAGTCGGGATCGACTTGATGCACCCGCTGAGGCTGGGTGCTTTTCTTTAGCTTTTGTTAGGCAGAACCCTGTAAAGCCGGTCCTGCCACCTTTTCTTTGTATTAGTTTTGGAACAGATTAGACTGAAAGGGATTCAAGGAAAAGTAAATAAATGACAAGAAAATGAATTTAAGGAGAAGTGTCCCTTTCGGGGAGGAAAGAAGGACTTATCTGGGGTGCATGCAGACTTCAAAAGACATGACATGCTTCTTGGACTGGATACCCAATCCGCATAACTATCCAACTTCTCACATACCCATTGCGACCCATGTTTTTAAACCGAGAAACCTTGCCAGGACTCTTTCATTACCAATTGGTGAGGGGTTTCTTCTTTTCGATCGACGACACCCTTTTCGGGTTTTCGCCAATCAACCTCTCTCATTTCTCTTCTCATCGTCACCTTATAGAGCTCTTTACAAGTTTTCACTAACAAGACTCTCTCATTTTTCATTTCTCTGCTTACCATCGCCTCATGGTGCCCGTGTGGGTTTTCACCAATAAGACTCTCTCATTTTATTTCTCTCGTTTGATTGCATCGGATCCAAACAACTGTGTTCTCTGATTTTGAAAACCTTTCGTCGATTGATCAGAAGGACTTGAACAAGGTTTGGGGTAAAAGAATTTGGATTGAATTACAACTTTGTAACCATTCAAGCGGGATCATCGCCGAACCATTATAAAATTTGCCCCAGTTTTACTTTTTGGGGAACTTTGAATTTTTATTTTGGTGTGAATGAACCCTAGAGTGAGGCTACCTACATATCCTTTCGGAATCAAGTCAGATGTAGTTCAGGAAAATATTTTGCTTTTGTTGTTGTTGTTGTTGTTATTTTTTTTTCCCGAGTTCCAAAGAGGGTAATGAAAGAAAAGTAACTGGCTCAAAGGGTTAGCAAAAGGACTGAAGTGTTTGGGGTAGCGAGAATGAAAGCATTCGTCATCCCAATTAGATAGTGCTATTGCTGCAGAAGGACTAGACATAGTACCTTTTTACCGCATCTGCGTTCACAGCTGCCTCGGGATCATTTCCTTTAATATCTCCCAAGTACAATGCTCCTCTGGGCAATATCCTTTTGATGATGTATGGGCCTTTCCAATTGGGAGCAAATTTCCTTTTTGCTTCCTGATGATGGGGAAGAATACGCCTTAGAACGAGTTGCCCCACTTCAAAATTTCTAGGCCGCACTTTCTTGTTGTAGGCACGGGCCATTCTTTGTTGATACAACTGCCCGTGGCATACTGCGGCCATTCGCTTCTCATCAATCAGGATTAACTGCTCCAGGCGGGCTTTGACCCACTCACTGTCTTCAATTTTAGCTTTCACAATAATCCGGAGAGAAGGGATTTAAACTTTCGCGTGTATTATGGCTTCAGTGCCGTAAACCAAAAGGTACGGGGTTGCTCCGACCGACGTGCGCATAGTAGTGTGATACCCCAACAATGCAAAAGGCAACTTTTCATGCCACTACCTGGAACTTTGAATCATCTTTCTCAAAATCTTTTTGATGTTCTTATTTGCTGCTTCAACGACACCGTTGGCTTTGGGACGATAAGGAGTAAAGTTCCGATGTGTTATCTTGAACTGTTCGCATATCTCCCTCATCAAATACAATTCAAAATTGCAGCATTATCCGTAATAATAGTTGCAGGAATACCAAAATGGTAGATGATGTTAGAGTGCACGAAGTCTACCACAACTTTCTTGGTGACATATTTGAGAGTAATTGCTTCAATCCATTTAGTAAAATAGTCGATGCCGACCAATATGAATCTATGCCCTTTCGAGGCTTTTGGCTTGATTGGCCCAATGACGTCCATGCCCAGGCGACGAATGGCCAAGGTGCTGACATGGGATGCAGTTCTGTGGGCGGCGCATGAATCAAATCCCCGTATACCTGACACTGATGACATTTCCGAACAAAACTAAAATAGTTTTTTCCATGGTCATCCAATAATATCCCGCGCGGAGGATTTTCTTTGACAAAATATACCCGTTCATGTGGGGTCCGCAAACTCCTGCGTGTACTTCATACATGATTCTTCCAGCCTCTTTGGTGTCAACAAATCTTAACAAGTTGAGGTCCGGGGTCCTTTTGTACAAGACATCACCACTCAAAAAGAAACCACTTGCATGCCGTCTAATGGTTCTCTTTTGGTCCCCACTGGCTTGCTCGGGGTATTCTTTGGTTTTCAAAAATCTTTTGATGTCATGATACCATGGCTGAACATTTGGCTCTTCCTCAACGGTATTACAGTAGCCATGCCTTTCCCTGATTTGGATTTCCAAGGGATCAATATGGGCATTGCCTGGGTATGGCAGCATAGAGGCCAAAGTAGCAAGCGCATCGGCCAGTTCGTTATGGCAACGGGGGATGTACCTGAACTCTATTAACTTGAATCGCTTGCCAAGATCTTCCACATGTTGTCTATAAGGAATAAGCTTGACTTCTCGAGTTTCCCATTCTCCTTGAGCTTGTCGGATAATCAGATCTGAGTCTCCCATGATTAACAACTCTTCGACATCTTTGTCGATTGCCATGTTCATACCCATAATGCAGGCTTCATACTCGGTGGTGTTGTTTGTGCAAAAAAAACTGAAGTCGGGCTGTGGCCGGATAATGCTGGCCGGTGGGTGAGATCAAGATCGCCCCAATTCCAACACCTTTTGCGCTTACTGCCCCATCAAAGAACATTTTCCAAGCATGGGTGTCTTCAGATATTGCCTCAACTGAATTTACCTCTTCATCTGAGAAGTAAGTGCTCAAAGGTTGGTATTCATCATCAACCGGGTTCTCAGCCAAATGATCTGCTAACGCCTGGGCTTTCATTGCCGTGCGAGTGACGTAGACTATGTCAAATTCCGTGAGCAAGATCTGCCACTTTGCTAATCTACCCGTGGGCATTGGCTTCTGAAATATGTATTTTAAAGGATCCAACCTGGTTATGAGGTAAGTGGTGTAAGCTTGCAAATAATGCCTCAGCTTCTGAGTGACCCAAGTTAAAGCGCAACAAGTTCTCTCCAATAAAGTGTACTTGACTTCATAACTGGTGAACTTCTTGCTCAGATAGTAAATGGTCTGCTCTTTCTTTCTGGTCACATCATGTTGCCCGAGGACACAACCGAAAGAATTTTCCAAGACTATCAGATACAAGAACAGAGGCCACCCTGGCTCAGGTGGGACCAATACCGGCGGATTCGACAGATATTCTTTGATTTTATCAAAAGCCTCTTGGCACTCATTTGTCCATTTGATTGCCGCATCTTTCTTCAGCAATTTGAATATGGGTTCACACGTGGATGTTAACTGAGAAATGAATCGGCTGATGTAGTTCAATCTTCCCAACAAAATCATAACATCTTTCTTGGTTCTTGGAGTAGGCAAATCTCGAATTGATTTTATCTTTGCCGGGTCCAACTCGATGCCCCTCCGACTGACTATGAATCCCAAAAGTTTGTCGGATGGTACCCCGAATGCACAATTGGCCGGGTTCAGCTTCAAATCATATTTGCGCAACCGCTCAAAAAAATTTCTCAAGTCCCGAACGTGGTCGTCCTGAGTTTTGGATTTGATGATTACATTGTCCACATACACCTCTATCTCTTGGTGCATCATATTATGAAAAATGGTAGTCATGGATCTCATGTAGGTGGCCCCGGTGTTCTTCAGACCAAATGGCATGACTCTGTAACAGTATGTACCCCAAGGTATGGTAAAAGCTGTCTTTTCTGCATCTTCTTCATCCATCAACACCCGGTGATATCCTACGTAACAATCCACGAAGGACTGTATCTCATGTTTGGCGCAGTTATCAACAAGGATGTGGATGTTCGGCAAAGGGAAGTTATCTTTGGGACTTGCCTTGTCTAAATCTCTGTAATCCACACACACTCGAATTTTCCCGTCCTTCTTTGGAACTGGAAATACATTGGCTAACCATGTGGTGTATCGAACCACTTGGATCACCCCCGCTTTCAACTGTTTGTGATCTCTTCTTTAATCTTGTCACTGATATCGGTTTTAAACTTTCTTTGCTTTTGCTGGACAGGGGGGACAATGGGGGTAAGTTGGCAACTTATGAACCACCAAATCAACACTTAGTCCTGGCATGTCATCGTATGACCAAGCAAACACATCTTTGAACTCAAATAAAAGTTGGATCAATGCGTCCCGGGTTTTCTCATTTGTGTGAATGCTTATCTTGGTTTCCCTGACTTCTTCAGAAGTACCCAAATTAACTGGCTCAGTATCATTTAAGTTCGACTTAGGTTTATTCTCACACTATTCCAATTCTCGATTTATTTCCCTAAAAGCCTCTTCTTCATTATATTCCAGTTCTTGGTTCATTACTTCACAGTTAGACAACGTGTTTGGATCTGGGCATGAAGTCCGCAAGTATGTCATATTGTTTAAAGCCGCATTATTAGAACGGAAAGAAGAAATAAAAGAGAAAAATAACCAAATCAGAAAGAATAAAGAAAGATGAACGATGAAATATTGATTTCATTTCATTGAATTTGAAGATAACAGGGTTTACATTGGAAATTAAAAGACAGGAAACTAAAGAAAACATCAGATTTATGTCGTGGAATAACTCGTGATGCAGAAAAAGTGGTAGGACAGGTCTACCGGGACTCCCACCTGATTGGGAATAGCGTAACCTTCCAATTTCGCAGTTTGGCATTAGGTCCTATATACAGCACCTCAGTGGTGCTTGAGCCTTCCCCTGGTTGAACCATGTGGGCTTCATATAGTATCTTCCTCATGGCCCCACAGATTTCTTCAATTTCTTCGGTCGTAAAGGCCTTATCCTCCTCTTCCTCATTGTATTTTGGCTTGACAAATGTTCTGTGTAGATGCGGCACCGGCTGAGGCAAGACCCAACCATCATTCTTCCTATCATCTGCCCATCTTACATCAGCTGGAGTAGGCTGGAAGCCTACCCCAAAGAACTTCTCACTGGCAGTCGGGGTGATAGGTTCAGCTATTCTTTGCAACGATTTCCTAAGCCCTTTCCCAGGTTTATAGCTATGCCTGATCATTTCTTTGGCCCCCATGATTGATGCATTATAAAGGAAGGGTTGAGGACAAGGTTTTCCTTCTTCGTACTAATCAGCGACCACGATTTCAAAGGCCTAATAGACTATGTGCTCACTTCCTTCTCTTGCTTCAAGACATGGGACTGACGGGTCCCGATAAATCGATTGCTCATCTTCCCCATGAACCATAATCTCCTGATCCTCATGTTCGAACTTCACCATCTGGTGGAGAGTAGAAGGCACAGCCCCCGCTGCGTGAATCCACGACCTTCCCAAGAGAAAATTGTAGGACGTGTCCATGTCCAGAACCTGGAAGGTTACTTCAAAGTCTATTGAGACGATGGTCAGAATCAGATCAATCTCTCCAATTGTGTCCCTTTTGATACAATCGAAGGCACGTACACAAACGTTGTTGGGTCGGATTCTCTCGGTACCAATTTCCATACGTTGCAAAGTTGAGAGTGGGCAAATGTCTACCCCAGAGCCTCCGTCCAACATAACCATTTTCACATAGTACCCTTCGCATTTGACTATCAGGTGAAGCGCTTTGTTATGTGCGGCCCCTTGTAAGGGCAAGTCATTTTTGCTGAAGGAGATTTGGTTAATTGCGAAAAATCTTTCGCCCATTCTCTCCAACTGCTCTACAGAAGTCTCAATAGGTATATATGCTCATTAAGGGTCTTGATCAACACCTTTTGATATTCGGTGGAATTCATCAACAGAGATAAAAAGGAGACTTGTGCGGGAAATTTTCAAAGCTGGTCGATCACCTCATAATCCACCATTTTCATCTTTTGAAAGAAGGCATCCGCTTCTTCGGCACTTACGGTCTTCTTAGATGTGAAGCAATTTCTAGTGGCATTGTTCACCTCTTCCAGATTGAAATACTTTTCAGCGGGGTTATTTCCTTGAACTTCTCCCGAGATTTTTTTGCCTTTATAAGTCACCACTGATTTGTTGTAATTCCAGGGCACATCAGTAGGATCCGTCATGGGCTTTTGTGGTGTGCGGCTAATAACCATGGGCTCACTCAGCCTTGGTAGATTAATTGGCCCCCGCATCACATAAGCTCATTTAGGCACATATATTTGGGTTGTCTTATTTAGTTCGAATCTCCTGGGAGGACTCAAAGCCATTTGCTTTTCTTGGCGGCCTCGAGGGACATAGAGAACATCATCTTTGGGAGGCATTGCCCCAATTTCCACTTCAACTTTCTTTTCTGACTTTGGAGGGGTGGTTTTGTTCTTTTCCTCCCCCTTGTCTTGCTTCGGGGTAGCTTTTGGTTTCCTTTCTACATCAGCGATGGCAATGATGGCCTTCAATGCAAGGTCAAATTTCTTGTCCTCACAAATCATTCCGATTACCGGCCTGTTGTTGTAGGCCGGCAGCGGGTTGTTAGTCACGTTGGGAATATCTTCATCCCTTAGCACTATCTTCCTTTGTTCTATCAAGTTTTCCACGACTCTCTTTAGAGTCCAACAGTCATCTGTGTCGTGCCCTTCTGCACTTGAGTGATAGGCGCATCGGGTACCGGCTCTGTAACAGGCTTTGAGTGATAGGCGCATTGAGTGATAGACCCATTTGAACAAGTTTTGGTAACAGTGGAGTAGGGTTCGCCAATTGGTGTAAAATTTGGCCTCTTGGGTGGTTCATGAGGGTGGAAATTATTTTGTGGAGGCCAGGGGTTGTAGTGGTTTTGGTAAGGAGGCTGGTTTCTAGGAAATAGAGCTTGGTTCCGGTTGGCTTGTTATTGTGGCCGGATATAAGGTTGAGCATTCATGACCGGGTATGGCTGAGGAGCATAGGCTACGTCTTGGTGGGGGTAGTAGTGTTGCAGGATCTTTTCGGAGAAAAAGGATCTGGGAGTACGGTGTTTTCTTGCATCCGACGCTACCATGGATGTTTCTTCCTTTTTCTTGCCCTTCGCCACTCCTCCAAACCCACCCTGAATGGCTTAGGAGGTAGCTCTGATAGCGGATTGGCTTAGAATTCGACCCGTTTTCAAACCATTTTCCACCATTTCGCCAATCTTGATAGCTTCAGCGAACGGTTTACCCATTGAGGACATCATATCTTGGAAGTAGTCAGCCTCCTGAGCTTGGAGGAAACTGTGACCATTTCAATCTCATCCATTGGAGGCTTTACCCTAGAGGCCTGTTCACGCCATTTAATTGCGTACTCTTGGAAGCTTTCCGAGAATTTCTTCTTCAAGTTTTTCAATGAGTTCCTATCTGGAGCGATATCAATGTTGTATTGGAACTGCCTGACGAAATCTCTAGCCAGGTCATCCCAGATGTGCCAGCGAGACATATCTTAGTACATGTACCACTCAGATGCGATACCGACCAGACTTTCTCCGAAATAGGCCATGAGGAGTTCTTCCTTCCCACCGGCTCCTTGCAGCTGGTTGCAATATCTCTTGAGATGAGCAATAGGATCACCGTGTCCATCATACTTCTCAAATTTTGGGGTTTTGAATCCCAATGGTAGATTCACATGAGGGAATATACATAAGTCGGCATAGGATACACTTTTTTGTCCACTCAAGCCCTGTATGCTTTTGAGACTCTGTTCCATACTCCTCATCTTCTTCGCAATCTCTTCTAGCTCAGGAGTTTTGGTGATCTTTTCTTGCCCCACAGTGAGTTCGTATCGGGGTGGTTGAGAGTAAGTATAAGTGGGAAACTGAGGAGGTTCCATTGGAAACGTGGATGTTTTGAAGGTGAAAGCTGAGGGGTCAAAACCAGGCCTTCCAGTATAGGCTGTGTCGTGGTCGAGCAAGGTGGAGCGGTGAAGATATTTGAGGCTGCGCCGGACATTAACACCTGGGGGCGAACCTCAGAAGGTGTTCCCACAAAATGGGCCGAAATAGTTGGGTGTCCTAGTGGTGTGTTTGGGTAGTTTATGGGGATGTTGGAGGTCCTACTTGCCCTGGGAAAAAGCTCGGGAAATCCAGGGATTGTACTTGGTGGTTCTCTTCTGTTTGCCCAGGCGTCCCACATTTCCATCATGCGGAGATGTAGTAGCCTGTTTTCCTCGGGAACTGTCGATTCTGAAGTTGGGATGCCCAAGATCAGACTCTCATCCGCAATAGGAACTGTTGGCAGAGTCATTTCTGAAGATATTTCAATACTTCCCTTCTACCTCGTGAAGTATGGATGGGAAGCCAGACTACCACAAAACCAACCACCTTTCTATAAAACCTGGGCTGGATGTAACATCAGCAAATGGTTAGTTTGGAACAAATAATAGACAGGTAATCGCACATTGGGGGTATGATGCACCTATACAGTTAAATGTATTTCTACATGTTTTGCAACGGTTGCATGCTTCATTCCGGTTTTTCTTTTTCTTTCCCATTTTCTTATCTCCACTCCCACTCTTTTTATTTTTATTTTTTTATAGTCGAATCCTATGGATATTGCCTACATATCATGACCCCGCATAAATCAGACCGGGCGTAGTTCTGGGGATAATAAATAACAAAATATTTTGGGATTTCAATTTTTTCATAAAAAGAAAATGCTTTGATTACAATGACTCAAAACTAACAGACTTAAAAAGGAAACCAACAGACTCTAATAGCAAGATAACAATATAGACTCAAGAACAGACTAACAGACTCTGACAGAAAGAAAATACAGACTCGGAAATAAACTGACAGACTCCAGCAGAAACAGACTCAAGTGAAAATCAGGAATACATTAATACTCCTTGGGCCCACGGGACATCATTCGGCCTCGCCGCGGGTCTATATGCGAGATCCCCTTGCAGCTGCTCTAAATCACTCATTATCTGGCGAACGAAAGTCATCACTACAGCGAAAAAGGTGGTACGAGTCATGTCCTCGCACGCTTGGCACTTTACGGTAATGTAGTCAGCAATGGCTCTGATCCTCTCTCGGATTCTGCCCTTTTCCTGAAGCAATTGCCCTATATGCTGATTCCTGGCTTCTAATACCTGAGTGCCATGATGGTTTTGATTTTGCAATTGTTGCATTTCTTCCTCCATCTGAGCCATCAAAGCATAACAATGTTCCCAATCAGCTTTAAAGTCCTTGGCCTGCTTGGCCGCCTCATTATCAAGGGTAGTTAACTTTCTCTTCAGATTGGTGATCGTTCTTTCATATTTTCTTTTCATTTGATGCACAAACTATACCCGCCCTTCTGCGTTCTTTGCCAATTGGGCCCCGACTTTTGCTAGGCTGGCTTCAGACTTTTCTAGGTCATCTTGACACTCATGTGCTTTCTTTCTCAGACTGCTTATAAGCTTTTCGTCCGCTCGGCTTCTTTCTGGGTTTCTAGTAGTTATTCTCATTTTCTGGATTTCAGCTTTGAGGGCTTCGTTTTCCTGAGTTAGCTTTTTCTTTTCCCCTTCATCTGCGACAGCCTAGATACTGTTGCCAAACTTGAGGTCCCTGATTTGTCCCTCTAATTTACTTATTTTGGCCCTATAGCTTTCTTATTTTGCCAACCAACCCCACTGCTCTTGTGAGTCGTTGGTGAATTGCTGAACATGAGCTCTCTTAGCAGGTCTCTCCGGAATCTGGAACCTTTTACCGAACCAAATAGTGTACTTGGGGTCTACTTCACCTCTAGCTAGATCCCGCACCATAGTCTTAGGTTCATGAAATCTACATTCATTCCACACCTGGCGAATTCTCCCTTCTGGAAATACGGCTTTTGGGCCTAATTCAATGACATGTTTACTCAACTCTTCGTCATGGGGAACGGTTTGAAATCTTCCCAATTGGCGGAAAACCCTGTGGGGGCATACGACTGGATGCTCCGGATGCCTATCAGGAGGAGATACCACAATTCAACTGACATGTATACTGCTTCGGTGACAGGAAGCCATCCGAATGCCCACTCAATTTCATCAGAGGTCAAGGAGCTCAAATGTGCAAGCCAAGCTTCAGTACCCTCGGGGAATTCAATACCCACTACTCGGCTTTCAAATTCTTCAATGCAACTCAAACCGGTCATACCATAATTCATATACCCAACCCGGTGGCAGAGATGTTCCTGCATCCATAATTGTAGTAACAGATTGCAGCCCTGGAAGAACTTTCCCCCTTCCCGACAGATAGTCAAGGCTTGGTAGATTTCAGATAAGATCAAGGGAACCATAGTGTTGTTGGCTTTCTTGATTGCAACATCGATCATTCCTAGAGATCCACCTCTATATTACCATCTTTTCGCGGACAAACTACAACACCCACAAAGGCTACTATAAAAGCTAAACCCCGCCTTGCCTCCCATTTATCTTTATTCCCGGCATGGGTCAGACCAATGTTCGGCTCTTCAAAACCTCGGGGGTTACCATAGCGCTGGTACAAGAATTAGAGAGTGCAAAAACCTTCGGATAAATTTCCATTCTGGATATCCCGACTAATACTCAACAAATCCAGAAATCTGTGGGGAGATACCGATCTTGGGGACACTGGATATCGACTTCTAAGGTTTCCATTAAGGCTAGCATAACCTACAACTTCCTCCAGCGTGGATGTGAGCTCAAAGTCAGAGAACCGGAACACATTGCGAGTTGGGTCCCAAAAAGGTACTAATGCTTCAATTATGTCCAACCTTGGCTTGATGTTCAATAGTCCGATGAGACCTCCCAGAACCTTTACCACGGTTTCTCTACTGCCTTTTCCTAGATCATTCTACCACATGTGGAGCTGTAAGGGGATCTCTTTAAGGACTGTGAAGGGTTCAATTTCATTTGTGCTCATCCTGCACATTTATTAAGGTGATTTAATTACTTATTTTGACCCCAAAAAAATAATACCATTTTTTCAAAATTTCCCTTCAAAAATAAAACCCGATTTTTGCTGATACGACCTTTCAGCACTTTGGGGAAGAAGATTTTAAGGTTGTGCCTGCTAACCGGTCGAAAAATAAAAAAATGAACAAAAGTGGTTGTTCTTACAAAAACAGCCTTTCGATGCCCTTTTGGGGACATTCGGCTTATTTTAAACAAGAATGACATCACCCTGCTTATTTGTCACAAAAATAAAATTTTGTTGTTTTTGGGCTATTTTTGCAAAAAGGAAGTTGGACCCCATGGGAGTTGCCTGCGTATCCCACATCCGGTGAGAATCAAACTGGCGTAGTTCGGCCTGATTTGACAAAATGAAAACCAATTAATTTTAAAGATAAAACTTTCTTTTTTTCTTTTTTTTCCAAAATTTTGGCAGAGTTTCGGTATATTTTGGACACTGATTTTTCAAAACAAGTAGCTACCTCTCTGAGCCTTCACACTGTTATTTTCTTTTCCCAATTTCTTCTATTATCCACAAGCCGGTCAACATGCAAATCCGAAACAAATAAATGCACAAGTAGCACGTAGGATGCATCAGGATGGTCTTTTCATTTCGGGTACGCTTGTCCTAGACAGACCCAACCCCTATGTTGAGTCTCCGAAGTCAAATGTACGTGATGCAAACAAACGTTCCTACTAGGGATCCGGCATGAGGTTTTATTATACTAGGTTTAAAACCTGGGTTTATTGTTCTAGACCTGGCTTACCCGAGCGGACAACTCGAGCCGAGGGGGGCAGCGTACCGGGAATACAGAAGCTTCACCGGCTTAGCAACTTATCCGAACCTCGTTCTAAAATGGGATAAGACTCTAGACAGAAGAGAAGTCACATGAAGTGCACCCTTCTCCATGATTTAGAAGACTCAGAGAGAGGCAGGGTTTCGTAGCATTTTATATACAATTCAAGAATATCAAAGCGGTAAAAGCATTTAGCACATTAGGCACGAACATGTAGGAAAATTAGGTAACAGATAAAGCCAATCATAACAGCTATTCTAATCTCGAATTCTTGAACCCAGAACAAGAGATTCTGGGTTCGATCTCCAGCAGAGTCGCCAGAGCTGTCACACCTCCTATTTACTACACCCGAGGGTATATATAAAGAGTTTTTCCAATTAAAGTGGCATTATTTGAAATGTGATTATTTATTTATTTTATTCAGAGTCGCCACTTGGGATGGTTTGTTTTCTGGTGTCCCAAGTCACCGGTTTATTTTAAAATCCCAAATCGAGGAAATTCAACTTTCCTTTTGAAGTCTGCGAACCAGAAATTCTAAGTAAGGAATTCTGTTAACCCGGGAGAAGGTGTTAGGCATTCCCGAGTTCCGTGGTTCTAGCACGGTCGCTTAAACCATTATAATTGGCCTATTATTTGATTTTAATACATGTTTTAGACTATGGTACAATTTTAAATTATCAATCACTTTAATTAATTTTAAAGAATATTTAATGTCGTCTAAAACATGCCTTTGGACCGCGCCACATGAAATGCACCCGCAATCCGAAACACATTTTATTCAACATTATTAAGATTTGGATTTGGGTCACATAAAATGCGCACTCGAATTTAAGAAGGTAATATTATTAAAATAACGTGCCTAAAGCAACTATGCGTTGTTAACTTTGCGAGGGCCATGGAAATTTGCTAAATGGCTCGCCTCGGATTCAAAGGATTAAAATCGATTAAGTGAGGGCCATCATGCTCCAACTAATTAACGAAATCTAAATCATTATGCACTAAAGAGTTGGGATTTTTAACCTTTTTTTAAAATCTAATGTTTATATTAGCCTAAACAGAAATTTTCGCGTTAAAGAAAAGGACAGATCTGATTGTTAACTGGCTCATGCCATCTTCAGCAAATGAAAAGGAAATTTGAAACAAGCAGGCCCGATATGATGAAGCCTGCAACTCCGTTTTAAGTGGCCTCATGATCCAAAGCCCAAATAATAGCCCAATCTTTTGAGAACTAAGGCCTGAGGAAGACCAGACTCGAGTTCGAGTCTCTAGGCGCATAAATGGCAGCTGAAATCAGAAATATTGACATGGTACCAGCAGAGCATTCAATAACAATCAATCATGCTAGAATCAACCTTCAACTAATTTCAAAGGACAATTTCAAATGTGCTTAAAACCTCTGTTCAATACCTATAATTGACAAATAGAATTGTATGGGACTCTCCAATGAACAAATGCAAATCTAAACATCAATCTTAAACTAAATATGTTTTTTAAAAAAGCACATCATAAATAAGTCAATGCACAGCTTGACTCTTAAAGTAACTTGAATCATTTTCCTTTTCTTTTAAGCATGACTTCTATTGATTACTACTTAAGAAATATTCAGTTACCCATTGCATGAATGCAATGCTATTGAAATACAACGAAATATGCTGTAATAACCAGATGCATTACATAGCAGGAAGAGACCTAATAGAATCTGCACGATCTAACATGGTCGAATGCACAATCTAATGACCAAACTAGTTATTCATAGAGTTTTCCAGAATAATGCCAGATAAACAACATCTAGCTACAAGATACTTGATAGAAAATTGATTTCCCATCGAGTACAACCAAATATAGCTCTCAGAAGGGTATTGTCAGCATCCAGCAGAATTCAATGCACTAGATAACTCAATAATTCAAAAAAAGAAGAAGATGAAATTAAGCTATGAACAAAACAAGTTGAGACTGTGCTTAAAACTCCCAATTTCCATTTCATACTTCAACTAAAGCTTCACATTAAATAGGATTCAGGAACATGTACCTAATTATAGCAAAACAAAACCAGAAAAATCAAGCTTGAGGTCAGAGAGAAGCAGCAGCAGTAAACCAAACAAACAGGAAGTAACAGTAGAAGTCAACTCAAGATCAACAATGGAACAGTGATCTAACAACCCTCAAATCATCTTTTAATCCCAGAATAAGCTAGAAATTCTTCGAAGGTTTCAAAATTGAAAGACTAAACTTGCAGAATTAGATCAACTTCTACCCAAAATGCAAGAGTATTCAAGTATTTTTTTAGCTTAGCCGTCCGCAACCTTTTTAGAATTTTTTAGTCCCTCCAATCTCTGCCTTGAGCCTGAAGAAAGAGTGCCTTTATAGGCAAGCTTTTAGGGCAGTAGGTGGGATTCAGTTTATTGCACTTTTACCCTTTTGATATTTTTATTCTTTCTTAGATAGCCTTAGGTTCAAAAATCAAATTTCGCATTAGTCCTCACCCCAGCTTCTTGGAAGTTTCCTCAATCAGTTAAAAGAGATTCCCTTACCTAAATTCCCCAAACTAACCCTTAAACCTCTGTCAATTACCCCAGCCTATCTCACGGGTCTAGTTGACCCAATAACTTAAACCCAATTGAGCGGGCTTCCCTTGAAAATGGGTCAAAAATGACCCCAAAGCCCAAAGCCAATCAGAAAATCCATTTGGTAATTCATGAAAAGCAGAAGAAGAAACCAATTAAATAATTTCAAAACCAAAATCTAAACTAAACGACTGATTTAAACCAAATAATGAGCTAGAATTAACTATATTACCAAGTCAACAACATCTAATTAAACTAATCATACGACTAAAAATCAGAACCTTAAAATCATGAATGACAATTAAGCATGACGAGTGAATAAAACAACGTTTAAAAGTTGAAAGGAAAACTGAAACACAGTCGGAACAAATACAGACATGGTTCGATCTAGTAGAAGAAAAAAAAGAAAAGAAAGCCTAGGTTCAGAACCTTGGTCAATTTTCAGTCTATCCACGAAAAAATGAGAAGAAAGGAAGTGGACAAAATGGACAGAAAAGATAAGAGAAGAGAGGACTTACCAACTCAAATAAACACTTATGTATGCCCTAATTTAAACAAAATTGATGCTAATCGCTTGTTCTTTGTCAAGAACAAGCGGACAACATTAATTTTGCCTTGAATTAGATTTCAAAACTCTGGAAACTGGAAGCCTATGTCATGCATGCCACATATTCAAGAGATTCTGATTTTGGGCTTTTAAAGCTTCAACTTCGATTCAAGATTCGACGAAAGTTAGGGTGATTCGAGGGAAAAGAGTGACAGATTTGGGACAAGGAAGGCTTGGGGGTTCTTTGGTGTTAGTTTGGGGTCGATTGGTAGTGGCGCCGCCACCGGAGAAACTATGGCGGCGCTAGGGTTCCGAGTTTTAATCTGATATTCGAGGAGCTCAGGCCAGATTTAAGGGAAAGTGAATGGGGATTTGGAAAGAGGGGGTGAGGAGAGTATCTGGTGTTAATTTCATGGCGATTGGACGTCGGCCGCCGCCGTGGGCGATTTCCGGCAGGCGGCAGGCGGTGGCATTACGTGAGAGACTGAAGGGGTTGTGAGAGATGAGTGAGGGGGTAGGGGGTCTGATTTCGTCCGTTTAATAGTTAGAGGAAGTTAGTTCTGGTTCGTTAGATTTACAAGGATCAACGGCTCAGATTTTTCAATTCAGGAACGACGCCGTTTGGATTTTGAGGGGGTTGGACCGGGTATTGGAGCGGGTTTGGGCCAGGGTTGATGGGTGTTTGAGGGATAATTCATTTGGGCCTGAGGAAAATCGAATAAAAGGGCCCAAAATCTGATTCTTTTTAACTTTTTTCTTTTTATTTTCTTTTCTTTAATTCTTTTCTTTTTCCAATTAAAAATAAAAACCTAAATTAAATCTCAAAACCATATTATCCTACCGAATTAAATTAATTAACTCTAAATAATAATTAATACAACACAACTAATTAAATACCAAATTAAAAGAAAAACTACAAAAATTCGATGCTAAAAATTAAATAATGCAAAAAATGAGTTATTTTTGTTATTTTTCTATTTTTGTAAAACACTAATTTACCAATTAATATAAAATGTAAAATTAAATCTTAAATGCAATGCGTGATATTTTGGTATTTTTCATGATCTAAATAAAACTTAAACATGCACAAAATTGTAAACAATTAAATAAAATTCAACAAAATTCCTAAAATGGTAAATAATTAACAAAATCTATTTTCTTGGAATTTTATAGGAGTATTTCATATAGGGCAAAAATCACGTACTTACATTAATCAAACAGAAAATGAAAGTAGACTCAAATCTATCTCAGGATTAGTATTCTAAATCCCAAATGACCCCTATATAAAATGTGTCTTTTTTTTTGTTTGTTTTAAAAATAGAATAAGAAATCAACTTTTGAATTAACATAAAAGAATTAATACCCCTAGCCCACAACTATTAAAACGAAATTTTCTTGATCCCAATATAAAGTGTGTCTGATTGGTACTGTTTACCGCGAAAATGGTAATTACAATTAGATTTCATTTTGTGGTTCTAAAAAATGTGATCTATATTTATGCTAGTTGTTAAGCAATGGATGCTAAGTGAAGGACTTGGAAACAAGATGATAGCTTGAAAACAATATAATAATCAAACTGAATGGCTAATAATCGGGGTCTCGAGCTTGCATATTCGGGGCCTCGAGGTCGAGTCGGATTCCCTGCCGAGGATAGTCGATGGAGGACTAACAATTATGATAAATTCAATGGTGGCTCTTTATGGCCAATAATAAGCAATAAATGAAGAACAATAAATAGAACGCAATAAATATAAGTAGTGGAGCCAAGAGAATTTGTTAGAAAGCAGAGAGAATGTTCTTGTCTTTTCAATATTATGTCTCAGATCCCCTTTATATATGAGGGGAAATCCTTATATGACATGTGTAGTTATTACATAAAGTGACTGGTACAACCACTCAATCAGCCTGGTGCAGGCTGTCACTGTTTGCGCAGGCGATGTCAGAAAGTACTGCTCCTAGGGAACTTCCCGCTTACTTGCAACAAGCACCGATTCATTCTGCCCCGACACCGGGCACAAAAAATCCCCGAAGGCATCGGACCCCGGGCTGTTCTCCGGGCCCTTTGAGATGAGATTACGCAATACCTTATCGACCGTAAAATTGATCTTCCCGATTTTAGCCGTATACAGATAGTCCACGCGTTTCTTAGAGTAAAACGAAGGGAAACATCCTCGAGATCTTGCCCCTCCGGCGCCTCCATCGAAACAAATAGTTATGTCCTGCCAAATGACTAATGTAATAGGCAGGGCTTCTAAAGGTCGCGTCCACACAATCCTCAAAGACTTTGAATTAATTATAGTGGTTGGCTGCCTTTTGGTCTGCCCCAACCGCATATGTTAGGCTTCTATAAGTATCATTTCTTCGCCCCTCCCTTTCTACTGCATCATCAGGCTCCCAACAGAGTTTTTCTTTCTTGTTACCTCTCTCCCGCGCCTTTTCCCGAAAATTTCTTCTTTGTAATCCCCTGGTAAAAATGGTAAACACTTCCACCTCCATCCCTAAGGGAGATGTGCCTTCCTCTTCCACACTCTCTTCTGAGGGTAAAGCGACAGCGTCTCCTAGCGTTGGAGAGTTCATTCTAGGGGCCTTTAAGACGACCTCTAATTTTAAGGTCGAGAGACCTTCTATGAAGCCGGGGTAATGCGAATCCGTGTCCCAATACGTCAGTTTAATAACGGACATCGAAAGGGTGAAAATTGACTGTTGCTGGGGAGACGTGGTACTAGTGGAGGTTCCTTCTCGGGGGGAGGACATAACGATGTATAAGGCCGTCTTCCTCAGTGTGTATACTTATCCATTTACCCTCGGCCCGTCGGTGCCCTCCATGACTTCGATAGACCCCGCGATCTTCAACTTTTGCAAACCATATCAAGTGACTCTCGGCCAAATTAATCCGTTATTTTGGCGTATCGTTTACATGACCAGATATTACGTGAATATGATCGAGGGGATGCCCTTCACCCTTGACCATTTGATTAGAATGTACAGTCCCCGACTCTTTTGCGGGGGCTTGATTAAGCTGCATTGCCGGGCCTCGAGGGCCCTCTTTGCTTGCACCGATGAGGTTAAGAATGGGGGGTAGATGAGCTATTTCATCCGAGTTAGGACTTCGGACTTGATTCCCACAGAGAGGATGTAGTTCACCGAAAGATAGAACACGAAGCGTAAGTAGGCATATTTAATTAACTGCCCATTTCTTTCTTTTGGATACATTTCTTCGTGGACTGACTTCCTCCGCTGATACAGCTGTCGCGGCGTACCCTGATGCGGTAAGTAATCTTTCAGGCTGGGTAGCTAAACTGGACTCGATCTGCCCATACGTCGAGCGCGTATGGCACGATTTATACAAGGCTCGATGGGAAGCCAAGGATCACTGTGGGATTTCATTTTCTGCTATAGTTTCAGTTTTACAAAGGTTGTTACTAATTGTACTCTCATTCCCTATGCTTGTTTTTGTACTTGGGCAGGTCTGGGGGAGTTCTTCTTGATGAGAGAAATTCTGCCTGGGAAAGCGGGTGGCCCAACACTCGATGAAGAGAGGAAAAGACGAGGGGGATCGCCGGCTTGTCCTCCGAAATCCAAGAAAACCAGAATGGAAGATCCTATGTATGGTTCAACGGTCTTAATTCTAGAAGGGTTGGGGAGTCCTCGAGCTGGAGGCGAAAGGAAAGATGATCCTTTGTCAGCACCCGAAGGGGGAGAGGATTTGACTACCTCTCATACTATTGAGTTGGCGGCGTTCGAATCGCGGCTCGGTTCCGTCGCTGCACCGCTTCAGGCTGAAGAGGCTTGCGAGGGTATATTAGATGCTATTGCCGACGACCAAAATTTCCCTCGAGCCGAGGTGCTTTTGGCAGGCGATCTAGGGGAGCCCAATTCCGAAGCTCTTCAGAAGCAAGGGGCAGCCCCCATTGGCCTAGTCGATGTCGTTGAAGTGAGTGATTCCCCTTCTGAATCGGCCTTTCCTCCGAGGGAAACACAAGATATCCATAATATAGAGTCTCTCGGCGTGGGGAAGCCCGTGGGTGATAAAGATGTGTTCGAAAAGCCTTCTGCTGCGCCTGAGGAAAAGCCTGAGCCTGATATTTTGCTTATTTTTACCGAGATCGATAGGCTATATGAGCAGGTAATCTATTTGTACACTCTGCTTGGTGCCCCGACCTTTGCCTTTCTAAACTTTTTTCTTCCATGGTTCCAGGCCAAGGTGCTTTATGACCAAACGTTTACCAATTTTGAAGCCGAGCTGACTTGCCGCGAGGGCGAACATAAGAAGCTTACCTGGGAAGCCGATGAGCTCAGGGCTCTTTCTACCAAGAGGGAGGAAGAACTTCATGGCTTTCGGGATTGCTTGGATGCGGCGTCCCGGGAAAAGGCTCATCTTACTGAATAGGTTACATAGCTCTTGTCTATTTTTTGTCTGTATGTCTGACTGAATTCCATATTTTAATATCTTTGGGTAAATTTTCACAGTTTAAGGAGAAGGATGTCCTTATGGGGAAGGAGCTCTGAGCCAGGGACTCTGAAATTCTTGAGCTCAAGCGACATCTGAGTGAGGTAATCTTTGAGAGAGATGTCCTCCGAGAAGAGGTGGTTTCGATCGGGTATTGTCTCGAAGATGCGAGGGCTAAGAGCAACAAACATAAGGATCTCCATGCTGCGTTAGTTGCTACGCTATCCGATGTTAGGGCTGAGGCCGAGGCGCTCGTGACCTTGCATAAGGAGGACGCCGCTACTGCAAATGCTTAGGCTCGGAAGGTGTCCGAAGAAGCCGAGCTGCACCAGACCCAAGCTGTGAATCACGCCTGGTTAGAATCTCAGAGACAGACGCTCGAGGACATACACGTGGGGGGCATGGATTTAATTACCGAGGTTGAGAGGGTGAAGTCCCTAGAAGAGGAAGTTGCGGCCCTGCTTCCTTCCGAAAGCGAGTCGGTCAGCGACTCAAGAGGTGACAAAGATGGAGGCGAGGTCCCTGAAGGGGAGGAGGCCATTGGAAACCCGGAGGCTAAGGCCGAAGTTGCTGAAAGCGTATCTTCTGCCATCGAAGACATAGCTCTGGTGCTAGATTAAGGTTTTCATTTGATTTCTGCCTTTGCAAGGGCTTCCAGATGTAGGCTTTGTATTTGTACTCTTATGTATCTTTTATATGTGTGTCAATTTTTTTACCTTTTTCTGAACTTGTGGCATTTGTTGGCAATTGATCTGAAGTTGTGGGTCTCAATTTTAGACCCTTGGATTCCTGCTACCATCGAGCATTTATCAATGGTCGAGAATTGATCTGTGAGTCTGTCGTATTGGCTCCGAGGTCTTTTGCGCGAATTTTTTAGATTCTCACGCGTCGGGTTGGTATGACCTTTTAATGTAAGCTGGCATCATAGGCTCTTATGCTTTTGCTATTAGGCATATTCGGTTAACTTCTTCGGGTTCAGTCTCCAAATCGGGTTTCGGCTCGAGCTTATTGACCCTTAAATTTTCGAATTTAAAGCTGGCCCTTAGGCTCCTATGCATTAGGTCGGTACGAACTCTTGTATGGGCTGGTGACAGTGGCTCTTACGCATTGAGTCGGTATGACCTCTTATATGGGCTGGCGATAATGGCTCTTACGCATTAGGTCGGTATGACCTCTTATACGGGATGGCGATAGTGGCTCTTACACATTGGGTCGGTATGACCTCTTATATGGGTTGGCGATAGTGTCTCTTACGTATTAGGTCGGTATGACCTCTTATATGGGTAGGAAACAGTGGCTCTTACGCATTAGGTTGGTATGACCTCTTATATGGGCTGGCAGCAATGGCTTTTACGTATTGGGTCGGTACAACCTCTTGTATGGGCTGGCGGCAGGGGCTCTTACGCATTGGGTTGGTACGACCTCTAGTAGGCTTTATTTTTCCCTCGTTAACAACAACAACAACAACAACCTAGTGAAATCCCACTAATGGGGTCTGGGGAGGGTATTATGTACGCAGACCTTACCCCTACCCCGAAAAAGCAGAGAGGCTATTTTCGAAAGACTCTCGACTCAAGAAGACAAAAAGACAAAAAGACAAAAGAAGACAATATTAATAACACCACAGAAATAATATGGAAAAAAAATATGAAAAATAAGAACAACATAAAATCAAGAAGAATGATACAAAGCAAAAGCAAAAAAGTATCCCTACCAAACTAGTCTCACAAAGTTATGGCATAAGATAAGGCTCAACTACCTCCTAACCTACAACCCTAATACTCGACCTCCATATGTTCCTATCAAGTGCCATGTCCTCGGAAATCTGAAGCCTCGCCATATCCTGCCTAATCACCTCCCCCTAATACTTCTTAGGCTGCCCTTTACCTCTTCTCGTGCCCTCCATAACCAGCTGTTCGCACCTCCTTACCGGAGCATCTGGGCTTCTCCTCTGAACATGCCTGAACCACCTTAGCCGTGCTTCCCGCATCTTGTCATCAATGGGAGCCACGCACACCTTCTCCCGAATATCATCATTCCTAATCTTATCCATCCTAATATGCCCGCACATCCACCGCAACATCCTCATTTCTGCTACCTTCATCTTCTGGATATGTGATTTCTTAATCGGCCAATACTCAGCCTCATACATCATGGTCGGCCTAACCACCGCTTTATAGAACTTACCTTTGAGTATTAGTGACACTCTCTTGTCACACAATTCTCCAGATGCTAACATCCACTTCATCCATCCTACCCCGATACGATGTGTAACATTCTCATCGATCTCCCCTCCCCCCTGGATAACCGACCTAAGGTACTTGAAGCTATCTCTACTCGGGATGACTTGTGATTCAAGCCTCACATCCACACCCACTTCCCTCTGCTCAGCGCTGAACTTACACTCCAGGTATTCTGTCTTTGTCCTGCTAAGCTTGAAACCCTTAGATTCAAGAGCTTGTCTCCTAACCTCCAGCCTTTCGTTAACACCGGTTCGCGACTCATCAATCAGAACTATGTCATCGGCGAATAGCATGCACCATGGCACATCCCCTTGAATTTGATGTGTTAACGCGTCTATCACCAGGGTGAATAGGAACGGACTGAGTGCAGAACCTTGGTGTAACCCCATAACAACCGAAAAATCCTCAAAGTAGCCTTCTACTGTCCTAACCCGAGTCTTTTCCCCATCATACATGTCCTTAATCGCCATAATCTAGGGAACTCACACGCCTATTTCCTTCAAGCTTCTCCAGATAACTTCTCTAGGAACCTTGTCATATGCTTTTTCTAGGTAAATAAACACCATGTGTAGGTCTTTCTTCCTATCTCTGTACTATTCAACCAACCTCCTAACAAGGTGTATAGATTCTGTAGTAGAACGGCTCGGCATGAAACCAAACTGGTTGTTGGAAACAGACACCATCATCCTCAACCTTGCTTCAACCACCCTCTCCCATACTTTTATAGTATGACTCAGTAATTTGATAGCCCTATAATTATTACAACTCTAGATATCACCATTGTTCTTATACAGTGGGACCACCATACTCCACCTCCACTCATCTGGCATCCTCTCCGCCTTAAAAATAGCATTCAACAACCTAGTCAACCACTCCAAACCTACTTTCCCCACACACTTCCAAAATTCTACCAAAATCTTGTTAGGCCCGATCGATTTGCCCCTACTCATCTTACTCATAGCTCCCATGATCTCCTCAACCCTGATGTGCCTGCAGTACCCAGAGTCACTATGACTCTCGGAATGCTCAAATTCACCGAGCACAATATCTCGATCCCCTACTTCGTTAAGAAGTTTTTGAAAGTAAGTCTTCCATCCCCTCTTAATCTAGGAATCTTCAATCAATACTCTACCATCGTCGTCCTTGATGCATCTCACTCAGTTTGAATCTCGAGCTTTCCTCTCTCTTAGCTTGGCCAGCCTAAATAACTTCTTCTCCCCTCCTTTTCCCCTAGTTCCTCGTACATACTACTATAAGCCGCAGTCTTAGCATTTGTGACCGCCAGCTTCGCTTCCTTCCTAGCTACTTTATACCTCTCCATGCACGCTCGCCTCTCCTCCTCACCTATTCTCCCCACTAATGTCTGGTACACCTCTTTTTTCGCTACCAATTTACCTTGTGCCACTTCATTCCACCACCAGCCTCCTTTGTGCCTGCCAGAGACGCTGGTCGAGACCCCTAACACCTCTATCACAGCCTCTCTTATATAGTTTGCTGTCGTAGACCACATAATGTTCGCATTAACACTGCTCCTCCAAGATCCCATAGTCGGCAACCGCCCATCCAACTCTTGGGATTTGTCCTAAGTTAAGGTTCCCCACCTGATTCTCGGTCTTCCTCGAGCATACATTTTCCTCCTCTTCACCATAATACTAATGTCCATCACCAAAAGCCTATGTCGCGTCACGAGTATCTCACCTAGAATCACCTTGCAATTCTTGCATAACCCTCTGTCACGCCTCCTGAGAAGGAGATAGTCAATCTGAGTCTTCGCCACCATATTTTGAAAAGTAACCAAATGCTCCTTCCTCTTTGGAAAGCAAGAGTTAGCAACCACCATTAATGAGGTTCCTACTTCATGCCTCTCCCCAAAACCTAAGCCTCCATGCACTTCGTCATATACACCTGTGGTCGACCCAATATGGCTATTGAAATCCCCTCATATGAATAACTTCTCAGTAGGTGGTACATGACGTATAATCTCATCCAACCCCTCCCAAAAGCACCGTTTAACCTCCTCATCTAGGCCCGCATGTGGCGTATAGGCACTAACGATGTTTAGGATGCACTATCCAACCACCAACTTAATAATCATCAATCTATCATTCACTCATCTAACCTCAACCATAGACTCTCTAAGTTCCCTATCCACCAAAATACCCATTCCATTCTTACCCTTCTAGGTTCCAGAGTTCCAAAGTTCATACCCCGTCCGTGTCCCTCGCACTCGACCCTGCCCACCTTGTCTCCTGGACACACGCTATATTGACCCTCCTCTTCTGGAGGATCTTCGCCAACTCTATAGACTTACCTGTCAATGAACCTACGTTCTATGACCCAATTCTCAAACGATGGACACCCTTGTTCCCTTTACCTCCCTTGCCTCCCAACCCACCCCCTAGCCCCCGCCCTACCTTTCCCTCGTTAAGGACTTTTGAAATTATGTTTGCCTGATTCTTTGATGGTTTGATAAAAACCTCAATTGTGAGTCGTTATATGGCGATGATCGATCGCCCCGGGAGGTTTGGCTTGGTGGCTAAGTATCTAAAAGCCTATAAGTTTGGAGCTGACATGGCCGAAGCTCTTTTGCTTATGTCGAGGGTAGCCTGTTTCACCAATTCTTTTCGAAGTATTTTCGAAGTAATTGAAGGCCACTAATTTTATAGCGACGGTCGGGCGTCCCCGAGTCGTGTTAGTTTGGCTGGTACAACCTTGTGACCGTAGTCATTGTGTTTGGCCAGAGCCTTTCAGTTCCCTAGTGAAGCAGTTTCGGCGTTTATATTGAGGGTATGCCTTTTTAGAGGTCTTACAAGTTCGATATATAGCCTTAACTTTAAGATCGGGATTATGCCTTTTATATGGTCTTACAAATTTTTGCATGCCTTTGAGGTCTTACAATTTTGGTTACTTGGTACAAGTATGGTTCATGCCTTGCTTGAGGTCTTAGTGTTTTGGTTACTTGGTACAAGTATGGTTCATGCCTTGCTTGCGGTCTTATAGTTTTTGTTACTTGGTACAATTATGGTTCATGTCTTGCTTGAGGTTTTACAGATATTATTGTTGCCTTATATAGGTCTTACGAGACAGAGGCTGCCCACATGAGGTCTTATGGCCTCGGGTTTTTGATAAGTCGATGGGGGTGGCGATTGGCGGCAGTCCCCGAGTTTTCGAAAGTTTTTTGGCTCGAGAGCCATTCCTTGAAAACTTGGTATTGCCTCATCGAAGGCTTACGAGTTCTAATCTTCCGACCCGGAGGTCATACGTCCTTGAGTTTTGATGCCAGTCCCCGAGTGCTCGGGAAGTTTTTTGGCCCTAGAGCCGCTTTGTAAACTTTATGTTGTCTCATTGAGGGATTAGCTTCAATTTTTTGACGCCAGTCCCCGAGTGTTCAGGATGTTTTTGGACATGGAGTCATTTTTGCAAAAGAACACCGAACTCCTTAGAAACGTGAAATGCCTTGATGGAGGGGAAAGTATTCTTCGATTACTTGGTATAGGTATACATGTTTTTGCTGTTAAGGGCTTGGTTATTCTATACGGACACGGTTCGTTCGACTGTTTGGCCCGATACATCATTTTCCTATCGAAACCCCATTTAGCACATCTTGGCTTCTCCGAGGAGGTGTTCTTCCGGGGGGATGCCCCCTAGTATTTGAGGTTGATTGAAAAGAAGCCTTGAATACTTGTTGAGTCTTCCTTAGGTAGCATATAGATGTTGCCTCGTTAAAAACCTTGCCAGTAAAACCCTTCTTGGGATTAAAACCCGATCGAAGGAGAAGAGTGCAACGTATGCTTTTGGAACCTAAGGCCTTTGAGTTGGAAAGTGCTTCGGCCGTTTCGATTGAATACCTGCACTTAGGTTAGTATAAAATGTAACTGAAAAATGGAGATGATCATACCTTAGTGCTGACGCCGCTTCGGACCTCGATATGATTCAATCGTTTGTTATGAGACTCGATAAGGTCCTTTGTTTTGTTTAGTGGGGCGTAGCCGAGAATGTATCTTGTTATCATTATTTTAGTGTTTTCTTATCCTTTGGTTCCTTCGATGGTGGAGGTATTGGTGTTGGTGCCACATCGTACACCGCGAACATCTCTCTTGCCGCATGCTATTCCCTGTAGACCGTTTTTATCCCATCCTTTGTCGAGAATTTCATCATTTGATAGAGGGTGGATGGTACTGCTCTCATGCTGTGTATCCATTGCCTTCCGAACAAGGTGTTGTACCTCATGTCTCCTTCGATGACGTGGAATTTGGCATTTTGGGTTGTGCCGGCCACGTTGACTGAGAGGGTGATTTCCCCTTTCGTTGTTTCGCTCGCCATGTTGAACCTGTTGAGGACTTGAGAGGCAGACACGATTTGATCAAGCAGTCCGAGCTGCTCTACCACCCTCGACCTGATAATATTGGCCGAGCTACCTGGATCCACAAGTACACGTTTAATTTAAAATGTATTTACAAGAAAAGAAATTACCAGTGCGTCGTTATGGGGCTGAGATAGATCCTCGATGTCTTTGTCGCTGGATGTGAGGGCGTCCTCGGGTATATAGCCTTGAGTTCGTTTTTCCATGGTGATGGATATTTTTGTTCTCCTGACCATGGGTTCCTGTGGAGCATCGATACCTCCAAAGATCATGTGGATGACATGTTGTGGCTCATCTGTTTCACTCTTTTTGGTCGCCTCTCTTTCCCAGAACTAATTTTTGGATCGGTCGCTGAGGAATTCCCGGAGGTGACCTTTGCTGAGTAGTCAGGCTACTTCTTCCTGGAGTTGTCAGCAATCTTCGATCATGTGACCATGCGTGTTGTGAAATTCACACACTAAGTTATGGTTCCTTTATGAAGGATCTGATTGTACAAGCCTTGGCACCTGGTGTCTCTGATTTTACTGATGGTGAATACGATGTCTGAAACGTCGACGTTGAAGTTGTATTCCGATAAGAGGGGCACCTCCGTCGGCCCTGTGTGCCTATCAAATCTAGCTCTGCTAACAAGTCCCCGAGGATTTTGTCCTCGATCCATCCTTCGGTCATTGTGGGGTATGTTGCACCTTAGGGCGTTTCTTTTATCTTTAGTGTATGGTTGGTATCTCTCTTTATTCGGCTTCGACTCCTTCGCCGGAAGCTTGCTAGGATATACCGAGCCCGAGGGGACTCCTAGTTGGTCGTCTTCGACCCTCATATTTGATTGGGATCGGTTGTGGACGTCCGACCAAGTCACGACGAGATACTCGACTAAGTTCTGCTTAAGTTGTTTTGAAGCTACCGAGCTTCCCTTATTCAAACCTTGAGTGAAGGCCTGCACCACCCAGTCATCGGAGACCACTGGTAGTTCCATTCGTTCCATTTGAAAGCAAGATACGAACTCTCGCAGCATCTCGTTCTCCCTTTGCTTGATTTTGAAGATGTCTGATTTCCTTGTAGCTACTTTGATGGCACCAGCATGTGCCTTTATGAAAGAATCTTCCAGCATGGCAAATGAATCTATCGATTTTGGGGCTAGGTTGTGATACCACATCATTACCCCTTTTGAAAGCGTCTCTTCGAACTTTTTCAGTAGTATGGACTCGATATCATCATCCTTTAGGTCGTTGCCCTTCATTACACAAGTGTAAGCAGTGATGTGCTCGTTGGGGTCCGAGGCCGTTGTACTTCGGAAGGTCGGGCATTCTGAACTTCTTTGGAATGGGTTTTAGGGCCGCTTCCTATGGGAACGACTTTTGTATAAACTTCTTCGAATCTACACCTTTCAGAATCAGAGGTGCGCCCGGAATTTGATCGACCCTAGAATTGTTGGTCTCTACCTTCTTGTCATTGGATTTTATCTTCTTTTCGCTCGACTCGATCCTCTTTGTGAGGTCCTCGAGCATCTTTATGATGGCGGGGTCGACTGGCGACCCGTTGTTGCTTGATCTTTCTGGTACCTACTCGGCACGGGGAGCCGTTTTCGGAGCTACCGTCCTGGAAGTCTTTTGGTGGCTTTGCAGTTGAGCAGTCGCCAGCTGTTGTGCTTGTAACATTTTGAATATGACGTGAAGGCTAACCCCTTGTTCTTCCTGAGTCGGGGTTTTTTGAGCTTCTTGTTGATCTTCCTAGTGTATGCTCCTGTTGGTGTGGGAGCTTATTTCGACGTGTTGAGCGTTGCGTGAGACCACGTCCACAGTAATTGATTCTGGTGCATTCTCAGGGTTTCATGGTGGTACACCAACACCTGGAACATCCACACCATTCTCTCCATGGTCCTCAAGATTGTTGTTTACTGTGCGTTTACCGAGTTAGACATTTCGACCTGAAATCAAAGATCTTGGACAAGAAAAAGTGTGAAAGGTAACTTGTGTTATGCAGTAAACCAGCAAGAAAATAATCACTGTTATTTTTAGCCCCACGATGGGCGCCAAACTATTTACCGCGAAAATGGTAATTACAATTAGATTTGATTTTGTGGTTCTAAAAATACGTGATCTATTTTTATGCTAGTTGTTAAGCAATGGATGCTAAGTGAAAGACTTGGAAACAAGATAATATCTTGAAAACAATATGATAATCAAACCGAATGACTAATAATCGGGGCCTCGAGCTTGCGTATTCGGGGCCTTGAGGTCGAGTCGGATGCCATGCCGAGGATAGTCGATGGAGGACTAAAAGTTATGATAAATTCAATGGCGGCTCTTTATGGCTAATAATAAGCAATAAATGAAGAACAATAAATAGAACACAATAAATATAAGTAGTGGAGTCAAGAGAATTTGTTAGAAAGCAGAAAGAATGTTCTTGTCTTTTCAATATTATGTCTTAGATCCCCTTTATATATGAGGGGAAAATCCCTATATGACATATGTGTAGTTATTACATAAAGTGGCTAGTACAACCACTCAATCAGCCTGGTGCAGGATGTCATTATTTGCGCAGACGATGTCAGAAAGTACTGCTCCTAGGGAACTTCCCGCTTACTTGCGACAAGCACCGGTCGTTCTGCCCCGACACCGGGCACGAAGAATCCCCCAAGGCATCGGACCCTGGGCTGTTCTTTGGGCCCTTTGAGATGAGATTACGCAATACCTTGCCGACCGTAAAATTGGTCTTCCCGATTTTAGCCGTATACAGGTACATTTTGGACTTACTATCGATGGTCAATTGGAACAAGGTCTAGGTGAGGTGTCTAAATAAAAAATAGTGATAATTTTAAGTATCCCCATATGAATTCAACCTAAATTAAAAGGGGATAGAAGAACTAAAAACAAAAATTAAGGAAATTAGTGTATTTTCAGTTTTGTAGAATACATGAGCGAAAAGGATATTATTTGTCTTAAATGAAGAAAAAAAAAAGGGTGAGAAGGCATTAATGGAACTTTTGTGAACTTCTCAATTGGAGTTTAGAGAAGTCAGATATATGCTTATCAAACTGAAATGACACTTCGGTTATTGAATTTTACTCCAACGGTTGCAATTTAAAATTATACTACTATTTTATATTAGGTGCAGAATTTTAGTTTCTTTTACTGTCCGCACTTTTCGAAAAACTTAAAATCAAAGGCATTTTTTGGTTTTGATTAAAATTTTTTTTTTTTTTTTGTTAAAGACTAATTCAAAGTTAGAGCATGGAACTTAAATTGTTTAAAACTTGATATTTACTAGTTTTTTTAATTAATATCGATGTGAAGTTAAAATTATATAATAAAATAAGTTTTTTAGTCTTGAGTTAAAGTGGGACTAGTCTTAGAGTACGCGCTTTGCACGTGTATTTATATTAATGGGTATTCAGTTAAAAAATCACATTATGTGTTTGAGTTATTAAATAAAAATTAGAAGAAGGGTATGTTCTTTAAAATGATGAATATCGATCTCTTTGGCAAACTTAATGAAAGAAATCTTGCTCCATCAAAAATTTTAGATGTCTTATTGTGATTTTAAAATTATTCGCATATCTATTACCTAATATTGAAACAAATAAATAAAAAAAATACTTTTATGGTTCTTCAAAGATTTGTTAAATAAAATAAATTGAAAAGTTGAATAATTGAATCTTTTGATATCTCAGAGATTTTGAGAATGAAAAGGTTGGCCCTGTAGCTCACAAAAAAATTGATAAATGGTGGTGCAAAGTCTAAGAATAATTGTTGAGTTAACATCTTTTCAAAAATGACTTAATATACAAAAATATATAAGGAGCTATCATTTATTGAAATGAATGTTAAAAGAAACAAAAAGATAATTATAAATATTAACTCACATTTAAAATAAATTTTATCTACTAATATTTCATCCTTATTGCTTCAAATTTGTATTTTTATCAATTTGACTTTTTAATACTATTACTAACTTTGCTCTATTTTCTGATATCTCACTACCAATGCCTTTTTTTTATATAGAATTAAATCTATGTAGCCTAAGAGTTTTGCCAACTTAAAAAATAATTTTACTTATATAAATTTGAAAAAAAAAAACTGAATTGGATACTTTTAATTACTAATTAGTTAATTAATTTAAGAACTAACCATTGGTTCTCAACCTTAAAGCAAAAATTTATTTTTCTTGATTCTATTCCTTATGAGCTCAAACTTCAAATATTTAAATATAGCTATAATTTCGTCCAAGCATTTAAAACGTGGAAACTCCTTCACACCCTTTCAAATCTTAATTAATATTAGTTTATCTAAATTTAAATTTAATTAGATATTTTTGCAATATAATCTAAGTACCTAGATATTGGAGTTCGTACATTGTTCTAATAAGGAATGATTTAATTCAAATAGTAGATAATCATGTCTACTATTTTATTCTTATTAATTTTAGTTCGTATTTTAATCGATTTTACTCTTAGAGCCCGTTTGGCTTGGCTGATATTGAGTAGCTGATAAGCATTAGGTGCTGAAAAGCACTTTTAAATGCTGAAGTTGATTTAAAAAATAAGCAGTTACTTGTTTGGATAAAAGTGATGAAATTAATAATTAGCATCTCAAGAACTGGGTATACGAAGAGTTTTGTTTTAAAAAGAAATATTTTAGGGATAGAATAGTAAATATTTTGGTCAAACCTAAAGTGCTTATAAGCTGAAATTTGATAAGTTGGGGGAGACCAACTTATGGCTTTTGGCTTATTTTTGACTTATAAGCACTTAACTTATAAGCACTTTTACCAAACCTGTAGATAAGCCAAAAAGTGCTTATAAGCCAATAAACTTAGCCAAACACCCTCTTAGTGCAATATTATAATTGATATTCGTTCTTTACTATTTTTTTCACCATCAATTTTCTTGATCTTGTGGAAACAAATTTGTATATCAAAGTTTTTTGTCAACTAAAAAATTAGTTCTAGTTAGATGATGCATTTGAAAAATAGTTGGATTATATTTTTTTGCTAATAATTAATTCAAAAATTTAACTATTTAATTTTATTGTGACAGTAACTCATTAGATTTTTATTTATGCCAAATTTTAAATTTTGAATTATAACATGAAAAAATGACAATTATGTCACATTACTAAAATAAAGAATAGTTCATATAAGGTAATCGAAATTTAAATTAGTTTTAAAGTAAAAAATTCAATTAACCCAAATGGTTTCCGTGATGTTCCCCTATATTTTCTTACCATCATTGAACGTATATGTGTTGGGTGAGTTTATTAGAGTGTTTAATTAATAGAATTTTAGTTGATGTTAAAATCCTACGTATTAAGAACTTAATATGGAATGATTACAACTATATAAATAAATTTAAATACAAAAATAATTTAAATAAGGTAAAATCTTAATTGATTTGAATTCCTAAATATTAGGACTTGATACATAATTTAATCAAGGAACTAAGTCCTAAATATTAGGAAATAATTTGAATTACTATTTTGTCCAATGTGAAATTTATTTTAAAAGGATAAAAAAAGCAAACGACATTTCGCTAAGGACTAAGTCCTAAATATTAGGAAATAATTTGAATTACTATTTTGTCCAATGTGAAATTTATTTTAAAAGGGTAAAAAAAGCAAACGACATTTCGCTAAAGACTAAGTCCTAAATATTAGGAAATAATTTGAATTACTATTTTGTCCAATGTGAAATTTATTTTAAAAGGGTAAAAAAAGCAAACGACATTTCGCTAAGAGCCTTTGTGCTTTTAATATAGTATATAGATTTACACTATTATAAATATTGGTGTTATTACCTACTTTGACGTTACATTTCAAGTAAAAATAATGAGTAAAAAAAAAAAATTACAATCTTGAAGAGGAGTGGACAGGGTTGAAATCTTCACATTAACCCCTTGACTGAAAATCTCAAATATGTATTATTCACTGCTTGACTTATATCGTATGGTAAAAAAAGATGGGAGATCAACTTCATTTTCCTTTAGCCAACTCAGAATCCGTTGTTGATTGACTTCTGTAAGCCTTTTTAATCATACTCATACAATTATTACTGCATGTAACTTCCACAAAATCTCTCTACTATTTCTTGAAATTTCAATCCCCAATTCGTATCAAAATTATTTCCGTTTCACCCATAAAAGGAACATGTTTCTGAATTCATCACACCCCTTCAGTTCAAATTTTCTTCCACAGATGCATTAGTGTTTATACATAAAATAGTGAAGTGGGTATTAATCACAAAGACGAATCAGCAAAGGAAAATCAAGAAATTGATTGAAATGGATCGTATCGGTGGCTTACCAGATGGTATTCTGATCGCTATACTTAGTTTTCTTGACACTAAAACTGCTGTAAGGACATCAGTATTGTCGAAAAGATGGAAATTGGTTTGGACTTCTCTCCCTGTTCTTGATTTCGAGAATGTTCCTTATTCAAGATGGAAATCACGAATAGAATTTATCTTCTTTGTTAGACATGTTCTTGCTCGTCGTTGTAATTCTCAACTTGTTAAGCTTAGGCTTTCTGTGGACGATATAGTTTACTCATCTTTCAGTGAAGAATGTATGACTTATGCTGCTGATCATAGAGTTAAAAATCTCATAATCTCTGCATTTACTACTGAAAACCCCGTGTTTATACCAACTTGCTTGCTCTCTTCTCAATTTCTTGAATTCTTGGAACTCAATTGTGCGATTCGTTATACTATAACATTGCCAAAAAGTTGGACTTTTACCAACTTGAAGGTTCTCAAGTTGAAGAATTTTGTGTTTAGTGATGACAATTTTGATGATGGGAAAATCTTTTCTGGATGTCCTAAGCTTGAGAGTGTGATTTTGTGCAAATGTGCAATTAAGGGTAGAGGTGAACTTAAGGAATTGGAAATGAAATGCTTGGAGTTAAAGAAATTGGAGATATTATATTGGAGGAGTCCTTTGAGTTGTTATGACATACATAGGATCAATGTGATTGCTCCAAAGCTTTCGTCTTTTGTGTTTAAAGGGCATGTTGCTAAGGTGTGTTTTAAGGAGGATTTGGGTTGTTTAGATAGAGTTTGTATTGACTTGCGGTATCCTAAATGGAACTCCGCTGAAGATCGAAAGAGATGGACTGGTGAATGCTTTATGACCATGTTTGGACAATTCTGCAGCGCGAGGTTTCTATCTTTGTCCATTGACACCGTTGAGGTAACAATAAGACCTTCCCTTTTCTTCTTTTTCTTGTTGAGTGTGTGTTGGGATCGGAGAAGGGGTTCTATTTTCATTTATTAAGACAATAATCTTTCTGTATTTTGAAAAACAAATATTTATAAAGGTGCTAGTGAAGTCATTCATCACCTTGCATTTTTATCGGAAAAGAGAACGCTGTGTGTTATCCGTCTTTGTTTGTCTATGGAAGGGGGAGGGATATTGGGAGTTGGGTGGGCTAGTTGAAGAATTTGCTCACTGATTGAAGTGATTATGTGTATGCCTAGGCTCTCTCTGCTATTTCTGGAATACGTGAATATGTTACTTTTGGCAATTTGAGGCATATAAAGTTCGTAACTGAGGATAGATCTTCATCAGTAACTATGCCCATTAATGCTGTTGCTGACATACTGAAGTGCACTGCTGACGGATACTTGGTGTTCAACGCGTCCGAGGTACTAAACCATGATAGAAACTCGTGTTATTATTTCAATCTCTTTTTCATATTTTACTTTTCTCTTTTGATCTTTTTAGTTTGATATCTCAAATTTCTAGTAGAAGCCCATTCCTGAAGTTCAAAATGAGGGACTTAGAGTGATCGTAATATACAGAAATATCTTCATGAGCAGTTTTTCATAGGAAAAAAGCTTGTGGTCGTCTTATCTGAGGGTGGTTTCCATTGGATTAGGGGTTCTTTACTTGTATATAAACTTCGAGTGACTTCTGTAATTTAGTATCTCAACATCATTACGTGATAGAGAATCTACTCCTACTTAGTAGAATCCTTCTCCATTCTGATTCTACAAAATAGGAGTACTGTTTATCAGCTTTCTTAGATTCTTGTAGTTAAGCTGCTGATAGATATAGCAACTTGGCTTGGATTTGGTTTTCCTAAGATGGCAATTATCTCGCATTCTCCTTCTCTGCTCTATTAAATACTGTGTATCGACTTTTTAGATTCTTGTAATTTGAGCAGCTTATTGATATAGCAACTTGGCTTGAATTTGGTTTTCCTAAGATGGTAATTAGCTTACATTATCCTTCTCTGCTCTATTAAATACTGTGTGTCGACTTTTTAGATTCTTGTACTTTGAGCAGCTTGTTGATATAGCAACTTGGATTTTGAATTTGTTTTTTTTTTCTAATTTGTTGTTGCACTACTTAGATTGCATATAAATTACTTGTTTAGACAATATACTGATCTCCAACTGACCTATTTTAATTTCAAATTGTAGGATAACAAACTATCCACTCTTGGCGAATCATCACATTCAGATGGAAGAAAAGCGAAGAAGGATAGCAACATCATTGATGTACCTATACATCTTATGTCCTACTTACTGGAAATTGCTCCTCGTGCAGAATCTTTGACAGTTGAATTTGCTAAGGTAGTACTACTTACAAACCTCTTCATTATTTGCTCTTTTAAGAAGCAGATACTGGAACAAGAAAAAAAATAATTACTCAAGATTATAAGTTTGAAAAGGACATGATTTTTCTTTGTTATCATTTTAAAAATAGGTATTAATTTGATTTCAGGAATCGTTTGAATGTGTTGAAGTGAGAAGTGATGGGGAAGAGTAGTTTGATATACCAAGATTCACGAAATGTAAGGCCCACTGTCTAATTTTGTCGCGAAAGACACATGTAATGTCCTCATGCTCAATCTTATCATTTTTTGGATTCAGTTAAATGAATAACACATTCTGGAAATACAACTTTTTGGTTTCATGTGTTTACATGTATGGTTTAGTTCGGTTAACTGTAATGTCTGTTACTTCAATCAGGTTTTTTGTAAAGCGAATATTGTGAATTAAACCATAATGAAGATGGTACTGCATACGAGGTTCTTCTTTACGTCTTCCTTAAAACATGCTAGCATAGCGCAGTATATGTTTTCTTGCTGTCAGTTTATTGGAGTTAGTTTACAATCTAAGTTCCTGTTAGAATAAAAGATTTACATATGAGATGAAGCAAAACCAGGTATTCTGTACCTCAACTATCTCATGGTATATGAATGTCCTGCGGCAAAGGAGAGGGAGAAAATGAAGGACCTACAGTCAAGATTTACTTCCTCTATTCTATATTGTTGGTTCCTTATTTTTCTTTTAGATGTCCGTAAGTTGTTTTATTTTCTATAAACAGGAAGTATCGGATATTACTTGCTAGTTTTAGTATCGAAATCATATGTATTATTCTGTCAAAAAATACACAATTTATAGGAGAAAACAAATCAATAAAAATGAAATAATCCCCTGATTCCAGACAAAGGGGTATTTCTAATCTATTCTAATTTAATCCCTAAGAATATGAAACTTTTCTAACTTAGCTAATATGATTTGATCCTATATGATCAGATATTACAAATCAATGTATCAATTTGATTTGATTTGATTAGACAATCATAATAAGATATTACAAATCAACACTCCCCCTCAAATTGGCATGTAGATATCCGACATGCCTAACTTGCTCACAAGACTTTCAAATCTTGGTTTAAACAACCTTTTAGTAAAAAGATCTGCTATCTGCTGATCTGTTGGCACAAATGGCAAGCACACACTTCCTTCATCTAGCTTCTCCTTGATGAAATGCCTATCCACCTCAACATGTTTTGTTCTATCATGTTGAACTGGATTGTGGGCAATACTTATGGCAGTTTTATTGTCACAGTATAGCTTCATTGGTAAAGTTATAGGTCTTCTAAGTTCCTCCATCATTTTCTTAAGCCAAATAATCTCACAGATTCCATGAGCCATAGATCTGTACTATGCTTCAGCAATGCTTCGTGCCACAACACTTTGTTTTTTACTTCTCCATGTCACAAGATTTTCCCAAATAAATGTACAATACCCAGAAGTAGACCTTCTGTCAGTACAGGACCCTGCCGAATCTTCATCTGTGCATGCCTCAATGCTCCTTTTATCACTTTTCTTGAACAACCACCTTTTTCCTGGTGAGCTTTTCAAGTACCTCAAAATTCGATACACAACCTTCTGATGTTCTTTTTTAGGAGAATACATAAACTGACTAACCAAGCTTACCGCAAAAGCTATGTCAGGACGAGTGTGCAATAGGTAGATAAGTTTTCCTACCAACCTCTGATATTGACCTTTGTCAATTGGATCTCCTTCTTTATTCTTGAGCTTTATGTTTGGGTCAAGAAGAGTTTCTGCTGGTCGGCACCCGCTCATCTCCGTTTCTTTCAACAAATCCAGCACATATTTTCTTTGAGATACCATTATTCCCTCCTTCGATCGAGCCACTTCCATGCTAAGAAAATACCTCAAGGGTCCCAAGTCTTTGATTTCGCATTGCCTTCAGTGCGGACCACACAAAACCTAGTGTGGCCGCATTGCATCTTTGCCTGAAAATCAACCTCTCTGAATCTCCTAGTGCGGACCACACAGAATGGTGTGCGGCCGCACTGGGCCTGCTTTTCCTGAACTTGTCTTTGACACTTGTGCAAGTTTCACTCCTTTTGAGCTGATCTTTGACATCTTGTCACTTTGTTGATCAAACCTGCAATCAAGCACAACTTGTGAACCTTTTGGGACTATTTTGTACAAATTTTTAATCAAAACTTAAGCAAGAAGGAGTATAAAATGTATTAAAATCCCTAGTTATCAACTCCTCCAAACTTAAGCTTTTGCTTGTCCTCAAGCAAACAAAATAAGACCCACTCCTTAAGGGAAAATCCAAGAAATTTTTCAGTTGTCCTAAAGTAACCTCATCTAGCATCAATTGGGACTAACAATTGCCCTCAATACAAATGAATCATTAACAACTTTTACTCCTTGAAACACCATGGATTAAGTGCGACACAAGAGCATCAAGAATTGACTCAACACATCAAAGAACTCTTTTCTATTACTTCGGTCATTGTGGAACCCAAACTCACATATCCTCAACTCTCCCTAAGCAATCCTCACCTTTAAGGTAGTGGCACTCAGAACGAGGATAATGGAAATTCACTCATCTCTCTCAAGAAAAAACCACAAGTCCGGCTCTAGGTACCATATGCTTGCCCCTTATGTAAGTATCTACTAATGTAAGCTTCATTCAACTCAAGATCATATAGGGCTTTTGTGGAGATATTGTGAAGGCTTTTGGTTCAGGGTAGGAAATGTTTTGGTCTAAGTAAGTTCCATCTTCCCTTAAACACTTCTTTTGATTCATTTGGCACACATTCACTTGACTCTTTGAGTCATTTCACTTCTTTCTAAGGGGTTAGAGAGAGACACTGTTACTTTTTCTTATGCATTTCAAACCTTTTCTCCTTTTTCAACTTTCCACACATTTAATTCTTTGCTTTTCTTGAATCCCTTTTTGTTCTTTTTCATATTAAACATTCTATTTGCCATTTTACTTTTCTTTCTTTTTCATTGACTTTCCTTTTCTTCATTTTTGTGCTTTTTTACCACTTTGTTGCAATCCTTGTCTCTCCCCCCAAACTTATACTTTTGCCATGTGCTAAAGGAAAGATCAGGTGCCAAGAGAGGGTATCTTTCAGAACGGGTATAGGCTTGTATCATGGTTCTTGAAGGAAATAGGTCTAAGGCTCTAAAGGGTTGACTAGGGATCTTATCATTGGTAGGTTATGGAAGTGTTCAAGCTATCATTTGGACAAGGAGAGCCTATAATCATGTCTCAAGTCAAAATTCGCTTAGGATTTCGCCTCAACAAACATTCAGGGCAAGTTCTAGACCAATGGCTCGGGACTTGGACTTGCAATGAAATTACTCACCACACGAGCTATGGGATCGCTAAAGATATAGAGTCGGGGGCCCACAACAACCTTAGATAATGTTTGAGCACACAATGGTCCCGAAAAACCACTTGATGATTATCGGCCAACACAAGAGTCTCAAGGCCACGACTTTCACCGTCCTAAACACAACAATTTGTTTTTGACCATAAGATCAAAGGCAAATGTGCTAGGCCCAAGTGAAGCTTTTCTTGAGCCACTCTTAACTACTAACTACTATGTCACACCTCCTTTTTGCACGTCCGGCCCCGAAGGGTTAGAAATGCGCGGGTGGAGTTTTTCCAATTTAAGTGACAATATTCGAAATGGGATTATTTATTTAATTCAGAGTCGCCACTTGGGAAAGGTTTGGCTTTTGGTGTCCCAAGTCACCGGTTTATCTTGAATCCCAAATCGAGGAAATTTTCGACTTTTCCAAATGAAGTCTGCGAACCAGAAATTCTAAGTAAGGAATTCTGTTGACCCGAGGGAAGGTGTTAAGCACCCTCGAATCCCGTGGTTCTAGCACGGTCGCTTAAATTGTTATAATGGCTAAATATATGATTTAAATACATGTTGTGACTTATGTGCTTTTATTAAGTTTTAACCGCTTTTATTATTATCATTTATTTTTATAGAATTGCAACGTCGTGAAAATGTATCTCGAACCACGTCACAATCAATGCACCCGTAATTGTTAACACATTTCGACTCCATTGAGATTTGAAATTGGGTCACATAAATGCGCACCCGAATTTAGGAATGTAATTTGATTAAGTCGCGCCTAAAGAATCTAACGCGTTATTGTCTTCGGGGAGGGGAGTGGAATTCACTAAACAGCCCGTCCCAAATTCTAAGTATTTATTATGACCAATTATTGAGGGCCCCGCAATTTGCCTTTTGATTCGGCGAGGCTCGTCTCATTATTTTAGAAGGGTACCCTACAAGGACTACATTTTACTACATTTATCTTTAAAGGGAAGGATGATGCCGAATTTTGCTGGTTTAGACAAATACGGACTGAATCCTTATTATGTTTGCCGAACCTAAACTTGTTTGATTACCTGATTGATTGTTCATGAGGTGAAAGCTACGACATTCTTTGTCTTCAACAAGTGAATATGCTTATTAATTCGCTAAGTGAGATTGCAAACAAACTAACAACATATATTGAGTTATGTTTTAACGACCTCCAAGTTCTATTCTTAACACTCTAACCTATTTGAAATTGATAAAGAAATCGGCTGTATTATTAGGAAAAATGACTACTAATTGAACTCAAAAATGATTATTAGTTTTTCTCAACAATCATTACATCATTTCGAAACGAAGAATCTGTACCGAAACCTGATATCAAACCGGCATTGGAACAAATAAACTGACAAGCGAAACTGGCATTCATAGCCAGAATTTTAATATGACTGCATGAGAGTTTGTTTGGGATACATCTATCCCAGACCTAATACCACAGATTTGTCGATTCAGTGGTCTAGGCAGAAATACATACAAGTGTTTGCCCTGACTCTATGTTATACAGTCGTAACTAAACCAAACAGTATTATACTGAACTGAACGTATCCCAAATCAAACATGTTGTCTATCATATTGTTATTGCTATTGAACAACGCTATCTAACAGTCCATCTCAGCAGAATGTATGCTAGTTTTATACAAAGTGTTTGCAGTTTGCAGTAAAATACAATCCCACTAACATTCGACCTATTTTTAACACCAATGTTATAACATGAACAACTGTTCTTTTCTTTATTTCAACTTCAAACTTTCAACAATACAAAGTTTCAGAGGTTGTGTACCTGGAAATATTTGACGATTGAAGGAAAGGGGGAGTCAGCAGAATATAATGACAACAAAATGCAGCAGCAATCACAGCACTATCAGTAGCAGCAGGGCAGAAATAGCGGCAGACAAAGCAATACAGCAAGAACCCAGCTCGAGTGCAGAGATGCAAATATAGCCAATAGAAAGCAATAGCCAAATAACAACAACACCCAGTGGAGTAGAATCAGAAACTCCAGATAGTAGTAGACCAATGAAAGCACTCAACTGATAGACACAACTGAGATTTCAAAGGATCAAAATTGGCTTGAACAAATTGAAACAACTGAAAACCCAATAACAATAGGAGGAAGAAGGTTTCTGATTGTTGGTTGTATAGCTTCTATCCCTTAACCTCTCTCTATCTCTGTTTGTGTTTTTCCTATTCAGCTCTTAAGGTTCAATGTCTATCCTTTTGTGTGTGTGTGTATGTATTTCTATCTCTCAATCCTGTCTCTAATTCTGTCTGTATCTCCAGAACTTCAACTCTCCTCTATCTATGCTCTCTCTGACCTCTATTATCCGATGGTATCCTCTCTCTCCCCTCTCTATCTCTGTATGTCCTCCCTTTTATAAGCTTTCACATTACCCCTTTTACAGCCTGTTTAGACCAACAGAAACCCCCTCATGTGCTGCCCTCTTTTCAGTTCCACTTAGTCATTTAAGTATTAACCAAAACCCCATCATATTCCCTTGGCAGGCTTACTTTTGTAATGTTTATTATTTCTGAAACTAAAGTAGGGTGTGGGCAGCAGGATGTATCTGACAGCATATGCTGTCAAAACATTTTTAAATCAAACAAAAGCCTTTATGCACATGTTGTGCACAAGTGCACAAATGCACATGTTGTGCACAAGTGCACATGCCCTCCAATTCTGACTGCAACTTAAACAAAATCAAACCCTTTACACTTCTGATTCAGATTAACAACTATAAGTAGCTAAATTCAATTCCCAACTGATTCATACAATGCTAAACAGGAGCAAATCAATTTGTATATTGTTCAAACATCTGAAACTAATTGACGACATATGTCGACTCGACTATACTAGCTATAACTCGTACAATCGAGACCAAAGTCAGACATTTAACAGTATCGAACACATGATTCGAATTGTACTGACTACGCAAAATTACATGGGAGGAATCAGTTGGTCAGTTCACATTTGAAACCCAATTAATTGCACAACAAATACATACATACAAATTATCAGAACAATTAGAAGAAAGACTCAATCAAACAACAAAGGTTCAGGCGAGATGGACAGGAAGAGTTGATAAAACTCAAAACACAGATTAAAAACAAAACCAGAACAAATCTTTTAAACGAACATGGACTAACATAAATAAGCAAAGAGAATCAAAACTCACCTCAAATCTTGAAAAATCAAAAGCCTTAACTCGGATTCGGACAGACCTTTCTTAAGGCTGAACGGGCTTTAATCGAAGTGTTTCTCAGATGAGAAACACTTCGATTAAGGTCCATTAGACCTTAATCTTTTAGTTTGAACAAAACACGGACCATCGACGAAGACCTTCAAAGTTCCAAAAATTAGATCCGGGATTCGTGCTTCCCTGGTCAGATTCGGACCAAACCAAGCATGGTTTGGTCACGAGGGGGTCTGGGGACTGTCTGGTGCGAAGTTGAGGTCGATTGGTGTAACTCGGGTTCCGACTCGAATCTTCAAATGAAGATTCGAGAAGGTGGGAAGGGATTCGAACTAAACGGCCAACAGATCGATGTTCAGGGCGGTGAGGGGGTTCTATGGTGTTCAGGCGGAGGTCATCGGCGTTCATGCCGCCGGGATTAATGGCGAGGGATAAGGGGGCGGCTAGGGTTTCGTGGGGAAGGAGGTGAAGACGGAAGCTGGGGTATTGGATAGGGGGGCAGGGTGTGGTAGGAGGCTTATATATGGAATGGGGGGATTGATTTCAACCGTTGGATGAGACGAGATGGACGGCTTGGATCTGAAGGTTTAAACGAAACGTCGTCGTTTGGCTTAGTAGGGGTCAGAATTGGTTCGGGTAACGGGTCGGGTAGTGGGGTTACGGGTGAAAGATCCGGACCGTTGGATCGACTTGGTTTAAACGGTTGTGATGGGTTGGCATCGAAACGACGTAGTTTTGGTGTTAAACTACGTCGTTTTATGGCCTGGGGGGTGGGCTGTTTGGACTGGTGGCTTGGGCTGTCCGTTTGGGCATTATTTGTTTGGGCCAATTTTAATAAATTGGCCCAAATCCGGAAAGGCAAGGCCCCTTTTTTTTTTTATTATATAAAAAAAAATACAAAACTAAATAAAATCAAACACCCAATACAATTATTCACACACACGTTAAAATAATTCAAAAATGGGTAAAATTAAACAAAAAATAAAATCACGGACAAAGATGCCGATTTATGATTTTCTATTTAACGACCGGATTACGGTTTGAATTATGCAGGACACATATATTTTCGAATTTTATTTTTTTAATAAAGTAAATAAATAAAAATGGGCCGAAGTCACAAATAAATCAACAAGGTGCCGCACAGAAATCCAAAATTTGTACAGCAGGGCCAATTATTATTTTTTATTTCCTTTTGGAGCGATTGTCGTGCGAAACAAAAATCACGTGCTCACAGCTGCCCCTCTTTGTTCGGAAACACGAAGGGTTTTCGTGCAAAGATAAAGTGAGCGTGTATGAGCGATTTTTGCCTATAGACCACTCCGTATGAAGCATGTTTTTAAAAGATATGACCGAATCTTGCTTCAAAGATTTCCTACATATCCTGGGCTAAACAGGAATCAGGTCAATGTAGTTCGGGAGGTTTTGGTAGCTGGGACTAACATGGGATTGCAATGCTTGCTGCTACTGCTGCTGCTGTTGCCACTGCTACGTTACTGACCGCCTTATTACAACCAAATGGAAATTGGAAAACTGAGCTAACTACTTATGTGTATGTCAACTGCTAGTTACAAGATTCCTATCTATGATTCTTTTACGACTTGATCTTGGGTCTTAGCTGATTCTGCTTGTAGACTCTGATCTGAATCTTGATGCTTGCGAGTTGCGGCGACTTGTTTAATCTCCGGGATACCGAATAAAATGTGACTGGCAGAGTTCAGGACCTTAGTCAAATGTTGGAGTCGATTTGCTTTCCCTTTACTCTGATATCTCGGGATATCTTTTTTTTTTTGTCTTTTTTCTTCTTTGATTCCGAACTGGGATTTATCTCGTGGGTCATTTCGATCCATGTGGCTCGAGGTCAGACCTGCGGGAGAAAACAAACAAACGAACGAGATTTTCTGCCCCAGTTTCACTAGGAAAATTTCGTTAATTATTCACCAGGAAGTTCATAAAATTGATGAAAGAGGATATACATGTTCAGTTCAGGGCTGGAGCCCTAACACCGGCTAGCTGGGGAGAGGTTCGGTTTGGGGTTTGAAAACCCTAATGCCGAACAAAGGAAGAATTCAGTTTAGGGTTTAAAACCCTAATGCTGATTGCATGGAAAAGCTCAGTTTAGGGTTTAAAACCCTAATGCTGGCTGGAAGAAAAAGTTCAGTTTAGGGTTTAAAACCCTAATGCTGATTGCATGGAAAAGCTCAGTTTAGAGTTTAAAACTCTAATGCTGGCTGAAAGGAAAAAGTTCAGTTTAGGGTTTGAAACCCTAATGCTGACTAAAGGAAAATTCAGTTTAGGGTTTAAAACCCTAATGCTGATTGCATGGAAAAGCTCAGTTTAGAGTTTAAAACTCTAATGCTGGCTGACAGGAAAAAGTTCAGTTTAGGGTTTAAAACCCTAATGCTGACTAAAGGAAAATTCAGTTTAGGGTTTAAAACCCTAATGCTGATTGCATGGAAAAGCTCAGTTTAGAGTTTAAAACTCTAATGCTGGCTGAAAGGAAAAAGTTCAGTTTAGGGTTTAAAACCCTAATGCTGACTAAAGGAAAATTCAGTTTAGGGTTTAAAACCCTAATGCTGATTGCATGGAAAAGCTCAGTTTAGAGTTTAAAACTCTAATGCTGGCTGACAGGAAAAAGTTCAGTTTAGGGTTTAAAACCCTAATGCTGACTAAAAAGGAAAATTCAGTTTAGGGTTTAAAACCCTAATGCTGATTGCATGGAAAAGCTCAGTTTAGAGTTTAAAACTCTAATGCTGGCTGACAGGAAAAAGTTCAGTTTAGGGTTTAAAACCCTAATGCTGACTAAAAAGGAAAATTCAGTTTAGGGTTTAAAACCCTAATGCTGATTGCATGGAAAAGCTCAGTTTAGAGTTTAAAACTCTAATGCTGGCTGACAGGAAAAAGTTCAGTTTAGGGTTTAAAACCCTAATGCTGACTAAAAAGGAAAATTCAGTTTAGGGTTTAAAACCCTAATGCTGATTGCATGGAAAAGCTCAGTTTAGAGTTTAAAACTCTAATGCTGGCTGACAGGAAAAAGTTCAGTTTAGGGTTTAAAACCCTAATGCTGACTAAAAAGGAAAATTCAGTTTAGGGTTTAAAACCCTAATGCTGATTGCATGGAAAAGCTCAGTTTAGAGTTAAAACTCTAATGCTGGCTGAAAGGAAAAAGTTCAGTTTAGGGTTTAAAACCCTAATGCTGACTAAAGGAAAATTCAGTTTAGGGTTTAAAACCCTAATGCTGATTGCATGGAAAAGCTCAGTTTAGAGTTTAAAACTCTAATGCTGGCTGAAAGGAAAAAGTTCAGTTTAGGGTTTAAAACCCTAATGCTGACTAAAGGAAAATTCAGTTTAGGGTTTAAAACCCTAATGCTGATTGCATGGAAAAGCTCAGTTTAGAGTTTAAAACTCTAATGCTGGCTGAAAGGAAAAAGTTCAGTTTAGGGTTTAAAACCCTAATGCTGACTAAAAAGGAAAATTCAGTTTAGGGTTTAAAACCCTAATGCTGATTGCATGGAAAAGCTCAGTTTAGAGTTTAAAACTCTAATGCTGGCTGAAAGGAAAAAGTTCAGTTTAGGGTTTAAAACCCTAATGCTGATTAAAAGGAAAATTCAGTTTAGGGTTTAAAACCCTAATGCTGATTGGCTGGGGGCAAAGTTCGAGAATACTAAGCGACCTCTTTTTTTGAATTTTCTTGTTTTAGTAGAAGATACAAGGGAGTTTCGTGGAAACTTACCTTTCGAGTGAATTCCTTATTGCCAAAATATTTCTTGTACCCATGTACCTTCTTCTTTGGGCGACACCTGCTCCTTGCACGGTTGTCTTGGATTACACCTGTTTCAACTTTTCAGACAAAGGACAATTGTTAGTTCGGAAATGACGGTCGGTTTGGTGACCTTGATCGTTCCCGGTTGCTTTGTTGCGTCTTCATTTCTGTTGTGAAGTCCCGCCATTGATTTGATTCATATGCCGAAACCTTTTAGACCGCTCAGGCTTGTGTTTCCAGATTCTGTGATGATTTGCCTCGTAAGGCTCTTTTTTCTTTTCTCTTTTTTTTGTGTCCCGTTTTGCTTGGAGGTTCTCAACGGGGATTTTATTGGAGGTATTTTGTGGGGATTTGTACAAAAGGGAAGCTCTGTGGGGAATATTTACAAAGTGGATTCTTTGTGTGGATATTTGTACAATGGGCATGCTGGGGATTTATTTCAAAGTGGGATTTCTAGGATTTGTTGGGGTAAGCTTGTTGGGGAATGTTTACAAAAGGACTCGCTGGGATGTGCTGGGGAGATTCCATTTTTTTTTTTTATATTGGGGAGATTCTGTGGGAGATTGTACAAGACTCTGTTGGGATTTGTACAGGGGGAGACTCTGTGGGGATTTGTCCGAAGGTGGACTTGCTGGGGAAGATTTCAAGATTTCTCTCTTTTTCCTTTACTCCGGAACACCATCAAACGTCATGATTCATCATGCTTGGGTAATCATATCAACGAGATGAGGTGCTTTCCTTCATGAGACGGGATTCCGTGCAAACAAACCATGCCACCTACTCTTTCCGGTGTGTCCTGAACTCGGGGTTAAAATGCAAAAGGGATTCGAAAAGAAACAAAGCAGGGGAAAACAAATCAGAAAAGGAATACCCTTTTCGGGGCGAGAAAGACTTATCTGAGGAAGATAACGCTGGCTTTAAATGACATGACATGCTCTTTGGACTGGACATCCGACCTTCCATGAACTTGCGTTTTCCTGAACCAGAACAGATCTGTGATTCCAAAACCGGTGGAACTTTGCCGAGACCTTCTTGGGGTGGCGTCATTCCTTTTCGGCCAACAGCGCCCTTTGCGGGTTTTTCACTGGCTGACCTCTCTCATTTCTCTTCCTGTCATCGCTTGATAGCACTCTTTGCGAGTTTTTACTAAACAAGCTCTCTCATTTTGGTTTCTCTACTCCCGTCGCCTCGTGGTGCCCGAAGGTTTTCACCGCCGAGACTCTCTCATTTTATTTCTCTCTACTCAGGGTATGCCGGTTTCTATTTGTGATGCTTATTGGTTTCCCACTATCTTTGGTAATTGATTTGAAGGCTTGTACTTGGTAAAGAGAGGTAGATGATACTAAACTTCTCAAGTGTCCGACATGCCCCGGTTTTCAATTTCAGGGTGGATGGGATTTTGTTGTTGGTGTGACTGAACCTCAGGGAGAGGCTGCCTACGTATCCTTTCGGAATCAAGTCAAACGTAGTTCAGGCCTCAATCAATGTTTTGTTTTGTTTTGTTTTTTTTTTGTTTTTTTTTTGTAAGCGGCTCAAAAGTCGGTAGAGAGAATTGGGTAGTGTTTGGGGAGCAGTGGGGAATAAACACCTTCGCCATTTTCAACGTGTCAGGACCACTTGGAGTATGATCTAGACGTAGTACCTCTTGACTGCATCTGCATTCACCGCTGTGTCAGGGTCATTTCCTTCGATATCACCTAAATACAATGCTCCTCTTGGCAATATTTTCCTTACGATGTATGGGCCTTTCCAATTTGGGGCAAACTTTCCTTTTGCTTCTTCATGATGCGGCAGAATACGCCTCAGTACCAATTGTCCTACTTCGAAATTCCGAGGTCGGACTTTCTTGTTGTAAGCACGGGCCATCCTTCGTTGGTATAACTGTCCGTGACAAACTGCAGCCATCCGCTTTTCATCAATCAACGTCAATTGCTCCAGTCGAGTCTTAACCCACTCGCTGTCCTCGATTTCTGCTTCGACAATGATTCGAAGTGAAGGAATCTCTACCTCTGCCGGTATTACGGCCTCGGTCCCATAAACCAAAAGATAAGGAGTCGCTCCCACCGATGTGCGTACCGTAGTGCGGTACCCCAATAATGCAAAAGGTAACTGCTCATGCCACTGTCGGGAACTTTGTATTGTTTTCCTCAAAATCTTCTTGATGTTTTTATTTGCAGCTTCCACAGCACCATTGGCTTTTGGCCGATAAGGAGTGGAATTCCTGTGTGTTATCTTGAATTGCTCGCACACATCTCCCATCAAGTGACTGTTCAAGTTTGCTGCATTATCTGTAATGATAGTCGCAGGAATACCGAAGCGACAGATAAGATTTGAGTGTACAAAATCCACTACAGCTTTCTTGGTGACCGACTTGAGAGTGACAGCCTCTACCCATTTTGTGAAGTAATCGATGGCAACCAGTATAAACCTGTGTCCATTCGAAGCCTTTGGTTCAATTGGTCCAATGACGTCCATGCCCCAAGCGACAAATGGCCAAGGTGCGGACATGGGATGCAGTTCCGTGGGAGGTGCATGAATCAAATTACCGTGCACCTGACACTGTTGACACTTCCGAACGAAACTAAAGCAATCCTTTTCCATGGTCATCCAGTAATAACCTGCTCGAAGGATTTTCTTTGCCAAGACATACCCGTTCATGTGAGGTCCACACACACCTGCGTGTACTTCGTGCATGATCTTTCTCGCTTCCTCGATATCGACACATCTTAAGAGATTGAGGTCCGGAGTCCTCTTATATAACAATTCACTGCTCAAAAAGAAACCACTTGCATGTCGCCTAATGGTCCTCTTTTGATCTCCAGTTGCATGCTCGGGGTATTCTTGTGTCTTCAGGAATTTCTTGATGTCATGGTACCAAGGCTGCGTATTTGATCCCGCCTCGATTACACTGCAGTAACCGTGTCTTTCCTTGATTTGGATTTCCAAAGGATCGACGTGGGCGTCGCCCGGGTAGGGTAGCATAGAAGCCAGAGTAGCAAGTGCATCTGCCAGTTCATTGTGACACCTCAGAATATACCTGAATTCTATTGAGGTAAAGCGCTTGCTGAGGTCCTCCACATGTTGTCGGTATGGGATAAGTTTGACATCCCGAGTTTCCCATTCGCCTTGAACTTGCCGGATGATCAGGTCAGAATCTCCCAAAATCAGTAAGTCTTTGACATCCTGATCGATTGCCATATGTATGCCCATAATGCAGGCTTCATATTCAGCTGTATTATTTGTGTAGAAGAAACGAAGTCTAGCTGTGGCGGGATAATGCTGACCGGCAGGTGAGATCAAAATTGCCCTAATCCCTATACCCTTGGCGTTCACGGCTCCGTCAAAGAACATCTTCCAAACATGAGCTTCCTCTGAGATCACTTCTACGGTGTTTACCTCTTCATCTGGAAAGTAGGTATCCAATGGCTGGTATTCCTCATCGACCGGGTTTTCGGCCAAATGATCTGCTAACGCCTGGGCTTTCATTGCCGTGCGAGTGACATAAACTATGTCGAATTCCGTAAGCAAGATTTGCCATTTAGCCAGTCTCCCAGTAGGCATTGGTTTCTGAAATATATATTTCAAGGGATCCAACCTGCTTATGAGGAATGTAGTGTGGGCTTGGAGATAATGCCTCAGCTTTTGAGCAACCCATGTGAGAGCGCAGCATGTCTTTTCCAACAGAGTGTATTTGGCCTCGTAGCTGGTGAATTTCTTGCTCAGGTAGTAGATCGCCTGCTCCCTTTTCCCGGTCACATCGTGTTGCCCGAGGACGCAGCCAAAAGAGTTCTCCAAGACTGTCAGATACAAAAAAAGTGGCCTCCCTGGTTCTGGAGGGACCAAGACTGGGGGATTCGAAAGGTACTCTTTGACTTTATCAAAGGCTTCTTGACACTCCGTTGTCCACTTAATCGCCGCATCTTTTCTTAACAACTTGAATATGGGCTCACACGTGCTTGTCAGCTGGGCAATAAACCGACTGATGTAGTTCAGCCTGCCCAAAAGACTCATCACGTCTTTCTTCGTTCTTGGGGGAGGTAGATCTTTGATAGATTTTATCTTAGTCGGATCTAGCTCGATACCTCTCCTGCTTACGATGAAACCCAAAAGTTTACCTGACGGAACTCCGAAAGCGCATTTGGCTGGATTTAGCTTCAAGTCATACTTCCTTAGCCTCTCGAAGAATTTCCTCAAGTCTTGGATGTGATTATCCTGTGTCCTGGACTTGACTATTACATCGTCCACGTACACCTCTATTTCCTGATGCATCATGTCATGGAAAATGGCGGTCATGGCCCTCATGTAAGTAGCCCCAGCATTCTTTAGACCAAATGGCATGACCCGATAACAGTAGGTGCCCCAAGGCGTGGTGAAAGCGGTTTTCTCGGCGTCCTCTTCATCCATCAGCACCTGATGATATCCAGCGTAACAATCTACGAAGGATTGTATCTCGTGTTTGGCGCAATTATCAACGAGGATGTGGATGTTGGGCAGCGGGAAATTATCTTTGGGACTTACTCTGTTCAGATCTCGGTAATCTACACATACCCGAGTTTTCCCGTCCTTTTTCGGTACTGGAACCACATTCGCCAACCATGTTGTATATTGGACTACCCGGATCACTCCTGTTTTCAGTTGCTTGGTGATCTCCTCTTTAATTTTGTCACTGACCTCGGTTTTGAACTTTCGTTGCTTTTGTTGAACCGGAGGACAATCAGGATGAATCGGCAATTTGTGAACCACTAGATCGACACCTAGTCCCGGCATGTCATCATATGACCAAGAAAACACGTCTTTAAATTCAAGAAGAAGTTGAATTATCGCCTCTCGCGTTTTCTTGTCCGTGTGAATGCTTATCTTGGTCTCTCGGATTTCTTCCGGGGTTCCTAAATTTACCGGTTCAGTGTCATTCAGATTTGGCTTAGGTTTATTCTCGAAATATTCCAACTCTCGGTTTATCTCCCTAAAAGCCTCTTCCGCATCATATTCTGGTTCTGGATTCATTAATTCGCAGTTAAATAGCTCATTGTGATCTGGGCGTGAAGTCCGCAAGCATGTCATATTTAAAGCCGCATTATTAGGACTGAAAAGGAAGATAAGAGGAAAAGTAATAAAATCAGAACAAAAGAAAGAATAGGAAAGCAATGATGATTTTTTTTATTTTCTTTGGAAAATTGGAAGACAACAACGTTTACAACTAGGAATTCGGAACAACAAATGAAAAGAAGAAAACGTTCAAGTTATGTCCCGGAGATAACTTGTGATACAGGAAAGGTGGCAGGACAGGTCTACCCGGACTTCCGTCTAGTCGGGAATGGCGTGGCCTCCCAGTTTTGAAGTTGGGCGTTCGGCCCCATGTACATCATCTCAGCAGTGCTCGTGCCTTCGCCGTGTTGAACCATGTGGACCTCGTAGAGCATTTCCCTAATTGCCCCACATATTTCCTCGATTTCCTCAACTGTGAAGACCTCGTCTTCTTCTTCTTCAGTGTACCTAGGCCTGACAAAAGTCGCATGTAAATCCGGCAGTGGTTGAGGCAACTTCCAGCCCTCATTTCTCCTTTTCTTTGCCCATTTTTCGTCTGCTGGAGTAGGTTTGAAACCTAGTCCAAAAGGTTTCTTGATGACTGGTAAAGTAATGGGTTCCGTCATTCCCTGAAGGGTTCGTCCAAGCCCCTTCCCTGGCCTAAATCCGTGTCGGATCATCTCTTTGGCCACCATAACCGAAGCGTTAGACAAGAAAGGCTGGGGGCAAGGTACTCCCTCTTCGTGCTGCTCTGCCAATACCACCTCGAAAGCTTGATAGACCGTATGCTCGCTCCCTTCTCTTGGTTCAAGATACGGGATAGATGGGTCCCGATAAATGGCATGTTCATCTTCTCCATGGACCACGATCTCTTGGTCTTTATACTCGAACTTCTCCATCTGGTGAAGAGTAGAAGGCACGGCTCCTGCCGCATGGATCCAAGGCCTGCCAAGGAGGAAATTGTAAGATGTGTCCATGTCGATCACTTGGAAAGTGACTCGAAATTCGACTGGTCCTATGACCAGCAGCAGGTCTATTTCTCCCATGGTGTCTCTCTTGATACCATCGAAAGCTCTCACGCAGACGTTGTTGGGTCGGATTCTTCCGGTCTCAATTTCCATTCTTTGCAGCGTGGAGAGCGGGCAAATGTCAACACCTGATCCCCCATCCAGCATCACCCGCTTGACATAGTAGTCCTCACATTTGACTGTTAAATGCAATGCCTTGTTGTGTGCTGCTCCTTCCGGGGGTAGATCGTTCTTGCTGAAGGAGATTTGGTTGACGGCGAAGAATCTTTCTGTCATCCGCTCTAATTGCTCCACCGAGGTTTCAACCGGCACATATGCCTCATTTAGGGTCTTCAGTAAGATCTTTTGATGCTCGGCCGACCTTGTCAATAATGATAGCATGGACACCTGCTCAGGGTGCTTGCGCAACTGATCTATCACTTCATAATCCGGCATCTTCATTTGTTGGAAGAACACTTCCGCTTCTTCAACACTCACGGGCTCCTTTGGAGGGAAGCGCCTTTGTGTGGCGTTGTTCAGTTCTTGGGTATTTGAGTACCCTCCAACGAAAGTATTTTCTGGAAGTTCTTCCATGACCTCCTTACCTTTGTATGTTACCAAAGTCTTTTGATAATTCCACGGCACTGTGGACGGGTTGGTCATTGGCTTTTGTGGCACGCGTCCGATAACCACTGGCTCATTCAGCCGAGGTGGTTGAATCGTCCCCCGGACCACATAGGCCCCTTTTGGCACGTACATAGGTTTTGTCTTTTTGATCCCGAAGTTCTGCGTCTTCTTGGCTTGACCCCGCGGTATGTAAAGAACTCCACCCTTTGCTGGTACCACTTTCTTCTCCACCTTCTTTTCAGGCTTGCTTTCTGCAGCCTTGACCTCCTCCCCCCTTTCTGATTTCTGGTCTATTTCAGGCCTCCTCCCCGTGTCGACAATGGCAATTATGGCTTTCAAGGCAGGGTCGAACTCTTTGTCTTCACAAATCATGCCGACCAGCGGCCCATTATTGTGAGCGGGCAATGGATTGTTAGTCACATTTGGGATCTCTTCGTCCCTTAGCACTATTTTTCCCTACTCTATCAAATTTTCGACCACTCTTTTCAATGACCAGCAGTCGTTTGTATCATGTCCTTCGGCCCCTGAATGATAGGCGCATCTGACTCCGGCTTTATAAGAAGGAGATGTCGGGTTTTGCCTCGTTTGGGGAATTGGTTGCAAGAAACCCAACTGGACTAGCTTAGGGAACAATGTGGAGTATTGTTCACCGATGGGCGTGAAAGTCCGCCGTCGAGGTGGCTCCTGGGGGCGGTAGTTATTCTGCGGGGGTTGTGGGTTATAGTGGTTGCGGTAAGGAGGCTGATTTCTGGGAGGTGGAGCTGGGCCTCGGTTGGCTTGTTGTGGTGAATGGTTATAAGGTTGGGCATTCATGACCATATAAGGTTGATGAGCATACGCCACATTTGAGTGGGGGTAGTAGTGTTGTGGGGCCCTTTCCGGAAAATGGGGCCTGGGATGACGATACTCCCTTGCTTCAGAGGCTGCCATAGCCATTTCTTCCTTCTTCTTCCCCCTTGTCGTCCCTCCAGACCCGCTTTGGACGGCCTGGGAGGTTGCCCTTAGGGCTGCTTGACTCAGAATCCGACCCGTTTTCAGCCCATTCTCTACCATCTCTCTTATCTTGATTGCTTCCGCGAATGGCTTACCCATGGCCGACATCATGTTTTGGAAATAGTCAGACTCTTGATCCTGGAGAAAGGTAGTGACCATTTCCACTTCATCCATGGGAGGCTTCACTCTCGACGCCTGTTCACGCCACTTAATAGCATACTCTCTAAAGCTTTCCGAAGGCTTCTTCTTCAAATTCGACAGAGAGTTTCGGTCTGGCGCAATGTCGATGTTATACTGGAATTGCTTTACAAAATCTCTGGCGAGATCATCCCATATATGCCATCGGGACATTTCCTGATCCATATACCATTCCGAAGCTATCCCTACTAAGCTTTCCCCAAAATACGCCATTAGCAGTTCTTCTTTTCCGCCGGCTCCCCGCAATTGGTTGCAGTATTTCTTAAGATGTGCAATGGGGTCACCGTGCCCATCGTATTTCTCGAACTTGGGGGTCTTGAAACCCGTCGGCAGGTGCACGTGAGGGAACATGCACAGGTCGGCGTAAGAGACGCTCTTTTGTCCGCTCAACCCTTGATATTCTTCAAACTTTGTTCAAGGCTTCTCATTCTCTTAGCGATCTCATTTTGTTCTGCAATCCTGGGGTTCTGATCCTGTCCCGGTGCGAGTTCGCACTGAGGCGGTAGAGGATTATTGTTGGTAGCGAACCTGGTTGGTTCCATTGAGAACGATGGTGCTTGGAATGTAAAAGAGGATGAGTCAAAGCTTGGCTTGTATGTGGCAGGCTGTGCCGTAGCTGGGCAAGGCGATGCAGTAAAGATGTTCATGCTTGCATCAGTGGCCGACATTCGGGGATGAGGCTCAGAAGGCGATCCTGCGGAGAAAGCGGAGTTGGCTGGGTACCCGAATGGGGTAGCAGGGTAATTTATGGGGACATTAGAAGTCCCACCTGACCTGGAGAATAATTCAGGGAATCCGGGGACGACACTTGGCGGCTCTTTCCCATTGTTCCAGTCATCCAGCATTTCCAACATGCGGAGCCGTAGGATTCTATTTTCTTCCGTAGTTGCGGATTCAGGCGTGAGGACGGCTGAGATTGAGCTCTCCTCAGAGACGGGGACTGTTTGCAATGGAATTTCCGAAGACATTTCCACACTTCCTTTTGACCTGGTGAAGTAAGTGTGAGTGCTGCTTCTAGTCCTAACAACAGGTAGTTGAACACCTCTCCTTGATCTCGTGAAGTATGAATGCGAGGCCAGACTTTCACCAAACCAACCGTCTTTTCAAAAAACCCTGGAAAATGCTTCAATGACAAGTGCACGGTTAATTTGCAGCAAATAACGGATAGTTAATCTCACGTTGGGCATGATGCACCTATACAGTTAAGTGGATTGCTATATGTCTGCTACGAGAGCATGCGTCATTCCGGTATTTTTCCTCTTATTTCCCCCTTTTTTTTTCTTTTCTTTTGTTTTCCTTTTATTTTATTTACATTTATTTTTCTTTTATATTTTTTTTTGTAGCAAAAGAAAATGCGATCGGATCCGATGAGGATTGCCTACGTATCACGATACTCAGTGAATCAGATCATTACGTAGTTCGAAAACACAAATGAGCGTGAAAGAAGCAAACTCTTTATTATTGAAGCAGTCTATTACAAACTACATTTTGCAAAAGAAAAAAGCAAACTTTGAAAATAAACCTAGACTCAAAAAATAGACTAAAAATCACCCTGATGAAAAAACAGGCAGAAGATGCTAAGATACAGATTTGACCTATGAATGCATTATGGTTTTAAAAATTGGTTTCCGCGGGGCGTCGTTCGGCCTCGCCGCGGTCCTAGGCGTGAGATCCCTCTCAAGTTGCTCTAGCTCGTGCATAGTCTGCTTGACATAAACCATTACTGCCGAGAGGAAGGTAACACTAGACATGTTCTCACATCGTAGACATCGTCTGGTGATGGCGTGGGCAACGGCTTTGATCCTATCTCTGGTTTGCTTCTTCTCTACAAGCAGGTGCTTTATCTGATCGCTGCATATCTTGAAGACTTGAACATCTTGCACGTGTTGATGCTTCAATCGCCGTACTTCCAATTTCATATGGGCTATTGTGTCATACCAGTATCTGCTTTCCATTTGGAAATCCTTGGCCTGACTAGCTGCTTTGATTTCAAGTGCTGCCATCTCTCTCTTTATTTTAGCAACAGTCTTCTCGTGGTCGCCTTCCAATTGATTCAGGTGTCTGCGATGCTTATCTGCTCTTGTATCCCACTGTGCCTTGAACTCTGCTATGATGTTTTCAGATTTCTCCAAACCATCTCGCCATTCCCTGATTTCACCTTTTAGCCCTTTTATCAGCTGCTCGTCCGATCGACGCCTTGGTTGTCTATCTGCGTCCAACCTTATTTGTTTGATCTGAGCTCTGAGCATCTCATTTTCTTGAGTTAACCTGTTCCGCTCTCCCAGATCGGTAGCAATTTGCACGCTGTGCTCGTATTTCATGCCTTCTACTTGTTGTTTTAATCTGCTGATTTCGGCACAATAACCTCTTTCCTTTGCTAACCAATCCCAATGCCTTTTCGATGACTCGGTGAAATCCCAGATGTGGGGTCTCTTAGCTGGCCTTTCATGCTCGAGTTCCCTTCTATACCATGCAAGGTAACCTGGCGCCGTTTCTCCCTTGGCTCGATCCCGCACGCAAGTATCTGATTTCAAATATTGACCCTCATTCCAGATTTGGCGAATCTTCGCTTCTGGGAATTGTCCGTTAGGACTTATCTCAACTGTTTGAGTGCTAAGATCTTCCTCATGAGGTACTGTCTGGCACCTTCCGAACTGTCTCAAAACTCGGCAGGGTGCGTAAGGTTGAATGCTCTTAAGCCCCATCAGTAAGAAATGAGTTTTAGCCGCCGACATATATAAGATCTCATCAACAGGTAACCATCCCAATGCCCATTGTATTTGGCTGGCAGTAAGAGCTTGCAAGAACGAGGTCCATGCCAGGACTCCTTTAGGCCAAGTGATCTCTCTGGTTCTCGTGTAAGATTCTTCTATGCGGGTTTTTTCCGGGGAACCATGGCTCAATACCCCGGAATGATGGCAGAGGTGCTCGGTCATCCATATCTGTAGGAGCAAGTTACAACCTTCGAAGAAATTTCCCCCAGCTTTACAAGTTGTGAGAGCTCGAAAGATGTCAGATACCACCATTGGCGCGAGAGTGCTGCCACTTTGCGTGAGTAAAGTGCTGGCGATCCCAGATATCTTCAAATCAATGTTTCCATCTTTTCTCGGAAATACCAGAAGACCCAGAAACGTTATCATGAACGCCACCCGTCTGTGCTCGTCCCACTTCTGACGAACTCCTTTGCTGCACAGTTTGTTGATTGGATTATTGAATCCCCCCTCGTGACCGTATCTATCATATATGAAGCATGGAGTACAGAATCCGGCTGCTAGATCCGGGTTGTGGACCGTTCTAGGTATTTTCAATGAATCCAGGAACCGATGTACCGTGACGACTCTTGGGGCGACCAAGTATTTTTCCCTCAACGGGAGTTCAGTATTCCCGATGTATCCGGCCATTTCTTCCAAAGTTGGGGTGAGCTCAAAATCAGAGAAATGGAAAACATTGTGCGCCGGGTCCCAATAGGTAACCAAAGCTCTTATGATATCTCCCCGAGGCTGGACTTCCAACAGACCCACAAGACCTTTCAAATATTTCTTAACCTCATTTTGTCCTTCAACACCTAGATCATTCCACCATAGCCGTAACTTGACAGGGATTTTGGTCATTATTGAAAAATGTTCATTTTGCATCGTGCTCATCCTGCACATTTATTAAGGTGATTTTAACAAAATTGACTGACTCAAAAAATATATATTTTTTTAGAGAGGATCAAGCTTTGCCCACGGCCTTTAAACACTTCAGAGACAAAGATTTTAAGGCTGTGCGGGTCTAAAAAAAACGCTAAACAAGACCCAAAGGTGGCTGTTTATGCAAAGTCAGCCTTCCGGCGTCCCTTTCGGGAACATTTGGCTATTTATGATAAAACAATGTCACCTGACTTATTTACGACTCTATTAAAAATTTGACACATCTTTTATTTATTTATTTACTGATTTTTGGCTATTTAGAAAAATGGGGTTGAACCCGACGAGGGTTGCCTACGTATCTCACATCCGGTGAGAATCAAACCGGCGTAGTTCGGGCATATCATGAATAGAGAAAACCTAGAAATCAAGAATAAGTATTATTATTTTGAAAAAAGATAAAGGCTTAAGAAAAAATATTTTTTTTTTATTTTTATTTTTTTATGAAATATTTGGATCATTAGTCTGAATTTATAAAAGGGGTACTACAAAAGAAACAACACACTTTTTGAATTATGGATTTTCCATTTTTTTTTACTTTTAAAATAAACACTTTTTCTTTTTTTTTTTTGATTTTGAAAGTGATAAAATTATTTTTTTTTATTTTTATTTTTTTTAATAACTCTCAATAAAAGACAGTTTTTTTTAGAAAAAATTCCGGCGAGGTTTTGACACTACTTGGACATTGGTTTTATTCTCCAAAAATAAGTAATTATCTCCCCTACGCTGCTATTTTCCCCTTTTTAGGAACCGGTCGACATGCGGAACCGAAGCAAATAAATGCACAACACAAATAGGATGCACCAGGGGGTCTTTTTCGTTTCAGGCTGCCTGTCCTAGACGCACCCAACCCCTGTGTTGAGTCCCCTAAGTCAAATGCAACATGATGCAGATAAGCGTTCCTACTAGGGATCCGGCATGAAGTCAAGTTATTCTAGGTTCGTAACCTGGGTATTTGTTCTAGACTGTGCACCCGAGCGGACAACTCGAGTCGAGGAGGGGGCTACGTACCGGGGACCCGCGAGATCGTCCGGCTTTGTAACTTGTCCGTCCTTTTTCTTATTTTAGGTATTGACATTAACAGAATAGGGAGTCCCGACCAGCGAGCTTCTCCCCGGAAGTAAGAAGAGAAAGGTTTCGGCACAGTTTATATACAGTTCAGATAATATCAAAGCGGTAAAAGACAACATTTAGCACGTTACGCAAAAAACATGTAATAAAAATCAGATAATAAAGCCAAATATAACAATTATTCTAAGCTCGAATTCTTGAACCCTGAACCAGTGGTTCTGGGTCTACAAATCCCCAGCAGAGTCACCAGAGCTGTCACACCTCCTTTTTGCGCGCCCGGCCCCGAAGGGTTAGAAATGCGCGGGTGGAGTTTTTCCAATTTAAGTGACAATATTCGAAATGGGATTATTTATTTAATTCAGAGTCGCCACTTGGGAAAGGTTTGACTTTTGGTGTCCCAAGTCACCGGTTTATCTTGAATCCCAAATCGAGGAAATTTTCGACTTTTCCAAATGAAGTCTGCGAACCAGAAATTCTAAGTAAGGAATTCTGTTGACCCGAGGGAAGGTGTTAAGCACCCTCGAATCTCGTGGTTCTAGCACGGTCGCTTAAATTGTTATAATGGCTAAATATCTGATTTAAATACATGTTGTGACTTATGTGCTTTTATTATGTTTTAACCGCTTTTATTATTATCATTTATTTTTATAGAATTGCAACGTCGTGAAAATGTATCTCGAACCACGTCACAATCAATGCACCCGTAATTGTTAACACATTTCGACTCCATTGAGATTTGAAATTGGGTCACATAAATGCGCACCCGAATTTAGGAATGTAATTTGATTAAGTCGCGCCTAAAGAATCTAACGCGTTATTGTCTTCGGGGAGGGGAGTGGAATTCACTAAACAGCCCGTCCCAAATTCTAAGTATTTATTATGACCAATTATTGAGGGCCCCGCAATTTGCCTTTTGATTCGGCGAGGCTCGTCTCATTATTTTAGAAGGGTACCCTACAAGGACTACATTTTACTACATTTATCTTTAAAGGGAAGGATGATGCCGAATTTTGCTGGTTTAGACAAATATGGACTGAATCCTTATTATGTTTGCCGAACCTAAACTTGTTTGATTACCTGATTGATTGTTCATGAGGTGAAAGCTACGGCATTCTTTGTCTTCAACAAGTGAATATGCTTATTAATTCGCTAAGTGAGATTGCAAACAAACTAACAACATATATTGAGTTATGTTTTAACGACCTCCAAGTTCTATTCTTAACACTCTAACCTATTTGAAATTGATAAAGAAATCGGCTGTATTATTAGGAAAAATTACTACTAATTGAACTCAAAAATGATTATTAGTTTTTCTCAACAACCATTACATCATTTCGAAACGAAGAATCTGTACCGAAACCTGATATCAAACCGGCATTGGAACAAATAAACTGACAAGCGAAACTGGCATTCATAGCCAGAATTTTAATATGACTGCATGAGAGTTTGTTTGGGATACATCTATCCCAGACCTAATACCACAGATTTGTCGATTCAGTGGTCTAGGCAGAAATACATACAAGTGTTTGCCCTGACTCTATGTTATACAGCCGTAACTAAACCAAATAGTATTATACTGAACTGAACGTATCCCAAATCAAACATGCTGTCTATCATATTGTTATTGCTATTGAACAGCGCTATCTAACAGTCCATCTCAGCAGAATGTATGCTAGTTTTATACAAAGTGTTTGCAGTTTGCAGTAAAATACAATCCCACTAACATTCGACCTATTTTTAACACCAATGTTATAACATGAACAACTGTTCTTTTCTTTATTTCAACTTCAAACTTTCAACAATACAAAGTTTCAGAGGTTGTGTACCTGGAAATATTTGACGATTGAAGGAAAGGGGGAGTCAGCAGAATATAATGACAACAAAATGCAGCAGCAATCACAACACTATCAGTAGCAGCAGGGCAGAAATAGCGGCAGACAAAGCAATACAGCAAGAACCCAGCTCGAGTGCAGAGATGCAAATATAGCCAATAGAAAGCAATAGCCAAATAACAACAACACCCAGTGGAGTAGAATCAGAAACTCCAGATAGTAGTAGACCAATGAAAGCACTCAACTGATAGACACAACTGAGATTTCAAAGGATCAAAATTGGCTTGAACAAATTGAAACAACTGAAAACCCAATAACAATAGGAGGAAGAAGGTTTCTGATTGTTGGTTGTATAGCTTCTATCCCTTAACCTCTCTCTATCTCTGTTTGTGTTTTTCCTATTCAGCTCTTAAGGTTCAATGTCTATCCTTTTGTGTGTGTGTGTATGTATTTCTATCTCTCAATCCTGTCTCTAATTCTGTATGTATCTCCAGAACTTCAACTCTCCTCTATCTATGCTCTCTCTGACCTCTATTATCCGATGGTATCCTCTCTCTCCCCTCTCTATCTCTGTATGTCCTCCCTTTTATAAGCTTTCACATTACCCCTTTTACAGCCTGTTTAGACCAACAGAAACCCCCTCATGTGCTGCCCTCTTTTCAGTTACACTTAGTCATTTAAGTATTAACCAAAACCCCATCATATTCCCTTGGCAGGCTTACTTTTGTAATGTTTATTATTTCTGAAACTAAAGTAGGGTGTGGGCAGCAGGATGTATCTGACAGCATATGCTGTCAAAACATTTTTAAATCAAACAAAAGCCTTTATGCACATGTTGTGCACAAGTGCACAAATGCACATGTTGTGCACAAGTGCACATGCCCTCCAATTCTGACTGCAACTTAAACAAAATCAAACCCTTTACACTTCTGATTCAGATTAACAACTATAAGTAGCTAAATTCAATTCCCAACTGATTCATACAATGCTAAACAGGAGCAAATCAATTTGTATATTGTTCAAACATCTGAAACTAATTGACGACATATGTCGACTCGACTATACTAGCTATAACTCGTACAATCGAGACCAAAGTCAGACATTTAACAGTATCGAACACATGATTCGAATTGTACTGACTACGCAAAATTACATGGGAGGAATCAGTTGGTCAGTTCACATTTGAAACCCAATTAATTGCACAACAAATACATACATACAAATTATCAGAACAATTAGAAGAAAGACTCAATCAAACAACAAAGGTTCAGGCGAGATGGACAGGAACAGTTGATAAAACTCAAAACACAGATTAAAAACAAAACCAGAACAAATCTTTTAAACGAACATGGACTAACATAAATAAGCAAAGAGAATCAAAACTCACCTCAAATCTTGAAAAATCAAAAGCCTTAACTCGGATTCGGACAGACCTTTCTTAAGGCTGAACGGGCTTTAATCGAAGTGTTTCTCAGATGAGAAACACTTCGATTAAGGTCCATTAGACCTTAATCTTTTAGTTTGAACAAAACACGGACCATCGACGAAGACCTTCAAAGTTCCAAAAATTAGATCCGGGATTCGTGCTTCCCTGGTCAGATTCGGACCAAACCAAGCATGGTTTGGTCACGAGGGGGGTCTGGGGACTGTCTGGTGCGAAGTTGAGGTCGATTGGTGTAACTCGGGTTCCGACTCGAATCTTCAAATGAAGATTCGAGAAGGTGGGAAGGGATTCGAACTAAACGGCCAACAGATCGATGTTCAGGGCGGTGAGGGGGTTCTATGGTGTTCAGGCGGAGGTCATCGAGCGTTCATGCCGCCGGGATTAATGGCGAGGGATAAGGGGGCGGCTAGGGTTTCGTGGGGAAGGAGGTGAAGACGGAAGCTGGGGTATTGGATAGGGGGCAGGGTGTGGTAGGAGGCTTATATATGGAATGGGGGGATTGATTTCAACCGTTGGATGAGACGAGATGGACGGCTTGGATCTGAAGGTTTAAACGAAACGTCGTCGTTTGGCTTAGTAGGGGTCAGAATTGGTTCGGGTAACGGGTCGGGTAGTGGGGTTACGGGTGAAAGATCCGGACCGTTGGATCGGCTTGGTTTAAACGGTTGTGATGGGTTGGCATCGAAACGACGTAGTTTTGGTGTTAAACTACGTCGTTTTATGGCCTGGGGGGTGGGCTGTTTGGACTGGTGGCTTGGGCTGTCCGTTTGGGCATTATTTGTTTGGGCCAATTTTAATAAATTGGCCCAAATCCGGAAAGGCAAGGCCCTTTTTTTTTATTATATAAAAAAAAATACAAAACTAAATAAAATCAAACACCCAATACAATTATTCACACACACGTTAAAATAATTCAAAAATGGGTAAAATTAAACAAAAAATAAAATCACGGACGAAGATGCCTATTTATGATTTTCTATTTAACGACCGGATTACGGTTTGAATTATGCAGGACACATATATTTTCGAATTTTATTTTTTTAATAAAGTAAATAAATAAAAATGGGCCGAAGTCACAAATAAATCAACAAGGTGCCGCACAGAAATCCAAAATTTGTACAGCAGGGCCAATTATTATTTTTTATTTCCTTTTGGAGCGATTGTCGTGCGAAACAAAAATCACGTGCTCACATACTAAAAACAAAAAGAGAAACGGACTCAAACCCTTAAGAAGGTTGTCACACCATCCATCATTGGGAAGAGCCACCCGGTTCACACAACACTCCATCTTTGGAAAGAACCGTGACATTAAGAAAACCAAAGGCTTATTGCAAACTTTCAAAACAAGAAGCTACGAATCACAAATAAGAAGCTATGGAAAGAAAAATTGCGGAAAGTAAAATGAATATATACAAGAGGGGATTTGTCGAATATACAATAGATGGGATGGATATGTACAATGTAACATAACTTTATATACAGACCCAAAGTAAAATAAAAGTGCGATAAATGTAACAAAATATTAAAATTATATACAACCCAAAGATGAAAAATCAAGAAAGCATCAAAAAAATGTCAAATATATACAATTATCCGAATGTAGGGACTACCCCCTCAAATTAAAGCTGACATTGTCCCCAATGCCAACTAAACCAAATAAAGCATCAAAAGAGAAAGGAAAACGGATATAGGGACTCTCTATGGCCTGTCTATCTGCATAGGCTCCTGAGTGGTCCCAGAGTCCTCACTGTGCTCGGGAACCTCAAACTGGTTCCCGATGGCCTGCTGCTCTGCTACTGCTGGGACTTGGGCTTGGACCTGGACAGGATCCTGAAGTGCATCCTGAGGCTAACTGGAGGAAGCCTCCGGTGGGCCGGCCAACTGGATGAGTGCATCATCCGCTCTAGGAATTATCCTCTTCCTCTTAGGAGGCCTTTGTGACTGCTCTGGCTGGGAATGAGCTGCGAGTACTAGGTCCTGGAGTAGTAAGTCTAAAGGCAGCTGATCTGCCTTCAGTCTGTCAACATCAACTCTCAACACCTTCACGAACTCCTTGGATGCCCGTGTCTTCCTCAGCTTCTTGTGCTCCCGAGCAAGCTCCTTGAGAGCCTTGCTATGTGAATCAACTACCTCAGTCAATACCTTCTGAGTGTCGAAGATTTTCTTCTGGTTATCTAATATCTCTTTGAGAGCATCTTCTATTGACTGGGGAACCTGTGGGGTTGGAGGTGCCGACTGAGCCTCTACTGTGGTAGTAAGTGTAGACAACTGGGAGGACGCACGCTGCATCCAGTTGTTGATACTAAGAAGTGCTTGGCTCAGTCGGTGGTTAGTAATAGGATGTGCACGGGAGGATGGAATCTCCATGTCCGCTGAAGTGGATGGACCAGGAGGGATAATAGTGGAAGTGGAGGCAGGCTCAGCAGGAGTCACTACCATAACTTGCTCTTCAGACTGGCCAGTTGGAGCAGTAACTGTACCCTTGAAATTCTTTCTCTTGGGGTTATCATCCCTCTGCATGCTGTACCAGGAAAAAGGGGCCTTCACTTTGACTTTGATGTCGAAGGGCCTCTTTTCCACTTTTAGATCCTGAAAGTACATAGTGAGAAAATTGGGGAACGAGTAGTTTATGTCATGCTCAGTACCCACAATTGTAATAATTCTTGACATCACATTCCCCACATTTATTGGGTACCCCGCCATGATCGACGCCACCAAAACTGTCCGGTGGAGAGGTAGGGAGTTGTCATGTGTCATGGGGTCCAACCTGCTATATACAAATGTCTCCCACCCCCGTGACTCGAAATTCAGACTACGTCTCAGAATCTTGACGCCCGCAGTCAACCAGTCAGGGGTGGTACCTGGGATTGCCAGGTACTGAGCCAACCATGGGCGGACCTCCTCGCCCATTTCCATCTTTGCCATGTACAGGGTCTCATCTTCCTTATTAAACCCAAGATAGTCATTGATTGTCTTCCCGTCGAACAACCCCTTCAGATTTCGAACCTTGGTCACTTTGGAGCCCTTTTTTATGTGGGCTACATTGCTATAAAATTCCTTGACCAAGTGTTCGTTGGCATCCACACACTCATCTAGAAAATGTTCCCAGCCTACTCATTTCCTAAACTGCCTCCTCATATTGGGGTTGTGAGGTAGCAACTCTCTATCTACAAAACTCCTCTCCGGGATCAACTTCCTCACCGGCCACCATTCCCGGAATTTATGATATGCTACCTCACTAACAAACCGGTCTTGCCACACCTCCGGCTTCCTAGTTCTAGCAATACCCCCCACCTGTGGTTAACCTCCTTCTCCTACTTCCTCTTCTCCCCCTATTTCTTCCTCATCACCTACTGTACTCTCTCCAGATAATGAAGCTGTGGGAGAGGTGGAGTATTCCCCACTACCTTCACCTGAGCCCTTAGACGACCTAGAAGAAAGGTTTACGGAAGCTTGTGCAGCGGGGGATGCTGGAGGTGTGGCTCTCAGCCTGTTCCTCTCCGGCCAGTCAGAGATGTATTCTAGCACAGAGTCCGAAGAGATCTCCCGGGAGGGCTCGTACTCACTCCCTGACATGTCAATGGCTTTGTCAGCAGCTTTTATCATCTTCCTCATTTTTTTGATGTTTTGCCTAGCTTGGGGAGTGAGTTTTATCATTTTCTACTTCCCTCCCCGGGAGGATCCTCCTTTGCCCGGTTGTTTAGATCATTTACCTCATTGTTTCACCATTGTCTACAAACACAATCCAAATAAACTTGTTAGTATCAGTTGCAACAGTTAAGAACAGAGTTGCAGAATCAGAAAAGAAAAATTGCAGACAGGTTGCAGGAGTCACCCAGTGTGGACCGCACAAAATGGTGTGCGGTCGCACAGGGGCCACTCCGGACCGCACAAAATGGCCATGCGGTCCGTACAGAGGTGGGGTTCAGACTACCCACTCTTTATATCCAGGCAGCACGGACCGCACAAAACGGAATGCGGCCGCACAAGGGGAAATACGGTCCACACAAAATATAGTGCGACCGCATTTCCTGAGGTTTAGCTTTCAGAACAATAAGCAGTGCGGTCCGCACAAAATGGTACTGCGGACCGCACAGAGGTACCACGGACCGCACATAAATAACTGCGGTCCACACTAAGTGCCCAGCTGTGGCACTAAATTAGGGTTTACGAGATTTTGATTTTTAGTCCAATTTTTGCATCTAAGTAAGTCCCTAAGTGATTGCCCATTGATTGTAACTACCTAAGCCTACTTTAATTAAGAAATTAACTACCCTAACCTAACAAAACTAAAGAAATACGGGGAGAACATGAATATAAGCAAGAAAACTAAAAAGTAAAAGAAGAACAACAAAATTAAAACAATATAAAGAAGATGGGGGTTACCAAATGTGAGAAGCAATGGAAATGAATTAGCCCAAGCAGTTAATTGTAAATAAACGAGATGATGAACAGTGTTTTTAAGGTTCTGAGAGTCAATAGTTCGAAAAGGGTAAAAGGAGGGCCTCAGACCCTATTTATAGAAAAGGACCTGGGGCACAGTCTCACCAACTAGTGCGAACCGCACAAAATCGACTGCAGTCCACACATCACATCCTGATTCAAGCTTGAGGAGGCAACATACTGCAGTCCGCACAAAATGGACTGCGGCCGCAGTGGTCTACCGCGGACCGCACAAAATGTAGTGCAGCCGCAGTGGCAAACTTCAGAGAGGTCTACATTTCACCCTCACCAGTGCAGTCCACACTAAATGTAGTGCGGCCGCATTAACAACTTCAGAGACCTGGCACTTTTTTCCACTATGTCCTGCACTGCATCAACACAACTCTGTAACATCTCACAACCAGTGAGCCCAAAAATCAATCCTACTCTACAATGAAAATCAAATAAAAATAAGAAGAAAAACACATAGGTTGCCTCCCAAGAAGCGCCTGATTTAACGTCGCGGCACGACGCAGGTTACCATCACATCATTTGAAATAAAGAAGTGCCACCACGTGGCTGTCATCAATTTTTCCAAGATAATGCTTGACCCGGTGCCCATTAACTCTGAAAACTTCACCATTTATGTTCTTTAAATTAAGAGCACCAAACAGGGTCACACATACCACTTCAAAAGGTCCACTCCATTTTTGACTTGAGCTTTCCCGGAAATAGACGTAACTGGGAGTTGAACAAGAGAACCAAATCACCTACTTTGAACTCCTTTCCACGAGCATATTTATCATGAAGGTACTTCATCTTGTCCTTATACAAAGACGAACTGGATAGGCATGAAATCTGAATTCATCAAGTTCATTGAGCTGCTCCACACGAAGATTGGCTGCAACATCCCACTCAAGATTTAGCTTCCTCAAAGCCCACATGGCCTTGTGGTCTAACTCAACCGGTAGATGGCAAGCTTTTCCAAACACCAACCGATATGGAGACATACCAATCAGAGTCTTGTAAGCAGTTCTATAAGCCCATAGAGCATCATCCAACTTCTTTGACCAATCGGTCCTATTTGCATTGACCGTCTTTGACAATATGCTTTTGATTTCCCTGTTGGAGACTTCAACTTGACCACTTGCTTGAGGATGATAGGGAGTAGAAACTTTGTGATTGACACCATACTTTGAAAGCAAAGTGTCGAAGGCTCTATTGCAAAAATGAGAACCCCCATCACTTATGATTGCACGAGGAGTACCAAACCTTGTAAAAATGCTCTTTTTGAGAAATGCAACAACACTTCGGGCCTCATTGTTGGGCAAAGCTACGGCTTCAACCCACGTTGAGACATAGTCAACCACCACAAGAATGTAAGTGTTCCCACAAGAGCTAACAAATGGGCCCATGAAATCAATGCCGCATACATAAAAAATATCAACCTCAAGGATGGTATTGAGAGACATCTCACCTTTCTTCAAAATTCCACCCGCTATTTGACATTCGTCGCATCTCTTCACAAAATCACCCGCATCTTTGAAAAAAGTTGGCCAATAAAACCCACAACTAAGAACTTTAGAAGCCGTCCTCGCCCCGCCATGATGTCCACCATAGGGAGAGGAATGACAAGCCTTCAAGATACTTAATTGCTCCTCCTCCGGGACACACATTTGGATCACACCATCCGTGCAATCTTGAACAAGTACGGCTCATCCTAATAGAAATCTAAACTATCCCGCTTGAGCTTCTTCCTTTGGTTAGAAGAGAGCTCATACGGGATTATAACAGTCACAAGAAACTTAGCAACATTGGCAAACCATGGCATATCATTCATCGACACCGAAAGGAGTTATTCATCAGGAAATGAATCATTGATCTCTAGGCCATCACGAGGCCTCCCCTCCCCCTCCAAGCAGGACAAGTGGTCCGCCACTTGGTTCTCACTACCCTTCCGGTCCACAATCTCCAAATCAAACTCTTGAAGTAACAAGACCCATTGCATCAGTCTAGCTTTGGAGTCCTTCTTCGTAATCAAGTACTGGAGTGTGGCATGGTCGGTATGAATAATAACCTTGGCACCCATAAGATACAACCGAAATTTTTCCACAGCAAACACAATAGCCAAAAGTTCTTTCTCGGTCACCGTGTATTTCACTTGAGCATCATTCATTGTCTTGCTCGCATAGTACACCGGATGAAATATTTTGTTCACTCTTTGACCCAAAACCGCCCCAACCGCAACATCGCTCGCATCACACATGAGCTCAAAGGGCAAGCTCCAATTAGGCGCGGTAATGATAGGAGTGGTTGCCAACTTATGCTTGAGAAGTTCAAAGGTTTGCATATACTTGTCATCAAACACGAACTTAGCATCTTTTTCCAATTGCACAAAGGATTCACTACCTTCGAAAAGTCTTTGATAAATCTCCTATAGAACCCCGCATGCCCAAGAAAACTTCGGAATCCCTTGACGGATGTAGGGGGAGGAGCCTTGAAATCACCTCGATCTTTGCTTTATCCACCTCAATGCCATGCTTCTAAATTTTATGCCCAAGAGCTATTCCTTCGTCTACCATAAAGTGGCATTTCTCCCAATTGAGGACAAGATTGGTTTCTTCACAACGTGCCAACACCCTATCAAAATTCTTCAGGCACTCATAAAATGGATCCCCTACAACACTAAAATCATCCATGAACACCTCCAAAATTTCTTCCACCATATCGGTGAAAATGGCCATCATACACCGCTGAAATGTAGTCGGTGCATTACACAACCCAAAAGGCATCCTAGAGAAGGCAAAAGTGCCATATGGACAAGTGAATGTGGTCTTCTCCTTATCTTCCGGAGCAATCAAGATTTGGTTGTACCTAGAATACCCATCCAAGAAGCAATAGAAGGCACGCCCAACAAGTCGGTCTAACATTTGGTCAAGGAAAGGCAAAATAAAGTGATCCTTGCGGGTCACTTTATTCAACTTGCGGTAATCCATGCATACCCTCCAACCGGTGATGGTTCTTGCAGGAATCAACTCATTTTTGGAATTTGTAACCACGGTCATGCCACCCTTCTTCGGTACACATTGTATCGGCGAAGTCCAAGAGCTATCAGAGATGGGTTACACTACCCCGGCATCCAACCACTTGATCACCTCTTTTTTCATAACTTCTTGCATTGCTTCGTTCAATCTCCTTTGATGCTCCAAGGAAGGCTTTGCATCATCCTCCAAGATAATTTTGTGCATACAGAATGCGGGGCTTATTCCCCGAATATCAGCGAGAGTCCATCCAATTGACTTTTTTCGCTTTTGAAGCACCGCCAATGTGGCATCAACCTGCATGTTAGTAAGGCAAGAAAAAAAATAACTGGCAAAGTAGAATTTAAGCCTAAGAACTCATACCTGAGGTGTGAAGGAAGTGGTTTCAACCTCAACACCAGAGGCTCCTCAATTGAAGGTTTAGTTGGTGGAGTGTTTCTATTCTCGAGATCCAAAGACAATTTCCTAGGCTCATAAGAATAAGAGCCCATTCCATGTAAAGAATTCACACACTCTACTCGGCTTGCATCCTCATTGATATCAAGATTCAACAATACGGCCTCCAATGGGTCCTCCACATTGATCGTTGCACTGATGTCATCAATTATCACTGCTGTGATGAGGTCAACAAAAGAGCACACCTCGGTACTGTTGGGCTGCTTCATAGATTTGCACACATGAAATACCACCTTTTCATCACCCACCCGGAAGGTGAGTTTCCCTGCTTTCACATCTACCAATACCTTCCCCATATCTAGGAAAGGTCTTTCTAATATGATCAGAACTTCGTAGTCCACCTCGCAGTCAAAGATCACAAAGTCAGCTGGCAAGATAAATTTGTCCACACGGACAAGCACATCATCAATAATACCCAATGGTCTCTTCATTGATCTATCTGCCATTTGTAACCTCATGGAAGTCGGCCTAGGTTGCCCAATACCCAAGGTTTTGAACACTGAGTAGGGCATCAAATTGATACTAGCTCCCAAATCACATAGAGCCTTGGCAAAATCCGCACTCCCAATGGTGCAAGGAATGGTGAAAGCACCGGGATCTTCAAGCTTCGGGGCCATTGAATGCACTATATCACTAACTTGGTGAGTCATCTTTATAGTTTCACAATCCATAGAATGCTTCTTTGTGACCAAGTCTTTCATAAATTTTTCATAGCCCGGCATTTGTTCAAGAGCCTCCCCCAAAGGCACATTGATGGACAAGCTCTTCATCATATCAATGAACTTTTTGAACTGATTATCATTTTTCTACTTCGCGAGCCTTTGAGGATAAGGTGGAGGTGGCCTTGGCAAAGGAGCCTTGGCTTTAGGCACAACCGTCTTCGGCATGTCTATTATGTGTTCCCTAGACGGGTTCACATAATTTTGAGTTTTCACCTCGACATCTTGAATATTAATATTCACTTCGTTGTTCACATTTTCATCAACCACATCTTCAACTACCAAAAGGACTTCATTTTCTTGCAATTCAACATCATCATCCAAGATTTGCTTTTATCTGGAGGCATTCACATCACCGCCTCTCCCACTTCTTGTTGTGACCACCATAACATGATTGTTCCCACCCTTCGGGTTCACTGCCGTATCACTTGGTAGAGCACCCTTAGGGTGAGTATTTAAAGACTGTGAGATTTGGCCTAACTGTATCTTCAAATTTCTAATAAAGGTATTGTGGGAAGCCAACTGTGCATCCGAATCCGCATTCTTCTTCATCATCTGTTCGAACATCATTTCAATTCTACTCATATCATTGCCAGAAGAACTAGGACCTTGAGATGGAAATGGGGGTGGATTGTTCGGTTGTTGGTACATTGGGGGCCTTTGAATGCCTTGCCCCCAGTTTCCTTGGTTTCCATTGGTCCATCCACCTTGATTGTTATTGCCACCTCAATTGTTGTTATTACCATTCCAATTCCTTTGGTTGCCTTGATTATTATTCTGATTGCCCCAGTTGTTGTTTTGGTTGTTGTTCCCCCAATTGCCACTGTTTTGTTATTGGTTGCCCCAATTTCCTTGAGGTCTCCACTGTTGTTGGTTGGAAGAGTTTCCCCGTTGGTCTTGATAGTTATTTACATATTGAACCTCTTCACTTTGGTCATCATAACCATCATTTTGAAATCCATCACATTCATCATCAAATTGCTCAAAAATCCCTTGGTTTTGTTGTCTTCTTTGTCTTCTTTTGTTGACAAGCATATTGACACCCTCCATGGCATCACTTGGCGAGGATTTTGGACTTGTTGTAACTGTGCCTTTGCCAATTGGTTCATAGTAGTTGTCAACTCCGCTATAGCCTGCCCATGATCATGTAATTCCTTGTGCAAATGAATAACTGTGGGGTCACCTTGAGGCACATTGGCTCTACTTTGCCATGCAGAAGAAGTGTCAGCCATCTCGTCAAGTATATCACATACCTCATCATACGACACCTTCATAAAGTTGCCCCTAGCAAGTTGGTTCACTATGCATTGATTTGTTGTATTGATGCCCCGGTAGAAGGTTTGTTGTATCATAGCCTCGGTCATATCATTGTTGTGGCATTCCTTCACCATTGTTCTATAGCGCTCCCAAATCTCATGCAAAGGTTTCGTGGGCTCTTGCTTGAAAGCGAATATCTCGTCACGCAATGCCACCATATGCCCTGGTGAGAAAAATTTAGCAATGAACTTATCCGCCAACTCATTCCAAGTTGTGATGGAATGGTTGGGAAGTCACTCGAGCCAATCCAATGCTTTCCCCCGAAGCGAGAATGGGAAAAGCCTCAACCTTAGAGCATCCTCGGACACATTCGTCTGCTTGCTCCCCCAGCATGTATCCACGAACCCCTTGAGATGTTTGTAGGCATTTTCATTTGCAGTGCCCGTGAAATACCCACGCTGCTCAAGTAAGGTCAACATCACATTGGTTATCTGAAAATTGCCCGCCCGGATTTGGGTTGGGACAATAGCAGTCGCATAACCCTGGTTTAGAAGTACTCTGGGAGCCACTCTTGGAGGTGGTGGAGGAGGGTCTGGAACGTTGTTATTTTCATTCGCATTGGCTTGGAGGCCACTACGTTGTCCTTGAGGTACAAGAGGGACCTCATCATCTCCGACATCATCTACCTCCTCCCCCGCAATCACATTTCCAAGAGGGTCATTAGCATTGTTCGCTGCTATTTGGTACCTGAGTTGTGACACAAACAAGTTAGTAACAAAGAAGGAAAGAAGAACAATAAACAAAACTAACTAAATAGATAGGCAAAACTGTTAGCTCCCCGGCAACGGCACCAAAAAGTGATCGCGGCCTACTCAGCACTACTAATGAGTAACGAGAGAAGGTCGGAGCAGCTTTTACCTGATTTAGGGTCGGGATCGATTTCCACAGAGAGCTAGAATTTGGAATCGAGTATCTATCTAGTTTAGGATTGCGTATGTGTTCCAAATTACACTTCTAATCATTTTTGGGGTTTTCATTTTACTTCTACTATTATTAATTACAAATGATAAATGCAACTAGATTAAGCTAAGAGTTAATCTAAAAAGGGTTGTTCAAATGGTTTAAAAGGCACTACGGTAATGACTTTCACCTAGGTGGTTAATTGACGAGTAATTGAATCTAAGACACGATTAACATAATTGGGGAGTATGATATGACCGTTGCACGATATTACCCACTCTACACCTCTCGGTGGTTCGAGTGATTTTGCCTGAATTGACTTTTTCAAGACCAATTGGGTATGCAAATTTGCACAAGCAACTAGGGTTCAAGTCGGGTATTACTCTCTCGAGGTTTAACCCTTTAATTGGGGCTATCATTCTCTTGAGTATGCCCCAATTCCTTGATGGACCAATTGCAGAGACTTAAACTCTCTTTCTCAAGAAGAGCACTAGTCAACTAAACACAAACTAGTGTTTGCAACCACTAATTCAGCAATTAACCATGAAATTGACCCAAATATCAAATACCCATAGTCAATCTAGCCCTAAAATACAAGACCCATCAATTACCCACACTAGAGTTGAGACACAACCCTAGCTTATGGGTCTAGCTACTCATAATTAAAGAAGAAAAGCAAGAAATAGATGAAGAACAACTCATATTAATTAATCACTAAGGTAAATAACAAGATTCAATGATGAAAAGTAGATAAAATTGCCCAAAATGGCTAAGAAAGTCGAACCCACGAGTGCAACTACGTTAGAAAACTATCTCATTCCCTAAAAATGGGAAAAGAAGCTATTTATACTAAGCTGAAAATTCTAGACAAAAATGCCCCTGCGAGGTTAGTGCAGACCGCACAAAATGGTGTACGGCCTCACTAAAGCTCTGAACTTGAAAATACAGCTTTCTGAACTTGGGCAATACGGACCGCACATAATGGACTGCGGCTACATAGGCTTCTAGTGCAGTCCCCATAAAATGGACCGCGGACCGCATAGGCTTTAATCCTCAAATCTGGCACCTCTCTAATCTTGGGTTCTGCGGACCGCACTAAATCTAGTGTGGCCGCATTGCCTTCAGTGCGGACCGCACAAAACCTAGTGCAGCCGCATTGCATCTTTTCCTGGAAATCAACCTCTCTGAATCTCCTAGTGCGAACCGCACAGAATGGTGTGCGGCCGCACTGGGCCTGCTTTGCCTGAGCTTGTCTTGTCTTTGGCACTTGTGCAAGTTTCACTCTTTTGAGCTGATCTTTGACATCTTGTCACTTTGTTGATCAAACTTGCAATCAAGCATAACTTGTGAGCCTTTTGGGACTATTTTGTACAAATTTCTAATCAAAACTTAAGCAAGAAGGAGTATAAAATGTATTAAAATCCCTAGTTATCAAGGGCCTTAGCGGCGTATTTCTCGAACGTAGAATGATATCCATCTCCTTGATGTATTTGATGATCAAGAAGCATATAACAACACTCCGTTTGGATCTTGGATGTTGCTAGAAATTTGATCAAGATATATTTGACATGTCTTTGATCTCTTAATGAATTTTCCAAGAGTTTTATGGAATTTCGGAGAGCGTATATTTGATCCCTTTGTGCATATTCCAAGAGTTTATGGAACTGCAGAGATCCTCTTTGAAGAACATATATATTTATAGGAATGAATTAGGGTTTGGGTGGAGTAGCCACCAAGTAATCCTAATAGACTCCTAGTATTTCAAGAATCGTCTTGAATTTAGGATATATCTTGTTTGTTAAAATTTCAGTGTCTACAAATGCCTCCTACTTCTAGTTTTGTCGAGATGTAGGCTTGCTGAAACTTGAAGACGAGACTTGAAGTACCCGACCATCACAACAGATAATCTTGGTGGCTAATTTATTTAAAACAAATTTATGCAGAGAAAAATAAAACTGCAATCACAAACAACTATAGAAAAAAGGATTTTATTGATAAACATTGCGGGTTACAACTATGTTTATCCCCTGATTCTTCCCTCCGATTTATTATCCATAATTTGAGGGCCTTAGTAGCGTATTTCTCGAACATAGAATGATATGCATCTCCTTGATGTATTTGATGATCAAGAAGCATATAGCAGCACTCCGTTTGGATCTTGGATGTTGCTAGAAATTTGAGCAAGACATATTTGACATGTCTTTGATCTCTTAATGAATATTTCAAGAGTTTTATGGAATTTCAGAGATTGTATATTTGATCCCTTTGTGCATATTCCAAGAGTTTATGGAACTGCAGAGATCCTCTTTGAAGAACATATGTAGCCTTATTTATAGGCATGAATTAGGGTTTGGGTGGAGTAACTACCAAGTAACCCTAATAGACTCCTAGTATTTCAAGAATCGTCTTGAATTTAGGATTTATCTTGATCTGTTAAAATTTTAGTGTCTACAAATTATATGTGATACAAAAATAAATTGCAACCACAATATAAATAAGAAGAAATAAAATTTTATTGATAAAATGATGCGAGTACAATTCAGTTTCTCACTTGATTCTTCGCTCCTCATTATCTCCGTATTTCGAGGGCTGGAGCAGCGTGTTTCTCGAACGTAGGATGATGCGGATTTCCTTGGATGCATATGATATCCATGGAAGTCGCTCATTGCGTGGATGTTCTTCTTGAAGTATTTGATTATCAAGAAGAATATCTATTGATCACGAGATTATTTTATGTCTTGATCCCTTTATGAATATCCCGTGAGTTTATGGGATATTGATGACCTCCATTTTTTAATACCTTTTTAAGAGAATACATAACCTTTTTTATAGGAGTGACCTAGGGTTAGAGTAGAGTAGCCTCCAAGTTAGAGTTTTAGCAGAGTAGTCTCCAAGCAATCCTAATAGACTCCTAGGTTTTCAAGAGTCGTCTTGTAGTAGTGTCTTGATCTGTTAAAATTTCAGTGCCTACACTTCTCTTCTTATTTCTAAGAAAGTCTCATGCAAAGATGGCAAAGGTTTTTTCCCGAGATTCCGAGATCTTACTTCATCAAATTCTCGGCTTTAATCCTGCTAGAAATAGATAAACTCTCTCATTTCTTCTTTTTTCATTGCTTTCACACTATCCGTCGGACATTCCCACTCATTATTGTAGCATTGATCTAATTCTTGCCATAATGAAACCATTTCATTGTAATAGATGGTCACTTCTCTCTCTCTCTCCCTGTCTAGCCTTCCAAAGCTTAATTTTTAATTCAAAAATTTGAGAAGCATTTTCAAAGTCTAAATAAGTTTCTTTAACAGTCTCCCATACATCCCTAGTAGTGGGCAAAAATAAATATGGCTTACCTATTGCTGGTTTCATAGAGTTTAGAAGCCACACGATCACTAATGAGTTCTCGGACCTCCAAGCCTTCATTTTTGGATCTCCAACTTTAGGTTTTCTGATTTTACCGGTCAAGTGCCCAAGTTTTTCTCTGCCATCAATTGCTAACCGGACAGATTGCGCCCACTCCATATAATTTTTCCATTCAACCTATGAGACGTTAGTTGAAATGATAAATGAGACGAATCATTGTTTTGATTCCCTGATTCCAGACAAAGTGGTATTTCTAATCTAATCTAATCCCTAAGAATCTGAAACTTTCCTAACATAGCTGATATGATTTGATCCTATATGATTAGATATTACAAATCAGCGTATCTGATTTGATTTGATTTGATTACACAATCATAATCAGGTATTACAAATCAACATTACTCTTTTTACGTGATTATGTGTCGTCCCACATCCTATTAGTATTAAATTTGGAAAATTTCTATCAATATTTTTTGTTTGTATCCCACTTTTTGATCCATGTGTAGCATTTTCTTTCATTGAGGAACAAGCGGATGCTTTAACATAGGCGGATGTGGGACGCAAAAATAATAGATTCGGGTGTCCTAGGTCTAGAAATTCTTCCCCCTAAGTAGTATTCTCGTAAGTATAGAAGGAATTCTCATGTCTCTAAAAATACTATGTCAAAATAAGCAAATAACTCAATCTGGGTGTAGGCATTACTGCAAATTATGTCTGGTGATTTTTGCACTCTTTGGTAGAAACTTGAAAAAAAACAGTTAATCTGTTCACAAAGTTTATTTTGATGATTATGTCTGGTGATTTTTGCACTCTTGGGTCAACCATTATTTCTAATGTCTTTTTTCTTATTCTTTTATTATATTGGCAATTTGTTTTTTAAAAAAAAAATTCAAGTTTGAGTATTACACATATTATTTTAACATGTTACATAGTTGGCTGGTGATGCTTATATTTTTATTTAATATATGGTATATGTGATAACCATATACCATATATTAATGGTATATGTCAATATACTGCATGCATTTAAAGTTATAAGCTTTATGTATGATATAGTTTATTTATTTACATGTATTATACTATACTATACCATATGGATAATAAAAAGCTACTAAGGATATATATGGTAATAAAGTAGTGTAAACATTATTATTCAAACAAATACAAAAATCATATAGTTCGTATAATTTTTGTAGTTGTGTATATTATACCAAATGTATACCATAAAAAAGAAAAAACTTCACAAGAAGTTGGGGGAAAGCACTAAGAATCCGAACATATTGTTGGAAGAGAGTCGAAGAAACTATAGAATTAAATTACAATTTTCCCCCCCTTATCTTTCTTTTTCAGATTAGTCTTTCTTCGATTTGGGAGTCCTATTGTTGCAGATATTCTATGCATTTATGCTTGTTTTTATCAATTTTGCCCAATAGTGATGATGATGATAGAAGTATAATGGTAGAGAAGATATGGAGTCGCTTTTGTTAGGAATGCTTTACTTCTCAATGTGGGACTTTCCAGTACGAATTCGGATTTAGTCGAGCCTCAATATGAATACTGGACATCGAATAAGAAACAAACAAAATTGTTAATGGTGACTATGGTTTTGAAAGGGGATAAAGTTATGGAGGAAAGAGAAAAGTGAATAAAGTGAAAAAGAATAAAAAGGGATCCCTAATTTAGGGGGATCAAATTTTTTAAATTTTATGGAAATATTTCTGAAAATGCTAAAAATGTTATTAAACCTAATGTTTTTTAAAATTTCAAAGAACTGTATCAATTATATAAATGAATTCTTTTAAGCTGACACAACAGGTAGAAATAACTTTAAAAAAAATGAGTTGGTCTCATCCTCAAGTACTTTCAAATGTCCGGTTCATCTTGTGATCTAAACTCAAGTAATATTCTTAGTTATGTGGCATTTCAAGAAGCAAAAGGCCAAGCAAAGCTTTCTAATTTTTCAAAAAAAAAAACATGTTCTAAATTATGGGTCTTGTCATAGATATAAATTAATATTTGTATGTGTAAGGGCTTCTAATACCAGTTTTCTAACATATACTTTTGCTCGATTAAAACACATATTTTAAACACATACGGCTTCATGTGTTTTTAATTGCATTGATGTGGATATATAACTGTATTGGGAAAATTTGAGTTTACATATTAAAGTGATTGGAAGATGACGTGTCATGACACGTAGACTGGTCAAAGACTTATGATTGGCAAAGAGACACGAGTTGCAATAGATACGAGCAGAGGCATAAGAGGAGGCACGAGCGGATACTCAAAAGACTCAACGCCCATACCTATTTAAATCTAAGAATCAAGGAGAATGAATTTGACAGCACAAGAGAGTACAAATACAGTATTTTATGAGCATTAAATACTAAAAAACGTTAGAGAATCTGTATTAAAACACAATAATTATGTAACGTAGCATTTAATGTCTTTAATTGTCTATAATGGTCTTATTATGACAAAGGCAAAACACATATTTCCAAGATAGCTATAAAAGGGAAAGAATGGGTCAATTGTAAAGACAAGAAATACTATCTGAATACATTGATTTACTTTATCTACTTCTAATTATCTTATTGCTGGCCAAATTATTTTCTTTTATACATTTTTAGATTATCAGTAACCCGAGTTCTTCTAAATTAAAGCTTTGACTAAAATTCCACTTTTTGGTTAAACAAATTGGTTCCGTTACCGGAAACCTGATGATCTATTCTTTTTTAGTTTAATTTTCCTTGTTGCATCAACCATGTCGAACAATAGTGACAACATTCAAGGAAACTAACAACTTCAAGGAAATCTACAGGATAATCACACCTCGGTCCCTTCTCCACAAGCTCTCCTCGGCAGTCTCGAGAAGGTACTCCTGATGGATCTCATGCAAATGGAAACGCTCAATTTGAAAATATTGAAGCTATCAATGCAGCTTTGCAAAAACTAATTGCTGAACAGGTCAATAAAGCTCTTGAGGCTTTTGCTAGCCAGTTACTAGCTGCACCACCCACACCCACTCAAAATAACAACACTTTGGAGAACCCTCGCTCTGGGCTTGTTAATTCAGGTAGTGTGGAACCCCCAACGAATCACAAGAGGGAGTACCAGTTAACTTAGTCAATTCTGATTTACAAAATTTAGTACTAATATTGCAGAAACAGCTCAAGGAGCAAAGTGACCGCATAGAGCAAATACCCGAGGTGCCACCCGTAATCAAAGGGATAGATATGGATAAATATTCACAACAACCCTGGAAGCCAAGTGTTTCTCCCCTCCCAATTCCAAAGAAATTCAAAATGCCCGATATTCCAAAATACGATGGAACAATTGATCCACGAGACCACGCGATTGCATTCACAACAGGCATAAAAGGCAACGACTTGACCAAACAGGAGATCGAATCAGTATTGGTCAAGAAATTTGGTGAAACACTCACTAAGGGTGCATAATATGGTATTCTCTTTTACCCGAAAATTCTATATATTCTATTGCTGAACTTGCAGATTCTTTCATCAAAGCACACTCGGGAGCTCAAAAAGTCGAAAAAAGAATGGAAGATATTTTTAAAATCAAGCAAGGGGACCTAGAATTGCTTAGAGAGTTCGTGGACAGATTCCAACGTGAAAGAATGACATTACCGCATGTACCTGACAATTGGAAGCTATAGCCTTCACAAGTAATTTGAATGAAAAAAGCTCAGAAGCTACGAGACGACTCAAGGAAAGTCTTCACGAATTCCCAGCTACAACATGGAATGATGTTTATAACAGGTATAACACGAAGCTGATGATAGAGGAAGATATTATCTCACGGTCTTAAAAAAAAGAAAAGGTAAGTTTGAGATGGGCTGAAATCAAAAAAAGGACCGGTAAAAACAGGTACGAACCATACATGGGACCAGCGGGAAAAGACTCACGGTCAAAACAAGACAATCAAAGGTACGATCACAGGTCGAGGGTCATCAAGATTTGGGAATGATCAAAACACGCGTGAGTCATGAGATGATGATAAAAACTTGAAGGCGAGGTTTGGCGGTTATAATTTCAATGTGAGCACTTCCGAACTCGTAGCTGTTTTGAGAAGCATGGGTGACAAGGTACGATGGACAAAAGAGATTAGATCGAATCCAAACAGGCGCAATCCTGATCATTGGTGTGAATTTCACAACGACCACGGGTATAAAACGACAGACTGCAGGTTTTTACAAAGTGAAGTTGATCATTTATTAAAATAGGGTTATCTCACCGAGTTATTCAGTGAGAAGAGTAAGCAAGCATACATGAAGAATAGGCAGGATCCCCCTAAACCACCTTCTCCCAAAAGGACCATCAATGTTATAAATGGAGGTGAAGACATCAATGGTGTGACGTACACAACAACCAATAAAATTTTCAAAGTCACAATTACCCAAGGGAAACAGGTGTGACATGTCTTAGAGGAAGAAAGCATTACGTTTGATGATGCAGATGCAAATGGATTATTATTTCCTCATAACGATGCACTGGTAATATCTCTACTTGTACATGATACTAATGTAAAACGAGTTTTGATTGATCCAGGTAGCTCCGTGAACATTATTCTGTTAAGAGTATTACGTGAGATGCAAGCTGAAGATAAATTAATACCGAAGGCGCAAACTCTATCTGGATTCGACAATTTCAGTGTCGTGACGAAAGGAGAGGTAATACTTTCTATATTCACAGAAGGTGTTATCAAAGATACAAAGTTTCAGGTAGTAGATATGGAGATGGCTTACAATATGATCCTTGGGAGACCATGGATCCACGAGATGGATGTCGTTCCGTCAACCTTGCATCAAGTTATTAAATTTCCATCACCATGGGGAATATGTCAAATCCGTGGGTACCAACATACATCCAGGAACATCAACTCTGTAGCGGATTCAAGCACGAGAAACGAAGAAAAATAGCAATCACGGAATCCAGTTGAGGGTACCACAACACAAACCTCAACTAAACAAGGGCGAACAGATGTGGACTCAAGGCCAGATACCATTCAAGAACCAGCGGAAAATGAAAATATCAAGACAACAATTAAAGAACTGGAGGCTGTGGTGTTATTTGCACAATGACATGATAGGAAAGTCTACGTTGGGGCCAATCTAAGCCAGGACATGAAAGGTAAGTTGATTGAATTTTTGAAAACTAACGTGAATTGTTTTGCTTGGTCCCACTCTGATATGACAGGAATACCACCGGAGGTAATGACTCATAAATTAAATAAAGACCCATCGTATCTTCCTGTCAAACAAAAGAAGAGAAAGCAAGGAATTTTCAAAAATCAGGTGATTCAAGATTAGGTTCAAAAATTACTAAAGATTGGGTCTATCCGTGAGGTAAAGTATCCTAATTGGTTAGCCAGTACTGTTGTGCTACCGAAAAAGAATGGTAAGTGACGAGTTTGTGTAGATTACACAGACCTTAACAAAACCTATCTTAAAGATTCTTTTCCACTACCACATATAGATCAACTAATTGATACTACTACAGGACATGAATTATTAAGTTTTTTAGATGCATATTCAGGATACAATTAGATCAAAATGGATCCTATAGATGAAGGAAAAACTTCCTTCATAACTGACAGGGGGACTTACTGTTATAAAGTAATGCCTTTTGATCTCAAAAATGCTGGTGCAACATATCAAAGATTAGTGACTAAAATGTTTCAAGAACATTTGGGGAAAAATATGGAAGTCTATATAGACGACATGCCCGTCAAAACTCAACATTCAGGGGATCATATATCACACTTGTCTGATGCATTTTAGATTTTTCAAAAATTTAATATGAAATCAAATCTTGAGAAGTGTGCATTCGGTGTTGCATCAGGTAAGTTTTAGGTTTTCTTGTCTCTAAACGTGGTATTGAAGTGAATCCCACACAGATTAAGGCCATTGAAGAAATCCCTGACATACTTACAAGTAAAAAAGAAGTGCAGAGGTTGACAGGAAGAATTGCAGTCTTGGGAAGATTCATTTCTAAATCATCAGAAAAGCGCTTTAAATTCTTTTCAGCTCTTAAAAAGCAAGATCATTTCGAATGGAAAGAGGAATGTCAATAGACACTCAAAAATTTGAAGACATACTTATCAAATTCGCCACTGCTCGCAAAACCAAAGGTTGGGGAAAGACTGCTCATCTACCTTGCTATCTCAGAAGTAGCGGTAAGTGCTGTTTTAGTCCGTGAGGACCAAGGTAAACAATCTCCGATCTATTATGTCAGCAAATCTTTATTAGATGCGGAGACGCGGTATCATCAATTGGAAAATCTTGCACTTGCATTAATCATGGCATCTAGAAAATTAAGGTCTTATTTCCAATGTCATCCTATTACTGTAGTAACTGCTTATCCATTACGCAATATATTACACAAGCATGAGTTTTCAGGTAGGTTAGCCAAGTGGGCTATAGAATTAAGTGAATATGATATCACATACCAACCTATAACTGCTATAAAATCTCAAGTGTTAGCTGATTTCGTGGCTGATTTTAGCCAAGGGATGCAATTGGAAGCAAAAAAAGAATTGCAGGTGTTCAACGGAGCTAACCCAGGAATTTGGACCTTATTTACTGATGGTTCATCTAACATAAAGGGTGCATGCTTAGGGTTTGTTTTGGTACTACCTACGGGTGAAACCATTCGACAAGCCATTAAATGTCATTCTATAACTAACAATGAGGCAGAGTATGAGGCAGTGGTTGCAGGTTTAGAACTGGCACGAGAACTTGGCATTAATCAGATTGTAATCAAGAGCGATTTGCAGCTCGTGGTTAACCAAATGCTGGGAACTTATACCGCCAGGGAAGCACGAATGCAACAATATTTAGAGAAGGTACGAGATCTAATCAGGCAATTCCAAACCTGGAAGGTTACGCAAATACCAAGAGATGAAAATGTTGAGGCGGATGCCTTAGCTAATCTCGCATCTGCAGCAGATGTGGCAAGCAATGAAAATGCTTCTGTAATACATTTGTTTTATTCAGTGCTCGATCCAGATAAAAATGAGGTAAATTTTAACAACTTAACCTGGGATTAGAGGAACGAGATTGTTGCCTTTTTTGTAGAATGGTATCGTTCCTGAAGACAAGAGGAAAGCTCACACGCTTCGAAAAAAGACTGCTCGATATTGCTTAAAGCAAGGCAATCTTTATCGGAAAATATTCGGTGGTCCCTTAGCAAGATGCCTCGGACCTTCTCAGACAGAATACGTAATGAGAGAAATACACGAGGGGCATTGTGGGAATCACGCAGGAGGAAGATCGTTGGTAAGAACCCTAATCAGGGCAGGTTATTATTAGCCCAAAATGGAAGAAGAAGCGGAAAGTTTCGTGGCTAAATGTGATAAATGCCAAAGGTACGGTAATAATATGCATAGACCTGCAGAGTTGCTACATCCGATCATTGCACTGTGGCCGTTTATGAAATGGGGCATGGATATTGTGGGTCCACTACCACAAGCAAAAGGACAGGTAAAATTTTTGCTCGTACTCACTGACTATTTCACTAAATGGGTGGAAGCAGGAGCATTCAAACAGGTACGGGAAAAAGAAGTTAAAGATTTCATTTGGCGGAATATCATATGCCGATTCGGTGTACCAAAGAAAATCGTATGCGACAATGGCCCTCAATATATAGGCACGTAAATCACAGAGTACTTTCAAAGTTGGCAGATCAAAAGAATTACATCCACACCTTATCATCTGGTGGATAATGGGCAAGCTAAGTCAACAAACAAAATCATTATCAACAATTTAAAGAAACGTTTAGATGAGTCCAAAGGTAATTGGCCAGAAGTGTTACCTGGTGTTTTATGGGCATACCGCACAACAGCAAAAACAAGTACATGAGAAACACCATTTTCATTGGTTTACGGAGCTGAAGCTTTAATTCCAATTGAGATAGGAAATCCAAGTACAAGATTTACACAAGCGTCCGAAGAGCCTAATAACGAAGAAATGCCCGTAAATCTTGATCTACTTGAAGGAAAAGGGGAAGCTGCACTGATAAGAATGGTAGCACAAAAGCAGGTCATAGAACGATACTACAACCAAAAAGCACGGCTAAGATTCTTCAAAATTGGGGACTTCGTGCTCAAAAAGGTTTTTCTATCTGTGAAGACAGCTAATGCAGGGAAGTTAAGTCCAACATGGGAAGGACCCTATAGGATTCATGATATTGCAGGTAAAGGAGCATACGAGCTGGAAACAATGGATGGCAAGATACTACCTTCACATTGGAATGTTGTTCACCTGAAGAGATATTATTTCCAAGGAATACCCACAGTTAGATATCTGTATTTTAAATTTAATTTTTGAATTGTTAAATTTTACTAACAATTTTAGATGATAGGCAAAAAGCTAGCCCGTACTAAATGATGAGTCACGACCTGCAAGGCACATAGAATAAATCAAACTTTCCGGTCTAGGGTTACAATTATTCTGATAGAAATTCAAACGGGCTAAGCAGTATTCATCTATAATCGCACCTCCGAGTCCCGTATGTTTTTCATTTTCAGGGAAAGACAAAATGAGAGAAACAATCAAGTGCTCGAGGCTTCAAACTTCAACGCTCAAACACTTGGGGGACTATATAATATACACATGCATGTGTATAAAGAAGGCAAAGAAGATTGAGAAATAATCAAAGATCAAGCCTGAAAAGTTTACTCAATGAATGAGTCAAGTACAGAGAAAAGTCACGAGCTAAGCCTAAAGAAAGACCTTACCATAGCTAGGGTAAAGGCAATGTACTAAAACGGGTTATAAATAAAAACCTCGCGTTTATTTTTCCTTTTTAAATCTATTATAAGAAAAATAGTTACGAGAAAGTTATAGATGTAATTCAAATACATGTAAAGTGTTATTCAAAACTAGACAAAGTTCAAATAAAAACTTGTCAAAGTTATTTCAAGAAACATGTGTATTCCTATTTCTTTTATCGTATATTAACACCGTTATGAAGTTGAGACGTCTTCTTCATTAAGTGTCGAATATAAAAGGGCCCTTTTTTATAAAATTCATGATTAATTTAAGTATTCATGAAGTTAATAAAAGCATTTTTTTTGGAGAGTAAAAATGCAAGTTATTTAGTAAGTCCTTAGAAATAAAGGCAAGAATAAACAAAAGAGAAGTTCAAATAGTAACGAAAAACTTCTTAATATGAAAAAGCTTAGACTAAGTATGAACTTAGTCATAAACTGAAAATTGTTTATAGATATTGTCCCATAAAAGGTCTGGGGACTTAAGTTTCCAAAACAAACCCTCAAATGAGACCAAGGGTTTTAACCATAATTTTCCAAAAAGAAAAAAAAAGAGATACAAAGGAATTCAAACAACTTAAACTTGTCACTGAGAAGATGAAGGAACTGAAGCAGGTACATCAACATCAGCGGGTTCAACTTTGAAGGAGTGGGGATACCTATATCATCTTCAACATTTGTGGAAGCTTCGGCCACTGTAGAAGGAAAATTTTGGTTCAGCTGAGTCTTCTCAATAGTTTCATTGATCTTAGCTAACTCAGATTCCAAGTAAAATTCTCTTAGCTAGCTTCAACAAGGGTATCACGGCGAGAATTCAAAAACGCCCAACTCACTTCAATGTCAGCCTTATCTTCAAGGATCTCATAATCTCTTTCCCAGTCAGCGATTTCATTCTTTAGCTTTTCATTTTCAGCCAAGGCATATTCATAAGAAGCTTGAAGAGAGGCGTGGGAGTTTTCTAAGGAACAAACCTTATTAGAAGAAACTCGGAGGTCTCCTTGGGCTTGAGTCAAATTCTGCATGAGTTCACCAGCATAGGCTTCTTTTGCATCCAAGATAACCTTCAACTCTCTAATATCTTCACTTGCCTTGGAAAGCTGCTCGGAAAAAGAAGTTTCAAGATGAGCTTTTTCCTTGTCTGCTTGGCTGGAGGAAGCCTTTTCAACCACCAATTCCGAAGTCAAAGCCCGCACCTGCTGCTCCAAGGTACTTTTACTTTCTTCTAAGTACTCCATGTCGATCTGAAGACTTTCATACTGTTCCTTCCAATTATATGCCTCCAATTAGTAATCTCGCACTAACTGCTCTGAGAGGGTAACCTTTTTCATCATCTCCGTGCCGATGAGATTGGCCTAAAAAGGGGGAAAGGGAAGGAAATGAGAATCTCAAAGATAGAAAAATGGCAAGGTAAAAGTTAGAAAAAAGGAATACCTTTAAAGAAGCATGCACAATGCCATTCATCAAGGTCAAAGAACTATGACTCTCTAGCTTGGCTCTCTCAACAGGACCAATTAAAGGCTTTAGCCATACATCTACTTGACCCGATTTCCTTAAAAGGTTGCCCTCAGCGGGGACTTCAATAATCACTTGCCTCATAGCACCATTCCTACTTGAGGAGCCAACCTCAGCACGGTGAGTAGGTGGAGGAGGAATTGTCGAAGGAGGAACAATAGAAGTAGTAAAAACAGCCTGGGGAGGAACGGAAGCAGCCATAATCAGCAAAGTAGGAGTCACAGGCATGGGAGGAGAAAAAGAAGCCAAGGGAGCTTCATCAGAAATGGGACCTAAACTTTCACTACCAAACCCGCGGTCAAAAAGCTGCTCAACAGAATCATGAGCAGCAGCGGAAACATCATCAGGGATCATTACCAGGGCTTCAACAGATTTGGTAAGAGGAATAGAACGGCGGGTGGATGCTTCTGCTTCATCATCAGAAATAATGCGTCTACGAGCCCGTAGCCTTGTTACCAAGGAACCCCCGTCTTCTTGGGAATCTTGGTCATTAACAGCTTTTCTTTTCGATGAAGAGCCCAGAATTATTTCTTGAGCCCTTTCCAAAGAGATACGAGAAGCCGCAACTGCCTCAGCAGTAACTCATCGAATAGCAAATCCTGATAAAAAGACGGATTGGGATAAGTTCAGGAAAAAACAATATGTAAAATAAAATAAAAGCTCTTACCATGAGTTTTTACTTTCCAACTAAAACGTTGGGAAAGGATCTTCCAAGCTCTTCCATCCATTGGTGCAATACTCAACAACTTTCCTACCCAATCACGGAAATGGGGAACATCTTCCACAACTCCCATGGTTGCTGGAAAAGAAAAGTAAATTAGAAAAATCAACAAAATTGAAGAAAAAGGTACGAGAAAGTTAGAAGACTCATGTGCAAAATTTCACTTCTCAGGGAAGGGAACGTTCTCATCACCCACTAAACCAACAGTGGGGGCAACAATAAACCTGGCATACTAGCCATGGCCTTTGTCATCTTCAGGGCTAACTAGAACTCTTTTGCTCCTGGCTACTAGTATAAAAACACCATTGCGAAAGAGTCTAGGGGAGTAAAGATGAATTAGATGAGGGAAAGTAAAAGGCACACTAGCTATGTTGGTCAAATGCCTCAAACAAGCAACATCCCTCCATATTATTGGGCCAATTTGACCTAAGCAAACATCAAAGAAATGACAGAACTCGAGAATAACAGGATCAATAGCAGGTTTGAATCCTAATGTGAAAGGGTACATATAGACAAAGGAAAATCCGGTTAAGTAAGAGGTAATTCTTTGATTCGGATTGGGAATAATGATAGGAAAGTCATGACTCCAATGGCAGTCTCTACGAACTAAAGAAATCAAACCTTCAGTGATTTGAGTGGGATAGATATCAGCACGATCTAAAGAAGATACTTGATTTCTAAGAGATTCTCTGTCATTATAGAAAGATAGTTCCGCAGGAACTATCTCCTCTACTAGAGGTTCACGAAGAGGTTCAGAAGATTCCTTACCTCTAGAAGAAGATCTGTGTGAAAGAGAACCTCTAGTTTTAGTAGAAGGTCCAGAACTAGGTGAAAGAAGAGAAGAACCACGTAGGGATGGAGATCCTAAATTACGAAGCCTATCTCCTCTTCTGATCCTACTGGAGCATTAGGGAAGTTATCAACTGTGGGGACCCTTCTAGGGTTAGGGTTTGATGAAGACATGATAGTACGAGGAAGAAACAAACAAAGAATTGAATATTTTGAGAACTTTATGTGATAAAGACAAAGAAGAAAACTATATTTATACTGCGAAGCAACCGTCAAAGGAAAAGGTGCAATGATGGAAAAGTCATAATGAGAACTGACGCTTTGTGATTAGTGAAGCTGTAAAAAAGCCCTAAAAAGCGTTGCAAAGTTGCGGAACCAGTAAAAGGATTCCACGCGTGAAGAGCATTAAATGGAAGTGACAAATGAAGCGTTGATTTTGCTATAGCATTAATGGTGACAAAAATTCCCGTTTCAATGAATTCCACTTCTCAAATATTCAATTTATGAATAAATGGCAAGTGGGGGGACTATCTGTATTGGAAAAAATTGAGTTTACATATTAAAGTGATTGGAAGATGACGTGTTATGACACGTAGAATGGTCAAAGAGTTATGATTGGCAAAGAGGCACGAGTTGCAACAAATACGAGTATAGGCATAAGATGAGGCACGAGCGGATACTCAAAAGACTCAACTGTCATACCTATTTAAGTCTAAGAATCAAGGAGAATGAATCTGACAGCACAAGAGAGTAAAGATACAGTATTTAATGAGCATTAAATACTAAAAACGTTAGAGAATCTGTATTAAAATACAATGATTAAGTAACGTAGCATTTAATGTCTTTAATTGTCTATAATGACCTTATTATGACAAAGGTAAAACACATATTTCCAAGATAGCTATAAAAGAGAAAGAATGGGTCAATTATAAAGACAGGAAATACTATCTGAATATATTGGTTTACTTTATCTTCTTCTAATTATCTTATTGCTTATTTTGGGATTTATCATATGTTAATGATTTAAATTGAATTATTATAACTGTTAAAAATGGATTGGGAGTTTGTGTTGGCTGGCCTTGTTTCACGATAGGCGCCATCATGACCGGGTTCGGGTTTAAGGTCGTGACAAGTTGGTAGCAGAGCCTAGGTTATATAGGTCTCATAAGTCATGAGCAAGTTTGGTAGAGTCTCGCGGATCGGTACAGAGACGTCTGTATTTATCCTCGAGAGGCTACAGAACTTTTAGGAAAAACATCATATTCTTGAAATTCTTGTCGTGCGAATTTGTTGATCCGAGTACTAAACTTCTGATATTCTATTATCTCACAAATGGTGAGGACACGTGCTACCGGTCAGGATGGACAACCACCAGTACCACTAGCTATGGCCATTAGGGGCCGAGGACGCGGTCGAGGCCTCTTCTAAATTAAAACTTTGACTGAAATTCCACTTTTGGTTAAACAATAACAACACATCACATATATTATGACATTGCATCATTTGCATTATCATCCCGCGTCATTTAAATCATAAATAAGATTCTTTTTGCTTCTTGAATGTTTAGTATTCAATTAAAATTTTAAAGAAATTTAACTAATTAATTTTGACACTAAAATGTAAAAAGAAGTAAATTTTACTGTAAATGTAGTCAAGATATCATTTAATACCATACAGAGAGGGTTTATATTCAAATTAGCTGTTGAAATATTGGGGTTTATACGAAAAATAAAGGACAAAAACTTGAAACCAGAGTTTGAGCCTTTAAAAAGTTAACAAATGGGTCATATACAAGACATGTGCCTTCTTTTTTTACAATAGTGGTGTCCAAATATAGTGTACGTACACCTCGACTAATATTGTCGTCTCCTGAGATTTGAACTCTGAGCTTGCACGGTCAGTTTTAACATCGTTCACCAATAGGGGCACACCACTGGGTGCACAAGAAATGAAGACAAGACTCATCTTTCTCCATCCAAGCTAAATACAACTATTAGAGGATTTGGTTCATTGTTCTCAACTCAAAAAAGTAGGACATGATTTCTGAAAACTAGGTATCAAAAATATATTATGTAATTTAGCTATAGATACAATTACTTGTACAGAAAATAGATGTTGAGTACAAATTACGTTACTCTTTCGTCTTAGAGATTGAGTTGAGATTAATGTACCGTCCTGTTGCCAATCCTTACATTTTTAGCTTTTCCTCAGCATAATTAATCATTACTCCTTCATGTTTACTTTAAGTGATTTTTTGACCTTTTTGTTGTGGTCCATAATATTTACTTAATTTTTTCAAATATTAAGAAAGAATTAACTTTTTTTTTTAAAGTTGCCCTTGGAGTAAAGAGTCTGTTGTATTTTTCATGAACAAATTAAGGCTAATATGGTCAATTATGTTGTTAATTAATACTAAAAGGTGAATTCCTTAATATGTGTGAAACAACCAAAAAATTATTTTAAGTGGATCGGAGGAAGTAGTATTTTGAGCCTTTCCTCAGCATATAAATCATTTCAAATTTAGAAAGCACCCAGTGGAGAAAATAGCTGAAGTTGATCTTTTTATAAAGCTTCCACTATATTATACTCTATTATTTAACTTATTATTGCAATTAATGGCCGGCTAAGTTTAATATTGATTATGGAACTTTCACATGGCCAATAAATATGAGAAGGAGAGAGACTTAATATGTACAGTACGTTGACAACAAGGTCACTTGCTTTTGTTAATTGGGGAAAGTTTTGGTCTTCGCAATTGGATTATAGTATTTCAGGTACGCGTGACGTGTGAATGTGGCAAATGCTACGCAAGTGCAGGAGTTCTCGCCTCCTTTTCTCAATTAATTACTACTACTAGTGATTAATTTAAACAAATTACGGATAAGTATCTTAGTCTATAAATTCAGCTTTTCATGATCAAGAGTGGAAATCACACCATTCTTCTACTCTTAGTTTAATTTGTGTGAAGTGAACCATGGCAGGAGGAGGACGTCCAACACTCACACACACACACACACACACACACACACACACACACACACACACACACACACACACACACACACACACATATATATATATATATATATATATATATATATATATATATATATATATTTATGTATGTATGCATGCTATTCTTTTCTTTTTAATGTTTAATTGGTTGTTGTTCCTTGTTTGTGTGATCAATTTTGCAGTTAATATGGAAGTGATGGCATTACGAGAAATACCGCAGCAGGTTCCGAGAAAGAGAAATATGTTTTCACTAACAGGTGCATGTACAGATCATTGCCGTACAGATAGTGATTGCAGTGAAAGTTATTACTGTCGCACTTGTACATATGGAGTAGTCTATGCGTATGGCGTATGCCTCTGACCATCTAATTACTACTTCTCTGCTCAAGGTTATTAATGGACTATCCTTGGAACATGAAATTAGCCAACCATATACTCCATATATATATATATGGTTTGCTGAAAACAGCTGTTAAATATTGCATGTTTGTTATGTGTCCTTTAAGCATTTCTTATGTTGTTGTTTCTACTACACTTGTTTTTCAACTTTGTGTAATAAAAGTAACCAATCAGTTTTCTAGAAGAAAGCTACTATGATTGGTCACATTTGTGAGTTTGGCTTGTGACTGTATTTACTATGAAATGCATTAGCTTGATCTAATTAATTTTATGCCCCCTCTTCTTCATGTGTTCTCATTTTGGCCGCGAATATACAGATATGGGGTTATGCCTAAACTAAACCCCCACCATGAAGGAGAGAGATTTATTTTTTTAAAAAGAAAATAAAGACTCTCACTTGTTGTGATCCATCACTAAAGAGTAAACAATATTTACTCACATGTTTCTTGTTTTACATCAACATAATAAATATATGACATATACTTTTATCTAAACTGTTATTATACTTAATCATAGTTAATTATATTTATTCTAATTCTATTTATTTTTAACCATGCTAAACTGATACAATTTGATGTAAACATAGAATATGAATAAGGCCATTTTACTAATAATGTGAATGACACCCTCTTCTCACAAGTTCGAATAAACTAATAGTTGGAGTCATGTGCATTCAAGTCAGATATAAAATATAAGAGCACATGTAGTAGATAATGCCTATAGTTCAAAACCTAAGGAATATGACTCCACACGAAGTGAAATTCTGATATTATTATTTTGGGAGATTCCAAGAACTTCCAACAAGTTCTTGCCAAAAAAGAGGAAGGGGAAAAAGGGGTGACAAATGGGATGTATTTTGGGCTGCTCAAGACGGGCTGACTCATTAATGAGTTATTCTCAAGCTCTGCTTAAAGTTCATTTGAGTTAAGATGTGCTAGGTGAAGATCAGCTAAACAATGGATTATAACCCTATCCGTCCAAATTGACCTAAATTTTTGCAATATTCTCAATTTTTAAACAAGTATATATAAAAATTATCTTAAGTTTTTGAATAAATGTTAATTCATGCCAGATGATTTCTTTCCTCAATTTGTATTTAGAATTTTATTTGATAGTTGTTCATCTTATAATTCTAACAAAAATCAGAATAATAAAAAAAATAGTAAAATTAGAACTTTCCCACCCACCCCAACCTAGCTCCGACCACCACAACCCCCACCTTACCCTTGAACCCCCAATTGGAGAAAAATGAATTGTCACGACCCTGGTTCACCAATTGTGAGCCTGTCATGACGGCACCCAGTCTTCGCGACTAGGTAAGCCTAACACATTGCGGAAATTAACAGTTCGAAATAAAAACAGTAAACAAACACTAAATAGAAAAGGAAGTGTATAACGATGCCGCTTGGCACATACACTGAATACACAACTCCTGAAAGTAACATCCCAAAACCCGGAATCCCACGGGCAACACAGGTTACAAGAAGTCTAACACTGCTCTAGTCACCAAAATTTGTCTAATACAAAGAGAGGAATCGAAATAACAGCTAACAACTAGGGATGGAATGAGAAGGAGACTTTGCGGATCTGCGGACGTAGCAAATGTATACCTCAAGTCTCCAATAATGCTCCCTGACAGCTACTGGCGGTATGCCTGCTCAGATGTACCTAGATCTGCACAAGAAAAGTGTGCAGAAGAGTAGCATGAGTACACCACAGCGGTACTCAGTAAGTGCCAAGCCTAACCTCGGTGGGGTAGTGACGAGAAAGGTCGAGGCCCTATTGAGATAAACATAAGAATAAATATGAAATGAATAGACAGAAGTAAATACAGTAAATCTCAAGTATCTAGCAAAAATAATAAGTAAACGGAACAGGCTACAAATACAAATCTACAAATACAAGAACAATCACTACAGGCTATTTATCATCGGGGATCTCCTAGTATCCCGAAGATCTCCTGGTATCCTCTTCATATATACAAGGGATCTCCAAGTATCCCGAGGATCTCCTAGTATCCTCCATTTAATCACGAGGGATCTCCAAGTATCCCGAGGATCTCCTAGTATCCTCCATTTAATCACGAGGGATTTCCAAGTATCCCGAGGATCTCCTAGTATCCTCCAATTAATCAATCCTGTGCTGGGGATCTCTTAGTATCCCGCACTTCCAAATCATGAAACAAAATACGAACGAGGGAAACTCCCGGGATGCCGTCCCGTTGACCCAATCGTAAACACATCACAACAAATCAATAATTAACAGAAAGAAGCTAAGTGCGGACAACAAGAAAAAAAAATCTAGAGTCTAACATGCTTCACAAAGGCAGACATTGCAATTTAGTCAAATAGAGCAAATAAGTTACTAACATGTTCTCCCTAAGCTGAAACAAGTGAAATTGCCTTTTTAACAGTTAAATACGTGAAGAAACACAGTCTAAATAAGTCAAGTAAGGTGAATTTTAAACAATTAGCACAAGTACACGCCCGTCACCTCGCGCACAAGGCATTTTAACAACAGCAAAGACATCCTAAGGGGAGAGGTCCCCCACACAAAGTTAGACAAGCCACTTACCTCGAACCGGTACAAAAATCGCTAAGAAACAATGCCCTTGCCACGAGTATGCAACTCCGAGTGGCCCAAATCTATTCAAACCAATTACATATTGTAAATAACATCGCAAGTAACTAGTTCCACTATTAAAATTAAAGTTAAGGCGCGAAAATAGGTAAAATGACCAAAATGCCCCTCAGGCCAACGTCTCGGAATCGAATAAAATTTACATTTCCAGAAACCTCGTACTCTCACGAGTCTAACCATACCAAATTAATCCAATTCCGACACCATTTGGTCCTTCAAATCTTCATTTTATATTTTTGAAAGATTCCACAATTTTCTTCCCAAATTCCATCTCAAATCACTAATTAAATGATGAATTCAATGGTATATTCATGTATTTTAACCAAATCTGAGTTAGAATCACTTACCCCGATGAATTTCTTGAAAAACCTTCGAAAAATCGCCAAAATCCGAGCTTTATAGGTCAAAATATCAAATAAAACCCAAAACATCGTATTTATAGAGTACCCCTCGGATTCTGACAGTGCTGACCGCACAAAAATGACCGCGGTCCACGCCCAGGGAGTGCTGACCGCACAAAAATGGTCGCGGCCGCGCAACAATTTGACTGCAGTGACAGGCTTCGCTATTTAGGCCGTAACTTTCTCTACCGATGTCCAAATGCCTATTATAATATGTTTCTAAAAACTAGATTCAAAGCTCTACAACTTTCGTTTTTGAATCACCTCAAAGTTCCATGTTGATCAAAAGATATGAGCTTCCGAAGTAGAACCAGCAGCCTGCAGATCTTCCCGGGCGCGGCCGCGCGCCCAGCGCGAAAAGGAGCGCGGTCCGCGTCTCCACTGCTGCCTCCTCCATTTTTCTAAGTTTCGGGGTGTCCGTACTTGCTCAAAACTCACCCGAAACACACCCGAGGCCCCCCGGACCTCAACCAAAAGCACCAATGCATCCTAAAATATTATGCAAACTTGTTGCAATCATCAAAACACCTCGACTAACACTAAAATAATCGAATTACATCAACTTCAAGCCTAAGTTCTTTTAGAAACTTCAAAATACACATTCGATCAAAAACCCGACCAAAACATGTCCGAATGACTTGAAATTTTGCACACACATCCCAAATGACATGACGGAGCTACTGAAACATCCAGAATTCCATTCCGACCCTCGGATCAAAATATCACTATTGGACCGGAAACTTCAAAAATTCTAACTTCGGCATTTCAAGCATAAATTAGCTACGGACCTCCAAAACACATTCAGAACACGTTCCCAACCCCAAATTCACCTAACGGAGCTAACGAAACCGTCAGATTTAAATTCCGAGGCTGTCTCCCCATTATTCCGACTTCGGTCAAATTTCTAACACTTAAGCTCTCATTTAGGGACTAAGTGTCCCAAAACTCCTCGAAACTCAAAACCGAGCATCCCGACAAATCACATTAGCAGAAATAAACTTGGGGAAAGCAGTTAATAGGGGTTCGGGGCGTAAATTCTAAAAACGACCAGACGAGTCGTTACATCCTCCCACACTTAAACATTAGTTCGTCCTCGAACGAGCATAAAGAACATACCCGAAGTAGTGAAAAGATAAGGGTAATGGCTGCGCATATCCTGCTCGGTCTCCCAGGTCGCCTCCCTGACCGGCTGGCCCCGCCACTGAACCTTTACCGAAGAAATGTTCTTTGACCTAAGCTTTCTAACTTGCCTGTCCAATATTGCCACTGGCTCCTCAACATAGGATAGATCCTTGTCCAGCCGGACTGAACTGAAATCCAACACGTGCGACGGGTCACCGTGATACCTCCGGAGCATCGATACATGAAATACTGGATGCACTCCTGCCAAGCTGGGAGGTAAGGCAAGATCATAAGCAACCCCCCCCCCAACTCGCCTCAATATCTCAAAAGGGCTAATAAACCTCGGACTCAACCTCCCTTTCTTCCCAAATCTCATAACGCCTTTCATAGGCGAAACCCAAAGCAGAACCCGCTCACCAACCATATAGGAAACATCACTAACTTTCCTATCCGCGTAACTCTTCTGTCTATTTTCACCTAGCAGTATACATACAAGGCTAGCCTTTTCCAAGGCACCTAAACTAAGTCCGTGCCCAATAATCTAGCCTCGCCCGGCTCAAACCAACCCACCGAAGATCTACACCGTCTCCCATATAAAGCCTCATACAGTGCCATCTCAATACTGAACTGATAGCTGTTGTTGTAAGCAAACTCCGCCAATGGCAAGAACTGATCCCAAGATCCTCCAAACTCAATCACACACGCGCGAAACATATCCTCAAGAATCTGAATAGTGCGCTCGGACTGTCCGTCCGTCTGAGGGTGAATGTTGTACTCAACTCTACCCGAGTACCTAACTCATGATGAACGGCCCTCCAGAACCGTAATGTGAACTGAGTACCTCTATCTGAAATGATGGAAAATGAGATACCATGCAGACGAACAATCTCCCGGATATAGATCTCCGCCAACCGCTCTGAGAAATAACTAGTACACACAGGAATAAAGTGAGCGAACTTGGTCAGCCGTTCCACAATCACCCAAATAGCATCGAACCTTCTCAAAGTCCGTGGGAGCCCAACTACAAAGTCCATGGTGATCCGCTCCCTGATACGGTCAAACAAGGAAGACCGAGAAACCACACAAGCTAGGACTCGACTGGGCTTCGAAAGGTCCAATCTCACAAACTGGCTGACTAAGGCCTGAACATCCATTGCCATAAGTCTCTCTGCACTGCTTCTACTTTCTTTAGATCCACCCGAATACCCTCACTCGATACCACGTGGCCTAAGAATGCCACGGAATACAACCAGAACTCACATTTCGAGAACTTAGCATATAATTTCTTCTCTCTCAAAGTCTGAAGCACAGTTCACAGGTGTTGCTCATGATCTTCCCGACTCCAGAAATACACCAGAATATCATCAATAAAGACAATGACGAACGAGTCAAGATATGGCCGGGACACACTGTGCATCAAATTTATAAAGGCTGCTGGGGCGTTGGTCAGCCCAAATGACATAACAAGGAACTCGTAATGGCCATACCAAGTCCTGAAAGCAGTCTTCGGGATATCTGGTTCCCGAATCTTCAACTGATGGAAACCTGAGCGCATGTCAATCTTAGAAAACATCTGTGCGCCCTGAAGCTGGTCAAATAAATCATCAATACGAGGCAAAGGATAACGGTTCTTCACTGTAGCTTTGTTCAACTATCGATAATCAATACACATACGCATAGAAGAACCCTTTTTTTTTCTTTACCAACAAAACAGGAGCATCCCAAGGCGATACACTGGGCCGAATAAAACCCTTATAAAGCAAATTCCTGTAACTGATCCTTCAACTTAACTGAAGGTTTCACCTCATCCTTAGTCCATAACCTTAGGACAGGACCCAAACTTCAAAATCTGCCATTCATCGTAGGATACAAATTCCACATACACGACGTAGCTTATCTCTTTCTTCGCACATCTTAAGGTCTCAAATTTTCTAACTTCCAAAATTTATTTATTTATTTTTTTTGAAATTTCGGCATAGCCTCCCCTATATTTGGGTATATCCACCTACCAGAGTAACACCAAAACAACTACTAACAACACATCTACAACCCAATGAAACACCACAATGTATATATCAATAACACTAATCTCATCATTATAAGCATCGCATTATCATGCTGATATCTGGACATGAAACACATCATATGTATGCTAATAACCATGTCTATGGCCATAATAGTTGTTCATAAATCACAATATTGCCAATTAACCTTATGTTAACAATCATCTTATTTCAAACCTCCACTTTACTCACAACAAGGCATTGAGACCTCATAATTACTTACCCAAATTAACGAGTCACATTTAACACCACATGGATACTCATCTCATAGGCTAGAGCTCAACGTTTACAACACAAAAAAAATGGTTGAATATGAACAGAAAATATACAAGAATTGTCAAATAAGCCCAATAGGCATGACTCCCATTTAAAATATAGTACCAAAAATTTTAATTTCATAAAAGGAGAATTTTAAACACATAAACCTTTCACTACCAGGACCTTGTCCTTATATAACATCCACCGCAGCTTGTAGCTCGGTTTAAAATATTTCACAGTATATAATTATTTGAGGATATCACCCTCAACTCTGAATCACAAGTATTTGCACATTGTGCCAACTGAAATTTTTTATTTCCTTTCTTTCTTCTTTTCAATAATTTCCGTCAAAGAAAATCACAACATACAATAATAGGGATAGCTATCTCCATATAATAGCCCAACGTGAGTATTCACATAAGTAGATTTCAGGATTACGAAGCTCACTCATGAGTGGAGCATATTAAGAGGACTTCGCCTAAATTTTCAAAATCAAATCAAGTTAAGGAAAAAAAATATCATTTTTATAACAATCAGAATTGTACTTGTAATGACACCATCTGGTATAGTGGCCTCAGCCACACTATAGCAATTATATCAATGGGTCGGGCATCCACCTCTTAGGCGCCATCTGCCCGTTCGTTCTCCATCTCTATCTTGTAGCGTATGTAGATTAGTAACTATAATGGAGTGTGTTAACTGTGTGTTCTGATGAAATAGGTTTCTCCCAAGTTTGGGATAATTTCTCATGATGTTTCTAGTATCACTACATTCATAACAACCCATCTGCAGTTTGGATGCTCATATTGAGTCTGTGTCGGATAACTAGAATAACCATTTAAGGAACCCCATGCTAGTGGTGCATTTAAAAGATAATTGTCCCATGAGAGTGCCCTGATTAACTGGAGCACTACGAGTATTCTAAAATTGTTTTCATTTCCCTGCTGATACTGAATGTAGAATCATTATGGACATAGGAACATCGAAAGTCCCCACATCATCCCATACAAATCTCAGCTCCTACTCATATACAAGTTTCAGAGAACTTTTGGATACCACATAAATACACCTCATACCAAATCTGATATGACATATGACCCACAATTTGATCGTTGATAGTGAACTCTCTTCACTTGGTACAAGGCCATAAGATACATCTTGATACTCCACAATACTAACCTTTATCGCTCGTATGTCACCATCATGAGACACCCCAAGCCATTCGTTTGGCATATGTCCTTCTTAGGACAGTTAAACTCACTTCCTCCAGTATCTCGGTTGCTAGTTATACCCTTCGCTATATAGACATCTCATACATACCACATAGTCCCTATTACCACCAACTATCTTCAGATCCACGTCCACCTCGTGACTCTACCATTACTGCGACGATTAGGCAATTAAGTAGACCTTCTTAAGACCGTACTTATCAACCAGATGTCAGAACCTATTGCACCCCCATGTGCACAATTGAATGATCTCTCAATACTTCTGTATTATCGATATGGATGACACGCGGTAACAACGGTTGAGAAAATTCTTGGCTCCCTTATAATCCTTCTGTAGCATCACGAACCATCGGCGCAAAATTGATACCGAGTGCACAATTTCAATACACGAGTGAATGCAAAAGGAACATATGATATAAGCTCCAAACTGAATAAATGACGCACGATAAGAAATGAAATGAAGTGGAATGTTCCTAACGGTTACATAGCCTCTCGTAGATAAGTACAGACGTCTCCGTACCGATCAGCGAGACTCTAATAAACCGGCCTGTGTCCCGTGACTCCTATGAACCTAGAGCTCTGATACCAACTTGTCACGACCCTGGTTCACCAATTGTGAGCATGTCATGATGGCACCCAGTCTTCGCGACTAGGTAAGCCTAACACATTGCGGAATTTAACGGTTCGAAATAAAAACAGTAAACAAACACTAAATAGAAAAGGAAGTGTATAACGATGCCGCTTGGCACATACACTGAATACACAACTCCTGAAAGTAACATCCCAAAACCCGGAATCCCACGGGCAACACAGGTTACAAGAAGTCTAACACTGCTCTAGTCACTAGAATTTGTCTAATACAACGAGATGAATCGAAATAACAGCTAACAACTAGGGATGGAATGAGAAAGAGACTTTGCGGACATGTGGACGTAGCAGATGTATACCTCAAGTCTCCAATAATGCTCCCTGACAGCTACTGGCGGTATGCCTGCTCAGATGTACCTGGATCTGCACAAGAAAAATGTGCAGAAGAGTAGCATGAGTACACCACAGCGGTACTCAGTAAGTGCGAAGCCTAACCTCGGTGGGGTAGTGACGAGAAAGGTCGAGGCCCTATAAGATAAACATAAGAATAAATATGAAATGAATAGACAGAAGGAAATACAGTAAATCTCAAGTATCTAGCAAAAACAATAAGTAAACGAAACAGGCTACAAATACAAATCTACAAATACAAGAATGATCATTACAAGATATTTATCATCGGGGATCTCCTGGTATCCTCTTCATATATACAAGGGATCTCCAAGTATCCCGAGGATCTCCTAGTATCCTCCATTTAATCACGAGGGATCTCCAAGTATCCCGAGGATCTCCTAGTATCCTCCAATTAATCAATCATGTGCCATGGATCTCTTAGTATCCCGCACTTCCAAATCTCGAAACAAAATACGAACAAGGGAAACTCCCGGGATGCCGTCCCGTAGACCCAATCGTAAACACATCACAACAAATCAATAATTAACAGAAAGAAGCTAAGTGCGGACAACAAGAAAAAAAATCTAGAGTCTAACATGCTTCACAAAGGCAGACATTGCAATTTAGTCAAATAGAGCAAATAAGTTACTAACATGTTCTCCCTAAGCTGAAACAAGTGAAATTTGCCTTTTTAATAGTTAAATACGTGAAGAAACACACTCTAAATAAGTCAAGTAAGGTGAATTTTAAACAATTAGCACAAGTACACGCCTTTCACCTCGCGCACAAGGCATTTTAACAACAGCAAAGACATCCTAAGGGAAGAGGTCCCCCACACAATGTTAGATAAGCCACTTAACTCGAACCGGTACAAAAATCGCTAAGAAACAATGCCCTTGCCACGAGTATCCGACTCCAAGTGGCCCAAATCTATTCAAACCAATTACATATTATAAATAACATTGCAAGTAACTAGTTCCACTATTAAAATTAAAGCTAAGGCGCGAAAATAGGTAAAATGACCAAAATGTCCCTCAGGCCAACGTCTCGGAATCGAATAAAATTTACATTTCCAGAAACCTCGTACTCTCACGAGTCTAACCATACCAAATTTATCCAATTCCGACATCATTTGGTCCTTCAAATCTTCATTTTATATTTTTGAAAGATTCCACAATTTTCTTCCCAAATTCCATCTCAAATCACTAATTAAATGATGAATTCAATGGTATATTCATGTATTTTAACCAAATCTGAGTTAGAATCACTTACCCCGATGAATTTCTTGAAAAACCTTCGAAAAATCGCCAAAATCCGAGCTCTATAGGTCAAAATATCAAATAAAACCCAAAACCTCGTATTTATAGAGTACCCCTCGGATTCCGACAGTGCTGACCGCACAAAAATGACCGCGGTCCACGCCCATGGAGTGCTGACTGCACAAAAATGGTCGCGGCCGCGCAACAATTTGACTGCAGTGACAGGCTTCGCTATTTAGGCCGTAACTTTCTCTACAGATGTCCAAATGCCTATTATAATATGTTTCTGAAAACTAGATTCAAAGCTCTACAACTTTTGTTTTTGAATCACCTCAAAGTTCCATGTTGATCAAAAGATATGAGCTTCCGAAGTAGAACCAGCAGCCTGCAGATCTTCCCGGGCGCGGCCGCGCGCCCAGTGCGAAAAGGAGCGCGGTCCGCGTCTCCACTGCTGCCTCCTCCATTTTTCTAAGTTCCGGGGTGTCCGTACTTGCTCAAAACTCACCCGAAACACACTCGAGGCCCCCCGAACCTCAACCAAAAGCACCAACGCATCCTAAAAAATTATGCAAACTTGTTACAATTATCAAAACACCTCGACTAACACTAAAATCATCGAATTACATCAACTTCAAGCCTAAGTTCTTTTAGAAACTTCAAAACACACATTCGATCAAAAACCCGACCAAAACATGTCCGAATGACTTGAAATTTTGCACACACATCCCAAATGACATGACGGAGCTATTGAAACTTCCGAAATTCCATTCCGACCCTCGGATCAAAATCTCACTATCGGACCGGAAACTTCAAAAATTCAAACTTCGGCATTTCAAGCCTAAATTAGCTACGGACCTCCAAAACACATTCCGAACACGCTCCCAACCCCAAATTTACCTAACGGAGCTAACGGAACCGTCGGATTTAAATTCCGAGGCTGTCTCCCTATTGTTCTGGCTTCAGTGAACTTTCTAACACTTAAGCTCTCATTTATGGACTAAGTGTCCTAAAACTCCTCGAAACTCAAAACCGAGCATCCCGGCAAATCACATTAGCAGAAATAAACTTGGGGAAAGCAGTTAATAGGGGTTCGGGGCATAAATTCTAAAAAGACCGGCCGAGTCGTTACATGAATTTATAAAGAAAATATTTTTCAAATAATTAAACCAACCAAACATGAAAAAATTCGAAAATATTTTTCTGCACATGGATCAAGGTCGAATTCTAAAATTGAACATTTCCGTTGGTCAAGGTTGGATATCAACATGGGTCCATTTGTGCCGATAATTTTTGATGTGTTAACTTGGACTAACTTAAAACAACTCATTTTCAAAACCGTTCTAGCCCAAACTGTCATGACCTAAAATTCCTCCGAAAGAGTCGTAATGACACCTAGTCTCTAAACTAGGTAAGTCTAACATTGACAGAAATAATATTGTTATTCACTAACTTCAAATTCGATAACTCTGAACAATTACAATTCCCAAAACTGGTGGTACAAGTCATAAGCCTTTCTAAGAGTAGTTATACAAAATAATTACATCATTGTTCTAGAAATAAATGAATAATTGGGAGAAAGTACAAATGAAGGTGACTCTGAAACCTGCGAACGCAACAACAGGTTTGCCTTGAGTCTCCACCGCGATGATCCGCACAGCTACTACCAATCAAATACCTGGATCTGTACACAAAAATGTACAGAAGTGTAGTATGAGCACACCAAAGTGGTGCCCAGTAAGTATCAAGACTAACCTCGGTAGAGTAGTAACGAGGAACAGTCAAGACACCTACTGGTCAAATAAATTGAATAGGATATGATAATAAACTATCAACATAAGGATAACAAAGTAATATCAATAGTAGAGAGAAAAACAAAATACAATCAGTAGAAACAATAAAGGGACACACGGATGGAAACGAAAGATAACCAAGTAAATTAACACCAACATAGTTGGGACACAGACAAGTAAAATGTACCCAAATAAGGAAGACGATATCAACTAAATCCATCATTTCATTTCTGATGCACAATTCCAGCCATCTCAACACTCGATGTCTCATATCATAACCTCAATTTCCAAACCTTTAGTACAACTGGCACCTTGTGCCCACATATTTCTATCTCACTTTGCACAACAACATTCTCATGTTACTCAGTACATAATGTCCATAATAGATGCAATTAAGAAGTTCAAGGAGTCTCATTTACCTAACATAAAGTAGAATACAACTTCTAACTAATTAGGAAATCAGCAAGAAGAAATGAAGTTGTTTTTAGAAGTTATTTGAATAAAGAAAGTGCCATTTTCAGTTAAAATACAACATCGAATGAATTATTACCTTTAACATGGGATTTAAAAAATTAAAACTTAGTAGAAATTCCTTTTAAGTAAAATACAACCTCAGACGGTTTAAGAAAATTTAATTGAGAAACTAATTGAATTAAAAATATAACAATTATTAAAATTTGAATTACTATATATATATTTATATATATATATATATATATATATATATATATATATATATATATATATATATATACGACGAGTTCTAATTTAAAAAGTCATACAAAGCAGCGAAGTATAAATTCCTTTATTTTGAATCACGAAATTACTAATAACTTAACGGGACAGGAGAAAAATATTTCAACGTAGTAAATTTGCTTTAAAAATTATTTCACCAGAATAATAGTTTCAGGAAAAGAACCCAATGAACATCAGCAAGTCAATAACTCAATGCCAATAACCCGATCTTCACAACTCAGTAAAACCCGAAATACAAATTGTCAAGTCTTAAATAGAGGAACTAGGATCTTCTCAGTATTCAGCTATAACCAAATCTTAAATGAAATGTAAAACCATCGAATAACTTGTACAGTCAAAGAGGAATACATAATATATATATATATATATATATATATATATATATATATATATATATATATATATATATATATATATATATATATATATATATATTGATGCGGCGCGCATCCCGATCCCACCGATCCTCCTTTATTCCTCCTCAACAATTACAATAAAGTAAATAGTATATATTTATTGCGGCATGCAACCTGATCCCACTAATCCTCCCTTATTCCTCCTTAACAATTACAATAAGGGTAAATAGTATTTATATTGCCATATCAGTAACAACCTGATCATTCACCCTTATTACTCCTTGTTGCGGCATGCAACCCGATCCCACTAGTCACCCTTATTACTTCTCAACATATATCACCCTTATCCCTCCTGTTGCGGTGCACAACCCGATCCCACGTGTCCACCCTTATTACTCCTTGTTGCGGCGTGCAACTCGATCCCACCAGACAACATCAATTCTCCCTTATTCCTCCTCAACATATCAACAACCAAACATAGCTTAACATCAACAACGACAACCACAACAATTCAACAACCCAAACACAAGGATTTCTACCACCAAGGGTATGAGTACACGGCAACAAGAGGGTCATGGAAAAATCAAGAAACACTACAACCATTACAAATAACAAGACATATAAGGCACGTGATAACTACACCGGCAACCACAATAAGTTGGACACATAACATATATGCACGGGGTCATAAAGGAATTCATAATTAAGAGATAACAAAATAATAAGGAGAACCATCACTTCAATTAAGGCAAATAAGGGTCAAGTCACAAGTAAGAGTTAGAAGAACTCTAACAACATTGTCTGAAGCATATAGAGGTAAAACAAGCAATTAGGAAACCCAATCATATCGGAAAACTTCTCACTTAATGAACATAAGGACCTAAGAACCCTAAAGAAAAATTTCCCACAAATAAGTCCAAGCACACACTCATCACCTCGCATGCACGGACTACAATTAGCATAGAAGACTCAAATCCTAAGGGGAAGTACCCCACACAAGGTTAGGCAAGATACTTACCTCAATCCGGCCAATTTAGTACTCAATTTAGCTTTTCCTTTACCTATTCATCAGCGTTCGGCTAAATCTAGCCAAAAATGACTTGAATATATCAAACAATGCAAGAGAAAATAATTTCAATTAACAAAACTGTGATTCTTATACAATTTGCAAAAATTCAACAAAAGTCAACTCCCCGGGCCCGCACCTCGGAACCCGACAAAATTTACAAAAACCGAACACCCATTCCGCTACGAGTTCATCAATATAAAAATTATCTAACTTCGATACCATTTGGTCATTCAAATCATCATTTTACATTTTTTAAAGATTTCACAATTTTCCCAAAATTTTCCTTTAGATTCTCATGAATTTGATTTTAAATCTAAGATATAATCACAAAATATAATTAGAAATTGATTAGAGACACTTACCCAATGATTTGGTGTAAAACTCTTCTCTCAAAATCGCCCACTCTCGAAGTTAGGGTTCAAAGAATATGAAAAATGAGAAAAAATTTGGAATACCCAGCTTTTAGCAGGCTGCAAATGTCGCATTTGTGACACTGGGTTCGCAAATGCGAACTCACAAGAGTGAAGAATACTTCGCAAATGTGAAGCCTGAGGAATCCTGTCTCCATTGCAATTGCGATGAGACACTTCGCAAATGCAAAGCAGGGCCATCGCAAATGCGGCCCAAATATTTGCAAATGCGAACTAACTCATCTTCGGCCTTTATCGCAAATGCGATGCTGAGTCCGCAAATACGAACTCAACAGGACTCGCAAAAGTGGAAATTTCCTCGCAAATGCGAGTCCATTCCTTAACAGCCCAGCTTCGCAAATGTGAGGCTGCTTCGCAATTGCGATAGTCGCATTTGCAACATAAACATCGCAAATACGATGACACTAGAACCAGAAATGAAAGACTATGAAAATGTATTCCAAAACCAACCCGGAACTCACCCGAGCCCTCGGGGCTCCAAACCAAATATGAACACAAGTCTGAACACATAACACGAACTCTCTTGCATGGTCGGAACATCAAAATAACCTCTAGAACCACGAATCAGATACCAAAATGCATGAAAATCACCATGAACTTCAAGAACTTCTAGAATTGCAACCATGCATCCGAACCATATCAAATCAACTCCAAACGACACCAAATTTTGTAGACAAGTCCAAAATGACATAATGGAGCTGTTACAACTTTTGAAATCGCATTCCGACCTCGATAACACAAAAGTCAACTATGGGTCAAACTGTCACAATCCGGATTTCCCACCCTCGGGAGTCGTGATGGCACCTACTAGTGAAAGCTAGGCAAGCCAACTATTCCAATTAATTTACCCTTTTCATTTTTAACCTCTTAGCAATTTCAAGTTAATATATTATTAACAGCAGAAATAACAATGCAGAAGAACAAGAATTTAACAATTAAGTTAATGCCAATACGAATCCATAAACACCAACCACCTAGAACTGGTGTCACAATTTCACAGACTGTCTAAGAAAAACTACAAATAGGGTCTGAACAAGAAAGTACATGTCTGTCTCTAAAGTAGAAAAGAACAGAAAGAAACTATATAGGAAGCGGACGCTAAGGCCTACGAACGCCTGCAGGAGTACCTCGGGTCTCCTGATGGACTGAAGGCAGCAACCCCTAGCTAAGGTCTATATGCTCCAGTACTGGGATCTGCACAAAAGAGTGTAGAGTGTAGTATCAGTACAACCGACCCCATGTAGTGAGTAAGTGTCGAGCCTAACCTCGGCGAAGTAGTGACGAGGCTAGGACACAACAAACAACATAACCTGCAGTTAAACAGTATTTAGTAGAATAATAGTAATAGAAGCAATTCAAAAGTAACGGGGGAGGGGTAACATGCTAAGGGGGAAATGCCAATGTAAAGAATCACAATAATAATGGAATAAGACAATTAAGGTACTTGAACCGAAAACAACAAGAAATCATAACAAACAGGCAATAAGTGCACGACATCACCCTATGTGCCTTACTCTCAATCCTCACCAATGCAATCAAGTAATGAAAATGTGCACGGCATCACACTTTGTGCTTTATCTCTCTTCCTCACCATGTAAATGTCAGAAATATGCACGGCATCACCCTTCGTGCCATATCTCTCTTCTTCAAAATATGCATCAATATCAATGAAAATGTACACGACATCACCCTTCGTGCTTTATCACTCTTTCCTCACCATATGCATAAACATGAATGTGCACGACATCACCCTTCGTGCTTTATCTCTCTTTCCTCACCCAAACAATAGCAACAATCAACATCCCGGCAAGGGAATCAACAATAAGAATAAACACATCCCGGCAAGGGAATCAACAGTGAGAGATAAATACGTCCCGACAAGGGAATCAACTATAACCAAACTTGTACCAACAATTAACTTCGCAAATAAAACCTTAACTGGAGCCAATGCTCAACAATAAACAAATACCACGAAGATAATCATAAGTTTTGCTCAACACGGAGAATCAACAATTTAGGCATTTGTAGCAATTATTAAGAAACACAATGATTACAATTTAAGACTTACAGACATGCTTGACACCGACGTATAGATACTTGTCACCACACCTATACGTCATACATTACACTAGCACATAGCAAATAAAGTACAATATCTATTCCCTCAAGCTAAGGTTAGACCAAACACTTACCTCGAACTTTCATGGCCAACTCAAGCCTCAAACACCGCTTTTCCTTTAGAATTCGCCTCCAATTTACTTGTATCTAACCCAAATTAATTTAACAACATCAATAAATGCTAAAGAATTCATACACAATGCTTAATTATAAGTTTTCTATCATTTTTCCCAAAAAGTCAAAAATCGACCCTAGGCCCGTTTGGTCAAAACTCGAGGTTCAGACCAAAATTCGATCACCCATGAGCCCGAATATGCAATTAGTTTCGAAATCTGAACCCAAAATGAGGTCTAAATTCCAATTATTCAAAAAGCCCTAACTCTACCCAAATTCCTAATTCCTACCATAAAAACCCTAGATTTTTGAATGAAGATTGATGAAATGCAATGGGAAATCGAAGGAAAAAGGTTTAGAATCATATACCAATACTTTGGGGAAGAACTTTCTCCTTAAAAATTGCCTCAATACTCTCTAGTTTTGAAAATATGAAAATGTGGGCTAAATCCCGACTTTGCTACTGTTTTAAGTGTTGGGCGACAGTGTTCATCGCGTTCGCGAGAGCACTGTCTCGTTCGCGAAGAGCTGCCAGTAGTGGACTTACGTGATCGCGGGAGAAGCTTCATGTTCGCAAAGGCTTAGCCCAGCCTGGTCTTCGCATTCGCGATAGAGGGGTCGTGTTCGCATAGTTCTCCCTAGATTCCCTGACCAACCCCTCCTAATGCTACGCGTTCGCGATTGACCAGTCGCGTTCACATAGAGCAAACCCCCCAACGCTCCGCGTTCGCAACCTGGGTCTCGCGCCTGCATAGAACAAATTTCACCCCCAACCCAGTTCCCTTTCGCGATCGCGAGAATGGCTTCGCGATCGCGAGAATGGCTTCGCGACCGCGAAGCACAAAAGGTTTGTGCACCAGAAGCAGCAAAACCTGCAATTTTCTAAGTGTAAAAATATCCCGTGGCCTATCCAGAACTCACCCGAACCCTTAGGGCTCCAACCCAAACATGCACACAACCCTAAAAACAACATACAAACTTACTCGTGCGATCAAATTGCCAAAATAATGCATCGAACTACGAGTTTAGCATCAAAATCAAAGAAAAATCTCAATAACTCTTAAGTTCAAATTTTCACAACCGAGGGTCCGATTTACGTCATATGAAGTCCGTTTCTTACCAAATTTTATAGGCACAACTTAAACACCATATAAGACTTGTATCGCGGGCCCGATAAAATTAAATTCAATTGTATTTAAATTTCCAAAACTCTTATAATTTCAGTTAAACAATTTTCTTCAAAAATTTATTTCTCGGGCTTGGGACCTCGGAATTCAATTCCGGGCATACGCCCAAGTCCTATATTTTTCTATGGACACTTCGAGACTGTCAAATTATGGGTTAAGGTCCGTTTACCCAAAATGTTGACCGAAGTTAACTTAAATTTAATTTTAAAGGCAAAATTAGCATTTTTATCAAATTTTCACTTAAAAGCATTCCGGATATATGCCCGGACCACGCATGCAAATCGAGGTGAGATAAAAGAAGTTTTTAAGGCCTAGGGACAAAAAATTTACTTTCAAACCGAGTGATGACCTTTTGGGTTATCACATTCTACACCTCTAAAATAATCGTTCGTCCTCGAACGGACATAGAAAAGAAGTACCTGAGTCGGGAAAAATATGGGGATATCGGCTCCGCATATCGGACTCGGACTCCTAGACTCCCAGGTAGCTACCTCGGCAGGCTGACCTCTCCACTGAACACGAACAGAAGGGTAACTCTTCGATCTCAACTGACAAACCTACCGGTCCAGAATAGCCACCGGCTCCTCTTCACAGGTCAAATCATTATCCAATTGGACAGTGCTGAAGTGTAACACATGTGATGGATCGCCGTGATACTTCTGAAGCATGGACACATAAAACACTAGGTGCATAGCTGATAATCCTGGTGGCAACGCAAGCTCTTAAGCCACCTCACCCACTCTTCGAAGAATCTCAAAAGGGCCAATGAACCTAGGGCTTAGCTTGCCCTTCTTCCCAAATCTCATCACGCCCTTCATGGGCGACACCCGAAGCAACACTCGCTCTCCGACCATAAATGTCACATCACGAACCTTGCGGTCGGCATAACTCTTCTGCCCGGACTGAGCTGTACGAAGCCTATCCTGAATGATCTTAACCTTTTCCAAGGCATCCTAAACTAACTCTATACCCAAAAACCGAGCCTTTCCCAGGTCAAACCATCCAACTGGCGATCGACACTGCCTATCATATAGTACTTCATAGGGAGCCATCTGAATGCTCGACTGGTAGCTGTTGTTGTAGGCAAACTCTGCTAATGGTAAGAACTGATCCCAAGAACCTCCAAAGTAAATAACACATGCTCGAAGCATATCCTCCAAAATCTCAATAGTACGCTCAGATTGTCCATCCGTATGAGGATGAAATGTTGTGCTCAACTCGACTCGTGTGCCCAACTCACACTGAGCTGCTCTCCAAAAATGTGAGGTAAACTACGTACCTCGATCAGCAATAATAGTCACGGGCACACCATGAAGATGAACAATCTCCCGAATATAAATATCTGCTAACCGCTCAGAAGAATAAGAAACTGCCACAAGAATGAAATGCGCTGACTTGGTCAGCCTATCAATAATAATCCATAATGCATCGAACTTCTTCTGAGTCCGTGGGAGTCCAACAACGAAATCCATAGTGATCCGCTCCCACTTCCACTCAGGAATCTCAATCTTCTGAAACAAACCACCAGGTCTCTAATGCTCGTACTTTACTTGCTGACAATTCAAACACCAAGCTACATAGGCAACAATGTGCTTCTTCATTCGCCTCCACCACTAATGTTGTCGCAAGTCCTGATACATCTTAGCGGCGCCCGGATGAATAGAATACCTGGAACTATGGGGCCCCTCAAGAATCAACTCACGAAGTCCATCCACGTTAGGCACACAAATATGACCCTGCGTCCTCAAAACTCCATCATCTCCAACTGTAACCTGTTTGGCACCTCTGTGCCGCACCGTGTCTCTAAGGACAAGCAAATGAGGATCATCATACTGCTGATCTAGGATACGCTCAAATAATTAAGAACGAGCAACTGTGCAAGCTAGCACACGACTGGGCTCAGAAACATCCAAACTCACGAACTGATTGGCTAAAGCCTGAACATCCAAAGCAAGCGGCCCCTGCTCATTCTTAGGGTCCACCTCTGATTGCGCTGAAAGCTTCGTAGCACATGGACCTCCAAGGATCCTAGAAAAATTCTCACATTCCGTTTCAAAATAAATCATACCCACCATATGCGTCTCATTATGCACAGGTGACAGACTTTGGCAAGTGTCTGCTGTATCTGGATTTTACACGACAATGTCGCCTGCATCAATAAGCTTCTGAATTGCATTCTTCATATTCCAACACTTTTCTATGTCATGTCCCGGGACATCCGAGCAATATGCGCACCTTTGAGAAAAATCAAACTTCTTTGGAAGAGGGTCTGGCATTTTTATCTGGGTCGGCTTCAACATGTCCAGTATCCTTAGCCTCTGGAACAGACTGGCATATGACTCTCCCAAGGGAGTGAAGGTCTTCTTCTTCCGTAACCTCTCGTTCTTAAAGGCTTGATTGGGCCGGAAACCTGATCCCGGGGGGGTTTGGTAGACTCGTGAGGGTAGATAGGCATTTTGTGGAGCTGGGTACTGGGAGAGTGATGTACAACTTTGGGAGTTCTGTGGAGAGAAGTGGCATTGGGGAGGATCATATGGTGCATAAGGATATCCACAGGGATGATGTCGAGGCTGGAAGTATTGATCGGGAAAGCCCATTGGATCATCTTCTCTGTTTCTCTTTCTTCCACCCAAGCTTACTGGGATGTTCTAAATGTTTCTCGAACAACTCATGATTTTGCCTGCCTTGATTCCCTCTTCTATTAGCTCCCCCATTCTTAACACATCATTGAAAGGCTTCCCTAGGGCCGGGATCAAATGACTGAAGTAGGTGGGACCTTGGGCTTGTAGGAAAAGCTCAACCATTTCTTCTTCACCAATCGGGGTATTGACTCGAGCAGCCTGCTCCCTCCATCTGAGCCCAAACTCTCTAAAGATTTCCTCCGGCTTCTTTCCCATCCTAGATATGGAGAAGCGGTCTGGGGTAACGCCTGATTTGTATTGAAAGTATTGAACAAAATCTTGAGCGATGTCACCCAATGTAGGCCACTTACCAACATCTTGACGAGCATGCCAGTCCAAAGCTGCTCCAGTCAGACTCTCACTAAAATATGACATCATCAAGTTATATTTCTCTCCAACACCTCTCATTTCACTGCAATAAACCTTCAGGTGGGTTACCGGATCCCCACACCTATCATACAAGTTAATTTTTGGCACTTTAAACCCCGCGGGCAGACGAACGTCAGGGGACACAGACAGTTCCTTGTAAGCCATGCTTCCCTGGTCTCCCGTTATTTGCTTGTTCTTTAAGGACTGTTCTATGCCTTTCAGCCTCTTGGGTACCCCATCTTTCCCTTTTCTTCCTGTGAACCTTTCATTTTCAACATGAGGCTCATCCCTTGGGCCCTGTTTGTATGAGTAGGGAACCTTGTGGGCAATCTCTGAGGGGTAATATTGGGCATCATGAGCTTGGAGATAAGCGGGTGGATCTTGAGAGTATGGAGGATCATCTGGCATTATGTCCGGAGTTTGGGTAAGGGCGGGATCTAGGAAGCTAGGTGGCGGCGGGGGTGGCACCTTCCTAATCATCCAAGCCTGATACATGTCAGACATGTGTTGTTTTAACATCTTTACCTCTTCAACCAAACCATTGTCCTGTTCAACCAACTGCTTTCGAGCGTCGGTATCAACCAACTCAATTTTGTTGTTGTCTGCCATTGCCTTTGACTTTAAGTTGTAGAGAAGAGTTACCAATTTAAAACCACAAACCAACCACTCTTTTGCTATGAATATAACAAAATGAAGTCATCACGTTAGCGTTAGGGCATTTAATATAAGATAATCTCACTTTATGTGCAATGCACCTAGCCACAGTTATCGGTTCTATAATGACTTCGAAGGTACGAAGGTCAGTTGGCATCATCCCAATTTGTTCATTTCAATCCTCTCTTTTCTTTGCTTTTCTAGCATTTGTTGGCTTGCCCATTTTCCTTCATTTCTTTTTTTTTTTAATCATCACCTTTCTTTCTCTCATATCTCACATCCCACAATTCCACCTCTTTTTTTCTTCTTTTTTTCCTTTTTTTTCTTTTAATAAAAAAATGATTTGATCGAACCTTATGTTGCTTACGTATCATGACCCCGCATGAATCAGATCTTTGCGTAGTTCTGAAAGATTGGATACGGGTGAAAAATAAAAATAACAACTAATTTAGAGAAAATATATATTTTTTGTTTTTTCTTTCTCTTTTCTTTTTTGAAAAATGATGAAACTTGTAAACTCTTTTTTTAATTTTCTTTTTCCCTTTTTTTTGATTTTTGAAAAAATGATGAAAAAGTACAAAATTTAAAAATTTTCAAGCTCGCTTTTTCTTATCAAAATGTAACAGAAAACATAATTAGGCCCCACTCGCTTTATCTTCACACTTCACCCCTTTTTTTTTCTTCTTTCTTTTTCATTGTCTTTTTTTCATTTCTTCATCTACCCTCAGCTATCATTGGTCCGCCAAAATGACCCTTTTACCCTTGAATAAATACAACATGTAGCACATAAGATGCATCAGAATAGTCTTTTATTTTTTGGGGTATACCTGTCCTAGACGGACCCAACCTCTGTGTTGAGTCCCCTAAGTCAAAATGCACATGATGCAAACAAACGTTCCTACTAGGGATCCGACATGAGGTATTGTTATACTAGGTTTTAAAAAACCTGGGTTTATTTTTTCTAGACCTGGCTTACCCGAGAAGACAACTCGAGCTGAGGAGGGGCTACGTACCGGTAACCAAAAGATCATCCGGCTTTGCAACTTGTCCGAACCTCGTTCTATTTGGGATATGACACTAACAGAAAGAAGTCACAACCAGTGTGCACTCCTCAGGAGAGAGAAAAGAGGGGTTTCGTAACAGTTTATATATACAATTCAGATAATATCAAGGCGGTAAAAGCAACACTTAGCACATTAGGCCCAAACCTGTAACAAAATCAGATAAAGCCAAATATAACACTTCATCTAAGCTCGAATTCTGAACCTTGAACCAAAGATTCTGGGTACTTTTCCCCAGCAGAGTCGCCAAAGCTGTCACACCACCTTTTTCACTACACCCCAGAAAAGGGGTATAAGAGAGTTTTTTCCAACTTAAAGTGACAAAATCGAAATGGGATTGTTTAATTAAAAATTCAGAGTCGCCACTTGGGATAGTTTATGGTGTCCCAAGTCACCAGTTCAAAATCCCGAGTCAAGGAAAAGATTGACTCTGTTTTACAGTCCGCGAACACAGAAATCCTAGTAAGGAATTCTGTTAACCCGGGAGAAGGTGTTAGGCATTCCCGAGTTCCGTGGTTCTAGCACGGTCGCTCAACTGTTATAATTGGCCTAATTATCCGATTTTAAAACATTTTAAGCCTATGTGCATTTTAACTTTAAAACCGCTTTTATTTAGATATTTTTTAGAAAGATTCAACATCATCTAAAATACATCTTGGACCACGTCACATAAATGCACTCGCGGTCCACGACCCGTTTTATCTAACATTGTTGAGATTGGATTTGGGTCACATAAATGCACACCCAAATTTTAGAGTTAGGTATCACAACTACGTCACGGGAACCGTACCCGTAGCTATGACAATTATCTAATTAACGCACCTAAAGCTAACTACGAGAATTCAAAGTATTTTCTACACTAGTTATGGATGTTCCAAGATACGTGCATTACCTTATATTTGCCTTCCTCCCACTCTGAGATGAGAATGGGAAATACATGGCCTTAGCTCATTACGTTATAATTAAGGAAAAGAAGAAAACGAAATAGTGCAACAATCATTTGCCAAGAAGATATACTAAGAGGAAACTGATGCCGACAAGAGAATGATAACAATCAATACACAATCCATTTGGTATTATAGTCAGTGCAAACTTGACTCACGTGATGAACATAAATAGTCTAGTGAAGGAAGTTGTCAAGTTTTCACTTGGAGAAAAACATGAAAATGATACCTTATTCTTTTGACAAATTTAATAGACCAAATCAAGACAAACTGCAATATGAAAGATATGCTTCAAATAGTCTGATTACGGTCTTTTGTCGAAACTGTTCATTTTAATCCAAATTTCAGATTAATTCACTTCAAATAACACTTGAAATTATGTCAGTTGCAATCATATGAACCAGTCGATAAGAGAATATTAAACATCAACTATCACCATTGATTTAGCTTCGTCTTAATGGCTCTTTGAAAACTTGATTCACAATAATTAAACTAGAATAGGGAGGATTAATAGAAATGAACCTGAGCGCATTTGAGAGGAAAAAACTACTACTGAAATCTGAGTTTTAGCAGGAACCGCGACGCTCGAACCGGTAAACTCGACTCAAATAAAGCTCCATCGGTTTTAACGGAGGTCACCGAAAGTGTAACGTCTAGCCAGATCTATCGCCGGGGTGTTCAGCAGCGAAACAGAGTGAGGAAAAGCAAGGGACGAGGTCATAGCTGGTCACCAGCGACTCCAAGAGACAGCGAAAGATTTCTGGGTGAGCAACCACTCTCTTCTCTGTATATGGCTGTGTGTGCGTGTGGAGAAGATGGTAGTGGGGTGGTGGCTGTTGGCTCGGGCTGGTCGGCATCGCAGAGGTTCAAGGGGTGGGCTGGTTTTTGGGTGTTCTCTTTGAGATTAAGAAGAAGAGGTCGTTTTGTGACCTCTTCATCTAAGAAGACGATCATCAAATCCTTGGTGTTATCAGCGCAGCCTTCAACTTTTTTCTTCTTTCCCTAGCTCATTGTAGGCCTTACCTATAATATAGGTCTAGGTATTTGTAGGGTTTTCTAGGTTAAGGGGTATGAGCCTAGAAATTATAGGCTTAAGAATTATGAGCTAGGTTCAAAATTAGGCTTAAAAATAGGTTGCTCGAGCCCAAGTTTTATTTTTTTCTCGCGAACGAGATTAAAATACGACCTCATTTATTAATCAGTCCTACTTAACTAAAATAACTGTTAAAATAAGACTGATCATTAAAATAAAATTATTTTTTTGTATTTTCAAAATATCGTACTAAAAGATAGAAAAATCATTATAAAATTAAGATAACATTCCTAGAATTATTTTTGTATTTTTGAATTTAGTAGACAAATTAAAAGTCACTAGATAAAAATATTAACTAGTTAAATAAGAGAAAATATTTTTTTGTGATAAAATAAAGCAAATAGAGTCAAAATTAGTTGAAATAACTATATTAGGCCTAAACTAAATATTTACATGCTAAAATATATAAAATCTTGGGGAGGGTCAAAAATCACATGTCTACATGTGGTAGGGTAGTAGGTTGGTCGCTCGTCGTTGCAGTTTCAGGCTAATTGATAACTTGTTGATTGGGTATACTATGGTATATTTGGGGCTTTTTTCGTATTGAAGGTCCTGAATTGTAATTAGATTGATTTTGAGTTGCTGATTGTATTGTGTTTGTATCTCGCCTATAGTAGGCTTGAGGGAGCAGTAAAATCAGGGGAAATGCTGCCCGTTTTATTTTAGAATCGAGTTATCATTTGAGATACGTAATATACTAGCGCCATCTAAATCATATATGTATTTCTTTGTTATAGGTTTGGCGCGCTAGTTAACTTATGCTTGTTGTGTAGTTGTATTGACGACTTGAGGTATCTAAGGCTATCCCTCATTTCCTTTTGGCATGATCCATATGATACAACGAAACAAGCAAGCACGCAACTTTCACAAATGATTCTATTCTTAGAAGTACTAGGGTTGCCTTTGTTCTGGATTCCCCATATGTCATACTATCATATCGTCTGTTCATGGGTCTCATGACATTCCGAGAGATCTAATTGAATTACTTCATTATGCATTGCATCCATTTATACATGTATATTGACCCATGACCCGATGGTGTTATATACGCGTATAGTATATGTATATGGGGTATGGGAAAAGGTTATGGCGTTATATACGCACCACCACCTGATCAGCTAGTATACATTTATGATTTCGCCCACAGAGGCTGAGATGATATGATAGGATGCCCTCAGGGGTTTGATGATGTTTTATACACATATACCTATGCATGATATGACATTTATACACATACGCATGACATTATAAATATTTTCATGATTCACAGAGTTATTCAGACTTAGAGGCTGAGTTCTTTACTCCATGTCTATTTCATGTATTTTATATAATAATCTTTATGCCTTACATACTCGGTACATTATTCGTACTAACGCCCATATTACCCGAGGGACTGCATTTCATGCCCGCGGGTGCAATTAAACAGGCTGGCGGTCTCCATTCTTTGGATCCTTTCTCAGCGAGAGTTGGTGTGCTCCATTTGATCCGGAGTTGCTATTGAGTTTTGGTACGATACTTTTGTATACATATGGGTATGACGGGGCCCAGTCCCATCCTTTATAAAATGTACACTCGGTTTGAGGTCTATAGAAAGTCATGTGTAGTTAGATAGTATGTGTCCTTGTCGGCTCAACCCTACCGTATTCCGTATATATATATATATATATATATATATATATATATGTATGTATATGTATATATGTTTTTTGGGCATGTTTTTCCATGTATGTTATTCACATGATTCAGTAGTTTATTGCCAGAGGTTATGCATGACCTAAACTTATTTCATGTTTATATCTTAAATGTATGCTTAGGGGTGTTCGATAGGGAGGACTAGGGCACTCGTCACGCCCCATCAGTTTGGATCGTGATAGTTTTGCCACTTAGAAAGTTTTTTTATTTTCTCTACCCTTGACCCACTTGTCTTTTCACCAAGATCCTTGTATGTTTCTTGCTAATTTCTTACATATAAAATAGATGTACTCCTTTTACATACATCATTATATTGCCATTACACTGACTAATACATCCAGTGTTGTATTTTAAACAGTAAGCAAGCAAAGTTTTATTATTCTTAAGTATCCGTCCTATCATATTAGTTCATATCCTATACGCATATTATCCCAAATACTTTGCTTAAACCGTGCAAGTCCTTATACCCTTCAAGCACTTTAATTACGTTATGAACTCCGAGATTATTAAAATTTTAAGCTATAAATTTATGGGGCTTTACATAATTTGTCCTAGAACCATTTACCAGGATGGATATATTATTAGTAGAGATGCATGATATAATAAGCTTTGTAATTTTTGGTGAAAATTTAAAGTAATAAAGGGTTCGATAAATGAAAGACCATTCAAGTCTATCAAATGCTTTCTCAAGGTCAATTTTCAAAAGCATGTTTGCATTTGCTCCTTTCATCTTATTAAATTTAGAGACGATTTCCTAGATAATAGTGGTTATCACTAGCCCTTCTATTCTTTATAAAACTTGATTGGTAGGGACCAATTAAGTTGTTTAGGAAAGGTTAAATTCTATTGGCAATAATTTTGGTAATAATTTTATAAATAGTATTACATAATCCTATTGGCCTAAAGTTCTTAAGATTATTAGTATTGAGAATTTTTGGTATGAGGCATAAGAAGGTATTATTAATAGATTAAGGGACATGTTGACTGGAAAAAATCTTATGGCAAAAATCTCTAACTGATATTCCTACGATGTGCCAATATTTTTAAAAGAAAAGGGGGTGGAGGCCATCCGATCCTGGGGCCTTAAAGGGGTTAAAAGAAAAGAGAGCCTTAGTAATTTCACTATCTAATAGGCGATTATATGATAGATAAATCTTGGTGGTCAAAAGATGTTGGGTCTGTACATATGCTCCTCCAATTTGTATACACATGAGATGTTGTGAACATATCCTTGAAAAATCTTAGAGTATGACTCATAATTGCCTTTTGGTCATCAATCTAATTACCATGTGCATGCTTAAAGAAATAGATTTTATTTCTTCTTTTCCTGTTCGTAGCCATGAGATGAAAGAATATTGTGTTTGCATCGCCATCATTTAACCAATACACCCTAGATCGAATTTTCGAATAATCCTCCTCGAGCTTGAGGATATTGTTATACTCAAACTTGGGGGTTGCTTCTAAATTGTGGAGGAAGATATTAGTGGAATAATTGTTGGATCGCTGAATACCATTCAATCTTGCTAACAGCTTTCTTTTCTTATGGAAAAGATCCCCAAAAACTGCCCTTTTCCAAATATTGACATTATACTCGAATCTAGAAATGACACTATTTATGTCTCTATTTTCTGAACTACTAGTAACAACTTTAATGAACTCAGGATGTGAGTACCATATTGATTTTAGCCTGAAAGGTTTTATCGAAGATCTATAGGGGTTTGGAAAAAGTTTAACTAATATAGGGTTGTGGTCGGAGTAGGTTTTTGATAAATGAATAATGGAACTATACGGAAAAAACTTAATCCACTCTTCATTGGCTAAAACTCTATCCAATCTCTCCATAATGAGGCCTCTTTTTCTCTTCCAGTGGTGACCATGTAAACTTGCACCCTTTGAATTCTAAATCAATTAAATTACACCTGTAAATGCTGGACCAAAGTTTTGAGCATCTATTTAGGCTAACAGACTTTCCACCAAACTTTTCATTAGAGCTAAAAATATCATTAAAATCACCTCCAATTAGCCATGGTCCATTGTAAGGAGCAGACATATGTTCTAAATTTTTTCACATAATATTTCTAGTAGTCTTACAAGTACTTGCATAAATGGCACTAAATAACTAAGAAATGCATTTGGGAAGTATATCAACTATTGCATGGATGACATGGTCTCTTTGATTGAAGTTGTGAACTATAACCATGTTGTGATCTCAAAGGATGACCATCCCACTAGACCTTCCTTCCGCTAGTATCTCACTCACCTTAGTGAAGTTGAAGTCATTATGAAGGGGGTTATGGTTAGTCATCCTAGTCTCTAAGAGTGTAACCATGTTAGGCTTGTGTATATCTAGCATTTCTCTAAAGTTCCTCCTGAATGTGTCACTATTTGATCCCCGTACATTCCAAATTATGAATTTATTTGCTTGATTCATCATCATTGATAAGATTTATTGGTTCACAGTGCTCATCTCCTCCAAATATGAAAATTGAGTTTTCCCTAAGAATAGAACTTATATCGTGACATGTTGTCCTACGATTGGATCTTGTGGAGTTCGTATGTCTATGGGGCAGTTGCAAAGTGCATTCAGACAGCTGACGATATGCCTCTTCTCTTGCATCTCCTTAAAAAGTAAGGTCTTGACATTGTTTAGACTTAAGAATTCGGCCCTGGGCTTTCTGGTTGGTTAGACTATTTCTTCTAGTGCCCCCATTATATTGCCTTTTGATCCTAGAGCATTGGGTAGTGAATTTGGTTAAGCATTCATAGGCACCATGTTGTTGTTTCGAGCAGTGGATTATGCCTGATTCCCCTGAGTTTCCCATGGTATGAATATGGTATTGAGATGAGTTATCTCCTCTAGAGGAAAGAATGTCAGATTTGATGTCGTGTTCTATGGTGGGAAGATGTTTTAGCGGTTGGGAGGATTCCATTGGATCCACAACGTTTGAATTGGATTCTGATTTATCGATGGAGCAAGGGGGTGTAGAATATTTTTCACCTACGTATGATTCATGATGATGCTTATTGCAAAGTTTTCTATGGTTGGAATTATGTAGAGGAGTATTTGGATGGAACGATATTTTCCCCTTTAAGAGATTGGAATCATTGGCATTGTGGTGATTAGTGGAGTTCATAAATTTTTTATTACAGGGTTCATTTGGGGATACCCCTGTTTGGATCGATTTTGGATCAGAGATGTAGTTATCATAGTTGGAATCGACATGATTATTAGTAGCTTGCTCATTATAGTAGTTAACAGACAAGTTGTTGCTTTGGTTAGAGTTTCTAGTGATATGACTTTATCCTTTATCATTGGTATTTGGGGAATCAATTGTTTGGGTGTTGGATTCACTTGTTTCTTTAGAAGGAGACACATGTAGGACACTTGTAGTCATATTGTAATTAAAATTTGAGGCACATTATTTTGGATTTTTGGCAGTAGTATTTTTTCTAGTAGTATTCTCCAAAATCGTGTGCTTATTTTCAAGAAGAAAAAATTATTTTTTGTCTGAACGGGATTAGTCACCGGAGGAATTATAGTGTCTCGAGCTTTGTGATTTTCCCTTTTCTCTATGTCAATGACATTAAGAAAGTCTTTGTGTTTATATTTAAGTATTTGAGCATTCAAATACTTACCTGCAATGGCTTCAAAAATCTTGATATTAACACATGTTGCCGGAGAAGCTTCCATTCGCTCAGACATTGAATATGGACTTTTCTTCTTCTTTTATGCAAAAGACATTGTTTGCCATTCTTCTCCATTTATACACTAAATAATTTGCTGCGAGATTTTCCTGCTAGTACCTTCTTATGATGGAGTTGAAATTGAGTAGGGATAATGTAGGCTCAGATGTCCTAATCTGCCACATATTTTACAAAGGAAATGTTCTCCTTCATTTAAGATCTATTGTTTGTGGGATCTAATGAAGATGTATGGTTTAACTGGTTGATTCAGAGGTATTTCAATACATAGTCTAGCATAATGTCCTCTTAGTGTACCTGATGTACAGACATCAACTTTTAACAAATGATCGATTGTGTTCCCAATTTTTTTCAAAATTAATCCATCATAAAACTCGGTTGGAATTTGAGGTAGTCAAACCCAGATAGCTGAAAATAATTGTTTGGCTTGATAGGCTACAAAATTTTGTTCTCATTTTTGTATGGAGAGGAAATGACTGTTAACAAACCAAGGACCATTTTGTAAGGCTTTAATCATATTTCCTTCTTTGCTAAATTTAACTATATAATAATTTGATCCAAGGTCAATCAATGGAAAATTTTCTATAGGCCTCCATAGCTCTTGGATCTTTTTCTTTAGGTATTGATGGAGGATTATCTTACCTAATAACTTGATTATTACTGAATATCTCCATGGTTGTTAAATTCAACACATATCTTCAATTGATAGGTGCACTTGAAACTTATCTTTTATGACTTCTTCTCCGGTTGTGTTTGAGCATTCTAGCATAGCCACTTCCATTATATTTTCTGTAGATTGCATAGCAATATAATTTATTAGGACGTCGGTTAAAAGCTTATCTTTGAATGAGGGATTATTATTCATGGTAGATAGGTTCGTGGATTTAGTAGTAATATCAGGTGGCTTTGGAGGGATGGAGTTAGGTTGATCGTTAGTGGATGATGAATTAGACATGGAAGGGAATGGTAAAGCTTTAGTGAGGATATCTGAAAATTTTAAAGAGAGGTCAGAGCATCTATCTAGAATTACCTTTAGACAAATACGGCTAAACATGAACCTAAATCCCTAGCAAAAAGAAAATCAGACAAGGTCAATAAAATATAAGAAATCAAAAAATTCTTAGCATCCAAGAGATGCTCGGCATTCAACAAATGACCATAAAGGGTCGATAAATGGTAAATGTAACGATCCGACCGATTGTTTTGAGCTCTAGCATATTGTTTAGCGGTTTGAGGCCTTGATTAACTTCATGTAAGATATTATGACTTGTACATGTGATCGGAATTGAATTTCGGTAAGTTTGGAGTTGATTTGGAAAGAAAATTCTAATTTTGGAAGCTTTAAGTTGGAGGAATTGACTAAAGTTTGACTTTTGAGTAAACGTTCTCGGAATCGGGATTTGAAGGTTCCAACAATTTTGTATGATGATTTTGGAGTTGGGCGTATGTCCGGATTGGGTTTTGGATGACCCAGGAGCGTTTCGGCGCCTATTGTGGAAAGTTGGCATTTTGGAAAAAATTTATGAATTTGGGTTAAAGTGTATTTTAATGTTATCGATGTCTGTTTGGGATTCCGAGCCTGTGAATACCTCTGTATGGTTATTATGTTCTTAGGAGTGCATCCAGATGTGGATTTAGAGGTCCGTAGGTCATTTCAGAAAGTTTGACCAAGGGTGGATTCTTTGATATCGGGTTTGGATTCCAATTCCGAGAGTTGGAATAAGTTCGTAATGTCATTTATGACTTTTGTAAAAAAATTAAGGTCAATCGGACGTGATTTGATAGGAATCAGACATGCGGATGTGTTTTCGAAGTTTTGATTTTCATGAGTTAATCCATGCGTTTTGGCGTCCGATTCGTGATTTTTATGTTAATTCAGTATTTTGATCATGCAAGCGAGTTCGTATGATATTTTTAGACTTGTGTGGACGTTTGGTGTGGAGCCCCGATGGATCGGGTGACTTTCGGATGTGCTCGGAAGGTTGAGAAGGCTTCGGTTTTCTGGTTTTTCTTTGCTGGTGTCTCAGGTATCGCAAATGCGAGAATTGGTTCGCACATGCAAACCTTGCATTTGTGAGAAAGGCTTCGCAATTGCGAAGAAGCCTGATCTAGGCAGGACTCGCATTTGCGAGATTTCCAGTCATATTTGCGACCAGCCTGCCTTTGCATTTGCGACCTTGACAGTGGGGAGCTCAGCTTTGCATTTACGAAGATTTTGTCGCATTTTGCGACCTTCGAGTTTGCGAACCAGGTGTCGCAAAGGTGACATCGGCGACCTGTGCAACAACTTTTAATGAGGGACTTAGCCGTATTTCCCTCATTTACCACTTGGTCTTGGACGATTTTGAGAGGGGTTCCATCAACATCAAGAGGTAAGTGATCCCTATCGATTCTTTAGCTAAATACATGAATCATAAGTAGATATAATATGGAAAATGGTGGGATTTATGGGATTTTTGAGTAAAACCTAGGGTTTTGATAAAAATGGGATCTAACCACGAAAATAGTTATGAAATTTAATGAAAATCATATATTGAGTTCATGAGGTTATGGGTAACAATTTTCTTCTAAACTTTCCAGAATTCGGCCACGTGGGCCTGAGGGTAAATTTTAGGAATTCTTCAATTTGGGTTGGAAAAATCACTTTAATAGTTAGGGTATGAACTCTTGAACATGTATTGACTATTTTATATAACATTTGACTAGTTTCGAGTCATTAGGCACCGAGTTGAAGGTTTAAAGCACAATTTTGGACTGGAAAGTAAGCTTTGAGAGGAGGTAAGTCTCTTGTCTAACTCTGTGAGGGGAAAACTATCCCTAGGTGTTGTAATTAATATTTTCTACTTGTTGTAGGGGCTACGTACGCACGAGGTTACGAGAGTCCGTACATAGCTATATTCATGTTATTGTCTGGGTAGACTCAGGTTTACAACATGCTATAACTGCACTATTTGAGCCATCTCTTGCCTATTAGATTTTACTAAATGTTACAATTTGAGACTAGACTTGTGTAGACCAGTAGACTCGTTATTGTAGAGATCGGACGAACTTTATGATTTGCCACAGAATAATTGTACTCCTCTTACGAATTTCCTTCGTGTTATGTGTTCTCATCTAGAGGTTTCCCAAAAGCTTTCTTAAAACTCACCTGTCCCTTCGTCAGTAGGGTCAAGTACTTTTCAAAGCTTCTTATTCTAATGGGATCAGGCCATTCGGCTCGGTAGGATAGATACATCTATGGTTCATGTTGTTCGACCCTCAGCAGTGCGCACACCTTATGGGATCGAGCCATTTGCCTTGGTTGGATTATGGACAACACTCTTATCGGAGCTGGTCGTTCACCTCGGTAATATTTATAATAGTTGTATCTATGGTTATGTACCAGATTATAATGGGATTGGGTCGTACGCCTCACATTTCTGTAAAATACTCTTATGGAATCGTACATATTATTTGTAGAAAAAAAGTCAGTGTATCTGGGAGTTTTCCTAATTTGAATTGTGACGACCCATCTGGTGAGGTCCATTATTTATATATACATATGCTCCGGTGGAGGAGGTGACTGCTAATCGAGAGTTGAGTTTATTGTTGAGAGAAGGATTGTACCACATATTTATACTTGTTTAATTCATTTATTTACTCTGCCTCATATCCGTTTACTTCTTATTGTATCTGTCTTATTGGACCACTAGTAAGTGTTGATGTCGATCCCTCATCACTACTTCTCTGGAGTTAGGCTAGATACTTACTGGGTACGCATTGATTTACGTACTCATGCTATACTTGCTGCACATTTTTGTGCAGGTACATACATGTCTGGTGATCTTTTGAGCGCAGAGGCACAGATGATGCGGGGACCTACCGTGAGCTACATTTCATGTTACGATCCACAATCTGCGAAGTCTCTATCATAATTATTTGTATTCTCCTGTCTAATTTGTATCTTAGATAGATGTTGTATTTTTTTAATTTTATTTCTGAGTTGATGCTCATGCACTTGTGACACTGGGTTTTAGGGGTACTTATGGATTGTCCTTTATTGCAGTTGTGAAAACATTATCATTAACCTTGTAAATTCTATTTCTTACTATTTAATTGATGAAAATTATGATTTCAAAAATACTACAACGAGTAATTAAATTAAACATTCATTATTGGCTTGCTTGACTGCGATGTTAGGCGCCATCATGACCTCTAGTGGATTTGGGTCATGACAGTTTAGTATCAAGAATTAGGTTCACTTAGGTCTCACGATCCATAAGCAAGTCTAGTAGAATCTTGCGGATCGGTACGGAGACGTCTGTACTTATCTTCCACAGGTTATATGACTGTTAGGAGCATTTCCCTTTCTTGATTCCTCATCGTGCGATTTAATTCCTTTGAGGCTTATTCCTTTTATATCCTTCTTACTCATCCTTATACAATGTCCAACACTCATGTCATTTGGGCATCGATGAGTTGCAGTGGTGCTACAGACAAGGAGCAGGGTATTTCTCCCTGCGCATTCGAGTAGGTTATTATCATCTTCTTGTGGAAGGAGGTTCTATCATTTCAGCTTAGTGAATGTATTTTCGATGGTTTCGAGGCTATGCGCAGGTTGCTATGATGTTCAGACGTTGTTATTGCTCAGTTTTGGTGTAGTGGTAAGGTGCTTGTCCATATGTCGTGCCAGTGAATGACTTGAAAGGAAGTTTTTTTTCTCGATTCATGATTTAGGGATTCAACAATTAAATACCGCGGAGAAAAGATAATAGGTCTATGAATACCCAGACTTTGGTCGATGGAGTAGCGAGACTTGGTATTTTGGGCGTGGTGGAATTCTTAATTGTGATGTGGTGTCGTCGCCTTTGTTGAACGCGTTATGCTTCGCCGGTGTTACGGCCTTGTTCAATTCGCCTTTGGGGTAGGGTATTCTGAAATGTTACAAGGGAAGTGGCTGTTAGAGATCATGGTGTGTAGTAGTTCGAAATTGGATCGGTGTTCCTAATGTTGATGGCTCGAAAAAGATGATCTTTGGAGAGGTTTAGAGCTGGTAGTGATCTATTTGTTCAAGTGCTACAGAGAGGAGTTTTGATTTAGGGCAACAACTGGGCAACGAAAGAGGAGGAAGGACATGTGGGGGGTGTCCTGCGGTGGTTAAAATTCTAGAAGACCAAGTGTGAGAAGCAGAAGTCGAGTAGTTGTGGGCACGTGATTTTTGCCCTATATGAATTATTCCAACAAATTCAAAGCAAAATAATTTCTTTCAGTGTTTGCAATTTTTTTGGATTTTGTGGCATTTTCTGTTAATTATTTGCATTTGTCTATGCATGTTTATTTTATTTAATTTACGAAAATACAAAAATATCACGCACTACATTTAGGATTTAATTTTATATTTTTTTAGATTAATTAGTAAAATAGTTTGTTTTATAAAATATGAAAATCACAAAAATAGTTTAATTTGTACTCTTTAATTTTAACTTTGATTTTGAGTAGTCTTCTTTAATTTATTTTTAATTAATTGTGATAATTTTTATTTTAGGTTTAATTAGTGTTTTTCAGGTTAATTAAGTTCTAGGATTTAATTTAGATTTTAATTTAATTTTGAAAAAAAGAAGAAAAAGAATTATTTTGAAAAAAGGGAATTGAAAAGTTAGAAAATTGGGCTGTCTTGTTTTAATTTGTCCAAGCCCAATGTGAATTCCCTCACCTGGCCCAAATACCCGCCCGATACCAGACCAAAACCGGCCCAAACCCGCCCTTAACCTAGTCTCTTTCCCCACTAAAACCAAACGACCCCATTTTGAAGGCTTGATAGATCTGGGTCGTCGATGTTGTTCCATCCAACGACAGGAACTAAGGGTGTGCTTAATATTTAAGTGTCGGAACCCTCAGACCCCCCCTCCTCGTCGTCTCCAACACTCCCAAAGACCCCACCTCAACCCCACTGTGCACCGCCGCCGGAAATCGCCCTACGGCGGCGGTAGGTCTCCGATGGCCACCGGATTTACACCCTAGATCCCTCTCCTTCTCCTCATTCCGAATCCACACTCCTTTTCCCTCGAATCACACCCGAATGTCTCAAATCTGGCTCAGAAGATCGAAACCCTAACACCGCCCTTGTTCTCTCCGGTGGCGGCGCCACCTCTGTTCAACCCCAAATTAACACCCCATATCCCCCATGACCTCCTCTCTCCAAACCCGTAACCTATACCCCTCAAATCCTTCCCGAATCCGCTGAATTTTGAATCTAGGGATAGGGTCCGAAGTCCTAAGAGGTCAAAGTGTGTTAATCCTTGATTCCATGGTTTGCATGGCTACCTGCTCCTGCTCTTCTGAAGATTGAAGGTTGTTTGAACATGAATGTGATGTCGTTCACTTGTTCTTACAAAGAACAACTGAGTAACATCACTCTTCGTTTAAGCCAGTGTTTCAATTAGGTTTCGAGCCGTGATTTGGTAAGGTCCTCCTCCCCTCTTGTATTTTCTTTCACTGTTTCATCTTCCTCCTCATCCTTTCTCTTTTGGTTTGGGCGAAGTTTGTTTGGGTTGTCTGAGTTCAAATTGGTTCCATCTCCTGTTCTCTTTTCCTCTTCTTTTCTTTTCGTTGTGAAAGCTTGATTATCTGATGTCTTTAGTCCACCTTGTTTTGTTCGTCTAAGTCTTTCATCATCAGTTTAATCACCTAGCTAATGAAATTAGGCCCATGATTTAGTTAAATTGCTGTTATGAAATTAGATTGGTTAGTTCAGTCATTTTGCTTTTGGTTTCGGCTGCTTTTAAACAAATGGTTCCAAAGTTTGGGTCAGTTTTTCAAAATTAGAATCATCGTTTGATTTTAATTGGACTCTGAGGAATCAGAAGCCCAAGAAGGAATTGAACCTGGGTTTTTAACCCGTATCAAATCAGGCTTTTGGGTCAGCTTGACCTGTGAGTTGCTGAGTGTGATTAAGGGGAATTTGGGGAGGTAGTTTAGGTAATTGGTTGAGGAAGTGTCTCAAATAATTGTCTAGGAAGCTTCCTAGAAGCTAAAAAAGAACCTTACTTGGCAAGCAAGACAATAATTTAGGGACCAAGTAAAATGAAAATTGCAAAGAGGTCTAGGTGCAAATCTGATACTCCTCTAGCTACCCTAAATGCCTTGTCTATAAAGGCTCTCTAACTTGGCATTCAAGGCAGGTTTTGAGAGATAGAAATTCTGAAAGTTAAAAAATGGCTGCTTCTTCAGGAAATTCAGAAAATAACATATAATTCTGGAGGTTCTCTAAGCAGCTAACTGGAAATTTTGTTAGGATTTTGGTTATTCCGAATAGCCCAATTAAAATCATTGAAGCTGTGATAGTTCTTTTTGGTTTTGGGTTGAAAATGAGTTGAATTCTGGGTATTTTTTTAGCAGGCTTGGATTTATTGTTGGGAAATTACTGTTTCATTGTTGTTTTGAGCTGATTTCACTGTTCCACTGGCTGATTCTGGGATGATCCCTGCTGTTTGTTACTAATAACCTTCCATCTCTTAATTCTGTTCATTTTCCGGTATTCTCCTTAACTATTGAGTGGCCATCGAAGCTTTGAAAGTGATTTGTTATGTATAGACGAGAGAGGATTCTCTGAAATCATAATGAGATTGTTCTCTACTTGAAGTTTTGTGTTTTCTTTAAGATAATATAAGTTATTCAATCTTGTCTAGTTCTCTTCCTTCTTTCTTAAATGGCTTATATGGATAATGGTAAATGTATATTTAGTTTCATGCTGAAATATTTAAGTTTTGTGTTAGACTATGAAGTAAGATTTTTATTTGTTGTTGTTCAAGAGATGCTCTACTTGTAATTCTTAAATTGCATACATTACTTTAGGACTACTTTGCTACTGATGTGTTGTTGAAATGAATGCATGAAGTTAAAGGTTTGATTTACCATTTAAAGACTCAAGGGAAATATAACGGTTTCCCTGTATCTTGTTACTGGAAGTGAAAGAGGGCCTGTAGGTTCACCATGCTTATCTCATAGGACCAGTCTTGAAATTGAGGGCAGACTTATACACCTGTAGGATGAGCCTATTTGTTTGGTGTAATAAGTTATTTACTTTTGAGATTTTGTACCGGTGGGGATTCAAATGGGGATTTCGTTGCTGGATTTTTCATGATGGGTTGGGCCTAAAGAAGCTTGAAGGTTAAAATTCATAAGTTAGCTGGATTGGTTCACATTTGATTAGGTGAAGTTTAGAAGTAATTGAATCAGTTTGATTTCCTGTTTTCCTGTAGTTTCTTTTCCGTTAATTGGCATTAAATGATTGAGCAAGGGCTTGGTTTTGAGGAATGGGCCAATGTTGGCCCAATTGAGGACTATCATGACAGCCTTGGTAGTCTATCTCCTGTCATTTGGGCGTCTTTTCAATTCAGAGATGGACTTCCCATTAGGCCCAAACCTAAGACTAATGTATGTGGATTTCGTAAATATTGGTTTGCCGAGTCGAGTTTGAATTGCGGTTTAACGTGATTTTCCATATTTTGCAAATAATATTCGATTAATTGATTATTTTCTTTACATATATAAAGTTGGGGAGCAAGCCATATTGAGCAAAGCATAATCCTTAGCCCTCATGGTTGCAAGATAAGTAATTTTAGGCAATTAAGTGAGGTGTGCCTATTAAGTAAAAATAGTCTATGACCCTTCCAATGTAGTTTGAATACTCTTTATTATTAGAATTGAGGTGCGCCATGATAAATAAAAATAACAATTGCATGGCCCTCATTTAATTAATGTGTTTGCTCTCTAGAATTCGAGGTGTGCCATTTAGCAAATTTTCCATGGCCTTCGTAAAGTTAAAAACGCGTAGTTGCTTTAGGCGCATTATTTTAATAATATTACTTTCCTAAACTCGGGTGTGCATTTTATGTGACCCAAATCCAAATCGTGATAGCGTTGAATAAAATGTGTTTCGGATTGCGGGTGAATTTCATGTGGCGCGGTCCAAAGACATGTTTTAGACGACGTTAAATTTTCTCTAAAATAAATAAAAACGGTTTTAAATTAAAATGCACGTAGGTTTAGTACGTTTTAAAATCAGATAATAGGCTAATTATAACAGTTGAGCAACCGTGCTAGAACCACGGAACTCGGGAATGCCTAACACCTTTTCCCGAGTTAACAAAATTCCTTACCCATATTTTTGGTGCGCGGACTGATAAACAGAGTCAATCTTTTCCTCGATTCGGGATTTGAACCGGTAACTTGGGACACCATAAAATTATCCCAAATGACGACTCTGAATTTTAATAATCCTGTTTCGATTGTCCTTTAATTGGAAAAACTCCTTTATGCCCTTCTGACTGTAGGTAAAAAAGAGGTGTGATAGCTCTGGAGACTCTGCTGGGGCACGAACCCAGAATCTCTGGTTTAGGATTCAAGAATTCAAGCTTAGAATAACTGCTATAGTTGGCTCTATCCATTATCTGATTTTGTTACCTAATTTGGACCTAATGTGCTAATTGATTACTTTTACTGCTTTGATATTCCGTGAATTGTATATAAATTGTTGCGAAATCCCTCCTCTCTCTGAGTCTTCTAAATCATGAAGAAGTGCGCACTTCGTGTGATTTCTTTTCTGTTAGAGTCATATTCCAAATTTAGAACGAGGTTCGGACAAATTGCAAAGCCGGTGAAGCTTCTGTATTCCCGGTACGCTGCCCCCCTCGGCTCGAGTTGTCCGCTCGAGGAAGGCAGGTCTAGAACAAATAAACCCAGGTGTAAACCTAGTATAACAATACCTCATGCCGGATCCCTAGTAGGAATGTTTGTTTGCATCATGTGCATTTTGGCTTTGGAGACTCAACACAGGGGTTGGGTCTGTCTAGGACAGGTGCACCCGAAACAAAAAGACCATCCTGATGTATCCTACTTGCTCGTTGTGCATTTATTTGCTTTGGACTTTCATGCTGATCGGCTTATGGATATTGGGAAAAGTTGAGGAAAGAGAAATAGCAGTATGAGGGTTAAAGAGAGTTAATCGCCTCTTTTGAAAAAAAAACCAATGTCCAAATAGTGTCGAAACTCTGCCGACTTTTTGAGAAAATAAAAACAACACAAAAAGAGGAAAAACAAAAGTTGGTGTTTTCAAAAATAGTTGTATTTGCCAATGAAATGAAAAAAAAGTCTTCTTTTCAAAAATAGTTTGTTTTATTTACCCGAACTACGCCAGTTTGTTTCTCACAGGGTGTGAGATACGTAGGCCACCCCCATCGGGTCCAACTTCCTTTTTTGCAAAATTTTTTTACTTTAATTTGAAAACAATTAGGGTGATGCCATTCTTGTCAGAAATAGCCGAATGTCCCTAAAAGGGCGCCGGAAGGCTGTTTTTGCAAGAACAACCACTTTTTGTCACTTTTAAAGGTTTTGGCTTGTTAGCTGACGCAACCTTAAAATCTTCGTTTTCGAAGTGCTGAAAGGCCGTGTTTGCAAGGCCGGATGTTTTGTGGAAATTTTGAAAATGGTCATTTCTCTTACGTCAAAACGAGTCATGGTTTTCTTTTAATTAAAATCACCTTAATAAATGTGCAGGATGAGTACAAATCAAAATGAACCTTTCTCAGTCCGTGAAGAGATCCCTTTGGAGCTACATATGTGGTGGCATGATTTGGGGGGCGACAGCAGGAAAGTTGTGACAAAATCATTGGGCGGTCTTATTGGGCTCTTGAAGGCCAAGCCCAGAAAAGACGTGATTGAGGCCTTGATACCGTTTTGGGACCCAGCACATAATGTGTTCCACTTTGCGGATTTCGAGTTAACTCCTACGCTAGAAGAGATAGCAGGCTATGCCGGTTTTGAAGGGAATCTCGGAAGTCAAAACCCGGTAGCACCAAAAACAGTGACCCCTCACAAATTTTTGGACTTGTTAAGCATCAGTCGGGACATCCGAGACGGACATCTGGCCAAAGGATTTTTACCTTCTACTTTCTGTATCGACATTACGGGAATCCCCGTGGCTTCAAAACACCAGATACCGGTCTTACTCACGCTGGAAATCAAGACAAGTGGGAAGCTCGGAGAGGATTAGCTTTCATAGTGGCATTCGTGGGTATCTTGGTTTGCCCGAGAAAAGACGAGAACATAGAGATGGGGCTAGTAGGGATAGCCGACTTTATGATGAAAAGGGCAACTGGGACTCTAGTGCCACTGATCTTGGCAGAAATTTACCGAGCTCTCACTCTCTGTCGAGAAGGAGCAAAGTTCTTTGAAGGGTGCAATATGCTGTTACAAATATGAATGGAGGAACACCTTTGTCACAGTCCCGGATACCTGAATTGCGATATGACTAGCCTTGAGTGCGTTGAAAAACATGAAAAGCGAGTAGAGGGTTATGAGTTTCCGGATGGTACGGAAGCATGGCATGCTCATTTGAGATCTTTGACCGCAAATAAGATCGAATGGACATTCGGGTGGCTCTCGGTCAACGAAGTAATCTATATGTCAGCTGAGGTGTGTTTTTTGCTGTTGATGGGTCTTCGGAGTATCCAGCCTTATGCTCCACACAGAGTCTTATGTCAGTTAGGCGGATACCAGACCGTCCCACACAATGAAGATTTGAGTCGGCAAGTCATTGAGTTAGATCCAAAAGTTGCCTTCCCAGAAGAGAAAGTGTGCCGGATTTGGCATTAGTGCAGATTCTTAGGGCCTAATACTCAAGTACGAGACCTATCAAGACGCAAAGTGGAGCCTAGTTATACTACTTGGTATGGTAAAAGATCCTGAGTTCAACATGAACCTGACAGGTCCGCAAAGAGACCCCATGTCCAACAATTCACTGACGGAGCAAAAGTACAATGGGACTGGCTGACCAAAGAAAACGAGTACGGGGCTACCATAAGCAAATTGGAAAAGCAAGTCAGAGAACTTCAATTCGAGAATAGCCTGCAAGTCGCGGCGGATGAAGGAGAAAAGAAAAAGCTAGCCAAAGAAAATGAGGCCCTTCGAGCTCAAATTCAAAAAATGAAAGTAGCGGCAGAAAATCCAGCCCGAAGCGACAGAGACGAAAAACTCATCGCTAACCTGAGGCAGAAAGTAAATGACTATAGTTTTGATTTGAACAAAGCAGAAAGTGAACTAGCCAAGGCTCGAAAGCAATTGGGTAAAAACGCAGAGGAACGAGTACGCCTGGTTAAGCAGTTGAGAGAAAGGTATGACGATAAGGTCGCAGGGTTAAAGAAAAGGGTCATCGCCACGGAAAACAAAATGATCAAACTGGCAAAAGACTTCAAAGTTGAAAGGGAACATTGTTATACAGCATTGGCGCAATTAGAAATAGATTTGCAACAACTTCAGGAGCAAAATCATGCGGTTGAGAAAACTTTGAAAGCCAGGGCCCAGCAGATTGGGAGTTTGTTACAAGAAAAAGGCGTCATAAGAGAGAGAATTAGAAACATCACTGACTACATCGTTATGAAGTGCCAGATCTGTGAGGATATGACTCGCACTACCTTCTTTGTAGCAATAATGATGTTTGTTAAACAGATAATGAACGACTTGGATCGACTTCAAAGGGAGCTTGCATATAAGCCCGCGGCGAGACCGAATGATGTCCCGCGGGCACCAGGAGCATTGATGTATTCATGATTTTTCCGTTTGAGTCTGCATTTCCCTTTTGTTAGCTTCTGTTAGTCATGTTGAGTTTGTATTTTCTTTCTGCTAGAGTCCGTCAAATTATTTTTGAGTCTGTATTTTCTTCTGTTGGAGTATGATGTCTATTTTCAGAGTCTGTATTTCATATTTGCATCGAAATCTGTTAGTCTTTTGGAATTTGTTAGTTTTGAGTTTTGTAATGGAAGCATTTGTTTTTTTATAAAAACTGAGAATCCCAAAAAATGTTTTATTTCACACTTGTCTCCAAGAACTACGCTTGGTCTGATTTATGCGGGGTCATGATACGTAGGCAATCTCCACAGGATTCGACCATAACCAAATAAAAAAGGAGAGAAAGAAAATAAGAGGAAACACAAGAGAGTAAAGAAAAGAAAAGAGCAGAAAAACAAGAAAGAAAGAGAGAAAATAAGAAATCAAGAGAGAGTAAAAACAAAGAGAGAACAGAGGCAAGAGTGAAAGGAAGGAAAAAGAAAGAAAAGGGGGAAGTTTGCAATTAAAAGTAAGAAAAGGCCGGGATGACGCATGCAACCGATCAAATACACAATAGAGACGGTTAACTGTTTAGGTGCATTCATGCCCAATGTGCGGTTACTAATCTGTTAAAGCCTAATCGCTAACAAGGTTGTTGTTTGATGTAACAGTCCAAGCAGGTGGTTAGTTGATTGGCACTCTGGCAACTCACTCATACAACACCCGATCAAAAGACAGGCTGAATATGACCAACCAGGAACCGGAAACAAGTATTGTTGACCCATCGAAAGAAGTGGAAGAAATAGATGTTAATGCGATGAAGGAAGAAATGTATAAGCTAAATCAACAGATGGCTGAAATGTACCAAGTCTGGGCCAAAAAGCATCCACCACCAGTTTATCCCGCCAACCCTGCTTATATCCCACCATCAGCCCAACCTCCGGAATCTCCATGAACTCATCGCTAGCCTTTCCCCTCTACCAACAATGCCATGGCGCCACTTCCCATACTTCTCAAGCTCCACCACCCAAACAAGTCCTATACCCTCTCCCACCAATTACACCTGTTTTTGTGGCACCTCCACCTGCTACATTACACCGATCTTCCAGTGAACCCCTGTTGCAAACTCACGACAACCAGTACTATCCCCTTGAACCCACCTTCAAAGTTCCAGAACCATATCCTTACACCCCTCATCTTGATCTCCCGACAGAGACCGAGAAACCACCCAAAAATCCCGAGCATGAAGAGATGATCAGAAAGGTCAAAAGTTTAGAATAGTCGTTTCGAGATATGAGGGGGTTGAGAGGTCAAGTAAGTGTGGCCTATAAGGATCTGTTCCCAGTTGTTCAGTTGCTAGAGGGGTTCAAAATGCCCAAGTTTAATTTGTACAATGGGCATGGTGACCCAGTAGCACACTTAATAGGATTTTGTAGCAAAATGAGAGGACCAGGTGGAAGAGATGAATTGCTGATGGCGTATTTCAGCCAAAGTTTAAGTGGATCGGCCTTAGAATGGTATACCACACAAGATCACAACAGGTGGTACACATGGGATGATTTGGCCTAGGCCTTTGCCTGCCATTTTCAGTACAACCTCGAAATTATTCCAGACCGTCTGTCATTGACAAAGCTTGAGAAGAAGCCCGGCGAGAGCTTCAGGGGATATGGATTCCGTTGGAGAGAGCAATCAGCGAGGGTTGACCCTCCGATGAAAGAAAGCGAGATGGTTGATTATTTCTTGCAGGCTTTGGAGCCCACTTATTTCGGTCACTTGGTGTCAGCAGTAGGTAAGTCCTTTAATGAAGTCATAAAAATAGGAGGCATTGTTGAAGAGGGACTCAAGTCCAACAAGATCATGAGTTATTCAGTGATCAAAGCGACCACTCAGGCCATTCAAAACGATACTAGGGGTGTGCTTGGGAAGAAGAAGAAGGAGGATGTTGCGACAATTGAGTCGGGAGCTTGGTTTGGATCCAGGAACCTTTCCCGTTACTACAACCAGCCGTGACCCTATCCCCAAACTTTCCCCCACACTCCATATAACCCACCACAACACTATTACCCATCGCCAGATCCCCATTTTTCTGTCCATCACCCACAAACCTATACCTAACCGCCCGCTCACTCACAATGGCATGCGCCAGCTCTACAGAATCCGTACCAAGCTCCACAAAATAACTATCTACCCCCAAAAGCCTACGGAAATCCTCCTGGAATGGGTTTTCGACCCAACCAAGCCTTTAAGAATAAGAGGTTGCAGAAGCAAAAGACTTTCACTCCATTGGGAGAATCATATGCTAGTCTATTCCACAGACTGAGACAGTTGGGTATATTGAATCCGATCGAGGCTAAATTTCCAAGTCCTCCTCCCAGAAATCTTGACCGCTTGGTGAGTTGTGAGTATTGTTCAGGGGCCCCGGGACATGACACAGAGAAATGCTGGAAATTGAAAACAGCCATTCAAGAACTCATTGACACCAATCAGATTGAGGTCCAAGCTCCGGAGGCGCCCAATATCAATCAGAATCCCTTTCCAGCCCATCATGAAACAAATATGATTGAGATAGTGCATAAGGGAGGGGAGCCTAAGAACACAAACCGTCATGATGATTCGGGCTAGTGAAGCCAGGCCATTTGAAAAGTCAACAAGTAAGAAGTCTGTGATCAAGTTGAACAGGGCAAATAATGAACCATCTGTGGAGATCAAGAAGGGGTCCTCAAGTGACGTTGCAGGAAAACATGAAAGAGCAAAAGTGGTTGTTCCAGGAGTGATGAACAAGCCTGTGGTAATTGTGAAGGGCGCCCCCACAAATCCTGTAATTATCAAACCGGTAACTCAATTACCGATAGTCAACAGCAAGACAGTCCCATAGAATTATGAACGAGTGACCGTGATTTACAAAGGGGAAGAGGTTAAAGAAGAGGTGTGTGAGACTCATGGTTTGACTCGACCGGGGAGATGCTTTGCCCCCGAAGAGTCGAGGAAAGCTAAGACCTCAAAAGATAATCCAGTGTTGGTGAAGAAAGCGGTGACTGAGGAAGAAGCAGAATAATTTCTGAGAAAGATAAAAGTGAAAGACTATTCCATTGTGGAGCAGTTAAGGAAGACACCAGCTCAGATCTCGCTCTTGTCATTATTTATCCATTCAGATGAACACCGTCGGGCTTTGATGAAAATCTTGAACGAAGCCCATGTTCCTAACAAAATCTCAGTAAACCACTTGGAAAAGATAGCTAGCAAGATATTTGAGGTAAACAGAGTCACTTTTTCTGATGATGAATTGCCCGTGGAGGGTACCGAGCACAATAGAGCCCTCTATCTGACGGTGAAATGCGAAGATTCCGTGGTTACTCGAGTACTGGTTGACAATGGGTCTAGCGCGAACATTTGTCCTCTCTCCACATTGAACAAGCTGAAAATGGAGGATGAAAGAATTCATAAGAACAATATTTGCGTTCGGGGATTTGACGGTGGAGGGAAAGATTCAGTCGAGAACATAGTGCTTGAGCTCACAATAGGGCCAATTGAATTTACTATGGAATTCCAGGTACTCGATGTGGCTGTTTCTTATAATTTGCTGATGGGACGACCTTGGATTCATACTGCCAAAGCAGTCCCATCTACTCTACATCAAATTGTCAAGTTTGAATGGGATCGACAGGAAATTGTCGTACACGGCGAAGATAATTTGTGTGTGCCTAATGATGCCATTATTCCGTTCATAGAGGTTGACGACGACAAGGGACCATGGGTTTATCAGGTTTTCGACACAGTATCGGTAGAGAAAATTCTGTAAGGAAAGTGCGTTTCAACTCCAAAGATGGCTGCGACATCAGTCATGGTAGCCATTGAAATGTTGAAAAATGGTTTCGTACCGGGCAAGGGTTTGGGTGCATCTCTGCAAGGTATTGTGCAGCCAGTTTCTCTTCCAAAGAATCCAGATACTTTTGGCCTAGGGTTCAATCCCACAGTTGCGGATGTGAGACGAGCCCACAAAATGAAACAGAAAGCATGGGCATTGCCAAAGCCCATCCCGCGTCTGTCCAGATCATTCGTCAGGCCGGGTATCAGAAAGCAATTGTTGTCAAAGGTTCCTGGATCATTGATTGGTGCTGATGGAGACTTGGAAAAGGGGTTCGAAAGGTTATTCGCCGAGGTTAACATGGTTGAGGTTGGGGAAGGGTCCATCAAGGCAGATGTGCAATTCGTGGGACCACGTGCAAAAGTCAACAACTAGGAAGCTACTCCTCTTCCTACCCGGAAGGAGTATTGGTAGTGGGTTTTGATTTTCTTTTAGTTGTCTGAATAATTTCAGGGTCTGTAATTCAGATATTATGTTCCGTCCAGTTGGATGTGTTAAAACCCTGTTATCTTTAAATTTAATGAAATGCAATTGTTCCTTTCCATTCATTTCTTCTAATTTTATTTTTGTTTTCTTCTTTTGTACAGTTCTTTTTATGCTGATATCAATGACATGACATGCATGAGAAATCTTCGACCCAGTTTTAAAAGCCAATCTAACTCTGGAATAATAATACAAGAAATTGAGTGTGATGACGAGTCTGAATTTGATGATAATGAGGCCTATGAAGAAATTTGTAAAGAACTAAGTCATTTTGAGGAAAATCCCAAACCTAATTTGAACGATACAGAAGCACTTAATCTAGGGAACTAAGATAATGTCTGTGAAACTAAAATAAGTGTACATCTGGAACCTCAGCTCATGGAGGAAATAATTAAAGCACTTTTAGAATACAAAGATGTTTTTGCATGGTCCTATGACGACATGCCGGGTTTAAGCACTGATTTAGTGGTTCACAAGTTGCCCACTGACCCGACATTCCCTCCTATCAAAAAGAAGCTGAGAAAGTTCAAAATGGATATGAGTGTAAAGATCAAAGAAGAGGTCACCAAGTAGTTCGATGCCAAAGTCATTCGGGTCACCCGGTATCCCACCTAGTTAGCCAATGTTGTGCCTGGGCTGAAGAAGGATGGCAAGACCAGGGTGTGTGTTGACTATCGGGATCTCAACAAGGCGAGTCCAAAAGATAATTTCCCATTGCCGAATATCCATATCTTGATTGATAATTGTGCCAAACATGAGATTGGTTATTTTGTGGATTGTTACGCGGGGTTATCATCAAATCTTAATGGACGAGGAAGATGTAGAAAAAACGGCATTCATCACGCCGTGGGGAACGTACTGCTATAGGGTCATGCCATTTGGCTTGAAGAATGCTGGGGAAACCTACATTAGGGCAATGACAACAATATTCCATGATATGATACACCAAAAAATCGATGTGTACGTGGATGATGTGACCGTGAAGTCTAGAAAGCAGTCTGACCATGTCAGGGATCTGAGGAAGTTCTTCCAAAGGCTTCGCAGGTACAATCTCAAGATTAATCCTACAAAGTGTGCTTTTGGGGTGCCGTCTGGAAAGTTGCTAGGGTTCGTAGTTAGCCGCTGGAGCATTGAACTGGATCCATCAAAAGTCAAGGCCATACAAGAATTGCCACCTCCGAGGGACAAGACTGAGGTGATGAGTTTGTTGGGGAGATTGAATTATATCATCAGGTTCATCGCTCAGCTCACGACAACTTGCGAGCCTATCTTCAAACTGTTAAAGAAAAATGCTGTGATCAAGTGGACAGATGAATTTCAGGAGGCGTTTGATAGGATAAAGGGGTATTAGTCAAATCCACCCGTGTTGGTCCCGCCAGAACCAGGGCGACCTTTGATCCTATATTTGACAGTTTTGGACAATTCATTCGACTGTATATTGGGTCAACATGATATCACTGGCAGGAAGGAGCAGGCTATCTATTACCTCAGCAAGAAATTCACATCGTACGAAGTTAAGTATACTCATCTTGAGAGGACATGTTGCGCCCTAACTCGGGTGGCACAGAAGCTGAAACATTATTTGTCATCTTATACTACCTACCTCATATCTCGCTTGGATCCATTGAAGTATATCTTTTAGAAGCCTATGCCCACAGGGAGGCTTGCAAAGTGGCAGATCCTGCTCACAGAGTTTGGAATTGTCTACGTGACTCGAACTGCAATGAAAGCATAGGCCTTGGCGGACTATTTGGCCGAGAACCCGGTTGATGAAGATTATGAACCTTTGAAAACTTATTTCCCCGATGAAGAGGTGATGTACATTGATGAGTTGGAGCAAGTTGAGAAGCCGGGATAGAAACTTTTCTTTGATGGGGCTGCAAACACGAAGGGCGTGGGGATAGGAGCGGTACTTATTTCTGAAATAGGGCAGCACTACCCTGTTACGACCTAGCTTTGTTTTTACTGTACTAACAACATAGCTGAGTACGAGGCATGCATTCTGGGTTTGAGGTTAGATGTGGATATGGGTGTCCAAGAAGTCTTGGTCTTGGGTGACTCGGACCTCCTGGTGCACCAAATTCAGGGAGAATGGGAAACACGGGATTTGAAACTCATACCATACAGATAATGTTTGCATGATCCTTGCCAGCGGTTTTAGTCAATAGAATTCAGGCATATCCCAAGGATCCATAATGAAGTTGTCGATGCTTTGGCTACTCTGGCGTCAATGTTACATCATCCAGATAAGGCTTATGTGGACCCTTTGCAGATTCAGGTCCGTGGTCAGCATGCTTACTGTAATATGGTGGAAGAAGAACTTGATGGGGAGCCATGGTTCCATGATATCAAAAAATACATCAGGATGGGGGTATATCCGGTACGGGCCACAGATGATCAGAAAAGAACAATTCAACGATTGGCAAGTGGATTTTTCCTCAGTGGAGGGGTGTTATACAAAAGAACTCCAGATCTTGGATTGCTAAGATGCATAGATGCCAGATAGGCCACAGCTATCATGACTGAGGTATACTCTGGGGTTTGTGGGCCGCATATGAGTGGGTACGTTCTGGCAAAGAAGATTCTTCAAGCAGGTTATTACTGGCTCACTATGGAGTGAGATTGCATAAGTTTTATGCGCAAGTGTCATTAGTGCCAGGTGCATGGAGATTTGATTCATTTCCCACCATCTGAACTGCATACAATTTCGGCACCATGGCCCTTTGTTGCTTGGGGCATGGATGTCATTGGGCCAATCGAGCCAGCAGCATCAAACGGACACAGATTTATTCTGGTGGCCATTGATTATTTCACCAAGTGGGTTGAAGCGAAATTTTTTAAATTTGTGACCAAGAAAGCAGTGGTCGATTTTGTGCATTCAAAGATCATCTGTCGGTTTGGGATTTTGAAGGTAATCATCACGGACAATGGCGCTAATCTCAACAGTCACCTGATGACGGAGACATGTTAGCAGTTTAAGATTATACATCGCAATTCCACCCCATATCGCCCTAAAGCGAATGGAGCAGTCGAGGCAGCCAATAAGAACATAAAGAAGATACTTCGGAAAATGGTGGAAGGGTCCAGACAATGGCATGAGAAGTTACCGTTTGCATTGTTGGGTTATTGCACTACTGTCCGTACTTCAGTAGGGGCCACTCCTTATTTGTTGGTATATGGCACGGAGGCAGTAATACCCGCAGAAATTGAAATCCCATCCCTTCAGATTGTCGCTGAGGCAGAAATTGACGACGCCGAATGGGTCAAAACCCGCTTGGAGAAATTAAGTCCGATTGATGAAAAGAGACTGGCAGCAGTGTGTCACGGCCAATTGTACCAACAGAGAATGGCGAGAGCATATAACAAGAAGGTATGTCGACGGAAGTTCGAAGTGGGTCAGTTAGTGTTGAGACGTATCTTGCCTTATCAGGCTGAAGCAAAAGGAAAGTTCGCCCCAAATTGGTAGGGGCTATTTGTTGTAACTAGAGTGTTGTCTAATGGCGCGTTATATTTGACAGATGTAGAAGGGAAATATGTAGAAATGGCTATCAATTCTGATGCAGTCAAGAGATACTATGTATGATTTCTTTGTTTGATTGTACTTGTTTGTATTTGGCATATTTTGAAAATTGAAATGACGAAGGCATTTTGTTCTGCTATCTAAACACTTTATCCCTCGTCACCCCTTTTGAGCCTTATTTATTTTCTTTCATACCCCTCTTTCAGAATCAGTAGTGAATATCAGAAACACAGACGTGAAAGATAAGAAAAGGAGAAGAAAAATGAAAAAGGAGAGAAGAAAGAGAAAGAAAAGAATGAAAAAAGGAAAGAAAAAGAAGAAGAAAAGAGAAAAGAAGAAGAAAAACAAGAAAAGAAAAAGAGAGAGAGAAAAGCAAGGAAAAAAAGAGAAGAAAGAGAAAAAGAAAAATTACAACAACAAAGTAATTTCTATGATATGAACTACATTCGACCTGATTCCTTTTAAGGATACATAGGCAGCCTCACGGTTCGGTCTCATCAAAATAAACATCCAAAAGACCCCAAGCAAGAAACTGGGGCAGAAGTCGTGGTTGTTGTGAGAAATCTGATTCCGAAAGTTATAATTTTAACCAATTTGAGTTGTTTTGAGCCTTTCATGTCCTTTATTTCTAACCATGTCCAAAAGCCCACATTACGATCCAAAGAAAGACCTTCTGATCAGTCTTTGAGAAATGCCAAGTCGAGCAGGTAAAGGTAATTCATGCCAGGGGCAACACTCTGGCTCAAGTAGGAAAAATAAAAATGAGAGAGTCTTATTGGTGAAAACCCTCGGGTGCACCATGAGGCAATGAGAGCTGAGAGAAATAAAATGAGAGAGTCTTATTGGTGAAAACCTCCACATGCACCGTAAGGCAATGTGAGTTGAGAGAAATTAAAATGAGAGAGTCTTATTGGTGAAAACCTTCACGGGCACCTTGAGGTGAAAGTGAGTTGAAACGTCAACAAGAGAGAAGGGTCTGTTGGTGGAAAACTGTTTCAAGGCACCACAGGATGAACAAGGTCAAGGTTTGGGTAAAGTAATCAGGTCATGGAAATTCTGAGGCGACAAAGTACGGCAACTGAAAGTTGATTGGTTGGACAGATTGGGCGGATTAATCTAAAATGCATGTCATGATCATTGGTACTAGCTGTTCCACTCAGATAAGTTTCTTTTTCTTTTTCCCTTTATAGCAGTCATCTGGGTTTGGATTCTTCTTATCCCTAACCCTCAAAGTCACTGCATTTTATTTTCTTTTGGGTCTATTTGTCTAAGATGTTTTAATGTCAGTCTTGTCCCAAGTAAGTGGAAAAGAATTTCAAAGCTCACTACCAACTTCCAAAATTGCAAATCACAATGTGGTCAGAGCATACTAAAAACAGCATGATGTAAGGTAGGATACAGGGGATCACCAGAAGTTTCACCGGTGGAATGATTTGGTAATGTCATGGGAGATGCAAAGGTTCAGATAGAGGGGTCAGAGGTGTGAAACAACAATATGGGTATAGAACACTCGGTTCGTCAAAGGTCATGGGATTTGAAAGTCAGTCAGAAAGTCAAAGTGGTTCAGGGCCAGTTCGGGAAAGCCATTCAGAACAAAACAATGCAGTGGAAAGATCTTCAGCAAGAATGCCATCAGCTAACCACCACTTTAAACTGACAAAATTTTCTTTGATTGAGACAGGGGCAGAAAATTCGTTTGTTTCGGAGAAACTCTTCGTAGGGGAAAGATCAAGCACCAAAACAGGTTTGACCGTAAACTTTCAAGACCCTCCTGGAAAATGGGATCGAGTTTAAAGTTCAGAAATAGCATAATCTAGCATAAATGTATCCCAAAGGAATATAAGCAGGTTTAGAAGTTTGCATGTTCGAGATAAGATTCAATTAGGAGTTTCCAGGACCCTCCTGAATAATGGGACTTAGTTTAAGATTTCAATTAGATAATGACATTTAGCGTAAGTTCTGCTATATGGTAGTATAATTCAGCCGTAAAAGTTTTCACTCTTAAGATAAGACTTGATGTTTGATTTTTTAGGACCCCCCTAGATAATGGGATGTAGTTGTAAGACCTTCTTAGATAATAGGATTTAGCAGGAGTCACACCTTTAGAAGATATAATTTAGATTTTTAAAGCCATCATTTAACTAGGAATTTTCAGGATCTTCCTGGATAATGGGACCTAGCTTTCAATTCTTAGTAATACTTGGTAATATGATTTAGTTTTACACTCACATTGGTGCCCAGCCACCAAACTGGGGCAAAAATATTTTCTTGGTTTTGTCTATTTAGAAGTCAGGAGCCCGCCTAAAGAGCAGGGAGTACATTTCAAGTTGAAGTCAGGAGCTCGCCTGGAAAGTAGGGAATACATTCCAAGTTTAGCAATCAGGAGCCCGCCTGGAGAGCAGGGAATACATTCACGTTTAGCAGTCAGGAGCCCACCTGGAGAGCAGGGAATACATTTCAAGTTTAGCAGTCAGGAGCCCGCCTGGAGAGTAGGGAATACATTCCAAGTTCAGCAATTAGGAGCCCGCCTGGAGAACAGAGAATACGTTTCAAGTTAGCAGTCAGGAGCCCGCCTGGAGAGTAGGGAATACTTTCAAATGCAGAAGTTAGGAGCTCGCCTGAGAGCAGGGAATAATTTCAAGCGCAACAGTCAGGAGCCCGCCTGGAGAACAAGGGAGTACAATTTAAATTTTAGCTTTCAAATTCTTTTTTTTGTTTATGTTGAAGTCAGGAGCCCGCCTAGAGAGCAGGGAATACATTTCAATTTAGCAGTCAGGAGCCCGCCTGGAGAGCGGGGAATACATGTCAAGTTAGCAGTCAGGAGCCCGCCTGGAGAGCAGGGAATACTTTTAAGTTCAACAATCAGGAGCCCGCCTGGATAGCATGGGAATACATTCACGTTTGAAGTCAGGGGCCCGCCTGGATAGCATGGGAATACATATCAAGTTCAGCAGTCAGGTATCCACCTGGAGAAAGGGAAACATCTCAGTTTACAATTCAAGGTGGCAACGAAAGAATTTTACCAAGAGAATACAAGACAACAAGGCAACGAGAAACACAAGATCAAGTTTGAAGATCTAGATAGGATTTTCGAAAGCATATATCATATTCTAGTCTAGCTTCTTTTATTTTCGACATGGTGTAATAAGGGGTTCAGTAAGCAGCAGCAACAACAACAACAGTGAAATACCAGCTGCATGGTAGTCCCAGCTACCAAACATTTCTGAACTACACTGATCTGATTCCTCTTCAGCCAAGGATATGTAGGCAACCTCGGAAGCAGGGTGCGGTCAAATCTTTCAAAAATTCTTCCCACGGAGTATTCAAACGGGCAAAAATCGCTCGTATCCGCTCACTTATATTTGCACGAAAACTCTTCGTGTTTCCGGGCAAAAAGGGGCAGCTGTGAGCACATAATTTTTTCCCTATATGAATTATTCCAACAAATTCAAAGCAAAATAATTTTTTTCAGTGTTTGCAATTTTGTTGGATTTTGTGGTATTTTCTGTTAATTATTTGCATTTGTCTGTGCACGTTTATTTTATTTAATTCACGAAAATACAAAAATATCACGCACTGCATTTAGGATTTAGTTTTATATTTTTTTAGATTAATTAGTAAAATAGTTTGTTTTATAAAATATGAAAATCACAAAAATAGTTTAATTTGCACTCTTTAATTTTAACTTTGATTTTGAGTAGTCTTCTTTTAATTTATTTTTAATTAATTGTGATAATTTTTATTTTAGGTTTAATTAGTGTTTTTCAGGTTAATTAAGTTCTAGGATTTAATTTAGATTTTAATTTAATTTTGAAAAAAAAGAGAAAAAGAATTATTTTGAAAAAAAGGAATTGAAAAGTTAGAAAGTTGGGCTGTCTTGTTTTAGTTTGCCCAAGACCAATGTGAATTCCCTCACCCCAGCCCAAATACCCGCCCGGTACCCGACCAAAACCGGCCCAAACCCGCCCTTAACCCGGTCTCTTTCCCCACTAAAACCAAACGACCCCGTTTTGAAGGTTCAACAGATCTGGGCCGTCGATGTTGTTCCATCCAACGAACAGGAACTGAGGGTGTGCTTAATATTTAAGTGTCGTAACCCTTAGACCCCCCCCTCATCGTCTCCAACACTCCCAAAGACCTCACGTCAACCCCACCGTGGACCGTCGCCGGAAATCGCCCTACGGTGACGGTAGGTCTCCGATGGCAACCGGATTTACACCCTAGATCCATCTCCTTCTCCTCATTTCGAATCCACACTCCTTTTCCCTCGAATCACACCCGAATGTCTCAAATCTGGCTCAGAAGATCGAAACCATAACACCGCCCTTGTTCTCTCCGGTGGCGGCGCCACCTATGTTCAACCCTAAATTAACACCCCATAACCCCTATGACCTCCTCTTTCCAAACCCCTAACCCATACCCCTCAAATCCTTCCCAAATTCGTCGAATTTTGAATGTAGGGATAGGGTCCGAAGTCCCAAGAGGTCAAAGTGTGTTAATCCTTGATTCCATGGTTTGCATGGCTACCTGCTCCTGCTCTTCTGAAGATTGAAGGTTGTTTGAACATGAATGTGATGTCGTTCACTTGTTCTTACAAAGAACAACTGAGTAACATCACTCTTCGTTTAAGCCAGTGTTTCAATTAGGTTTCGAGCCGTGATTTGGTAAGGTCCTCCTCCCCTCTTGTATTTTCTTTCACTGTTTTATCTTCCTCCTCATCCTTTCTCTTTTGGTTTGGGCGAAGCTTGTTTGGGTTGTTTGAGTTCAAATTGGTTTCATCTCCTGTTCTCTTTTCCTCTTCTTTTCTTTTCGTTGTGAAAGCTTGATTATCTGATGTCTTCAGTCTACCTTGTTTTGTTCGTCTAAGTCTTTCATCATCAGTTTAATCACCTAGTTAATGAAATTAGGCCCATGATTTAGTTAAATTGCTGTTATGAAATTAGATTGGTTAGTTCAGTCACTTTGCTTTTGGTTTCGGCTGCTTTTAAACAAATGGTTCCAAAGTTTGGGTCATGTTTTCAAAATTAGAATCATCGTTTGATTTTAATTGGACTCTGAGGAATCAGAAGCCCAAGAAGGAATTGAACCTAGGTTTTTAACCCGTATCAAATCAGGCTTTTGGGTCAGCTTGACCTGTGAGTTGCTGAGTGTGATTAAGGGGCATTTGGGGGGTAGTATAGGGAATTGGCCTAAGGAATCTTGTTCTAACTAACTAGGAAGCTTCTAGGAAGCTGGGGAGGGGGACTACTTTGAAATTCTGAGGTTAAACTAGGGGTACTTAAGCTAAAATGAAAATTGCAAAGGGGTCTAGGTGCAAATCTGATCCTCCTCTAGCTACCCTAAATGCCTTGTCTATAAAGGCTCTCTAACTTGGCATTCAAGGCAGGTTTTGAGAGATAGAAATTCTGAAAGTTAAAAAACGGTTGCTTCTTCAGGAAATTCAGAAAATAACATATAATTCTGGAGGTTCTCTAAGCAGCTAACTGGAAATTTTGTTAGGATTTTGGTTATTCCGAATAGCCCAATTAAAATCATTGAAGCTATGATAGTTCTTTTTGGTTCTGGGTTGAAAATGAGTTGAATTCTGGGTATTTTTTTAGCAGGCTTGGATTTATTGTTGGGAAAATACTGTTTCATTGCTGGTTTGAGATGATTTCACTGTTCCATTGGCTGATTCTAGGATGATCCCTGCTGTTTGTTACTAATAACCTTCCATCTCTTAATTCTGTTCATTTTCAGGTATTCTCCTTAACTATTGAGTGGCCATTGAAGCTTTGAAAGTGATTTGTTATGTATAGACGAGAGAGGATTCTCTGAAAGCATAATGAGATTGTTCTCTACTTGAAGTTTTGTGTTTTCTTTAAGATAATATGAGTTATTCAATCTTGTCTAGTTATCTTCCTTCTTTCTTAAATGGCTTATATGGATAATGGTAAATGTATATTTAGTTTCATGCTGAAATATTTAAGTTTTGTGTTAGACTATGAAGTAAGATTTTGATTTGTTGTTGTTCAAGAGATGCTCTACATGTAATTCTTAAATTGCATACATTACTTTAGGACTTCTCTGCTACTGATGTGCTGTTATAATGAATGCATAAAGTTAAAGGTTTGATTTACCATTTAAAGACTCAAGGGAAATATAACGGTTTCCCTGTATCTTGTTACTGGAAGTGAAAGAGGGCCTGTAGGTTCACCATGCTCATCTCATAGGATCAGTCTTGAAATTGAGGGAAGACCTATACACCTATAGGATGAGCCTATTTATTTGGTGTAATAAGTTATTTACTTTTGAGATTTTGTACCGGTGGGGATTCCAATGGGGATTTCGTTGCTGGATTTTTCATGATGGGTTGGGCCTAAACGAGCTTGAAGGTTAAAATTCATAAGTTAGCTGGATTGGTTCACATTTGATTAGGTGAAGTTTAGAAGTAATTGAATCAGTTTGATTTCCTGTTTTCCTGTAGTTTCTTTTCCGTTAATTGGCATTAAATGATTGATCAAGGGCTTGGTTTTGAGGAATGGGCCAATGTTGGCCCAATTGAGGACTATCGTGACAGCCTTGGTAGTCTATCTCCTGCCATTTGGGCGTCTTTTCCATTTAGAGATGGACTTCCCATTAGGCCCAAACCTAAGACTAACGTATGTGGATTTCGTAAATATTGGTTTGCCGAGTCGAGTTTGAATTGCGGTTTAACATGATTTTCCATCTTTGCAAATTATCTTTGGTTAATTAATTATGTTCTTTACACATGTAAAGTTGGGGAGCGAGCCATATTGAGCAAAGCATAATCCTTAGCCCTCATGGCTGCAAGATAAGTAATTTTAGGCAATTAAGTGAGGTGTGCCCTATTAAGTAAAAATAGTCTATGACCCTTCCAATGTAGTTTGAATACTCTTTATAATTAGAATTGAGGTACGCCATGCTAAACAAAAATGACAATTGCATGGCCCTCATTTAATTAATGTGTTTGCTCTCTAGAATTCGAGGTGTGCCATTTAGCAAATTTTCCATGGACTTCGTAAAGTTAAAAATGCGTAGTTGCTTGAGGTGCGTTATTTTAATAATATTACTTTCCTAAACTCGGGTGTGCATTTCATGTGACCCAGATCCAAATCGTGATAGCGTTGAATAAAATGTATTTCGGATTGCGGGTGCATTTCATGTGGTGCGGTACAAAGACATGTTTTAGACGACGTTAAATTTTCTCTAAAATAAATAAAAGCGGTTTTAAATTAAAATGCATGTAGGTTCAGAACGTTTTAAAATCAGATAATAGGCTAATTATAATAGTTGAGCAACCGTGCTAGAACCACGAAACTCGGGAATGCCTAACACCTTCTCCCGGGTTAACAGAATTCCTTACCCGGATTTCTGGTGCGCGGACTGATAAACAGAGTCAATCTTTTCCTCGATTCGGAATTTGAACCGGTGACTTGGGACACCATAAAATTATTCCAAGTGACGACTCTGAATTTTAATAATCCCGTTTCGATTGTCCTTTAATTGGAAAAACTCCTTTATGCCCTTCCGGGTGTAGTAAAAAAGGAGGTGTGACAGTAGTTACTTAAAGGAGAGGGTTGACCAAAGCGGGGGAGTGACATAGTAGCATATGGGTTCTGTGGTAGGATAGCTACACGCCTTGGTAAAAGTTTATAGTGATTTGAGATTCATGGTGGACAGTGACTAGGTCTACAGACTTAATTTGGAATGTTGGCTACTATACTGAGGAAGATTGGATACGACAGAAAGGAGTTCGTTTGATATGAAAAGGGTGTAACATGACTTTGGGTTGGAATGTGTTGTCGGACCTTTAGTTGATGTCAATCGGGAGTAAATGGACTTCTACAGCTGGTGAATGAGCACGAGATCAGGATGTTTTATTGATTTCGTAGTAATTGTATCCATTGCAGCATCATTGGAAGATGTCGGCATGGAATTTCCACAGGCGGTTTATCTCCTGTGAACAGGTTGGCTATTGCATGGTGTTGACGAAGCTTCTACAAAGAATTCTATTGGCCATCCAGTAAAAGGTCGAATATGTGAATGTGGCTAGTGAGACAAAATGTTAATAAAATGTTTAACAGGAAAATTTCGAGAAATTGGCGGGTCGATTGTGCGAGATCATGTCAATGAGGAAGAAGGAACCTTGGTGGGTTCCGGGGTTATGTAATTGTTGCTTCAAGCTAAGTAGGAGAGCTCCACAGTCTATGATTGGATTACGTGGTTGTCTACTTATGAGGTTTATGGTTATCGGTGTATTAGTGGGTTATTACGATCAAGGAAAGAAAACATCAATCGTAATTCGAGCAAAGGATTTGAGGAATGTGCTCTAAATTGGGCCTTATAGATTCATGCCCAGGTTTTGGGAAGACTCAGAGTTATGCTTCGTGTAGATGTGATGTACAAAGAAAGTAATTCATCCAAGTGCTTCTTTGAGGGGGTGTTCATGTGCTAGTAGGGCCTTGGAGTTTGATTATATTTGAGACAACGTGGTCTCGTGAAATAGGGTCACTCAGGATGAGTGCAGATTGGGTTTGTTATATTTTGAATGGACCTATTATTATTTCTATGTGAAGTCCAGAGTAAATTAGAAGAAGTGGGAATGGTTAGCAATGGTTGAGTCAGCATGATGGTGACAATGATCAGTTTCTTCAGCGTGTTAAGCTGTACATGTGATTTGTGGAGGTACGTGAGAGGCATGATGGCCGCCGTAATTTGATTTATTTGGAGGTATTCGATTATAATGGCTTGTTATGTGTAGATTGATCCCGGAAGAGTTATGGTGGTTTAGATCACTACTTGAGGATTGTATTCTGTGGTTATGGGAATTCAGTCGCGTGTTGCAATGGTTCTCCTAAAATGAGTTAAGTGAAAGGTTTCTACATGATGGGGTGTTTATTCTATTAGTGGTTCAGAAGTTGTGATGGAATTCTTGTACTCTTGCATATTGGCATGTTAGGTGCAGTGAGCGGCATGGGAATTGGAAGTTGAGGATCAAGGTTGCATTTTGGTGTAGACAAGAATGTTACAAGCTTGGATGAGTAGGGAAGAATTCAGATGTTTAGAGTAAGCTGGTATTGTCTTTAGCGTCACCTGAGATCGATGTCCTATGTAAGAGGCTTTGTGTGTTGATTTGCCAATTCGCAATTCACTTTACAACATTGTATGGCCGGTGGTATGGATGTGCAGACTTTGTTACCTAGTGCGAAAGGTCGTGGGAGCGTATCCCACGGGAAGATTGTATAAGTGTGACATGTAGTCACTTGATTGATTGAAGATTGAAACCAAGTATGGACATTATGGTACTATCGCTAATGTGAGAGCTTAGGCCTGGGAGGCACCTATTCATTTGGTTGTGAACTGTGGAAGTTTGTTTCGGATTGGATTGTTGTTCTTATATGTCATGAATAGGGTTGTTGTGGATCCTTAGAAGGTTATTATCCCAGTGCAGTACGATCAGAATCGGCTTGAGGTCTGCAGATGGATCTAGATGTGAATGTGCACTCTATATCAGGTCGGATGTGTTCATATTAGTATAACGTTGCTTACGGAGGGGTTTTCGGGCCTTGGATGTTATTTCTGTCAACAGATATTCCATGTAATCTCTATTGTGCCCTGTGGATTGTGAGACGGTATCATTATTCACACTCGTATTGAGACCCATGTAGTTGTAGTGTTGTGAGAGCAGGATGGATCTTGAGATGCTAGTGGTCGGCATTCGGGTATTTCGTAGGTATGAGCATTCTGGCTCGATAGGTACTTCCTTCTACATTATTATGTTTGGATCGAGTTGCACGCCGCCATGGGTATCATGGTTGGATCGGGTTGCACGACGCAATAGTGTGATGTTGAGAACAGTTCCCTATATCTATTCTTGTGTGTTTTGTTTCTCATTTTCTGAGGAAGGTTCATAACATCTTTTCGGTTGTTTAATTAGTTACACAGGTTGAGTAGTTCTTTCCAGAGTCCATTTTTCCTTATGTATCACATTCGAGTTTGTAGCTTGTTGGTACATTGTAGCATCATATAAAACTTTTGGTAGTGTCTAAGGCGGCTTATTGCCTGAGCAGCTTGTACTGGGTGAGACGAGATTATTGGACCTGGGATTAGTGCGATCGGATTTATATAAGGCATATTAAAGAGCAAATATTATTATTTAGTTCAGAATGAGGTAATGGCTCTTGTCAGGAGGAGAGACTACCTAATTTTTGATTTGGCAGGTGGTTATGAGTTTCTACACATCTCTTCCGTCATGGCAGTATTGCGAGAGTTGGAACATGGCTTATATATGCTATGAGGTATACTATGGGCTTCGGGTCAGTGGAAATCTCAGTTGTTGTATTTGGGGGAGATTGCCAGGTAAATGAGTCATGGGGTACATGGTGTGATTTCAGCGGAGGAGCATGGTCACGTTGGGTTCAATGTCTGGTGATTGATACGGTGTTCATGTGTGAGAATCCGGTATCATGGAGAACTCCTAATGCTGGAATTTGGCTCTAAAGCTTGCTAGCTAAGGTAGCAGGAAGGATCTTTAGTCTGGTTCAAGTTACTGTACTTAACTGGTTTGTGGTGGCACGGCTAGGTGCACAAAGTATTATACAGTGATTTTGGACAACTCCGGAGCTGTCCTTAGCACGTTCAAGGACAAACGTATGTTTGAGTGGGAGAGAATGTAACGACCCAAACGGACATTTTGAGCTCTAGCACATCGTTCGGTAGTTTGAGGCCCTCAGTAACTTTACTTCAGGTATTATGACTTGTACATATGATCGGAATTGAATTTCGGAAAGTTAGGAGTTGATTTGGAAAGAAATTTCTAATTTCGGAAGCTTTAAGTTGGAGGAATTTACTAAGGTTTGACTTTTGAGTAAACGCCCTCGGAATCGGTATTTGAAGGTTCTAACAGGTTCGTATATTGATTTTGGACTTGGGCATATGTCCGGATCGGGTTTTGGATGACCCAGGAGCATTTCAGCACCTATTGTGGAAAGTTGGCATTTTGAAAAAATTTTATGAATTTGGGTTGAAGTGTATTTTAATGTTATCGATGTCTGTTTGGGATTCTGAGCCAAGGAATAGCTCCATATGGTGATTATGGTCTTAGGAGTGAGTCCAGATGTGGATTTGGAGGTCCGTAGGTCATTTCGGGGTCATTTGACGAAAGTGGAAAATTTGAAGTTTTTGAGAAGTTTTCCCAAGGGTGGATTTTTTTATATCGGGTTAGGATTTCGATTTCGAGAGTTGGAATAAGTTCTTAATGTCATTTATGAATTGTGTGCAAAATTTAAGGTCAATCGGACGTGATTTGATAGGAATCGGACATGCGGATGTTTTTACAAGTTTTGAGTTTCATGAGTTAATCCATGCGTTTTGGTGTCCGATTCGTAATTTTTTATGTTACTTCAGTATTTCGATCATGCAAGCGAGTTCGTATGATATTTTTAGACTTGTGTGGATGTTTGGTGTGGAGCCCCGAGGGCTCGGGTGAGTTTCAGACATGTTCGGATGGTTGAGAAGGCTTCAGTTTTTTGGTTTTTCTTTACGGGTGTCTCAGGTATCGCAAATGCGAGAATTGGTTCGCATTTGCGAGAAAGGCTTCGCAATTGCGAAGAAGCCTGATCTAGGCAGGAATCGCATTTGCGACCAACCAGCCTTCGCATTTGCGACCTTGATAGTGGGGAGCTCAGCTTCACATTTGTAAAGATTTTGTCGCATTTGCGAACCAGGTGTCGCAAATACGATATCTGCAACCTATGCAACAACTTTTAATGCAGGACATAGCCTTATTTCCCTCATTTTCTACTTGGTCTTGGACGATTTTGAGAGCATTTTTGAGAGGGGTTCCATCAACATCAAGAGGTAAGTGATCCCTATCAATTCTTTAGCTAAATACACGAATCATAAGTAGATTTAACATGTAAAATGGTGGGATTTATGCGAATTTTGAGTAAAACCTAGGGTTTTAATAAAAATGGGATTTAACCACGAAAATAGTTATGGAATTTAGTGAAAATCATATATTTTAGTTCATGAGGTTGTGTGTAACAATTTTCTTCGAAAATTTCCGGAATTTGGGCATGTGGGCCTTGGGGATTAGGAATTCTTCAATTTAGGTTAGAAAAATGACTTTAATAGTTAGGATATGAACTCTTGAACATGTAACGACTATTTTATATAACATTTGACTAGTTTTGAGACGTTAGGCACCCAGTTGAGGGTTTAAAGCATAATTTTGGACCGGAAAGTAAGCTTTAAGACGAGGCAAGCTTTAAGATGAGGCAAGTCTCCTGTCTAACTCTGTGAGGGAGAAACTACGCCTAGGTGTTGTAATTGATATTTGATACTTGTTGCAGGGGCTACGTACATACAAGGTGACGAGAGTCCGTACGTAGCTATATTCATGTTATTGTCCGGGTAGACTCAGGTTCACGCCATGCTATAACTGTACTATTTGAGTCGTCTCTTGCCCATTAGATTGCTTTACTACATGTTACAATTTGATACTAGACTTGTGTAGAGCGGTAGACTCGTTATTGTAGAGATCGGACGAACTTCATGATTTGCTATAGAATAATTATACTCCTCTTACGAATTTCTCCCGCGTTATGTGTTCTCATCGAAGGGTTTCCCCAAAGCTTTCCTAAAACTCACTTGTCCCTTCGTGAGTGGGTTTAAGGACCCATCAAAGCTTCTTATTTTAATGGGATCAGACTGTTCGCCTCGGCAGGATAGATACATCTATGGTTCGTGTCGTTCGACCCTCGGTAGTGCGCACACATTATAGGATTAGGTCCTTTGCCTCGGCATGATTATGTACCACACTCTCATGGGAGCTGGCCGTTCGCCTTGGAAATATATATAATAGATGTATCTATGGTTATGTACCAGATTATAATGGGATCAGGTAGTACGCCTCGACATTTCTGTAAAATACTCCTATGGAATCGTGCGTATTATTTGTAAAAAATAGCTAGTGTATCTGGGGAGTTTTCCTGATTTGAATTACGACGACCCATCTGATGAGGTCCATTATATATATACATATACTCCGGTAGAGGAGGTGACTGCTAATCGAGAGTTGAGTTTATTGTTGAGAGAAGGATTGTACCATATATGTACACTTGTTTAATTCGTTTATTTTCTTTGCCCCATATACGTTTACTTCTTACTGTATATGTCTTATTGGACCACTAGTAAGTGTCGATGTCGACCCCTCGTCACTACTTCTCTGGGGTTAGGCCAGATACTTACTGGGTACGTATTGATTTACGTACTCATGCTACACTTGCTGCACATTTTTGTGCAGATACATACATGTCTGGTGATCTTTTGGGCGTAGAGGCGCAGATGATGCGGGGACTTACCGTAAGCTACATTTCATGTTACGATCTGCAGCCTACTGAGTCTCCATCAGAGTTATTTGTATTCTCCTGTCTAATTTGTATCTCAGATAGCTGTTGTATTTTTTTTATTTCTTAGTTGATGCTCATACACTTGTGACACCGAGTTTTTGGGGTACTTATGGGTTGTCCTTTACTGCAGTTTTGAAAATATTATCAGTAACCCTGTAAATTTTATTTCTTACTATTTAATTGATGAAAATTATAATTTAAAAAAATACTAAAATGAGTAATTAAGTTAAACATTCACTGTTTGCTTGTCTGACGGCGATGTTAGGCGCCATCACCACCTCTAGTGGATTTGGATCGTAACAGTAGCATAATTTGCTTTGGCTTCAAGGGAACTGCACAATGAAAGAAAGTGATTCTTGCACTTGATAGGGAAGAGAGGTAATCACCAAAAGAGGTCTGGCGTCGTAAATCTCCCGGACATCATCAACGTAACTTGAATTGGTAAAAAAGGACAAAAAAGTTTAGGGTAGTTATAGAGCCATAGAGAAATGGTGTCATTTGCTAGAGAGAAGAAAGAGAAAAGAAAGAAGAAAAACATTGGTTGGGAGAAGGTGGTGCAAGGCCGCCTGAAGTTACTCAAGTCTCTACTAAGATCATAAAGACTCAATACCACGAAAAAATGAAACCTCTAATTGACTTTTGCAAATGAAAAATATAGAAGTTGAACTCCTTATATAGGAGTCTTAAACTATTTACAACATGATAGATAATCAAGATAAATAAATATTCAATTAACTAAAAGCAAAATATCCTAAGATATCCTATAGATATAATATTTTTCTTATTCAAGTTTAATGAATCTAGACATGTGGGAATCCAAATACATTCTCTTAAACAGATACTTTCTAGGTCCCTTTTACACAGGTAGCAACTATTGCATATTGAACATCCTTTTATCACTAAGTTGTCTTTGTAAGGGGGACTTTATTCAACGCTATCCATCCAAAACAAGCCAACCAAGATGGACATATTAGTTTACCACAACATTGTCCATGCTAGTCCTTACTCAAATCTAGTTTTTCAATTTATACTACTTATATTTCTATGAACCTCTTAATTGTCACATTTTAACGTCTATTTTTTGAATTAAAGACATTAAAGTGTAAAGAGAATTAACACTTCTTTTAGCAACAAAATTGTAGGAATAGTTACAAAAAGCTAGTACATCACATATCAAACCACCATAACATACAATTGAAGAAGACCTAGTTTACCTAAGAAAATGAATCTAATAGTAACCAAAACCTCAATACCAGATTCTTAACATTCTAAGAGGAAAGAGTGATCCAGGTCTTGTTAATATGCTCATGCAGCTTCTTAATCCAAGGCTTGGTCGGCGTCATATGTCATCTTTCTGAGACTTGGAGAAAAGAAGTTCATACAGTCATACTGATGCAATAGACACTAATTTTATTGCCAATGCCATCTTAACTTCTCTTTCCAGGCAATCATCAAAGCTTCTTTGTGTATCTGAAGATTTATGTAAAAGAATTTTGGGAAGATCAATCTTAAATAGGAGATAAAAGATAATTAAATTAGACAATTGTAACTTACACTTTATGTCAAAACTTAAAGGAAATTGAATGGGAGAAAAGTAATGAGGAAAAGAAATTCTCAAAACCATTGTGTATAAAGCTCTCCAAACGTCCAGATAAGAGATTCGTCTTCGGATTTTTATAGTACTAGTAAGTACTTATATCCCATTCAAGGTTGCAAGTATAATTAATATTTACCCACGTAATTCTATAATAATTGTAGTTTCCATGTTCATATACATTGTATATGAAAAGATGTCAGTAGCTTAATAAATTTGTTAAAATCTATAATTACGTTATTGTACAAAAATATTGTAGATATTGAGAATAAAATGGGCATTCAATTTTTTATGGGTATTTTAGAAATTCAAGTTTGACATTAGGAGCTTTATACTCAACTTCTGGGCAAGCAACCCTTTCTCAGTTCTACTCTCGAAAAATTGTCTTGCAGACTTGTAAATCAAATGAACTCCCCAACGTCTCGCAATGTGCCTTTGGATAGATGCCTCGAATAGGCCATACTGGTTAAAGTTTATAGCTTCTGTGCCAGAAGTCTGCAGCAAAGAACACAATGGTATGTAGGCAAAGCAAACACACCAGCTATAAGTTCTAGACCTCGTACTGACTTTACACTCTTTCTCCAGCACTTTAAACTTTCCAGATGATTATTGCATATCAATTTGGCTTTGATGAAAGTATAGTCATACTTCCCTGATAGCCCTGAAACAGGATCGTGGACACCTGCCCCCATGCAAGTGACACAGCATATAGCAAAGCCCTCAAACCCATCATCATACCAATCCTCGGGCAGTTTAAGCAAGATCTTTTCCTCAGTACTCTGATGTTTAAACCATGTGGGGATAGCACGTTCAGGAAAGATAATACAATAAGTCATCCTATCATCCATGCTGTCTAAAAGAAACAAGCTCAGAATCTCATCCAAAACTGAGTTATCATCGCTCTTCTCTGTGTACGGTTGTTGATCAAAACTATAGTTGGTGAATGAGACCAAACACAACCTTCGGTATATCGACATAGCTAGCATAATTTGTCTGGCCAGAAAATCTTCTGCATACAATTCCTTTATATTTTGAGGAAGTTCGGGAAGTTTCTTAAGTTCATGACAGTGTGTTATGTTGAGATATCGAAGTCGATAAAGTTGACTGATGCCATCAGGTAGAGAAATAAACTTGTTTCTGCTAAGGTTTAGTTCCGATAGAGAAGTCAAGAACTTATGAGCATTAATCTTGTCACCAGATAAATTGCATCCACTGAGATCCAAACTTTTCAATTCCCTCAAACCCTGAAATGCACAAGGGAATATCAAACCTGTAGCAGATTGACACTTCATCTCCCGTCTACCTTTTAATGATAGGATTTTAAGTTTGCTTAAGTTTTCCATAGAATCTGGTAGTCGCCAAATGGCAGTGTTTCCAGCATAGAGCTCCTCCAATTCTTCTAGATCACCCAGGCTTTCTGGAAAAGTGGCCAGTTTTAAGCAGCCTTTAAGAATTAAAACTTTCAGTTTTCTCATCTTGCTAACACTGGCTGGGAGTCTTACAAGATTTTCACATGAATGCAAATCAAGCAAACTAATACCCAAGAGCCGTCCTATTGATGAGGGTAGTTCCCGAATTGCAGTACGTCCCAAAAGAATCTCTGATAGCAATTCCATATTCCCCCGAATTTCTGGAAGAGTATCTAATTTCTCACAACCAGAGAGGTTGAGGCTTTCAAGAGATTCCATTTGAATACTGCTCGGTAAAAACTTGAGATTTTTACAGTTCTTCATGTTCAGAGAAACAAGCTTTTTGATATTGCCAATGGATGGATGAACATCTTTCAAGCTTAAACAACTTTTCAGTATTATCCTCTGCAGGTTTGGAATCTCAGAAAAATTGGGTGTTCGGAGTAAATTACTCTGAAAAACTTAAATTGAGAATCGTCAACTTGTCAAATGCCTGCTTATAAAAAAGTATAAGAATAGAAAGTCAGCTTTAACTAACTCTTTTTCTTTGAAAGAAAACGAAATACTTAAAGAACCATAATGAAAGAGATCACCAATACCTTTGGTTCCTTGCAAATTTCAACAAGAGAACTAAAAGTCATATTGAGCCCAACAAGGTTTCTTGGTTGAAAATTTGTTGGTAAAGATTCAAAACTGTAGTAAGACCAATCAAGCCATTTCAAGCTACTGGGGAGATATTCAATAGTGCCAGAAACTTGTTCATAATGTCGGACCTCCTCCCCTTTGACCATGAGTAACCTAAGACAAGGCATATTTCTAAAAGCTTTGCTCCACTTGCATATATGTCGGTCTGAGCCAATTGGTACCATTATGCCTTTTACTGACTCTGTCCACTGAAAATGGAAGAAGTAACTACGTTAACCAGAATTCACATTAAAGAGCAAGACTCTATTCTCCTTAGACAAAGCATAATGGAGCTTTCATTCAGAGTTGAATCAAATAGTTTCATGACTTTATTAAGAACAGCTTTCTCTTATCATATAATTCAGTTGCTACAGTAGTTCAGTTAAATATACATTTTCCTTATCAAAAAGAAATTATCATATAATACATTTATTTCTCAACTAAAAATGCCTAATAAACTCAAGATTCTATGTCCTACATTTAGAAAATCTCTTTCCCTTAAAAACCCAAAATCTACTAGCTGCTTCACAACCCTTTTTTTAATAAAGTTACTTGCTTCTTCAACTTGAAAACCAGCAGAAAATCCTAAGTGGATACATGGAAGTTTTAAAAGAAAATTCATTCGAAAGTTCGTTCCATATAGCATAGCCTCTACGAATTGTTAAACCACAAAAAGCAAAGTTATGTTGAAACCTATCAAAGGATAGCTTCCCCTATAATCTAAAATAAAGTACATTTACTTCTAGAATCCTATATTACGTTTCAACTATTAGTTCCTCATATAATTCTTCTCTAAGAGGGAGAAGACTTTGCAACAATCTAATTTACAAGAAAAAATTTCTTCTCAAAATAGTACTCCCTCCATTACATTTTATGTTTCTTAGATTGACTGGACACGAAGTTTAAGAATGTAAAGACTATTGAATCTTGTGATCTTAAACTAAAAGTAACATACAAAAAAATACTCTTATAATCTTATGGTCTTAAACATGGAATTAAAGACTTACCAAATATGAAAAATGGCAGTTTTTAAAGCAAATTAGAAAGGAACCTAAGACACATAAATTGAAAAGGAGGGAGTGCCAAATGTCATCAGTCAAATTAGCTCTCAGACAAATAACGGCATTACTGAAAAAAGACACTGCAACAAATTACTTTGTAGTAAAAGTAAATTATATCACTATTTATAGGTAGTAAAGAAGGCGCTCACTAAAATGTACTTCCATTAAGACAAATAAAATGAATGTATACGAAGCAATATGAGAGACAAATCATATGACAAAAGTCAATAAAAGTTTGTAGAGCTGAATTGTGATAACACAAAAAAAGGGACATTAATTTTGTCTTTTTTTCTTCTATTGGCAAGAAACACTGATATTTAGAGAAAATCAAAAAAATGAACAACATTAAATTGTAAAAAAGAAAAAATAGACGATTCAATGAATCAATCAACTATGCCATGATCTCAAATTACTTCGTATTGAACTAAATCAAACCTTTATATTCATCCTGCTCTATTCAAATTAGTATTCACAAGAATCATCATACTTAGAACTATTGTGCCGCTGGCTGTCAACCTACTATAATCCTCCTTTACGAACTTAGGACCGCCACCGGCTGTACTTTGTTCACACGGGCGGAGTTATGAAAATAGAACTAGCTCCTAATGATTTAAATAAGACATCATAAGGAAAAATTGGGCCTATGAGTAATTTTCTTTTACTAATATTACTTTAGTGGATAATAGGTCATAAGAATTTGACATTTTTTAGCATATCAAAAAATAAAAGAATCAAGAGCACAAGATCTAATACAAGTATCATAATTGAAACTAAAACTCTAGTAATTGTATATTGAGTAGCTATACAAATTAAAATCTCCCAAAGGCACATGTGATAATATATGAAAGTAGAATCCGTAATAAAACTATTCTCATTGATGGCCACATGAGAGACACATGCCCGCAAAATAGAAGGAATGTAATTCAAAGATACCAGAGTATACTTGTCACCAAGATGTTGCAATTGATTTAATTAAGAAAACAGCCCATAACTTGAAGTTTACACTATTAAGAAAAATGTTTTAGTCCTAAAATGCTGTACAACTCGATGTCTATTGTCTAGCTTTCACTTTTCATGAATCCCAAAAAAATGCAAAAGAAACAAGACAAATCTCAAGCATCCTCAAAATGATTAGAGGAGACACATACCTGATTTGCAGAAAAAACAGTTTCTATATCGTTTTCATGCCATATTCTACTATGGTTCCACGGTTTGTCCTGATCAACATCACGTGCCAATTGCTGACCCATTTGTTCAATCAAATCATGCATCTCAACTATTCCTTCTGAAATATAAAGAAGTGATTTCTTTGTAAGGACATCTATTCCAATCTCTGATTTGAAGCCAAAACTATTTAGTATTGCTATCACAAAATCTCTCCTTTTTCCTCTAAAGAAGCATGCAATATCAAGAAATATATTCTTGTCTTCACAGGACAATCCATCTACACTTAAGCTGAGCTGCTTAACAATTTCTTCGTATCCAGTATCTTTGAGTCTATCCAATGCGCTTCTCCACTCAGTTATGCCTCGTTTGTAGAGAAAATAACCCAATACCGTAAGAGCTAAGGGTAAACCTTTAGCATAATCTACTACAGACTTAGAGAGTTTTAAAAACTCTTTATCTGGAGTCCTCTTCTGAAAGGCATGCCAACTAAAAAGTTCAAGAGCCCCCCATTTCGCCAATTCAGGGACAGAATATAACTCGTCGTGGCAACGAAGTAAATCTGCATTTCGGGTTGTTGTAATGATTCTACTGCCATCACCAAACCAATCATGCTTTCCAACTAAATACTCCAACTGGTGGTTGTCATCCACATCATCAAAAACAATTAAAACCTTCCTGAGACAAAACTTTCCTTTTAACATGTCAGCTCCTTCATAAAAACTTGCTACCTTCAAAGATTTTTCATTTAAGATTCTTGAAAGAAGTGTCTTCTGCAAGTGTTTTATCCCATGCTTCTTCGATTCTTCTCTAACATTTGCAAGAAAACAAGACCCTTGAAACTGATTAGAAATATTGTCAAAGATTTTTCTTGCGACCGTTGTCTTCCCCACACCACCCATTCCCCATATTCCCACAAAATAAACACCTCCTGATCCAACTTTCAACATTGATTCCACTCCACCAGTACGAGATTCGACTCCCACTAAATACTTCTCAGTTGCTGAAACTGTGTGGTGCACATTTTGAAATTTCTCGTGTACAATCCGATCAATGCATTCTGCTTCATTCCTGTGATGAATAAGAACGTAATAATTAATAACAAAGTAGTGAAACTTATTCAATGCTAAGCAGAGCCCATGTTCAATGTAATTCTTTATTGAAACTTGTATAAAATGTCCAAAGAATCAAGATAGTTAAAGCAACCAGAAATCCTGTCGATGTTTTTTCTCTAAGCTGTCCTCTGTGCCACCATTTTTCAGATTCCAACAAACGAACAGTTTCATTCCCATTTTAAACAAAGACCTACTTCGTCCAAACAAAATGCAACTCAAACTAGCTTTTCATCGTTATGTGGTTAGCTTCTGCATTTCGAGTTGTATTTGCTATGAGTAAAAGGAATTGAGTGGAGATAGATGTTGACAAGTGAAAACAATTCCTGGTATTAAAAGGTGTAACGTTGTTTGCCGAGCTTTAAATTGAAGAGGAAAAAAGAAATTTTATGAGATTTAGCAAGATTATTCTTGAAAAAACAGTCATTCATGCCTGCGACTCTACTGGTGCCAAAGCAGGATACACTAAAATTAGAAATTGGTTTAATAACACATGATATTACATCTTTTTATTTTTAGCCAAGAAGCAAGAGGCCTGATCAACACATTCTACCTCCTTAATAACACTTGCAACATATTTGAATCACTATGATAATTAGTCATAGGGGTTAAAAATGATTATAATCATGCAAAGTGTTGGGTGTTGCAACTTTGCTCATATAACATTTGAACTAAGCTTGTATGACCCCATCGTGCAGCTAGAGCTCGGTTCAAGGAACACTTTCAAAGTGCTAGCTCAAGCTTAATTGTAAATTATTTTGCGAAGCAAATGTTTGATTTGCTGTTTGTGAGTGATTTTATACTCTACTTTCTTCAAGCCCTTTTTTTAATAAGTAATAGAAAGAGTAGCATTATGTCAGAAAAGCAGCATAAAGAAAGTGCTGGTTGGTATGTACAACCCATTACAAACTGAGCATAGTACAGGTTTTAGATCATTAGAGAAAAATTTAATTAATAAATCAGCACTAAGTTAGTGATGTATATGTATAGCATAGGGATTACAGAAAGCTCAAACTCCTTTATGATTCTGCAAGGAGCTGAGAAACTCTCTCATGTTACCAGAATCATAAGTATTCTCCATCCTACACCAAAAAGTTGACAAAGAGATACATTTGAACTTAAAGCAAAGAGATAGACACTAAGGGTGTGTTTGGTACGAAGGAAAACGTTTTCCAATTTTCCCACGTTTAGTTGGCTTAAATGTTTTGGAAAATATTTTCCTCATGAATTCATTTTCCTCCTCCAACAACAACAACAACAACCCAGTGTAATCCCACAAGTGGGGTCAGGGTACGCAGCCTTACCCCTACCTGGAAGGGCAGAGAGCATGTTTCCGATAAACTCTCGGCTAAAGAAAAGATGGAAGAAGCACTAATAGCAAGTAATAGCAAGACAAGATATTTAGAAAACTAAATCCAAGATAGCAAAAGAGAATATGAAAGAAGTACCATAGCAAGTAATAATAGTACAAGATATGTAGTGATAGCAAACTAAGAGAGTACTGATAACAAGTAATAACAATACAAGATATGCGGTAAGAGCAAACTAAGGATAAAAGGAGGTACCCTACTAGCATTAATACTATTGAACGAAGGAAGACAAAGGGAAATACTCGACTATCTACTAACCTTCTACCCTAATCCTCAACCTCTACACTCTCCTATCAAGGGTCATGTTCTCAGTTAGCTCAAGTTGTATCATGTCCCGACTGATCACCTCTCCCCAAGACTTCTTTGACCTACATCTACCCTTCCTCGTACCCCCAAGGCCAACCTCTCACACCTCCTGACAGGGGCATCTGTGCTTCTCCTTTTAACATGCCCGAACAATCTTAGTCTCGCCTCTCACATCTTTTCCTCCATATGGGCCACTCCCACCTTGTCCCGAACAACTTCATTTCTAATTCTATCTTAACCTAGTATGCCCACACATCCATCTCAACATCCTCATTTCAGCTACTTTCATTTGCTGGACATAGGAGTTCTTGACTGGCCAGCACTCTGCCCCATACAATATAGTCGGTCTAACCACTACCTTGTAGAACTTACCTTTAAGTCTCAACGACACATTCTTATCGCACAAGACACCAGAAGCGAGCCTCCACTTCATCCACCATGCTCCGATACGATGTGTGACAATCTCCCCATCATTCTGAATTATAGACCCAAGGTACTTGAAACTCTCTCTCCTGGGAATGACTTGCGCATCAAGCCTCACGTCCCCGTTCGCTTCCTGGGTAACACTGTTGAACTTGCACTTCAAGTATTCTTTCTTGATCTTGCTCAACGTGAAACCTTTAGACTCAGGGTATGTCTCCAAACCTCTAGCCTCTTATTAACACCACATCGTGTCTTATCGATCAAGACTATATCTGCAAATAACATGCACTAAAGCACCCCCTTTGAACGCGTCGCGTCAATGTATCCATTGCCAAGGAAAACAAAAACAAGCTAAGAGTTGATCCCTAATGCAACTCCATCTTAACTGGGAAGTATTCAGAGTCTCCTCTTGCTATCCTTGCCCGTGTCTTAGCTCCATCATACACGTTCTGGATCACTTTAATATACGCTACAGGCACTCATTTAGCCTTCAAATATCTCCATAGAACCTCTCTTGGGACTTTGTCATAAGCTTTCTCTAGGTCAATGAATACCATAAGCAAGTCTTTCTTCATGGCCCTATATTGTTCCACCAATCTCCTCACAAGGTGGATGGCTTCCGTAGTCGACCGTCCCTGCATGAAACCAAACTGGTTCTCGAAAATGGACACACTTCTCATCCTCCCTTCTATCACCCTCTCCCAAACTTTCATCGTATGGCTTAACAACTTAATACCTCTATAGTTGTTGTAATTTTGGATATCCCCTTGTTCTCGTACAACGGAATCATCATACTCCACCTCGACTCTTCAGGCATCTTCTTCGCCCTAAAAATGACATTAAACAACCTAGAGAGCCTTTCCAACCCCGCCTTACCCACGCTATTCTAGAATTCCACAAGAATCTAGTCTGGCTCGGTCGCTCTACCCCTACTCATCCTGCGGATAGCACCTTCAACCTCCCCCACTCTTATGCGTCTACAGTACCCAAAATCTCGATGTCACTCTGAGTACTCCAACTCACCCAACACAATGCTCTTATCTCCCTCTTCATTCAAGAGTTTATGGAAGTAAGACTGCCATCTCTGCCTAATTTGTGCTCCTTCCAACAAAACTCTATCCTCCCCGTCTTCTATGCACCTCACTTATTCTAGATCACGGGCCTTCCTCTCTCTCACCTTAGCCAGCCTGTACAACTTCTTGTCCCCGCCTTTATCCCCAATTTCTTCATATAAATGACCGAACGATGTGGTCTTAGCCGCAGTAACCGATAACTTCACCTCCTTCCTAACCTTCATATACCCCTCACTATTATCCCCCTTCTCCCTCGTCTATGCTCACTTTCCCTTGTACCTCTTTGTTCCACGATCAGTCCCCTTTGTGGCCACTAGAGAAACCCTTCGAGACCCGTAACACCTCTCTTGTCGCCTCCAATTGGAGGAAAATGTTTTATCTATCAAGAGAAAATGTTTCCAAAACACTTTTTCAACCTTCCCTATCCCCACCAACTCCCCACACCCCACTCACCCCCACCCACTACCCACCCTCCCCTACCTTAACCCTACCCCCTCTGAGCACCTAATTTTTGACAATATTTAATTTTTTTTGTCGCTTCTTCTATGTAAATATTTTAGGGGGTTTTATCATACAAATTTTTAGCTTTGTTATACTTTTTATTATAGGTTAAAAATACAAAATTTTAGAAGGTGAATTATTACTATTACTATTATTTTATTTTTATTCTTATTTTTAAATAATAATAAAAAATCCAAAAAATATTAATTTTTTTAAAAATTTTCGGGAGAGATTTAAAAAAAATAAGAAAAAGGGAAGTATGAAATTAAAAAAAAAGTAAAATTAGGAGGAATTCTCTTTTAAAAAAGTAAAAGAAATTGAAAAATTTAAAAAATAAAAGTAAAGTTTTGTGAAAATTTTTAAAAATAAAAAGTAAAAGAAAGTTGGAATTAAAAAATAATATAAAGGTAGCTGAAAATTTTAAAAAAATTAAATTAAAATAAAGTAGAATTTTTTAAAGAAAAGTAAAAGAAAGTGCATTGTTTTTTTAAGAAAAAGTAAAATAAGTGGAATTTTCTTTTTAAAAAGTAAAAAAGTGGGATTTTAAATAAGATAAAAGTAATTAAAGTTGGAATTTAAAAAATAAAAGTAAGAAAGGTGGTAATTCTTTTTATAAAAAAAGAAAAGCAAAATGTAAGTGGGATTTCTTTTAAATAAAAAATTTAAAAAATTTAAAAAAAATCTGAATTTTTTTGAAACTTCTCCTATAAATAGAAGAGAAATATTTGAAGAAAAGAGGAGAAGAGAAGATGGAAGAATATTGAGAGAAAATAAATTTTCTTCTTCTATGCTAAAGAGTTTCTACTAGTTTTATTCTTTCTACCTATTTCTTTCAACAAAAAAAAAAACATATAGCCATTCATTACCTTGTTTAAAAAAAAAATACCTCAAAAACAGGAGCTAAATCACACCAAAAATCAAATCCAAAAGCTTCAAACTCAATTTAAAAGATAGCCCAAAATACTAGCCCGAAGAGGTCGAAGTCGAGTTCGGTTCGAAAGGTTTCCGCTCGTTGCCTCTGATTGTGGTTCATTTGCACATTAAATTTGATGGTTGTTTGCTCCATATGTATTGAATAAGATCTTCATCTATAAAGGTACACAAACTGATACACTGGTACATCTTGTAAGCTACTCGAAGCATGAATGCAAAAAAAATGGGAAAGATTTGAAGCTGTAGTTTAATGTAGTCTTTTCTTTCTTTTACTGTCTGTATTTAGAACATTCTATGCGCTGCCCATGTAAACTCTTTAAACGACTCACTTTCAAAACTCAACTATAATAACTCGTGAGCATGTAAATAAGTTAGAATTCTTTTTCTTTCAATATAGAGACAAACGAAATAGAAAACATAGTCACTATAGGTCGATCCTTTTAAAACAAAAATGCAAATTGCGGGGCCCTCAATAATTGGTCATAATAAAATACTTAGAATTTGGGAAGGGCCGTTTAGCGAATTTTTACGGCCTTCCTCAAAGATAATAACGCGTTAGAATTTTTAGGCGCGATTTTTAATTAAATTACATTCTTCAATACGGGTGCGCATTTATGCGACCCAAATCCAAATCTCAACGAAATTGGAATGTATTAACAACCACGGGTGCATTGATTGCAACGTGGTTCGAGATGCATTTTCACGACGTTGCAATTCCATAAAAAAATAATAATAAAAGTGGTTTAAACCTAATAAAAGCATACAAGTTATAACATGTATTAAAATCAGATATTTAGCCATTATAACAATTTAAGCAACCGTGCTAGAACCATGGGATTTTGGGGTGCCTAACACCTTCCCTCGGGTCAACAGAATTCCTTACTTAGAATTTCTGGTTCGCAAACTTCATTTGGAAAGTCAATATTTTCCTCGAATTGGGATTCAAGATAAACCGGTGACTTGGGACACCAAAAGTCAAACCTTTCCCAAGTGGCGACTCTGAATTAAATAAATAATCCCATTTCGAATATTGTCACTTAAATTGGAAAAACTCCCTTTACGCATTTACCCTTGGGGGCAGGCGCGCAAAAAGGAGGTGTGACAGCTCTGGCGACTCCGCTGGGGAAAGAATCCAGAATCTCTGGTTCAGGGTTCAAGAATTCGAGCTTAGAATAATTGTTATATTTGGCTTTATTACCTAATCTTTATTACATGTTTGGGCATAACGTGCTAAATGTTTCCTTTTACCGCTTTGATATTATCTGAACTGTATATAAACTGTGCCGAAACCCTCCTCTTCTCATCTTCGGGGATGTGCTTGCTGGGCGAGACTCCCTATTCTGTTAGTGTCATACCCTGAAATAAGAAAGAGGCCGGACAAGTTACAAAGCCGGACGATCTCGCGGGTCCCCGGTACGTAGCCCCCTCCTCGACTCGAGTTGTCCGCTCGGGTACACAGTCTAGAACAAATACCCAGGTTACGAACCTAGAATAACTCAGCTTCATGTCGGATCCCTAGTAGGAACGTTTGTTTGCATCATGTGCATTTGACTTTGGAGGCTCAACACAGGGGTTGGGTCTGTCTAGGACAGGTGTACCAAAATGACAAAAGACCATCCTGATGCATCCAACTTACTACTTGTGCATTTGTTTGTTTCGGACTTGCATGCCGACCGACTTTTGAATGTCTTGAGGAAAGGGAGATAGAGGTAGTTAATCGCCTGGTTTGAAAAAAAAATCAACGTCCAAATAGTGTCGAAACTCTGCCGAATTTTTGAAAGAAAAAAAAAAGTTTTGTTTATGAAAAATGGTTTTGTTTGCCAATGGAAAAAGAGTCTTGTTTTTCAAAAGAAGTTTGTTTTATCTGCTCGAACTACGCGGGTTTGATTCTCACCGGATGTGAGATACGTAGGCAAACCTCATCGGTTCCGACCCCGGTTTTCAAAAAATAATCCAAAAATATTTTCTTCGAGTCCCTTCTTTGAAAATATTTCCTTAAAAAATTTAAAAACAAAAAAAAAAGTAGTTTTTAAACTCAAAAAAAAATGGTTTCCTTCTTTCTAATATCTTTCATACAAAAAAAAAATCAAAATCTAAAATACGGGTTTCTTTCATTCTGAAGTATTTTTCCAAAAAATCCAAAAAATATCAGAAACAAAAATCCAGAAAAAATTGCTCTTTAGCTGTCTTTATTTTGTAAATATCCATAAAAAATTTGAAAATATGAGTCCAAAAATATTTTCGCTTTTCTTTAGAAGTGCTTTTGTAAATAAATAAAAAAACTCAAAAATTCAAAATATTTTCTTAAAAGTGCCTCTTTCGAAAATTAAGAGGCGACAGCCAAAATCCAAAGAAAATATTTTCTTTCTTATTTAGAAAAAGATAGAACAAATGAAAATTCAAACAAAAATATTTTCTTTTTTACTTCTAAAATTCCCAAAGTTCCAATCAAAAGAAAAGGAATTTTTAGAAGTCTTTCTTTCAAAAAATAAAAATAGAGTCAAATTCAAAAATCCAAAAAATATCCTTTTCTTCTTTTAAAGCATTTTTTTTAGAAAAATCCAAAAGAAACAAAAATCCAAAAAAAAACCTTTATTCTTTTAAAGAATTTTTTTTAAAAAAAATTATTCCAAAAAGAAAAAAAAAGAGTTAGTTTACTTATTCTATTCACGATCTCCCGAACTACGCAAGATCTGATTCATGCGGGGTCATGATACGTAGGCAATCTCCATCGGATTCGATCATAGCCATAAAATAATTGAGTAAAAAAAAAGAGAAAAAATTAAAAAAAAATGCCAAAAACAAAAAAAGAGCGGCAAAAACAAGATCAAGAGTGGTTAAAGAGAGGCAGGAATAAAAGAAAAGAGGTACGTAGTGAAGAGGGTTAGTTTAAGGCCGGGATGAAACATGCAACCCGTTCAAACACATGTAGAAGCGTTTAACTGTTTAGGTGCATTGCATCCCAACGTGGATTTTCTATATGTTAAATGCCTCAAAACTAACAAGGTTGTGTGTGTGAGTAAATTAGCCAGGTTCTGTTCAGGTGATTGGTTTTGTTGGTATGCGTTGATGAATGCGCAACCTTACACGCGACCATAATATTATCCACAAAACTGAGCTCCACTTCCCAGAAATGTCCATCCTTACCAAGCTCCATACAATCCTCAATCAGATGTTCCCCGGTACAATCCTTGCCTAAGAGAGCCTTTCAGAAAGAATCAGTTCACCCCTATTGGTAAATCGTATTCAAGCTTGTTCCAAAAGCTGATTAGGCTAGATCTATTGCAGCCAGTGGACCAAATTCGGCTGAACCCCGAGTCCCCACCACACTGAGCTGACACTATATGTGAATACCACTCTGGAGCAGTGAGGCACAGTACAAAGGACTGTTGGACCCTCAAAAGGGCAGTTGAAGATTCGATTGAAGCTGAAAGAATCGTTTTTCGGGATGAAGAAGCTCATGATGTGATGAACAATCAGTTGCCCGCCCACAACAACAGGCCAATAGTCAGAATGATTTGCGAAGATGAGGAATTTGATTCGGCACTGAAGGCCATTACAACCATTGCCGAGATAGAAGAAAAGCCATAAAATGGTTGCCAAACATGAAAGTTCCCCATCAGACGGGAGTCTTAGTAGCCAGTCTTGCTATCCTTTCTGCATCCAGATTATCTTAGGGTGTGATTCAGATGTTTTACTTTATTGTCTTACTTTCTTGTATAAACCCTTCTATCTTCAAAAAATTCAAAAAAAAAATCAAAAAAAATTCAATAAAAAAAAATGAAATTAATATTTCATTGTCTAGGAATGTCTCTTCTCTTAATCTTGTCATTTTTCTTTCTTATTCTCTTTTCAATTCTCTTAAATGCAGATTTCAATAACACGACATGCTTGCGGACTTCATGCCCGGATCCTGAAAGCCGTCAGACCTCGAAATAATGAATCAAGGATTAGATCGCAATGAAGATATGTTTAAGAAAATAAAACAAAGAGTTGGAAAAGCTGAAAGAAAATTGGGTCCAGATTGGAAAGGTACATACATTGCAACAAGAGTACTGCCAAAAGAGTGCGTTGTACTTGGGACACATCGATAAAAATGCCCTTGAAATAACTGTCAATGCAAATGCAGTCAAAAGTTACTATGTTGGATCCTACATATAGTTCTAATATTTTCCGGTTGAGATGACGAAGGCTTTCATTCTCGCTACCCAAACACTATCAACCCTTTGCAAACCCATTTGAGCTGGTTACTCTTCTTTGATTACCCTCTTTGGAACCTGAAAGTATTATTGAAAAATAAAATGAAAAAAAAGAAATTGAAATGAAAAAGAAAAATGAAGAAAAAAAGAAGAAGAAAGAATTGGAAAAATAAGAAAATATATATACAAAAAAAAGACAATGAAAATGAAAAAAAAAAGGAAACAGAAGGGAAGAAGAAAGTGAAAAACAAAGCAAATCAGAAAAACAAAATATTTGCTTGAACTACGTCTTGACTTGATTCCTAAAGGATACGTAGGCAGCCTCTATCTGGGGTTCAGTCACAGCAAAACAAAAATCCAAAGTCCCCCAAAAGTGAAACTGGGGCAGAAGTTATAATGGTTCGGCAATGATCCCGCCCAAAAGGTTCCAAAGTTGTAGTTCAATCCTAATTCTTTTCACCCCAAACCTTGTTCAAGTCCTTCTGATCAATCGACAAAGCGGTTCAAAATGGGAGGATGGAGTTATTTGGATCTGATACAACAAAATGAGAGGAATAAAATGAGAGAGTCTTATTGGTGAAAACCCATACGGTCACCGTAAGACGACGGTAAGCAGAGAAAATCAAAATGAGAGTCTTGTTAGTGAAAACCCACACGGGCACTATAAGGAGATGGTAAGAAATGAAATGAAAAATGCCAGCTCGTGAAAACCCACAAAGGGCTCCCATGATCGAAAATAAGATCCCCATAGCCATCGGCATCAACAGAGTCCTGATAAGGTTCCTCGGTATTCAAGGCAAAGTTGTGATGAATTTTTGAGAGTCGGACGGTTTACACAGATCAGGCATCCAGTCCAAAAGGCATGTCATGTTCATTGAAGTCCGCATGTACTCCAGATAAGTCCTTCTCTCTTTTCCCCGAAAGGGACACTTCTAGTTTTAAACTCATTCTCCATTCAATTATTTGTTTCTCTTTGAATCCCTTTTGGTCTAACACTGTTCCAAAACCAAGACAAAGAAAGGATGGCAAGACTGATTTACAGGGCTTTCGTTTGATACACGCTAATGTGAAAAAGGCACCCAGCCTCAGCAGGTGCATCAAGTCGACCTCGACTGTCCATGGCGGCCGATGCTCAGGAATCAAAACTCTTGGAAGGAGAAAATCAAATTAAAGCGCCTATAAAGTCAATTGAAGTTGAAAGGGTTGAGTTTCACATGGCTAATCGCCTCAGCGAAGTTGAAGAAACCAAGGTACCCCCAAATGCTCTAAAATTGAAGTTGTAAGAAAGAAGACAAAAAATAAAGGCCTACAAAGGCAAAATAAAGTTGGAAAGGTTAAGTCCCACGCGATTAGCCACTGCAGTTAGGTTTGAGGATAAAAAATTCTCTGATGCTTCGGAAAAAAAAAACAAATGATTTGCCTGAACTACGTCTGACTTGATTCCGAAAGGATACGTAGGCAGCCTCTCTCTGGGGTTCAGTCATACCAAAACAAAAATCCAATTTTCCCTGAAGTTGAAACTGGGGCAGATGTTATAATGGTTCAACCACGGGCACACCAAATGGTTCCGAAGTTGTAATTTCATCCACAATTCTTTTTACCAAAAACCAAGTACAAGTCCTTCGGATCAATTGCCAAAGGCGGGGGAAACCAAGAAATATCATGGTTGGAAGCCGATGCATTCTAAAATTAAGAGAAATAAAATGAGAGAGTCTTGTCGGTGAAAACCTTCGGGCACCATGAGGCGACGAGAGTAGAGAAACCAAGAATAAGAGAGTCCGTTTAGTGAAAACCGCAAAAAGTACTATCGGGCGACGTTGAGAAGAGAAATGAGAGAGGTCGACTAGCGAAAACCCGCAAAGGGCGCTGTAGGCCGAAAAGATGATTTCACCACAGAAAGTTCTGGCAAGGTTCCCTAGTTGGGAAACATAGATCCGTTTTGGTTCTTGAGGAAATGCAAGTTCGTGAGGATTCGGGCATCTAGTCCAAAAAGTATGTCATGTCAGTTTGAAGCTGGCATGCACCTCAGATAAGTTCTTCTTTTTCCCCGAAAGGGACGCTTCTCTTTTAAATTCGTTTTTCCGCTCTTTGTTTACCTTTCCTTGAATCCCTTTCGGCTTAACCCTAAATTCAAAAATGTGTTAGAAAGAAAAGGTGGCAGGACCGGTTTCACAAAGCTCCGACTGGCAAGAGGTGAAGAAAATACCCAGCCTCAACGGTGCGTCAGTCCAATCCCGACTGATCATGATGTTTGATTACCTCAAAAGCAAAGGAATTAAAAAAAAGAAAAAATAAAGAGAAGAAAGTCAAAGGCAAAAGTCTGGGAAGCGGAATGAGAACCAAAGCCTTACACGGGCGAGTCATCATGAAATCCTGAAATCTGAGTCTTATTAGTTTGAAAGGGGGTCGCATTTGAAGCCAATCAATGTCGAAGTTTCTCAACAGAAATGAGGCCGGGACCAAGCAATTGGAATGATCAAGGCCACCGAACCAACCACCGTTTTCAAACTGACAATTGTTCTTTGTCTGGAAAATTGAAACAGGTGCAATGCAAAGCAACCATGCAAGAAACAGGTGCAACCAAAGGGAAAAGAAATGCAAGAAACAGCTTTGCAGCAAGGAATCAACGCAAGAGGGAAGTTTCCTCCGAATTCTTTCCTGCATGTTTACTAAACAAAAAAAAATAATAAAAAAAATAATAAAAACGAAAAGAGAAATAAGAAGAAAATTCCAAAAAAAATGGGTTAGTTTAGAATCCCCAATATCAACCTATTTTTCGCCAACATTAGGGCTCCAATCTATAAGTTAAAATTTTAGACATAGGGCCTCCATTCCCTAGTCGCCTTTGCCATCATTAGGGCTCCAATCCCTAAGTTGAGATTTTAGACATCCTCCATTCCCTAGTCGCCTTTGGCCAACATTAGGGCTCCAATCCCTGAGTTGAGATTTTAGACATAGGGCCTCCATTCCCTAGTCACCTTTGCCAACATTAGGGCTCCAATCCCTGAGTTGAGATTTTAGACATAGGGCCTCCATTCCCTAGTCGTCATTAGCCAATATTAGGGCTCCAATCCCTGAGTTGAGCGATTTTCTTTTAGCCGACATTAGGGCTCCAATCCCTGAGTTGAGCGATTTTTGTATAGCCGACAATAGGGCTCCAATCCCTGAGTTGAGCGATTTTCGTTTAGCCGACATTAGGGCTCCAATCCCTGAGTTGAGCAATTTTCCTTTAGCCAATATTAGGGCTCCAATCCCTGAGTTGAGCAATTTTCCTTTAACCGACATTAGGGCTCCAATCCCTGAATTGAGCAATTTTCTTTTAGCCGACATTAGGGCCCCAATCCCTGAGTAGAGCAAGTTTCCTTTTGCCGACATTAGGGCTCCAATCCCTAAGTTGAGATTTTAGACATAGGGCCTCCATTCCCTAGTCGCCTTTACCAATATTAGGGCTCCAATCCCTAAGTTGAGATTTTAGACATAGGGCCTCCATTCCCTAGTCGCCTTTACCAATATTAGGGCTCCAATCCCTAAGTTGAGATTTTAGACATAGGGCCTCCATTCCCTAGTCACCTTTGCCAACATTAGAGCTCCAATCCCTAAGTTGAGATTTTAGACATAGGGCCTCCATTCCCTAGTCGCCTTTTGCCAACATTAGGGTTCCAATCCCTGAGTTGAGATTTTAGACATAGGGCCTCCATCCCCTAGTCACCCTTGCCAACATTAGGACTCCAATCCCTAAGTTGAGATTTTAGACATAGGGCATCCATTTCCTAGTCGCCTTTTGCCAACATTAGGGCTCCAATCCCTAAGTTGAGATTTTAGACATAGGGCCTCCATTCCCTAGTCACCTTTGCCAACATTAGGGCTCCAATCACTGAATTGAGATTTTAGACATAGGGTTTCCATTCCCTAGTCACCTTTGCCAACATTAGGGCTCCAATCCCTAAGTTGAGATTTTAGACATAGGGTCTCCATCCCCTAGTCACCTTTGCCAACATTAGGACTCCAATCCCTGAGTTGAGATTTTAGACATAGGGCCTCCATTCCCTAGTCGCCTTTTACCAACATTAGGGCTCCAATCCCTGAGTTGAACCTTTTTAGACATCGGGCCTCCATTCCCTAGTCACATTTCGCCAACATTAGGGCTCTAATCCCTGAGTTGTGCCTTTTAGACATAGGGCCTCCATCCCCTAGTCGCCTTTAGCCAACATTAGGGCTCCAATCCTTGAGTTGAGCATTTTTTCAGCCAGCATTAGGGCTCCAATCCCTGAGTTGAGCAATTTTCCTTTAGCCGGCATTAGGGCTCCAATCCCTGAGTTGAGCAATTTTCCTTTAGCCGACATTAGGGCTCCAATCGATGAGTTGAGCAATTCGCCTTTACCAATATTAGGGCTCCAATCCCTGAGTTGAGATTTTTAGACATAGGGCCTCCATTCTCTAGTCGCCTTTTGCCAACATTAGGGTCCCAATCCCTAAGTTGAGATTTAAACATAGGGCCTCCATTCCCTAGTCGTCTTTATTGCCAGCATTAGGGCTCCAATCCCTGAGTTGAGATTTTTTAGACATAGGGCCTCCATTCCCTAGTCGCCTTTTGCCAACATTAGGACTCCAATCTCTAAGTTGAGATTTTTAGACATTGGGCCTCCATCCCCTAGTCGCCTTTTGCCAACGTTAGGGCTCCAATCCTTAAGTTGAGATTTTAAACGTAGGGCCTCCATTCCCTAGTCGTCTTTATTGCCAGCATTAGGGCTTCAATCCCTGAGTTGAGATTTTTTAGACATAGGGCCTCCATTCCCTAGTCGCCTTTTGCCAACATTAGGACTCTAATCCCTAAGTTGAGATTTTATAGACATAGGGCCTCCATCCCCTAGTCGGCTTTTGCCAATGTTAGGGCTCCAATCCCTAAGTTGAGATTTTAAACGTAGGGCCTCCATTCCCTAGTCGTCTTTATTGCCAGCATTAAGGCTCCAATCCCTGAGTTGAGATTTTTTAGACATAGGGCCTCCACTCCCTAGTCGTCTTTTGCCAACATTAGGACTCTAATCCCTAAGTTGAGATTTTATAGACATAGGGCCTCAATCCCCTAGTCACCTTTTGCCAACGTTAGGGCTCCAATCCCTAAGTTGAGATTTTAGACATAGGGCCTCCATTCCCTAGTCGTCTTTATTGCCAACATTAGGGCTCCAATCCCTGAGTTGAGATTTTTAGACATAGGGCCTCCATTCCCTAGTCGTCTTTTACCAACATTAGGGCTCCAATCCCTGAGTTGAGATTTTTAGACATAGGGCCTCCATTCCCTAGTCGCATTTTTTGCCAACATTAGGGCTCCAATCCCTAAGTTGAGATTTTTAGACTTACGGCCTCCATTCCCTAGTCGCCTTTTTGCCGACATTAGGGCTCCAATCCCTAAGTTGAGATTTTTAGACATAAGGCCTCCATTCCCTAGTCGCCTTTTGTCAACATTAGGGCTCCAATCCCTGAGTTGAGATTTTTAGACATAGGGCCTCCATTCCCTAGTCGCCTTTTGCCAACTTTAGGGCTCCAATCCCTAGTTGAGATTTTAGACATAGGGCCTCCATTCCCTAGTCGCCTTTCTTTTCCAACATTAGGGCTCCAATCCCTGAGTTGAGATTTTTAGACATAGGGCCTCCATTCCCTAGTCGCCTTTTTGCCAACATAGGGTATCCACTCCCTAGTCGAGGTTATTTTAGATATAGGGCTCCATTCCCTAATCTCTTCCTCCTAAAGACACACAATACTTATTTTACCGCTTTCAAAACAAAAAAAAATGTTTAGATTTTAGTTACAAATAACTTACAAAATTTTCCTAGTGAAAACAGGGGCAGAAAAATTTCGTTCGTTTGTTTGTTTTGGTGTCTGAGCAGGTTTGGTCTCGAGGCACAAGGTCTGAGACAACCAAAAGAATGAGTTTCAATCCAAAATAAAGAAAAGAAGAAAAGGAGCAAAAAGAAATGAACTCAAAGTGTTGATGTGGAGAAAGATGTGGATTGTTCAAGATATGATTGAAGTCACAAGCTTCGCATGTCCCGCCTTGATCCGAAAAGCTGAAGAAGAATGAACCAACAGTTGCAGCTAACGAGCACCAAGATTCAGATCAGAGTCTGCAGGAAGAACCAGTCAAGATCAAGGACAAGTTTCACAAGACTCATAGATAGGAATCTTGTAACTCATAGCTGATAGGCTTGTTTAGTTTCTCTTTGATTTTTGATATAATAACAGAATCGCGGACCGGAGCCTCGACGGAACCTCACTCGACTCCTGATTCCTTTATAACCCGGGATATGTAGGTTGTCCAAAACCAAGACTCGGTTGTACCCTTTCTCTTTTCTCTTATCCTTATTTCTTCTCTTTTGAATAAAGATATGTTCAAAAATTAGTCACATGACTCACCTTATCTTTGCTTGAAAACTCTTCATGTTTCCAAGCAAAGAGGGGCAGCTGTGAGCACCTAATTTTTGACAATATTTAATTTTTTTTGTCACTTCTTCTATGTAAATATTTTAGGGGGTTTTAACATACAAATTTTTAGCTTTGTTATACTTTTTATTATAGGTTAAAAATACAAAATTTTAGAAGGTGAATTATTACTATTAATATTATTTTATTTTTATTCTTATTTTTAAATAATAATAAAAAATCCGAAAAATATTATTTTTTTTTAAAAATTTTCGGGAGAGATTTAAAAAAATAAGAAAAAGGGAAGTATGAAATTAAAAAAAAAAGAAGTAAAAGTAGGTGGAATTCTCTTTTAAAAAAGTAAAAGAAAGTGAAAAATTAAAAAAATAAAAGTAAAGTTTTTTGGAAATTTTTAAAAATAAAAAGTAAAAGAAAGTTGGAATTAAAAAATAATATAAAGGTAGCTGAAAATTTAAAAAAATTTAAATTAAAATAAAGTAGAATTTTTTAAAGAAAAGTAAAAGAAAGTGGATTGTTTTTTTAAGAAAAAGTAAAATAAGTGGAATTTTCTTTTTAAAAAGTAAAAAAAGTGGGATTTTAAATAAGATAAAAGTAATTAAAGTTGGAATTTAAAAGATAAAAGTAAAGAAAGGTGGTAATTCTTTTTATAAAAAAAGAAAAGCAAAATGTAAGTGGGATTTCTTTTAAATAAAAAATTAAAAATATTTAAAAAAAATCTGAAATTTTTTGAAAATTTTCCTATAAATAGAAGAGAAATATTTGAAGAAAGAGGAGAAGAGAAGAGGGAAGAATATTGAGAGAAAACAAATTTTCTTCTTCTATGCTAAAGAGAATTTCTACTAGTTTTATTCTTTCTACTTATTTCTTTCAACAAAAAAAAATATATATAGTCATTCATTACCTTGTTTAAAAAAAAGTACCTCAAAAACAGGAGCTAAATCACACCAAAAATCAAATCCAAAAGTTTCAAACTCAATTTAAAAGATAGCCCAAAATACTAGCCCGAAGAGGTCGAAGTCGAGTTCGGTTCGAAAGGTTTCCGCTCGTTGCCTCTGATTGTGGTTCATTTGCACATTAAATTTGATGGTTGTTTGCTCCATATGTATTGAATAAGATCTTCATCTATAAAGGTACACAAACTGATACACTGGTACATCTTGTAAGCTACTCGAAGCATGAATGCAAAAAAAATGGGAAAGATTTGAAGCTGTAGTTTAATGTAGTCTTTTCTTTCTTTTACTGTCTGTATTTAGAACATTCTATGCGCTGCCCATGTAAACTCTTTAAACGAATCACTTTCGAAACTCAACTATAATAACTCGTGAGCATGTAAATAAGTTAGAATTCTTTTTCTTTCATTATAGAGACAAACGAAATAGAAAACATAGTCACTATAGGTCGATCCTTTTAAAACAAAAAATGAGGCATGCCTTGCCAAACAAAAATGCAAATTGCGGGACCCTCAATAATTGGTCATAATAAAATACTTAGAATTTGGGATGGGTCGTTTAGCAAATTTTTACGGCCTTCCTCAAAGATAATAACGCATTAGACTTTTTAGGCGCGATTTTTAATTAAATTACATTCTTCAATTCGGGCGCGCATTTATGCGACCCAAATCCAAATCTCAACGAAATCAGAATGTATTAACAACCACGGGTGCATTGATTGCGACGTGGTTCGAGATGCATTTTCACGACGTTGCAATTCCATAAAAAAAAAATAATAAAAGCGGTTTAAACCTAATAAAAGCACACAAGTTATAACATGTATTAAAATCAGATATTTAGCCATTATAACAATTTAAGCGACCGTGCTAGAACCACGGGATTCAGGGGTGCCTAACACCTTCCCTCGGGTCAACAGAATTCCGTACTTAGAATTTCTGGTTCGCAAACTTCATTTGGAAAGTCGAATATTTTCCTCGAATTGGGATTCAAGATAAACCGGTGACTTGGGACACCAAAAGCCAAACCTTTCCCAAGTGGCGACTCTGAATTAAATAAATAATCTCATTTCGAATATTGTCACTTAAATTGGAAAAACTCCCCTCACGCATTTACCCTTCGGGGTAGGCGCGCAAAAAGGAGGTGTGAAACCCCCTCCCATACCGCCCCCACCCCACCCCCATCCTACACCCGACCTTAAATAGAAAAAGTATTTTATTTCATTTCAACAAAATGAATAGTTTCTTTACATGGTATAGACTAGATATTTTCTTTTATTTCAGCAAAATGAATATTTTCTTTTCATGTTGTGGAAAGAGTACTTTCTTTTTTCAACCAAAAAAGAGTATTTTCTTTATAGTTATACTGGGTCGTTGTTGTTGTTATGGAACATAAGTTTCAATATTGTTTTTGCGTGAAAAAATAATTAGCACATTAGTTCTTTTGGGTTTGTGTGAATTTTACATGGAGATTTGGGGAAAGGGGGATAATGAGAGTAGAATAAAAAATTAATTTTCTAAAAAATATTTTTTATTCTCTAACCAAACACTAGGAAAACAATTTCGGAAAAAGTTATCCACTCACCAACCAAACAAGGAAAATAAATGATAGAACCACTCTTTTTCCGGGAAAATATTTTTCAGGAAAATATATTTTTATGTAAAACATTTTCCTTCATATCAAACACACCCTAACTTACTCTCGAAACATCTTTGATCTCTTTCTATCCAAATCAGTCAACATGCTTTTTCGGGGAGAGATACTATTTTGCCAATCGAGTCACTGATATTCATACCTAATGATTTTCCACAAAGTAACCAATATCATATTGGTATCATTTCCAAATTCTATTTAGTCCGCTAAAAGATAGTGTATGAAAAGATGATTTATATTTTCAACATCTTTTTCACACATAAAGCAGATATCGCAATATATAGAGCCCTCACCTCTGTAAGTTGTTTGGTTTTAATGCAACATTTCACAAACAGTCAACCAACAGAACTAATGATGGCAAAACAAACAACAGATTAGCCTTTTAATCAGCTTGAATGTTTTTTCGGTTTAGCTTGGTTTTTTCCTTTATCTTGAACACCGCTATTTAGGAATGTGACAAACACGTAATGGACTTTTTTTTAATCAAACTGAACTCATAAACTAGTTAATTCACTTACCCATTAGCACATTTACGAAGATCCCATCCTGTTATATTAGCTGCTTTTTGGAGAGCGTCAGTCCACCTCTGCACCTTCTCTGAATCACTACCGTTGAAATTTGCCTTGTGTTTGGCCATCGCCTTTGCAAAGCTAATTCCGGTTCTTTGCATGCGCACATATGATGGGTCAACATTGTAGAATATAGAGATAGCTTCCTATCCCTTCTTTTCAACACACTCCATAATTTTGGTGAGTTCCTCCAAGCACCATATCGATGAAGCATAATATTTGGAGAATATGATTATGGCAATTCTTGATTCTTCAATGGCTTTCAATAGCTCTGCTGAAATGGGTCTTCCTCTTTCAAGTTTCTCATCGTCTTTGAATACGTTGACTCCTCTATCTTCCAAACGTTTGTGGAGATGGGCCACAAAGTTGTTGCGGGTATCTTCACCTCTAAAGCTCAAGAAGGCATCATATTTCCATTTTTGGTTCAATTCCTTTTGGGAATCCATGTGGAACTAATGGGTACTTAGAATCTAGCAAAGAGAAAGAAGATGGGAAGCAAAAAAAGATCGAGAAAAGTTGGGAACATTTTAAGTTATTCATTGACTGAAACAAGGAAGAGTCAACGGGTCCAACTTTGCCCGATGTTTCCTCTTCCAACATAGATTGGATTAAAACTTTGGAAAAAAAAGTTTTTAAAGTTATATTAAAAACTAATTTTTAAAAATTAAAGTTACATTTGGATATATATTTTATTTGAAAAAAAGTTGAAGTTTTGTGAGTAGAGGAAAATTTTTATCCAAAAATTATCCTAAACCAGTTGAATAATTTTGAAGTTTTTTTTTTCTGAAACATGATCATATTTCATAAATAGACAATGTTTTCAAAAAAAATTTGAAAAAATAAAGCCAAAATCTATGGCAATAGAGAGTTGAATTGTCACATTTCGCTTTTATAGCCCACCTGGTCCGTTAAGTTTGGATGTAGGTCTATTTACATCCTTAGAATATACTCTTCAGTACATATCTTTAAGTTTGTTGAAATTGAGCATATATAGTCCATGTAACATAATTGCCAATACACGCTAGTCTTATAAAAAGAAGGTATAATTACACCTCCAGCTTTACTTTAAAAATCAAATTCCGTCTTCAACTTTGAAAGATAGATATTCTCTCCCCTTGATCCTACACAATATCTATTTGCCCTTGCCATTTTCAATTTCCTCACTTATGTAATAGTTTCTTAAATATATGATAACCTTTTATGATTTTACCTATAATTTAAATTATGTTATACCTTATTACAAATTGCGATATGGGTTCATTAAAATCATAAATAAAATAGGTTGAACCAAATCTACAATTAATTTTTATGATTATTATTTTAATATAATGTGCGTTAAGTATATATTTTATTGAGGATATAGGCACCAAGTCAATTAAGTAGTTATAATGTTAGTTAGGATAATTATGTAATTTGTACATTAGTTAGTTGTGGTCTGTTAGTGGAAGTGTATTAATATTGTAGCCTTACAATCAATACAACAATATTCATTTTCAACTCAACTGCTCTTTTTCTCTCTTTTAGCTGCGACTAGCTCAAGCATGAGTGCTCTCATGGCTACCTTTTGACATGGTATCAGAGCCATCGGAGAAGATTTCAATACGCTTCTCGAGTTCTCGACTATAGAGCTAGAGCTCAGCGTGAAGATAATTGATTTCTCAAAATTTCGGTATTTGCAATCTGTTTTTGCAATTAGGTTTTCTTCGATTCAGCAATGGGGGAAAATAAAATTGATCACACGCATCCATTGTTCGTGCATCCATCAGATACTCCAAGCTCATTGCTAATTCCGGTCCAGTTCAAGGGATCCAAGAATTATGGCTTATGGCGGAGATCGATGAAGATTGCACTCCAAGCCAAGCGAAAGCTATGATTGTTATTGGTAAATACACCAAGGCCACGTTTCCTACAACATTGCATGAGGATTGGGAAACCTGTAGCGCCATAGTCATCTCATGGATTATGAACAGTGTATCACCAGATTTACTCAGTGGTATAGTGTATGCATCAAATGCATAGGCCGTGTGGGAGGATTGTCGAGAAAGGTTTGACAGAGACTTAGAGCTACAACACAGGGTTGTTTATAAGAGTGAAATGAAACCTGCCCACAAAAGTACTTTTTGTATTTGTCAACAAAGTGGTTCTGCCCAAGCAGGAAAGGAGGCACATTGCTACCTTTATGGACGTGGTCCTTGTGGAGTGCCTGGATAGTGGGAGGCAGATAAACTAGCCGAGATTTATAATCCAGCTCCTTGATAGGCTAGTTTCTGGTACTAAAACTCATGTCATACCTTATTGGTTCATATTAATTGTTGTGCTTGCTCACTTTAAGGTTCTCCTCAAGAAATGAGATGTTAGCACAAGTAAAGATCACTTTGGGTCCAACACTTTGACTGATTGCGACTATGAAGTCGTTACTACTCTCAAAGAACCTGGTTCATCTAAGAGGGTGCACATGAACAACAAAGTGAGAGCTTTGGAGCAGGAGAGTGAAGCTAAGGATGTTGAGATTGAGCACCGAAGAAGAGGCTGGCTAAAGTAGAAACTGAGAGGGATGCTTTCAGGTCTAAGCTTGCAAAGGAAAAGAGAAGAATGAAGGCATTCTTCAAGACCTGTTGAAGCTGCTTCAAGCTAGAAACCAAGAACCTGGTCCTTCCCAGCCTTAAACCATTCCTAACCTAGTTTGTAACCAGTGAACTGAGTAAGATGTTTTCTTTTTGTAATTTTGCACATGGTTCAGTACTTTTATTTCTTTTTATGCTTTGTGGATGAATCTTATCAATGATAATCACTACTTTTGCTCTAATTGTTTGTTGATATTTTTTAGATGGTTAATATCCTTAGATCGATAAGATAAACTTGAATCTATAATTGTATTTGAAGTAGCCTCAATGTCCATGAGTAAGATCTGCTAAAATCTAGTTATATAACTTAATTATGCAACTTTTCGATGATGCTAAAATGAGGAAGATGGGTTGTGCTTTTGCTTTGGACTGTGATGTTTATAACCTAATGAACCTGGTCCCTGATGATTTGTGACTTTAAAATGGAAAGTGTTCTAATATTGCGTTGATGTTGAGCTAAGTTGAAACAGGTTCGATGCTTCTGAAAAGCACATAGTTTGTCATCATAAAAAAGGGGAAATTTGTTGACTTGAGCGGTTTCGTTTTGATGATTGAAAAAGGAACATATGCATGAACCAGGTCCATGGACATTGTACACAGGTTACGGTTAAACAAAAGTCATGCATGTTCAAGGTATAAGCATAAGTGATCATTTCTGATAGTCCCCGAACGAAGATGTTGCATATTTGATAAGGATCAGGACTCCTTACTTGAAGAAAACTCTATCCAAGATAAGGGAAGAGTTAGAAGTTGAAGTTAACTAGAACTCTTCCACCATGAAAGAGCAAAGCATTAGAACTCTAGTTAATCCTTATTCTACTAACTCTATGTATTCAGTTGTGTTCTCTTTTAGAGATGATGCACATGTACTGAAGTAAAAGAAGAATTGAGAGCAAAATAGCAAGGCATTTTGTGAGCAATTCCTGTGAGATTCAAAAGTGTGATCCTAAAGCTGCACGAACCAGATTAAAGAACCAGTTCCATAAAGAGTTTTATGTGTCTGCCTTTATGTCACGACCCTAAACCGACCCAGTTGTGATGGCGCCTATCGTGAAACTAGGCCAGCCGACACAATTCCCAAATTAAACCATAATTTTATAAAAGTCATTTTTAAGCCATTAATTAACAAGAAATCTCATAGTATAAGTCTAAATAACCAGTGTGGAATAAATACACAAGCCCGACATCAGGGTGTCACAAGTCACGAGCAACTACAACTTTGTCTTAATACAATAAAGTCTAACAAAGTCTGGAAGGCAATACAAAATAAATCTAAGGAAGATATGAGGGAGAAGAATAGGGTTGCAAACGCCATGCAACTACCTTTTTTGACTCCGAAATCCTGCTGAATGGACAATCAATGCTCACCATTGCGACCCGCAACTCCTGAATATGCACAGAAGGTGCAGGGAGTAATGTGAGTACGCCAACCAAGTAAGTAATAAAAGTAAATAAAAGCTGAGCAATAAGAAAACACATAATTTCACGTCATAACACTACAACAAATACAGTACATTGCCCAAAATAGTACAAAAATCATTTGCCTCGTAAAACAAACTCAGTTTCTTTAAAACGTTTCCTTTGAAAACATCTTTCAATAGTTTCAAACGAGTGATGAAAAGAGTGAGTAAAAATGATAGAAACATAAACAGCCTATCGGGCAAAACATGTACCATAAATCGCCCCTCGGGCAGAATATCATCAAATCCAGCCCCTCGGGTTGCCTCACAATCACTCGTAATCAGCCTCTCGGGCAACAACATGAATGAATAACAGCCCCTCGGGCATTATCACATCACTCACACTGGGTACCCGCGCTCACTGGGGGTGTTCAGACTCCGGATGGGCTCCTACAGCCCAAGCGCTATCACAAGCCATCTCGTGGCATAATAAATCAGGCCCTCGGCCTCTCATATATCACGAATCAGTATAACATGCTGTGGCGCATAGCCTAATCCCATAATATCCTCACAACACAGGCCCTCGGCCTCACTCAGTCAAAAACCTCTCAAGCCACTCGGGCAAATAGTGAAACGTAATGCTTAGCCCAAAATATCATTTAAAGTACCAAAACGAAGTAAATACGGCTGAGTTATGAAATCAGTAAAACACAACATGACTGAGTACAGATATTAAGTCAAAACAGTGAAGAATAGTAGTAAAAAGATTCTAAGGGTCCAAAATAGTTGGCACGAGGCCCAAATATGGCATTTAGCCCAAGACATAGTAATACTTTCAAAAACACAATAGTATCAAATAGTTTTCAATCAGATATACGACTTAATAGCCGTACGAGACAGACCAAGTCATAATCCCCAACGGTGCACACCCCTACGCTCGTCATCTAGTATGTGTGTCACCTCAAAGTAGCACCACAATGTGAAATCTAGGGTTTCATACCCTCAGGACAATATTTACAATCATTACTTACCTCAAACCGGTCCAAACTCTAACCCGCGATGCCTTTGCCCCTCTAATCGGCCTCCAAATGCTTCGCTTCTAACAAAAATCAGTTTCACATCATTAATACACGCTAAAGGAACAAAGCCCAAGCAAAAATAATCAAATTAACTCAAAACTCTCGAAATTGGCTAAACCCGACCCCCAGGCCCACGTTCGGATTTTGATAAAAATCACACCACAAGAATCCTTATCCTCACACGAGTCTATACATACCAAGAACATCAAAGTCGGACCTCAAATGGTCCCTCAAATCCCCAATAAAAGCTCTCCAATTACAAGCCCTAATTCTCCAATTTTAGCCCTTAAATCCCACTAATTTCATGTCTAATTAGTTAGAAATCACCATAGAATTGAGTATTGAGTTCAAAAATCTTACCTCAAAGTATTTCCCCTCGAATCCCTCTTCAATCCCTCTCAAAAAGCTTCAAAGCCGTTCAAAAATAGTGAGAAAGGAGCTAAAAATTGTGAAGATGGCTTTTTATACATTCTGCCTAGGTGCTCCCTTCATCGCAAACACGGTCAAAGCCTCGTGTTCGCGAAGTACAAAAAATCCACTGCTTAAATTTCCTCTATCGCGAACGCGAGTACTCTCTCGCTAATGCGAAGCTTCATCTGCCAGACCCTTGCGAATGCATTGCCTTCCACGCGAATGCGTAGAAGAAATTTTTGGGGTCCAGTTGATCCATCATTCCTCTTTGCGAACACGTTCTAATCCTCGCGTTCGCGATCCTTCCACTGGCCACACCTTCGCGAACGCAAAGAACAAATCTCTGCAACAAAATTACCAGAAAATCTACTATCTTTTCAAAGTCCAAAATGATCCGTTGGGCATCCGAAACACACCCGAGGCCCTCGAGACCTCAACTAAACATACCAAAACATCCCATAACATCATTCAAACTTAGTCGAGTCTTCGAATCACTTAAAACAATACCAAAACACCGAATCAACATCGGATTCAAGCCTAAGAACTTATAAACTTTCAAATTCCCCAAATGATGCTGAAACCTATCAAATCACCTCCAAATGACCTGAAATTTTGCACACATGTCCCAAATGACACAACGGACCTACTCCAACTTCCGAAATTCCATTACGACCTCTATATCAAGATTTCCACAACCGACCGGAAAATGCCAAATTTTCAATTTTATCAATCCAAGCCTAAATCTACCACGGACTACCAAAATACATTCTGATCATGCTCCTAAGTCCTAAATCACCTAACAAAGCTATTTGAACTATCAGAATTCACATCCGAGACCTTCTACACATAAGTCAACATCCGGTTGACTTTTCCAACTTAAGCTTACTCAAAAGAGACTAAGTGTTTCATTCCTCTCCAAAACCCGTCCGCACCCGAACCAGCCAACCCAATACCATATAATACAACTGAACAACACATAAAGAAGCGGAAATGGGGGAAACAAAGTGGTAACTTGAAACGACCGGACGATCGTTACATCATCCCCTTCTTAAACAAATATTCGTCTTCGAACGAGTCAGGAAACATACCTGGAACCTCAAATAGGTGAGAATATCTGCTCCACATCTCCCGCTCGGTCTCCCAGATAAACTTCTCCATGGGTCGACCTCTCCACTACATTTTCACTGAAGCTATATCATTTGACCTCAACTTTCGGACCTACCGCTCCAAAATAGCCACTAGCTCCCCATCATAAGTCAAATCACCATCTAACTGAACCGTGCTGAAATCCCAAACAGGAGACGGATCACCAATATACTTCCGAAGCATAGAAACATGAAATACCGGATGCACGCTCGACAAGCTAGGTGGCAAGGCCAGCTCATAAGCCACCTCCCCAATCAACCGAAGCACCTCAAAAGGCCCAATGAACTGAGGACTCAATTTACCCTTCTTCCCAAACCTCATAACGCCCTTCATGGGTGAAACCTTCAATGAAACCTTCTCCCTAACCATGTAGGACACATCACGAACCTTCCTGTCGGCATAACTCTTTTGTCTTGACTGCGCTGTACGAAACCGCTCCTGAATCACTTTCACCTTGTCTAGAGCATCCTGCACCAAGTCTGTACCCAAAAGCCTAGCCTCGCCTGGCTCAAACCAACCAATTAGAGATCTACACTGTCTCTCATATAAAGCCTCATATGGAGTTATCTGAATACTTAATTGAGAACTGTTGTTATATGCAAACTCCGCGAGCGGTAGAAACTGATCCCATGAACCACTAAAATCAATGACACAAGCGTGCAACATGTCCTCCAATATCTGAATAGTGCACTCGGACTGCCCCTCCGTCTGAGGGTGAAAAACTGTGCTCAACTCAACATGAGTACCCAGCTCTCTCTACACGACCCTCCAAAACTGCGAAGTAAACTGAGTACACCTCTATATGAAATGATAGAAACTAGGACACCATGCAATTGAACAATCTCTCGGATATAAATCTCTGCCAACCACTATGAAGAATAGGCAGTACACACAGGAATGAAGTGCGTAGACTTGGTCAGCTAATCCACAATCACCCAAATTACATCGAACTTCTTCAAAGTCCGTGGGAGTCCAACTACAAAATCCATGGTGATCCGCTCCTACTTCCACTCTGGAATTTCTATCTGCTGAAGCAAGCCACTTGGTCTCTGATGCTCATATTTCACCTACTGACAATTGAGGCACCGAGCCACAAATCCCACAATATCCTTATTCATTCTCCTCCACCAATAATGTTGTCTCAAATCCTGATAAATCTTTGCGGCATCTAAATAGATGGAATACCACGAGCTATGGGCCTCATCTAGAATCAACTCTTGAAGCCCATCTACATTGGGCACACATATCTGGCCCTATATCCTCAACACCCATCATTACCAATAGTCACATATTTGGCATCATCGTGCTGAACTCTGTCCTTAAGGACAAGTAAATGAGTATCATCATATTGGCGCTCTCTGATGCGATAAAACAAGGAAGACCGAAAAACCATACAAGCTAAGACCTGACTAGGATCTAAAATATCCAACCTCACAAATTTATTGGCCAAGGCCTGAATATCAACTGCAAAAGATCTCTCCTCAACAGGAATATATGCCAAACTGCCCATACTCACCACCTTCCAACTCAAAGCATCGGCCACTACATTGGCATTCCACTAATGGTACAAGATATTGATATCATAGTCCTTTAGCAGCTCCAACCATCTCTGCTGCCTCAATTTGAGATCCTTCTGTTTAAACAAGTGCTGGAAACACCTCACAAGACATACCATACAAATAATGCCTCCAAATCTTCAACGCGTGAACAATAGAAGCCAACTCTAGTTCATGAACATGGTAGTTCTTCTCATGGGGCTTCAACTAACGAGAAGCATAATCAATCACTCTACCCTCCTGCATCAACATACCCAATACCAACCCTCGAAGTATCACAATACACTGTATATGAACCTAAAGCTTATGGCAAAACTAACACTAGAGTTGTGGTCAAGGCAGTCTTGAGCTTCTGAAAGCTCACCTCACACTCATCCGACCACTTGAATGGAGCACCCTTTTGAGCCATTTTGGTCAAGGGTGATGCAATAGATGAGAATCCTTGAACTAACCGACGGTAATAACCCGCCAAACCAAGGAAGCTGCGAATATCTGTGGCTGAGGACTGTTTGGGCCAACTTTGAACCACCTCTATCTTCTTCGGATCAACCTGAATACCCTCACTGGACACTACGTGCCCCAAGAAAGCCATTGAACTGAGCCAAAACTCACACTTGGAGAACTTTGAATAAAGTTTCTCCTCCCTCAACCGCTGCAATACAACTCTCAATTGCTCGGCGTGCTCCTCCTAACTACGCGAGTATACCAGAATATCATCAATGAATACTGTTGCGCCCCCTTTTTCTAAAAGCAAAATCGGGTTCATGACATTTGGGAAGACAACTCGTTCCCTCTTGGGAATTGGGTTTTTAGGTTGAAGAGTTACCACCTAATGATTAAAGTGCATTAGGACACTAAATAAGAGTTCGAGTTAAAAAACCAGAGTTCAGGTAAGGGCTAGAAATTATCTCGAGAGGAAGGTGTTAGGAACCCCCCAAGATCCACTAGTGTGGTTCCCGGACATGCTACAATTGTGACTTTCAATAACAAGTAAGCAAATAAAAATCTCAAGTAGAAGGGGGTTTTCACATAATACTGCAAGCAAGTTGAGAGTTTGGCGAAAGTAAAGAAAGCAGAAATTTTAAAGAAATAGTTTGAGAATAAAATAAACAAATAAAGGAAAGGGGGTCCTAGGTTTACAAATAATATGGATCACCTCAATGCAATACCCGGTAATCACTCCTCAAAAGAGGGGTTACACGTGGTATTAGCGTACCAGTCATCATATCCATATCTATTCTTTCCCACCCTGTTAAGGTATTAAGCGCGGAATAGTATCGTTACTTATTGCATGCTAGTACCCGCCCCAATCCTATCACCGGAGGCATTTGGGACTACTAGTACTAAAGGGAAGGGAGATTTGGCTTTTCAGAGTTTTAAAAGGATAAAATTTGGGGGACAATCAAAACACATAAGCAATTAGGAGAAAAACAAATAGCAGTTAAGGCTCAAACAAGCCTCCTCACTCAGAGGAGCAAATATATAGCATGACTTCAAATACTGGTTATGGTCTAAATTAAAGCGTTAGGATAGGCTGATTTATCACATATTTCTTAGATGAGAAGTCCAAATTAGGCCTCCACTAGTTGTAATTATCAAAGACTGATGCAGTTAATTAATTACCTAATGGCTTGCCTAGGTGAACCTATAGGCATGATATCTAACGATGTTTACTCTGATTTTAAAGAAGGCTTACTGATTATATATATATATATATATATATATATATATATATATATATATATATATATAAAAGATCTGCAGATATTAAACGACATTACTACTGATTTTAGACTTGTAAACGATTCAGATTTAGTTAATTACTCATATAGGCATGCTTTCTAAGCGTCGTTGGTTTAAAACAATTATGAAAGTGCAGGAGTCCTATAGACATGGTATCTAGGATGCATTTTGTTATTTTTAACCTATAACTGTTTGCCTAATGATGGAGGTATGAGAAAACCTATAATCATGATTTCTATATGCAGAAGTGCAGAAAAACCTACAGACAAGATTTCTATATGATATGCAGAAGTGCAGAAAATTATAGGCGGGATTTCTATATGATATGTAGAAGTGCAGAAACTTATAGGCAGGATTTCTATATGATATGCAGAAGTGTAGAAACTTATAGGCGGGATTTCTATAAGATATGCAGAAGTGCAGAAACTTATAAGCAGGATTTCTAATGCAAAAGTGCAGAAACTATATGCAGGATTTCTATATGAAATGCATAAGTGCAGAACTTGTAAATAGTAACACCTGTGAGCATGTTGTCTACCCTTTGCATACATAAATGACCCTTCCCTTTTTTACTTAGAACCCCATAAGTTATTATAAAATATTGCAGACCAGAATGAATCAAGAAAAGTAAAATTACATCAGAAATTTAAGCTATAACCAAGGAGCCTAATTCAGACTCAAGGTCTAACAATATGAGATGAACCAACTTCCAGGATCAGTTTTCTAAAGCCTTTATCTCATTTGGGATGTGTCAAAGTTCCCTAAGAGCCTCAAGTGGACTCCGGGTAGTGCTTACACCCCAAATATATTGCAGACTTAAGCAAGTGTAGTGTGGAAGAGCCAGCTCTCAAATGTCCAAGTTCAGAGGGAACTCAAGGTCCCAAAGCAAGGCTCATAGGAGGGGGCAAAACTTAGAATCTAAGAGAGATTGAAAATGCATAGAGGGGATTTAGGGGAAGGCCATGACAGGCTGGTGGTCATGCCCAACAATTAGGAGTGCTAGCACACCCCTGACCAGCCTGTTAGCCAAAGTTGGGAGTTAGGATCCATTGAGGATCAGTTCAGGCCTAAGCAGCAACTTGGATGCTGTTAGGCCATGAACCTTAACTCAAACACATAGAAGGAAGTGGGGGTATAGGGAATTCATAACAAACAGCAGATGCAAAGAAACAAAAATTTACATAGTTAACATTAATCACTGAACATGAACAACAAAGTAAACAAGCTTGCAGAAACTGTAAATAAACACATAGGGGAGTGAGGCAGAAAAGTTAAATTAGAACATATCAGTTTCAGGGAAAACAAACAAGTAAAAGCAGTCTTGAGAAAGCCAAGTTGCAAGCAAACAGTTCCAAAAGATCTCAGAAAGAGTAGAATGTTGTAAGAGTATTGAACTCAAAGCAGTATTGTAAGTATGTAAGTAAGTTGAAAGTATTGAACTAAAGGCTCGAGGTCTTCAACTTGAAGTAGTGGTGTAAAAGTATTGAATTGGAAGTGTGTTAAAAGTGCGGAAGGGTAGTCCCTTTTATAGTGCAGAGAAGCAAGTAAGAAAGGTAAGAAAATAACTTGCAATCAATCACATAGAATTTTCCTTCAGTTAAGGGATTTGATTTCAAACGGGTAGAAGACATTTAAGGAAAGAAATTTTGATTAAAACCTTTTCAAAGTAGCACAAAAGGGCTAAATACATAGAAGTTTATTTAAGGAAAAGCTCAGTGGTACACGGCTTGGAAAAAATAAGGAAAGGGAATCAATCAAACAGCCAGGGAAATCAAAGTTACAGGTTTAATCTTGAATGAACCAAGTCAGGAAAGGTAAAGAAGGTTCAATTATAGAGAATCAGTAATAATCAGTCAGGACTCATTAAAAGGAATTCGAAATCAATCAATTAGTCGGTAAAGACCTTTTGAAAGAAGAGTTCCCATATATAAAGCACACAAACATGTGAATCAAGAAGTTATATAGAAGAGAGTTTACTCAAAGAGAGGTTCAGAATCATGAGCAAGAAAGGGTACAAGTCCAGTTTGCAGACTCACAATGAGTTTGAGAGTTTAGGGTCCCAAAGTGGAACCCTAACTCGCACAAATTCAAAATTGCCAAGAAACCCCCAAATCCTAGGGTTTCGTAGAGATGAGAAACCAATTAATTGAAACATGCTCAGAAGCCTCTTTCAAAGACTTATGAGAAACAAACAGACATGATACAAGAAAGAAAGCTAATTTGAGGTCATAGAGAACATATTTGAGAAACTTGGAACTTAAACAAGTTCAGAAAAGAAGAGGTGATACAGGCTTAAATTAAAACAGAGGAAACATGTTCAGCAAGAATGCAAACAGAGTCTAATAGAGCAAACAAAAAATCAAAAAAAACTCAATAGTAAGCACATATAGTAGAAGAGTAAGGGAAACATAACAAGGATTAACAGGAGTAACAGGTATAGTAGAAAAAGAAGAGTAGGAGAACAGTACACGCGTAGTAAAAGAAGCCATACGAGCATAGAGAAGAGCCTCGAACAACTTAGGGTTTTGGAGAAACCCTAGAAATGAGAAAGGCTTGGAAGAAAAATCAGATCCTGAGTCGAAGAGGTGAGGAATCAGGCTCCTGAGGCTTGAATGTGCCGGAGCATGGCCAGAGAAGCTATAGAAATGAAGATTTGAGAAGATCTGGAAGATCCATCGAAGTCAGCCTTCAAAACCTCGAACACCCAAGGTATAATGATGGAGAGGGGTGAGTACAGACCGTCCATGGCCTGAGAAGTCAGGGATTCCGGTGAAAACATGGTGAAATAAGGTAGGAGGAGGCTAGGGTTTCGAAGAGCTGATGAGAGGATTTGAGAGCGTTTGGGATTCAAAGGCGGTGGGTCAGGTGAGAATGAGGGATATTAGGGTAGATCGTTTGGTTTAATTATGGAAGGGTGAGTTATGGCCGTTGATCTTGTGTGATCAACGACCCAGATTTAAGAGGGTAGGTGAGAACCGGGTAAGGGTCATTTGGATCGGGTTGGGGGTTTGGTCAAATTAAAAATTGGGCCGATCCAAATGGGTTAAGATTGGATCAAATAATGGTTAAAATTGAAAGGCAAAAAGGCTGTATTTGAAATGGAAGGAGGCTAGATGTTAAATAGCTAGTTTTCCCTTTTATTTTATAAAAATAGTAAAAAAAAATAATTTTAAAAGAAAACTAAAAGTACTGATCCAATTAATAATATAAATATTAATTTAAAAATAGTAGAAATAATTTTACAATTATAAAATGCTATTAATCTTAAAGTAAGCTAGAATTGCAATTATATGCAATTTAGCTTTAAAAATATCAAATAAAATTTGTAAAAATATACAAAAATCACCTTAACTATATTTTGGTATAAATATGAGAATAAGATAATTTATTCACCAAAATGATAATCTTGGGAATAATTATTGGTTTTTGTACTGCTAAAGTGGACAATAAATTGATTTTAAAATCGTTTTTTAAAAAAATTAGAAAAAATACCAAAACACTTGGGCATGCTTATATATGCTATATTGAAAGTATTTTGTATATAAAAATACATAGGGAAAAATTGGGTATCAACAAATACAATGACAAATGAGTCGAGATAAGGCTGAAACACGATGTTCATCAAATGCATGAATGTTGTTGGGGCATTTGTCAGCCCAAAAGAGATCACAAGGAACTCATAATGACCATATCGGGTCCTGAAAGTTGTCTTAAGAATATCCGAGTCCCTGATCTTCAACTGGTGATACCTTGAAAGAAGATCAATCTTGGAGAACACTCTCGCTCCCTGAAGCTGGTCAAATAAATCATCGATACGAGGCAAATGATACTTGTTCTTGATTGTAACTTTGTTCAACTGCCTGTAATCAATGCACATTCTCATTATTCCATCCTTCTTCTTCACAAATAGAATAGGCGCACCCCAAGGCGATACACTAGGCCGAATAAACCCCTTATCAAGGAGTTTCTAAAGCTGCTCCTTCAACTCCTTCAACTCCGCTGGTGCCATATGATACGGTAGAATAGAAATGGGCTGAGTGCCCAGCACCAAATCAATACCAAAGGCAATATCCCTATCCGATGGTATGCCCCACAAGTCTGCAAGAAACACATCCGAAAAGTCCCTCACTACCGGGACCGAATCAATGGTAGGAGTCTCTACACTCACATCCTTAACAAAAGCTAAGTATGAAAGACAATCTTTCCCAACCATCCGTTGAGCCTTCAGAAATGATATCACCTTACTGGGAACAAAATCAGTCGAACCTCGCCACTCAATTTGTGGCACACCCGGCATAGCCAACATCACTGTCTTAGCATGACAGTCCAAAATAGCACGGAATGGAGATAGCCAATCCATGCCTAATATCACATCAAAGTCAACCATACAAAGCAACAGAAGGTCCACTCGGGTCTCCAAACCCCCAATAGTCACCATACATGACCGATATATGCGGTCCACAATAATAGTATCGCCCATCGGAGTAGATACACAAACAGATGAAACAAGAGACTCACGGGGTGTATCCAAATAACGAGCAAAATATGATGACACATATGAAAAAGTGGAACCAGGATCAAATAACACAAAGGCATCTCTGTGGCAAACTGAGACAATACCTGTAATCACAACATCTGAAGCAATAACATCGGGTCTAGATGGGAGTGCATAGAAACGGGCCTAACCACCACCTGATTGACCTCCCCCTCTATGGAAACCCCTAGTTGACTGTCCTCCACCCCTAGTTGGTTGGGTGTGCGATGAAGTAACTGGTGCTGAAGTCGATGGATGACTTATCTACTGAGATGAAACCCCAAGACGTTTAGGACACTATCTCCACATACATGCCGACTCTCCACACTCATAACAACCCCCTAGTGCTGGAGACGGGGACTGAAGGGAACCCCTAGCACCGGGATGACTAGTAGAAGAACCTGGCATGGAAAAGCCCTGAACTAATGGAGCACGGGATGAACTCTAGGCCGGAAGGGCACTAAGTAAGGAATGGCCATGATGAGAACTATGAGAACCATGGCCCGATAATGCCCCACGATAACCTAGGCGAGCTGACTGAGCATACCTGAATGGACGGCCTCTGTTGTGCTGAAACTGACCCCCATAAGGAGTACCACTAAATCCACCCTGACCACGAGGCCTCTTAGCCTCCCTCTCAACCCTCTCCTAATCACGAACCATCTCAATCTGTCGAGCTATGTCAATAACCTCATCAAAGGTAGCACCAGATACTCTCTCTCTAGTCATAAGCAACCGAAGCTGAAAACCGAGGCCATCTATAAATCTCCTAATCCTCTCTCGATCTGTGGGAACCAACCAAACCACATGATGAGCCAACTCGAAGAACCTCATCTCATACTGTGTAATAGACATATCACCCTGATGAAGCTGCTCGAACTTCCTGTGCAGCTCCTCTCGGCGAGACTGAGGTACAAACTTCTCCAGAAAGAGAACGGAGAACTGTTGGCAAGAAAAGGGCGCTGCGCCAACCAGCCTATGCCTCTCGTAAACCTTCCACCAACTAAGTGCAGCCCCAGAGAACTAGAAAGTAGTGAATGAGACCCCACTGGTCTCCAGAATACCTGCGGTCCGAAGCATCTTCTAACACTTATCCAAGAAACCCTGAGCATCCTCGCCCTCTGCACTACTAAAAGTCGGAGGCTTAAGTCTACCAAACCTCTCCAATCTGCGCTACTCGTCCTATGGAATAATAGGAGCTACATAGTCCTGAGCAGCTATAACAGGTTGGGCTGGAGGTGCCCTCGGTGTCTGAAGTCCCTGCACAACCTGCTCAGGTGTGCGAGTGGCGGGAGTCTGAGTGCCTCCCCTGGCCTAAGAAGTAGCTGCTGAGACTACCTGAGCCAGGACAGTGCACAATGATAGAATCTGGGCCAGGGCCTCCTAAAGGCCTGGAATCACAATAGGCACAGTTGGTGACTGAGCTGGTACTGCTGGAGCGTCCGCAATTGGGACCTGATCCTGAATTGGGGCGGCAGGTGGATCTACAGGTGCTGCCCTTGCTACTGTGCGAGCTACACCCCCGCCCCTACCACAGCCTCGACCGCATCCTCAGCGTCTAGTAGCCCCAGCTGATGGTACTAGTGGTCGTCTATCCTGATCGGTAGCACGTGTCCTCACCATCTGTAAGAGAATAAAATAACAGAAGTTTAGTTATCGGAATTAACAGATTCACACGATAGGAATTCAAGAATATGAAGTTTTTCCTAAAGATTCTGCAACCTCTCGAGGATAAGTATAGACGTCTCTGTACCGGTCCGCAAGACTCTACTAAACCTGCTCATGACTGGTGAGACCTATATAACCTAGGCTCTGATACCAACTTGTCACGACCCTAAACCGACCCGGTCATGATGGCGCCTATCGTGAAACTAGGCCAGCCGACACAATTCCCAAATCAAACTATTATTTTATAAAAATCATTTTAAGCTATTAATTAACAAGAAATCTTATAGTATAAGTCTAAATAATCAGTGCGGAATAAATACACAAGCCCGACATCGGGGGTGTCACAAGTCACGAGCAACTACAACTCTATCTCAATACAATAAAGTCTAACAAAGTCTGGAAGGCAATACTAAATAAATCTAAGGAAGATATGATAGAGAGAAACAGGGCTACGAACGCCATGCAGCTAACTTGTCGACTCTGAAATCCTGCTGAATGGACAATCAATACTCATTATCGCGACCTGCAACTCCTGGATCTGCACACAAGGTGCAGGGAGTAATGTGAGTACACTAACTCAGTAAGTAATAAAAGTAAATAAAAGCTGAGCAGTAAGAAAACACATAATTTCACATCAAAACACAAAAAAATACAGTACATTGCCCAAAACAATACAGAAATCATTGTCTCGTAAAACAAGCTCAGTTTCAGTAAAACCTTTCCTTTGAAAACATCTTTCAATAGTTTCAAACGAGTGATGAAAATAGTGAGTAAAAATGATAGAAATGTAAACAGTCCATCGAGCAAAACATGTACCATAAACCGTCCCTCGGGAAAAATATCAACAGATCTAGCCCCTCGGGCTACCTCACAATCACTCGTATCAGCCCCTCGGGAAATAATGTGAATCAATAACAGCCCCTTGAGAAATATCACATCACTCACATTGGGTACCCACGCTCACTAGGGGTGTTCAGACTCCGGAGGTGCTCCTACAGCCCAAGCGCTATCACAAGCCATCTTGTGGCATAATAAATAAGGCCCTCGACCTCTCATATATCACAAATCAGTACAACATGATGCGGCGCACAACCCGATCACATATTATCCTCACAACATAGGCCCTCGGCCTCACTCAATCAGAAACCTCTCAAGCCATTCACGCAAACAGTGAAACATAATGCTCAGCCCAAACTATCATTTAAGGTATTAAAACGAAGTAAATATGGCTGAGTTATGAAATCAGTAAAACACAGCATGACTGAGTACAAATATTAAGTTAAAACAGTAAGGAATAGTAGTAAAAAGCCCCTAAGGGTCCAAAATAGTTGGCACGAGGCCCAAATATGGCATTCAGCCCAAGACATAGTAATACTTTCCAAAACACAATAGTATCAAATAGTTTTCAATCAAATACGCGACTTAATAGCGGTACGGGATGGACCAAGTCAAAATACCCAATGGTGCACACCCCCACGCTCGTCATCTATCATGTGCGTCACCTCAAAGTAGCACCACGATGTGAAATCCGAGGTTTCATACCCTCAAGACAACATTTACAATCTTTACTTACCTCAAACCGGTCCAAACTCTAACCCATGATGCCTTTGCCTCTCGAACAGCCTCCAAATACTCCTAATTACCAAAATCGGTTTCATATCATTAATACACACTAAAGGAACAAAGCCGAAGCGAAAATAATCAAATTAACTCAAAATTCCCAAAATTGGCCAAACCCGACCCCTGGGGCCACATCTCGAAATTTGATAAAAATTACATCACAAGAATCCTTATCCTCCCACAAGTCTATACATACTAAGAACATCAACATTGGACCTCAAATGGCCCCTCAAATCTCCAATCAAAACTCTCCAACTACAAGCCCTAATTCTCCACTTTTAGCCCTTAAGTCCCACTAATTTCATGTCTAATTAGTTATAAATCACTATAGAATCGAGTATTGAGTTCAAAAACCTTACCTCCAAGTGTTTCCCCTCGAATCCCTCTTCAATCAAAGCCGTTCATAAATGGTGAGAAATGAGCTAAAAATCACGAAGATGGCTTTTTATACATTCTGCCTAGGTGCTCCCTTCATCGCGAACGCGGTCAAAGCCTCGCATTCGCGAAGTACAAAAAATCCACTGTTTAAATTTCCTCTATCGCGAATGCGAGTACCCTCTCGCAAACGCGAAGCTTCACCTGCCATAGCCTTCGTGAACGCGTTGCCCTCCACGCGAACGCGTCGAAGAAATCCTTGGGGTTCAGCTGATCCATCATTCCTCTTCAGGAACGCGTTCTACTCCTCACGTTCACGATCTTTCCACTGGACACACCTTCGCGAACGCGAGTTTTCCTTCGTGAACGCGAATAATAAATCTCTGCAACAAAAATACCAGAAAATCTTCTATCTTTCCAAAGTCCAAAATGATCTGTTGGGCATCCGAAACATACTCGAGGCCCTCGGGACCTCAACCAAACATACCAACACATCCCATAACATCATTCAAACTTAGTCCAGCCTTCTAATCACTCAAAACAATACCAAAACACTTAATCAACCTCGGATTCAAGCCTAAGAACTTATAAACTTTCAAATTTCACAAATGACGCTGAAACCTATTAAATCACCTCCGAATGACCTAAAATTTTGCACACACATCCCAAATGACACAACGAACCTACTCCAACTTCAGGAATTCCAATCCGACCTCTATATCAAGATTTTCACTACCAACCAAAAAATGCCAAATTTTCAATTTTGCCAATTCAAGCCTAAATCTACCACGGACCTCCAAAAATACATTCCGATCACTCTCCTAAGTCCCAAACCACCTAACGAAGCTATCCAAACCATCAGAATTCATATTCGAGACCTTCTCCACATAAGTCAATATCCGGTTGACTTTTTCAACTTAAGCTTACTCAAAAGAGACTAAGTGTCTCATTCCTCTCCAAAACCACTCTGCACCCAAACCAACCAACTGAACAACACATAAAAAAACATAAATGGGGAAAATGGAGTGGTAACTCATGAAACGATCGGCCGGGTCATTACACTTTATTTCTAGTTCAAATTGCAGTAGGCATTTTAAATTGTACCTTTTAGTTTTCTTAGGAACAAATTGTACTAGGTACATGAGTTGTATCATTTAAGTTAGAGTTAACTTAAAGTAGTCGCAACAACTTGTGGCGTGTTGCTATAAGGGTTAGAGTTAATTCTTAGGTTTGCAAGAGGTTGTAAACTCGAGTTGTATCTTTCAAGTTAGAGTTAACTTGAAGTAGTCGTAATAGCCTATGGCGTGTTGCTACAAGGGTTATAATTAATCCTTAGGTTTGCATGATTTTGTAAACTGTGTTGTTAGCTCAGAGTTGTCGTGAAGTCTTTGGGAAAAATCCTACTGGGTAGTAGGTCATAGTTTTTTTACTTTTTGAGCCGGATTTCCATGTAGAAATTCTTATATTCTTTACTTTTTGCATTATTTATTCCGCAACTATAGTGTAAGGAACGTATAGAATAACCAGGTCCTTTAATAAACTAGTACATACGAAAATTCGGCACCACACAAATTTTCCTCTCTCTTTCTCTTGTGTGGTATTGAAGTATAAAACATCAAGTAGTAAAAGGCTTTTTCTGCCGAGATTATTGATCATTGGAAAGTTAAACTTATAATACCATTCTTTCATTCTTTCGTTCTTATTCTGATATCATTTGTTGTATATCATCGGTGTGACATTATAACGACTCAATTGGTTGTTTTGAGCATTTGTACTTCGCTCGGTAGTTTGGGGGCACGAGTAGCTCTATATGATGTATTAGGACTTGTGTGCAAAATTTGGGTTCATTCCAAGTTGATTTGATATAATTCGGCGTGAGTTTTTGGAAGTCAAAATTTTGAAAGTTCATTAAGTTTGATTTGAGGTGTATCTCGTTGTTTCGATATTGTTATGTGTGTTTTGAGGCCTCAAGTAGGTCCGTATTATGATATAAAACTTTTTGGTATGTTTAGATGGGGTCCTCAGGGGCTTAGGTGAGTTTTGGGTAGGTTTCGGTTGTGTTGCGCTCGTTTTTCTTATGGTTCGACGTCGTTTCTTCAAACATAAATGGTACCACATTGAACAAATGAGCTCCGATTTCTGTTTTTATTGAAGCATTAGATCCGTGTCGTAATTACGGAGCCATAGAAAAAAGAATCATCAAATTTGGACATCGTATGCGGATTTTATGGTCATTTTACTAAGAATTAGGTTGCCAGACTTTTCAGATTAATTACGAAATTGTCACTGTTATGTATTTAAAAATCTGCACTATTTCCAAATATTGAAACCAACATATCTCCTTCAATAAGGTCAAATGGAGTGATTCAAGAGCCTAACTTGACTAGAATTTCACAAGGAATCCATTGGAGGTATCAAAAATGAGTTTCGAGAAGATCTTTTGGCACAAGAAACGAGGCAGAACAGTGTTAAAATGAGGGTTTAATGCATTTAATATATTTTTGAGTTGAGGAACTCGAAATTGGGCAATTTTTTAGGCTCTTTTCAGCATATGAATTGGGTTACGAGCCATTCAGAGGTCAGAACGCACGTGATGGGATTCTTGGAGCATCGCTTGGCTTGCTTAGTGTCGGAATTGGCTTGTTTAAGATAAGTAACTCTTCTAAGCTTAGTGCTGAGGGTATGAAATCCCAAACTACATTTTATGTGATTGATATTGAGGTGACACACATGCTAGGTGATGGGCATGTGGGCGTGCACCTAGTGAAATGGGACTCTATTGTTCCTATGGCCTTGTATAGTGGCCCTATTTTGTTGATATTTGTGTTTTCATCATGTGATAAAGTAATTGAGCTGTCAATCATGCTAAATATTATGTTTAGGCTTTATGCTGATATTGTGTGTATCCATAATGGTTATATCTTACTGTCATCTCACTGATTTCCATAGATATTTTATACTAAGTCAGATTCATACATTCATATCGTATCTCAGTCTCAGCTGTTGTTGTTGATGCATCATATCATTGTTGTCAGGCTAGTTTCATGACATTTTGAGCCTGTGAGCGAGACTAGAGAGAGTGATGACTAAGTGAGGCCGAGGGCCTGATTGTGGGGATATAAATATATAGATGGATCGGGTTGCACGCCGCAACAATATATATATATGGATCAGGCTATACGCTGCAATGATATATGGATCAGGCTGCATGCCACAACGATATTGGGATGGGCTGCACGCCATAACAATATAGCGCTTGGGCTGTAGGAGTCCCTCCGGAGTCGTTACAACCCCAGTAAGTACAATTGACTATATATATGGATCGGGCTGCATGCCGCAGAAGTTATTATACAGCGCTAAGTGATTTAGTGTGATAAGTATTGAGCTTAGTAAGAGAGGATGCAAGTTAATGAGATTGAGTACTATGAGAGTGTGAGTACATGTTTCATCTCTGAAATACATGGCATTCACATGCATACATGACATACATGCATAGAGATGCATTCTTCCTCGTGCTATATAGTATCACGTCATTCATGACTTATTATATACATTGATATGTGGGTATGGAGAGGCACTTTATACTTGTTATTTGGAAAGAAATGAAACATTTTATTTATTGTGGAAAGGATATTTGGAAAATTACAGTTTTTAAACGTACTCGTACTTTTGGTATTTTCGGTAAGAGATCTGGGATTTTCTTTCACTGAGATATTTGAAAAGCATGACCATTTTCTGGAACTGTAAACGAGCTGAGTATTTTGAGATATCTCTTTTATACTTGTATTTATGTTGTTATGAACTATTGTGGAAATATTGGATTTGGACCCGATCTTGTGTTAGTTCATCACTGCTTTCAACCTGAGGTTAGGTTTGTTACTTTTTGAGTACATGGGATCAGTTGTACTCATACTGCACTTCCTAAACAGTGCGTGCAGATCCCGGATGCCGATGTTGCTATGTTCGATGGTTGCTAGATTTGAAGGCATATCCGCATTCCTGCTATAGCTGCCTCTTGTTCACGGTAGCCTTAGACTATAAAATTCTATTTATGTACTTTTCAAATAGACTATGTAATTGTTCCATTGTTGCTTTGTAAACTCCATTCGTAGAAGCTCATGATTTTTTTTAAAGTTAAATGAAACTGGATAATTGTTAATTGTCTTACCTGGTGGGTTGGGTTAGGTGCCATCACGACTGGTAGATTTTGGGTCATGACAAGTTGGTATCAGAGCTCTAGGTTCATAGGTTCGACAAGTCATGAGCAAGTGTCTAGTAGAGTCTTGCAGATCGGTATGATGACGTCTATATCTATCTTTGAGAGGCTACAAGATATTTAGGATATACTTCCCATCTTTCTTTCCTTATCGTGCGACACTGATTCAGCTTGAAGCATGATTCTTTGAATTCCTTCCATGCATTCGTATGCACATGTAAGCTCTCGCTATCAGCTGTACATCGACCGCTTGTAATTCATGGAAGAGGTGCGAGATGTAATTTCGATATTGCTGATGATGGGCCAGTCAGGAGAACTTGAGGCTGAGTTTTGACTGTGGTTTGAGAACATAGGTGTTGATTGTGTGAGCACGTGCTTTTGGATTTATATGTACGACAGTGTCCCTATTTGTAGAATTTATGGCTAGATGGCTACGTGATGAGTATGATGTGATTGCGAGATGTGTTCATATGGTTGAATGTGACGAGAAGGGTCTACTTGGAGTGTAGAAATAACTATTTGGTGCTTGATTTCCATCTTGATTTAATGTATAGTCCCGTGTTATGGGTGTGTTAAAGGGTCTTTTCATGTTGATTAGTTGAAGAGTGAAGTAGATTTCATGTTGCTATATGAGTTCAGACTCAGAAATATTAACTGATTGTGTAATGTTTATGATCGTGGAAGGGTATAGAGAGAGGTCGGTTTGAGGCAAAGCAGGTGGGCTATCTCCTGCGGGGTATCCTGAGGTTTGTGTGATCCCTATGATTATTTGTTGGGAGTTCTCTTTTACCAGTGAAATATGTGTTGTAATTTGAGTTTAGATCGCTTATGAGAATGTGCTTGACTATTTCGAGGATGAATATGAGATTTGCAAATGATTTGAGGTATTATATGGTTTGTGTTGCATGAACTTATGGAGGATTTAGTTGAATCTCACTGCAACATTATATCTATAATAAAGTATGGGCATTGGGAGTTATGGTGTGTTTTGATCTACGGCTTTGAGCCAAGTGGGATAGTCCGCTATTGATAAGTTGATTTCACGGTTATGTGTTGTATTGGTTTCGGTTTGAGGTATACTTGTGAATTAGTTATGTTCTGTAGAGGGTGAGATCGAGGATGACTTGAGTAAAGGAAATTCTGGGTAAACGTTATGAGTATATGAGAATCACGGAACAATTGTTATTGGTGAAGAATGTAATGTGTATGGAGCAGGAATATATTTGGTTGCATTAAAGTGGAGTTACTTCCTTGTGTGTTGGAGTGCTAATGGGGCACCGGTCATTCGATCCATTTGGTCGGTCTAATTGAGATTTGAGCAGCGTGGAAGACTCTCAAGAATGGTTCAAATGAATTAAAGATTTGAGCATGGCAATTGGGAATCTGCAGGATGTGTATTTGGCTAGAAACTGAGATTCGTATTGGAGGATGTCGGGACTTGTGGCATTTCTATATCATTATGGATTCTACATATCAGTATTAGGAAGGCTAAGGTAATGGCTTTAATGCAGAAGGTCTCTTCTGAGTGGGTATCTCGGTTGTGGTACTTTTAGGGTGATTAAGAGAGCATTCATCGGCTTATGAGCCTTAGGGCAGTATGGTTTATGCTAGGGTCTCGTGTGGTGAGTCTTGGTTGAGGATTGTGGTATTATGGAAATGAGAAGTATCAATTTGAAGGTAATTCAGAAGGAACTAGGATAAATAGGACAGCTTGGTAGTAGGTTGCATCGGCATAGTAATGGATGTGATTGGCTCTTTTGGTCCTTATGAGGTAGTGAGTTTCTACAGGTGTTTTGTGGAGGTACTCTTGGGTTTTGGTGGCCTGCATGGCTTGGTTGAGTTAGATAGATTCAGTTCTGATTGTTTATTTATGTGCAAATGGGTTTCGGAGAGTTGTCGATGGTTTCTACCATGGTTTGAGATGTATATTTTCTACTGGTGTGAGGAGCATGTGATGTATAATGATTTTCTTCGGATAAAATCAAATGGATAGTTCTTGGCTAATTGAGTGAGTAGTTTCTTGTGACTCGGAGTGGATTACGAATTTCTCGTATTTTTTGTATGATGACATAGTATATGCAATGTGTTGTATAAGATTGAGATTTGCATGTGTAAGATCACAGTTCAGTTTTGAAGGGGAAGTCATGAGTCCTTAGGCAACATGGACAGTTTCAGATGACTAGGTAAATAACATTACTATTTGGTATGGCTTGATGAGAGTATATATTTCAGAAGGGGGGATGTGTTTTAATTTATAGATACTTCATTGGTATTGTGGCACTCTCCTAGTTGATCGACTGCTGGTGTTCAAATTTTTCTTTGTGGCACAGAAGAATTATAGAGCTATTCCTTGCAGGATGATCGTGTATGAGAGATGTGTTAGACATTCAGGCAGTGGAGTTGGGATCAGATATGGTGGTTCATATGTTCTATGGATTTGGAAACTGAGAGCTTTTAGGAGTAGATTGTTGCATGGTTGTGTACTGTGAAGTGTGGCAGAAGCTAGCCAGATGATAGTATGTGTTATGATTCAGTCATTGTAGACTTTCGAAGGATTATTTATCTATTTGTGGGTGACCGGAGTTTATTTGGGGGTCCATTGGTAGGTCCAATTAGGATGTGTATTCTATACCGAGTCGGATTGGTTGGCTTCATACTGCTATTGCTAAGGGATGTGCCATTTGGTTGTTGTTGAGCTTATTCGTGTTTTGAAATGATCTATGAGTTACTCTTTTATGCCACAAGGAGTTTTGATTTGTTGATTATATGAACATATAGTGCGGTTCTATTTGAGCTTTATAGCGGAATTTGAGCGAGATGAGTATTTAGATATTGTATGATTGATTGAGTGTTGGCTATGTTCTTTCCTGATTGTGGTATTGTGTTATTTGCTCTCCGTGGTTACGATGATGCAATTTGGGTGCTTGATGTCGAATTTTGCGTGGTTATTGATTTTGAGCAGGGTGGATCGAGGTACATAATATGGACTAGCATTTGGATGGGTTACACATTGTAGCGGAGTTATGTTGAGACTGATCTTTTGTGTTAGATTCGTATGTTTTGGTTATATGATGTGTGATAGGTTCTTAGCATTGCTTTGTAGCGGTACATGTTGAGCTTGCGAGATAGTTCCTTCGTCTGAGTCATTTTCCATGATTGAGTACATTTGGAATGTTGCTTATTGGTGCACAAATTGCACGAGTTGCGGCATTAGACTGTATTAATATGCCATGTCATGAGAGTGATTATATTAGATGGGATGAGGTCATCGTACATAGAATGGGTGCTATCGGATCAGACTGCGGTATATTTGGAAGGATATTGATGCTGATCAGCTTAGAAGTTTGTTATAGTTCCTATCAAAAGAGAGAGAGTTTCACAACTTGTTGGTCTGACGAATGTTTATGAGTTTATGCCTATTTCTTTCATTGTTGGCAGTATATGAAGGTGTTAGAATGAGGCTCTGTTTGATAAGAGGTTTATTACCAGTATTAGGTTGTTCTGAGCAGCTACTGTGATTAGAAGTTATCGCTATGAGTGTTTAAGTTATATGGTATATCATGTGATTTCATTATTGAGTTATGTTTATGGCTTGATACATCTTGTTCAGACTTATACAGTGTGTAGATGCGAGATTTTGATCTTATAGAAAATTTTGGATGTGGAAATTGGATTCGAAGGCTTATGGGCTAGGTTGGATTAAGAAATTTCAGTCATGTTGTGTTATCAGATCTATATGGGATAGGATGACGTGGGATCACCCCCGGGTATGTGCATAGTGAGGTTACACGACAATTTGGCGGCTTTTGAAACAACTCTAGGCACGTTCGAGGATGAACGTATGTTTAAGTGAGGGAGAATATAACGACCTGACCGGTCATTTTGAGCATTTGCACTTCACTCGGTAGTTTGGGGGCACGAGTAGCTCCGTATGATGTATTAGGACTTGTGTGCAAATTTGGGTTCATTCCGAGTTGATTTGATATGTTTCGGCGTGAGTTTTTGGAAGTCGAAAGTTTGAAAGTTCATTAAGTTTGATTTGAGGTGCATTTCGTCGTTTCAATATTGTTATGTGTGTTTTGAGGCCTCGAGTAGGTCCGTATTATGATATGAAACTTTTTGGTATGTTTAGACGGGGTCCCGAGGGACTCAGGTGAGTTTCGGATAGGTTTGGGTTGTGTTGCGCTCGTTTTTCTTATATTTCGACGTCGTTTCTTCAAGCATATATGATACCACATTGAACAAATGAGTTCCTATTTCTGTTTTTATTAAAGCACTAGATCCGTATCGTAATTATGGAGTCATAGCAAAAAGAATCGTCAAATTTGGACATCGTATGAGAATTTTATGGTCATTTTACTAAGAATTGGGTTGCTAGATTTTTCAAATTAATTACGACATTGCCACTGCTGCGTATTTAAAAATCTGCACTATTTTCAAATATTGAAACCAACATATCTCCTTCAATATAAGGTCAAATGGAGTGATTCAAGAGCCTAACTTGACTAGAATTTCACAAGGAATTCATTGGAAGTATCAAAGTGATTTTTGAGATCTTTTGGCACAAGAAACGAGGTAGAATAGTGTTAAAACGAGTGTTTTATGCATTTAATATATTTTGAGTTGGGGAGATCGGAATTGGGCAATTTTTCGAGGCACTTTTAAGCATATAAATTGGGTTTCGATCCATTTGGAGGTTGGAACGCACATGATGGGATTCTTGTAGCATCGCTTGGCTTGCTCGGTGTCGAAATTGGCTTGTTTAAGATAAGTAATTCTTCTAAGCTTAGTGCTGAGGGTATGAAACACCAAACTACGTATTATGTGATTGGTATTGAGGTGACGCACATGCTAGGTGACAGGCGTGTGGGCGTGCACCCTATGAAATGGGACTCTGTTGTTCCCATGGCCCTGTATAGTGGCCCTATTTTATTGATATTTGTGTTTTCATCATGTGATAAAGTAATTGAGGTGTCAATCATGCTAAATATTATGTTTAGGCTTTATGTTGATATTGTTTGTACTTATAGGGGTTATTTTTTACTGTCATCTCACTGATTTCCATTGATTTTTGGTACTCAATCATATTCATGCATTCATATCGTATCTCAGTCCCAATTGTTGTTGTTGATGCATCATATTAGTGTTGTCGGGCTCGTTTCATGACATTTTGAGCCCGTGTGCGAGACTGGAGAGAGTGATGACTAAGTGAGGCCGAGGGCCTGATTGTGGGGATATAAATATATATATAGATCGGGCTGCACGCCGCAGCAATATATATATATATATATATATATATATATATATATATATATATATATATATATATATATATATATATATATATATATATATAGATCGGGCTGCACACCGCAGTGATATGTTGGATCGGGCTGCACGCCGCAATGATATAGCGCTTGGGCTGTAGGAGCCCCTCCGGAGTCTGTATACTCCAAGTGAGCATAGTCGACTATATATATGGATCAGGATGCACGCCACAATAGTTATTATACAGTGCTGAGTGATTTAGTGTGCTGAGTATTGAGCTTAGCAAGAGAGGATGCAAGGTAATGAGATTGAGTACTATGAGAGTGTGAGTACATGTTTTATCTCTGAGATACATGTCATTCACATGCATACATGACATACAGGCATAAAGATGCATTCTTCCTCATGCTATATAGTATCACGTCATTCATGACATATTATATACATTGATATGTGGGTATGGAAATGCACTTTATACCTGTTATTTGAAAAAAAATGAAACATTTTATTTATTGTGGAAAGAATATTTGGAAAATTACAGTTTTCAAACTTTCTCGTACTTTTGGCATTTTAGGTAAGAGATCTGGGATTTTCTTTCACTGAGATATTTGAAAAGCATGACCATTTTCAGGAACTGTGAACGAGTAGAGTATTTTACTTTTGAGATATCTCTTTTATACTTGCATTTTTGTTGTTATGAACTGTTGTGGAAATATTGGCTTTGGACCCGATCTTGTGTTAGGTCATCACTGCTTTCAACCTGAGGTTAGGTTTGTTACTTTTTGAGTACATGAGGTCGGTTGTACTCATACTGCACTTCCTAAACAGTGCTTGCATATCCCGGATGTCGATGTTGCTACGTTCGATGGTTGCTGGATTTTAAGGCGTATTCGCGTTCCTGCTGTAGTTGTCTCTTGTTCACGATAGCCTTATACTGTAAAATTCTGTTTATGTACTTTTCAAACAGACTGTGTAATTGTTCCATTGTTGCTTTGTAATCTCCATTCGTAGAAGCTCATGATTTGTACTACCAGTCCTTGGAAAATGTATAAGATTTAGATAATTCTCTTGTTTAATTATTTTTATTAAGTTAAATGAAACTGGATAATTGTTAATTGGCTTACCTAGCGGGTTGGAGTAGGCGTCATCACAACTGGTGGATTTTGGGTAGTGACAGACATAAGGAAAGAGAAATGTACCAGATCTATTATTCTTAAATAGAAAAGAAAAGAAAAGAAAAGAAAAGAAAAGAAAAATACTCAATGAAATAAAACAATAAAAGAAATTTAAAAGAATATTGTAGAGAAAAGTAGAGAGAGAATTCTTATTGATTTGGGATAAAAACCCCTTTATTTATAGGGAAAAAGTAACTTAGCCGCAAAGTAACAAACTCCAAAATTTCTCTAAAAGATAGGCATTCACAATCAATAAAATATTATTTATAATACTCACCCTTGAATAAACATTCAACTTATAATGTGCCTCGTTAAAACCTTAACTAAGATAAAACCCAATGGAAAAAATTCTAGTGAAGGAAAAAGAGTACACATATCTAACAATATGCTTTTTGGTTGCCTCGTTAAAAACCTTGCAAGGAAAATCCAGTGGGAACCTTATAAAGAAAAAAGAGTACAACATGTATTAATTCCCCCGATGAGACAATCAATCACATCTTTGAGCCTTCGCATTCTAATCTTATGCACCATCTTCAAAAAATTATTGGTAGAGATTTGATAAACAAATAAGCCATATTAACTTGAATAAGTATGTTGCACCTTCAAATCATCATTCTTGATAGGTATGTAATGTCTTCATATAATATCGTGGAATGGCATTTTCACTGTTTTCATAGAGGTAAAAATTCTCGCTATCACATTATCATGCTTATAGTTATAGCAAGATAATATGTGCATAAATTGTACTTAGGATGTGGTACTTTAAGACCAAGAATTGTATATGCTTTAAACGATTTAAATCCTTCAGGGATTGTCATATAAGCCATATAGATAGACTTTAGATGCATATCAAGTTTCATGTCATGCTAGACGTATAAGATAGATAAAAGTGATTGCATACACCATTGACTTTATACTTTCAAGTGTTTGAACTGTAGGTCCAAAACTACATGTCTTTTATATAAAAACTATTCTGCCTGAATTGTATCTCCAGACTTAAGATCATCATATATATTTAGCGTTATCATAGATATAGTCGATAAATATTTTACATCAATTTCAACATCCTCTTTTTTTCATAAAGGTATAACATAGAGATTTTTTTATTCATATTTTTCAGGTACATGAACCTCTCTTGAGATTTTATGAAGTGTTATGTCATATGATCTTCTAAACAACTTGCCTCCTTATTATGATTATTTGGATCATTTGCTAATCTTCTTAATCAAGAATTTTATTTGAAATCGATTTCTCTATACGCTTTAAGCATATCATAGACTTTTTCCTTCTAGGACTTATTCTAATAGGAGCATTTGCAGTGGGAATATAGTTACTTTATTTGGATTAGCAAATACGTCTGGCATGCATTGCAATATACTGCAGATGAATTATCTTTTTATGAACTTCAAGTTCATAATATCTTATTCGGAGATCTAGATGTACAAATGATAATTATTACACAAAACCTTTTCTCAATTGTTTATCCTATCTACCCCTCATATTAAAAAAACTAACTTGCTTCCTCAACTTAGGAAATCTACCTTTTTACGTTATGGTGTTAACTAAAATATACACCACACATCAATAACAATAAGATAAAATTATTTGGTTCCGGACCTTGAACCACTTGTGAGGGAAAAATGTAATATAGTTTTGTATATAAGGTATATCAAACTTATATAGATAACTTTGTTCTCATAGGTAATAATTTAGCTATTAATTGGAGATACTCAATAAATTATTTTGGTAAACCAACTGTGATGTAAACCTACTTATCAAGATGAACTATCTTGAATAAAAAATCTGGAAATTATGCTCTAAATTAGATTATTGAGCAAGTTACCTCGCAAACATCATGTTGCGGATTAATAATAATAGCACATGTAACTGTCGCATAGATGCATCTTAAGTGGTATACATAGCAGGTGAATGAGTACATATTCACCTTTGATATTTCGAGCATTCATGAGATTCAATGTCAATTTTAGTTGGTCTATTAATTAATGAGAACAAGCAACATAAGAGAATTCGTAAAAAGTTTTCTTGTTCTTTAATATTTACCCATGTGAATTCTCTTTTATTTTTGCACATCATACTTAAATTAAGATTTCTCAATAGGCCATGCCTGATAAAGCGATCTGTATCAGTAAACTTCAGGTTTACATCATGACATGTGCAATAATTAATTAAACTCCAATTTACTATGATATGGGTTTTTATAGCAATAAACAACCAGTTTACTGTGTCATGCAATTTTACTATTTTTTGTTGTTGTACAAATCAAGCAATAAAGCGGGTAGTTTTCATATAGATATTACCCTGCTACAATTATAGTAATATAAAGATGTTAATTCTTCTCATTATTTATAGTCCCAATACAACCATCCTTTTCGCAAACACTTTAGAAACTCAACAAATTTCTTTGAGACTTACTACGACATATTAACTTATTGATAATTAATTTTATTTCTCCAAAATAGTATAATTGGCTCTTCTAGAGTTCTCAATTAATTTTGTGCTATCACATATTCTGTAACATCCATATGATGAATATCTCTTTCAAGGAGAAAGTTATATCATTATGGTCATTGTCAAAACCATTGTAGGCAAGATATGTTGCATCCATTACTTTTACCCTATAATAATCACATTACCGTAATATTTTTGTCATAATCACAATAGATACGTGATCAATGTCCGTTCATGCCATAATAATGAAATTATTTTCTTATTTCATCTCAAACCTCCTTCTAGAGTATATTCACTACCACTAGCATGTTCATATTCTTCCCAGAATGAATATGTATTCATAAATCACATGTTATTACATTCACATCATGAATGGACCAAAAAACTTTGGGAAGAGAGAGAGAGAGTCTAACTTCTCTCTAAAATCTCAATTCGCTTACTGCTAACTTCTTACAAAATGAATTCTTCTTCATCAATTCAACAACCAACCTTGTCAATCCCTCCAAAACCCCTGGATATTTCTATTACTAATGATGAGATTAATCAAGTCCAATCCTTGTCGCTACAAAATCCATCATCTAGCTTCGAAGAGGTCTTACTTGCAGATAAGCAATCCAATCTCATAAGTATATAAACTACAGGAATCTTTCCCACACAAATGGATCCACTACAGTCTACTCAATTATATTTGGGTGGAAAACAGAAAGTAGATGAAGAATACCATGTTGCCCTATCAACTGAAGATCTGCACCCTTGGAAATTTTAAGTCATCATTAAACTCCTTGGCAAGAGAATCCTACATCAGTACCTAAAAAAGAATATTCAAGAATTGTGGAAATGTCATGACCCATAATCCCACCTTCGAGACCGTGATGGCGCCTAACATTTCACTTACTAGGCAAGCCAACGTTAGAGGATTCCATTAGCCAATCTTAGTCAATTTCAATAACAGGATCAATTAAGCCAAATAGAAGCTAAAATTAAGTGCGAAATACCATAAAAGCCCATAATATCTAATACAATCCGGATATGGAGTCACAATTCACGAGCTTCTAGAATTTTCTACAAATAGAGTCTGAAAGAAATACAATTGTCTTGAACGAAAAGAAACGGTAAAATAGGAGAAATAGAAGGGGACTTCAAGGTCTGTGGACGCTAGCAGATCTACCTCGAGTCTCCAATGAGAAAATCCAAGATGTTATGCCTCACGAACAGCTAGGGCCAGTACCAAAGTCTGCACAAGAACTGTAGAGTGTAGTATGAGTACAACCGACCCCATGTAGTCTAGGGTTTTCTAGTTTTGAAAATTTAAAAAATGAACAAAAATCCCGTCTAACTCCTGCGTACCTCTGCTTTCATTGTTTTCATGCCCCAAACCTGGGGAGGCGTGGAAAACACCCGGTTCCATACTCGGCCCGAGCGTACCACTCTACAATTGTGAACTCTTGAAGGGGTAACCCTCAACTTAGGCCGATGAGGCCATATTCTGAATCATCTAAAAATATCGTCTCTCTCATCTGAGGGGTAAACATACCCAAAAGCTCGTATATATATATATATATATATATATATATATATATATATATATATATATATATATATATATAAACTGTGCAGGCCAACAAGGCTGCCATGAACATCTACTGATATACAAAATATACATGACTGGTCTACAAGCCTCTAGCGATAGCTGAACTGTATCATGGTCGGGACATGGCCTCGACCTACCCATTAAATCGGTATATATACATTGGACTCCAAGGTCTAGACCTGGTAACTCCGAGGAAGTGGAGCTTACCAACCGATCTAATGCTTGACTTTGTCTATTGGGAAGGGCTATCCAGATGTCTATCAGGACTTGCAGTCATGAAATGCTGGGACGTCAGTGCGAAATAATGTACCGAGTATGTAAGGCAACAGAATAACTGAAAGCTGAAACTGAACTGATAATATAATAACTAAAAGTAACTGAGTGTCAAAGATGATCTAAAGATACACTTACCTGCTGATACTGACTCAACTCTCTCAATATAGTAAGTAAAATAGATGTCCGGCCCTATAAGGCTTGGTACGTATAACTGCTCTGCCGTAGTAGGCTCGCTCATAGGTGCTCGGCCATGCTAGGCTTTGTATCTCGGCCATTCTGAGCTTGCTCATAGGCACTTGGCCATAGCAGGCTCGGTATATAACTTACCATCTGATCTGAGGTTGCCCGATAGGGGCCTGCCCATCAATGATAGCTCTATGGTGGTATAAACACTGTAATATTGCCCAATAGGGGCCTGCCCACCGATTATAGCTTGATGGAGGTGAAAATACGGTAATATTATATATTCATAGACCCTCTACTCTCTTGACTAAAAGAAGATAATACTTAACTGAATATAAGGTCCCGATAAGGGAAAATATGATAATTTATGAGACTAGAATAATGTGAATGAATTAAGGAATATGAATATCTCTTTATGTCTCGTTATCAAACACATGTAGGTACGAAATCATGCCAAAATGAAGGAAGGGTTTAGACTTAACATACCTTATCACAATCTGTCCAATAACTATGTTAAACTCGTCTCGTTGCACCTTAATCTACAACAACGATAACAATACTATCTTCATATTATGGAAGGTACGACTATCGAACAACGAACGACAAGCTTATTTTATAATAAAACGGGTAGCATCTCCCCTATAATCTTTACTTCCTCCCAATTCGACATAACACCACCAACAACAAAAAGAACACAATAATAACAAACATATATATTATTTTCCAACCTTATATACAACACAAAATACAACAAAACATCCCAACATACCCCAATATATTCATACACAAAACAACCACTATAGTAGTGTCAAGCAACCCAAAAATGTTACGACGAACAATCAGCCAATCATCCTGCCATTATATGGTATTTCTCCACACCCTTTCTCCCCAAAAACTCCACAAAAATAGTAGCAAAGAGACAACCCAACAGCAAAATAAAACAACCCACAAAACAGTCCACTAAAAGTTTAACAACTCGAACTCACGACTTTCGATCACCATCCCGTGAATTCTTACAATTATTGAATGAGTTTCTCTACTTTTACAGAAGAAAAAATGGATAAAATAGGGTAGTATATTTACCTTATTTGGTGAATATCTCATCTCCTATCTTGGTTCTTCAACCCTTAGGTGTTTCTCCAACTAGAACGCGAAAAGAAGAGAAAATTATTTAGGGTTTTGTGTTGAATATTTGGGAGAATTTTGCTGGGGTGTACCTCTGATATTTTTTCCCTATTATGAGTGTAATATCTGAAGGAAATCGCCTTAAAAGGGCTCTTTGGCCAACCCAAACTAGCTCCTTATTGGACATGTTTCGTCCTTTCATTTAAGCAAGTAGGTGACACACCTACTTGTCACATATACAGTCTGTGCAGTCTCACAAAAATGCAAATATCTATTTACTCCAATATCGTATTGACAAACAATTTATTTAGTTAGAAGCTAGACTCGTAGATCTTCAATTTGGTAAGTGGATCATCCCTTAACTCTAAGTATATTAGGAGAAAAGATCAGATACATTTCACCTAAATTTCAGAATATTTATGAATGTAACTTGTGATGACCTTTGCCAACTTTTGTTCCACAAATCGCTTGACTTCAAAACATAACATACGACTATTATAATCCTAAAATAACTCATAACATAACCTCCATATAATGTTATAAACCTTAGTATCACCCTAAAATTACATGTTACAATATTCCCAACTTATCGACTTTCTATGAAACTTATTTTTTTCAATTCGTTTAGCTTCTAAGCCTTCCAACCATCTCGGTACTTGTTACTTATGAGCATAAATATTTGTAACCTCAAAGGTAACATGTTTAACTTACTTTAGATACTTTCAAATATGACCTCATTTCTAAGCATACATCCATTGACTTCCGATGTACTCTTACATACGAATATATGTGGTGTAACAATCACATTTGTGATGAAATGTTCGCAAATGCGAACTCTAGCTTCCCCGCAACCTACAACTCTTGCGAATACTTTAGACTCTCCTTGCCATCTAGGCAACTATTTTGTAAATAAATCCAAAGGCCAGGGAATTCCCCCCTTTAGGCCTTTAATGCTTATTCATCACTGTTCATCTTAAGAATGTTGCTACCTTATGTCATGCAGCCTGTACGACTCTGTCCTTGTTTGTGCGCCTATGTGACTTTTCTCTCTTTTATCCTCTAGCTTTTATCCAATCTCTAGGCCTCACATTGTGAACATATACAGAACTATGACAAGCTGTCCCTCTGGGCATCAATAGGTGTACTGAAGTTTTTCGCTCGGTACTTGTCAAACTTACGACTATTGTTGTATCTTGTTTCATAGCCTCGGTTAGCTATACTTATGGCTTTACTATATCTAGGTAGCTTATACTATACCATAACACTTACTTCGATTTATTATTAATAAGGTCTGCTACCCAACTCCAGGTTACTCTCTCGCTGCTTGTCATATATGTATAAATCTAAGTCCCTTAATTCTTCCTCATTACTATTCATCTTAAGAATGACAACTTAATCTCATCTCATACTTTGAAACTTTTTTCCATCTATTGTTGATTCTCCTTAATGTTGATCTATAATCTGCCGCTGATAACTTGAAACCTCTTATGTAATATATTGTCACTAGGGCTCACGTCTCATCGGGGAACATCTAGAGTTATTTATCTGAACCACTTAGGGAAAATAATATACTTCAATAACCATATTTCGTAGCATTCCAGCGTGATTCACCTTATGGGGATATTTTAATCCTGTACAATCCATGAAATCCCTTTTCTTTGATTCATTACCCAATCAAAGGCCTAAACGTCATCCTCTTATCTATCGCAATTACACCTTATTCTACCACTAGGGAAGCATTTCGTCTCTTCTAAATCCCCCTAGTCTTAAACTCCTACGTGTTTATTCAGGCTATGCTGAGATTTTTATAACTTACGGAAATCATCATCCCTCTTGTTTTGATGGGTTTAATCCCGAGGACTTACCTATTCTCGTCACCTTCTTACTCATCTTTTCTTATCCTTACTCTTGTCTACCTAAACCTTGTTTCTCTACCATACTTTAGCTTGCAACCCACACATATCAATTTATACTACTCGAAACTTGCTAGCACCATAGATTTCCTTATGTTATTCTGAAACCTCAAGTGAGACATCACGCCATCTCTAACTCTTCTTTACTCTCTTAACTAGACCTCTCGGTACATGGAAACTATAGGGTGGAAGATATGCTACTAAAGACACTACTATCATTTCTGGATACTGAATCACATTGCTTCTAGCCCTCTACCTGAAGTATGGATTTTTTACAACCTTCTGCACTTGAGTATCTCGTACCTTCTTCACCTTTACCTTACTTATCATTAAATCTCGTATTGTGTCTTTGTCTATTTTATAACCTCCTTTCAACATAGGTGGAATTCACATCCACACCTGGAAGCTCTACTATAATACTTGCACCTCTGGTGCATACATAATCTCGCAGGAGCTTCATACTGACTTCTTATGAGGCTGGTATTCATCTAACTGGTTTTATTATAGAGCCATTATAGAATCTGGCCGCTGCACTATCTCTCTTATACCTCTAATATTAAGATTGATTCTGCAATGTTCTGAATCATAATTTCTGTAATCATTAGGGCCTAATAATCAGACTCCTGATTCACTTAGCTGATGTAACTACTTAGTTTCCACTTTTATCTCAACCTTTAAGTAGGCTTATGATATCTTCTGATCTGCAGCTCAGGGTATCAATTATTACTTTAGCTCTTCGTGGATGCTATGGAACATCCATGATATAACCTTCTAACAATTCAAGCTTTTATCTGTGACATGGACTCAATTCTTTCTTCTAACTTATACTGAAGTCTCTTATAGCTGTATCAATGTCAACATATATGATGTTTGGATAACACTCTGAAATCTTAAGTGCGTTCATAACATGACCAACTCTGGGTCATAGATCAAATAATTCCTTTCGTGCCTTCTCAGTTTTTGTTAAAAGTAAGTAATTACTTTTCCTGGTCGTTCTGCCACTATTACATGAATACTTGGCTTATCTTAGTGCCCACGTATATTGGAATTTTGTGCAACTCATATAATATCGAATATTACTTTGGATTTTACTTCCTGTTCCTTAGTCACGATAGGTGCAACTTTCTTATGGAGTGCATACAATATTGTAGTGAGACTGTTGTTACAACTTCATTTCTTCCTTAGGTCACTATGCTTATGTTGAAGCCTTCTTCCTTATTTCCTCAGCTAGTCTTTTGTTATAGTACTTAGGGAAGACTCTCTAACTCTTATCAAGCTACGAGCTTATTACATCATATACCCGATGGAATTTTTGATGTTCTTACTCACCTATATACATCCGTAGTTACAGACCTCCATGCCCTTGTTCTCATAGGGTTACTTTTGAATTCAAATTTTGACTATCTCCCTATTTTATTTCTGTAACACTTATACGGTACCTTTAACTATCCCGACTCTTATCTGAATATTTCTCAAGGATTACGCTGTCGTATCTGTGAGATTGAATTTCCTATGCTAGGTTTCACTACGTTTATCTTGCATGATCTACTGATTTATCAGAGACCTTTTGTTTAGCCATAACTAGGCTCCTCCTGAATCAACTACTAACTACTTGTTGGTCCATTCTCACATCTATATCCTATGTACTCTCTCTTAAACTATGTCCTTTGTCTTAACTTACTACTCACACTAACTCGTTATGTATCCATTCACACTTATTTATTAATAACATCATGGCTGGGAACCCATACTACCTCTCCCCAGCGCCACGCTTGCATAATGTTTTGTGGTCCTAACATATTTGTAGGCTTTGAATATGCACAGTCTCCTCCCTTTCACATTTTTATCGCATTCTTCCTTTACAATTCCATAGTTACCTGAACCACTTAACTCCGACTTAATACCATATCACACAATCTTCCCCCCTTTAGGGGAGTACTAGCATTTAATGCTTTGAAGTTTTACATGCAGATGTTTTACCTCTTCATCTTCGGCGTCTTTCCATATTTTTTTTATTACCCTTACTTGCCTTGCAATAACCTTTCTTGTACCAGGGATAACTGAATTTCTCGCGCACGAGGGTGATGTGTACTATAACTAGCACACATAGTCCTTTAAGCTTAAATCCGCTCACAGTGCTTGCTTTAGGGAAGCGTCTTCCTGAATGACCTTTAAAGGTAATTCTTATGTTGTCCATTCTAATATTGATGGAACGCGATCTCTGAAATTCCCGCGATGCCGACTATTATCAAATCCTTCGTTCCCTAATTCATGTTCAGTTCATATTGTTCACTAGCCCATACTATTTTCTATTACTCTAGGGTCTAACGTTTCCATCTGGTAATCCTGTTGGAGTTACTAACTCCTTTCTCAAAATGAAGATATGACTTTATGGCTTATACTCTTTTATTGTCTTAAGGTCTGTCTTCTCTTGTCCTTTACATCACTTTAATATAGACTCCGTCATCCTATCACTTTGATTTATTGTTATCACCTATTTATCACATCTTACTCATAATGCTTCAATTACTCTCTTCTTATTCTCCTACTAATATTATTATCTATTACCTTATTCTAAAAACTTCGACGAACTATTCTTTCACTTTAACTCTCATTGCTCCATCTCACTGGCTCTTCGAGTTGCCTAATATTCTCTCTTTACTAGGGACGGGAGTCATACTAAGATAAATATTTATCTCTTCTAGTATTCCGGTGCCTATATTCTAAAATTTCTGAACATATTAGTATTTATATCTAACTGTACTATTCAGAGTGCACCGCCTAGGTATCTCACAAGGAGAACTATTATCATGTTTATAATATCCTTCACAAATGTCATCTAACACTAACAATCCACCCACCATTTTGGGTTACTCTAACCCCAGCTACATCCTGATATCACATCCTTCTCTTAAACTATATATGTTAGCTCCCATAGGGCATAACAGAGATGGGTGTGGCCACTTGTACATACCTTTGTTACTCTTGAGGATAACTCAGAATACTTATATTTCTCTGCCAGAATTGTAAATACTGATAATCTTCATTAACTGGGTACCTCGTACCCTCCTTCACCTTGCTTCTGTTAGTTGTTGAAACCTATACTTTTACCTTCTGATACTCCCATGTCCTCCTATTCACGGGGTGTGTTTGATCTTTCTATATTAGGGTCTTAAGCTGGAAATTTGCACATTTGGTATGCACAATCCGGTAGGGCCTCAAATAGGGCCACGTTGTCAAGAACTCTCTCTCAATTAGTGCCCTTACCTATTGTTGTATTAGTCCTCTAGCTAGCTGTGATTTTTCTAATTGCAAGCATCTCTATAATTAGAAAACATAAGTCATGGCTCGAACTCTTATGACTCAGCTTTATAGCACGATTCAGATTTGAACGAAGGGTAACAGACTTCTAAATTCCTTGTAGCTTCCTGTTTATATAATGTGGTGCACAATACATTTATAAACAAGGCTCTACTAGCCATGACTAGTAGACTCCCTAGGATAGAACTGCTCTAATACCAAGTTTGTCACGCCCCAAACCTGGGAGGCATGGACGGCACCCGATGCCATACTCATCCCGAGCGTACCACTCTGCAATTGTGAACTCTTTAGGGGTAACCCTCAACTTAGGCTGATGAGGTCATATTTTGTATCATCTAAAAATATCGTCTCTCTCATATGAGGGATAAACATACCCAAAAGCTCATATATGTATAACTGTGCAGGCTGATGAGGCCGCCATGAACATCTACTAATATACAAAATATACAGGACACGTCTACAAGCCTCTAGCAATAGCTGAACTATATCATGATCGGGACACGACCTCAACCTATCCATCAAACCTGCATATATATATTAGACTCCAAGGTCTAGACCTGGTAACTCCGAGGAAGTGAAGCTTACCAACCGAGCTGATGTTTGACTTTGTATACTAGGAAAGTCTATCAAGCTGTCTATCAGGACCTACAGTCATGAAATACTGGGACGTCAATACGAAATAATGTATCGAGTATGTAAGGAAACAAAATAACTGAAAGCTAAAACTAAATTGATAATATAAGTGTCATAGGTGCTCGGCCATACTAGGCTTTGTATCTCGGCCATTTTGGGCTTGCTCATAGGCGCTCGGCCATAACAGGCTCATTATATAACTTACCATCTGATCAGAGGTTGCCCGATAGGGGCCTGCCCACCGATTATAGCTCGACGGTGGTGTAAATACTATAATATTTCCTAAAAGGGGCCTGCCCACCGATTATAGCTCGATGGTGATGAAAATATGGTAATACTGTATATACATAGACCCTCTACCCTCTTGACTAAAAAAAGATAATACTTTATAGAATATAAGGTCCCGATAAGGGAGAATATGATAACTTATGAGACACGGATAATGTGAATAAATTCAGGAATACGAACATATCATTATGTCTCGTTATCAAACACATGTAGGTACGTTATCATGCCAAAATAAAGGAAGGGTTTAGCCTTAACATACCTTATCGCAATCTGTCCAATAACCATATTAAACGCGTCTCGTTTCACCTTAATCTACAATAACGATAACAATACTATCATCAAGTTATGGAAGGTACGACTATCGCACAATGAACGACATGCTTATTTTATAATAAAACGAGCAGCATCTCCCCTATAATCTTTACTTCCTCCCAATTCGACATAACACCACCAACAACAACAAGAACACAATAATAACAACATACATATATTATTTTCCAACCTTATATACAACACAAAATATAAAAAAACGTCCCAACACACCCCAATCTCTTCATACACAAAACAACCACCGTAGTAGTGTCAAGCAACCCGAAAATGTTACGACGAATAATCAGCCAACCATCCGGTCATTATGTGGTGTTTCTCCACACCCTTTATCCTCCAAAATTCCACAAAAATAGTAGCAAAAGAGATAACCCAAAAGCAAAATGAAACAGCCCACAAAACACTCCACTACAAGTTTAACAACTCGAACTCACGGTTTTCGATCAACGTCTCGTGAGTTCTTACAACAATTGAACGAGTTTCTCTACTTTTACAGAAGAAAAATGGATGAAAGAGGGCAGTATATTTACCTTATTTGGTGAATATCTCAGCTCCTATCTTGGTTCTTCAACCCTTAGGTTTTTCTCCAACTAGAACTTGAAAACAAGAGAAAATCATTTAGGGTTTTGTGTTGAATTTTTGGGAGAATTTTGCTGGGGTGTACCTCTGATATTTTTTCCCTATTACAAGTGTAATATGTGAAGGAAATCAGCCCTTAGAAAGGCTCTTTGGCAGATCTAAACTATCTCCTTATTGGACATGTTTCGTCCTTTCATTTAAGCAAGTAGGTGATGCACCTACTTGTCACCTATGCAGTCTGTGCAGTCTCGCAAAAATGCAAATATCTCTTTACTTCGATGTCTTATTGAAAAGCGGTTTAGTGCGTTAGAAACTAGACTCGTAGATCTTCAATTTGGTAGGTGGATCATCCCATAATTCTAAGTATATTTGGCGAAAAACTCAGATACATTTGACCTAAACTTCAGTACATTTATGAATGTAACTTGTGATGACCTTTGCCAACTGTTGTTGCACAACTCACTTGACTTTAAACATAACATACGAATATCATACGCCTAAAATAACTCATAACATAACCTCCTTATAATGTTATGAACCTTAGTCTCACCCCAAAAATACATGTTACAACATTCCTAACTTGTCGACTTTCGACGAAACTTATTTCTTTCAATTTGTTTAGCTTCTAAGCCTTCCAGCCATCTCGGTACTTGTTACTTATGAGAATAAATATTTGTAACCTCCATGGTAACATGATTAACTTACTTTAGATACTTTCAAATATGACCTCATTTCTAAGCATACATCCATTGACTTCCGATGTACTCTTACATACGAATATATGTGGTGTAACAATCACATTTGTGATGAAATGTTCGCAAATGCGAACTCTAGCTTCCCCGCAATTGCGACATCTTGATCGCTAATATGAGCTCTTGCTAACTCAGGCATTCTTCGAAAATGCGAGCCTGACAGGATTTGGGATTTTTGAAAATGCGAACATTGATCTCGCAATTGTGAGATCAGAGACCAGTACCAGAAATTGCAGAACACCAGCTGAGCTTTCTAAGTCTAAACCACTCCGTAGCCTATCCGAAACTCACCCGAGGCCTCAAAGCTCTAAACCAAATATGCACACAAGTCTAAAAATATCATACGGACTTGTTCACGCGATCAAATCGCCAAAATAACACCAAGAACTACGAATTGAGCATCAAATCAAAGGAAATTTTCAAGAAAACTCATGAACTTCTATTTTCACAATCGGACGTCCAAATCACATCAAACCAACTCTGTTTTTCACCAAATTTGACAAACAAGTCATAAATATAGTAATGAACCTATATCGGGTTCTGGAACCAAAATACAGACCCAATATCAATAAAGTCAAACATTGGTCAAACTTTCAAAGTCATTAAGCTTTTAAACCTTCAAATTTCAACAAAGTGTGATAACTCGGGCTAGGGACTTCCGAATTCGATTTCGGGCATAAGTCCTAGTCCCAAATCACAATATGGACCCACCAGGACCGTCAAAACCCTAATCTAGGTCCATTTACTAAAAACGTTAACCAAAGTCAACTCAAATAGATTTTAAGGAAAAAAATTCATATTTTCTCAATTTTTAACATAAAAGCTTTTCGGAAAAACACCTAGACTGGGCACGCAAATCGAGGAAGACTAAGATGAGGTATTTAAGGCTTCAAAGCACAGAATTAGGTTCAAAAACATAAGATGACCTATCGGGTCATCACATTCTTCACCTCTACAACAAACGTTCGTCCTCGAACGGATATAGAAAAGTACCTGGGCTGGTAAAAAGGTGTGGATATCTACTCTGCATGTGTGACTTGGACTCCCAAGTATCTGCATCGATGGGCTGACCTCTCCCCTCCACTCGAACCGAAGAATAACTCTTTGACCTCAACTAACGAACTTGTCGGGTAGAATAGCCATCGGCTCCTCCTCATTAGTCAAATCCTTGTCCAACTAGACAGAGTTGAAATCTAACATGTGAGACGGATCACTATGATACTTCCGGAGCATGGACACATGGAAAACCGAATGAACTGCTGATAAACTAGGTGGCAATGCGAGCTTGTAAGCCACCTCACCCACTCTCTAAAGAATCTCAAAAGGTCTGATATTCCTAGGTCTCAACTTGCCCTTCTTTCCGAACCTCATCACAACCTTCATGGACAAAACCTAGAACAACACTCTCTCTCTAACCATGAATGCAACATCGCGAATTCTACGGTAGGCATAACTCTTCTGCCTTGACTGAGCTATTCGAAGTCGGTCCTGAATAATCTTGACCTTATTCAAGGCATACTGTACCAAATCTGTACCAACAACCGAGCCTTCCCTGGCTCGAACCATCCAACTGGAGAACGACACCGCCTCCCGTATAATGCCTTATTAGGAGCTATCTGAATGCTCGACTGATAGCTGTTGTTGTAGGCAAACTCTGCAAGTGGCAAGAATTGATCCCAAGAAACTCCGAAGTCTATAACACAAGCGTGGAGCATATCCTCCAATATCTGAATAGTGTGTTCGGACTGTCCATCCGTCTGAGGATGAAATGTTGTGCTCAACTCAATCTGCATGCCCAACTCACTCTGTACTGCCCTCTAGAAGTGCGAGGTGAACTGCGTACCTCGATCAGAAATGATAGACACGTGCAAATCGTAAAGACAAATGATCTCGCGGATGTAAATCTCAGCCAACCGCTATAATGAATATGTAACTGCCATAGGAATGAAATGCGCTGACTTGGTTATCTTGTCCATAGTGACCCAAACTACATCAAACTTCCTTTGAGTCCGTGGGAGTCCAACAATGAAATCCATAGTGATACGCTCCCACTTCCACTCAGGAATCTCTAACTTCTAAAGCAAAAAACCAGGTCTCTAATGCTCATACTTTACCTATTGACAATTTAGACACCTAGCTACATATGCAACTATATCCTTCTTCACCCTCCTCCACCAATAATGCTACCGCAAATCCTGATATATCTTGGTGACACCCGAATGAATAGAATACCAGAAACTATAGGCATCCTCAAGAATTAACTCACAAAGTCCATCCACATTAGGCACACAAACATGACCCTGCATCCTCAAAACTCCATCATCTCCAACAGTAACCTGCTTGGCATCACCAAGCCGCACTGTGTCCCTAAGGACAAGCAAATGAGGTTCATCATACTGCCGCTCCCTGATGCGCTCAAACAAGGATGATCGAGCGACTGTGCAAGCTAGAACATGACTGGGCTCAGAAACATCCAACCTCACGAACTGATTTGCCAAGGCCTGAACATCTAATACAAGTGGTCTCTCACCAACTGGAATGTACGCAAGGCTTCCCCTACTCACTAACTTCCTACTCAAGGTATCAGCCATCATATTTGGCCTTCCCGAGATGATACAAGATGGTAATATCATAGTATTTCAATAGATCCAACCACCTCCTCTACCTCAAATTGAGCTCTTTCTGTTTGAACAAATACTGCAAGCTCCGTTGATCCGTGAATACCTCACACAACATGCCATAGAGATAGTGACTCTAAATCTTCAGCGCATGAACGATAGCTGCCAACTCTAAATCATGAACAGAGTAATTTTTCTCATGAACCTTCAGCTGCCGTGACACATATGCAATCACCCTACCACCCTGCATCAATACCTTACCAAGTCCAATACGAGATGCATCGTAATATACTGTGTAAGATCCTGAACCTATGGGCAATACCAACATTGGAGCCATAGTAAAAGTGGTCTTGAGCTTCTGAAAGCTCGCCTCACACTCGTCTGACCATCTGAATGAGGCACCTTTCTGGTTCAACCTAGTCAATGGGGCTGCTATAGATGAGAACCCCTTCCACAAACCGATGGTAATAACTTGCCAATCCCAAGAAACTCTGGATATCTGTAGCTGAAGTAGGTCTAGGCCAGTTCTGAACTGCCTCAATCTTCTTAGGATCCACCTGAATGCCCTATGCTGATACAACATGCCCCAATAAAGCAACTAAGTCCAACCAAAACTCGCATTTTGAAAACTTAGCATATAACTGGCTGTCTCTCAAAGTCTGAAGTACAATCTGGAGGTATTGCTCATGCTCCTCTCGGCTATGGCAGTAGATCAGGATATCATCAATAAACACAATCACAAAGGAGTCCAAATAGGGTTTAAATACCCGGTTCATCAAGTCCATAAAGGTTGCTGGGGCATTTGTCAGCCTAAATGACATCGCTAGAAACTCATAATGCCCATATCGTGTCCGAAAAGCTGTCTTAGGGACATCGGATGCCCTAATCCTCAACTGATGGTAGCCAAACCTCAAACCAATCTTTGAAAACACTTTGACACCCTGAAGCTGATCAAATAAGTCATCAATCCTTGTCAATGGATACTTGTTCTTGATGGTGACTTTGTTCAATTGCCGGTAATCTATGCACATCCTCGTCGATCCATATTTCTTCTTTATAAACAACACGGGCGCAACCCAGGGACACTAGGCCTAGGGAAGCCCTGATCAAGCAAATCTTGCAACTGCTCCTTCAATTCTTTCAACTCTAGCGGGGCCATACGATACAACAAAATAGAAATAGGCTGAGTGCCCGAAGCCAAATCATTATCCCTGTTGGGTGGCATCCCCAGTAGGTCTGCAGGAAACACCTCTGGAAACTCACGAACAACTGGTACCGAATCTATGGAAGGAACCTCTACACTAGAATCATGGACATAAGCCAAATAAGCTAGACACCCCTTCTCAACCATATGTCGAGCTTTCACATAACAGATAACCCTACTGGTAGAATGGCCAGGAGTCCCTCTCCACTCTAATCGAGCAACCTGGCAAGGCTAAGGTCACCATCTTTGCGTGATAATCCAATATAGCATGATAAGGTAATAACCAATCCATGATAACATCAAAATCTACCATATCGAGAAGTAGAAGATCTACAGTAGTCTTAAGACTCTCAAGGGTAACCACACACGAACGATAAACACGATATACAATAATAGCATCTCCCACAGGTGTAGACACATACACAGGAGCACTCAAAAATCACGAGGTACAACCAAATATGAAGTAAAATAGGATGACACGTAGGAATAAGCATAAATTAGATCAAATAGAACTGAAGCATATCTACGGGAAACGGAAACAGTATATGTGATAACAATGTCAGATGACTCAGCCTCAAGCCTGGCTGGGAAAGCATAGTATCGGGGCTGGGCTACCACTCTGAACTACATCTCTAGGACGGGCCCTCGCTAGTTGGCCTCCACCTCTAATGGCCTGACCTCCACCTCTAGCTTCCTGAACCCTACCTCTAGCTGGCTAAGTGGGCGGTGAAACACCCTGTGCCGGGACCATGGCACGAGAACCCTGATGTTGTGAGCTGCTCGATGCCCGAGGGCAAAATCTAGCAATGTGCCTCGGATCAACCAAGTATAATAGGACCTGGGTTGCTGTGACTCCTGACCCTAAAACTGACCCTGTCGACCTGAGTAACCACCCTGGAAGCTCTAGATCGGAGGTGCACTAATAGGAGCTGGTGGTGCACTGTAGGCTAGCTAGTCGAAATGAGACATATGAGGGCCACGACCACCTAAAGCACTGTGGGATGCCTGGAGTGCTGAATGAAATGGCTTGGGAGGATGGCCTCTACTAAAGGTACCCCTACCTCTAGACGAGGCACCATTAAACCCACCAGAATGATGAGGCCTCTTGTCAGACCCCTGACCTCCCCCCTGAGCAAGAACCATCTTTACTCGCCTGGCGACATTAGCAGCTATCTAAAAAGAAATCTCACTCCCGGTCTCCTTGGCCATCTTCAACTTGCTAGGCTGAGCGAGTCCCTCAATAAACCTCCTCACCCTCTCTCTATATCAGTAGGAAGCAGAAGAATAGCATGACGGTCCAGATCTACAAAATGGGTCTCATACTGAGTGAAAAATATACTACCCTACTGAAGGCGCTCAAACTGCCTGCGATAATCCTCTCTTAGTGTGACAGGAAGGAACTTCTCAAGAAATATCTAAGAGAACTGGTCCCAAGTAAGAGCAGGTGACCCAGATGGTCTAGTAGATACAAAATCCTTCCACCATCTCTTAGCAGATCCCATCATCTAAAACACAGCAAAATCGACCACATTGGTCTCAACTATCCCCATGTTCCGCAGCACCTCATATCATCGGTCAAGATAATCCTGTGAGTCCTCAGAAGGTGCACCATTGAAGTGAACTATAAAGAGCTTGGTAAACTTGTCCAATCTCAATAAGCCCTCAAAAGACATGGATGGTCAATCACTGGCTTGTGCCACAACAACCGGCTGAACTACCCCAACTGGTTGGGCTGCTAGAGTTTGATATTGGGGAGCCATCTACTCCGGAGTGTGAGTAGAGGGAGTTTGTGCTCCTTCCCCAGCCTGAGAGACGGCTAGTACTATAGGAAATGTACCGGCCTAGGACACACTCTCCGTAAGACCCACTAAACGGACCAGAGCGTCTTGAAGCACTAGGGTGGCGATGGACCCCTCCGGGACCTGAGCTGGTCCAACAGACACAGTCTAGGCTGGAACCTCCTCATCAAACTCCACCTGAGGCTCAACTCTTATTGCTACTACTCGAGCTCTGGGCTGAGCTCTTCCCATGCCTCAGCCTCCGGCACGACCTCGGTCTCGACCTCTGCCCCTCGTAGGAGCTGCCACTGGGGGCTCCGACTGTTGCCCAGCTAAAAATGCAGTACGTGTTCTCACCATCTGCAAGAGAACAAGAGTAGAAGAGTTCAATTAGTAATGAGAGACAAAAATCGCACGACATAGTAGAATAGAAGTGAAATTTGTTCCTAAACTTCATAGCCTCTGAAAGATAAGTACACACGTCTCCGTACCGATTCTCCAGACTCTACTAAGCCTGCTCGTGACTTGTGAGACCTAGGCAAACTAGTGCTATGATACCAACTTTCCACGACCCGGAATTCCAACCTTCGGGACCGTGATGACGCCTAACGTTTCACTTTCTAGGCAAGCCAACGTTAGAGGATTCATGTAACGACCCGGCCAGTTGTTTTAAGAATTTACACCCTGATCCCCTATTAACTGCTTTTCCTGTATTTGTTTCTACTATTTTGATTTGCCGAAATGTTTGGTTTTGAGTTTCGGAGAGTTTTGAAACACTTAGTCCCTAAATGAGAGTTTAAGTTGTAGAACTTGGGTCGTGTTGATACCCAATTTTTCGCTATATATTTTTCAATATACAAAATACCTTCAAACTAGACTATATATGCATATATAAGCATGTCCAAGGGTTTTATTATGTTTTCCATAATTTTAAAGGTTTAAATTGATTTATTTTCTCCCTTTTTATACATAAAATCCCAATAATTATTTCCAAAATTATTGTTTTGGTAATTCATATATTAAATTTCTATAATTATTCCAAACTACAGATAAGGTAATTTTTATATGTTTTTTTCTAATTACATTTGGTATATTTAAAGCTAAATTGCACATAATTGTAATATTAGCCCTTTTTAGATTTAATTATGTTTTATATGCATAAAATTGGATCCTGTATTTTTAAATTGCTAATTATGTGTTATAAATCAGTTTAGCATTTTAAAATTATTTTTAGAAATTATCTACTATTTTCTATAAATTAAATGGGAAAAATGGCTATTTAACTTGTAGCCAAAATTGGATTTCAAATCTAACCTAAATCAAACAGACCCCAACCCAACTAAAAAACCCACCGGACCCAAGCCCAAACCCAAGCCATACCCGACCCACCTACCCCATTCAATCTTGATCGTTGATCATTCAGATCAACGGTCCACATTCCCATTTCCTAAATTAAACCCTAAAGACTACCCCCCTCCATCTCTCATTTCCCCATCTCATTCTCTCTCAACCGGTCTCTCATCTCTCTCTCTATCTCTGGTTCTCTCTAGAACCTTCCCATTACCCCTCCTCTCCGATGAGCCTTATCCACCTTCTCCGGCCATCTCCCTGCCTGAATCCATGGTGGTCTCACCACCACCAGCCTTATGGATCCCTTTTGAACATGTGTCATAATTTTGAGGCCTTCAAGTGAACCAGAGGCGGTTCACTCGCCTCCCATTGTTTTCCATGCCATTTTCCGTCCATCCATGGCCGTTCGAGTAAGATCTGTGACTTTTTCGGCTAAAACCGGTAACTTTTCAAGGTTTTCTCACCTTTTCTGGGATCTCCGAAACCCTAACTCTAAAAATATTCCAATTTTCTTTTAGATCTGTCTTAGATCTTTATATATTATGAGCCTTTTGGTGTTTTCCTCAAACGTTTTTCCCGATTTGCTTCAAAGTGGCTTTTCGTCTTCAAGATTAGGGTTTCTTAACCTCTTTTTAATTAACTTCTCCTCTGATTCTCAGTACTATCATATGATTTTACTATGTTTAAATGGTTTATTTATGTTTTTCTTCTACCTGATTCATCACGTTGAAAACCCTAATTATTTTTGGTTTTATCCGGGGTTCTGGAACTATCTTTGTTTATTTGATTTGTATGTATACCTGTTTCGATTGATTTCTTTATGGTTAGAAATTTTTCTTTGTTTATCTTGACCGATTCTAAGTTCTTACCACTTTTTAACTCAACTCTGTTAAAACCCTAATTTCTTAAAGATTTTCTTCACTTGTTACTATGAGTTTTAAAGACTTTCTTTACTTGTTTCTGTGTGTTGGCTTGATCTTCTTTACCTCCTGTTGTGTGTTAGATTGGTTTCTTCACTCTGTTTCTATGTGTTAGCCATGAAAACTTAACTTTATTAAGTTCTTGTTGATTACCATGCTTCGAGTGAGTTCTTTTTACTACTGAGTCCTTAGCCTACTCGTGTCACTTCTGTATGATTGTGTTCATCTAGTTTGTTCATCTCTTGCTTCTTTTTGTCAATATGGCTAACCTTGCATGTCTGATACACCTATTCATTCTTCTCTACTTATATGTTGAAGTGCAGAATCATGACTCCCTCTTGATTGATCCTGATTTCCTTAAATTACGGTTTGATTGCAAGGTTTTCTTATAAACCCCTAAAATTTTACTCGTTTGTTTAAATTGATTGATTCCAGTCCCTTATTTGTTGTGGTGCTTCACTCTTGCTGAATACTTTCCTCGAATTAGTGTATTCTATACGTAGACTCAATCATATGCTCTATATTTTTACTACCCCTTATATGGTAAAAACCAATCTTTCTCAAACTGATTTTCTTTCCTTAGTTATCCATGTTAGTATCCGTTTAAGCTGTAATTCCTTGATTAAAGGAAGTTTTGTATTAATTGGATTCTAATTGTGATTACTTCCATGATTGTGCTAAACTTTACTTGTTACCTTATTTTCTACTAATTTTTCAAAGCTATAAATACCCTAAGTCTTTCATTAACAAGACGCAAGACTTGGCTTTCAAAAAACCCTCTCTTACTTAAAGAAAAATTTTGTGTTATTCTACTACTATTGGTCGGCTGCAAGCTAAGGCTAATCATCCGTAAGCATTGGTTATTTTACTTGTTTACCTCTGTCTTCACTGGTATGTCCTAGTTTAATTTTAAAGCCTCAACAACAACATGCTTCTCTTATTGTTTCAGTTTCTCTTATTTCTGGTCTACTTCTACTTGTGGTTCTGTGTGAAACCTGTAATTGAGTTACATTACTAACATGCTATTATGTCTCCCCTTCCCTTTAGATTAATGCATTCCCTTATGTGTGTTTCAAAGCATACCTTGTCAATCACTTATTGTGTACTTACCATCTTATGAATCCCAAATCCCTATCCCTTCCATGTGTTTGTGTTCTTCATGACTGGTTTGTGATTATGCCAGTATGAACTATTACTGAGCATGTCCAAACTAGTCCTAAGACCCTTTCTAGGGTTATGTATTTGCAATTAAATGTCTGCGTATCCCCAAATCCCTTGACCCCCTGTGTGACCACTGAATTCATTTGGATCCTGTGCGTGATCCCATCTTAAGGTGTTTGAGTTTTGTTTACTCTCCAACTTCTTTCAACCATTTCTGTTACTAATTGCTTTCAAAATGGACCTGTCAGTCTAGTTTTTAAACAAACTCCTTTCAAACATGTGTTCTGCACTCTCACATATACTCTTAGGCCACTAGGTTCTGCCCCTTTTGTGTGAGCCTTGCCTTGGGACCCTTAAGCTCCCTCTGAACTTGGACACATGAAAGTTGTCCTTTCCACACCGCACTTACTCTGTTTTGGCTGTGAAATCTGGGTGTGAGCACTGTCCGGGATCCCTTGAGGTCCTTAGGGAACGCTGACACACCCGGATATGAAAAGGCTATGGAATAACTTTGGCACTTGAAGTGGTTTATTACATAACACAGGGAGGAAGTCCTAATCAGGCTTCCTATAGTGTAACATCTTACTTTTCATTTCCTACTTATGTAATTCATTTCAGTATGGGTCTGTAATAATTTGTAAATAAGTATTGGGGTGGCTAGTGAAAGGGATGGGGTAAATATGCATGCTATAATTGTTAAAGGTAGAAAACATGTTATTAGGTTTATATTCTTAATTGCGCAATAGAAACCATGTTTAGGATTCATACATGCATTAGAAATCATGTTCTTAGAACCCATGTTTATTATTTCATCATGTGCATCCTTACAAAATCATGTGTTAAAATCTGCTAATAACTAGCATTCTACTATTGTGTTCTGCACTGCCATGTACATTTAGAAATCCTTCTCTTAGGAAATTCTGCAATCATACATGTACATTTAGAAATCCTGCTCTTAGGAAATTCTGCAATCATGCATGTACATTTAGAAATCCTGCTTTTTAGGAAATTCTACAATCAAGCTGTATATTTAGAAATCCTGCTCTTAGGAAATTCTGCATATAAATCATTAGATACCATGATTAAGTTCTCGTTCATAATTACTCAGCTACGCTTAGTTAAATTACTGATGTAAAAAAAGGAGTATCAATGGTTTCCTCCCGCTTTAAACGAACTGGTAATAGTCCTGCATGTTTTTGCAACATTTAGAACAACATGTTTTAGGTAAAAACCATCTCCAAACTATTTTAATAATTCTGAATAATTACTGCATATTATTTTACGCCTAGGCAAGCCTTAGGTAATAACTTAAATAAAACTAGAACCTTCTTTATGTGTGTTGCTTAATTATCAACTATTAAAACACATGCAATCCTGATTCGAACTTCTTATCTGAGTCATGTAATAAATCTGGTTCTGTTGTAATCACTTAGATACCATGCTTTAGAATCCTGAATCCAGACCTTATAAACGTATGAGTCATGCTGTCTGTGAATTATTTGTGGAGGTATATCTGAGCCTTCTACATGCTTCCTATGTTTTTCCACTTAAATGCAGTCCTATGTGTTCTTGTTCGTCGCTTAGTATTTTTGCCTTTAAACCTAAGGGTCTGCCTAGAACCCCCCTCTTATAGGATAGAAGTCCTAAATTCCTCCGGGACTAATAGGAAGGGACGGGTAATAGCATGCAATAAGGATAGAGACCAACCCTCGCTTTAATTACCTTCACGGGGTGGGAAAGGGTAGATATGGATATGATGATCAGTGCTTTAATACCACGTCTAGCCCCTCTTTGAGGAATGTCATATCGGGTATTGCATTGATGTGATCCATTTTATAAACAAACCTAGGACCCCCCTCATTTTTATGCTTAGATTGTAATTCTTTTCATTAATTGCTTTTCAAACATCTGTGTTCTTAAACTTAAATCACCTATTATTTGAGCTCTACTTTTCTATTTGCTAATTGTACAAATTCACAAAAACTGTTTGGCCGGGAACCACACTAGTGGATCCTGAGGGGTGCCTAACACCTTCCTCTTTAGGACAATTTCAAGCCCTTACCCTATTTCTGGTTATCAAACGTAGTTATAAATGAGCCTTACAGGTGTCCTAACGCACCTTAAAATTGCTAGGTGGTGACTCTACAAAATTGCAAAACCCCTTTACCAAAAGGAAAGAGTTCTCGCATATTCAAAATGTCATAAACCCGACTTCCGCAGAGTAAAAAGGGGGCGCAACAGCATGGCGACTCTGCTGGGGATTTTTGGGCTTTCACCATATCAGATTGTTCTTGTGAATTTGTACCTTCCTATGTGTAATTTTTTATATGCTTTAAGCATTTAACTTCTTCTTCAAAAGCAAAACTGACATAGCTTTCTCATTTCCTTCCTTTACTACTGCTTCAAATTATAAAACTATTGTATTTATTGCTTTTTTAACGTGCAAATACATGTTAACATGCTTTTAATTATTGCATAATCATACTCAACATCATACTCCACTCGTTCCAAAAGAATACTATAGCAACGCTTGATGAGTGGTTGCGCCTTTACTATACAATTACCCCTAAATTCGGAAAGGCATATTTGCAGTAAAACTAGCCGATCAACGGTGTAGTCGACAATTTTGTGCCTTCCCCCTTGAGTTGTTCGCTCAAGAGTACCCGTCTAAAACCCCATAGAAACCTTACTCTGTTAAATTGTGCATGCATCATGGTCAAACCTAGCCTGTTCAGTTATGTTGTCCACATAATGATCCTTTTAAGATAGCCTTGTCCAAAGTCCATTAGATTTCCCTAAACCCAAACTGACATCGTCATGTTCTGTGCGTTTATTTGGAGAACTAAATTCTTCATGCTAATTGTTGATATTAAATAGTCGAGTCTGGTAGAGGTAAGGGCCTAACATTGTTTGTCTTGCAGAAATATGAGGCACAAGTCCCCAGATTCGGCATGGTCACCAACATCCACCCAATATTGCTAAGCTGGTGGAGAGATTTACATTCTAGTGACAAAACCCTCGTCAGAAAATATCTGGGTAATCCATCGTCCCACTTGGAGATCTATCCTAACAACATGAAAATAAAAGCTGCTACTTTATTTTGTGATTGTGAAAGGGCTGTGTTCCGTTTTGGGGACATAGAAATGACACATTTGCTAAAGGAGATAAGAGGGCTGGATGGTCTAGTGTGACGACCCGGCCAGTCGTCTCATGAGTTACCGCTCTGTTTCCCTTATTTCTACTTCTTTATGCTTTGTTATCTGTATTTTATGGTATCGGGTTGGTCGGATCAAATTCGGAAATGATTTGGCAAGGTTTGAGACACTTAGTCTATTTAGAGGAAGTTTAAGTTGGAAAAGTCAATCGATGTTGACTTATGTGTTAGAGGGATCGGATGTGAGTTCTGATGGTTCAGCTAGCTTCGGGAGGTAATTTGTGGCTTAGGAGCGTGACCGGAATAAATTTTGGAGGTTCGTAGTAGATTTAGGCTTGAATTGGCGAAGATAATATTTTGGCGATTTACGGTTGATAGGTGAGATTTTGATATAGGGGCCGGAATGAAATTCCAAGAGTTACAGTAGTTCAGTTGTGTCATTTAAGATGTGTGTGCAAAATTTCAAGTCATTCGGATGTGGTTTGGTTGGGTTTTTTTTCAAAAGCAAAATTTGGAAGATTTTAGAAACTTAGGCTTGAATCCGAGGTGTTTTAGTTGATTTGATGTTGTTTGAAGTGTTTTGATGATTGGAACAAGTTTGTATAAGGTATTGGGTTATTTTTGTGCTTTTAGTTGAGGTCCTGGGGGCCTCAGGGTGATTTCAGATGGTTAACGGAGATGTTGGAATTTTGTTGTAGCAGTTGATATTGCTGCTTCTGGTATTCTCGCACCTGCGGATTGGGGACCGAAGGTGCAGGGCCGCATAAGCAGAGATTTGGTCGCAGAAGCAGGAGATGCTTGAGGAATAGGAACTGCAGAAGCAGCTAATGGGATCGAATATGCAGAATCGCAGATGCGGAGGGAGGATCGCAGAAGCGGGTTTTGGACCGCAGATGCGGGTATCCCTGGGCAGAATGAATATAAGTCTTCCTTCGCGATTTTTGAATGTTTTCACCATTTTTTAACATGGATTTGGGAGCTTTGGGCAATTTTGAAGAGAGAAATCAAGGAGACTTCGTTAAGGTAAGGATTTTGAACCTAAAACACATTTCTATGGTAGTATTTCATGGATTATGGTTGTAATTAAAGGAATTAAAGGGCTAAAAATGGAGGATTAGGGCTTGAGGTTAAGAGGCCTTTAAAAGAGGATTTGAGGGGTCATTTTGACTCCGATTTTAGTGTTCTTGGTATGCATAGACTCGTGGGGAGATGAGGAATCCATTGATGTAAAAATTTTGAATTTCGAGACATGGGCCCCGGGGTCGGGTATTGGTAATTTTGGGATTTGTGCCCTTTATTAATTTCTTTCGCTTGGGCTTTGTTCCCTTAGCATATTTTGACATTCTCGTTTTGATTTTGGATAGATTCGACGCTCGTGGAGGCTGATTCGAGGGGGAAAGACATCTCGAGCTAGAGATTTAGCCGGTTCGAGGTGAGTAATAATTGTAAATGATGTTCTGAGGGTTCGAAACCCCAGTTTGCACATCGTAGTGCTATATTAAGGTGAGGCACACGCTTGATGATGAGTGTGGGGTCGTGCACTATTAGGGATCGTGACTTGGTCCATCCCAATTGATGATTTTACCGCGTATTTGACTGAACCTTATTTGCTATCATCATTATTTGGGCTGAATGCCATATTTGGGCTTCGTGCCAACTGTTTGAACCCTTCGGGGATTTTTATTACTATTTCCTCACTGTTTTGACTTATTACTTGAACTCAGTCATGTTAATTTCCACTGTTTTATACTCAACCATGTTTACTCAGTTTTTAAGACTTACATGATATTTTAAATGATGTTTGGACTGAGGAACACTGTTTTACTATTGCCCGAGAGGCTTGTGAGGATTTTTGACTGAGTAAGGCCGAGTGCCTATGTTGTGAGGAAACATTTGATACTGATTATGAGGTCGAGGTCTTGAGTTATGTATGCCACGAGGTGGCTTGATTGATATGAGGCCGAGGGCCTAGTTTGATGCCACGAGATGGCTTGTTATTGAGCTTGGGCTGTAAGGGGGCCCTCCAGGAGTCTGTACACCCCCAGTGAGCGCGGGTACCCATTGTGATGTGAGATTGAGCCCGAGGGGCTGTTATTGTTCTAAGATGTTGTCTGAGGGGTGGATGTGGTGATACTATGCCCGAGGGGCGAACTTCTATTTGTTTACTTTACCTTAATTACCTGTCAATTACTTGTTTACTTGTTGACAGAGGATTTTACTTGCCTTTTCACTGTTTTACTGCTTTTAAATGGTTTTTACTACTTCATTATAGAATGTCTTGTGCCTTACGCATTTTCTTACTTTCAGTCGTAATTTGCATGTGTTACTCACTGAGTTGGAGTACTCACTTTACTCCCTGCACACCATGTGCAGATTCATGCATAGATGGTCCCGCTCCTGAGTGCCGATTCATTCCAGTTTCAGGCGGATCTTCGAGAAGTCCTTAGGTATATGTTGGCGTTCGCAGCCTGGAGCTCCTCCCTATCTATTTCCTTTATGTTCATGGTTCAGTATTTAAAACTTTATAGTTACATTTGAGGATTCAGTATTGTTAGATGCTCGTGACTTATGACACCCCGGTTAGGACTGTGTCAGGTTGTATTTTTGTTACTTATTATCATTAAATCATGTTCTAGACTGCTTTTATATTGTTTAACTGCTTTAACAAGTGAAGTGGGTTTAGTTGGCTGGCCTTGTCTTCACGAGAGGCGCCATCATGACCGGGTTCGGGTTTAGGGTCGTGACAAGTTAGTATCGGAGCCTAGGTTACATAGGTCTCACTAGTCATGAGCAAGTTTAGTAGAGTCTAGCAGATCGGTACGGAGACGTCTGTATTTATCCTCGAGAGGCTGCAGAACCTTTAGGAAAAACTTCATATTCTTGAAATTCTTATCGTGCGAACTTGTTAATCCGAGTACTAAACTTATGTTATTCTATTATCTCACAGATGGTGAGGACACACACTACCGGATAGGGTGGATGACCACTAGTGCCACCAGCTGTAGCTACCAAAGCCCGAGGATGCGGTTGTGGTCGTAGTAGAGGCTGAGCAGTGAGGGCATCACTTGTAGATCCACCAACTGCCCCAATTCAGGATCAGGTCCCAGTTGTGGATGCTCCAGCAGCACCAGCTCAGGCACCAGCTGTGCTCATTGTGATTCCGGGTCTTCAAGAGGCCTTGGCCCAGATCTTATCAGTTTGCACTGGCCTAGCTCAGGTGGTTTCAGACAGTTCCACCAATAAATTTCCTTGAGATTACAGTATATTTTCGTAGAACTTGGGTGCACAGAATACCTGGAATTATGAGCTTCTGCCATTACCCTCCCCCGAAGATTATCCACATCTGGAATACATATCCTACCTTGACATCGTAACACACCATCCTCACCACCGAGTGAAAATGTCGAAGTATTGTTATTCAAAACTGCCTCCTTCATCTGTGCTAATGCTGGATCAATGAGCTGCTTTTCCTTGACTTCCCCTACCAGTGACGATTCTGCTCCATTACACACCATAACCTTCCCCTCGTCTGAGGTCGAAATACGAACCCCCAGACTAGCCAATTGATAAACCTCCCGAGCCAAAGGCCTCTGATCCGCTCCCAAATGAGCCAAACTACCCATGGACTTCCGACTGAGAGTGTCGGCCACCACATTCGCCTTCCCTGGATGGTATAAAATATCCATATCATAATCCTTGATCAATTCTAACCACCGCCGCTGCCTTAAATTCAACTCCTTTTGCTTGAACAAATATTAGAGACTCGTGTGGTCCGATAACACATCCACATGGACCCCATAAAGATAATGCTTCCATATTTTCAAGGCAAATACAACTGCCGCAAGCTCCAAATCATGTGTCGTATAATTCTTTTCGTGATTCTTGAGTTGCCTTGAAGAATAAGCTGCAACCTTCCCATGTTGCATCAACACACACCTCAAACTGACCCTGGAGGCATCGCAATAAACCACAAATCCTTATGTGCCTTCCGGCGAGGTCAATATCGGTGCCGAGATCAATCTCAACTTCAATTCATAAAAACTTTTCTCACAAACGTCGGACAATTGGAACTTAACTGCTTTCTGCATCAACTTAGTCAAAGGGGAGTCGAGGGTAGAGAATCCCTCCACAAACCTCCGATAATACCCCACTAAACCCAAGAAGCTACGTATCTCCATCGGGGTCGTGGGTCTAGGCCAATCTTTTACTACTGCAATCTTCTGGGGATCCACCTGAATCCCTTCACTGGAAACAACATGGCCCAGAAAGGTAACGGACTCCAACCAAAATTCACATTTTAAAAATTTAGTATACAACTGGTGCTGATAAAGGGTCTGCAGAACTGCCCTGAGGTGATCAGCATGATCCTCCCGGCTCTGCGAATAAACAAAGATGTCATCAATGAAAACAATCACAAAGGAGTCTAGAAATGGCTTGAAGACCCGATTATGTGACCATAGCGAGTTCTGAAAGCGGTCTTAGGAATATCCTGTTCTCTGATCTTCAATTGGTGATACCCGGACCGTAGATCAATTTTGGAAAAGAACCTCGCAACTTGCAATTGGTCGAACAAATCATCTATCCGAGGTAGAGGATATTTATTCTTGATGGTGACCTTGTTAAGTTGTCGATAATCGATACACATTCGGAGCGACCCATCCTTCTTTCTGACAAAAAGAACTGGGGCACCCCACGGTGACACACTTGGCCGTATGAACCCCTTTTCTAATAAATCCTTCAGTTGTTCCTTTAACTCCCTTAACTCCGCTGACGCCATTCTCTATGGTGGAATAGATATCAGTCGCGTATCTGGCAATACATCAATCACGAAATCAATCTCCCTATCTGGAGGGATCCCTGGAAGCTCATCCAGAAACACTTCAAGAAACTCATTCACGACTGGCACGGACTCAGGGACAGACACTTCTGAAGTGGTGTCCGCCACCCGGATCAAATGGTAGATACACCCCTTCCTAATCACTTTCAAAGCCTTAAGGTAGGAAATAAACCTACCTTTCGGCACCACACCATTTCCTTTCCACTTAATAACAGGCTTATTAGGGAACTCAAGCCTTATGACCCTTGTTCGGCAGAACCGCAGCTACTTCTCAAGCCGGGGGAGGCAATCAGACTCTCTTCGCTCGCACATCTGAGAAGGGCGTGCAGGGACTTCAGACGTCGGGGGAGCATCTAGCCCAGCCGGTTGTAGCTGCTCAGGACTATGTAGTTCCTGCCATGCCGGAGGATGAGCAGCGTAGGTTGGATAGATTTGGTAGGCTTCAGCCTCTAACTTTCAGTAGTGTAGAGGGCGAGGATGCCCAGGGCTTTTTGGACAAGTGTTAGAGGATGCTTTATACAACAGGTATTCTGGAGACCAGCGGGATCGCTTTCACCACTTATCAGTTTTCAGGAGCTGCTTTCACTTGGTGGGAGGATTTTGAGAGGCATAGGCATGTTGGTGCATCACCCCTTACCTGGCAGCAGTTCTCCGTTCTCTTTCTGGAGAAGTATGTGTCGTAGTCTCGTAGAGAGGAGCTGTGTAGGCAATTGGAGTGGTTGTATTAGGGGGAGATGACTATGTCATAGTATGAGTTGGTTCGTCATGCCATTTGGTTGGTTCCGACAGATAGAGCAAGGATTAGGAGGTTTGTTGATGGTATTACTTATCAGCTCCGTATTCTCATGACCAGGGAGAGGGTGACTGGTGCTAATTTCGAGGAGGTTGTGGATGTCGCCCGTGAGATTGAGTCTGTTCGTCGCCAGAAGCGATAGGAGAGGGAGGCCAAGAGGCCAAGAGGATCTAGCAGTTATAGTGGTGCTCCTTCGAGGGGTTAGTTTCAGCACGGTATAGGCCGTTCATTCAGGTCTACTCAGCCAGCTCGCCCAGGTTATTGTGGGGCATCTTCGGGTCATGGTTATCACAGTTCTTAGTAGGGCCAGTCTTCACTTAGTGCCCTTCTAGCTTAGAGTTCGACCCGTGCTCCATTAGTTCAGGGCTCTTCTATGCGGAGTGCATCTATTAGTCACTCCTGTGTGAGGGGTTCCCTTCAGTCCCCTTTTCTAGCACCTGGGAGTTTTTATGAGTGTGGTGAGATGGGCCACATATGGAGGCAGTGTCCTCGCCGTGTTGCTAGTTTGTCCCAACAGAGGGGGCAGCCATCGGCTTTAGCGCCAATTTCTTCACCACTACCCGCTCAACCAGCTAAGGGTAGAGGTCAGTCAGCTAGGGGTCACCCTAGAGGGGGAGGTTGATCAGGGGGTAGTCAGGCCCGTTTCTATACACTCCCAGGCAGACTCGATGCTATTGCTTCAGATGCGGTCATTACAGGTATTGTTTCAGTCTGCCATAGAGATGCCTCTGTATTATTTGATCCCGGTTCCACCTTTTCTTATGTGTCCTCATATTTTGCTCGTTATTTTTCTTGATTTACCTGTTCATGTATCTACCCTGATAGGCGATATTGTTGTTGTAGACCGTGTATACCGGTCATGTGTGGTGACTATCGATAGTCTGGAGACTCGAGTGGATCTATTATTATTGAGCATGGTGGATTTCGGTGTCATTTTGGGCATGAATTTGCTATCTCCATGTCGTGCTATACTAGACTGTCATGCTAAGACTGTTACATTGGCTATGCTGGGTGTGACACGGATCGAGTGGTGAGGTGTGACTGATTATGTTCCCAGTAGGGTGATCTCATTCTTGAAAGCCCAGCATATGGTTGGGAAGGGTTGTCTTTCGTATCTAGACTTCGTGCGGGATGTCGGTACTGAGACTCCCAGTATTGATTCTGTTCCAGTTGTGAGGGATTTTCCCGATATGTTTCCTACAGACCTGTTGGGCATGCCTCCAGACGGGGATATTGATTTTGGTATTGACATGGTGTCGGGAACTCAACCCATTTCTATTCTGCCGTATCGTATGGCACCAGCAAAGTTGAAGGAATTAAAAGAACAACTTCAAGAACTCCTTGATAAGGGGTTCATTCGGCCTAGTGTGTCACCTTAGGGTGCGCCGGTTCTGTTTGTGAACAAGGATGGCACAATGAGAATGTGCATTGATTATAGGCAACTGAACAAGGTAACAGTTAAGAACAAGTATCCTTTGCCTCGCATTGATAATTTATTCGACCAGCTTCAGGGAGCGAAGGTGTTCTCCAAGATTGATCTTCATTCAGGTTATCACTAGTTGAAGATCAGGGACTCAGATATTCTTAAGAAAGCTTTTAGGACCCGATATGGTCATTATGAGTTCTTGGTGATGTCTTTTGGGCTGACCAATGCCCCAGCAACATTCATGCATCTGATGAACAGCGTGTTCCGGCTTTATCTCAATTTGTTTGTCATAGTTTTCATTGATGATATTCTGGTGTACTCGCGTAGTCAGGAGAAGCACGTGGAGCATTTGAGAGTCGTGTTGCAGAGATTGAAGGATGAGAAGCTTTATGCAAAATTCTCCAAGTGTTAGTTTTGGCTCGGTTCAGTGGCTTTCTTGGGGCACGTGGTGTCCAGTGAGGGTATTCAGGTTGACCCGAAGAAGATAGAGGCGGTTTAGAGTTGGCCCAGACCATCCTCAGCCACGGAGATTCGCAGTTTCCTTGGTTTGGCTGGCTATTATCGTCAGTTTGTTCAGGGATTCTCATCTATCGCATTGCCCTTGACCAGGTTGACCCAGAAGGATGCTTCATTTATATGGTTGGACAAGTGTGAGGAGAGCTTTCAGAAGCTTAAGACAGCTTTGACCACAGCTCCAGTGTTGGTTTTTCCATCTACTTCAGGTTTATATACCATGTATTGTGATGCTTTAAGAGTTGGGATTGGTTGTGTGTTGATGCAGGAGGATAGAGTTATTGCTTATGCTTCCCGTCAGTTGAAGCCCCACGAGAAGAACTACCACATTTATGATTTGGAGTTGGCTGCCATAGTTCACGCATTGAAGATTTGGAGGCATTACTTATATGGCATATCTTGTGAGGTGTTCATTAATCATCGCAGTCTTCAACATTTGTTCAAGCAAAAGGATCTTAATTTGAGGCAGCGGAGATGGTTGGAGTTGCTTAAGGATTATGACATCACTATATTGTACCATCCGAGAAAGGCCAATGTGGTGGCCGATGCCTTGAGCCGAAAGGCAGTGAGTATGGGGATTTTGGCATATATTCTAGTTGGGGAGAGACCTCTTGCGGTTGATGTTCAGGCCTTGGCCAATCAGTTCGTGAGGTTGGATATTTCGGAGCCCAGTCGACTATTGGCTTGTGTGGTTTCTCGGTCTTCCTTATATGATCGCATTAGAGAGCGCTAGTATGATGATCCGCATTTTCTAGGTGTCGAGAATGCAGGGCCGGATTTGCGTGCCCAACGTGGATGGGCTTCGGGAGTTGATTCTGGGGGAGGCCCATAGCTTGCAGTATTCCATTCATCCGGGTGCCGCTAAGATGTATCAGGATTTAAGGTAGCACTATTGGTGGAGAAGAATGAAGAAAGATATTTTGGGATTTGTAGCTTGGTGTCTCAATTGTCAACAGATGAAATATAAGCATCAAAGACTGGGTGGCTTGCTTCAGCGGATAGATATTCCAGAGTGGAAGTGGGAGAGGCTCATTATGGACTTTGTTGTTGGACTTCCACAGACTTTGAAGAAGTTTGATGCTATTTGGGTGATTGTAGATCGGCTGACCAAGTCCGCGCACTTCATTCCTATGTGTACTACCTATTCTTCAGAGCGGTTGGCAGAGATCTATATACAGGAGATTGTTCGTTTGCATGGTGTCCCAGTTTCCATCATTTCAGATAGGGGCACTCAGTTTACTTCGCAGTTTTGGAGGTCTGTGCAGCGAGAGTTGGGTACTCAGGTTGAGTTGAGCACAGCTTTTCACCCTCAAATAGACGGGCAGTCCGAGCGTAGTATTCAGATATTAGAGGACATGTTGCGTGCTTTTGCCATTGATTTCGGAGGGTCATGGGATCAGTTTCTACCGCTTGCAGAGTTTGCTTATAACAAAAGCTACCAGTCGAGTATTCAGATGGCTCCATATGAGGCTTTGCATGGGAGGCAGTATAGATCTCCAGTTGGTTGGTTCGAGCCTGGTGAGGCTAGGCTATTGGGGACAGATTTGGTGCAGGATGCTTTCGAGAAGGTGAAGGTGATTCAGGAGAGGCTTCGTACAGCGCAATTGAGGCAAAAGAGTTATGCTGACAGGAAAGTTCGAGATGTGTCCTACATGGTTGGTGAGAAGGTTCTATTGAAAGTTTCACCCATGAAGGGTGTTATTAGATTTGGGAAGAAAGGGAAATTGAGTCTGCAGTTCATTGGGCCTTTTGAGGTTCTTCAGAGGATTTGGGATGTGGCTTATAAGCTTGCGTTGCCACCTAGCTTGTCGAGTGTGCATCCGGTATTTCATGTTTCTATGCTCCAGAAATATATTAGGGATCCGTCTCATGTTCTGGATTTCAGCACGGTTCAGTTAGATGATAATTTGACCTATGATGTGGAGCCAGTAGCTATTTTGGGTCATCAGGTTCGAAAGTTGAGGTCAAAGGATATAGCTTTAATGAAAGTGCAGTGGAGAGGTCGGCCCGTAGAGAAGTCTACCTGGGAGACTGAGCGGGAGATACAGAGCAGATATCCTCACCTGTTTGAGGCTCCAGGTATGTTTCTTGACTCGTTCGAGGACGAATGTTTGTTTAAGTTGGGGAGGATGTGACAACCCGGCAAGTCGTCTCATGAGTTACCGCTCCATTTCCCCCATTTCTGCTTCTTTATGCTTCATTATCCGTGTTTTGTGGTATCGGGTTGGTCGAATCGAATCCGGAAAGGATTTGACAAGGTTTGAGACACTTTGTCTCTTTAGAGTGAGTTTAAGTTGGAAAATCAACCAAATGTTGACTTATGTGTTAGAGGGCTCGGGTGTGAGTTTTGATGGTTCGGCTAGCTTCGGGAGGTGATTTGTGGCTTAGGAGTGTGATCGAAATGAATTTTGGAGGTTCGTAGTAGATTTAGGCTTGAATTGGCGAAGTTGATATTTTGGTGATTTTCGATTGATAGGCGATATTTTGATATAGGGGTCGGAATGGAATTCCGAGAGTTGCAGTAGTTCCGTTGTGTCATTTGGGATGTGTGTGCAAAATTTCAATTCATTCAGACGTGGTTTGGTTGGGTTTTTTATCAAAAGTGGAATTTGGAAGATTTTAGAAACTTAGGCTTGAATCCGAGGTGTTTTAGTTGATTTGATGTTGTTTGAAGTGTTTTGATGATTGGAACAAGTTTGTATAAGGTATTGGGTTATGTTTGTGCTTTTGGTTGAGGTCCCGGGGGCCTCGGGGTAATTTTGGATGGTTAACGGAGAGGTTGGAATTTTGTTGTAGCAGCTGATATTGCTGCTTATGGTATTTTCGCACCTGCGAATTGGGGACCGCAGGTGCGCGCCGCATAAGCAAAGATTTGGTCGCAGAAGTGGGAGAGGCTTGAGGAACAGGAACCGTAGAAGCGGGTAATGGGATCGCATATGCAGAATCGCAGATGCGGAGAGAGGATCGCAGATACGGTTTGTAGCTGGTAAGTGAATTCTGTAGAAGTGGAGGATTAGACCGCATATACGGTACCGCAGAAGCGGGTTTTGGACCGTAGATGCGGGTATCCCTGGGCAGAATGTATATATGTCTTCCTTCGCAATTTTTGAAGGTTTTCACCATTTTTGACACGGATTCGGGAGCTTTGGGCGATTTTGAAGAGAGAAATCAAGGAGACTTCGTTAAGGTAAGGATTTCGGACCTAAAACACATTTCAATGGTAGTATTTCATGGATTAAGGCTGTAATTAAAGGAATTATAGGGCTAAAAATGGAGGTTTAGGGCTTGAGGTTAAGAGGCCTTTAAAGGAGGATTTGAGGGGCCATTTTTACTCCGATTTTAGTGTTCTTGGTATGCATAGACTCATGGGGAGATGAGGAATCTATTTATGTAAAAAAATTGAATTTCGCGATGTGGGCCCGGGGGTCAGGTTTTGGTAATTTCAGGATTTGTGCCCTTTATTGATTGCTTTCGCTTGGGCTTTGTTCCTTTAGCATATTTTGATGTCCTCTTTCTAATTTTGGATAGATTCGACGCGCGTGGAGGCCAATTCGAGGGGCAATGATGTCACGAGCTAGTGATTTAGCCGGTTCAAGGTGAGTAATGATTGTAAATAATGTTCTAAGGGTTTGAAAACCCGGATTGCACATCGTAGTGCTATATTGAGGTAAGGCACACGCTTGATGACGAGCGTAGGGTAGTGCACTATTGGGGATCGTGACTTGGTCCGTCCCGATTGATGATTTTACCTCGTATTTGACTGAACCTTATTTGCTATCATCATTATTTGGGTTGAATGCCATATTTGGGCTTTGTGCCAACTGTTTGAACCCTTCGGCGATTTTTATTACAATTTCCTCACTATTTTGACTTATTACTTGAACTCAGTCATGTTATTTTCCACTGTTTTACTACTAAGCCATGTTTACTCAGTTTTTAAGACTTGCATGATATTTTAAATGATGTTTTGATTGAGGAACACTATTTTACTATTGCCCGAGAGGCTTGTGAGTATTTTTGACTGAGTAAGGCCGAGGGCCTATATTGTGAGGAAACATTTGATACTGATTATGAGGCCGAGGGCCTGAGTTATGTACGCCACAAGGTGGACTTATTGATATGAGGCCGAGGGCCTAGTTTGATATCACGAGATGTCTTGTTATTGCGCTTGGGCCGTAAGGGGCCCCTCTAGGAGTCTGCACACCCCCAATGAGCGCGGGTACCCATTGTGATGTGAGATTGAGCCCGAGGGGCTGTTATTGTTTTGAGATGTTGCCCGAGGGACAGATGTGGTGATATTGTGCCCAAGGGGCGAACTTCTATTTGTTTACTTCACCATAATTACCTGTCAATTACTTGTTTACTTGTTGACGGAGGATTTTACTTGACTTTTCACTGTTTTACTGCTTTTAAATAGTTTTTACTACTTCATTATAGAATGTCTTGTGCCTTACGTGTTTTCTTACTTTCAGTCGTTATTTACATTTTTTACTCACTGAGTTGGAGTACTTACTTTAGTCCCAACACCCCGTGTGCATATTCAAGCGTAGCTGGTCCCGTTCCCGAGTGCTGATTCATTCCAGCTTCAGGCGGATCTTCGAGGAGTCCTTAGGTAGCTGTTGGCGTTCGCAGCCTGGAGCTCCTCCCTATCTATTTCCTTTATGTTCTTGGTTCAGTATTTAAAACTCTATAGTTACATTTGTGGATTCAGTATTGTTAGATGCTCGTGACTTGTGACACCCTGGTTAGGACTGTGTCAGGTTGTATTTCCGCTACTTATTATCATTAAATCATGTTTTAGACTGCTTTCATATTGTTTAAATGCTTTAACAAGTGAATTGGGTTTAGTTGGTTGGCCTTGTCTTCATGGGAGGCACCATCATGACCGGGTTGGGGTTTAGGGTCGTGACATCTAGTGTGGGAAACTCTGGGTTTGCTAATGCATGAGAACTGCACAGGCAAGGGTTTCCTAAAAATGATGGGTTCGAAGAAGAATGCAGAATTGGTATGCCTAAAAGAGTCATACATCCCTTTTGACTACCTGTATGAAAGGTAAGGTCACAGCAAATCATATCGTACCTACCCTGACGAGTTTGCCATCACGTCCTTCAGACATATTCATCGTAGGGTGTTCGTCTTTATGTTTGCTTCCTGGATTTAATCGTGTTCCCAATTAATAAAAGGAGAATCCATACTAAGGTGGATATGGTAACCAAGACCCTAATGGAGGGGATTGGTGGGCAGATATTCAGCATTGTACCCATGATCATTGTAGACATATATCGCGCCTTAGAGAAGTGTCAATGAGGAGCGAGACACTTCGAAGGCTGCAATACTACTTCACCTTTGCCTCATGGAACATCTCTAAAAGGGAGAATACCAACAAGAAATTCAGCGGAGAGACTGGGATGACCATATCGCTTTCCACCATCCAAAGTGAATGAATTACATCCCCAACATGTTCACTCAGCCTATGCCAAAGAATGGGTTGAGCTCTTTAATAATCTGACAGAAGAATAGGTTCAATGTATGTTCGAGTGGTTTCCGACAGAGGAGTTCATCGTCCGATCCAGAGATGCACCTTTCCTGATACTGATTGGTCTTAGAGGAACATACCCATACGTCACTCTTAGAGTTATGAGGCAGGCAGGTAGGAAGCAAGTCATACCTAGGGTTGACAAGATGAGCCATTTCCGAGCTGACTTCCAAAATGATAATAGCCCCCACAAGTGCCAAGCCCAGCACATGTGGCACTACAAGATCGTAATGGGGAAAGACACCATCGATCCAGACAAAAATCATGTTGGTTGTACCCCTTTCTATTCTGGTTGGTTGGAAGATAATCAAGATGGTTTGGGCTAGTCGGGGTTCGTTCAAGGTCACAGAATTATAGATTAAAAGGTCGAGGCACAAGTCAAGTACAACCAGCTACACAAAAGGATCCGTGAATGCGAGAGCGAACATCAAGAGATACAAGAGTCCAACAAGAAGCTGATTGAGAAGTGGAAAGACATGGCTATCTGTGCCAATAAAAGGCTAGGATACTTGGAGCGAGGCATAGTAGAACTAGAGGAGAAGTTTCTCAAAAGGGTAGAAGACTGTTGGAAGGCTGAAGGAACCGAAGGTGGACATCTAGCCAGAGCATACCTGTTGCTGGGACTTCGTGAATTAGGGAAGCTGTTTGAAGGAGCCAGATATGCTGAGTCTGGGGAAGGTCCTTCTGGGACCAAATAGCTAGAAATTTACTCTTTCGCTTTATGAATGTAACAAGGCCAATGGCCATTAGTGATTTCTTGTTTATTTAGTGTTGTTTTGGAATTCGTCTATTTTTATCAATAAAATGAGGCATTTAGCATTCTAAGTTCTCTAAATCAATTTGTCGCTAGGACTACCTCGGGCACAAAGAGGTTCCAAAATTAGGACACGCTTTACATTCCTGCACTATGTGTTTAAATACTGCAATACTTTTTATAATCCTCACTAACTTGATTACCTTTTGTTTTATTTTTGTTTGAATTATTCCCCTCCCCAAAAGTTAGTTCGTGTCTGGCATCATCATCTTATTTCACAAGATCCAGGGGCCCTCCACCCACTCCTCCTCTTAGTCCCATAAAAGGCAAGAACAAAGGCAAAATGGAATATTTGAACAACATCAGGAAGGAGAACACATCTGAACAGGTTGAGGCCACTGATGGCCATTGCATTCGGGTTCCTAATGAGAATGTGTCACAGCTTGAACAGAAACTATTGAAGTTCCAGGAAGAACTCGATCAGGTTCGAAATCTGGCAAACCTATCAGTTTCCCTCAGAACCCCAGATATCAACTTCCCCAACACTGAAAACCCTACGCCTCCTCAAAATATCCCAAAACAACATAATTATCTCATGCCTTCCCATCATGCTTATCCACCAAAGAACCAATGCAACACCTGCCATACCCCAAACAACACTCCACTACTCATTCTAGAACCTCAAAACTCCACAAATGACCATTTTCACACCCATACACCAGGCCACCATAACACTCCTATCTACGTGGAGACCATGCCACACCCTACCCAACCTATCTCATACACACTTTAGTTTGATGAAAAGGATCTACTTATCAGGAACCTAGCCGAGGAACTTAAGAAACTGACTTGCTGGATCCAGGGCATTGAGGGAAGCAAAGGAATCAAGGGGATGAACTATGAGGATCTTTGCATACAGCTTGATGTCGAACTGCCTGAGGGGTACAAACCTCTTAAGTTCGAAATGTTTGATGGTACGGGTGATCCAAGGGTCCATCTGAGGACATATTGCGACAAGCTGGTTGGAGTAGGGAAGGATTAAATGATTCGCATGAAGCTGTTCATGAGGAGTTTGAAAGGAGATGCATTATCTTGGTACATCAGCCAAGATCCCAAAAAGTGGTCAAACTGGGTAGGCATGGCATCTGACTTTATGGATAGATTCAGGTTTAATATAGAGAATGCACTAGACGTGTTCTATATCCAGAATTTGAAGAAGAATCCCACGGATACGTTTCACGAGTATGCTACTCGCTAGAGGTCTGAAGCTGCTAAGGTTAGACCCTCCTTAGAAGAGGAGCAAATGAACAAGTTCTTTATCCGGGCCTAGGATCCGCAGTACTATGAGCGGCTGATGATGATTGAGAACCACAAGTTCTCCAACATTATCAAGTTGGGTGAAAGAATTGAAGAAGGTATTAAAAGTGGTATGGTTACAAATTTCGAAGCCTTGCAAGCTACAAATAAGGCTTTACAGTCCGATAGTATGTCTAAGAAAAGGGACATAGGGGTCATGATGGTTGCACAAAGGACCAAGTCTCCCCTCAAATACCAAACTTACCCAACACCTCCACTCATATACCAACCAACTCCAAATTACAAAGCACCCTCACCCTCCTACCAAGCTCCGCCACCAATTTATCAGTCGCATCCACCTCCTACATAACAACCTACTTCACCCAGATACTCCCAACCTGCTCATGTCTACCAGACTTATAATGCTCAACCATCCCATTATCAATCATCCCATGCACGCCAAAACTTCCCTAGACCTCGACCTAATTTTGATTGCAGACCTCCAAAATAATATACAGTCATTGCTGAACCCATCGACCAGCTGTATTAGAAGCTCAAAGCTGTTGGTTATATCACTTACATCCCTGTTGCAACCCCTGAGAATCCTTCTCAGTGGGTTAACCCAAACAAGTCTTGAGCATACCACTCTGGCATGAAAGGTCACACCATCGATAAATGTCGCTCCTTGAAAGACAAGATATAGTCTTTGATTGATAACAGGATCATTGTGTCAAAGGAACTCGCTCCAAACGTCCGCAACAACCCTCTGCCAGACCATAAGGGTGGAGGTATCCACATGATTGAAGTAGAAGATGAATGGGATCCTGAGGGATCAATCGGGTTGATCGCAGAAGGTGATGACCCAAAGAAATCAACAATTACTCTCAATCCAATCATAGTCCAGATCCAACCGTCTGAGGACGCTGAGGTGAATATGTCTATACCTCTTGAGTTTGAAGCAGCGCCACCCACAAAGATACCAGCACCAATTAAGGTTGAATTCATGTCTCCGGCAAATGCACCCGCACCATTTGAGGTTGCAATCTTGCCACCCAAGGCACATGTTCCATTCGAAGTGAGGATAGCCGCGCCGATCCCAGTGGCGATGTCAACCATGCCACCATTCTATAAAAATGTTGTACCTTGGTACTATACAGCCGAGGCGAGAAGGAAGGGCAAGGTCAATATTGAATAAACTGTCGCAGCACAGGGCATGACAAGAACTGGTAGAGTCTATACCCTTGAACATCTTGCTGAATCAAGTAAGCAGGCCTCCAGTCGGCCTCCCCTCATTGAGACAGGTCTGGACAACCTTTGGAGGAAAATGCAGGCCAAGGAATAGTCGGTCATCGACCAGTTGAACAAGTCTCCAACAAAAATATCCATTCTCTTCTTGCTGCAAAATTCTGAGATGCACAAAATGCTTTGTTAAAGGTGCTAAATGAAGCATGCGTACCAAGTAACATCACTAGCGGGGAAATGGACAATATGGTAGGAAAAGTTCTGGAAAGCCATAAGATCACCTTTCATGAAGACGAGCTTCCACCTAAAAGGCTGGGGCACAACAAAGTACTGTACATCACCGTGCAATGTGAAGATTATTTCATCACCAGAATCCTGATCGATGGACGTTCCATTCTTAATATTTGTCCGTTGGTAACACTCAAGAAGTTGGGTAAAGGGCTGCATGAGATAAAGGATAGAGCAATCAATGTGAAAGCCTTTAATGGTTCTCAGAAGTCCACCATTGGTGAAATTAGTCTATGCTTACAGATGGGGCCAACCTGGTTTGAGGTCGATTTCCAGGTGATAGATGTACTAGCATCTTACAACTTGCTGCTTGGATGGCCATGGAATCATGTTGTTGGGGCCGTAGCATCAACGTTGTATCAGGCAATAAAGTTCGAATGGAATCACCAGGAAGTGATCATTCACGGTAATAGTAGCAACCCTATATATAGTCGCCAGACCATTCTGCCGATCGAGGGAAGAAGGAAGCTGGGTGGATAAACATACCACCGCATTGAGTGGGTCAATGCTATCGACAAAGACAAATGGTAGGATCACAAAATCGAGAGTATACTGAGTTGGAGTGGGTACGAACCTGGCAAAGGGCTCAGCAAGACCCTCCAAGGAATTTTTAAACCCATAAAACTCAAGAAACATGGCACTACCTTCGGCTTGGGATATGAATACACCTGGGAAGAATTCAATAACTGGTCGCCACCATGGCGCAGTCCTTACTATCCACTAGAGCAGCCAATACCGCATCTAGAGAAGACCTTCCAAGAGGCCGACATTATTTATGGGTTAGATGAAGAAGAAGCACTTGCACTAGTGAAGAAATTGTTTCTAGAGGACAGTGACATGGATTGTTGTGTTATTCTCAAGGAGGAGGGGGAGCAAGGCCCTTTCATACAGGCTGTGAGTAGAGGGGCACATCTCAAGAATTGGACCATCAGGACAACCAAAGCCCGATGAGCCTCGAGGTAGCAAGGCTAAAACAAGCATTATTCACTATTTTATTTACTAAATAATTTTCTTTTCTCAATTTTCAATTTCCGCAACAAGATCTTTGATGTTCAAAAACAGTTATTCAATTTATCAAAAGCATTTTGACTTTCTTATGAATTAATGTTTATTGCTATCATTTTCTTTCCTTGCTTTACCTATACAGCATTACTATTACTTGTCTTAATGAACCAATGACTATGACATGCAATGAGACAACGCAACAAACGGATATTGATTCAGAGGAAGATGACATACCTGACGAGATTATCAAAGAAATTGAGAACTTTGAGAACATACCTAAGTCCAACCTAGACGAGACCGAGATTCTCAACCTGGGAGATGCAGAAAACGTCAAGGAAACACGAATCAGCATTCACCTATCGCCATCAGAAAAGAAAGAATACACAAAATTTCTAAAGGAGTATGAGGACATATTCGCCTGGCCGTATGATGACATGACTGGTCTGAGTATGTCCATTGTGGCTCACAAACTACCAACCGATCCAATATGTCCACCAGTAAAGTAGAAGTTCAGAAACTTCAAGCCTGATATGAGTTTGAAAATCAAGGAAGAAGTCAACAAGCAGATCAAAGCTAAGGTTCTCAGGGTAGTAGAATACTCGACATGGTTAGCCAACATTGTGCCAGTGCCAAAGAAGGATGGGAAGGTCAGAGTCTGTGTCGACTACTGGGATCTCAACCAGGCCAGTCCGAAAGACAACTTCCCTTTGCCAAATATACACATCCTAATTGACAATTACGACAAGCATGAGTTACAGTCATTTGTAGATTGCTTCGCTGGTTATCATCAAATTTGGATGGCTGAGGAAGATGCTGAGAAAATAGCTTTCATTACGCTGTGGGGAGTGTACTATTACAAGATGATGCCATTCGACCTAAAGAATGTAGGGTCCACCTACATGAGGGCCATGACTACCATCTTTCATGATATGATACACAAGGAGATAGAGGTATACATGGATGATGTTATTATCAAATCCAAGAAGGCTTCTACCCATATGGAATATATGAGGAAGTTCTTCAATAGACTGCAGAGATACAACCTGAAACTAAACCCCGCAAAGTGCGCATTTGGGGTTCCTGTTGGAAAGTTTCTTGGGTTTATTGTGAGCCACCGAGGAATAGAACTAGATCCATCAAAAATCAAAGCCATTCAGGAACTACAACCACCAAAGAACAAGAAGGATGTGATGAGTTTCTTGGGAAAGCATAACTACATCAGCCGATTCATAGCACAGTCTATAGTTATCTGTGAGCCAATCTTTAAGATGTCGAAGAAGGACGCCGCCACCAAATGGACCAATGACTGCCAAAAGGCCTTCGACAAAATCAAAGAGTACCTGTCAAAACCACCAGTCTTAGTCCCTCCCGAGCTAGGTAGACCCTTATTACTCTACCTTGTAGTGTTGGATGGAGCTTTCGGCTACATTCTGGGGCAGCATGATGAAACAGGGGGGAAGGAACAAGCCATTTATTATCTTAGTAAGAAGTTCACCCCATACGAGGCCTGGTATTATCTATTGGAATGCACCTGTTGTGCTTTGACTTAGGTAGCTCAGAAGCCGAGACATTACTTTTGCGTCTATACTACATATCTCATATCGAGGATGGATCCTTTGAAGTAAATCTTTCAAAAGCCCATGCCCACTGGCAAGCTAGCCAAGTGAAAAATCCTGTTGAGTGAGTTTGACATTGTTTATGTAACTCAAAAAGCGGTCAAGGGACAGGTACTGGCAGACCACCTTGCTGAAAACCCCGTGGATGGAGAATATGAACCCTTGAAAACAAATTTTCCTAATGAAGAGGTATCATTCATAGGAGAAGACATTGCGGAATCTTATGACGGTTGGAGAATGTTCTTCGATGGAGTATCAAACTTCAAAGGAGTTGGCATAGGAGCAGTCCTAGTATCAGAAATCGGTCAACATCATCCGGTGTCTGCCAAACTCAGGTTCTCATGCACCAACAATATGGCCGAGTATGAAGCCTGCATTCTAGGGCTCAAAATGGCCATTGACATGAACGTTCAGGAGCTACTAGTGACTGGATATTTGGACTTACTTATATCATGTGCAGGAATTGAGAAAGAGATTCACGAAGAAGGAATTCCAGCATGTTCTCAGAATCTAGAATGAGTTCTCCGATGCATTGGCTACCCTGTCATCCATGATACAGCATCCCGACAAGAACTTCATTGATCCCATTCCGGTGAAAATCCACAATCAGCCAGCTTAATGTACCCATGTTGAAGAAGAAGCAAATGGAAAGCCTTGGTTTAATGATATCAAGGAATATTTGGCAAAAGGAGAGTACCCGGAGCTTGCAAATCCTACTCAGAAATGCACACTTCGGAGATTGTCCAACAACTTCTTTCACAACGGAGGAATCCTATATAGGAGGACTCCTGATTTGGGACTATTAAGATGTGTTGACGCAAAGGAAACATCCAGGCTACTAGAGAAAATTCATGTTGGGACCTGCGGTCCACATATGAATGGTTTTGTCTTAGCAAAGAAGATACTCCAAGTTGGTTACTTTTGGATGACTATGGAAACGGACTACATCCAGTATGTCCGGAAATGCCACCGATGTCAGATACATGAAGACATGATAAAGGTACCTCCAAGCGAGCTTCACACAACAACTCACCGTTGTCGTTCGCTGCCTGGGGAATGGACGTTATTAGACCAATTGAGCTTGCCGCTTCTAATGGACACATGTTTATCCTAGTAGCCATCGACTATTTCACCAAATGGGTCGAAGTAGTATCTTACAAAGCAGTAACTAAGAAAGTTGTGGTAGACTTTGTCCGTGACCACATTGTTTGTCGATTCGGGATTCTAGAGTCAATCATTACTAATAATGGCTCCAACCTCAATAGCGACTTGATGAAGCTATGTGCGAAACTTTCAAGATTAAACACAAGAATTTCACAGCCTACAAGTCTCAGATGAATGGAGCTGTAGAAGCCGCCAACAAGAATATCAAGACGATATTGAGGAAAATGATAAAGAATCACAGATAGTGGCACGAGAAGTTATCATTTGCTCTTCTGGGGTATCGCACCACAGTCCGTATATCAATCGGGGCAACCCTCTGTATGCTGGTTTATGGTACATTGGTTGTCATTCTCGCTGAGGTAGAAATCTCTTCCCTAAGGATCAACAAGAAGCTGAGCTCGACGACACAGAGTGGGTAAAAAGTCGTTATAAGCAACTAGCCCTTATAGACGGAAAGAGCATGAATGCAGTCTGACATGGTCAACTCTATCAGAACAGAATGTCCAGAGCCTTCAACAAGAAAGTTAAGCCAAGACAGTTCACACTGGGGCAGCTGGTGTTGAAGAAATATTTCCCGCATCAAAATGAAGCCAAAGGGAAGTTCTCTCCCAACTGGCAGGGTCCATATATGGTTCACCGCTTTTTGACAGGAGGAGCCCTCATACTTGCAGAAATGGACGGAGAAGTCTGGACAAAGCCGATCATTTCAGATGCAATCAAACATTACTATGTGTAATCTTTATGCTTTCCTATATGATGTAAATTGAACTATGCTTGACTTGATTCCCGTTTAAGAGGGGATACGTAGGCAGCCCAATGGGTTCAGTCACAATTCAATAAAAATTTCATTTCCCCTACAATTGGAAACTGGGGCCAATTTTGAGGAGGACCCTCAAAATTCCAAAGTAATTTCAGTCGATCGCCACACGAGCAATAGTCAGAAATGCCAACCTATCAAACTGTGGCAGAATTTTGAGGAGGACCGTCAAAATTCCATTAGCAGGAGAGGTTGTAATGTCTTAAACTACGTCACAGTCGTCGGTTTATCTAAAAGTTATTTTTAATTATACATTTATGTCATACTATTGAAACTGCTTTATTTAGAAATGCTACCCCAATGATACAGACGGTATCACCGGATCGAAGCAGAACGAGTCAAGCAAAGCCAACGGGGATACGAACTAACCTCCCCCCTTACAAAACTCACAATTTTTCTTTGGATGCAGGCACTTCCCCCCAACAACTTCACTCCGGAGGAATCGCATATCCTTTTTAGAAGACGGTATGCCGCCACTTCTCGTCTTTTATTTCCCTTTTTTCTGAGAGAGATGGCATTTTTTATCAAAAATCAAAAACGAAGAATTTCATGACTTTATTGACCTGACCAGGAAAAAAGAACCCATAGATCTAAAAGGATCCAGCCATAGGCCTGACCGGATATCGTTTGTCCACAAACAAAACAAACTCATTGCTCATTCATTAAGAGCTCTTGTCGGTAAAGAGGATTGCGGAATCGTTAAACATATTATACGCCCATGGGACAATCCTTGTTCAAGAATACGATTCTCAGAACCGTTGCCCTTGCCAGCATTTTCTATCAGCACACACTAGTGATATTTCGTACGTCACAGTGCTCCCAGTAATCACAATGCCGCAATCTGCTATTAGCTAAGAAAACTCTACTATCAGTTGTTATCTTATTTCTTGCATAAGGCTGCCATTCTGCCTTTCTAGACTAAACGTTGTCTCCATCTGCATCTACATTGCATAAGGCTACTATTCTGCCTTCCAATTTTGCATAAGGCTACCATTCTGCCTTCCAAGACTAAACGTTGTCTCCATCTGCATCTTCATTGCATAAGGCTACCATTCTGCCTTCCGAGACTAAATGTTGTCTTCATCTGCATTTCTTCATAAGGCTACCATTCTGCCTTCTGAGACTAAATGTTGTCTCCATCTACATTTACATTGCATAAGGCTATCATTCTCCCTTCCAAAGTTAAGCTCTACCTCCATCTGCATTTACATTGCATAAGGCTATCATTCTTCCTTCCAAAGTTAAGCTCTACCTCCATCTGCATTTACATTGCATAAGGCTACCATTCTGCCTTCCGAGGTTAAGCTCTACCTCCATCTGCATTTGCATCTTTGCATAAGGCTATCATTCTGCCTTCCGAGGCTAAGCTCTGCCTCCAATTTTCTTCGAAACTAAGTGCTATCTCAAGCACTCTTTATCTCTCTTTCTTACGGGCTAAGCTCTGCCCTTCAATTTGCAAGACTAAGCTCTGTCTTGTCCGCATCATACTACTACATCCTTTATGGGCTGAAATATCGCCAACTCATCCAAAGGCATCATCGTTCGAAGGCACCATCTTCATAGCCCGAGAACACCATGTCATGGCCTGAGGATCTCTTCCCATCTTTTGCATATCATTAATCAAAGGCGCCATGGTTCGGAGGCATCATCCTCATAGCCCGAGAACATAATTTCATGGCCTGTGAATCCTTTATCATACGCTTCATGGCCCAGGACATCATGGTCTAAGGACGTCATCCTCATCTTCTGAAGACAACATTCATAGTCCAACGGAAATTTGCATTATGTTTAGATTTATGCACAATGTACGCTTGTATTGTTTCTATTTGCAGGTAAACCGGCGAGCAATGGCTACCCTAGCAGGAGCGATCCGGGCCCAGTTCCCTTAGCCATATCAAACCTAACCATTCCTGTAAACCTTTCACTCACTTAGCCCTAGATATTGCGTCCATTCTTAAAACCGCTTTATCGGTATACTCCGCCGATGGATCCTGAACTACACATGGCCTGATTCCTGTAAAACCAAGGATATGTAGGCAACTCAAAATCTAGGGTGCAGCCTAAATCTTCCTAAACCGATTCTCTTGGTCACAATTGGCCATCATTTCTTTACCCGAAAACTTTTTCATCCTTCCCGGGTAAAGAGGGGCAGTTGTTGATACGCAATTTTTTCCTATATATTTTTCAATATACAAATACCTTCAAAATAGCCTATATATGCATATATAAGCATGTCCAAGGATTTTATTATGTTTTCAATAATTTTAAAGGTTTAAATTGATTTATTTTCTCCCTTTTATCCATAAAATCCCAATAATTATTTCCAAAATTATTGTTTTGGTAATTCATATATTTAATTTCTATAATTATGCCAAAATATGGCTAAGGTAATTTTTATATTATTTTTTGTAATTACATTTGGTATATTTCAAGCTAAATTGCACATAATTGCAATATTAGCCCTTTTAAGATTCAATTATGTTTTATATGCATAAAATTGGATCCTGTATTTTTAAATTGCTAATTATGTGTTATAAATCATGTTAGCATTTTTAAATTATTTTTAGAAATTATCTACTATTTTCTATAAATTAAATGGGAAAATGGCTATTTAACTTATAGCCAAAATTGGCTTTCAAATCTAGCCTAAATCAAACGGACCCCAAACCCAATTAAAAACGGCCCAATCCCGACCCACTTACCACATTCCCCTTTCCTAAATTAAACCCTAAAGATGACCCCCCCCCCCCATCTCTCATTTCCCCCTCTCATTCTCTCTCAACCGATCTCTTATCTCTCTCTCTCTATCTATCTCTGGTTCTCTCTAGAACCTTCTTCTCTCCCCTCCTCTCCGATGAACCTTATCCACCTTCTCCGGCCATCTCCCTGCCTGAATCCATGGTGGTCTCACCACCTACCAGCCTTATGGCTCCCTCTTGAACATGTTCCATCGTTTTGAGGCCTTCAAGTGAACCAGAGGCGGTTCACTCACCTCCCATGGTTTCCCATGCCATTTTTCGGCCATCCATGGCCGATTGAGTAAGATCTGTGACTTTTCCGGCTAAAATCGATAACTTTTCAAGGTTTTCTCACCTTCTCTGTGTTCTTCGAAACCCTAACTCTAAAGATTTTCCGATTTTCTTTTAGATCCGTCTTAGATCTGTGTATATTATGAGCCTTTTGGTGTTTTCCTCAAAAGTTTTTCCCTATTTTCTTCAAAGTGGCTTTTCGTCTTCAAGATTAGGGTTTCTTAACCTCTTTTTAAATAACTTCTCCTCTGATTCTCAGTACTATCATATGATTTTACTATGTTTAAATGGTTTATTTATGTTTTTCTTCTACTTGATTCATCACGTTGAAAACCCAAATTATTTTTGGTTTTATCCGGGGTTCTAGAACTATCTTTGTTTATTTGATTTGTATGTATACCTGTTTCGATTGATTTCTTTATGGTTAGACCTTTTTCTTTGTTTATCTTGACCGATTCTAAGTTCTTACCGCTTTTTAACTCAACTTTGTTAAAACCCTAATTTCTTAAAGATTTTCATCAATTGTTACTATGAGTTTTAAAGACTTTCTTTACTTGTTTTTGTGTGTTGGCCTGATCTTCTTTACATGTTGTTGTGTGTTAGATTGGTTTCTTCACTCTGGTTCTATGTGTTAGCCATGACTACTTGACTTTGTTAAGTTCTTGTTGATTACCATGCTTCGAGTGGGTTCTTTTTTTGGTCCTTAGCCTACTCGTGTCACTTCTGTATGATTGTGTTCATCTAGTTTGTTCATCTCTTGCTTCTTTTTGTCGATATGGCTGACCTTGCATGTCTGATACGCCTGTTCATTCTTCTCTACTTATATGTCGAAGTACAGAATCATGACTCCCTCTTGATTGATCTTGATTTCCTTAAATTACGGTTTGATTGTTTTCTTATAAACCCCTAAAATTTAACCCGTTTGTTTAAATTGATTGATTCCAGTCCCTTATTTGCTATGTTGCTTCATTCTTGTTGAATCCTTTCCTCGAATTAGTGTATTCTGTACTTAGACTCAATCATATGCTCTATACTTTTACTACCCCTTATATAGTAAAAACCAATCTTTCTCAAACTGATTTTCTTTCTTTAGTTATCCCTATTAGTATCCATTTAAGCTGTAATTCCTTGATTAAAGAAAGTACTTGTATTAATTGGATTCTAATTGTGATTACTTTCATAATTGTGCTAAACCTTTACTTGTTACCTTATTTTCTACCTATTTTTCAAAGCTATAAATACCCTGAGTTCTTTCATTAACAAGACACAAGACTTGGCTTTCAAAAAACCCTCTCTTACTTAAAGAAAATTTTGTGTTATTCTACTACTATTGGTCGGCTGCAAGCCAAGGCTAATCATCTGTATGCCTTGGTTCTTTCACTTGTTTACCTCTGTCTTCACTGGTATGTCCTAGTTTAATTTTAAAGCCTCAACAACAATATGCTTCTATTATTGTTTTAGTTTCTCTTATTTCTGGTCTTCTTCTACTTGTGGTTCTGTGTGAAACCTATAATTGAGTTACATTACTAGCATGCTATTATGTCTCCCCTTCCCTTTAGATTAATGCATTCCCTTATGTGTGTTTCAAAACATGTCTTGCCAATCACTTATTGTGTACTTACCATCTTATGAATCCCAAATCCCTATCCCTTCCATGTGTTTGTGTTCTTCATGACTAGTTTATGATTATGCCAATATGAACTATTGCTAAGCATGTCCAAACCAGTCCTAAGACCCTTGCTGGGGTTATGTGTTTGCAGTCAAATGTCTGTGTATACCCAAATCCCTTGACCCCCTATGTGACCACTGAAATCACTTGGATCCTGTGCGTGATCCCATCTTAAGGTGTTTGAGTTTTGTTTACTAATCCAACTAATTTCAACCATTTCTGTTACTAATTGCTTTCAAAATGGACCTATCAGTCCAGTTTTTAAACAAACTCCTTTCAAACATGTGTTCTGCACTCTCACATATACTCTTAGACCACTAGGTTTTGCCCTTTGTGTGTGAGCCTTGCCTTGGGACCGTTGAGCTCCCTCTGAACTTGGACACATGAAAGCTGGACTTTCCACACTGCACTTACTCTGTCTTGGCTGTGAAATCTGGTTGTGAGCACTACCCGGGATCCCTTGAGGTCCTTAGAAAACTCTGACACACCCAGATATGAAAAGGCTATGGAATAACTTTGGCACTTGAAGTGGTTTATTACATCTTAGGGAGGAAGTCCCAACCAGGCTTCCTATAGTGTAACTTCTTATTTTTCATTTTCTGCTTATGTAATTCATTTCAATACGGGTCTGTAATAATTTGTAAACAAGTATTGGGGTGGCTAGTGAAAATTGATGGGGGTAAATATGCATGTTATAGTTGTTAAGGATAGAAAACATGTTATTAGGTTTATATTGCGCAATAGAAACTGTGCTTAGGATTCATACATGCAATAGAAATCATGTTCTTCGGACCCATGTTTATTGTTTCAGCATGTGCATCCTTACAAAATCATGTGTTAAAATCTGCTAATAACTAGCATTCTACTATTGTGTTCTGCACCGTCATGTACATTTAGAAATCCTGCTCTTAGGAGATTCTGCAATCATGCATGTACATTTAGAAATCATGCTTTTTAGGAAATTCTGCAATCAAGCTGTACATTTAGAAATCCTACTCTTAGGAAATTCTGCATATAAATCATCAGATACCATGATTAGGTTCTCGTTCATACTTACTCAGCTACGCTTAGTTAAATTACTGATGTTAAAAAAGGAGTATCAACAGTTTCCTCCCGCTTTAAACGAACTGGTAATAATCCTGCATGTTTTTGCAACATTTAGAACAACATGTTTTAGGTAAAAACGATCTCCAAACTATTTTAATAATTCTGAATAATTGCTGCGTATTATTTTACGCCTAGGCAAGCCTTAGGTAATAACTTAAATAAAACCAGAACCTTCTTCATGTATGCTGCTTAATTATCAACTGTTAAAATCAACAGGCAAGCCTGATTCGGACTTCTTATCTGAGTCATGTAATAAATCTGGTTCTGTTATAATCACTTAGATACCATGCTTTAGAATCCTGAATCCAGACCTTATCTGCGTATGAGTCATGCTGTCTATGTGCATTATTTGTGGAGGTATATCTGAGCCTTCTACCTGCTTCCTGTGTTTTCCCCCTTAAATGCAGTCCTATATGTTCTTGTTCGTTGCTTAGTATTTTTGCCTTTAAACCTAAGGGTCTACCTAGAACCCCCCTAGAACCTCCTTATAGGATAGGAGTCCTAAATTCCTCCGGGACTAATAGGAAGGGACGGGTAACAGCATGCAATAAGGGTCGAGACCAACCCTCGCTTTAATTACCTTTACGGGGTGGTAAAGGGTAGATATGGATATGGTGACCGGTGCATTAATACCATGTGTAGCCCCTCTTTTAGGAGTGTAATACCGGGTATTACATTGATGTGATCCATATTATAAACAAACCTAGGACCCCCTCCCCCTCTTTTTATGCTTAGATTGTAATTCTTTTCATTAATTGCTTTTCAAACATCTGCGTTCTTAAACTTAAATCCTATATTATTTGAGCCCTACTTGTTTATTTGCTAATTGTATAAATTCATAAAAACTGTTTGGCCGGGAACCACACTAGTGGATCCTGAGGGGTGCCTAACATCATTTCCTAGGATAATTTCAAGCCCTTACCCTATCTCTGGTTATCAAATGTAGTTATAAATGAGCCTTACAGATGCCCTAACACACCTTAAAATCGTTAGGTGGCGACTCTTCAAAATTGCAAAATCCCTTTCCCAAAAGGAAAGAGTTTTCCCATATCCAAAATGTCATAAACCCTACTTCCGCTGAGGAAAAAGGGGGCACGAAAGGCCGTAGTCGGAGCAGTGTAAAGACGACCTCGAAATGGAAATCCGATGATTTTGTTAGCTCCGTTGGGTGATTTCAGGCTTAGGGGCGTGTTCGGATTGTGTTTTGGAGGTCCGTAGCTAATTTAGGCTTGAAATGCCGAAAGTTGAATTTTTAAAGTTTCCGGTTCAATAGTGAGATCTTGATCTAAAGGTCGGAATGGAATTCCGTAAGTTGGAGTAACTCTGTAGTGTGAAACTTGTGGTGTGTGCAAAATTTCAAGACATTTGGACAAGGTTTGATAGTCTTTTTGATCGAAAGCGTAATTTGGAAGGTTTGGAAATCTTTAGGCTTGGATTGAAGAGTGATTTGTGGTTTTGGCATTGTTTGATGTTATTCGAGGATTGGAATAAGTTCGTTTCATGTTTTAGTATTGGTTGGTATATTTGTTGAGGTTCCGGGGACCTCGGGTGAGTTTCGGATGCTTAACGGAAGTAGAATTGGACTTACGAGAAATGTGAAGGTTGCTGAAGATCTGTCATAACCGTACCTGTGGATTGGGGACGTAGGTGCATGATCACAGTAGTGTGAAGGCAGTTGTAGATGCAGCCATGAACTAGAGACCAGTATTTGCAGGTGTGGGTCCGCAGGTGCGTAACCCCTGGGCCAGAACCTATATAAGGCTTCAATCGCGAATTTTGCCCATTCTTTCACTATTTTCATCCGGGAATTTAGCTTTTTGGAGGGTTTTTGAGAGGGAATTCAAGGAAACTTGGAGGAGGTAAGATTCTTGGAATCTAAACTCGTTATTATGGTGATTTTTATCATTCTAAGCATGAAAATTTAAGGAAAATCAGTGGTAAATTGGGGGTTAGGGCTTGGTTAATTAGATAGTCTTGAGTGATGATTTGAGGGACCATTTGAGGTCCGATTTTGGTACTTTTGGTATTACTAAACTTGTGAGAGTATGATAATTCTAAAAATATAAATTTTACCCGATTTCGGGACTTGGGCCCGAGGGGCATTTTGGTCATTTTACCTAATTCCGCGTATTAGCTTAGAGTTTGTTTGTAGAATCAGTTACTTGAAGTGTTATTTACATTATGCAATTGAACTGAATAGATTTGGGCCATTTGGAGTAGAGTACTCGTGGCAAGAACGTGGTTTCAGGTTGATTTTGAGCCGGTTCGAGGTAAGTGGCTTGCCTAACCTTGTGTCGGGAAAACTCCCCTTAGGATTTGGTATTATTGATATTTGAAATGCTTTATACGTGAGGTGATGAGTGCGTACTTGTGCTAGTTTCCTAACCTTTTAAGCATGTTGTTAGCTTAGGGAAGCATGTCTAATTGACTTAATTGCTTTACTTGCTCAAACTACCTTATATGGATTACGTGCATCATGCTAGGCTAGAAATACTTGTTTTACCTTGGTATGGAATTTGAATTGAATTGTGTATTCTTCTTGTTGTTGCTATGTGTTTACTTTGGGACTACGAGATGGTATCCCAGGAGACCCCCCTGTATGTTTACTTTGGGACTACAGAACGGTATTCCGGGATATCCCCCTGCACATTTACATAGGAACTACGGAATTGCACCCGGTAGATTCCCCATGTACTGAGTATTTACATTTGGGACTCTGGATCGGTATTCCGGGAGATCCCCTCGCATTATGAGTTGGACTACGGGACGGTATCCCGGGAGATCCACTGGATATTTATATTTGGGACTACAGGACGGTATCCTAGGAGATCCTCGGTTGTTATTTCTGTGTTGAGCTGTATTTCTCTCCGTGTTTACTTTGCCTCTGTAGTAGTTGTTGTTATTCTTTCTATTCTGTGTTACTCCTTATTGTTTCACTTATTATATTGTCTTATTATATATTGTCATTCCTTATATTTCATTTAATCTCAGTAGGGCTCTGACTTTCCTCATCACTACCCGACCGAGGTTTGGCTTGGCACTTACTGAGTACCGTTGTGGTGCACTCATGCCCTTTCTACGCATGTTTTTCATGTGCAGATCCAGGTACTTCCTCTCAGTCTTATCATCCTTGAGGCGAGGCGCTTTTGTAGAGACTTCGAGGTATATCTGCCGCAGACCGAGGAGTCCCTTTCTATCTTTCTGTAATATTATAACCCTTCTGTATTTTTTCCTTTTGTTAGACATTTCTCGAGTTAGAGCTTCTTATATACCTCTTAGCTTGTGATTCATGGGTTTCCGGATTTTGGAAAGCATTAAGTTGAGATTTTGTACCGTTATATGCCAGGTGGCATCTTAAACACTATTTAATCTGTTATTTCGGTTTTATATTATTTTCTTTCCGTAAATGGTTTTTTTTCTGCATTTGTAGGCTTATCTAATCGTAGATACTAGGTGCCATCACGACAGTTCATAGAGGGCAAACTGGGGTCGTGACAAGTTGGTATTAGAGTTCTAGGTTCATAAGAGTCATGAATCACAAGTCGGTTTATTAGAGTCTCGCGGATCGGTACGGAGACGTCTGTACTTATCTGCGAGAGGTTATGTAACTGTTAGGAAAATTCTACTTCATTTGATTTCCTTGTCATGCGAGATTTTGATGTCACAACTCTAAACTTCTGTCTTCTATTCTCTCACAAATGTGAGGACACGCGCTACCCGAGATGATCAGGCACCTGCGCCCCCTGCTGCAGCCGTCAGAGGTCGGGGCTAGGGTAGAGGCCGAGGATGCGCACGTGGTGCATCCAGAGCACCCACGCGAGCTGCTACCGAGGTACCACTAGCAGTTCCAGCCGGAGTCCAGGTACTTGATACGCCTACTACTACTACTACATCTTTTCAGGAGACTCTTGCACAGTTCATGAGCATGTACACCACTCTGGATTAGGCAGGGTTGCTTCCCCTTGCTGAATCCTCATCTCAAGCCGGGGGAGGAGCATAGACTCCCGCCTTCCGCACTCTTGAGCAGCGAGTGCATATTGATCAGGTCCCCGAGATTATTCCTGTACAGCCTGTAGTCCCAGGTCAGCCCGAGGACAGGGCAGCGGCTTCAGAGGATGAACAGCGGAGACTTGAGAGGTTCAAGAAGTATGATCCTTCTGTATTCAACGGGTTAGCATCAGATGATGCCTTAGGATTTTTGGAGGAGTGTCACGGTATCCTCCGCACTATAGATATATCATGATCGAGTGGGATCTCTTTTACTGCCTTCCAGCTTCGAGGAGCCGCCTATGAGTGGTGGCGTACCTATGAGTTAGACAGTCCGGATGAGGCAGCTTCATTGACTTGGACTCAATTTTCAGATATGTTCCCACGGGAGTTTTTTCCTCAGAGCCTCAGGGAGGCATGGAATGCAGAGTTTGAGCATTTGCGCCAGGGTACTATGACTATCTCAGAGTATGCTATCAGTTACACTAGCTTGGCTAGACATGCCCCAGCCTTGTTTTCTACTATTCGCGAGAGGGTTTGCCGGTTTATTGAGGGGCTTATTCTCAACATCAGGTCTAGCATGGCTCGTGAGTTGGAGATGGATATTTTTATCAGCAAGTGGTGAGCATTGTTAGGAGGATAGAGGGTATGCATGCTAGGGAGAGAGAGAGAAGAGTCAAGCCAAGAGGTCTCAAGAGTCGGGCCATTATTCTGGTTCTCGTGCCCCAGTTGTAGGTTATCATGGTAGGGGTTATGAGTCGCCTCGTTCATTCAGCTCTTCCAGCAATGGTATTCCAGCTCCTCATAGGCCTCAGGAGCCTTATTTTGCACCTCTAATATCTAGTGCGCCTTCTGCATAGGGTGCTTTTAGTGGTCAGTCCAGCAGACCTGGACCGAGCTAGTCACAGCCACCACGTCCTCCTAGAGCTTGTTTTGAGTGTGGTGACACATGCCATATGGTGAGGGATTGCCCCAGACTTAGGAGGGAATCACCTTCACAGACTTCTCAGCCACAACGTGCCCCGTAGAGTTCTCAAGTTATGGTTACAGCTCCAGTTGCTACCCCACCTGCTCAGCCAGCTAGAGGTGGAGGTCAGGGAGGTAGAGGTCGCCCTAAAGGGGATGCCAGGCCCGATACTATTCCCTTTCTTCCCGTACCGAGGTTGTTGCCTTTGATTCTATCATTACAGGTATTGTATTGGTTTGTCACAGAGATGCATCAGTTCTATTCGATCCAGGCTCCACTTATTCTTATGTGTCTTATTATTTTGCTCTGCATTTGGGTGTACCTCGCGATTCTTTGAGTTCCCCTATTTATTTTTCTACTTCTATGGGAGATTCTCTTGTTGTGGACCACGTTTATCGGTCGTGTTTGGTTGCTCTTAGTGGTTTTGAGACCAGAGTCGATTTATTGTTGCTCAGCATGTTAGATTTTGATATTATCTTGGGCATGGACTAGTTGTCACCCCATTATGCTATTCTTGATTGTCACACCAAAACTATGACGCTAGCTATGCTATGTGTACCGCGTGTTGAGTGGAGGGGTGCTTTAGATCACACTCCTAGTAGAGTTATTTCTTTCCTTAAGGCTTAGCGAATGGTTGAAAAGGGATGTGATGTGTATCTAGCATATGTGAGAGATGTCAGTATTGATACCCCTACAGTTGATTCAGTCCCATTAGTATGGGATTTTCCTGATGTGTTTCCAGCTGATCATCCGGGCATGCCGCCCGATAGAGATATTTATTTTGGCATTGATCTGTTGGTGGGCACTCAACCCATTTCTATTCCTACGTATCATATGGCTCCTCCTGAGTTGAAGGAGTTGGAGGAGAAGCTGCAGGAATTGCTTGATAAGGGTTTTATTCGGCCCAGTGTATCACCTTGGGGTGCTCCTGTCTTGTTTTTGAATAAAAAGGATGGTTCTATGAGTATGTGCATTGATTATCGCAGTTGAACAAAGTTACAGTGAAGAATCGGTATACTTGCCTCGTATTGATGATTTGTTTGACCTGTTTCAGGGTGCATGAGTGTTTTCTAAGATTGACTTGCGCTCAGGTTACCATCAGTTGAATATTCGGGAGCCAGATATCCCAAAAAATGCTTTCAGGACACGGTATGGTCATTACGAGTTCCTTGTTATGTCATTTGGGTTGACTAATGCCCCAACAACCTTTATACATTTGATGCAGAGTGTGTTCTAGCCATATCTTGACTCGTTCGTCATTGTCTTTATTGATGATATTCTGGTGTATTCTCAGAGTCGGGAAAATCATGAGCAGCACCTGAGGATAGTGCTCTAGACTCTGAGGGAAAGGAAGTTATATGCAAAGTTCTCAAAATGTTAGTTTTGGTTGGATTCTGTGGCATTCTTAGGCCACGTGGTATCGAATGAGGGTATTTAGGAGGATCCGAAGAAAGTAGAGGCAGTGTAGAGTTGGCCCAGACCATCCTCATCTACAGAGATCTGCAGTTTTCTTGGCTTGGCTGGTTACTATCGTCGTTTTGTGGAGGGGTTTTTATCGATTGCAGCCCCGATGACCAGGCTGACCTAGAAGGTTGCTCCGTTCCAGTGGACAGAAGAGTGTGAGGAGAGCTTTCATAAGCTCAAGATAGCTTTAATTACAGCCTCAGTTTTGATATTGCCTACATGTTCGGGATCTTATACTGTCTATTATGATGCCTCTAGGATTGGCCTTGGAGCGGTATTGATGCAGGATGGTAGGGTGATTGCCTACGCATCCAGATAGTTGAAGTTACATGAGAAGAATTACCATGTCCCTAATCTCGAGTTAGCTGTCATGTTCACACCCTGAATATTTGGCATCATTATTTGTACGGTGTTCCTTGTGAGATTTATACTGATCATCGGAGCTTGCAGCACCTGTTCAAGCAAAAGGATCTTAATTTGTGCCAGAGGATGTGGTTAGAGTTGCTGAAGGACTATGATATCACTATTTTGTATCACCCGGGTAAGGCCAATGCGGTGGCTGATGCCTTGAGTTGTCGGACAGAGAGTTTGGTAAGTTTGGCTTATTTACCAGTAACGGAGAGGCCCATGGCGATGTATGTTCAGGCCTTAGCCAGCCAGTTTGTGAGATTGGATCTTTCGGAGCCTAGTCGGGTTCTAGCTTGCGTGGTTTCTCAATCTTCCTTATTTGATCGTATCAGGGAGCATCGGTATGATGACCCTCATTTGTTTGTCCTCAAGGACAAGGTTCAGCATGGTGATGCCAGAGATGTGACTATTAGTGATGACGGGGTATTGAGGATGCAGGGTCGGATTTGTGTACCCAATATTGATGGGCTTCAGGAGTTGATTCTAGAGAAGGCCCAAAGTTCGCGGTATTCCATTCATCCGGGTGCCGCGAAGATGTACCATGATTTGAGGCAGCACTATTGGTGGAGGCGGATGAAGAAATATATAGTTGGGTTTGTAGCTCGGTGCCTTAACTATCAGTAGGTGAAGTATGAACACTAGAGATCGGGTGGGTTGCTTCAGCAGATAGAGATTCCGGAGTGGAAGTGGGAGCGGATCACCATGGACTTTCTAGTTGGGCTCCCATGGACTTTCTAGTTGGGCTCCCATGGACTTTGAGGAAGTTCGATGCCATTTGGGTAATTGTAGATCAGCTGACCAAGTCCACGCACTTCATTCCTCTGTGTACTACCTATTCTTTGGAGCGTCTAGCGGAGATTTATATACGGGAGATTGTTCATATGCATGGTATTCCAGTTTCTATCATTTTAGATAGAGGTACTCAGTTCACATCATGGTTCTGGAGGGCCGTACAGCATGAGTTGGGTACTCGGGTAGAGTTGAGTACAACATTTCACCCTCAGATGGACGAACAGTCCGAGCGCACTATTCAGATTCTTGAGGATATGCTCCGTGCATGTGTGATTGAGTTTGGAGGGTCTTTGGATCAGTTCTTATCATTGGCAGAGTTTGCCTACAACAATAGCTATCAGTCCACCATTCAGATGGTACCGTATGAGGCTTTATATGGTAGGCGGTGTAGATCCCCGGTGGGTTGGTTTGAGACAGGTGAGACTAGATTATTGGGCACAGACTTGGTTTAGGATGCTTTGGATAAGGTTAAGGTGATTCAGGATAGACTCCGTACAGCCTAGTCCAGACAGAAGAGTTACGCGGATCGAAAGGTTCGTGATGTTTCCTATATGGTTGGAGAGCGGGTTCTGCTTCGAGTTTTGCCTATGAAGGGCGTTATGAGATTTGGGAAGAAACGGAAGTTGAGTCTGAGGTTTATTGGCCCTTTTGAGATATTGAGGCGTGTTGGGGAGGTTTCTTATGAGCTTTCCTTACCTCCCAGCTTGGCAGGAGTTCATCCGGTATTTCATGTTTCCATGCTCCGGAGGTATCACGGGGATCCGTCGCACGTGTTGGATTTCAATTCAGTCCAATTGGACAAGGATCTATCTTATGCTGAGGAGCCAATGGAAATATTGGACAGGCAGGTCCGAAAGCTGAGGTTAAAGAACATTGCATCAGTAAAGGTACAGTGGCGGGGTCAGCCAGTCGAGGAGGCGACCTGGGAGACCGAGCAGGATATGCACAGCCGTTACCCTCATCTTTTCTCCACTTTAGGTATGTCTCTATGCTCGTTCAAGGACGAACGAATGTTTAAGTGTGGGAGCATGTAATGACCCGGCTAGTCATTTTAAGAATTTACGCCTTGATCCTTATTAACTACTTTTCCCGTGTTTGTTTCTGCTATTTTAATTTGTCGGGATGTTTGGTTTTGAGTTTCGAAGAGTTTTGGGACACTTAGTCCCTAAATGAGAGTTTAAGTTGTAGAACTTGGGCCGTAGTCGGAGCAGTGTGAAGACGACCTCGAATGGAAATCTGACAGTTCCGTTAGCTCCGTTGGGTGATTTTGGGCTTAGGGGCGTGTTCGGATTGTGTTTTGGAGGTCCGCAGCTAATTTATGCTTGAAATGCCGAAAGTTGAATTTTTAAAGTTTCTGGTTCGATAGTAAGATTTTGATCTAAGGGTCGGAATGGAATTCCGGAAGCTGGAGTAACTCCATAGTGTGGAATGTGACGTGTTTTCAAAATTTCAAGTCATTCGGAAGAGGTTTGATAGACTTTTTGATCGAAAGCGTAATTTGAAGTTTTGGAAATCCTTAGGCTTGGATTGAAGAGTGATTTGTGGTTTTAGCATTGTTTGATGTGATTCGAGGGTTGGAATAAGTTCATTTGATGTTTTAGGATTGGTTGGTATATTTGGTTGAGGTCCCAGGGACCTCGGGTGAGTTTCGGATGCTTAACGGAAGTAGAATTGGACTTACGAGAAATGTGAAGGTTGCTGAAGATCTGTCATAACCGTACCTGTGGATTGGGGACGTAGGTGCATGATCACAGTAGTGTGAAGGCAGTTGTAGATGCAGCCATGAACTAGAGACCAGTATTTGCAGGTGTGGGTCCGCAGGTGCGTAACCCCTGGGCCAGAACCTATATAAGGCTTCAATCGCGAATTTTGCCCATTCTTTCACTATTTTCATCCGGGAATTTAGCTTTTTGGAGGGTTTTTGAGAGGGAATTCAAGGAAACTTGGAGGAGGTAAGATTCTTGGAATCTAAACTCGTTATTATGGTGATTTTTATCATTCTAAGCATGAAAATTTAAGGAAAATCAGTGGTAAATTGGGGGTTAGGGCTTGGTTAATTAGATAGTCTTGAGTGATGATTTGAGGGACCATTTGAGGTCCGATTTTGGTACTTTTGGTATTACTAAACTTGTGAGAGTATGATAATTCTAAAAATATAAATTTTACCCGATTTCGGGACTTGGGCCCGAGGGGCATTTTGGCCGTTTTACCTAATTCCGCGTATTAGCTTAGAGTTTGTTTGTAGAATCAGTTACTTGAAGTGTTATTTACATTATGCAATTGAACTGAATAGATTTGGGCCATTTGGAGTAGAGTACTCGTGGCAAGAACGTGGTTTCGGGTTGATTTTGAGCCGGTTCGAGGTAAGTGGCTTGCCTAACCTTGTGTCGGGAAAACTCCCCTTAGGATTTGGTATTATTGATATTTGAAATGCCTTGTATGTGAGTTGACGAGTGCATACTTGTGCTAATTATTGAATAATCCAATTTTTCTTTAAGTAATTTTAATTGTGTTTCTTTTTCTTGTTTATACTACTTGCAATTTAAGCTTGTTGTTAGCTTAGGGAAGCATGTCTAATTGACTTAATTGTTTTACTTGCTCAAACTGCCTTTTTTGGATTACGTGCAGCATGCTAAGCTAGAAATAACTGTTTTACCTTAGTATGAATTTGAATTGAACTGTGTATTTAATTTGTTGTTGCTGTGTGTTTACTTTGGGACTACGGGACGGTATCTCGAGAGATCCCCATATATGTTTACTTTGGGACTATGGAATGGTATTCCGGGAGATCCGCCTGCACATTTACATTGGAACTATGAAATTGCACCCGGTAGATTCCCCCTGTACTGAGTATTTACATTTGGGACTACGGATCAGTATTCCGGGAGATCCCCTCACATTATGAGTTGGACAACGGGACGGTATCCCGGGAGATCCACTGGATATTTATATTTGGGACTACAGGACGGTATCCTGGGAGATCCCCGGTTGTTATTTCTGTGTTGAGTTGTATTTCACTCTGTGTTTACTTTGCCTCTGTAGTAGTTGTTGCGTTCTTTCTATTCTGTGTTACTCCTTATTATTGCACTTATTATACTGTCTTATTCTATACTGTCATTCCTTATATTTCATTTAATCTCAGTAGGGCCTTGACTTTTCTCGTCACTACCCGACAAAAGTTAGGCTTGGCACTTACTGAGTACCGCTTTGGTGTACTCATGCCCTTTCTACGTATGTTTTTTATGTGCAGATCCAGGTACTTCCACTCAGTCTTATCATCCTTGAGGCGAGGCACTTCTGTAGAAACTTCGAGGTATATCTACCGCGTCCGTAGACTGAGAGTCCCTTTCTATCTTTCTGTTATAGTATAGCCCTTCTGTATTTTTCCTTTTGTTAGACATTTCTAGAGTTAGAGCTTTTTATGTACCTCTTAGCTTTTGATTCGTGGGGTTCTGGATTTTGGGAAGTGTTAGGTCGAGATTTTGTACTGTTATATGTCAAGCAACATCTTAAATACTATTTCATCTGTTATTTCGATTTTATATTATTTTATTTCCGCAAATTGTTTCTTTTCCGCATTTGTAGGCTTACCTAGTTGTAGAGACTAGGTGCTGTCACGACAGTTCATGAAGGGCGAACTGGGGTCGTGACAATTCCTTAAGCCAATCTTAGTCAATTTCAATAATAGGATCAATTAAGCCAAATAGAAGCTAAACCTGAGTGCGGAATAATATAAAAGCCTATAATATCTAATATAATCCGGATCTGGAGTCACAATTCATGAGCTTCTAGAATTTTCTACAAACAGAGTCTGAAAGAAATACAACTGTCTTGAATGAAAAAAAACGGTAAAATAGGAGAAATAGAAGGGTACTTAAGGGTCTGCGGACGCTAGCAGATCTACCTCGAGTCTCCAATGAGCAATTCCAAGCTGCTACGCCTCATGAACAGCTCGGGTCAATACCAAAGTCTGAACAAAAAGTGCAGAGAGTAGTATGAGTACAACCGACCCCATGTACTTCGTAAGTATCGAGCCTAACCTCGACGAGGTAGTGACGAGGCTATGACAAGACATCCGCATAATAAACCTTTGCAAATAACAATATACGTGCAAGATAACAACAAATAAAGGCTAAACATGTACTATGCGGAGGGGGACATGCTAAAGGGGGTAGAAGATATGAGAAAATACAGCAGGAAATGATAACCAGAACAGTCATTATGCCTTTAACCAGTAAAAATGAATAAACACAATGAAGAGAACTGCATGGCATCATCCTTCGTGCTTTTACTCTCAACCTCACGATGAAACATTAATATTGCACGACATCATCCTTCGTTATTTTACTCTCACTTTCAGTATAAATCAATAGATACGGCATGACATCACCCTTCGTGCATTAACTCTCATAACATGGCACGGTATCACCCTTCATGCATTAACTCTCACCATATGGCATGGCATTACCCTTCGTATATTAACACTCACATATGGCACGGTATTATCCTTCATGCATTAACACTCTCCCTTACCATATAATGAACAAGTAACAACATGTAGATAGAAATAACAAGAACAAGCCTTACGTCAACAATGGTTCCATAAAACCAATCTCAATTTTAGAAACAATACTCAATTATCACAAAAGCCCATAAACGCAGTAAGAATGGTCAATATAATAAGTAACTAGTCTAAGCATGGATAACATGATCAAGGTAAGCAATAAATTACAAGGAACAAGTCCCACCTGTCACACCTCCTTTTTACTACACCCTGCAAGGGTGTAAAGGAGTTTTTCCGATTAAAGGACAATCGGAACGGGATTTGGTTATTAAAATTTCAGAGTCGCCACTTAGGAAATTAATGGTGTCCCAAGTCACCGGTTTTGAATCCCGAACTGAGGAAGATTTGACTCTGTATTACATTCCGCGCACCAGAAATCCGGGTAAGGAATTCTATTAACCCGGGAGAAGATGTTAGGCATTCCCGGGTTCCGTGGTTCTAGCACGGTCGCTTAACTGTTGTATTTGATTTTATCTGACTTTAATGTGTGCTAGCTTATATGCCTTTATTGAATTTTGAACCGCTTTTATTATAATTATATTTTTTATTTTTATTTTATTTTATTTATTATTTATATTTTTTCTTAAAAGAATTGCAACATCGTGAAAATGTGTCTCGAACCATGTCGCAATCAATGCACCCATGGTTGTTGACACATCTCGACTCCGTTGAGATTTGAATTTGGGTCACATAAATGTGCACCCAAGTTTAGGGAGGTAATGTTAATTAAATCGCGCCTAAAGAGTCTAACGTATTATTATTTGGGGAAGGCCGTGAAGTTTACTAGACGGCCCTCCCAAATTCTAAGTATTTTAATAACCACTTATTGAGGTCCCCACAATTTATTTTATTTTTTGTTCGGCGAGACTCGTCTCATTTGTTTTAAAATCAAACTAAAGGCCATTACCATTATCTACTTCATTCGTCTCTAAGAATCCTCATTAGTTAAGGCTATGACTTTCAAGCCCGAGTTCAAACATCAAATAAAAATACGGAGAAAATTGGTCTTGAGCCCAGAGGGCCCAAATCATATAACGCATATGCTCTGAGCTCAAACTCCCGCAGCTACAGGCATTGGGCCTGATGTTGTCCCAAAATTCGAACCCAACGACATATATCTGTGAAGTCCAAGGATCGAGTCCTCGGGGCGCCATTCTGTTTAACTAGTTGCTTCAAGCTATTAATGCCCCCAGGCCCAATTCAAGTCATCACTCGACCGCGATAGACCTGGGCTGCCTAATAACGCATACAGGCCCAAATGGAAATCGGCAGCCCAGTGGACGTAGAGGGCAACTCAAGCAACTGTGATGCCAAAGTCTGGGATCAAATCCCAAACTGAATGACTACAACAACTGGCTATGAAGCCAACGTCGAGCTCAAATCACAGCCACGAAGGGGCGTGATGGGAAAATGTTACTCAAACTAGAAGACTAATTAATAATTATGATCAGAATTACTAACATCTGATATGAATACTGCCATTCCAATTCAGGGATTCAACTTCTACTGTTATTCAACCAAATTAAACAATATTAATGATTGTCCAGTTCAGATGCTCAAGATGAAATTTCCAGGTAATGCAATAGCTTGACACATTTCCCAATTACACCTACTTGAAACACAAACTAAGCTAACAATCCACTAAACTACACCAAATAGACAATCACCAGTTCAAAAGGAGTTCAACAATTCACATTACAGACTATCACGTCCGTATTAGTTGGCAACATTACTTAATTAAACAAGTCGGAACTCAAACCAACAAATTAAAACTACATCAATTGGCTGCAACTATAAAGGTTCCATCGAATTTGAATCTAAAATGAGCATTGATTTCACTCCAATTTTGTCATTACAACAGGGAGAGTTCGAACATGTACCTGGAAATGAAGCAAAATAAAAGGAAGAAGGAGTCAGCAGTGGCAAGCAAACAATCAGCAGTTGAAACCAACAGCACAGGATCGATTTTGGACTTAAAACAGCATCACAACAGCCCAGGAATGAATGACAGAGGAATAGCACCAACAAAATAATCAAAACAGACTTGATTGAACCCAAACTGACTCAAAATTAAACCCAGGAAAACTTTTGAAACTTCAGCAGCCAGAAACACATCCTTATCTGAGCTAGAAATTTGAATTAACAACTGAAACTCGAAACTAATCTAAGGAAAACTTCAATGGAATAGTATTTTTGGAGTTTTTTGTGTTATTTTTGGTTTTTAGAAGATTTAAGATCTAGAAGGAACTCTCACCCTCTCGGATTTCAAACTTTTGTTTTTTTTTCTTTTGAGTTTTCCAGCCTCTTTTTTTTCAAAAAAAAAAACCTCGAAACAAGGCAGTAGAGACTACCTTTTATAGGCAGAAATTAGGGTTCTTTCAGATTTTTTACTTTACATCTTCAGTTCCTCTTGTATTTCAGTTTGGTCCCTTTATTTGTGACTTGCCAAACAAGCAAGTCCCTCTATTATGCCAACATCTACACTAAAGTACCATTCTAGAACACCCTAGGATGCTCTTCTACCTACCAAATGCCTATACTACCCTTACCCTTACTTTGAAATTACTATTCCTAAAGAACCTACCCTTTTCTATCCCTAAAATGCCCTTCTACTAGTCTGAAATTTACAGCCCAATGCTAACTACAACAACCCATACCCCTTTTAAAAAAAATAACTGAAGTTAATCCTAATGAGTCTAAACCAGCTATAACCAATCAACACAACTAAAATCTAATCCTAATTCACCTAAATGCTTCAATTAGTACTATCATTAGACTGAAGTAAACAGCGATTAAACGAAAGAAATGAACTAACGATTGACAAACAACACTGAAATTATAAAACTAACATCATGAACTGGTAAACACGGATTAAATACAAGATTGAGACTAAAAATAGAACATAATTGTGAACTGAATCACGACTAATTCCAATATAATAAGAGTTAAACCAAGACGGAAAAATCGAATCAAAATTAAAGAGACAGAACTCAACACTAACAAAGAATTACTCTAACATTTAAGCGAAACGCAAGGATGGATTAATGTTACTTAAATCAATATGGAAATTAGGCTACACTGATGGAAATCGAGCTTAGAAAGTTGGGGAGAAACTCACCGATGGAGAGAAAACCCCGGTCAGCCACTGCCGTCCGAATCTTTCAAAAAATTTGACACGCAACATCCCTAACCATGTGTTTTTCACAAGAGAACACATGGTTAAGGATATTACGGTTAAAAATCACAAAGATTTGGGGTTAGGGTTTTGGCCGGAAACTCTTAGATTTGAAATTCGAGCCGCTTCACCGAGATTCGAAGGAAGATGGTCATGGATTTGGGTTGAGGGAAGTCTGGGGACGGTGGGGTATGATTTTGGGCCAGTTTGGACCAAGTAACGACTTGGTCGGAAAATTTAAAATCAATATTCGACGGCTTTGGTTGTGATTCGAGGGAAACCAACGGTATGGTTGTAAAGAGGAGTTCATGAGGAATCTGTGGTGTAAGTTTGGGGGTGAACGGCGTATGTTGCGTTTCCCGCCGGCGAGGGGTTTGGTGGCGACTTGGATTTGGGTTTGAGAAGAGAGGTAGGGTGAGGAAGACGAGGGACTGGGGTGGGCTTCTCTGACCATTTTAAATCAAGAACCTCGTTAGTTCCGGACCGTTGGATTGATGAGATCCGACGGTCCTAATTCGGAGACCACGAAACGACGTCGTTTCGATTAGAAGGGGGAACGGACCGGGTTAGCATTTTTGGGCTCGAACTGGTCTGTATTTGTTTTGGGCTATGGAGACTAATTAATTGGGCCAAGCAATTTTGACCAAGAACAGCCCTGTTCTGGTTATTTGCCCAAGACCCTCCTTTCCCTTGTAATTTATTTTATTTTCCTCCTTCAATTATTTTCTCTCTTTATTTTGATTTTTCCCAATTAATTCCTCCTTATTTTCCACCTCATTTTTTGTTACTAATTTTCTGATTTATAAAGATTTAAAATAAAAATTAAACTAAACTAATTGATGCCTAAAATTACTTTAAAACTATTTTGGGACAATTTCACAATTAAAACAATAAAAATGCTGAAGTGAACTATTTTTGTCATTTTCTTCATATCTTATTCTAAATTAATACTAAAATGGGAAATTAAATGCAAATGAAAATGTATTTTTTTCTTTTCATATGAATTATCATGCACAAATAAAATGCAAAACTTACCGGAAAATGACACAAAATTCAACAAAAATTGTAAAATAACAAGGAAATTGTTTTATTTGAATTTTGAGAATAATTTTCTTAGGGCAAAAATCACGTGCTCATAGCTGCCCCTTTTTGCTCGGAAACACGAAGAGTTTTCGTGCAAAGACAAGTGAGCAAATACGAGCGATTTTGCCCGTCTGAAAATTCCGTGTGAAGCAGTTTTGAAAAGTTTGACCGCACCCTGCTTCAGTGGTTGCCTACATATCCTGGGCTAAACAGGAATCAGGTCAGTGCAGTTCGGGAATGTCTGGTAGCTAGGACTACCAGGAGCTGTGATTTTACTATGACTGCTGCTGCTACTGCTTGCTGACTTCCCTTATTACGCCGTGTAAAAAAATAAAAGAAGTTAGACTAAGCTATGAACTATGAATTACAAGATCCTGTCTAAAATCTTCAAACTTGTTCTTGTACTTCCTTATCGTCTTGCGTTCCTCTGATGAGATCCATCGTTGCTACTCCAGATTGCTAACTAAGATGTCGTTCCTTCTCTTCAACTTGCGGGACTTGAATAAACTTGAACTTGAATGTATTCCTCTGTTATCTGGGCGGGCCCCCAACTTCTGAAACTTTAACTGTATGTATTCCTCTGTTATCCAGGCGGGCTCCTGACTTCACAACACAAACACAACAACGAAAACTTTCTGCCCCAGTTTGAAAACTGGGTACATGTTACTGGATGAGAATTTAAAACTAAACTTGAATTGTAATATCTCTATTCTCTAGGCGGACTCCTGACTTCAACTACAACTTAAAATATAACAACCTCAATTCTCCAGGCAGGCTCCTGACTTCAACTACTTAAAAATTTTAATACCTCCATTCTCCAGGCGGACTCCTGATTTCGACTACTTAAAATTTAATACCTCCATTCTCCAGGTGGGCTCCTGATTTCGACCGCTTAAAATTTTAACTCTTCCATTCTCCAGGCGGGCTCCTGACTTCGACTACTTAAAAATTTGATACCTCCATTCTCCAGGCGGGCTCCTGATTTCGACTACTTAAAATTTAATACCTCCATTCTCCAGGCGGGCTCCTGATTTCGACCGCTTAAAATTTTAACTCCTCCATTCTCAAGGCGGGCTCCTGATTTCGACCGCTTAAAATTTAATACCTCCATTCTCCAGGCGGGTTCCTGACTCTGTTATACAAGCGGACTCCTGATTTCCGAAACTTGAACTGTATGTCTCTATTCTCCAGGCGGACTCTTGACTTCTGAATTTTGAAGTTGAATGTCCCTATTCTCCAGGCGGACTCCTGATTTCAAATTATACAAGAAATTGATTGATAACAAAAATTCGAATTGTATCACCTCTGTTCTTCAGGCGGTCTCTTGATTGCTTAAAATTTGAACTGTATGTCTCTATTCTCCAGGCGGACTCCTGACTTTTAAAATTTAAACTGTATGTCTCCGTTCTTCAGGCGGACTCCTGACATCAAACTTGAAAAGTATGTCTCTGTTCTCCAGGAGGACTCCTGACTTCAACAAAATAATCAACCGACGAAAATTTTCTGCCCCAGTTTGGAAGCTGGGTGTATGGGTGAGTGTTAAACTGAATCATATTATCACATATTACTAAGAATTGAAAGCTAAATCCTATTATCCAGGGAGGTCCTGACAACTCCTCATAATTACAAACCTAAGGTATTACTCTCACTACATCATGTTATCTACAAGGGTTTAAACTACATCCTTTTATCCAGGAAGATCCTGACAACTCCAAACAATTATGAACCTAAGGTATTACTTCTCACTATACCATGTTATCTTACCCGGGTATTTTAATTACGTCCTATTATCCAGGAAGGTCCTGACAACTTGAATTTTATCCTAAACATGCAAACTTTGCAACCAAATTATATTCCCTTATATTATTCATGATTATCTTGTATTTAATCAAACCGCACTTTGCGGTCAAACCTGATTACTGCTTGTTTTTCCCTCCTAGAGAATTCCTCCTCAACAACTAACTTTTCTGCCCCTGTTTCAATCAAAGAAAATTTCGTTAGTTTAAAACGGTGGTTAGTTGATGGCATTCTTGCTGAAAAATCCTTCCACTACCTTGCTTTGTGTTGACTGACTTCCTTGAACTGACCCTGAACCGCTTGACTTTCTTACTGACTTTCGAATTCCCCAACCTCTGACAACCCGAATGTTTTGTACCCGTGCTGTTGTTCCATACCCTCGACCCCTTTGTCGGAACCTTTATATTTCCTGAAACATTTCCCAATTCTTCCACCGATGAAACCTCCTGCGACTTCCCATATTCCATTTTACATCATGTTCTTGTTGCCATGCTCTAACAACATTAAGCTTTACCATTTCGGAAGATGGTAGTGAGCTTTGAAGTCCTTTTTGCTTGCATTGAAAAAAACTGGCACTGAAACATCTTAGCTAGATAAAACCCTTAAAAGAGAATGAGATGCAATGATTTTTGAGTTAAGGATAAGAAGAATCCAAAACCAGATGGCTGTTTAAAAAGAGAAGGAAAAGAAACTTATCTGAGCGGAACAACCGGTACCAATGTTCATGACATCATTTGTATTAATCGGCTCAATCTATCCAACTAACCAACTTTCAATTGCCATACTTTGTTGCCCCAGAATTTCCATCACTTGATTACTTAAACCAAACCTTAACTTTGTTCATCCTGCGGTGCCTCGAAATAGTTTTCCACCCACAGACCTTTTGCCAATTAACCATTTTTTAACTCACTTTTGCCTCAAGGTGCCCGCGAGGGTTTTCACCAATAAGACTCTCTCATTTATTTTTCTCTCAGCTCTCGTCGCCTTATGGTGCCTGTGAAGGTTTTCACCAATAAGACTCTCTCATTTTTACTTTGTTGTTTCTTGCTTGAACCAGAGTGTTGCCCCTATCGTGAGTTACTCCTACCTGCTCAACTTGGCATTTCTCAAAAACTGATCAGAAGGTCTTTCTTTGGACCGTAATGTAGGCTTTTGGATTGGGTTAGAAAGAAAGGTATAAAAAGGCTCAAAACAATTCGAATGGGTTCAAATTACAACTTTCGGAATCCAACTGCTCACTACAATCACAACTTCTGCCCCAGTTTCTTGCTTGGTGACTTTTGGATTTTTATTTTGGGTATGAATGAACCTCGGAGTAAGGCTGCCTACATACCCTTTCGGGATCAAGTCAAACATAGTTCACGATATCATAATTACCTTTGTTGTTGTGTTTTTTTTCTTTCCTTTTCTTTCTTTTCTTCTTCTTTTCCTTTCTTTTCTCCTCTTTTCCTCCTTTTCTTTTTTTCTTTTTCTTTTCTTTTCTTTCTCTTTTCCTTCACTTTTCATTTTTTTTTTCTCTTTTTTTTCTTCTTCTTCTTTTTTTTTTCCTTTTCTTTCCTTTTCCCCTTGCTCCTCTTTTCTTTCTTTTATGTTCGGCACCTGTGTTCCTTGATAGTGCCATTGATTCCGAAAGAGGAGTATGAAAAATAAGTAAGGCTCAAAGGGGATGACAAGGGATAAAAGTGTTTGGATAGCAGGACAAAATGTCTTTGTCATTTCAATCTTTAAGATATTCCAAATATAAACAGATACATTCAGAAATAAAGAAATCATACATAATATCTCTTGACCGCATCGAAATTGATGGCCATTTCTATACATTTTCCTTCTACATCTGTCAAATACAGTGCGCCATTAGATAACACTCTGGTTATTACAATTGGTCCCTGCCAGTTTGGGGCAAATTTTCCTTTTGTTTCAACCCAATGAGGCAGAATACGTCTCAGCACTAACTGTCCGACTTCAAACTTCCTCGGACGCACTTTCTTGTTGTACGCTCTTGCCATTCTTTGCTGGTACAGTTGACCATGACACACTGATGCCAATCTCTTCTCGTCAATCAAACTCAACTGCTCGAGGCGGCTTTTCACCCATTCATCATCATCGATCTCAGCCTCCGTGATGATTCGCAGAGACGGGATTTCCACCCCTGCAGGTATTACTGCCTCGGTGCCATACACCAATGAATAAGGAGTCGCCCCCACCGAGGTATGAACGGTGGTGCGGTACCCTAACAATGCAAAATGTAACTTCTCATGCCACTGTATAGACCCTTCAACCATCTTCCGGAGTATTTTCTTTATATTCTTATTGGCTGCTTCAACCGCACCATTTGCCTTGGGACGGTATGGAGTAGAATGCCTATGGGTAATTTTAAACTGCTCGCATGTCTCCTTCATCAAATGACTATTAAGATTAGCCCCATTATCCGTGATGATTACCTTCGGAATCCCAAACCGACATATGATATTTGAGTGCACAAAGTCGACCACAGCTTTCTTAGTCATAGACTTGAATGTCTTAGCTTCCACCCATTTAGTAAAATAGTCTATAGCTACCAGAATAAACATGTGTCCATTTGATGCTGCTAGATCAATTGGCCCAATAACATCCATGCCCCATGCAACAAAAGGCCATGGTGCGGACATCGTATGTAGTTCTGATGGTGGAGAATGAATCAAATCTCTATGCACTTGGCACTGATGACATTTACGCACAAAACTGATAAATCCCGCTCCATAGTGAGCCACTAATAACCTGCTCGGAGAATCTTTTTTGCCAGAACGTACCCACTCATATGCGGTCCACAAACTCCGGAATGTACCTCAGTCATGATAGATGTGGCCTGTCTTGCATCCATGCATCTCAACAACCCGAGGTCTAGAGTTCTTTTGTACAACACTCCTTCACTAAAGAAAAACCTGCTTGCCAATCGCCGAATCGTTCTTTTCTGATCACCGGTGGCCTGTACCGGATATACTCCCGTCCTGATGTACTCTTTCATATCATGGAACCACGGATCGTCGTCGAGTTCCTCTTCTATCACATTACATTAAGCATGTTGATCACGGACCTGAATCTGCAACGGGTCAACATAAGCCTTATCTGGATGATGCAACATCGACGCCAAAGTAGCCAAAGCGTTGGCAACCTCATTATGAATCCTTGGAATGTGCCTGAACTCTATAGCCTGAAACCGCTGACAAAGCTCATGTAGACATTGCCGGTACGGTATAAGTTTTAAATCTCGTGTTTCCCATTCTCCTTGAATTTGGTGTACTAGTAGGTCCGAGTCACCCATGACCAAGACTTCACGTACACCCATATCTACAGGTAATCTCAATCCCAATATACATGCCTCATATTCTGCCATGTTGTTCGTACAGTAAAAACGAAGCCGAGCTGTAACAGGGTAATGCTAACCTGTTTCCGAAATAAGTACCGCTCTTATTCCCACGCCTTTCATATTTGCAGCCCCATCAAAGAAAAGTTTCCATCCCGACTTCTCAACTTGTTCCAATTCATCAATGTGCATCACTTCTTCATCAGGGAAATAAGTTTTCAAAGGTTCGTAATCTTCATCGACAGGGTTCTCAGCCAAATGATCGGCTAGTGCCTGTGCTTTCATCGCAGTCCGTGTCACATAGATAATGTCAAACTCTGTAAGCAGGATCTGCCACTTTGCAAGCCTCCCTGTAAGCATAGGCTTCTGAAAAATATACTTCAATGGGTCCAAGCGAGATATGAGGTAAGTGCTGTAGGATGACAAATAATGTTTCAACTTCTGTGCCACCCAAGTTAGGGCGCAACATGTCCTCTCCAGATGAGTATACTTAACCTCGTAAGATGTGAACTTCTTGCTGAGATAGTAGATAGCCTGCTCCTTTCTACCCGTGACATCATGTTGCCCCAGTACACAGCTGAATGAATTATCCAAAACCGTCAGATATAGAATCAAAGGCCTCCCTGGTTCTGGCGGGACCAACACGGGTGGGTTCGACAAATACCCTTTTATCTTATCAAAAGCCTCTTGACATTCATCAGTCCATTTGACTGCAGCATCTTTCTTTAACATCTTGAAAATCGGCTCACAAGTTGTCGTGAGCTGAGCAATGAACCTACTGATATAATTCAATCTTCCTAACAAACTGATCACCTCAGTTTTGTTTCTTGGAGGTGGCAATTCCTGAATAGCTTTGATCTTTGATGGGTCTAATTCAATACACCGCCGGCTGACTATAAACCCCAACAACTTCCCAGATGGCACCCCGAAAGCACACTTTGCAGGATTGAGCTAAAGATTGTACCTGCGAAGCCTTTGAAAGAACTTTCTCAAATCTCTGACATGGTTGGACTGCTGTCTAGACTTCACGATCACATCATCCATGTACACCTCAATTTCCTTATGTATCATATCATGGAATATTGTTGTCATGGCCCTCATATAAGTTGCCCCAGCATTTTTCAAACCGAACGGCATGACCCAATAACAGTACGTTCCCCATGGCGTGATGAATGCCGTCTTTTCTGCATCTTCCTCGTCCATTAGAATTTGATGATAACCCGCATAACAATCCACAAAAGAACCAATATCATGTTTGGCACAATTGTCAATCAGTATATGGATGTTGGGCAGTGGGAAATTGTCTTTTGGACTCGCCTTATTAAGATCTCGATAATTGACACACACCCTGGTCTTGCCATCTTTCTTCGGCACAAGCACAACATTAGCTAACCAAGTGGGATACCGTGTAACCCGAATGACCTTTGCATCAAATTGCTTGGTAATTTCTTTTTTGATCTTTACACTTATGTCCGTTTTGAACTTTCTCAACTTCTGCTTGACAGGAGGGAGTGCCGGATCAGTGGGCAATTTGTGAACCACCAAATCAGTGCTAAGACCTGGCATATCATCATACGACCATGCAAAAACATCTTTGTACTCATGCAATACTTTAATTATCTCCTCCTTGAGTTGTGGCTCCAGATGAACACTTACTTTAGTTTCCCGCACATTGTCTTGGCCCCCTAGATTAACTGCTTCTGTGTCATTTAGGTTAGGTTTGGGTTTTTCTTCAAAGTGACTTAATTGTTTACTAATTTCCTCATAAGCCTCATCGTTGTTACAATCCACCTCATCATCACACTCGATTTCTTGTATTATTTTTTCTGAGCTAGATTGGCTTTTAAAACTGGGCCGAAGATTCCTCATGCATGTCATATCATTGATATCAGCATAAAAAGAACTGTACAAAAAAGAAAAGAAAAAATGGAAACAAAATTAGGAATGAAGAAAGAAGAAAATTGCATTTCATTGAATGTAAAGATAACAGGGTTTTAACTCATCCAAACGGACGGAACATAGCAACTGAATTACAAACCCTGGAATAATCCAGGTGACAAAAGGAAAACAAAACCCACTACCACGACTCCCTCCGAATTGGAAGAGGAGTAGCTTCCCAATTGTTGATGTTAGCATGTGGTCCGATGTACTGTATATCTGCTTTGCTTGACCCTTCCCTGGCCTCAACCATGTTCACTTCAGCAAATACCCTCTCGAACACCTTATCCAAGTTCCCCTCTACACCAATCAGTGGACCCGACACCTTTGCCAATGACTGCTTCTTGCCACCCGGCCTGACGAAGGACCTGGACAAGCGTGGAATCGGTTTGGGAAGAACCCAAGCTTTCTTTTTCAATTTATGAGCCCTTCTAACATCTGCCGCTGTTGGTTTGAACCCCAGTCCGAAAGTGTCCAAATTTTTGGGAAGAGAAACAGGTTGAACAATGCCCTGAAGCTCAGCCCCAGACCTTTTCCTAGCACGAACCCATTACTCAGCATTTCTGATACTACCATGACGGTCGCAGCTGCCACCCTGGGACATGGGATGTTTACCCTCGGACACTCTGTTCACCGGGACCGTGTCGAAGACCTGATAAACCCATGGTCCCTTATCATCTTCAGTTTCTATAAAGGGCACAATGGCATCATTCATGGCGCATGTGGGATCTTCCCCATATAACACGATTTCTTGTCTGTCCCACTCGAACTTGACCATTTGGTGCAGTGTGGAAGGCACTGCTTTGGCCGCGTGGATCCATGGTCGACCCAACAAAAGATTGTAGGATACTGCAGCATCCAACACCTGAAATTCCATAGTGAACTCGACTGGGCCAATAGTCAATTCAAGTATAATATCCCCCACTGTGTTTGTTCCCCCTCCGTCGAACCCTCGAACACAAACACTATTTTTGCGGATTCTATCATCATCAATCTTCAACTTGTTCAATGTGGACAACGTACAAATATTAGCACTTGACCCGTTATCGATCAACACCCGAGTAACCATTGAATCTTCACACTTGACCGTCAAGTAGAGAGCTTTATTGTGTTCTGTGCCTTCCACAGGCAATTCATCATCAGAAAATGTTACCCTGTTTACCTCAAAGATCTTGTTGGCAATTGTCTCCAGATGGTTCACTGAAATTTTGTCGGGCACATGAGCTTCATTCAATATCTTCATCAAAGCTCGGCAATGCTCATCAGAATGGATCAATAATGACAACAACGAGATCTGGGCCGGTGTTTTTCTCAATTGTTCAACAATGGAATAATCTTGCACTTTCATCTTTTTCAGAAATTTCTCTGCCTCTTCTTCCATCACAGCCTTCTTGACTAGCACTGGATTTTCCTTAGCGCCCCTATCCTTTCTCAACTCTTCGGGAGCAAAACAACGTCCCGACCGAGTTAATCCTTGTGCTTCACAACTCTCTTCCTCAATTTCCTTTCCTTTGTATGTCACCACTACCTTGTCATATTTCTACGGCACGGCTTTGCTATCAGCCACGGGTAATTGGACTACTGGCTTTATGACAAATAGTTCTATGTAGGCCCCTTTCACAACAACCATGGGTGCAGATGATGACCCTGGTACCACTAACTTGACTGGCTCTGGCTTCTTTGCAGCAACAAATGGTCCTTTTCCCATTACCAACATTGGCTTATCTTTTATCGCTTTTAGTTGAACCGTTGGCCTCGCGCTAACTGTCTTTTCTTTGACCTTGGCTTCCGTAGAACGGATCATCATGACCGTCTGCGAGGGTTTGTTAGGCTCTGTCCCCTTATATATTAGTTCGATCATATTGGCTTCATAATGCGCTGGTAACGGGTTTTGATTGATGTTTGGAGCCTCTGGAGCCTGTACTTCAATACAACGATTATCAATGAGTTCTTGTACCGCGTTTTTCAATTTCCAAAATTTTTCAGTATCATGCTCCGGCATCCCTGAGCAATACTCACAGATAACAGAATGGTCCAGGTTTCTGGGAAGGGGGTTTGGTGGTTTGGACTCAATTGGGGTTAACATTCCCAACTGTTTCAATCTATGGAAGAGAGTGGTGTAAGATTCTCCCAGTGGAGTAAATGTTTTTCTGTTTGGCGCCTTCTCACTTCTAAAAGCTTGGTTTGGGCGGAAGCCGGATCCTGATCTGTTTGTCCTGGAAGGTGGATAGGTGTTTTGTGGGTGTGGATGTGTGTTTTGGGGAGTCGGTGCACGCCATTGCGAGTACACCAGAGGCTGAGTGTATATCTGGGCGTGGTGGATAGAAAAGTGTGGTTCTGGTGGTGGATAGTAATGTTGTGGTGAGCCATATGGGGTATATTGGTAATTTGGGTGGTGGGGTCTGGGTTGATTGTAGTAGGGTGGAGGGTTATTGGGCCTGGACCAAGTACTAGTTTCAACCATAGCAATTTCTTCCTTCTTCTTCTTTCCAAGCACACCACCAGTACCGTTTTGGATGGCCTGGGTGGTTGCTTTCAATGCCGAGTAGCTCAAGATCTTGTTAGACTTCAATCCCTCTTCAATCATGGCTCCCATCTTTACCACTTCATTAAACGACTTTCCTACAGATGTCACTAGATGACCAAAATAGATAGGCTCCAATGTTTGCAAGAAGTAATCTACCATCTCACTCTCCCTCATCGGAGGATCAACCCTTGCTGCTTGTTCCCTCCAGCGGAAACCAAACTCTCTAAAACTTTCCCCAGGCTTCTTTTCCAGCTTCAACAATGACAGACGATCGGGGACTATCTCAAGGTTACACTGAAAATGACCAATGAATGCTTGTGCCAAATTATCCCATGTATACCATCGGCCGGGGTCCTGTCTCGTGTGCCATTCCAATGCGGACCCGCTCAGACTTTGACCAAAATAGGCTATCAGCAATTCATCCTTCCCCCCAGCTCCTCTCATTTTACTGCAAAAACCTCAAAGGTGGGCCACCGGGTCGCCATGTCCCTCGTACAAATCAAACTTGGGCATTTTGAAACCTGCGGGCAACTGGACATCGGGGAAAGGGCACAAATCTTTGTATGCAACGCTGACTTGGTTGCCTAAACCATGCATGTTCCTGAAGGATTGCTCCAGGCTTTTGACTTTACGAATCACTTCCTCCTGTTCTGCATTCTTAACCGGTTTCTCAACTTCTCCCGGGATTTCAAAATGGGGAGTATAGGTATATGGCTCAGGCGCTTTGAAAGTGGGTTTGGGAAGGTAATATTGGGTGTCGTGAGCTTGGAATAACGGCTCATTGGACGATCTATGTAGTGGGGATGGAGGGAGGTGCCACAAAGACTGGAACCATGGGTGGGAGAGGGGTTCTGTTTGGGTGGTAGAGCTGGAGGAGCATATAAAGTAGTACCATAGCCCTGGGTGTGATAGGGGAAGGCTGAAGATGCGTGGGGAGTGGTGGGCTCCTGAGCCTGAGCCAGAGGTGGGATGTAAGATGGATTAGCGGGGTATAGTGGTGCCGGATGTCCCTGAGACCATACCCGATGCATTTCAGTCATTTGTGCTTTTAGTTTCCTCATCTCTTCTTTCATAGCACCCACATCTGTTACCTCAACTTCATTTGAAGGGTCCACGAGGCTGATTTCCGAGTCCTGTCCTGTCATGTTTACTTTATCTTTCGACCGGGTGTTGTACGGGTGAGTTGCCAGAACTGCCAATCAACTAACCACCTGCCTGGACTCACACATTTAGACAACCACTTTGTTAACGATTAAGTCTTAACAGATTTGAAAACCGCATGTTGTCATGAATGCACTTATATAGTTAATCATTTCTGTTATGCGTTTGCTCGATTGCATGCATCATCCCGGCATTTCGTTCTTTGTTTCTTTTTATCTTTCTTTCAATTTTCTCACTCTACCCCTTTCTTGTGTCATTTTCTTTCTTCTATTTCTTTCTCTTTTGTTTCCCACTCTTTTCTTTTTTCTTTTTCTCTTTGGTTTTTCCCGCTCTTTTCTTTCTTTTTCTTTATTTTCGCTCCCTTCTTTTTATCTCTCTCTCTTTCTTTGTTTCTTCTTTTTTTCTTTTCCCGTTTTACGATTACGGCCGAATCCTATGGAGATTGCCTACGTATCGTGACCCCGCACGAATCAGACCAAGCGTAGTTCGTGAAAATAAATGCAAAAATAAAGGGTGGAAATAAAAAAAAATTGAAATTTTCAACTTTCATTACTAAAACAAACTATTACAAACTAAACACTTTTCGGAATGAAACTAACAGACGCAAATTAAAAGCAAACACAGACTCTAAGACTGTAAACATACTTGACCTGAAAAGACAACGGACAGACAAAAGACAGACTCAAAAGGTAGAAAACTACAGACACGGACTATGCATACTTTAGTGCTTCAAACTTAGGTGTCCGCGGGGCGTCGTTCGGCCTCGCCGCGGGCCTAGGATCCAAATCCCTTTCAAACTGCTCTAATTCATTCATGGTTCGCTTCACATAGATCATTACTGCTGAGACAAAAATAGTATAGGTCATGTCTTCACAAACCCAGCATCTCCTGAAAATGGCATGAGCAATGGCTCTAATCCTGTCTTTTGTTTGCTTCTTTTCTATAAGCAAGCGTCTTATCTGATCGTTGCACGTTTTTAAAGCTCGAGAGTCCTGCAGGTGTTGATCTTGCAACTGCTGCACTTCTACCTCCATTTGGGCCAACAAGTCGTAACAATGTCCACTTTCAATTCCAAAATCTCTAGCCTGCCTAACCGCTTTACCCTCAAGGGCAACCACTTTTCTCTTTAAATTGGCAATAATTTTCTCATGGTCCCTTTTCAACTGATTCAAGTGCTGGCGATGCTCCTCTGTTCTTGTAGCCCACTGCGCTTTGAGCTCTACCATGATATTCTCAGATTTTTCTAATTCATCCCGTCATTCCCTGACTTCATTTTCCAGCCTTTTTATCAACTGCTCATCTGATCAGCTCCTTGGTTGCTTGTCGATGGTTATCCTCAATTGCCGGATTTGGGCCCTAAGTGCCTCGTTTTCTCGAGCCGGTCTGTTCTTCTCACTTTGACCCGCGACAACCTATACACTGTTCTCGAATTTCAGACTCTCAACTTGCTGCTTCAGCTTGCCAATCTCAACTCGATAGCCTTCTTCCTTTGCTAACCAGTCCCACTGCTCTTGGGACGACTCGGCGAAATCTTCGAGATGAGGTCTTTTAGCCGGTCTCCCGCACACCACGTCACCTCTGAACCAATCATGATACCCCGGGGCAACTTCCCCTTTAGCCCTATCTGACACACAAGTGTTCGCCATCAAATGTTGACACTCACTCCAGATTTGGCGAACTTCTTCTTCGGGGAACCGACCGTCAGGACTAATTTCGACCACTTGGGTACTCAGATCTTCATCTCTCGGTACTACTTGATACCTCCCGAGTTGCCTCAGAACCCGATATGGCACATAGGGCTGGATGCTTTTGAGTCCCATCAATAGAAAATGCGACCTGGCCGCTGGCATATATATGACTTCTTCGACAGGCAACCATCCGAGCACCCACTGTATCTGGCTGGCAGTGAGGGTCCGAAATAATGATGTCCAAGCCGTGACTCCTTCAGGTAGACTAGCCCCTTTGATTCTTGTGTAAAATTCTCCTATACAAGTTTTTTCAAACGAACCATAGCTCAAGAGCTGAGAGCGGTGGCATAAATGCTCAGTCATCCACATTTGTAACAACAAGTTACATCCCTCAAAAAATTTGCCCCCAGCTTTGCAAGCAGTGAGAACCCCGAAGATGTCAGCCACGATCATAGGTGCTAAAGTGCTTTTTTCCATAGTTTGCAAGGTACTGACGACCCCAGCTACTTTCAAATCAATATTTCCATCTTTCCTTAGGAATACTATGAGTCCCAAAAAGGCTATCATAAAAGCCACTCGTCTGTGTTCCTCCCATTTTTGTCAGTTACTTCTACTGCATAGCTTAAAGTCTGGATTATTGAACTCACCCACGTGGCCATATCTATCATATATAAAGCGGAAACTGCAGAAACCCTTTGCAAAATCTGGATGATGAACTATTCGGGGTATTTTCAAGGAATCCAAAAATCGGTGTACGGTAACGGCCCTGGGAGCAATTAAGTATTTGAACCTCAACGAAGCTTGATCACTTCCGATGTACCCTGCTATTTCTTTCAATGTCGGGGTGAGCTCAAAGTCCGAGAAATGAAATACATTATGTGTCGAATCCCAACAAGCGACCAATGCCCTAATAATATCCCCCCGAGGCTGGATGTTTAATAAATTCGGGAGATCTTTCAAATAATTTTTCACTTCGTCTTGCCCTTCTTTGCCTAAGTCATTCCACCATAATCGCAACTCAAAAGGGATTTTGGTCATTATTGAAAAGGGTTCATTTAGCATCGTGCTCATCCTGCACATTTATTAAGGCGATTAAGCAAAAGAAAAACTGTTATTCGACTCAAAAAAACTATCTATATTTTCGACTCAAAATAAAATTACCTATATATTTTCAGATTTTAAAAATGAAGAACTCGATTCTCAAACGCGGCCTTTCAGCACTTCGGGAACAAAGATTTTAAGGCTGCGAAAGTCAACCGGTCAAAAATCAAAAATTGACCAAGATGGTCGTTTTGCAAAGTCAGCCTTCCAGCGTTCCTTTTAGGGACATTCGGCTATTTATGAAAAGACGGCCCTACTTGACTTATTTACAACTCTTTACTTTTTTTCAAATTAAGATAAAAGACCTGGTATTGCAACACGGCCTTTCAACGCCTCGAGGACGAAAACTTAAGGCTGTGAGGGTCAAAAAATGAAAACATGACCAAAGGTGGCTATTTATGCAAGGTCAACCTTCCGGCGTTCCGTTTGGGAACATTTGACTATTTTTGACAAAACGGCATCACCCAACTTATTTACGACGAAAATAAAAATTTTGACATTTTTTGTTTATTTTTGCAAAGGAAAGGTTGGACCCGATGAGGGTTGCCTACGTATCCCACACCCTGTGAGAAACGACCTATTTTTCCAAACTAAAATAAAGACTCTTTTCCATTTTCTTTTTCAACAAACAACTGTCCGAAAATAAAAGACTCTTTTTCCTATTTTCCTTTTTTTCGTTTTCTCAAAATTTCGGTAGAGTTTCGACAGTACTTGGTTTTTCTGTTATTTCTCTATTTTTTTCTCTTTTTTTCCTCGATTTTTCAACTTTCCCGAGATTCAGAAACCGGTCAACATGTAGGTTCGAAACAAATATATGTACAGAGCAAGTAGGATGCATCAGGATGGTCCTTTCATTTCAGGTTGCTAGCCCTAGACGGACCCAAGCCCTGTGTTGAGTCCCCTAAGTCAAATGCAGCATGACGCAAATAATTGTTCCTACTAGGGATCCGGCATGAAGTCACGTTATTCTATATTCAAAACCTGGGTCGGTGTTCTAGACTGTGTACCCGAGCGGACGACTCGAGTCGAGAAGGGGGCAACTTTCCGGGAACTAAAAGGCCATCCGGCTTAGTAACTTGTTCGGCCTCTTTCTTATTTCAAGGTATGACACTAACAGAATAGGGAGTCTCAACCAGTAAGCACATCCCCGGAGGTGAAGAGAGAAGGGTGTCGGCACAGTTTATATACAGCTCAGATAATATCAAAGCTGTAACATTTAGCACATTCAACACAAAACATGTAGGAAAATCAGATATAACCAAATACAACAATTTATCTAAGCTCGAATTCTAAACCCCGACTCAGAAAATCTGGGTCTGGTCCCCAGCAGAGTCGCCAGAGCTGTCACACCTCCTTTTTACTACACCCTGCAATGGTGTAAAGGAGTTTTTCTGATTAAAGGATAATCGGAACGGGATTTGGTTATTAAAATTTCAGAGTCGCTACTTGGGAAATTAATAGTGTCCCAAGTCACCAGTTTTGAATCCCGAACCGAGGAAGATTTGACTCTGTATTACATTCCGCGCACCAGAAATCCGGGTAAGGAATTCTGTTAACCCGGGAGAAGGTGTTAGGCATTCCCGGGTTCCGTGGTTCTAGCACGGTCGCTTAACTGTTGTATTTGATTTTATCTGACTTTAATGTGTGCTAGCTTATATGCCTTTATTGAATTTTGAACCGCTTTTATTATAATTATATATTTTATTTTTATTTTATTTTATTTATTATTTATATTTTTTCTTAAAAGAATTGCAACGTCGTGAAAATGTGTCTCGAACCATGTCGCAATCAATGCACCCATGGTTGTTGACACATCTCGACTCCGTTGAGATTTGGATTTGGGTCACATAAATGTGCACCCGAGTTTAGGGAGGTAATGTTAATTAAATCGCGCCTAAAGAGTCTAATTTGGGGAAGGTCGTGAAGTTTACTAGACGGCCCTCCCAAATTCTAAGTATTTTAATAACCACTTATTGAGGTCCCCACAATTTATTTTATTTTTTGTTCGGCAAGACTCGTCTCATTTGTTTTAAAATCAAACTAAAGGCCATTACCATTATCTACTTCATTCGTCTCTAAGAATCCTCATTAATTAAGGCTATGACTTTCAAGCCCGAGTTCAAACATCAAATAAAAATACGGAGAAAATTGGTCTTGAGCCCAGAGGGCCCAAATCATATAACGCATATGCTCTGAGCTCAAACTCCCGCAGCTACAGGCATTGGGCCTGATGTTGTCCCAAAATTCGAACCCAACGACAGATATCTGTGAAGTCCAAGGATCGAGTCCTCGGGGCGCCATTCTGTTTAACTAGTTGCTTCAAGCTATTAATGCCCCCCAGGCCCAATTCAAGTCATCACTCGACTGCGACAGACCTGGGCTTCCTAATAACGCATCCAGGCCCAAATGGAAACCGGCAGCCCAGTGGACGTAGAGGGCAACTCAAGCAACTGTGATGCCAAAGTCTGGGATCAAATCCCAAACTGAATGACTACAACAACTGGCTATGAAGCCAACGTCGAGCTCAAATCACAGCCACGAAGGGGCGTGATGGGAAAATGTTACTCAAACTAGAAGACTAATTAATAATTATGATCAGAATTACTAACAGCTGATATGAATACTGCCATTCCAATTCAGGGATTCAACTTCTACTGCTATTCAACCAAATTAAACAATATTAATGATTGTCCAGTTCAGATGCTCAAGATGAAATTTCCAGGTAATGCAATAGCTTGACACATTTCCCAATTACACCTACTTGAAACACAAACTAAGCTAACAATCCACTAAACTACACCAAATAGACAATCACCAGTTCAAAAGGAGTTCAACAGTTCACATTACAGGCTATCACGTCCGTATTAGTTGGCAACATTACTTAATTAAACAAGTCGGAACTCAAACCAACAAATTAAAACTACATCAATTGGCTGCAACTATAAAGGTTCCATCGAATTTGAATCTAAAATGAGCATTGATTTCACTCCAATTTTGTCATTACAACAGGGAGAGTTCGAACATGATTTGATACTACCTTTTATAGGCAGAAATTAGGGTTCTTTCAGATTTTTTACTTTACATCTTCAGTCCCTCTTTTATTTCAGTTTGGTCCCTTTATTTGTGACTTGCCAAACAAGCAAGTCCCTCTATTATGCCAACATCTACACTAAAGTACCATTCTAGAAGGCCCTAGGATGCTCTTCTACCCACCAAATACCTATACTACCCTTACCCTTACTTTGAAATTACTATTCCTAAAGAACCTACCCTTTTCTTTCCCTAAAATGCCCTTCTACTAGTCTGAAATTTACAACCCAATGCTAACTACAACAACCCCTTACCCCTGTTAAAAAAACAACTGAAGTTAATCCTAATGAGTCTAAACCAGCTATAACAAATCAACAAAACTAAAATATAATCCTAACTCACCTAAATGCTTCAATTAGTACTATCATTAGACTGAAGTAAACAGCGATTAAACGAAAGAAATGAACTAACGATTGACAAACAACACTGAAATTATAAAACTAACATCATGAACTGGTAAACACGGATTAAACACAAGATTGAGACTAAAAATAGAACATAATTGTGAACTGAATCACGACTAATTCCAATATAACAAGAGTTAAACCAAGACGGAAAAATCGAATCAAAATTAAAGAGACAGAACTCAACACTAACAAAGAATTACTCTAACATTTAAGCAAAACGCAAGGATGGATTAATGTTACTTAAAATCAATATGGAAATTAGGCTACATTGATGGAAATCGAGCTTAGAAAGTTGGGGAGAAACTCACCGATGGAGAGAAAACTCCGGTCAGCCACTGCCGTCCGAATCTTTCAAAAAATTTGACACGCAACATCCCTAACCATGTGTTTTTCACAAGAGAACACATGGTTAAGGATATTACGGTTAAAAATCACAAAGATTTGGGGTTAGGGTTTTGTCCAGAAACTCTTAGATTTGAAATTCGAGCCGCTTCACCGAGATTCGAAGGAAGATGGTCATGTATTTGGGTTGAGGGAAGTCTGGGGACGGTGGGGTGTGATATTGGGCCAGTTTGGACAAAGTAACGACTTGGCCGGAAAATTTAAAATCAATATTCGACGGCCTTGGTTGTGATTCGAGGGAAACCAACAGTATGGTTGTAAAGAGGAGTTCATGGGGAATCTGTGGTGTAAGTTTGGGGGTGAACGACGTATGTTGCGTTTCCCGCCAGCGAGGGGTTTGGTGGCGGCTTGGATTAGGTTTTGAGAGGAGAGGTAGGGTGAAGAAGACGGGGGACTGGGGTGGGCTTCTCCGACCATTTTAAATCAAGAACCTCGTTAGTTCCGGACCGTTGGATTGATGAGATCCGACGGTCCTGATTCAGAGACCACGAAACGACGTCGTTTCGATTAGAAGGGGGAACGGACCGGGTTAGCATTTTTGGGCTCGAACTGGTCCGAATTTGTTTTGGGCTATGGAGACTAATGAATTAGGCCAAGCAATTTTGACCAAGAACAGCCCAGTTCTGATTATTTGCCCAAGACCCTCCTTTTCCCTTGTAATTTCTTTTATTTTCCTCCTTCAATTATTTTCTCTCTTTATTTTGATTTTTCCCAATTAATTCCTCCTTATTTTCCACCTCATTTTTGTTACTAATTTTTTGATTTATAAAGATTGCAAAAATAAAAAATTAAACTAAACTAAGATGCCTAAAATTACTTTAAAACTATTTTGTGATAATTTCACAATTAAAACAATAAAAATGCTTAAGTGAACTATTTTTGTCATTTTCTTCATATCTTATTCTAAATTAATACTAAAATGGGAAATTAAATGCAAATGCAAATGTATTTTTTTCTTTTCATATGAATTATCATGCACAAATAAAATGCAACACTTACCGGAAAATGACACAAAATTCAACAAAAATTGTAAAATAACAAGGAAATTGTTTTATTTGAATTTTGAGAATAATTTGCTTAGGGAAAAAATCACGTGCTCATACCACCCACATGCTTTAACCCAACAACAACGCATAAGTACTCCTCACCTCACATATACTTTATACCCAACATCTAAACATGTAGTGAATAGACAAACAAGTCATAATCCCTCAAGTCCAGGTTAACTACGATACTTACCTCGCTCCAAGGATCAATTCAAATCTCAACCACAGCTTTGCCTTTCAAACAAGTTTCCGAACCAACAAAATCAATAGATTGGGGAAGAAGAGTTCTTTGAAAAATTGCCTCTAGAGTTTTCTAGTTTTGAAAATTTGAAGAATAAGAAAAAATCCCGTCTAACTCCTATTTGTTCAGTTGCAGATGTCGCATTTGCGGGGGTTCGCAATTGCGAATCCCTAGTCGCAAATACGAAGAACACCTCGCAATTGCGAAGTCTGCGCGGCCTCAGCCCCACTTCGCAAATGCGAAGCATTGTTCGCATATGCAAACTTTGGCCTCCCCGCAATTGCGACCTCTTGATCGCAAATGCGAAATCATGCTGACTTAGGAACTCTTCGCAAATGCGAGCCTGTAAGGATTGGGGAATATTCGCAAATGCGAACACTGATCTCGCAATTGTGAGATCACTACCAGAAATTGCAGAACACCAACTGAGCTTTCTAAGTCTAAACCACTCTGTAGCCTATCCAAAACTCACCCGAGCCCTCGGGGCTCTAAACCAAATATGCACACAAGTCTAAAAACATCATACGAACTTGCTCGCACGATCAAATCGCCAAATAACACATAGAACTATGAATTGAGCATCAATCAAGGGAAATTTTCAAGAAAACTCATGAACTTCTATTTTCACAACCGGACGTCCAAATCACGTCAAACCAACTTCGTTTCTCACCAAATTTGACAAACAAGTCATAAATATAGTAATTGATGTATACCGGGTTCCGAAACTAAAATACGGACCTGATATCAATAAAGTCAAACATCAGTCAAACTTTTAAAGTCATTAAGCCTTTAAACCGTCAAATTTCAACAAAGTGCGATAACTCGGGCTAGGAACTTCCGAATTCGATTCTGGGTGTACTTCCAGGTCCCAAAACATGATATGGACCCATCGGGACTATCAAAATACAAATTCGGATCTATTTGCTCAAAACGTTGACCGAAGTCAACTCAAATAGACTTTAAGGCACAAATTTTATATTTTTTCAGTTTTTAACATAATAGCTTTCCGAAAAAACATCCGAACTACGCACGTAAATCGAGGAGGACTAAGATAAGGTATTTAAGGCTTCAAAGAATAGAATTAAATTCTAAAACATAAGATGACCTATCGGGTAATCACATTCTCCACCTCTAAAATAACCGTTCGTCCTCAAACGGACATAGAAAAGTACCTGGGCTGGTGAAAAGGTGTGGATATCTACTCCACATGTCTGACTCGGACTCCCAAGTAGCTGCCTCAACGGGCTGACCTCTCTACTGCACGTGAACTGAAGGATAACTCTTTGACCTCAACTAACGAACCTGCCGGGCTAGAATAGCCACTGGCTCCTCCTCATAAAGTCAAATCCTTGTCCAACTAGACAGAGCTAAAATCTAACACGTGGGACGGATCACTATGATACTTCCGGAGCGTGGACATATGGAAACCGGATGAACTACTGATAAACTAGGGGCAATGAGAGCTTGTAAGCCACCTCACCCACTCTTTGAAGAATCTCAAAAGGTCCGATATACCTAGGGCTCAACTTGCCCTTCTTCCCAAACCTCATCACAACCTTCATGGGAGAACCCGGAGCAACACTCTCTCTCTGACCCTGAATGCAACATCGCGAACTCTATGGTCGACAAAACTCTTCTGCCTGGACTGAATTGTGTGAAATCGGTCTTGAATAATCTTGACCTTATCCAAGGCATATTGTACCAAATCTATACCCAACAACCGAACCTTCCCCGGCTCGAACCATCCAACTAGGGAACGACATCGCCTCCCATATAATGCCTTATAGGGAGCCATTTGAATGCTCAATTGATAGCTATTGTTGTAGGAAAACTCCGCAAGTGGCAAGAACTGATTCCAAGAACCTCCGAAATCTATAACACAAGCGCGGAGCATATCCTCCAATATCTGAATAATGCGCTCAGACTGTCCGTCCATCTGAGGATGAAATGTTGTGCTCAACTCAACCTGCGTGCCCAATTCACGCTGTACTGCCCTCTAGAAGTGCGAGTTCGGGACCGTCAAAATACGAATCTGGGTCTGTTTTCTCAAAATATTGCGATTTTAAGGCAAAATTTTTATATTTTCTCAATTTTAACATAAAAGCTTTCTGGAAAAATACTCGAATAGTGCACGCAAATCGAGGAGGGCTAAAATGAGGTATTTAAAACTTCAAAGCACCAAATTAGTTTCTAAAATATAAGATGACCTATCGGGTCATCACAGTAAATCCACTAAAAGTTTCTCATTAATTGGCCTCGGTGCAGATTACTATATCGTAAAGTTCAATAAAGAAGAAAATATGGTAAAAGCTCTGCATCAAGTCCTTTGGTTTGTGAATGGTTATTTTCTTTCTGTTCAAAGGTGGGAACCTAAGTTTGCAGCTAATGACGCGAAACCATTATTCTCAGCCATTTGGATTTGACTACCACAACTTCCTACTGAGTTCTACGACGACATTATCCTAGAGAAGATCGGGAATAAAATTGGTCGTCTTCTTAAAATTGATGCTTGCACATCAGTGACTCTTAGAGGTCGATATGTAAGACTGTGTGTTGAAATGCCCATGGAGCAGCCAGTGAAATCGTTCATTTACATTGGGTCTCATAAGGAAAATATATTATATGAATGGGAACGATTCTTATTTAAGAATTGTGGAAGGTTAGAACACACAATTCTATGATGTCCCTATTCAAAACCAGACTCCACGTAGAGGAATACAGTACAAGCTGATATGCAATCAATTACTCATACAACAAATGGTGAGGAGTGGAAAACTGTATCCTTCTCGAGAAAGAAGCAATCTTTCACACAACCAAAGTCGGCTCCAAAGAATGCTTCGCCATCACCAGGTATAAATGTTCGGATTTTTGATGCTACAACTAGTAAGTATCTTAATACCCAGAAGCTCAAATATGTGGATAAAGATTCTTTATTAGCTCCTGGCATAGGCAAGAAGCAATCTCATATTTCATCAAATAAGCCTATTAATCCTAGCTCAAATCTTTCTCAAGCCAAAAACAAATTTCCAGATCAATCTAATCAGCCCATGGTTTTAGAAAATACCACTTCTAAAATGAATAAAAAGAATTGTAAAAATAATTAAACTACCCAATGCATGTAGGAGGACAAGTTAGACCCTACGGAGCTATACGTGGAGACTCCATAAGATTGTAATATCAGTGGCATACATCCATTAGAGAGAAATATAGAAATAGGAAATAATATGGATAATAATCCTAGTTGCACAAATACATTGAACTCTTACACTACTTATACTATTACTACCACTACTGATCAATCCTTAATTTCTCAAAGCTTTAATCCTTCCAATAATTCTGCCAAGACCACTACTGACACTAATAACCAAGATCACTTGTTCTCAACGGAGTTTCAAATAGCCAACTGGCTAATGAAGTTGTACAAGTGGAGAAGCGCGTGTAATTAGGCTTTATAATAATTGATTTGCCTCTTTCCCCTTCTATAATTCCCACTTCATCAAGTAATCCTAACATTATAAATTCCAATACTCTATGTAATGCCGATAATACCAATTTTCCTACGGATGAGACACTAGCTCATACAAATTTTGAGGCAACAAAGAAACCAAGCCTAAAAGAATCATGCACCAACAGATGCCAATCCCTATCACAATGCTCCAGAACAAAGAGAAAAAGTAGTAGAGAGAGGAGAAGAGATATCACCACCAATCAGGGAATTGATGGTAGAATTTTCAAGCCCAAACGAAGTCATGGTACAACTCTTCAAGGAGAGGCAAAACAAGAAGCACATCTTCAGTTGTCCGACTGCACTATACATGTGCTTCATGATAGTAAGGCCACCACAAGATCCAACAGTAGGAAAGCATGCAATGATACTAGTTCCTTCCCTGAGGATAAGTCTTTGTTCACCTTTGGGGGAGGAGATGAAAAAAAACCAACACCATCATGTGATGATGAATCAACCAACTAGCTTTGTAATCTGGAATATTCGCGGATCGAACAATGATAACTTTAAGAGAAACTTCAGGGAGTTGATTGACACCCATAAGTCGTGCTTGGTAGCTTTACTAGAAACTAGGATGGAAATTCATACCCCATTGCTAAGTGAATTCACGTTTACCGAATTAATAGAGGTTCCAGCAGAGGGACAATCTGGTGGTATGGTTATTCTATAGAACAATAATCTAATCAAGGTGAAAAACTTTATCAAAAGAAAGAAGAAAATCCATGTTATGGTAGAGGTATTTCCTTATCGCAAATCCTAGTTATTTAGTGCAATTTATGCTAGTACCAACAAACTAGACCGAGATTCGCTTTGGGTTAATTTACGATCTATCCATAATGGCTATAATGGTCCATGGCTTGTTGGTGGCGATTTTAATGATGTTGTTATGTCTAGTGAAAAGTTAGGAGGCCGACCTATTAATTTAAATAGAACCTCAACAATCTGTAAGTATATTAATGATTTCAATCTTATCGATCTTGGTTTTAAGGGTTGTAAATTTACTTGGTCTAACAATAAGAAGAGACGAAAGGGTTTAATTATGGAAAGACTTGATAAAGTCTTCGCTAATGAGGAGTGAATTTCTAGCTTTCCACATGCCTCGGTTACACACCTTCCTAAGACCTATTCCGACCATAATCCCTTGTTGATTAAGCTTAACTCTATCAATAATACTAGTGTTAAACCATTTAGGCTGGAAACTATTTGGTGCACCCATCCTGACTTTATCAATATAGTCACTTCAAATTGGAAGGATAATGACTTTAAAATTGTTGCTTGTTCTTTCGCGAATACAGTTAAAGCATGGAAAGATTCTACTTTTGGAGACCTCTTTCGTAGGAAGAAAAGGTTTGTAGCTAGACTAAGTGGTATTCATAACTCTAGAAATTATGCTACCAGTCAATTTCTTCAAGATTTAGAAGATTCCTTGAAATTGGAGTATGACAACATCCTCAAACTTGAAGAAGACTACTAAAACTTAGGGCTAGAGTCTCTTGGTTAAATGATGTTGATGCAAATACTAAGTTCTTTCATATCACTACTACAAATAGAAAAAGGAGGAACAATATTACTCACTTTAAGAATGACCAAGGTGAATGGATTGATGACCATGCTGCTATCATGTCCAACACCTTACAATATTTTGAGAATATGTTTACCACCTCCCATATTCACTCTAATTGGAAACATATTCTCACTAGTCCAAAAAGCTTTGATAATATAGACTTATCCGCCTTAGACAAACCTTTAGAGAATAGTGAAGTAACCTCCACTCTTTTATCTTTTAAGCCTTTTAAAGCACCAGGGCCTGATGGATTACACCCATTTTTCTTTCAAAAATATTGGAAAATAGTTGGACCTTCTGTTATGGATCTTTTCCACCAAGCTTTCAATACCAAAATATCCCTTCATTCGTAAATAACACATATCTTTGTTTAATTCCTAAAATTTCTAATGCAAACAATTTGGGAAAAAATTCGTCCTACCAGCTTGTATAACACTGTTTATAAAATTATTACCAAAATCATTGCTAATAGAATTAAGTCATACCTTAATAATCTTATTAGTCCATACGAGGCCAGTTTTATTAAAAATAGGAGGGCTAGTGACAATGCGATAATCATTCAGGAGATCATTTCTAGATTTAAGAATTATAAGGGCAATGCCGCAGATACGATTCTTAAAATAAACTTAGAGAAGGCGTTTGATATACTCGAATGGTCTTTTATCTACCGCACTCTTATATTTTTTCACTTTCCCTCAAAGATTAGTAAGTTGATGATGACTTGTTTTACTACCAGTAGTATATCCATCTTAGTGAATGGCTCTAGAACTAGTTATTTTCATCTTACGCGTGGTATAAGACAAGGTGATTCAATGTCTCCCTACATTTTTATTCTTTGCATGAAGATGTTGTCTAGATTTATAAGCCACCAAGTAGATATTAAGAGCTAGAATCCTATTAAGTTCAATTATAGAGGCCCCTCATTTTCGCATATTTTCTTCGCAAATGACCTTACTCTCATGGTCAATGTTAACAGAAAATCTAGTGAATCAATCCTCAAAATCCTTAACCTTTTCTGTGACCTTTCAGGCCATAAGATAAATTATGACAAGTCAAAAGTTATCTTTTCCAAAAAATGTCACAAAGACAATAAGAAGGATATTTCTAGTTACTTAGGTATCAAGATTAGTGACAACTTTGGGAAATACTTAGGTTTTTCAATCCTGAAAACCGCTCCAAAGCCTTCTGATTTTTATTTTATCCTTGATAACACGTGTTCAAGGCTTTCCAACTGGAAAACACGTTGCGTGAATATAGCTGGTAGGACTACATTAACATCCTCTACCCTAGACACTATCCCTAATCATGTGATGTAATTTACTTTATTACCCCAAAAAATATTGAAAAAATTCAAAGAAATTTTATTTGGGGTACAACAGACCAAAAGAAAAAGCTCCATCTTCTAAACTGGAGTACTATTACTACTAATAAAGCCAACGATGGATTAGGAATAAAGAAGGCTAAATCAAAAACTTAGCACTTTTGACTGGGCTTTCTTGGATACTACTTAATTCTCCAAATGCCTTGTGGTCTCAACTTCTTATTAGTAGTTATGCATCTGGCAAACCTAAGTCCAATCCCTCATTTATATGACGAGGCATAATCAAAGGGTAGTACTACTATAATTTGGGAATGCTTTGGATCACTCATAAAAATTCTACACTCAATGTGTGGAATGCCAGATGGATCCCAAATATTCACAGCCTTAGAAGCACTATAGAGGGGCCTCTAAACATCTCGGGCCTCAATTTGACTATTAAAGACTTGTGCACGAACAATGGCTGGGACCTCTCAAAGATTTCATTTGTTTTACCCCCAATATTATTGACAACATCAACCTACTTATTCATCTACTCTATCCCAAAGCCTATGACACTCCAGTTTGGGATATTATCAGTAGTGGTGTGTTTACTACCAACTCCCGCTACAAACTCATCGATAGCTTTAGTAACACAGAGAAAGATTTTACATGGATTTGGAAACTTCATTCCCCAAACAAAATTAAGTTCCTTTTATGGCTAAGTTGTCACGATAGGCTCCCTTGTCATTCTTATCTAAACTATCTCGGAATGAACATTGATGTAGTATGTCAAGTATGTAGAGAAGCCGAAGAAACCATTACTCATATATTTCTATATTGTTATGTGATACGTAATGTCTAGAACAAGTTAGGAATTGCAGTAGATCACCAAATATCTAATAATAAGCACTGGCTTATTACAGTTAGAGGCATGAGTCCTACGACTAATGTTAATATACTTTTGACTTGGAGGGATCTCTTTCCATTTGTTATCTGGAATCTTTGGATGAACAGAAATCGTAACAATCAAAATAGCACAAACAGAGTCATGAGCTCTATGACTGCTATTAATCACGCTGTGGAATATAAGCTCATGACTGACAGAGAAAGTAATCACACTAAGAAAATTCCTATACATATTCGATGGCATAAACCACCTGCTGGATGGTATAAGTTAAATATCGATGTTTCCTTCAATGTCAACAAAGTGTGTTGTGGAATGGGAGGCGTAGTAAGAAATTGTAAAGATGACTGGGTAGTTGGCTACCAAGATTATTCGAGAGCTATTTCTCCTTTGCATGCAGAATTCCTTGCACTCAGACAAGGTCTCCAAGTGGTTATGCAAATGAATCTCACACCAGTGGAAGTGGAAATTGACTCAACTGGGGTAATAAAATACTTGAAAAATGGATGTCCTACTTATGATGCCTTAATTTATAACTGCAGTTTATTACTGTCCGGAATGGGGAAGCCAGGGATTATGCATAACTTCAGGGAAGGAAATAAAGTAGCCCACCTACTGGCTAAGAAGGAAATCAATCAATCTAACATGAATCATCTAGTCTATCTAGCAGTTCCTCCTCCTCTTTTTGAGACCAAGGTGTGGGCAGACAAAGACGGAGACTCTTCTTTAAAACTTGTTGTAGACAATGCTTGTAGGATGTTAGCCGAACTTGGCAATCGTAATGCCTTAGAAGGCATCACTGTGGCATGTAATAGTATGGAACAACTTTAGTATATTTCCAATAAAATCTCTAGCTTCTCAAAAAAAAATCATGAATGGACCATAATCATCTATATGTGCTTTACAAAATCTCATGTCAAATCGATGACAAATATTACTTTCATAGAGTGAAGGATTATTTTAAGAATCCTCATTGTTCTCATTACCACAATGATGACGATTATAATTTCGTCTATTGTCACGTCCACATCCATTGATACCTTCACGATAATAATTTTGTCTTCTTTCAGACTTATCATATACTGGTACCACATTCTCTTAAGGGAACGAGAATGAAGCAAATTCAATAAGACGGATTTTCACTTCTTGTGCTCTCAATCATACATGAATTTGATCATGGCAAGACATAAAATTTTTACCACTTTGGGTGATTATAATTTCTTACAAACTCTATTAGGGTTATAATCAACATTTATTGTCTTTTCTTGTATTTAAAATCAAATTATAGAATTTCGAGAATTTAATAGAGAAAAAGAAGGTAAAATACTTACCTTAATTCAAGAATTTAGTCCTGAAGGAAGTTCATGGAACAATTGACAATCATTATGTTCAATATTATGTACAAGTTGAGCACCATGCACGTATCTCAAAAGCCTAGTGACCAAAGCAGATGCCTAGTATAGGAATATCAATGCATTCACGCAAGTGTCTCATGCAAATTGCTATATCTTCTCTCCACAGGTGGTTTAATTTCTCAAATATTAGACAACTAATTAATTGGTTAGAGTCTCGTGCTGATAACGTGAAATAAAATAATAAAACAAGTTTAGAAGAATATTGCAGAGAAAAGTAGAGAGAGAATTCTTATAGATTTGGAATAAAACCCCTCTATTTATAGGGAAAAGATAACTTAGCCACAAAGTAATAAACTCTAAAATCTCTCTAAAAGTCAGACATTCATCATCAATAAAATACTATTTATAACACTTAATAATATTTTCATTTTATGGAAAACAATCAGAAATAGCCAGATTTACAACTGGTAATTGAAAAATAATCACAATTTCAAAAGTAATCAAAAATTAGCCACTTTTTCATATAAAGATAAATTCTGAACAAAAATACTCTACAAAATTCCAGCATAATATGTTGGAGTTCGAATTTTTTACATAATTTCAGCATAATGTGCTGGAGTTCCAACATAATATGCTGGAAGTTTATACGCAAGAGCTCCATAATCCAGCATATTATGCTGGAACTTTTCGTGCTTTAACAAAATAGTGGCTATTTTTCAATAACTTTACAAACACTGGCTATGTTTCAATTACCAGTCCGAAAACTGGCTAACCCGTACTATTTTCACCTATTTTATGGCATATAGGTCCAGCAAAAAAAAGATCCAGCAAGGCCCAAGTGCATGGCCTGTTTGAAGCAACGAAGGTGTTTCTATAAGGAATTTGAATGCTATAGAGCCCAAATAATGACCCATTGGCATCTAGTGTAGTCTTCAATATCCAGGCCATTTGCACAAATAGTCACCTTAGAGGTGCTCTTTAATAAATTGCCACAAATTAAAAGTTGGTACAACTTTGGCTAGTTATGACCATGTTTTAAAGAGCAGCCTTAAAAGTGGTTATTTATGATCAATCCAGTAGGTACGGTTCAATCTCTTTGTCAAGCAAAAAATTGCAGAAATATGACACTTTTTAGAGTGGTATTTTAACTTTTCACCCTTCGCTTGTTCCATGAGCAGAACTTCACGGTCAAAAATTAAAAGTGCTTCCCATGGAGCAAGCAAAATGCAACACTTATTAAATTTGAAGTTCTATCTCTGAAACAAATGAAGGCAAAAATTCAAGACAATCCACTTTAAAAGCTATTTGTGTACTTCACCTTTTGAAGAATTTCTTAGAGGGAGCACTTCCTCGGCTGGATCAATGAATTTCGAATATCAGGTAGTTAAACAAAACAAAAGTACTTTGTATTACTCGTCGCGATGGATTTCTTGTTGGTTGTTGCTCAATGAAATTTAATTTGCATTAGATTTTTATTTTTTAAATCTTCCACCAAAGGCAACTGTCATTTTCATTGATCTTTAGAAAATTTTTTTATAACATGTACAACTTCAGAGAATTGGATAGTTTCACAAATGGCTTAGATCAAAAGATTCCTTATAAAGATGTGAAATTAATTAAAATTTTGATATTCGTAAGTGATCACTTTATAAATTGAATTATTCTGATGCTGTCAAAATTTGGAGTAAGCACCATATTTTCAAAAAAGAACTTCGGTTGCTGCAAACAAAAAAAACATTTTACTACACAGGGAGACCAGAAAAGAACAGAAAAGCTTACTGTAACCCAAAGTCTGCAAAATCTCAAACAGTCGAAATATACCTTCCTATCACATTAGAACACTACTGTCAATATCAGAGTCCCAGAAGCCTAGCAGCAGAATTTGAAACATAAAGAAAGAACCAAAGACTACACCTACAAAAATGAAATATTCTGCAATGATTTTCAGATTAAATTCATCGTACACGACTATGGCTATTACTTATCTCAACTATTACCACCTATTGCTAATTAATGTCTTAAGCAATATGTCTAATGGAAATAAATAAAAGAACCTTAGTGACAGAGAAGACTCACAATTTTGTTACTGCTCTCCACTTTCCGGTACATAACTCCACCATACTTAGCCACACAAAGCTAATGGGCATCAGGGCAAAGCTATGTGTGACAAGGGGTAGTCAACTGAACACTCTTCGCCGAAAAATTATATTATGTGTAGGATAAAATATTACATCAAAACATAGACTTTGAATATCCTTGCATAGCTCACTAGCAAAGGATGTTCAAATTCTGAACACCCTTATTGAATTTTTTGGCTTCACCACTGATGAGCATCAAGCCAAACACAATGTCCACACTCATATTTTCTCATAATTAATTTTCCGCACTGCACGTAGATTGTTAACATATTTGTTATAGACATTCTAATAACTTATTCAGTTTTGTTTTAAAATCTAAACTTAGGGATAGCTAGTGAGTGGGGATGCTTAATTAGTCCCTTTGGTTCTCCGGTCTCAGATGTAGAATGGTTTGAACAGTTAAGTAGTTTCAGTTTCAATTAACCCAATAAGCTGAACTTTCAGTGATTGCCTATCATATCACATGATATAACATACATTTTTGTGTCAAATTGATATACTTTCTTCATTTATTGAAAGCTAGTTTGATCAACAGATAAATTGTGGTGATCATGCTTTGTCCATTTCTGCATTTCTCTTTAGATTCATTTTGGTTTCTAAATTATTCATTCTTGCATCTCTCCCCTCCTTTTATTTGGAGAGAAATATATATTGCACTTCTTGTAGGCAGATGTAGATATTTCTCCATTGTATTAGTTTCTTTTTCTTGATGATGTCCATCTCATTGAAGAAGTATTAGGCATGTGCCTAATAAAAGTTTCTTTGGTTTGGTAGTCAACTTTGTTAACTTGGTTTGGTTAGGTAGTCAACCTTGTTGAATTAGTTTGGTTTGGTAGCCAACCTTGTTGAATTTCTTTGGTTTGGTAGCCAACTTTGTTGAATTGTGAAAAGTGTGTGTAAATTGTCAAATATTGTAGGCTTTAGAGAGTGAAACTTTGGCTATAAAAGGAGAGCTTCAACTCTCATTTCTTCACACCAACAAAGAGAGAAAGAAAGAGTGAGGTTTCACATACAGGGTATAAGAAAATAGTCGATGAGGAAAATAGAGAGTGAGCGATATTGTAGTGAGGTGGGAATATCAAAAGAGGGTTATTTCTTTTGAGTGTTGTAGTGGTCTTTGGAGTATTTTACTCCGGCCTACAAAGTGTAAAATTCCTTACTATAGTGATATCAGTTGCTCCTCTCGGGGCGGTGGTTTTTTCCCTTATTAAAAGGGTTTTCCACGTAAAAAGCTTGGTGTCGTTGTTACTCTTTTATTCTTGTTAATTACTGTATCTCGGTGCTACATTATTATTCCGCTTTTATTACCGTGAATATTATTTCTGTGGGGGTTTATTCCCAACAACTGGTATCAGAGCACAGGTTCTGCTCGTTCACTGAAATACTATTCACTATCGGTAGTACTATACTCGGTGAAAAATAAAAATGTCTGAAGTAAAGTACGAGGTAGCAAAATTCAACGGAGATAACGCTTTCTCAACATGGCAAAGAAGGATGAGGGATCTGCTCATCCAACAAGGATTACACAAGGTACTAGATGGTGATGCCAAAAAGCCTGATACCATGAAAGTTGAGGATTGGGCTAACTTGGATGAAAGAGCTGCTAGTGCAATCAGGTTGCACTTATCAGATGATGTGGTAAATAACATCATTGATGAAGACACTGCACGTGGAATTTGGACAAGGTTGGAAAGCCTATAAATGTCCAAAACGCTGACAAATAAATTGTACCTGAAGAAGCAGTTATACGCCCTACACATGGGTGAAGGTATGAATTTTTTGTCATATTTAAATGTGTTTAACGGACTAATCACACAGCTTGCCAACCTCGGAGTGCAAATCGAGGAAGAAGATAAAGCCATCTTCCTATTGAACTCGTTGCCATCTTCGTATGATAATTTGGCAACAACCACCCTCCACGGTAAGACTACTATTGAGTTGAAAGATGTCACATCGGCTCTTTTACTCAATGAGAAGATGAGAAAGAAGCCTGAAAATCAAGGACATGCTCTCATCACAGAAGGTAGAGGCAGGAGTTATCAAAGGAGTTCGAACAACTATGGTAGATCCGGAGTTCGTGGGAAGTCAAAGAACCGATCCAAATCAAGTGTCGGACGCACATTGGTTCTAAAGGATGTGCGAAATGTACCTGATTTGCGAATGAACTTGATCTCGGGAATTGCTTTAGACCGAGATGGATATGAGAGCTATTTTGCAAATCAAAAGTGGAGACTCACTAAGGGATCATTGGTGATTGCAAAGGGAGTTGCTCGTGGCACGTTGTACAGGACAAATGCATAAATATGCCAAAGTGAATTGAACGCGGCACAAGATGAAATTTCTGCATATTTGTGGCACAAAAGAATGGGTCATATGAGCGAGAAGGGATTACAGATTCTTGCCAAGAAATCACTTATTTCTTATGCCAAAGGTACAACGGTAAAACATTGTGACTACTGTTTATTTGGTAAGCAACATAGAGTCTCATTTCAGACATCGTCTGAAAGAAAATTGAATATACTTGATTTAGTATATTCTGATGTTTGTGGCCCAATGGAAATTAAATCAATGGGCGGTAACAAATATTTTTTGTTACTTTTATTGATGATGTTTCACGATTATTATGGGTTTATATTTTGAAAACCAAAGATCAGGTGTTGCAAGTTTTCCAGAAGTTTCATGCTCTAGTAGAAAGGGAGACGGGTCGAAAGCTAAAGCGTCTCCAAAGTGACAATGGAGGTGAGTATACTTCAAGGGAATTTGAAGAGTATTGTTCAAGTCATGGGATCAGACATGAAAAGACAGTTCCTGGAACTCCGCAGCACAATGGCATAGCCGAGAGGATGAACCGCACCATTGTGGAGAAGGTGAGAAGCATGCTTAGAATGGCTAAACTGCCTAAGTCATTCTGGGGTGAAGCAGTTCAAACAACCTGTTACCTGATCAATAGGAGTCCATCAGTTCTGTTGGTGTTTGACATCCCAGAGAGAGTTTGGACCAACAAGGAGGTGTCCTACTCGCATCTGAAGGTGTTCGGTTGCAGAGCTTTTGCACATGTACCAAAAGAGCATAGAACAAAGCTGGATGATAAATCTATTTCCTCCATATTTATCGGATATAGAGATGAAGAGTTTGGGTGCAGATTGTGGGATCCTGTAAAGAAGAAGGTCATCAGAAGCAGAGATGTAGTCTTCCGAGAAAGTGAAGTTGGAACTGCTGCCGATATGTTAGAAAAGGCGAAGAATGGTATAATTCCTAACCTTTTTACTATTCCTTCTACTTCTAACAATCCCACAAGTGCAGAAAGTACGACCGACGAGGTTGCCGAGTAGGGGGAGCAACCTGGTGAGGTTATTGAGGAGGGGGGAGCAACTTGATGAAGGTGTCGAGGAAGTGGAGCACCCCACTCAGGGAGAAGAACAACCTCAACCTCTGAGGAGATCAGAGAGGCCAAGGGTAGAGTCATGCAGGTACCCTTCCATAGAGTATGTCCTCATCAGTGATGAGGGGGAGCCAGAAAGTCTTAAGGAGGTGTTGTCCCATCCAGAAAAGAACCAGTGGATGAAAGCTATGCAAGAAGAGATGGAATCTCTACAGAAAAATGGCACTTACAAGCTGGTTGAACTTCCAAGGGTAAAAGACCACTCAAATGCAAATGGGTCTTTAAACTCAAGAAAAATGGAAATGGCAAGTTGGTTAGATACAAAGCTCGATTGGTGGTTAAAGGCTTCGAACAGAAGAAAGGTATTGATTTTGACGAAATTTTCTCACCTGTTGTCAAAATGACTTCTATTCGAACAATTTTGAGCTTAACAGCTAGCCTAGATCTTGAAGTGGAGCAATTAGATGTAAAAACTGCATTTCTTCATGGAGATTTGGAATAGGAGATTTATATGGAGCAGCCAGAAGGATTTGAAGTAGTTGTAAAGAAACACATGGTGTGCAAATTGAATAAGAGTCTTTATGGATTGAAGCAGGCACCAAGGCAGTGGTACATGAAGTTTGACTCATTCATGAAAAGTCAAACATACCTAAAGACCTATTCTGATCCATGTGTATACTTCAAAAGATTTTCTGAGAATAACTTTATTATATTGTTGTTGTATGTGGATGACATGTTAATTGTAGGAAAAGACAAGGGGTTGATAGCAAAGTGGAAGGGAGATCTGTCCAAGTCATTTGATATGAAGGACTTGGGCCCAGCACAACAAATTCTAGGGATGAAGATAGTTCGAGAGAGAACAAGTAGAAAGTTGTGGCTATCTTAGGAGAAGTAAATTGAACGTGTACTAGAGCGCTTCAACATGAAAAATGCTAAGCCAGTCAGCACACCTCTTGCTAGTCATCTAAAGTTGAGCAAAAAGATGTGTCCTACAACAGTGGAAGAGAAAGGGAACATGGCTAGAGTTCCTTATTCTTCAGCAGTCGGAAGCTTGATGTATGCAATGGTATGTACTAGACCGGATATTGCTCACGCAGTTGGTGTTGTCAGCAGGTTTCTTGAAAATCCTGGAAAGGAACATTGGGAAGCAGTCAAGTGGATACTCAGGTACCTGAGAGGTACCACGGGAGATTGTTTGTGCTTTGAAGGATCTGATTCAATCTTGAAGGGCTATACAGATGCTGATATGGCAGGTGACATTGACAACAGAAAATCCACTACTGGATATTTGTTTACATTTTCAGGGGGAGCTATATCATGGCAGTCTAAGTTGCAGAAGTGTGTTGCACTTTTAACAACTGAAGCAGAGTACATTGTCGCTACAGAAACTGGCAAGGAGATGGTATGGCTCAAACGGTTCCTTCAAGAGCTTGGATTGCATCAGAAGGAGTATGTCGTCTATTGTGACAGTCAAAGTGCAATAGACCTTAGCAAGAACTCTATGTACCATGCAAGGACCAAACACATTGATGTGAGATATCATTGGATTCGAGAAATGGTAGATGATGAATCTCTAAAAGTCTTGAAGATTTCTACAAGTGAGAATCCCGCAGATATGCTGACCAAGGTGGTACCAAGGAACAAGTTCGAGCTATGCAAAGAACTTGTCGGCATGCACTCAAACTAGAAGACAGTGCTACCTCCTCTAGATGAATGAGACTGGAGGGGGAGATTGATGATGTCCATCTCATTGAAGAAGTATTAGGCATGTTCCTAATAAAAGTTTCTTTGGTTTGGTAGCCAACCTTGTTGAATTTCTTTGGTTTGGTAGCCAACTTTGTTGAATTGTGAAAAGTGTGTGTAAATTGTCAAATATTGTAGGTTTTAGAGAGTAAATCTTTGGCTATAAAAGGAGAGCTTCAACTCTCATTTCTTCACACCAACAAAGAGAGAAAGAAAGAGTGAGGTTTCACAGACAGGGTATAAGAAAATAGTCTGTGAGGAAAATAGAGAGTGAGCGATATTGTAGTGAGGTGGGAATATCAAAAGAGGGTTATTTCTTTTGAGTATTGTAGTGGTCGTTGGAGTATTTTACTCCGACCTACAAAGTGTAAAATTCCTTACTATAGTGATATCAGTTGCTCCTCTCGGGACCGTGGTTTTTTCCCTTATTAAAAGAGTTTTCCACGTAAAAATCTTGGTGTCGTTGTTACTCTTTTATTCTTGTTAATTACCGTATCTCGGTGCTACATTATTATTCCACTTTTATTGCCGTGAATATTATTTCTGTGGGGGTTTATTCCCAACATTTCTCACTCAGAACTTGCTCATATCATTCTCAATGGGCAATTCTTTCTTTCTTTCTTTTTAACTTTATGTAGCTCACCAGTTTTTACCTAATTAATTAGCACTTGGTTTCCTTTTCCTTTTGCCAAACCAAGATGGTGGACACAGCATATAGCAAAGCCCTGAAAATTAAAAACATAACAATCCTCAGGCAGTATTACCTCGGAGTAGAGTTCATAGAAGTTTTTCACCATTGAGCATATATAAAGGCAAATGCTATTGCAGGCTTGTAGCAACAGAATAACCTGCAACTATGGAATATATATGAATAATAGTAACCACCATAAAACCTGCAGTAGTCCTTCCAAAGCTTTCCAAGTAGAAGCGTCTTACGGATAAACCTGTGAATCGTAAATATCATGAAAACCTCTGGGGAAGCACAAGGTTTTCTTATAGTAATTAGTAACTGTTAACAAGATTACCATGTTCCTGACGAGAAAATGACCATAGCACTGGATACGAGTATCGTCCACAACTCACGTATCTTCAACTTGAGAGTGAATAAAACTAGGTAATGTGGTGGTGATATTTTTGAGGTATTGAAGGGTCATGTGCTTCAAGAGAATTGGTTGCCGCAGAACAAGGCGACGCCACTCATCTTCGTCGATCTTGCCATAGCATTTGGTGTTTGCTTGTTCAAAGGTCTTCTCAATAATGCTTTCTATGACATCATCTGAAAGATCCATACTAGATTCAGCTATTGTAGCTATTATAATTTGTTTGATCCCCGATCTTTCGATAAATCCTTGCTTGTGAAGGTCATATAACTTGAATGAAAAATCAATCTTATCATCAGTAGGAGCATATGGGTGAAATACAGAAAGAGTACGAACAAATTCTTTGAAATTCAATGCCCCGTTGTGCTTTGTGACGAATAAGTAAAAAATCTGATCTGCAAACAAGCGCTCGTTTTTATTCCTCTTGAATAGTGCAAGCTGGAATTCTTCCTTGTTGATCAGCCCATCATCCACCACAATACTTCTTATCTTTTTAAATAATTCATACAAAGCTTCAATTTCACATAAGCTGAAGAGAGTCTCCCTTGCATGTACTTCAAGATTTTCCAGGTCCCTGCATTGTTGCTCATATAAACAAGAATCGCAACAATTCATAACTGCTAAGCGTAAGCTTCACTCCATCTAAAAATAGGGAGCAAGTCTAAGGGAAGGAGGTAATGCAATAAAAGCTAAGCTCCATCATTATGGGCCATTCTTTGGTTTTATGAAGAATCAAAGAATGAGTCTATGGAGGAGGCTTGTGTTTTTGTGGGGGCAGTATATTTTATTTTATTTTTAAAAAGGCAAATGATACGAGACCTTATCAAGAAACTTGATTAGCGATAGGGAATTGAATATTGAACTGACTAATTGGATGGCATTGAAGAGATAGAAAATGGACAAACGAAGAAGGACCCAGGAGGAGGAAGACATGCAACAAATTGGAGGGGAGAAGGAAATGGAGAAGATGACAAGTAAATCAGGATTCCGAAGGAAGAAGTACAACAAACTGAATGGTAGAGAAAAAATGATTTCTATTTTCGCCAGTCATTGGCTAGGAACTTGACAAGTTGAATTCTTTAAGATTTTGAACCCTTAAAGCCAAAACTTAAGCATTTTGAGTCTTAACTGCTAGACCAGAAAAGCGTTACTATGAATTGCCAGACTTCGCTACATTTGATTCTTGAATCTTAGAGTTACATTGAGGGGTGTTGTCATGAGGTGGCTAAATTTATTGTCTATGATAAATTGGAGACTCTAAAAGGGGAAAAATGGCTTTTAAGTTGAATTCATGATCATTTTCCATCTTTCTAATTCAAGTATAAGTTATTGACTGAGGGAGCATAGGACTTGAAAACTAACACAAACATCCCCAATGGAAGGAAATGATAAGCTACATTAAGAAATTAGCAAGTGTAGTTGTAGGTGTGACAAAAGGCATGGGATCTCAACCACAAGAGTTGTGGTGATGGAATGAGAAGGTAGAGAGGTTGTTTCCTATATACCCTCAGCTCAAGAGAAGGTGCAACGAACTATTAAAATAAAAAGAGAATGGCATAAGACTACCAAAATAAGAAGATGGAGAAACCTCTGATGAGTCAGGGAAGAGAAGCTAAAAGGGCGATTAGCAAAACTTGAGGCAAAGGCTAGACGACTTGTACCAAAAGCTAAGGATGGGGAACAGAGAAAAAATTAGTATAAGCTAACACAACAGGAAGAAAAAGGGATAAAACTTGAAAAATGTGATATGTTTTCAAAATGATCTGTAACAAGTTTTGATAGGAGAGTGTGAGATTAAAGAGAGGGATTGAAAGTACTATTTGCATACAATATTGAGTTAAATGAATAAGGGAGCGAGCAAATAAAAAATCTGGACAATAATGATTTGATGTGAATTAGATGTATGTCAGAATATGAGGACTGCCGATTTAGCTACCATAAGAAGAATGAAAGTAAGGTGAGATTAGATGAGATTGAGGTGCCAAAACAGCGAAAATTCAGATATTTAGCTAGGTCATCCAAATAAAATGACATGGCTGATGAAGATGTAACACATAAAAGTAAATTATGACAGCTGATATAGAAGATTCTTATAGCAGCGCAATAAAGATCTTGTCGTTTGGACAATATTTGAAGAAAATTTTCAGAAATAAAGTTTGTGAGGAAACTGAAGATGTGTTTGGATAATTGTAGTTCTTTTAAGATTTTGCTGGTGTTTTGTGAGTGAAAAGAGAGGTTTATGAAGAAAAACTTCTCGCAAAACACCTCAAACAACTTCAACAAAGGTTTTTGGCCAAAACAAAAACTCTGAAAAACATAATCACACATCAACTTGAGAAGGCTCTTATGCAATTTGGGAAAAAACTATCTTGAATGAGCACCACCTTAACAAAGTGAAAAACAAGTGAATAAAACAATTATACGAGGTGGAAATTGTTTCTTATGCCGTATTTGATGTCCGGGACAAATATTAGGCGATTCCACGATGGATCCATTCGGGCCCAAGGCGGAAGGCATGGGCTATAGCACACAAACTTTGGGACTCGCGCGGATTTGCAGTTTTATGGCTGTAAAATGCTAAAAATATAATATGGTCATTTTGAGTGGGTGGAAATTGTTTCTTAGGCCGTATTTGATGTCCGGGACCAATGTTCTATATAAGCGAATGTTGGGCTTGTACGGGCTAACATTTACAAGATGATTGTGCCACCTTACAAAAATGTGAATGTTGAAATGGATGTTCAGTCATAAAAGACGGGAGAAGATTAGAGCATCCAACAAATAGTGCAAGTAGCACACATAAAAGATAAAATAATAGGTCATCTAAGATTGTTCAGTCATGTCCCATATTGGTCTTTGAATGCATCGATCTATAGGTGGCAATATGATTAATGAAGGTGCTAAAAGTCGACAAACTAGAGTAAGATCACAAGGAAGTTATTTCAAAGGACTCTTAAATTCGAAACTAAACTTTGCTAAGATAAAAACCCAACTGAAGAGAGTATTTTTATTTTTTTTGATAAGGTAAATTGTATTAATCAAAAGGGAGAAGAAACTCACGTACACGAGAAGTATACCAAAAAGTAGAGAATTTACATCAAAACATAATTCTCTACAAAAGACACCCAATCTTCTATACAAGTAGGGGCTATATCAGTGCACCAAAAAGCGATCAAAGATAAAAGATTATTCTTAAGATGTGAAAAAGGAGACTCAATCCCCTCAAAAGCTCTCCTATTTATCTCCCCCAAACTATCCATGTGAGAGCTAACGGGACAAACTTACACGCCTTTTGCTTTCTTCTTCTCCTACGGAAACCGGCCCAGCTATATAACATTTCCTTTACAGTGCTTGGCACCATCCATTGAACACCAAAAAAATTCAGAATTGTCCTCCACAAACCGGAGGACACAGGGCAATGCAACAAAAGGTGATCAACTTCTTCCCTTGAGCTTTTACACATGTAGCACCAACTAACAAGTGTAATTTCTCTCTTTCGCAGATTTTCAGCAGTCAAGATCACCCTCATTGCCGCTAGCCATGCAAAAAAGCACACCTTTGTGGGCGCCTTAGGAATCCAGATCGAGGAGTATGGAAAAGTGATTTTCTCTCTCACCAACATACTCTGGTAAAAGGAGTACTTTACGGTGAACAAACCATCGCCACGCAACCCCCATCTAGAATCACAAGATGGCTGGGGCATGTCTTGCTCATATAGCAGTGGCAATAAATCTTGGAGCTCCGCAATCTCTCAATCTTGCATGTTCCTTCTAAATGAGAGGTCTCATAGTAACCCCCCCCCCCTCATGCTCCTAGCGAATCTGTTAGACCATCAATTCCTTCTGATTTGAAACTCTGAAGACATGGGGGAAAGAGACCCTCAAAGTATCCTCTCCACACCATCTGTGATTCTAAAAGCTGATTCTCCTTCCATCTCCCACCCTATAAGTGACGTTGCCATTGAAGGCTTCCCAATTCTGCATGATGCTCCTCCACATTCCATACCCGAAAGGTGTTGTGATTGCCTTGGTCCTCCAACCCCTCCGGTGGAATCATACTTTTCTACTATGACCTCCCTCCATAGAGCATGCTCTTCTACCCCGAATTTCCACAGTCACTTCCCCAACAAAGCTCTGTTGAATACCCTAAGATCCTTTACTCCAAGTCCACCCCACTTCTTTGGGGAAGTCACAGTCTGCCAATTCACTAGATGAAACTTTCTAGTTCCATCCGTCGCATCCCAAAGAAAATTCCTTTGAAGTCGCTCCAGTTTTTCTGTGATGCTCACAGGAGCTTGCATCAGGGACAAGTAATAGGTGGTCATACTCGATAAAGTGCTTTTAATAAGCACGTCCTTACCGTCTTTGACAAGTACCATTTCTGCTAGGTTGCTAATCTTTTTTCAACTCTTTGGATCACTGGATTCCAAACGGTAGTATCCTTATGCGAAGCGCCCAATGGGAGACCCAGATAAGTAGCGGAAAGAAAGCCCACCTTACATCTGAGAACATAAGACAAAGCACCAATGTTAGCAACCTCACCCACCAGAAAAATCTCACACTTGCCGAGGTTGATTTTGAGTCCTGATACTATCTGAAACCACTGCAGGACCTGCTTCAAGTAGATCAACTGATCCATATCGGCATCACAAAAAATCGGGGTGTCATCCGCAAATAGCAAATGAGATACTCTTCGGGCACTAAGCACCTAGGTCGGAGTTGAGAATCCTCTCAAGAAGCCTCCGCCCGCCACACGATCCATCATTTTACTCAGAGCATCCATCACTAGAACGAATAGCATAGGGGGTCACCTTGCCTGAGACCCCTGGAGTTGCCAAAGAAACCATACGTGTTACTATTAACCAGGACAGAGAATCTGACTGAGGAAATGCAGAACTTGATCCATCCCCTCCATCTTACCCCAAACCCCATCCGCATCATAATGAAATCCAGGAACTCCCAATTGACATGGTCGAAATCCTTCTCAAGGAACTCCCAAGTGACATGGTCCCAACCTCACCCTTCCCCTCTCCAGTGATTTAAAAAGCACTTGCTTCCTCGCTTTAAGCGAGAAGCAAGGCAAAGCGTGAAGGGCAGCGCTTCAGGTAGGTGAAACGACTCAAGTAAGAAAAAACGACTGCTTCTCTGTAAAAAGCGAGAAGTGGTGAAGCGAGAAGAAGCGTTAGAAGCGTCTGCTTCTCTGTTTAAAATACTCAAGCCCTATTTTATTAAAAACGAGGTTTCTAAACACTGTCTGGACTGTTTCAACAGCAGCGAGACTAGGGTTGTTCTTCAACAACAGCAGCGATTTCTTCTTCTCTTCTTTATCTACTTCTGATTTCTGATATAATCTCAAAGCATCAACTAGGGTTCTTCTCCTTCTTCTTCAACAGTACAACAGCGACTTCTTCTGATTTTCAACAGGTATGTTCTGCACTTTTGATTTTCATTCTTCTTCTTCTTCTTTTTCTTTCTAAATGTCCAAAAAGCGATGAAATGCTGGTGAATTTTTTTTTTACCTTCGATTCTTTCTCAAAAAATTTCTGCCTAATTTTTCCAGTTTTTGCCTAAAATTTCTGCCCAATTTTTATATCCTTTATTCTTAGTCCCTAGTTGATGAAGAAGAAGAAGTTGAAGAAGATGACAGAGCAATATAATAATGATAGTGGAATATAAGAATTTGACAATCTTGTTGAAGAATAGAATGCTCATTTTGTGTTTTAATTGATGCTACTCTTTAGTTTTTTAATTGAAGTATTGAACATTTGCTTACAATTACATGTGTTGTCTATGCAGTATTTATTTTAATTTTTTTAAAATTCCGCTTCACTTAAAAAAACGAGCGTTTCGCTTCTCGTGAAATGGGGGTTGTCGTTTTTTCTCGCTTCACGCTCTTCACAACACTGCCCCTCTCCCTAATTCCCCCAATTCGTGCATAAGCTCCCTCATTTTAACCTCTACCCTCCCAAAAACCTCCTTATTCCACCTAATAATATCTCTCTTGAGCAATTTAAGTTTCTTCAAAAGACGGAATGAAGGTGTCCCTGAAACCCCGTAGTTTGTCCACCAATCTTTCACTTTGTCATCAAATCTTGGCACTTTCAACCACATGTTCTCGAATCGGAAAGGAGCACGCACCCCCCTCCCTCTGCATCCATCTAGCAAGATAGGCAAATGATCCGAAGTCAGCCTAGGTAAAGGAATCTGCAGCACATTCGGTACGAGCTCATCCCAGGAGGGCGATATCAGAAATCTATCAAGTCTAGACCTTGAGTTGGAATCCTCCGCCCTGACCCAAGTAAACCTTTCCCCTAACAGAGGAAGATCAATATGAAAGTGATCATTGATGAGTCAGAAAACTCATCCATGGTGTAACGACCTGACCTGTCATTTTAAGCATTTCCATCCCGTTCAGCTATTTGAAGTCTTGAGTAGCGTCTTTTTGTGTATTATGACTTGCGATAGTGGTCAAGTTTGTTTTCAGATGATTCAAAATTTAATTGAAGGAACAATCCATGTTTTGGAAGCTTTAGTTGAATAAATGGACCAGAAAGTGAAATATGTGTAAATGATCTCGGAATGAATTTTTTATGATTCCAATAGCTCAGTATGGCGATTTCAGGCTTAGGAGTGTGTCCGAATATTTATTTCGAGGTACGTAGCTAAATTAGGCTTGAAATGGCAAAAATAAGAAATTTAAGTTGGAAGTTTGATCGGGGGGTTGACTTTTTGATATCGAGGTCGGAATCAAGTTCTGAAAATTTATATAGCTTCGTTATGTCATTTATGACTTGTGTGCAGAATTTGAAGTCAATCAGACTTAATTTCATAGGTTTTTGCATCAAATATAGAAGTTGGACGTTCTTAGTTTCATTAGGCTTAAATTGGGGTGTGATTCACGGTTTTTGCATTATTTGATGCGATTTGAGGTTTCAACTAAGTTTGTATTATGTTTTAGGATTGGTTGATGCATTTTGTTGAAGTCCTGAGGGCCTCGGGTAGATTTCGGAAGGTTAACGGATATAAAAAAGGCTGTTGAATTTTTTTACAGCATGTGAACAGTGCCCATGAATAACACCTCATGAACAGTACCCCATGAACAGTAAAAATGCGTGAACAGTAACCCGAATTCTGGACAGATTATAGGACAATCAGTCCGGGTTTCTTCACATTTTTTTGATTTCCAAGCTTGGATTTTGGCTATTTTGGGCGAGAAATCACGGGAATTTTTAAGGTAAGTCCCTTGTGATCATTGTTACTCAATATTATTGAATTATTATTGAATATCCCGGCTAGATTATGTGTTTTTGAGGTGTAAATCGGGAATTTGGGCCTAGGGATTTGAAAATGAGATTTAATAATTTGGAGGCTGAATTGTTGTCGGATTTGTTAAAATTTGTATGGTTGGACTTGTGATTGGATGGGGGTTCATATTCTGTGATTTTTGTCAGGTTCCGAGACGAAATTTTAGTGCAATTTCTAATTTTTAATGGAAAATGTAGAATTTCATATGGAATTAATTCCTATATTTTTTATTGACTGAATCGAATTATTGTGGCTAGATTCGAGGCATTAGGAGGTCGATGAGAGGCAAAAGCATTTCAGAGTAGGATTTTTTCTCGGATTGAGGTAAGTAACAGTTATAATCTGGTCCTGAGGGTATGAAACCCCGGACATTGTGTCGTATAACTATTTTAGAGGTGACGCACATGCTAGGTAACATGCGTGTGGGTGTGCTTCGTAGGGATTGTGACTTGGTCTGTCCCGTGAAACTGTGGAATCAATTGGTCTACTGTTTAATATATATTTCCTCTGTTTTTCATGGAAATTGATTGTACTTCATGATAGAAATCATGTTTATGTCTTATGTGATCATTGTTGAGACCTGTGAGGTCGTGTACTTGCTGAATTACCTGCTAAATTGTTGATTTGTACTCAGTCATAGCTTTTCTTGCTTATTATGCCTCTGTCTCTTACTGTTCATTGTTGATATATGATATTACTTCTGTTTGGGATGTTTATATGATTTCTGAGAACCCGAGAGACTGGAGAGATTGATGACTGAGTGAGGCCGAGGGCCTAAGTGTGAGGTTATTGATACTATAGCATGTGAGTTATCCGTGCAGCACGTGAGTTGTCCGTGCAGATCTAGATATTATATTATAGCACGTGAGTTATCCGTGCAGCACGTGAGTTGTCCGTGCGGATCCAGATATTATTATAGAACGTGAGTTGTCCATGCAGTTTATAGCGCTTAGGCTAAAGGAGCCCCTCCGGAGTCTGTACCCCCCCTAGTGAGCATAAGTACCTATTGAGTATGATTATTGAGGGCTGAGAGCCGAGTGATTGAGTTGTTGAGATGAGCTGAGTGACTGTTGCCTTGAGAGGCCGTATTTGTTTTCAGTTAATTGCTGAACTTAGTTGCTATTTGTCCTTGTCGTACTTATTTTTGGAATATTTGATATCTGGTTTACTTGAGTATGCCCTGATGAGACTTAAACTGTTAAATTGAAAGTTATTGAGATAACAGTATTTGCATAGCTCGTCACTACTTCTCAGTTCCTTATTTATTTCTGTTACTTATTGAGTTGGTGTACTCACGTTACCCCATGTACCTTGTATACAGATCCATGCACTTTTGGTCACGGTAGATGTTGATTGAGGAGTCAAACTCAGGAGACTATTGAGATAGTTGCATGGTGTTCGCTAACCTTGACTCTCATTTCCTTTCATGTTGTACTGTTCTATATTTCAGACAGTGTTTTATTAGTCGGATATTATTATCAGTTAGATGCTCATGCACTCAGTGACATCGGATTTTGGGGATGGATTGTTTAGTACTTTTGGAGCTATATTCTGTTTAAAAAAAGGTTTTATTTAATATTAATTGATTCCGGCTTTATTTAAAATTTCACTGTGTTGAGATGTTGAGTTGAGGCTTGCTAGTACCACGATAGGCGCCATCACCACAGGTAAGGTTTTGGGTCGTGACACATGGCCCTCGAAATCAGACTACACCCTAATCTCTCCTCCGGGAATCTAATAGTATTAAAGTATCCCCCTAGAACTCATGAAATGTCCCATTCCCCCATAAAATTAGTCAGTTACTCCCAGAAAAACACTTGGACCTTTCTCCTACCGGTTTGTACGCTCCCTCAAATCCCCACTCCACCTCACTCACTTTATCTTTGACAAGAGCTGCTAAAGAAAAAACTCTCTTCTTAATCTATTTTACCTACAAGCTTCTATCATCCCACATAAGAAGAATGCCCCCGGCACTTCCCGCAGCTGGGACCCGATCATATTTCACCTAACTACCTCCCCAGACACTTCTCACAATCGCATCCGACAAAACTTCCATTTTGGTCTCTTGAAAACAAACTAAGTTGGCACCCTACTTTTTAACTCCCACTTTGATGATGGCCCTTTTGTTTGGGCCATTCATCCCCCTCACATTCCATGAAAAAATCTTAACTTCCATAGGCAACAATATCTCATTCCCCCCCCCCCCCCAGCCGAGCTCCCTTCCTCCCTGTCACACACCCGGCCCCTTCTCTAGTACACTACTATATCCCCTGAATTATTTTGCTTATCACCTTGACCCAACTCTCTCCCTGCACCATCATAAAAAGATTGTTGCTCAATTTCCCTCGACAGTTCTAACACCCTATCAGGAGGTACCAACTAATTGGATTAAGGCTTGGTTATTGTTGCTACACTTGCATTAGCTCCGGTGTGCTAGGAATTATTTAATCTGGTTAGACACTAGTATGTCAGTGCAAGGCAAAGTGAGAGATTTAGAAAACTATTATTTCTAGAGAATAATTTGGCTTAAAGACATTTAGTGTTGGAACTAAATGAGTTTGGCTCAAGCAAACTGGTTACAAAGAATTCATATAGTTTCCCCAAACTAATTTGGAATCAAACTGTAGTTAATTGATTGATTGTTTGATTGATTCTTTATGCCTTAAATTCTCAAAAGTTATTAGACAAAATATCCCTACTATTAGATTTCCTGCTTGGAGGTCATTTTTCTGATCATATTGTTAGCTACTTCAGTTTATACGTGTTATTCCAAAATTATTAGAATTCATAGAGCAATATATTCAGTGAATATAATTAGTGGATTAACAAAATAGCATCTAAATTTAATTGAAAGATTAATATCTTATTTCTTTTTTTTTCTCTAAATCTTTTAACTGTCATAATTATATGTTTTTGAATTTCTTAGTTTAGCTTCAAATACCGTAATAAAAAAATATTTATTGATTTTTCTCTATATATTTTTTTGAAATTCTAATTATCATTGTTAGTCATACGCTTCTCAATATTATCATATTCAAATTATTTATTTTTTAATTAGAGAAATAGGCATTTATGAGGGTGATTGACAGGAATGGCCCTGTAAGGGGCTAGTCTTAACCGAATGTCCCCAAAATTGACGGTATTTAAATAATAGCCCTCGGAGCCACACGGTGTTATTGTTCTTCAGTGTTTCTCCACCGATTGGTAGAATTTATGCTATATTTACTTTACCTATCTGTTAAGTTGTTCATCAACGTTTACCAGGTTGGCATGCGTTTTGCTCTTCAGGGATTTCTCTACCGGATTGGTAGAGTGTATGTTGTACTTACTCTAATTATCTGTTAAGTTGTTCATCCGAATCAATTTTTTTGTGTTGTTTGAACAAAGTGTTCTTTGAATTCGCAACTTTGATTTCGACTAAACCACCCCAAATCTGCTCCAAATGATCTCAAATTTGAAACAAAGCTTCCAAATATCAACACAAACAATCTCAATCATCAATTTATTCAAATAACACCAAATTAAAAGGCTCACTTTGTCTTCTCCAATACTTCTAAGGTCTAACAATGGAATTTTAATCTTTTTACAGTAAATCATTAAATCCGTTTTAAAACTAAAAATCTAAGCATAAATTATCAACATTTAGATGATTTTAACAATAATGGGTCGTTAACCTTCTACTTTCCACTGCTAGACAAGAATTTCAAGCTTTAAATATTAAAGAATTATGGTGTTTAAGTAAATTTTGCCAAGAATGTATGAAAAAAATAGGGGAAAAGACAGGAGTACCTATAAAAGTGAAACTATTTACCCTGCCCTACCCATTAAAGAGTCCTACCCACTAAATAATTACAATCTCCTACCCATTTAAAAAATAAACGGGAATATCAAAATAACTACCCACGCTTAATGCCCTACCTATAAAAACGCAAAAGCTGCTCAAAATTTCAGAAAATCAGCGCACAAAATTGAGATTTCCACCGACATTCCATAATTTGAAGATCACTAAGTGTGAAAAAATAGATCGAAGATGTTGATTCGCATCTTCTTTTCGGATTTTGATTTCGCTGTTGTTTTTAGATTTTGATTTCGCTGTTGTTTTGATTTTGATTTCGGAGATAAACTTCTGAATTTTAGCTGAAAATTCTAATCTAAGTTTGGAGATCTGGAGATCTAGAGGTTTGATTTCGAAAAATCTGTTGCAGCTATATACTGTTGAAATTTCGAACACTTTTGATTTCGAACACTGTTGATTTTGAACACTGTTGAAATTTGCATTGTTGAGATTCAAGACATAAAAGTGATTATAACTTCAGAATCATGGAAAATATTTCAACTGCTGCAGCATAACGGAGAATGGGATGATAACAATAATTTCATAAATTTTCATGTTGATGCAATTCCAATAAAAACCTCTTGGAAATTTGAACAACTTCTCAGAGAAATTGCAAAGCAACTGCAAAAGGACAGTAAAACAATAGTTATTCAGTATGCTATTGCTCAAGGATATCCACCAATTACAATTTGCAGCGATATGAGTGTTAGTGTTTACATGGAATTGAAAAAATCAAGTGCAGGGATGACAACACTTCCCCTGTGTGTGTCGTTTGCTAAAAACACTATAGCTGCAAGCACCTCCAGTTTCGATGTTGCTCCAATTTCATCAGAAATTGCACAATTTGAAAGCACTGATATGATTACTACGTTTGATGTGCAAGAAGGAGATGACGCCATTTTAGAACTTGATGATGCAAACATCATAACTAATCAATTTCATCAAAATGTTGAAAAAGGAGAAATTTATGAAGACAAGAACTTGCTGGCTCTCCTTATGAAACAGTATGCCGTTGGAGAAAAATGTCAATATCGGGTTCATAAATCATGCCCAAGAAGGTCCGTCTGCATGTTTTCAAGTAAAAAACTATGTGATACCTATATAGTATATAAGTATGCTAAATCAGTATACTATGCGAGTATGGAATTGTATTGGTTTGTCTGTGTTTTTTATCAGTGATACTGGTATAGTATATAAGTATGCTATATCAGTATACTATGCGAGTATATAACTGTATTGGTTTGTCTTTGTTATTATCAGTAAAACATAATACCAATATAGTATATATGTATGCTAAATCAGTATACTATGTGAGTATAGAATTGTGCTGCTTTGTCTATATTTTTTATCAGCAAAATATGATATTGATACAGTATATAAGTATACCAACAGAGTATACCATGTGAGTATATAATTGTACGAATTTTAATGTGTGTTTTTTATCAATAAAACATTATACATAACTGTATTTGTATTATAAACAGGTATATCCTTGAATGCGTGGATGAAAGATGCACTTGGAGACTTAAAGCATCAAACCTGCGAGCATCAAATCTATTCAAAGTGACGGATTTCAATTCTGTCCACAGTTGTTTAACTGATAAGAGATTTTGTTCACAAAAGCAAGCTGTCTCAGCTTTTGTTGCAGCTGTGGTACAAGATAAACTTGTTGACCGAAAACCATATATACACCAACAGATATCTAGAGAGACATACAAAAAGCATATGGTATGGACTTAAGCTACATGCAAGCATGGAGATCAAAAGAAAAAGCAATGCAATTATTGAGACGATCACCAATTGAATCATACAAGAAAATGCCAACATATCTTTATATGTTAGAGTACGCTAACCCAGGATCAGTGACACGACTACACACTGAAGGAGATGGGAGCTTCTTGTATGCATTCATAGCTATATATGCATCGATTAGAGGATGGGTCTATTGTAGGCCAACAGTTGTAGTTGATGGAAGTTTTTTAAAGTCAACATATAGAGAGACCACACTCACGGCTTCCACGCAAAGAGGGACCATACTCACGGCTTCCACGCAAGACGCAGAGGGTAAGAATACAATCCAATTACATTCAGTTAAAGAAACAAAAAATATTTTCAAATATTATATGATACCAGTATGGTATACAAGTATACCAACAGAGTATATAGTTGTTTTGCTACACACCTGCGCGTACCTATAACTATACTACTATATGAAATGCTAAATTAATATTTTGTGTACAATCCAATTACATTCAGTTAAAGAAACAAAAAACATTTTCAAATATTATATGATACCAGTATGGTATACAAGTATACCAACAGAGTATATAGTTACTTTGCTACCCACCTGAACCTACCTATGACTATACTACTATATGAAATGCTAAATTAATATTTTGTGTACAATCTAATTACATTCAGTTAAAGAAACAAAAAAACATTTTCAAATATTATATGATACCAGCATGGTATACAATTATACCAACAGAGTATATAGTTGTTTTACTACACACCTGCACCTACCTATGACTATACTACTATATGAAATGCTAAATTAATATTTTGTGTACAATCCAATTACATTCAGTTAAAGAAACAAAAAATATTTTCAAATATTATATGATACCAGTATGGTATACAAGTATACCAACAGAGTATATAGTTGTTTTGCTACACACCTGCGCGTACCTATAACTATACTACTATATGAAATGCTAAATTAATATTTTGTGTACAATCCAATTACATTCAGTTCAAGAAACAAAAAACATTTTCAAATATTATATGATACCAATATGGTATACAAGTATACCAATAGAGTATATAGTTGCTTTGCTACATACCTGCGCATACCTATAACTATACTACTATATGAAATACTAAACTAATATTTTGCGTACAATCCAATTACATTCAGTTAAAGAAACAAAAAACATTTTCAAATATTATATGATACCAGTATGGTATACAAGTATACCAAAAGAGTATATAGTTGTTTTGCTACACACCTGCACCTACCTATGACTATACTACTATATGAAATGCTAAATTAATATTTTGTGTACAATCCAATTACATTCAGTTAAAGAAACAAAAAATATTTTCAAATATTATATGATACCAGTATGGTATACAAGTATACCAACAGAGTATATAGTTGTTTTGCTACACACCTGCACCTACCTATGACTATACTACTATATGAAATGCTAAATTAATATTTTGTGTGCAATCCAATTACATTCAGTTAAAGAAAAAAAAAATATTTTCAAATATTATATGATACCAGTATGGTATACAAGTATACCAACAGAGTATATAGTTGTTTTGCTACACACCTGCACCTACCTATGACTATACTACTATATGAAATGCTAAATTAATATAGTGTGTTGTAATTTATATTTTGTTCTTTGGGTTTACAGGACAAATTCTACCCCTTGCATATGCAATTGTTGATTCGGAAATGATGCATCGTGGGAATGGTTCTTGGTGCAGTTCAGAGAAACCTATGGACAAAGAGAAGGAATGTGCATTGTATCAGACAGGCATGATGCTATATGGAAAGCAACTTCAATTGTCTATCCAGAAGTCCCTCATTGTGCATGTATGTTCCATATGTGGAACAACATAAAGACAAACTTCAGGAAGAGCCAAAAACAAATCAAAGAAGTATATTTTGTGTTACCAAGAGCATACACTGTTGAAGAATTCAACAGGCATATGGCAGAGTTAGAAGCTATTGATAGTAGAGTGAAAACATACCTGATGGATATTGGATATGATAAATGGTCCCGGGCGCATTCCAAGGCAAATAGAACCATGACCATGACATCGAATATTGCGGAATCAATAAATGCAGCAAACAAGCACGCAAGAGACCTCCCAGTTGTGAATTTGCTTGACTTTATGACAACATTGATTCAAAAATGGAATTATACCAATCGGAAGGATGCAATGGAATCATTTATGAAGATTGGTGCAAAGTATGAAAAAATATTGGCAGATAATACTATCTTATCACAGACGATGACGGTATGCATTTTCAAAATCATAAAAACACTGCATGTACTGTATTTTTACTTTTTTACCTTAGTGATTTCACTAAACAACTGAATATTATTATTTAAGAAATACTATTACTTCATATAGCTAATGACTTTTCTTAATTAAAATTATACTAGGTGTTGCCATCAACTGAATTCTTACATTTAGTAATTGATGGCCAAACAAGAAATGTGGTGCGCCTACATGAAAGAAACTGCACTTGTGGGAGGTTTCAGCTAGACGATATTCCATGTCCACATGCAATGGCAGTTATACAAAAATTCCATATGGATTCATACAAGTATTGCTCGGATTACTACAACATAGACTACTTGCTGAAAACATATGAGATACCAGTAAATCCATTGCCTGATGAAACAACGTGGCAAATTCCAGAAGATGTCTCTTCACAGGTGGTACTGCCACCAAAAGGAAAAATCAAACCAGGAAGACCTAAAAAGAAGAGAGGCATAGGAGGCTAGGAAGGAAATACAGTTACATGTGCACTATGCGGGAGAAAAGGACACAACAGGAGAACATGCCGAAATATTCCAAAGAGAGATTGATATAATGCTTCAATGTTTTTATAGAACTCATATATCGTAGAATCATAGCATTTGAATTGCAAAAAAAATAAAATGCATTTCTTGCACTAAACATATATTTGGTATGATGATTCTTTGAGAAATTACTTTTTGGCAACAAATTTATATGGCTACTTGTATTTTCAATAAGAATCTATTTATTTTTTATTTTAGTATATAAAAGTGGGATGCATTTACATCTAGTTGTTGCAGGAAAAAAGATGCTAAAATATATATGTGATACCCAAGTGGTATATATGTATACCTTATTGGTATATCTATATATCTTATTAGTATCAAATATGTGCAAAAATAGAAGTGGTGCTGCAAATGCAACATTTGTACATACTTTGTTAACAAAATGGTCACGCTTTGCAGCTCATGTTTGTATTGAAGTATAACAAATTGGAAGCCATTTACATGCAGTTATTGTACATTATCAGGTACATTAATACAAGGTGATACCCAAATGTTATATTTGTATACCTCGCTGTTATATAGTGGTATTGCACTAATATGGCTAAAATAAAATATGCGCAGAAATACAAATGATGCACCAGATACAACGTGATACCCAAAATGCGCACGCTTTGGAACTCATATCAGTACTTACATCTAGTTGTTGAAGGAAGAAAGGTGAGTCAAATACAACGTGATACCCAAATGGTATATCAGTATACCTGATTGGTATATAGTTCTACTACACTAATACACCATCTATGCTAAAACTACAGATGCATTAAAGCTTAGACCATCATCACATTCGAAAGCAGATCATTTAACTTTTGTCACAACTACTTTGTATGTTATTGGAAGTGTTCACTTCATCTGCCCCTAATTTTCACTTGCAGAATCCATTAAACCTTACCCTCTGGCAAAGGAATGAACCTCGGCATCCTAATAAACCAACAACTTTATGGAAGAAGCCTAAGAAAAGCCTAATAAAACAAGCTGAAATCAGAAACAAAATCAGCAAATTTTCAGCATCAAGAGACATAACTAAACTGATAACCCCCATGTACTTGAAGAAATCTATACCACATATTCTGAACCAGAATAATTAAATATGACAAAAGAAACATTAGCAGCTAGAAATATTTTATAAAGGCACAAGTTTCCTGCAGTCTTGAATCAGCAGAAGGTCATTTACTACTAATAATACCATACTTCACCAAAAACTATTAAAATCCTGCAAAGTTTTCATGATACGATTAACTAAAACCAAAAAGAGACCTATACTACTTCTTGCGTTTCTTTCCACGAGTCTTTTTAGGTGCTACTGGAGCATCAGATTCACTTGATTCGCCATGTAACTGCTTGTTCCTCCCATAGTGCCACAACAGTATACCAAACCTAGCTCGAAGACCATCCACATCAAAATTGGCAACAGGGATTGGAAGATCTTCAATAATATACTCACCAAAGCAAGCAACATATACTCCACAATATCTAAAATAAAACAAATGAATAGACTATAAAAATCAATTAGAAGTGAAAATGTTAATATGAATGAGGAAAACAAAGTAACTATTCTTACGAATTTTCCTGTGTTGGCAGATTTGTAATCAGTTCAATCTCAAAAGGATCAGTCAACTTCTTTCCCATATGCAGGCCATTTTCTACTACAATGTCACTTCTTTGGTTATAAAATTCAATACTAACTAGAAATAGGGGGGATCAACACAACATAAGCCTCTGCCACTTTTTGAATAGTTTTTTGTGCTTTCGACTACGTAGCGAGTCATATACGTAAAAACATCTCTTGTGGAATGACACACACCCCAATATCCAATGCCAAATTTCTGCCAAATTAATTGGAAAAATGACATGATCAACCTGGTGCCATGGAGTGTTGCAATGCATCCTAAATTCTTTCATGTACTCCATGATATCATCTGATCTATCAATCAAATGATCTTGTTTCCCACCTTTTACAAATTCTGTGAAAACCCTTTGAATGATATTATTAAAAAGAGTATCTGTAGTTGTGACTTTGATTGGAATATTAATTCCATATTTCACCTTCTTCCTAAGATAGTAGAATATAATATTCAAGTGCTGCAAAAAAGAGAGGAAGAAAACATGACTACCACTAACAGTATGAATGAACTACTACAACAACAAAAATAAAAAGCAGTACACATACCGAACTAGAGAGCGGCCTGCCAGAATAGTTTAGGTATGGAAAAACGTCTTATCATCAATCTGTTCAACTTCAAAGTCAAAACAAGGCTCTAGCTTTTGATCACCAGGAAAATACATTTCCCTATTTCGTATAAAAGAAGATATGGATAAGAAATATAACAACAAACATTAAGAAAAAATGAAAACAAAAGTACATGGAGACGAATACGCACTCTCCCAATTGCATGTTTGCTTCAACAAAGTTTGAGAATGCAGTCGTAAGCTTAAAATCAACAGTCTCTGAAATGTCATTTACAAATGAAAATCTTCCTTTGATAACCTTCGAGGATCCCCCAACTACACTAATACCAGATTGCCAGTCATTCCTATACGGCGACTATTTTACAGCTGCGGGGCGCCTTCTCCGTGCGAAAACTGTAGGAGTAGTAGTTTCAATGTCTGTTTGTATCTGGACAATACTTCTTGATACCGACTGATCAGGTTAGACTTATTTACAGCACGAGTTGTCAGTTCATTTCCAGATTGATTTACATTACGTCTCCCTCCTTGTGTAATGGCAGCAATTAGATCAAGTTGAGAATCAGTATATTCAAAATCAGAATCCAAGTGAAGATCACCCCCGTGTCGACATGGAGCTTAAATTAGAAAATGCTAGTGAATAAATAAATATACAAAGTTAAGAAATTTAGAAAAAAAAAGAATGAAAAGTTATATATAGAAGATATTACCAGAAGGCAAATTCACATTACTGCCACCAACATCCATTTGACCAACACCATCAACCCGACATGTTGAACACATAAAAGCATTATCAACATCACTACTTAAATAAAAATTTAAAAACTATCAAGAACCTATTATTTACATACTAACTACAGAATTAGTAACATCAACATCGTACCCTGTGGAGCAGTATTAAACTCAATAACAACATCTGCTCGTGTCTGTACAGGGATTCCTAATGGCAGCGGAGCAGGACCCGACTTTTTAACATCATGAGATGACTGCTTATATGTTGCTTGTTGTGTAATGGCGATGATTTGATCAATTGCAGATGCAGACAGTTTAAAGTTAGAATCTAAGCCAAAATCATCATTAACTACACCATCACTTGCTGTGACGTTCTTCACATTGACACCAGTGGCACCTCCATCTTGACCAACCCCACCAAAACCAGATACTAAACATATAAAAGTATAAGCAAGAGTACTATTTTCAAAAAACAACAGCAAAAAAAATCAATCAAATCTGTGATTTACATACTAGAAGGCGCTTTGGGCGTGCTATCTCCAAGAACTATAGGATCATTCCCAACGTGGCCACTTTCAAACTGGTCATAATCATTATGCATCTCACGAAAGTCAGGATCATTATCCTGTTGCTTATGCTGAAAATGAGAAACTAACAATTTTAGTATTATGTATATTACAAGAATACTATGTGCACTAAAAGTAAAGAATGGAATAGTATCCTATAAGCATATATTGCATCTTTGAACAATATACTATAGCATTATATTATATAAAAGATCAATACCGCTGAATTTCCCTCTGCTTTCATTGACTGCCTACCAATAGCTGCAAGCACCTCCTCAAACTTGGTCTCTACAAAAAGCTTCAAAGCTTGTAACTCCTTCATTACCTCAGAATTGGTAGGTTGGGAATCACCTCTAGTACTTTCATGCATACTTTGTGTCTTTGGTAATTGAGTGCCAAAAACCTGAAAGCTATCGGGCTGACTGTCAGTGCACTCAACTTCAATTTCAAAGTTTAGACCACGCACATCAAATAGTTGCTTCTCATCATCAGTTGGGGTGATGTTCTTTAGCTGCAATTATTAAGCACACTAGTTAGAAATAGAAATGATAATAAAGTATGGAAAGATAAAAGATCCCTATTACCATATGATACTAATATAGTATACATGTATACCAACAGAGTATATCACTGAACTGGGATATAGTATACATGATACCAATATAGTATACATGTATACCAACAGAGTATATCACTGAACTGGGATATTGCTACAACTGTGACTAAACTACTGTACCAAAACATTAAGAGAGTCAATAAAACTATGAGAAAATTACCTGCTCGCGTTGCAAGCTACACATTTGCAAAGCAACTCGCTCATTCGGTATTTGACCCATGACTACCCAATTCAAAATTCGTGGAAGTTTGTTTTCAAGATGATCAGCAAAGTGACCATCCAAACTTGGGCAGCATTCATACAACCAAGTCTGTAAAGCCAACGAGAAGCCACCGAGTCTATAAATAGAAGGCTTATCTTGAAACTTGTTGAAATACGAGTCAATTGTAGCTTTATAAACATCTATACCCCATGGATAATTATTAAAATCACCGCACTCAACCAAGTCAATGTAATACCGTGAAATAACCTTTGTTTTGAGTTGAGAAAGTAAGAAGCTGTTCACAAAATAAAGAACTGCTATCTTCAACGCATCATCATCTGTTTTCCATTTCTTCTTCTTAAAACAGTCTGCTAGTTGGGCAAATGTCACGGATGCAGTCCCAAAATATTTTGAAATCAACCTATTCTCTGCTATGCTCTCTATACTTGTATCACCCTTACATTTCAACCCAGTAACAAGTGCAAATTCACCCAAGCCAAAGCGCAACCTAGAATCATTCACTACAAACCGCATCTCATTTTTCACCTCATGATGTACTTCTCTAATAAGCAGATGGTGCATAACCCGAATCTGCACAATAACTGGTGGCAGATCCAAAAAATAGCCAAAGCATATTTTCTTAAACAGTCGAAGTTGCCTCTTCGATAAATTCGCTTTCAATTTATGAATAACATGGCAGTTGGTATCCCAATCAACCTTTGGTTTATAATCTAAGTCCATAGGCACAAGAAAATCCCAACACTGCAAAACATGTTCATATAAAATAATTTCAGAAATAGAATTCACTTAAAATGCAACTAAACCAACTAAAATTATTACAACTACCATACGATACCAACACGACATATAACTATACCAGCATGGGTATACAATTCTACTGACTCATTTCCGGCAACTACAAATTTTACTTATAAGGAAACAAAAGGAAAATAGTGTGGGAACAATTTGCAGCAATACTAAGTGACCATCAATGCATAAACTTACTTTAAGTTGTTTCATTTGAAGATGCATATTCAATATTACTAGGGAGGGAAAGCCAAAAGAAACTTAGCTATTAAATCTACAGTATCCGGAAACTATTCTATCAAATACATATTTTAGAGGAAAGTAGCAAAATACTTTTCATCTTGCATATTGTTGAGATTATTAAGGAAGTAAAAGAATAGCATAAACTCACATCAAATTGCACTACAAGATAGCTAATATTCGACAAGGAACTTATGCTACAGTACCAGCGCTTCTCATCCATTGACCCCATCCACACAATGCCACCTATAAAGAAAAGCTCATTCTGCACTCCTAACTTACACGGTCCCATTCCTTCCATGCTTCTCTCCACCACTGTCAACTGGCTAAATACTAAATCATGTAAAAAACCATCTAATGCAAAGCTGAAAATCAGAAATCACATAGAGCAGCTCTGGCTTCAATAAATATGGTTGACTACAACAGCTACTGAATCAGTGACCCTTTTTAAACCTCAAGCAGAACATTAATTTAATCTATCTATATTGATTCAAAAACATTGAGAAACTAATAGCAAAGACAAATATGTCATCCAAAATTAACAAGCTCATTATTGCAAATTAACTGGTCTGTACAATATACTAGAAAATATCACTCAATTCCTTCACGCTCAAACACAATGTATACAAAATGATATCTTTTACTTCTTCTAAGCAAAATGATATGCCTAAATTTTGCTAATATCACAGAAACATACACATAGAACAGCTCAAAAGAACTTCACCCAAAAACTCAAAATTTGCTGGTACTTGATTTTCTCTTAGTTAATCATCTAGTGATGGATTTTGACAGCTATAAACACTATTACGTCGCATTGAACATTGATGAAATGGATAGCTGCAATAAACAGATAAATGGAAAACGTAATAAATTTACAACAGTTCTCTTAAATGTACAGAATGAACTTGAAGAAATAGAATTCACTTAAAATTAACACAACTGACTATAACTATAATATAATACAAAAGCATAACAGGAAATCAAAAAATAACAATGTACTATACATTAAAAATCTCAAAGATCATAATTGTAAGAAAATTACCTTCTTGGGTGCGATACCAATTTTTTTCTTCTTTAACTGAGAGTCATCGCTACAATCAACATCTACTGGTTGAGTCTCTGTTTTAGGCACGGATTCACGTCGGCTTCCCCTAACTCAGAATCCTCAACAACTTTACCTTTTCCCTTATCAGTCACAGGAATACCTCCTATGACTGGTTCGGAATTTGTGTCGGGTAATGACAGGTAGGAAGTTTCATCGACTGACGAAGCATTAATATTGTTGCCTTTTCCACCCTCTAATTCTACATTTTCAGTTGTGTTTTCAACATGACTACTTCTAGGGTTACGACTAAATAGAGACTGAGAATCAGAAAATAAGGAAAAACTAGGAACAAACATGGCTGAGGCAACGGATTCAGCAGCTACTTGTGTTGAAGAATGATATTGTCCACGGCGCCACCATCTACGCGCACAATGCTTCCGACCCATAGAGAAAACAACAACCCATAGACATTGATTCACAAAAGTACAAAGGAAAACACAAAAATCCTATGATTTTGAAAGCCCACTTTCACTAAAATGTACTTTCATAAGCAAAAATTTCACCCAAAGCAAAAATGTCACCCAAAAATAGGTATTAGACGAAGAGATAGAACGGAATCGAAAAAAAAATTAAAAACTCGAATGTGGGTGAATTTTGCGTTCTCATCGGTATGGAGATTTGGAAATTGTACTCTAGTCTACTTGTTAACTGTTAAAGAACGAAGAAAAGCGTGGGAAGCTTGTGCCGAGTGAAATAGGTGGGTTGGATCGAAGATAAGGAGAGATGGGTAGATTGGGCCGCGTGAAATATGGAGGCCGGGTAAATAAATTGGGCCGACTGGGTAGGTAGGGTAAATAGTTTGGGCATGTGTATTAAAAGGTAAATAGTTTTGGCTTAATAGGTATAAAGTGAGATTTTCACAAAAAAAAATATGCCGCCAAGACTAGTCCCGAGGGACATGACGTGCAATTTTTTGCATTTATGACTCTCAATAGTCCCATAAGACCCAAGTGGAAAGTGCTAGGTGGGGTTGGCTGAAACTTGTTGGGCTAGGCTCCACTATTCTAAGATCAATACGTTAGAAATGGATGGTCGATATCGACTTAACTTGTCTTGGCTTAACTAAGGGCCAATGGCACAGATAGCCGAATTTTGGACCACCATTTAAGACATACAGTTATGTAGTTTATAAGAATTTACAAGTTTAGCAACTTTGGAACCAACTTCAGGCATACGCAACATTTTTCCGTGAAGTTTTGGCCGGGCAAGACCAAACTTCCGACATTTTTGCATGAAGTTTGCTGGTCAAGACCAAACTTCCGACAATCACGCCAAGGCCAAACTTTCGATAACCACGGCTATACTTTAGCTTCCCCAGACTAAATTTCCAACAATCGTGTCTGAAGTTTGGCTTGCCAGGCCTAACTTCAAATCCAAAGCCATCACCAAAATGCATTGGGCGCTAAAAGGAAGTGAAAACGATAGCACATGCTAGTAAATAATATAAAACACACGAAATCACTGCCTTTCGAGAATTAAACTTAAAACCTTCTTCATCTCAACTCTATTACCGAGTCACCGAGTTGCACGTTTTCGGGAGTAAAATTTCTGTATTCTCTCTTCTTTTTTCTAAAGCTAAATGATTTTAAGAGTACAATAGTAGGTTCAAGGCTACAGGAATCTTAATTTGACTATATTAATTAGTAAGGAGACAAAATGAGATGCACCGAATGGAATATTTTCTAACCACTAAAGTTTGTTTTCTTTAGGAATTTTACTGGTCTTTCAGATAATCTACTACATACAAAGGTATCACACCTCATAGATGGAGTGCTTAGTCATAAACTAGAAAAAAGAAAGATATTTGGAATGAAGAGGGATAGAGCGTGATTGTCGTTGGGAGCAATCGGGGTGACTCAAGGAGGAGAACGAGTGCTTTTGTCTGAAGTTCACTAATACTGGCTATACGTTAAATAATTTGAAAAAAAACTTGACATAGCTTAAATATCAGGGTGGAAACTGGCCACCCTGTTAAGTTTTTACCTTAACTGGTGACCAAGCAGCCCATCGTGTAGTCTGCTCCGAAAAAATTGGCGCCCAGTCTTATAGATCAAATGAACACCCCATTGTCTAGGAATGCGCCTTTGGATGGATGCCTCAAATACGCCATACTGGTTAAAGTTTTTGATCTTTGTCCCTGGCCCCTCTAATAATGAATAAAGAGGTATGTAGGCAAGACAAACACACCAGCTATAACTCCTGGATGATGAGCCTACCTTACACACTTTCTCTAGCACTTCAGGCTCTTCGGGATGATTATTGCAGATCAATTTGGCTTCAATGAAAGCATAGTCATACTTCCCTGATAGCCTTAAATCACAACCATGGACACCTGCTCGCATACAAGTCACACAGCATATGGCGAAGCCCATGAACTCCGGACTACACCAAAACTTGGGCAATTTAAACGAGATTTTTTCCTCATTGCTCTGATACTTAAACCATGTGGGAATTGCACGTTCAGGAAAGACGATAGAATAACTCACCCAGTTGGTGGACCACATTGTCCTTTGCATCTGAGAGAACTAAACAAAGGATCTTCTCCAAAGCTGAGTTATCATTGCTCTTCTCTGTATAAGGTTGTTGATCAAAACTATAATTGGTATAACCTCGGGTACATAGGAAGAGCTAAAATAGCTTGTGGGGCTAGAAAATCTTCCGCATATAATTCCTCTATACTCGGAGGTAGTTTGGGAAGTTCGATAAGTGCCAAACAGTATGTTAAGTTGAGATATTGAAGTTGAGACAGTTGACTGATGCTATCAGGTAAAAAAATAAACTTATTTCTTTGATGATTTAGTTCCAATAAAGAAGTCGAGCAGGTAAGAGCATTAATTTCTTTACCGGACAAATTGCATCCACATATTTTCAATTCCTTCAAACAGCCAAATGACTTGGGGAATATCAAACTTCAGCAGATTGATGTTTTACCTTCCATCCTCTTTTTAATGATAGGACTCTAAGTTTGCTCAAGTTTCCAAAAGAATCAGGTAGTTGCCAGATGGCTGTGTTACTAGCATTGACCTCCTCCAACTGTCCTAGATCACCTATGGAAAGGTGGCAAGTTTTGAGCAGCCCTTAAGATTCAAAATTTTCAATTTCCTCATCTCATAGATACTGGCTGGGAGTGTTACAAGATTCCTACAGGAACTCAAATCAAGCAAGCTGATGCCAATAAGCCATCCTACTGATGAGGGTAATTCCTGTATTGCAGTCCGTGACAAAATGAGCTCTGATAGAAATTCCATATTTCCTCGAATTTCCGGAAAATTTTCTAATTTCTCACAACCAGAGAGGTTGAGGCTTTCAAGAGATTCCATCTGAATACTGTTCGGTAGACACTTGAGATTTTTGCAGTTCTCCATGCTCAGAAAAATAAGGTTTTTGAGATTTCCTAAGGATGGATGAACTGCTATCAAGCTTACACAACCTTTCAGTATAATTCTTTGCAGATGTGGACCGGGGTCTCGGAAAAGTTGGGTGTTTGCTGTAAATTTTCTGAAAAGCTTAAATTGAGGATTGTCAACTTGTCAGATGTCTGTTTATAGAAAGAGAAAGAATAGAAGCTTCAGCATTAAAAAGTCATCTCTTTAAAAAAATTCCAATGCTTAAAACACCAACAAGAAAGGGATCAACATACCTTCGGTTCTTTGCAAATTTCAACCAGAGGACTATAAGTCAGGTGGAGTCCAACAAGGCTTCGAGGTTGAAAATTTTCTGGTAGATATCCAAAACTGTAGTATGACCAATCAAGTCATTTCAAGCTACTGGGAAGATACTCAACAGGATCAGATATAGGGTCATAATTGTATTGGGAAAAAACTGAATTTACATTGAAGGTGACGAGGCATGACACGTGGACTAGTCAAATGGTCAAAACATGATGATCAGTTAAGAGGCACGAGTGACAACAGATACGGGGAAAGGAAAGTTAAATAAGCACGAGAGGCAATTCGAATAATACACGCTTCGTACCTATTTAGGTCATTTAAAGCCAAGAGATCAGAAGGCATTGAAGACATGGATATGATGACGAAAAGGAGTTCAAATTCAATATTAATACCCAATACGTTAGAGAATTGGTATTAAATAGGAATGATTGTGTAACGTCTTATTTAATGTCATTTATTGCTCATAATTGTCTCATTAAGACAAAGGTATAACACCTTTTCCTAGAATCAACTATAAAAGGAGAAGGACTCAACATCTGTAAGGACACGAAATACTATTTAGATCTTACTGAAATACAAAACTATTTACTGCTTTACCATCATTCTCAAAAATATTTTATTTTCGTCTCCTGATTATCAGTAACCCGAATTTCTTTCTAGTTTTGACCAAAGACTCAGATTTTTGGTTAAACAAATTGGTTCCGTTACCGGGAATCTGATAATCTTTTCTTTTAAGCTACATCTTGTCCATTGTTATCACCATGTCAAACAACAACACCAACAATAACAATGAAAACACTTTGGGAAACCCTGAAAATCAAATCCATCAAAATCAAGGAGATTTACATAATATTGAAGTGGTTCCCTCCCCTCAAAATTCACCACGTCAATCTCGTGAAGGCACTCCTGAATCTCGTGCTGATCAACAAGAACAATATGAACACTTTGAAGGTGGTACAAATGAAACTTTACAAAAGCTAATTGATGCACAGGTCAGCAAAGCTCTTCAGGCTCTAGTTAGTCGATTGTCTGCTGCACCATCCACACCAACTCCTAATAATAATACATTGGAGAATCCCCGTTCTGGTCTTGTTAATTCTGGAAATGGAGGAATCACCAGTGAACCATAGGAAGGGGGACCAGGTAATTTAAATAATTCCTATTTGCAAAATTTAGTAATAACCTTGCAGAAACAGATTAAGGAACAAAATGAACGTATTGAGCAAATCCCTGGAGTTCTGCCTATAATAAAAAGAGTTGACATGGACAAATACTCACAACAACCTTGAAAGCCAAGTGCTGCTCCCCTTCCAATTCCGAAAAAATTCAAAATGTCTGACATCCCGAAATATGATGGTACTACAGACCCACGTGACCACGTGACTGCATTTACAACAGGCGTAAAAGGCAACGACTTGACCAAATAAGAAATTGAATCAGTACTGGTCAATAAAATTTGGAGAAACACTCACCAAGGGTGCATTAACCTGGTATTCTCTTTTATCTGAAAATTCTATAAATTCTTTTGCTGAGCTTGCAGATTTTTTTATTAAAGCACATTCGGGAGCACAAAAGGTTGAGAAAAGAATGGAAGATATTTTCAAAATCAAACAAGGAGGTTCAGAGTTGCTCAGAGACTTTGTTGATAGATTCCAGCGTGAAAGAATGACTCTACCCCGTGTGCCTGACAACTGGGCTGCAATAGTTTTTGCAAGTAATTTAAATGACAAAAGTTCTGAATCCACGAGAAGACTCAAAGAAAGCCTTCGAGAATTCCCTGCAACCACGTGGAATGATGTTTACAACAGGTATAGTACGAAACTGCGAATTGAAGAAGATACCGTACCTAAGTTTCATCATGAAGAAAGGGGTGGTTCCAGAAGATCAAAAACCGAATAAAGATAAGGTAAAAACAAGTACGATCCATATATGGGAGCTGTAGGAAAAGACCCACGGTCAAAACAAGATAGCCAGCAATATGATCAAAAATCGAGGAATAGGGACTCTGGTTCTTCATCGAAATTCAGAAATGATCGGAACAGACAAGAGTCGCGAGATGATGACAGAAGTTTAAAGGCACGGTTCGGCGGATATAACTTTAATGTCACTACCTCCGAGCTCGTGGCTGTTTTGAGAAGTATGGGAGATAAGGTGCGGTGGCCAAAAGAGATGCGGTCAAATCCAAATAGACGCAATCTAGATCATTGGTGCGAATTCCACAATGATCACGGGCACAAAACTTCAGAATATAGATTCTTGCAAAGTGAAGTGGACCATCTATTGAAGCAAGGGTACCTCACTGAGTTATTTAGTGAAAAAGGTAAACAAGCCTATATGAAAAATAGGCAAGAGTCACCAAAGCCTCCTTCACCCAAGAGAACAGTGAATGTGATAAGTGGGGGAGAAGATATTCACGGCATAACCTACACAGCCTCCAACAAGGTTTCTAAAGTAACATTACACACGGGAAACGGGTACGACAGGTTTTAGAAAATGAAAGTATTTCATTCGATGATGCAGATACCGAAGGAGTGATAACTCCACATAATGACGCACTGGTAATATCTTTACTTGTACATGATACTAATGTAAAACGAGTTTTGATTGATCCAGGAAGTTCCGTAAATATTATACTACTAAGGGTATTACGTGAAATGCAAGCTGAAGACAAAATGATACCCAAGGCGCATACCTTGTCAGGCTTCGACAATTCAAGTGTGGTAACAAAAGGAGAGGTAATTCTAACAACCTTTGCTGCAGGTGTTGTTAAAGAAACTAAATTTCAGGTGGTAGATATAGAAATGGCTTACAATATGATCATGGGGAGACCGTGGATACATGATATGGATGTTGTCTCATCAACTCTACATCAAGTTATTAAATTCCCATCATCATGGGGAATTTGCCAAATTCGTGGGGATCAGCAGACAGCTAGGAGTATCAACGCTGTAACAGGTACGAGCACTGTAAATAAAGAAAAATAGCAATTACAGGAAACAGTTGAAGGATTCAAGGATCAAACCTTAGTTGAACAAGAAAAGACGGATTTAGACTCGAGACCTGATACAATTCAAGAACCAGAAGAGAATGAAAATATCAAAACAACAATTGAAGAACTCGAAGCTGTGATATTATTCGAACAGTGGCCTGAACGGAAGGTTTACATTGGAGCCAATTTAAGCTCAGATATGCGAGGTATGTTGATTAAATTTTTAAAAGCTAACGTGAGCTGTTTTGCTTGGTCCCATGCTGACATGACAGGAATACCACCAGATGTGATGACTCACAAATTAAACGAAGATCCATCCTTTACACCAATAAAGCAAAAGAAAAGAAAGCAAGGGGCTTTCAAAAATCAGGTGATTCAAGATGAGGTCCAAAAGCTATTAAAAATTGGGTCAATCCGCGAGGTAAAGTATCCTAATTGGTTAGTCAACACAGTTGTTGTACCTAAGAAAAATGGTAAGTGGCGAGTCTGTGTAGATTATACAGATCTTAATAAAGCTTGTCCAAAAGATTCTTTTCCTTTACCACATATAGATCAGTTAATTGATGCAACTGCAGGACATAAACTTCTAAATTTTTTAGATGCATATTCAGGGGACAACCAAATTAAAATGGACCCTAGTGATGAAGAAAAAACTTCTTTCATTACAGACAGGGGGACTTACTATTATAAAGTAATGCCCTTTAGTCTCAAAACTACTGGGGCAACCTATCAAAGGTTGGTCACCAAAATGTTCCAAGAATATTTAGGAAAAACAATGGAGGTATATATAGACGATATGCTCGTCAAAACCCAACAGTCTCATGATCATATTTCTCATCTATCTGTTACATTTGAAATTTTGCGAAAATTTAATCTGAAACTCAACCCAGAAAAATGTGCATTTGGAGTTGCATCAGGTAAGTTTTTGGGGTTTCTTGTTTCTAACCGTGGTATTGAGGTAAATCCTTCTCAGACCAAATCAATAGAAGAAATCCCTGATATCCTTACTAATAAAAATGAAGTTCAAAGATTAACAGGAAGAATTGCAGCTTTGGGGAGATTTATTTCCAAATCCTCAGAAAAGTGTTTTAAGTTTTTCTCTGCACTCAAAAAGCAAGATCATTTTGAATGGAATGAAGATTGTCAACAAGCCCTGAGAAATTTGAAAGCTTATTTGTCAAAACCGCCGTTATTTGCAAAACCAAAGGTGGGAGAAAAGCTTCTCATCTATCTGGCTGTATCTGAAGTTGCGGTAAGTGTTGTTTTAGTCCATGAGGACCAAGGTAAACAATCTCCTATTTATTATGTAAGTAAGTCCTTATTAGATGCTGAGACACGATACCCACAGCTAGAAAAGTTAGCATTAGCTTTGATCATGGCATCTAGAAAATTAAGATCTTATTTTCAATGTCATCCCATTATTGTAGTTACTGCTTTTCCGCTTCGAAATATTTTGCATAAACACAAACTGTCAGGAAGATTAGCAAAATGGGCTATAGAACTAAGTGAATACGAAATCATTTATCAACCCAAGACCGCTATAAAATCTCAAGTACTAGCTGCTTTCGTGGCTGATTTTAGTCAGGGGATGCATTTAGAAGCAGAAAAAGAATTACAAGTTTTTAATGATGCAAACCCGGGGACTTGGGTTTTATTCACTGATGGATCATCTAATATAAAAGGAGCAGGTCTGGGTATAGTTCTCATAACACCTACGGGTGAAATTATAAGGCAAACTATAAAATGTCATTCTATAATTAACAATGAAGCAGAGTACGAAGCTGTAATTGCAGGTTTGGAATTGGCAAGAGAACTCGGCATAACACAAATTATAATTAAGAGTGATTCTCAACTCGTGGTCAATCAAATGCTGGGGACTTATACACCCAGGGAAACTCGAACGCAAGAATATATCGAAAAGGTACGGGAACTAATTAAGCAATTCCAAACTTGGAAGGTAATGCAGATCCCAAGAGATGAGAATGTGGAGGCAGATGCTTTAGCTAATCTCGTATCTGTAGCTGACGTAATAAACGACGCAAATGCTTCAGTCATACATTTATTTCATTCCGTTCTCGAACCTAATAAGAATGAGGTAAATTTTAATCATCTAACATGGGATTGGAGAAATGAAATTATTGCTTTTTTACAGCACGGAACCGTGCCTATTGACAAAGGGAAGGCTCACGCACTTCGCAAAAACGCCACTCGATTTGTTTTTATCAAGGAAATCTTTATCGAAAGATGTTCGATGGACCACTAGCACGGTGTCTCGGACCCTCTAAAACAGAATATGTGATGAGGGAAGTGCACGAAGGACATTGTGGAAATCACGCAGGGGGAAGGTCGCTGGTAAGAACATTGATTCGAGCAGGATATTATTGGACTAAGATGGAAGAAGAGGCAAATAGTTTCGTGTCCAAATGTGATAAAAGTCAAAGATACGGCAATAATATGCACAAACCAGCTGAGTTACTACACCCTGTTATAGCCCTGTAGCCCTTTATGAAATAGGGAATGGATATCGTAGGTCCACTTTCACAAGCAAAAGGTCAGGTAAAGTTCTACTTGTACTCACAGATTATTTCACTAAATGGGTAGAAGCAGGAGCATTTAAACAGGTACGAGAGAAGGAAGTTAAAGACTTCATATGGCGAAATATAATATGCCGTTTTGGAGAACCAAAGGAGATCGTGTGTGACAATGGACCACAATTCATAGGAGCTCAAATCACAGAATTTCTTCAAAGTTGGCAGATTAAAAGGATAACGTCTACGCCATACCATCCAGTGGGTAATGGACAAGCGGAATCCACTAACAAAGTCATTATCAACAACTTGAAGAAGAGGTTACAGGATTCAAAAGGTAATTGGCCTGAGGTATTACCTGGAGTATTATGGGCTTATCGTACAACGACAAAAACAAGCACTGGAGAAACACCATTTTCAATGGTTTATGGTGCGGAAGCCTTAATTCCAGTCGAAATAGGTGAACCAAGCACACGGTGCGTTCGGGCAACGGAGGAATCTAATGATGAAGAGATGCGGGTCAACCTTGATTTGCTTGAAAGAAGAAGAGAAGCTGCATTGATAAGAATGGCAGCACAAAAGCAAGTAATAACGATAATACAATAGGAAAGCACGCCTCAGATTTTTCAAAATTGGGGACTTCGTGCTTAAAAGGTGTTCCAATCTACAAAGGCTGCTAATTCAGGAAAGCTAAGTCCAACGTGGGAAGGACCATACAAAGTTCGTGACATTGCGGGAAAAGGAGCATACGAGTTGGAGATAATGGACGGCAAAGTTTTACCTTCACATTGGAATGCCGTCCATTTAAAGAGGTATTACTTCTGAGAAAGTACCCACGGTCAGGTATCACCATGTTAAAAATTTTTCTTTGAATTATTAAAGTTTTACTAACGATTTTAGATGCTAGGCAAAAACCCTAACTCGTGCCAAATGATGAATCACGACCTGCAAGGCAAAATGGAGTGTTCTAAAATTCCCAGCCCAGGGTTACAATTAATCTAATGGAAATACACACGAGTTAGGCAGTCTTCATCTATAATCGCACCTCCGAGTCCCGAATATTTTTCTATTTCAGGAAAAGGACCAAATTAAAAGAAATAAACAAGTGCTCGAGGCTTCATACTTCAACGCTCAAACACTTGGGGGACTACATATTATACACAAATATGTGTAGAAAAACATATACGAATATCGAACAAAAGTCGCCACAAAGAGACAAGTGTTGAGAAAAAGTTACGAAGTCTTCAGCATTCATGAGAACATAACATTCATCATAATGTTTTTCCCATGAGAACAACAGAGTCATCTCTCTAACTCATAAACGAAGTCACCTCTCAAACCCTTCCTAATATATAAAGATAAGGTCATGACTATGTACTGAAACAGGTTATGAAGAAAAACCTTGTTTATTTTATGTTATGTACAAATCTGTTACAAGAAAAATAGTTACGAGAAAGTTATAGATGTATTTTAATACATGTAATAGTCAAACAACTTGTTAAAGTTCATGAATAAAAACTTGCCAAAGTTGTTTCATACAAAACATGTGTATTCCTATTTCTTTCATCGTATTATAACACCATTATGAAGTTGAGACGTCTTCTTCATTAAGTGTCGATAAAATAAAAGGGCCCTCTTTTATAAGCCTCATGTTAATAATCCATGAGAAGAATCATAAAGCATTTTAAAAGGATAAAAATGCTAAGCTATTCTATAAGTCCTAGATAAATAGGCAAGAATAAAATATACAGAAGTACCGATAAAACTTCTTAATATAAAAGACTAAGTACAAACTTAGTCAGCAAAATATTTGTTTTTTACAAATGCCCCATTATGATAACTGGGGACTTCGTCCAAAGATCCCTTAAAGTTGCCAAGGGATAACACCACCAATTAATAATAAAAAAAACAACAGTAAAGTTTGAAATATATTCAACTAGTCACTGAAGGGGTTGAAACAACAGAAGTTGCAATCTCATTTTCAGGGGCAGTCACAGGCACGGTAACAACTTCTGAGGGAGCAGCAATATGAGTGATTTCAATTGGGCCTGGAATGTTAAAATCACCGAGGGAAGCAAGAGTCACGGGAGTTTCAGCTTCCATGGACTATGTCATAGAAGTTTCACCCTCGGGAGCTGGAATTGCAACTCCAATTGCCGCAGTAGCAACTTCTTCATTTAAAAGCTCTTCTGCCCCAGGAGTTCCAAGTGCAGGAAAAGGAGTATCAACTGGTTGTTGGCTTTTTTCAATAGTGTCTAAGACTTTGGCTAATTCAGATTGCAAATCAAAATTTTCTTGAGTAGCTTCCATCAAAGCATCACGGCGAGATTTTAGAAAAGCCCAACTTACCTCTATGTTGAAGTTTTCCTCAAGAAGTCTATACTCTCTTTCCCACATAGCAATATCTTTCTTCAATATCTGGTGTTCAGCTAAGTGGAATCAAGGGAAGCTTCAAGGGAGGCATGAGAACTCTTCAAAGCATGTATCTCGTCAGAGGAAATCCTTAAGTCAGCCTGAGCTTGAGTCAAGCTTTGCACTAACTCCCCTGCATATTCTTCTTTCTTCACCACAAGTGCCTTAATCTCTCTGATTTCTTCATTAGCCTTTGATAATTGTTCTGAAAATGAGCACTCCAAAAGCTCCTTATCTCTTTTAAATTGGCCTGAAGAAGCCTTGGCAATTGCTAACTCAGAAGTCAAACCACGCTTTTGCTGCTCCAGGTGATTTCTACTTTCTTGCAACTCCTCTATGGTCCCCTGAGCATTCTCAAACTGCTCCTTCCAGTTTGCTGCCTCAAGCTGGGTTTCATTGGCTATTCTTCTAGCCTCAGAGATAGCCTTCGCAGACTCTCGATCCTTCTTCTCTAGAGTGGAGATTCTTCCCATTAACTCAGTACCAATAAGATTAGCCTACAAGGGAAAGGCATCAAATGTGAGAATATAGAGGGATATAAAAAAAACTTGTAAGTTAAAAGAGAAATACCTTCAAGGTAGAATGAACTATGTCATTCATCAGAGTCAAGCAACTGTGGCTCTCCATCTTCTTCTTCTCAATATCTCCGATTAGAGGCTTGAGCCAAACATCAGCTCCACCAGTCTTTCTCAAAAGGCTATGATTGGCAGGAACTTCAAGTGTAACACTTCTCATAGCCATACCTCTGTTGCTAGAACCCGCTTCTGTGTGCTGAACAGAGGGATGGGAAACAATGGAAGGAGGAATAGTAGAAGAGGTAAAAACAATGGGAGTTGTGGGAGTCGAAGCAGGGATAGTAAGAGCAGATATGGGAACCAAAACAGGTAAGGAAACAGGAGTCGATAAAAAAGGCAAAGAAATACTCGTGGTTGTCAAAGGAATAGAAGGAATAGAAGAAATGGGAATAGACGAAGAGAGGGGAGTTTCATCAAGAACTGGTCCAAACTCTCCACTCTCAAAATCACTAACAAAGAGACGTCGGATTGATTCATTAGAGCCTTTTGGGGTGGTATCCTCATCAGAAAGGATTTGTACAGGCTCGGAGATAGAGGCTCGAGCAGGAGTATCTTCAACTTCATCTCCATCAATGACGCGTCTCCTGGCTCTTGGCCTAGCTATCAAAGAGGTATTCTCTTCTTCCTCATTCTCAGAACTTTCTTCTACAACTTTTCTTTTTGGTAGCGTGGCCCGAGTCTTTTCCAAATCAAGTGAAGCGGTTGAAGACGCTCGAATGGCAATGGCTACCTCAGCTGTCATACCCCTGATACCAAATCCTGATAAAAATAGGGATAAAGAATTAAAATAAGAAAGAATTCAATATACGGCAAAGCATAAGGAAATACATACCATGGGTCTTCACTTTCCAGCCATTCAAAAGAGAAATTGATTTCCAAATTCTCGCCTCCACAGGCGCAATCTTCAAAATTGAATCTACCCAATCACAGAAGTTAGGAACGTGTTCCACATCTCCCATGGTTGCTACAAAAAGCCAAAAAGAGACAAGATTAGAAAAGAAATCAAAATTCTTAAAAATAGATACGGTAAGAAAAAGAAAAACTTACGTGCAAAATTCCACTTCTCAGGGAAGGGAATGTTTGTTTCACCCAACAAATCCACCGTACGTACAGCAACGTAACGACAATACCACCCTCGATCCTTGTCATCTTCGGGGTTTACCAAAACCTTCTTGCTTCTTGCAGTCAAGGTAAAAACTCCATGGCGGAATAATTTGGGGTGGTATAGGTGAATAAGATGGGAAAAGGTAAAATTAACATTGGCTTTGGTAGACAAATACCTTAAGCAAGCCACAGCTCTCCAAACAAGAGGACCTACTTGTGCTAAGCAAATTTTGAAAAAGCGGCAAAATTCAAGTATAACTGGGTCAATGGCAGGATTAAATCCCAAAATAAAGGGATAAGTATAAACGAAAGAGAATCCAATTCTGAAAGAAGAAATTCTCTGGTTTGGGGTAGGAATCATCATACTAAGATTATCTCTCCAATTACAATCTTTTCTAACAGTGGGAATCACAAGTTCAGTTATTAAAGAGGAATAGGTATCAGCTTTTTCTAAATTGTTAATTTGTTCTTGAAGAGATCTTCTATCATTCCCAAAAGACAAATCATTGGGTACGATTTCTTCAACTAAAGGTTCCTGCGTAGGTTCAGAAAGTTCTTTACCTTTAGAAGCAGAACCAGATGAACTACCACGAGTGGATCCTAGGCTCAAGCTCCGAAGCCTACCTCCTCTGCCTCTCCTATGTCTTATGGGGTCATTGGGGAAGTGATCTAGAATTGGAACTTTTCTAGGGTTAGGGTTTGGAGATGACATTGTTGAAGAAGGATGAACTAAAGGGGAGAAAAAGCAAAGGTGAATAGTAAATTACTTGTTGAAGATCTATGAAGAAGAAGACAAAAGAAAGAGGGTTAAATATATTTATAATGACAACCGTCGAACTTAAAAGTGTAATGATGGAAGGCCTATAATAAAGGCAACGATCACTTCGTGAATAGTGGGAATGAAGAAACCTTGAAAAAAGGACGCAGAGTTGCAGAACCAATCAGAAAGTGACACGTATGCAAAGCATTAATTAGAAGGGATAACTGAAGCATCAGTACTGTCATGGTATTAATTACAACAAAAATTTCCGTTTTATAAAGATCCACTTCCCAAATATTTAATTGATAAATAAATGGAAAGTGAGGGGACTATCTGTATTGGGAAAAAACTGAATTTACATTAAAGGTGATGTGGCATGACACGTGGACTAGTCAAATGGTCAAAACATGATGATCAGTTAAGAGGCACGAGTGACAACAGATACGGGGAAAGAAAAGTTAAATAGGCACGAGAGGCAATTCGAATAATACACGCTTCGTACCTATTTAGGTCATTTAAAGCCAAGAGATCAGAAGGCATTGAAGACATGGATATGATGACGAAAAGGAATTCAAATTCAATATTAATACCCAATACGTTAGAGAATTGGTATTAAATAGGAATGATTGTGTAACGTCTTATTTAATGTCATTTATTGCTCATAATTGTCTCATTAAGACAAAGGCATAACACCTTTTCCTAGAATCAACTATAAAAGGAGAAGGACAACATCTGTAAGGACACGAAATACTATTGAGATCTTACTGAAATACAAAACTATTTACTGTTTTACCATCATTCTCAAAAATATTTTATTTCCGTCTCCTGATTATCAATAACCCGAATTTCTTTCTAGCTTTAATCAAAGACTCAGATTTTTGGTTAAACAATAATGTTGGACCTCCTCCCCATTGACAATTAGTAACCTAAGACAAGGCATGTTTCTGAAAGCTTTGCTCCACTTGCATATACGTCGATCTGAGCCAATTGGCACCATTATGCCTTTAACTGACTCTGTCCACTGAAAAGAAAAGAAGGTATCTCTAGTAAACAAGAATTTACATCAAAGCAGAAATCCTATTATCCGTTGATGCAGGTATATTGACATATTTCACTTGTTTTTTTAATGATAAAGAAAAAGGGTTTAAGAAATAATACATATAGATTGTTAAATTTACATCTGGCTCTCAGTTAGCAGTTCAATCAAACTATTCAATGCATTTATTAATTAAGGATAGTATGTAATTCTCATACCTTTCAGTCATTACCTAAAGAAAAAATGAATTCTCCGGTCTGTTTAAGATTCTATAATAAACATTTAAATTAAAAAACAATAATCTGTTTTGCTTCTTTCACCGAAAAAAGACAGTACTGGAACTAGACCATGTTGTACAACTTGGTGTCCATATTATGTAAATACTAAATCATAATGCAAAAGAGAAAATGGAAATGCTCCAGCATTCTCGATAATTAGAGGACATGTACCATATTTGCAGAAAACACAGTTTCAACATCTTTGTCATGCAATAATCTACTATGCTTCCAGGGCTGGTCCTGATGAATATCACGTGCCACTTGTTGACCCATTTGTTCTATTAAATCATGCATCTCAACCATTCCTTCTGAAACATATAAAAGTGATTTTTCAGTAAGAATGCTGATTCCAATTTCTGATTTGAAGCCAAAGCTATTCAATATTGTTATCACATCATCTTTCTTTTTTCCCCTAAAGAAGCATGCAATAACAAGAAATATATCCTTGTCTTCATGGCTCAATCCATCTAGACTTAAGCTGAGTTGCTTGACAATTTTCCCATCTCCAATATCTTTGAGTCTATCTAATGCACTTCTCCACTCATTCATGCCTCGTTTGAAGAGAAAAGAACCCAATACCTCAAGAGCTAACGGTAAACCATTAGAATAATTTACTACAGAAATTGAGAGCTGTTCAAACTCCTTATCAGGAGTCCATTGCTGAAAGGCATGCCAACTAAAAAGTTCAAGAGCCTCATCGATAGCCAGCTCAGGTACACGATATAACTTATCGTGCTTGCGAAGTAAATCATTGTTTCTAGTTGCTGTAATGATCCTACTGCCATCACCAAACCAGTCACGCTTTCCAACTAAGTATCCCAATTGGTCATTGTTATCCACGTCATCAAGAACGATTAAAACCTTCTTGAAACGTAGCATCCTGCTTATCATTTTGACTTCATCATCAACACTTAGTATATTCAGTGAATGTTGCTTCGGGATTTGTGAGAGAAGCTTCTGTTGCAAATGTTCCAAGCTTTCAGGGTCATACTTCTCTGAAACTTCCCTAACATTTGCAAGAAAACAAGAACCTTGAAATTGATAAGAAAGCTCGTCAAAAATTGCTCTTGCAACAGTTGTCTTCCCTACACCAACCATTCCCCATATTCCAACAAAATAAACACCACCTAATTCAACATTCAACAATGATTTTACTTCCCTTACACGAGATTTGATTCCCACAAGATGTTTTGCAATGCTTGAAACTGTCCCTTCCACACTATGAGAAATCTTGTTGGCAATCAGCTCAATACATTTTGCCTCGCCCCTATGTTAAATAGAAATACAATTACAGGAATAAAATATTTAAAACACAACGAATGATGAGGAAGTGTAAAGAAATAATCACATTCTAGCAAACGCAAAATTGGAACAACTACTATTTCAACAGATACTGTCCGTTGTATTCATTTCTATAAATTTTAAGACAAGAGTGGTTGCTCTGATGGTAAGCAACCTCCACTTCCAACCAAGAGGTTGTGAGTTCGAGTCTCCCCAAGAGTAAGGTGAGAAGTTCTTGGAGGGAAGGATGTCGGGGGTCTATTTGAAAACAGCCTCTCTACCTTTGGACATACAAATTTTTTGCTTTTTTCCAAAAAAAAATTGATAACAATGTTTGGTTATTCATATCTTATCACTTTTTCCAATTTCACTTGAAAATGCATTTTTACTAGTTTTTAATTTTACAAATTTACACTATACTTTTAAAAATTATAAAATGAGCCCATCAATTATTAACCTACAACTACACACGTGTTTTCCCTAGACTATCAGATGAAGCTACTGCAGCGGATAATGAACCCTTTTCTTGTGACGACTATCATGTTGCTAAACAATAGCATGTTTGATTGTTTATTTCAAGTAGTATAATTAAATTGGGACGGTTTTGATATTTTTTACAAGTTATGGGGTATAAATCATATTTCATGGTTTTGCAAAAAAAAAAAAAAGACATTCAAATATGTTGTAAAAATTATAACCAAACACAACTTCATCTTCAATTCAAATTTTAGTGAAATTTCAAATTTGAAAATTTATTTTGGAATTCATGGCCAAACGCCTACTTAGTAACTTGGCTTCTCTATATTTTATAGTGTTATACAAATCCATAACACTAGAAAGAGACTTTCACCCTGATGTAAACGTACCAACATGACTAAACATCAATCCCTACTAGTCGGAATTGCCTAATATAGATCTTTTACTCTTATACTGTTTTGGCTTTCGCTAAGTTTACATGGATTCCAAGAGATTCTAGGATCTTTTGAGGCAACTTCCTTCCCGTCGACTATACGTCTACTTCGTCACTTTTAACACCTTTAATCATCAAGATGTTATAACTACATATTGGTACAGTTAAGGTCTATGTAGGGTATAATCTTGTCAAAGACTATGCTTGTGATAGTTGTCTTCTCAGAATTACACAATTTTTTTAACCAAATGAACATCGTCGAGAATTCATCCAATGAGTGATTTGGTCCAAAAGCTTTAATACCATATCCAGCTCAATGGTTTCAACATGAGGTAATTTGAGCTTTATAAAGTGAAGAGGAGATGTTGAAATACTCCCAATTTAGAATCAAAGTATGTCTAGTTGATTTATTATGTCTTTACTGATCAGAAAATAAGTAAATAGATGACCTTAAGCTTGTTTAGAAAATAAAACACCAAAACAATGCAAGATAAGGTCGCAACGAAATAAACAGCCAGTCAAAGACTTCTCAATCTAATGAAGCAAGTGGAGCAAGTAAACTCAAGCATAAACTTATGTAGTTACTGATCCGAAACAACTTGAACTGATGTAAGTATCAAGTATAATCAGAAAAAGATTATAGTTAAGACAAAAACAACTAATTGCAAAAAAGACATCAAGATTTACGTGGAAAATCTCTTCGGATCGAAGAGTAAAGATCACGGGACCTATGGTCCATTAAATCTCCAGCATATCAAAACAGAGTTATTCCTACTATAGTCCTAAAAAATGGTCAAAACACCAGTGCTAAGCAAATAAAACAATAGCAACAACAAAACAAGTGACGAATGAGAAAGAATCACCAAAACCGATGTTGATTGGCTTAATTATTAGGAAAGATTTGATTCTGATTGATTGTGATTTATTTCCCTTTCTAAAATAGCCATAGGACCTAGTGTATAAATACTCTTGCTTAGGTATGTAAAAAATACACGAAAATACAAAAAGCCTTTTCTTCTTCTCAAAATCTACATGGTATCAGAGCAGGCAGAGGTCCTGGATTCGAGTCTCACCGCCACCTAATATCAAGATGAATTTCTACATGCTTGGCTCATAAAAAAGAATCAAGCCCGCATGTGAGGGGGCGTGTTGAAGACATAATTAAGTAAATAAAAGTGTATTCTCTCTAACAGCTTAAACTTTTAGATAAGATGGTCACACACTTCAATAGGAAGAGATGATTCTACCTAGTTCAACTATTGCACCTCTTGATGTCATTGTCACAGAGGAAAATAAAATTGGAGAAAGAATTCAGGGGGAGACTATTGGGCATTTGGAAAGGCCTGATTTGAAAACTTACTCAAGGAGAAATAAAGCAAAAGAAGCCATCATACAATCTACCGAATTTGAACCTTCTTCTACTGGTGAGTTATCTATATTTTCTAATGAGTTAGATGTGTCTATTACTTACATAAAAGGAGTCTGATCTTGCACCACCAAATACCCTTTATCTAATTTTGTTTCCTATAATTCTTTGTCTCCCTCCTATAGAGCATTTGCCTTGTCTATTTCTTCTGTGTCTATTTCCCAGAATTAGAGGGAAGCTTTTGTAGATCCTAAATGGAAGCAAGATATGATTGAAGAAATGAAGGCCTTGTCAAATAATGAGACTTGGGAACTTGCCACTTCATCACCCGATAAGAAGTTGGTTGGCTGTAAATGGGTCTTCATTGTGAAGCAAAAAACTGATGGCTCGATTGGAAGATTCAAAGCAAGATTGGTGGCTAAGGGATTCACTCAAGAGACATTTGCCCTATTGCTAAGATAAACACTAATAGAATTCTTTTGTTTTGTGCAACTAATCTTGATTGGGACTTGCAATAGTTTGATGTGAAGAATGCATTTTTCAATGGATACTCAGAAGAAGAGGTGTATATGGAGATTCCTCCTGAATTTGATACTGCACAAAGTCAAGGAAAGGTATAAAGATTGAAGAAAGCCTTGTACTGACTGAAGAAATCCGCCAGAGCTTGGTTTGACAGATTCTGCAAAGCAATGATCTCTGTCAGTTACCAACAAAGCAATGTTGATCACACCTTCTTTATGAGACATCAAACGGGTAAACCCATTCTTCTCATAGCTTATGTTGACAGGAGATGACAAAGAGGAGATGGCCCGATTGCAGTGCTTCTTGGAAATTAAGGTTTCTAGATCAAAAAGAGAAATTTTTATTTCTCAAAGGAAATCTATTTTGGATCTTTTGAAAGAAACTAGTATGACAGGTTGCAAACTAACAGAATCGCCCATTGAAAGTAATCACAAGTTACAAATAGGAGTTGGAGAGCCAGTTGATATAGAGAGATATCAAAGGTTGGTTGGAAGACTCATTTATCTCTATCATAATAGACCTGACATAGCCTATTCAGTTAGCTTGGTGAGTTAGTTCATGCATGATCCCCCAGATCCTCATATGCAAGTTGTCTTTCACATTTTGCGGTATCTGAAATCTGCTCAGTCTGCTTTTCTCCAAACATGGTCACCTTCAGGTAGAAGCCTATACAAATGCGGATTGGGATGGATCTTTAGATGATAGAAGATCAACATTCGGTTACTGTAGGAGGGAATTTGGTTACTTGGAAAAGCAAGAAGAAAAGTATAGTTGTTAGATCAAATGCGGAAACAGAATATAGAGCTATGGCCCAAGGTGTCTGTGAACTTCTTGGTTACTAAAATTACTAGAGGAATTGAGATTGTCAAAAAGCATAAACTTTCCTTATATTGTGACAACAAAGCTAATATCAGCATAGCTCATAATCAATGGCAAAGCCACATGGTGATAAGAACTGACCACCCTTCGTCGAAAGATTGCACAGTGTACATAGGTAAATTATTACGTTTTAGAATATATAATACATATTGAACACCCTTTTTCGGAAATTCTTTTTACTTCTTTTAAATTTGAACACCCTTAGGGAAATTTCTAGCTTCGCCACTGCTCATAATCCAGTTCAGCATGACCGAACAAAGCATATTGAAATTGATCGATACTCCAACAAAGAAAAAGTTACGAGTGGTGTCTTGAGCTTGTTTCATGTGTCATCAGAAAAGGAGCTAGCTGATGTGTTTACCAAGGGTCTCACCAAACAGACTTTTCATATACTGGTTTGCAAGTTGGGTATGTGTGACATCTTTGCAGCAATTTGAGGGCGAGTGTTGATTGACTTAATTATTAGGAAAGACATGATTCTGATTGATTGTAATTTATTTCCTTTCCTAAAATAATCATAGGACCTAGTGTATAAATAACTTTGTTTAGGGATGTAACAAATACAAGAAACATTTTCTTCCTCTCAAAATCTACGACCAACTGCTAATAAGCTACTATTAGTAGCTCAAAATAAGCAACTATACACCTTCATACATGATTTCCACAGTTAGGAACTCCCAGAAAAATCCAACAGTGATAAATTGGAAAATGTTATTAAATAAAGACTGTAAATTAAATAAACCGAAGACAAGTATAGAGAGAGAGATTGATATTATTCAACTTCAAACTGAAGTACATAATGAACTGAAAACTCCTCTGTTTATAGAAGAAAGGAAGCAGCTGCGAGGCTTTTCTTGAGCTGCTTGTAAGTTGTCTGCATGAGCTGCTTGCAACCTGCCTGTTTAATAAGAAGCTATTGCAAATCATTTCATTGAGTTGCTTGCAACCTTCCTGCATTAACTGCTTGTAGATAAACTTCAATGGAGTATTTATCTATATCGGAGTATTAAATGAACATCCACAATATAATTATTTTCATAACACTCCCCCTTGGATGTTCATTAAAAGATATTGTGCCTCGTTAAAATCTTACTATGAAAAAACCAATGAAAAAAATCCTAGTGAAGGAAAAAGAGTAATACGCATTTCTGACTGCCTCATTAAAAATCTTATAAGGAAAACCCCATGGGAAAAAACCTTAGTAAGGAAAAAAGAGTGCATCGCGTATTTTACTCCCCCTGATGAAAACCTTGTTTCAAATATTTGAGTTTCCGCATTCGAATCTTGTATACCATCTTCTCAAAAGTTGAAGTTGGCAAAGATTTAGTGAATAAATCTACTAGATTATCACTGGAACGGATTTGTTGCACATTAATGTCACTATTTTTCTAAAGATCATGTGTATAGAATAATTTTGGTGATATGTGCTTCTTTCTATCTCCTTTAATAAATCCTCCCTTCAACTGAGCTATGTATGTAACATTGTCTTCGTATAAAATTGTGGGTCTTTTCACACATTCCAAACCACATTTTTCTCTAATAAAATGAATTATTGATCTCAACCATACGCATTCCCTACTTGGTTCATGAATAGCTATTATATCAGCATGATTTGAAGAAGTAGCAACAATGGATTGCTTTGTGGAGCGCCATAATATGACAGTACCTCCATATGTAAACACGTACCCAGTTTGAGATCCAGCTTTATGGAGATCAGATAAATAACCTACATTTGCATAACCAATAAGATCTGCACTATCTTTGTTAGTATAAAACAAACTCATATCAAGAGTTTCCTTTAAGTATCGCAATATATGCGTAATCCCGTTCCAATGTCTTCGTGTAGGAGAAGAATTGTATCTTGCTAGTAAATTAACAGAAAATGCTATGTTAGGTCTTGTAGCATTAGCAAGATACATTAGTGCACCAATTGCACTGAGATAGGGTACTTCGGTATCAAGGAGTTCCTCATCCTCTTCTGGAGGTCGGAATGGGTCCTTGTTCACTTCAAGTGATCGAACAATCATTGGTGTACTCAATGGGTGTGTTTTGTCAATGTAAAATAATTTTAAGACCCTTTGATGGATAAAGATCCCATCTTCTAAATATTCAATTTGTAGACAAAGACAAAGTTTTGTCTTTCCTAGATCTTTCATCTCAAATTCTTTCTTAAGATATTCAATTGTCTTTTGAAGCTCTTCTAGAGTTCCAACAAGATTTATGTCATCAACATAAAAAGAAAGTAGAACAAATTCTAATGTTATTTTCTTTATTAAAATACATGGACAAATAACATCATTTATGTAATCTTCTTTCAGCAAATATTTACTGAGGCGATTATACCACGCACGGCTAGATTGCTTTAAACCATACAAAGATCTTTATAATTTGATCGAGTACATTTCTCAAGACATTGAATTATATGCTTCAGGCATTTTAAATCCTTCAAGGATCTTCATATAGATTTAATCAAATAAGTCATATAGGTTATGACTTGTATCTAAATGGTATGACATCTTCAAGTGTCTGGACTGTTGGTCCGATCCTCACAATCTTTTACAATATTGTGCATTATATGTTGGATTTTGTTATTAATAATAAAAGAAGTGTGAATGAAAAATGATGGGAAAATAAATGGAGGGAAATGAAATTTTGAATGAGTTCACTTTACTAATTCACTTTATCCCTAATTGGTAGAAGGAAAGAAAATCTTTGTGTATATATAGGGAAGCTCATCTTTTAGCTCTTAAAGAGCTAAGAAGAAGGCAAGCCTCGCGCCGTTGTCGTCATCGCTCGCTGGGCTCAGCTTCGGCTTCGAATTCGGATTCGAATTTGGATTTGGATTTGGATTTGGTCAAAGATCGATTGATTGATTAATCTTTTTGGACAAAATTCTTTTCAAATATTTAATTAATTAATTAACAAAAATTCAAATCACCCCCGACCCGGTCCAGTCCGGTCCGGTCCAATTTTTTCTTTTCCGGATTATTTTAAATCCATTTAATTTTCCCGCAATATTTCCAACAGTTGTGGCTATTCTGAAACAGTGTCAAACCTATTCCAACAGTTATGGTTGTTCTGAAAGGTTGCAAACCTTTTCAGAAACAATACCAAATTGGCTATAAATATTCCTTCAAATCCCAGAATATTTACTTACGAAATTTTCTGATATTCTTCTTCTTCTTCTGCACAAAAAATCTAGTGTGTTTTACAGCCTTAGAGTGGTTCGCTGTTCATCGGCGTTTTTGGTACCAACACTCCGGTGAGTTAAATCGTTCTATCCTGGGAGGATATATTCCAGAACCTCAGGTACTTGAGGGGAATAATTTCCTTAAGGACACACTATGTATTCAGTGGGCTCGATTTGTTCCTATACCATTTTCAATATGTATTTTGAAGTTCAAATACTGTTTTCAGAATTTATTTCTACTAACTTTCTGTTTCTATTTTCAGAAAGATTATTGTTTTATTTATTTATAGCAATACAGATTAATAACAATCTTAAGGAAATTAATTTATTATATTCTGTATTCTGTTTGTGGAGATTAAAACCTATGTGGTTTTCTACTTCGTATGAATTTTACTATTCTGATTTGAAGATATAAAAACTTCATCAGAGTATTGAAATTCAGAAAACGATTTGAAGAACATAAAAACTTCATCGTTTTTCTGTAAAACAGTATATAAAAACTTCGGTTGTTTTTATTATGTATTGTTTATTGATTACAGTATTATTTATTGTTCTGGTTTTGCCATTAATTGAACTCCTCTGTTGTTGACAATGAGAAGTGGCAATTGATAACGGAAATCCTTCTACGACTGTTGGTGCAACGATGATAGCCTCGTCAAGCCGCACTGTTATTCCTCCGGCCGAGAAACCGGGGATATTTTTTGGAGCCAACTTCAAAGGATGACAGCAAAGGGTGTTCTTTTGGCTTACCACACTTGGTATGTAGAAATTCACTAGTGAAGAGCCTGTAGTGCCTGCTGCGGACATGTCGGACAATGAAAAGTTCATGGTTGTTGAGGCGTGGAAGCAGAAAGATTTTCTTTGCAAAGTATATATCTTAAGTGCTTTAGAGGATGACTTGTACAATGTGTACAGTGCAATGAATACTTCGAAAGAATTATGGGACGCACTTGAGAAGAAGTACAAGACAGAAGATGCATGCTTGAAAAGGTTTGTGGTTGCCAAGTTTCTAGACTATAAAATGATAGACATCAAAACTGTGGGAACCCAAGTTCAGGAGCTTCAACTTATTTTTCACGACCTTATTGCTGAAGGTATGGTCGTGAATGAAGCATTTCAAGTGGCTGCTATGATTGAAAAATTGCCTCATTCGTGGAGAGATTTCAAGAACCATCTTAAGCACAAGCGCAAAGAAATGAAGTTGGAAGATCTTGTGATACGTCTAAGGATCGAGGAAGACAACAAAACACCCGAGAAGAAGTCTCGTAGAAATTCAACGATCATGGGAGCTAATATCGTTGAGGAGATAGCTCCAAAAAGTAAGAAGAGGAAGAGGTCTTCTGAACAAACTAAGGAGCAGAATAAAAAGAAAATCAAGGGCAGCTGCTACAATTGTGGAAAAGTTGATCACAAAAGCCCTGATGTCGTCTCCCGAAAAAAGGATAATAAGAAAGGACAAGACAACATAGTGGAGAAGAATGATGACGTTATTGATCTTAGTGCAATGCTTTTGGAATGCAACCTAGTTGGAATTCTGAAGGAGTGGTAGATTGACTCTGGAGCCACTCGACATGTTTGTGCTGTCAAAGAAGCATTTGCGACTTACTCTACTGCTGGTCCCGAAGAAGAAATTTCCATGGGAAATAATGCAACAGCCAAGATTGAAGGTTATGGGAAGATATTTCTGAAGGTGACTTTCGGTAAGGTGTTAACGCTCAACAATGTTCTTCATGTTCCTACTATTAGGAAGAATTTAGTTTGTACTTCTTTACTTGTAAAGAAAGGATTCAAATGTGTATTTATTTCTGATAAAGTTGTTGTGAGCAAGAACGAAATGTATGTTGGAAAAGGCTACCTCATGGAGGGCCTTTTCAAACTCAATATAATGGTTGTTGACAGTATGAATAAAATTTCAGCTTCTTATTTACTGGAGTCAAATGATTTATGGCATATTCGTTTAAGACATGTCAATTATAAAACCTTGTTGTAGTTAATTAATTTAGAAGTATTGCCTAAATTCGAGTGTAATAAATTGAAATGTCAAATATGTGTTGAATCTAAGTTTGTAAAACATCCTTATAAGTCTGTTGAAAGGAATTCAAATCCTTTAGACTTAATTCATACTGACATTTGCGATATGAAGTCGACACCATCTCGAGGTGAAAAAAAGTATTTTATTACTTTTATTGATGATTGTACTAGATATTTTTATATTTATTTGCTTAATAGTAACGATGAAGCAATTGAAGCATTTAAGCAATACAAGAATGAAGTGGAGAATCCATTGAATAAAAAGATCAAAATGATTAAAAGTGATAGAGGTGGAGAATATGTGTAACGACCTGACTGGTCATTGTCGCGCCACCTTTTTCCCTCTTTGCATCTGGAGATCGGGTATATGATATTTTTTGGGACAACTCATTCCTTTTGGGAACTGAGTTTTTTGCATTTGAAGAGTCGACGCCTAATGATTTAAGGTGCATTAGGACACCTATAAGGTTCACTTCTAAGTTTGTTTGATAACCAGAGACAGGGTAAGGGCTTGAAATTACTCTAAGGGGAAGGTGTTAGGCACCCCTCAGGATCCACTAGTGTGGTTCCCGACCAGACAGTTTTTTGTGAATTTTGTACAATTAGAAGATAGACAAATATATGCTTAAGTAGAAGGGGATTTATGTTTAAACACATAAGGGTTTGAAAACAATAAAAAGGCACATTTTTGAAAGGGAGCTACATTTTTACAAATACTTGAAAATATATAAAAGAGAAAAGGGGGGTCCTAGATTTATTTATAATATGGATTATATCAATGTGATACCCGGTATGACACTACTCAGAAGAGGGGATACACGTGGTATTAGCGCACCGGTCATCATATCCATATCTACCCTCCCCACCCCATCGAGGTATTAAAACGCGGGTTGGTCTCGACCACTATTACGTGCTATTACCCGTCCCATTACCCGTCCCAGTCCTATCAGTCCTGGAGGAACTTAGGATTACTATTCCTAAAAGAGAGGAATATTAGGCTGCCTTTTAAGTTTTAAAAGGTGAAAAAGCTAAGGCGACATACAAAACACATAGGATTGCACATTAGGGGAAACAAGTAAACAAATAAGGGGCTCATGTATACCTCCTCAAGCAAAGCACATAAATAGCACGACTTAAACACAATCAGGGTCGGAATTTTAAAATACTAAGGCAAGTGGAGTTTTAATCGTTGAGGCATACCAGTTTATTACATAACTCAGATAAGAAGTCTGAATCAGGCCTGCTTACTGGTTGTAGCAATTACTACTTAACAAAGGCGGATTCCATTTTTTACTATTGCTATCACCTAAGGCTTGCCTAAGTGTTTGGGTGAGATCCTATGAACATGGTATCTACTAATGATCCAGAATGTGGTAAAACAATAAGAGTTATTGAACAATTTTGATCCTATAGGAATGCTTTCTAAACCGTGTTAAAAATAAAGAGTAAGGTTGTTTAAAACTGATTCAGAGTCAAATTGATTTTAAATTTGGACATGATGCCAGATTATAACCAGTTAGATCCTAAGAACATGGCGTCTAAGTGTGGTAATGCAGAATCTAAGACAAGTCCTATAGACAGGTTCTCTAAATGTAGAGTTAAGCATGTAGAATTTAAACGAGTCCTATACACAGGTTCTCTAAATGCAGAGTTAAGCATGCGGAATTTAAATGAGTCATATAAGCATGTTATCTAAATGCTGAATTAGACATGCAGAATTTAACAAGCCCTATATGCAAGTTTTCTAAATGCAGAGTTAAACATGCAGAAAAACAAGTCCTATGGGCATGGCATCTATAGTAATAATAAACATGCAGAAATTTAAACAAGTCTTATGGGAAGGTTGTCTAAATGCAGAGTTGAACATGCAGAATTTAAAACAAGTCTTATAGGCATATCTTTTATCCTTCTATAGCTAAACATGTATAATTACCCATCCCTTTTTCACTAGCCAACCCCAACGTTTATTACAACTTATTACAGACCAAATAATGAATTACATCAAAAAAAGTGTAAAAGAAGAAGTCACAACCAGAGGAAGCCTGATTCTTGACTTCCTCTCTAAGTTATGGAATAAACCACCTCAAATGCCATTGTTTCAAAGCCTTTATCAAATTTGAGTGTATCAAATTTCCCTAAGGGTCTCAAGGGGACCCCGGGCAATGCTCACACCCAAGTTTGCATAACCAGATAGAGATGAGTGCAGTGTGGAAGGGCCGGCCCTTATGTGTCCAAGTTCAGAGGGAGCTCATGGGTCCCAAGGCAAGGCTCATATAAAAGGGGCAGAACCTAAGTCTAAGAGCATAGTGGAAGTGCAGAAGCAGAGATTCGTTTAAAACTTGGTTGATAATAGCAAAGGGGTAAGGGTAGTTTGGAAAACAGTAGTAGTACAGCTAAAATTATACAGCATCAGTAATTGCTCAAAGGGAGCAGGGGTTTGGGAATACATTGTAGGTAGCATATGACCCTAGGAGGGGTCAGGTTTTGGACATGCACAACAATAGATGATGCTGGCATGCCCATAAACCAATCAGAGAATACAACACATAGAGGGGATATGAAGGATATGACCCCATGGAGGGTCAGATTTGGGTCATGCACAGCAATGTCTAATGCTGACATGCCCTCAAACCAACCAAAGAATACAAACATATAGGGGATATGGGGGTTTGGGATTCATAAGTCATAATAAGTAACTGACAGAATTCATGCATAAGGAAAAACATTAATTCAGAAGAGAAAGGGGTAGATTACAACATGCTTAATAATGGAACTTGATTAAATACAAGCAGGAAATAGGCAAAAGTGTAAGAAATAGTAAAGAAGCATGTTGTTGTTGATGCTGAAGATTAATTAGAACATACCAGTAAAGAAGCAAATGCAGAAAGAAAGTAAGAAAATTTCCCATAGCCTAGCCTTGGCTTTTAGCCGGCTAGGTAAGGCAGCAACACAAGTAGTAACAGAGAAAAGAGAGTTTTGAGTGAAGTATGTGTTCTAAACTCAAGTATTCGTGTCTTTAAAAGAAGAGGGGTGCATGGTATTTATAATTTTGAAACGAGTGAAAGAAAAGTAATAAGATACAAACATGGAAACAATCATAAGTCAGAATCAATTACACAAGTGATTCCCTTTAATTAAGGAATCACTGTTTAACGGTAGTGACAGATTCAAAATAAGGAAAGAAAATCAGTTTGTAAGCAGACTGAATGTTGTCATAAAAGGAGTAGTAAAACCATTAAGTAAGCAATCAAGTCTCAGACAGAGATATGCTTATTTTGGGAAAGAAATCAGCAAGGTAAATATTACAGTAAAGGAAAAGAATCAATCAGCTTTGAACAGGCGAGTGAAATTAGGGTTCATAAAGGAAAAGCTTTAGAAATCAATCATAAGATGAAGATCAATCAAGGAAGAAACTTCAACATATAAATAGAGTGAACAAGACATTAGACATGCGAGGCCAAACCTATTGGCAAAAGAAACAGCATACAATAGCAGCAGGAATAAACATAAGGTTCAATAGATAGTCAGGGCTCACACATATAGCCAAAGTAAAGAAGAGAGTCAAAAGCGAGTAAAGGTTTCACAGTAACAAGTGAGGAAACCTCTTGAAAAAGTTAGGGTTTCAACAACAGTTGAGTTTAAAGGATAGTAAAACTCAAAATCAAATAACCTCATAAAGAAAAGAGCCAGAAACAAAGAACTTTAATCGCATCACGTGCATGCTCAAACAAACAGTTCTAGTCCAAGAAGACCTAGGGTTTTCAGCAATAATCGAGTTTAAAAGGTGGTAAACAGACAAGTCAAGCAAGAGTTTAAACAAACAAGCACACATCTAACAAACATCTTCAGGACTCGATTAAGACCCAAAAGAAATTAGGATTTTCAACATGCTAACTCAGATAGAAGAACAACACGAGCAAAACATAGCAAAATCACAAATATGTTAAAATCCGAGAAGAGATTTTGAAATAACTTAAAAGAAAAACCCTAATCGGAAAAGATGAAGAGTCGTTTTGAAAGCAAAGTTAAAGAAACTTCGAGAAAATGCTTAAAAGTTCCTGGTAAGCACAGATCTAAGGTAGATTTGAAAGAAATCAAAAGATCTTAGAGATTAGGGTTTCAGAAAACCCAAAAGAAACGAGAAAGATCTCAAAAGTTAATGATCTAACCAGAAAAGGTCAAAGGCCCGCCTCGAAAGGCCATGAATGACCGGAAAAAGTCATGGATGGTCAGAGAAAGGCCATGAACACCAGTCGAGCAACGACTGGACCAAACTCCTTCGAAATCTGGTTGTGAAACCATAGAGCCAAACACATAGAAGCTATGGAAGGCTGGTACAGCCTCAAACGACCACGGAAGGCCATGGATTAGGTAGGTATAAGGGTGGCGGCGGCTAGGGTTTAGGTGGTGTTGCAGAGAGGCTTGAGAGGAATAGGATTCTAAGGCGGCGTATTGTATCAAATGATAAGGTTTTGGGGGTCGTTTAGGATTAATTAAGGTAAGGGTGAATACTGGCCGTTGATCTGAATGATCAACGCCCGGATTAAAGCGAGTAGGTAGACGTCTGGGTTAGGGTCGGTTAAATGGGTTAGGGCTCAAATATGAATAGGAATTGGGCCGGGGTAATTGGGCTTAAATTGGGGTAGAATTCAGGTTATAATTGAAATGCAATTGGGCTAGATTTTAAATAGCCAATTTTCCCTTTTCATTTTATAAAAAATAGTAAATTAATTTCTGGAAATAAATTAAAAGTACTAAAATGATTTATAACATATAATTAACAAATTAAAAAATACTGGACTTAATTTTATGAATATAAAACACATTTAAATCTAAAAAGGACTAATATTGTAATTATATGCAATTTAGCTTAAAAGTACTAAATAAATTTGTAAAAATATGCAAAAATTACCTTAGCTATATCTTAGCATAAATATAAAAGTTCAACAAATGAATTACCAAAATAATAATTTTAGAAATAATTATTGGATTTTTATGGATAAAAATAGAGAAATAAATTGGTTTAAAAACCTTTAAAACTTAAGGAAAAATAATAAAATACTTGGACATACTTATATATGCATACAAATGATATTTTGAAGGTATTTTGCATATTAGAAAATATATAGGGAAAATTGGGTATCAACAACTGTCCCTCTTTACCCGGGAAGGATGAAAGAGTTGTCGGGTAAAGATATGATGGCCAATTTTGACCGAGCGAAACGGTTCGGAGAGGTTTAGGTCGTGCCCTGACTTCTGAGCTGCCTACATATCCTTGGTTTTACAGGAATCAGGCCATATGTAGTTCATGATCCATCGGCGGAGTATAGCGATGAAGACATTTCAAAAACGGATGCAATATCTAGGGCTGGGTGAGTGATAGGTTTGCGAGAATGATTAAGGCTTGATATGGCTGCGGGAAATGGAGCGGGATCGCTCCTGCTGAGATGGTTGTTGCTCGTCGGTGCTCCTACAATTATAAATAATGCAAGTGTATACTGTGCATAAATTTAAACATGATGCAAATTTCCGTCGGACCATGAATGTTATCTTCGGACGGTTAGAATGGCGTCCTTAGATGCCATGAAATGATGCTCTCGGGCTATGAGGATGGTGCCTCTGAACCATGATGCCTTTGAATAATGATATGCAAAATTAAAAGGGATCCTTAGGTCATGACATGGTGTTCTTGGGCTATGAAAATGGTGCCTCCGAATGATGATGCCTTTGGATAATTTGGCGATCTTTCAGCCCATGAGATGTAGTATGCGGCAATCTTTCAGCCATGCAGATGTAGTATGAGGCAGCCCATGAGACGTAGTATGCGGCAATCTTTCAGCCTATGAGATGCAGTATAAGGGGATCTTTCAGCCTATGAGATGCAGTATGCGGCGATATTTCAGCCATGTAGTATGAGGCTATCTTTCAGCCCTGTGGATGCAGATGAAGGTAGAGCTTAACCTCGAAAGGAAGAATGGTAGCCTTATGCAATGTAGAAATACATATGGAGACAACATTTAGTCTCGGAAGGCAGAATGGTAGCCTTATGCAGTGTAGAAATGTAGATGGAGACAGCGTTTAGTCTCGGAAGGCAGAATGGTAGCCTTATGCAGTGCAGAAATGCATATGGAAACAGCGTTTAGTCTCGGAAGGCAGAATGGTAGCCTTATGCAATGCAGAAATTCAAATGGAGACAACGTTTAGTCTCAGAAGGTAGATGGTAGCCTTATACAATAAATAAAATGGTAAGTGGTAATAGAGTTTTCTTAGCTGATAGCAGGTTGTGATATTGTGACTGTTGGGGACATTGTGACACACGGAATGTCACTGGTGTGTATGGATAGAAAATGTGGATAGTGCAACGGTTCTGAGAGTTATATTCCCGAACAATGTTCGTCTCGTGAGTGTATAGTATGTTTGATGATTTCGCAATCCAAATTCCTGCATCCAAAGAAAAATCGTGAGTTTTGTGAAGGGGGCGGTTAGTTCGTATCCTCGCTGGCTCTGCTTGACCTGCTCGGCTTTGATCTGGTGATACTGTTTGTATTATTGGGGTAGCATTGCTAAACAAGGCAATTTCAGTAATAAACATGCATGATTTAGTAAAAAAATATATGACATAAGTATATAATTAAGAATAACTTTTTAGATGAACTGACAACTGTGACGCGGTTTGGGACATTGCAACCTCTCTTGCTACAGAATTTTGAGGCTCCTCCTCAAAATTTTGCCTTATTTTAATGGGTTGATACTTATGGTTGTTGCTTGCGACGATTGGCTGAAATTACTCCGGAATTTTGAGGGCCCTCCTCAAAATTCTGCCCCAGTTTCCAATTACGGGGGAAATGAAAATTTTATTGAATTGTGACCGAACCCATAGGGCTGCCTACGTATCCCCTCTTAAACGGGAATCAGGTCAGGCGTAGTTCAAATTACATCATATAAGGAAAGCATAAAGATTACACATAGTATCGCTTGACTGCGTCTGAATTGATTGGCTTTGGCCAAACTTCTCCGTCCATTTCTGCAAGTATGAGGGCTCCTCCTATCAGAACCCGGTGAACCATGTACGGACCCTTCCAGTTGGGAGAGAACTTCCCTTGGCTTCATCTTGATGCAGAAAAAGTTTCTTTAACACCAGCTGCCCCAGTATAACTGTCTCGGCTTGACTCTTTTGTTGAAGGCTCTGGACATTCTGTTCTGATAGAGTTGACCATGGCAAACTGCATTCATTCTCTTTCTGTCTGTAAGGGCTAGTTTCTCATAACGACTTTTCACCCACTCTGCATCGTCGAGCTCGGCTTCATGTATGATCCTTAGGGAAGGAATTTCTACCTCAGCGGGAATGACTGCCTCTGTACAATAAACCATCATATAAGGAGTTGCCCCAGTTGATCTGCGGACTATGGTGCGATACCCCAATAGAGCAAATGATAACTTCTCGTGCCACTGTTTATGCTTCTCTATTATTTTCCTCAATATCTTCTTGATATTCTTGTTGGCGGCTTCTACAGCTCCATTCATTTGAGGCCTATAGGCTGTGGAATTCTTGTGTTTGATCTTGAAGGTTTCACACATAGCTTTCATCAGGTCGCTGTTGAGGTTGGAGCCATTATCCGTAATGACTGATTTTGGAATAACGAATCGACAAAAAATGCGGTCGCGGACGAAGTCTGCCACGACTTTCTTAGTCACTGCTTTGTAATATGTTGTTTCGACCCATTTGGTGAAATAGTCGATTGCTACTAAGATAAACATGCGTCCGTTGGATGTAGCAGGCTCAATTGGTCCAATGACATCCATTCCCCAAGTGGTGAATGACCATGGTGAGCTTGTTTCATTAAGCTCATTTGGAGGCACCTTTATCATGCCTGCATGTATCTAACAGCGGTGGCATTTTCGGACATACTGGATGCAGTCCGATTCCATATTCATCCAAAAGTAACCAGTCTGGAGTATCTTCTTTGCTAAGACAAAACCGTTCATATATGGACCGCAGGTCCCAGCATGAATTTCTTCTAGTAGCCTGGATGCTTCCTTTACGTCGACACACTTTAATAATCCCAAATTAGGAGTCCTCCTATACAGGATTCCTCCGTTGTGAAAGAAGTTATTGGACAGTCTCCGAAGTGTGCATTTCTGAGTAGGGTTTGCAAGTTCTGGGTACTCTCCTTTTGCCAGATATTCCTTGATATCGTGAAACCAAGGCTTTCCGTCTGCTTCTTCTTCAACGTGGGCACAATAAGTTGGCTGATCATGGATCTTTACTGGAATGGGATCAATGAAGTTCTTGTTCGGATGTTGTATCATAGATGATAGGGTAGCCAACGCATCGGCGAACTCATTCTGGATTCTGGGAACATACTGGAATTCTGTCTTTGTGAACCTCTTTCTCAATTCCTATACGTGATGCAGATACAGGAGTATTTTGGAGTTCTTGGTTGCCCATTCTTCTTGGACCTGATGTATACGTAGGTCCGAATCTCCAATCACTAACAACTCTTGAACGTTCATGTTAATGGCCATTTTGAGCCCTAGGATGCAGGCCTCGTACTCGGCCATGTTATTGGTGCACGGGAACCTGAGTTTGGCAGACACTGGATAATGCTGACCGGTTTCTGATACTAGGACTGCTCCTATGCGAACTCCTTTGAAATTTGTTGCTTATCGAAAAACATTCTCCAACCATCATAGGATTCTGCGATATCTTCTCCTATGAACGATACCTCTTCATTAGAAAAATACATTTTCAGGGGTTCGTACTCTCCATCCACAGGATTTTCAGCAAGGTGATCTGCAAGTACCTGTCCCTTGATTGCCTTTTGAGTCACGTAGATAATGTCAAATTCACTCAACAGGATTTGCCACTTGGCTAGCTTGCCAGTGGGCATGGGCTTCTGGAAGATGTACTTCAAAGGATCCATCCTTGATATGAGATATGTGGTATAAGTATAGAAGTAATGTCTCAGCTTCTGGGCTACCCAGGTCAAAGCACAATAGGTGCCCTCTAACAGAGAATACCGGGCCTCGTACGGGGTGAACTTCTTGCTAAGGTAATAAATGGTCTGCTCCTTCCTCCCCATTTCATCATGCTGCCCCAGAACGTAACCGAAAGCTCCATCCAATACTGTAAGATAGAGTAATAAGGGTCTACCTGGCTCAGGTGGGACCAAGACTGGTGGTGTTGACAAGTACTCCTTGATTCTGTCGAATGCCTTTTGGCAATCATCGGTCCATTTGGTAGCAGTGTCCTTCTTCAACATTTTAAAGATTGGCTCAAAGATAACTATAAACTGTGCTATAAACCGACTGGTGTAGTTCAGTCTCCCCAAGAAACTCATCACGTCCTTCTTGTTCTTCGGCAGTGGCAATTCCTGGATAGCTTTGACTTTTAATGGATATAGTTCTATTCCTCGGCGACTTACAATAAACCCAAGCAATTTCCCAGCAGTAACCCCGAACGCACACTTTGCGGGGTTTAGTTTCAGATTGTACCTCCGCAGTCTATTGAAGAACTTCCTCAAATCTTCCATGTGATCATTGGCCTTCTTGGACTTGATGATGACATCATATACATATACCTCAATCTCCTTGTGTATCATATCATGAAAAAATGGTAGTCATGGCCCTCATGTAGGTGGCCCCTACGTTCTTCAGGCCGAATGTCATCATCTTGTAACAGTACATTCCCCACGGCGTAATGAAAGCCATTTTCTCAGCATCTTCTTCATCCATCCAGAGCTAATGATAACCAGCGAAGCAATCTACAAATGACTGCAGCTCATGCTTGGCACAATTGTCAATCAGGATGTGTATGTTCGGCAAAGGGAAGTCATCTTTTAGACTGGCCCGGTTGAGATCCCGGTAGTCGACACAGACTCTGAACTTCCCATCCTTCTTTGGTACTGACATAATGTTGGCTAACTATGTCGTGTATTCTACTACCCTGAGAACCTTGGCTTTGACCTACTTAGTGACTTCTTCCTTAATTTTCAAACTCATATCAGGCTTGAACTTTCCGAGCTTCTACTTTACCGGCGGACATGTTGGATCGGTTGGTAGTTTGTAAGCCACAATAAATGTACTCAGACTAGTCATGTCATCATACGACCAAGCGAATATGTCCTCATACTCCTTCAGGAATTTTGTGTATTCTTTATTTTCTGATGGGGACAGGTGAACGCTGAAACGTGTTTTCTTGACGTTATCTGCATCTCTCAGGTTGACAATTTCGGTCTCGTCTAGGTTGGACTTAGGTCTGTTCTCAAAATTCTCAACTTCTTTGACAATCTCCTCTGGTATGTCATCTTCTTCTGAATCAATGTCTGTTTGTTGCGTTGTCTCATTGCACGTCACAATCATTGGTTCATCAAGATAAGTAAAAGTAATGTTGTATAAGTAAAGCAATGAGAGAAAAAATAATAATGAGTGTTGATTCATAAGAAAGTCAAAATGCTTTGATAAATGGCATAACTGTTTTGAACATTGGAGATCTTATTGCGGGAATTAAAATGCGAGAAGAAAATCATTTAGTAAATAAATAGTGCATGATGCTTGTTTTAGCCTTGCTACCCCGAGGCTCGTCGGGCTCTAGTTGTCCTGATGGTCCAGTTATTGAGGTGTGCCCCTATGCTTAAAGCCTGTATGGAAGGGCCTTCCTCCCCCTCCTCTTCGAGAACAACATAATAGTCTATATCATTGTCTTTTAGGAACAAGTTCTTCATCGATGCCGTGCTTCTTCTTTGTCTGACCCATAAATAATATCGGTCGGTTGGAAGGTCTGCTCCAGATGTGGTATTGGCTACTCCAGTGGATAGTAAGGACCGTGCCATGGTAGTGACCATTTGTTGAATTCTTCCCAGGTGTACTCATATCCCAGACCGAAAGTGGTGCCATGTTTCTTGAGCTTTATGGGCTTAGCGATTCCTTGGAGGTTCTTGCCGAGCCCCTTGCCAGGTTCGTACCCACTCCAATTTAGTATACTCTCGATCTTGTTATCCCACCATTTGTCTTTGTCAACAGCATTTACCCATTTAATGTGGTGGTAAGTCTCCCCACCTAGATTCCTCTTTCCTTCGATTGACGGAATGGTCTGGAGACTATATATAGGGTTGCTACCGTTGCCGTGAATGATCACCTCTTGATGATTCCATTCAAATTTTACTGCCTGATGCAGTGTTGATGCTATGGCCCCAGCGGCATGGATCTATAGTCGTCCCAATAGCAGGTTGTAAGATGTTGGCACGTCTATCACCTGGAAATCAACATCGAACCATGTTGGCCCCATTTTCAAGCATAGACTAATCTCCCCAATGGTGGACCTTTGAGAACCATCGAAAGTTTTCACGTTGATAGCTCTGTCCTTTATCTCGTGTAGTCCTTTACCTAATTTCTTGAGTGTTACCAGTGGACAGATGTTGAGACTGGAACCTCCATCGATTAGGATTCTGGTAATAAAATAATCTTCGCATTGCACGGTGATGTGCAGTGCCTTGTTGTGCCCCAGCCCCTCAGGTGGTATCTCGTCCTCATGAAAAGTGATCTTATGGCTCTCCAACACCTGTCCTACCATGTTAGCCATTTCTCCACCAATGATGTTGCTTGGTACGTATGCTTCACTTAGCACCCTTAATAGAGCATTCTTGTGTGCCTTGGAATTTTGTAGCAAAGCAAGAATGGAGATTTGCGTCTGTGTTTTGTTCAACTGGTCGATGACCGAGTATTTCTTGGCCTGTATCTTTCTCCAAAGAGCGTCTGGACCTGTCTCAGTGATGGGTGATCGATTGGAGGCATGCTTACTTGACTCAGCTAGATGTTCCAAAGTATAGACTCTACCAGTTCTTGTCATACCCTGTGGTGCAACAGTCTTTTCAAACCTAACCTTGCCTTTCCTTTTTGCCTCGGTTGTATAGTCCTAGGGTACAGCCTTTGTATGGAATGGTACCATGGTTGACATCGCCACTAGGATCGGCGTGGCTATCTTTACTCCGAACGGAGTATGTTCCTTGGGTGGTAGAACTGCAACTTCAAACGGTGTGGGCGCATTTGCCGGAGACACAAATTTGACCTCAATTGGCACTGCGTCTTTGCAGATGCCATTGCTTCAAACTCAAGTGGCACAGACAGGTTTACCTCAGCGTCCTCAGATGGCTGAATCTGAACTATGATTGGATTAAGAGTAACTATTGGCTTCTTTGGGTCATCACCTTCTGCGATCAACCCGATTAATCCCTTAGGGTCCCAATCATCTTCTATTTCAATCATGCGAATGCCTCCACCCTTATGGTCTGGCAGAGGGTTATTGCGGACATTTGGAGCAGGTTCCTTTGCCATAATAATCTTGTTATCAATTAAAGTCTGGATCTTGTCTTTCAAGGAACGACATTCATCGATGGTGTGCCCTTTCATACCAGAGTGATATGCACAGAATTTGTTTGGGTTAACCCACTGAGAAGGGTTCTCAGGAGTTGCAGTAGGGATAAGGGTGACATAACCAGCAGCTTTGAGTCTCTCGTACAACTGGTCAATGGGTTCAGCAATGGGCGTATATTGTTTTGGAGGTCTGCGATCAAAGTTAGGTCGGGGTCTAGGGAAGTTTTGGCGTGTAGGAGGTAATTGATAGTGGGATGGTTGAGCATTGTAGATTTGGTAGACATGTGCGGGTTGGGAATATCTGGGCGAAGTAGGCTGATATGTAGGAGGTAGAGGTAGTGGTGATTGATAAGGTGGTGATGGAGCTTGGTAAGAGGGTGAGGGTGCTTGGTAATTCGGAGTAGGCTGATATGTAAGTGAAGGTGTTGGGTAAGTTTGGTATTTGATTGGAGATTTGATCCTTTGTGCAACCATCACGGCTCCTACATCCCTTTTCTTGGACACACCACCAGACTGCAAGGCCTTATTTGTTGCTTTCAAGGCCTCGAAATTTGTAACAATAGTGCTTTTGATACCCTCTTCAATCCTTTCACCCAGTTTGATAATGTCAGAAAATTTGTGGCTCTCGATCATTATTATTCGTTCATAATACTGCAGGTCCTAAGCCCGGATAAAGAATTTGTTCATTTGTTCCTCCTCTAAGGCAGGTCTGACCTTAGCAGCTTCGGACCTCCAGCGAGTAGCATACTCGCGAAATGTTTTTGTAGGCTTATTCTTTAGATTCTGAATATAAAACACATCCAGCACATTCTCTGTGTAAAACCTGAACCTGTCCATAAAGTCAGACCCTATGCTTACCCAACTTGACCACTTCTTTGGATCTTGGCTGATGTACCAAGACAAAGTATCTCCTTTCAGACTCTTCATGAACAGCTTCATACGGATTCTCTCGTCTTTCCCTACTCCAACCAGCTTGTCACAGTACATTCTTAAATGGACCCTTGGATCCCCTGTACCATCAAACATTTCGAACTTTGGAGGTTTGTACCCCTCGGGCAGTTCGACATCGGGCTATATGCAAAGATCTTCATAGTTCAGCCCCTCAATTCCCTTACTTCCTTCAACGTCTTAAATCCGGCTAGTTAATTTCTTAAGTTCCTGAGCCAGGATCCTGATGAGAAAATCCTTATCATCAGACTCGGGTGTGCTTGAGATAGGTTGGGTGGAGTGTGGCATGGTCTCCATGTAGATGGGGGTGTTATGGTGGGTGTAAAAGTGGTCATTTGTGGAGTTTTGGGGTTCTGGGATGAGTAGTGGAGTGTTGTTTGGGAGATGGCAGGTGTTGCAATGATGGTGAGGAGCGGGATGGTTCTGCGGCTTTGGGATATTCTGCGGAGATGTGGGGTTCTGAGCGTTTGGAAAATTGATATCTGGAGTGGTGAGGGAAAATGACAGATTTGCCAAGTTCCGAACCTGATCAAGCTCTTCTTGGAATTTCAGCAGTTTTTGTTCAAGTTGGGATGCATACCTTAGGAACCTGAGTACCATGACCATGAGTGGCCTCTACCCGTTCAGTTGAATTCTCCTTTCTGACATTGTTCAAATCTTCCATCTTCCCTTTGTTCTTGTTTTTGACAGGACTAAGATGAGGAGTGGGTGGAAGGCCCCTGGATCTCGTGGAATAGGATGATGTTGCCAGAGTACACGAACTAACCTTTGGGGAGGGGAATAATAAAACAAAAAGGTAACCAAGTTAGTGAGGATTTTAGAAAGTATTGCAATATTTAAACACATAGTGCGGGAATGTAAATCGTGTCCTAATTTGGGGACCTCTTTGTGCCCGAGGTAGTCCTAGTGACAAATTGGTTTGGAGAACTTAGAATGCTAAATGCCTCATTTTATTAATAAAAATAGACGAACCCCAAATCGACACTAAATAAAGAAGAAATAAAAGTCACTAATGGTCATTGGCCTTATTATATTTATAAAGCGAAAAAGGTAAACTCTTATCTGCTTGGTCCCAGAAGGACCTTTCTCAGGTTGAATTTTCTCGTTGATTAAATCCTCCAGTTCACGTAGGTTCACCAGTAAAAATGCTTTTGCCAGGTGTTCTCCTTCGTTTCCCTCAGCATTTTGGCAGTCAGTGACTCTCTTTCTCATTTTTCCTTCCAATTCCAGCAGACTGTATTCCAGATATTCCAAATTCTCGCTAGCTTTGGCGCCCTCTCTTTCCACTCATTGATTTGGTCATTTGATAGAAGACTCCTCCACCAGTCTAGCAAGAGTGGGGGCACTAATCATACCGAAACTGGGGACCTCATGCCTCATTTTCTACAAACAAAAGGGTTAGACCCTACCCCCACCAGACTTGACTATTTATCATCAACAATTAGCATGAAGCATTTAGTTCTCCAAATAAATGCACAGAACGTGATGAATTCCGTTTGGGTTTAGGGAAACCCAGTGGACTTTTGGACAAGGCTATCTTAAAGGATCATTATATGGACAACATAACTGACCCGGCTAGGTTTGACCATGATGCATGCACACTTTGAACAGACTAGGGTTTCTATAGGGTTTTAGACTGGTACCCTTGAGCGGACAACTCAAGGGGGAAGGCACGGAACTGTCGACTGCACCACTGATCGACTAGTTTTACCGCAAATATGCCTTTCCGAATTTAGGGGTAATGATATAGGAAAAGCACAACCACTCATTATAAGCGTTGCTATAGTATTTGTTTGGCACGAGTGGAGTATTATGTTGAGCATGGTTATGCAATAATTAAAAACATGTTGACATGTATTTGCATGTTAAGAAAGCAATAAATACAACAGTTTTATAATTTAAAGCGGCAATAAAGGAAAGAAACAAGGAAGACATGTTAGTTTCGCATCTTGAAAAAGAAATTATATGCTTAAAGAAATTTAAACAAGTAATTGAACATAAGGGAGGTACAAATTCAAAAGAACAGTCTGAAATGGTAAAAGCCTAAATATCCCCAGCAGAGTCGTCATGTTGTCGCGCCCCCTTTTTCTCTCTTTGCATCGGGAGATCGGATTTATGACATTTTTTGGGACAACTCATTCCTTTTGGGAACTGGGTTTTTTGCATTTGAAGAGTCGCCGCCTAATGATTTAAGGTGCATTAGGACACCTATAAGGTTCATTTCTAAGTTTGTTTGATAACCAGAGATAGGGTAAGGGCTTGAAATTATCCTAAGGGTAAGGTGTAAGGCACCCCTCAAGATCCACTAGTGTGGTTTCCGGCTAGACAGTTTTTTTGAATTTTGTACAATTAGCAGATAGACAAATATAGGCTTAAGTAGTAGGGAATTTAGGTTTAAACACATAAGGGTTTGAAAACAATCAAAAGGCACATTTTTGAAAGGGAGCTACATTTTTACAAATGCTTGAAAATATATAAAAGAGAAAAGTGCGGTCCTAGGTTTATTTATAATATGGATCACATCAATGCGATACCCGGTATGACACTCCTCAGAAGAGGGGATACACGTGGTATTAGCGCACCGATCATCATATCCATATCTACCCTCCCCACCCCGTCGAGGTATTAAAGAGCGGGTTGATCTTAACCACTATTACATGTTATTACCCGTCCTAGTCCTATCTGTCTTGGAGGAAATTAGGACTACTATTCCTAAAAGAGAGGAATAAGAGGAATATTAGGCTGACTTTTAAGTTTCAAAAGGTAAAAAAGCCAAGGCAACATACAAAACACATAGGACTGCACGTTAGGGGAAACAACTAAACAAATAAGGGGCTCATGTATACCTCCTCAAGCAAAGCACATAAATAGCACGACTTAAACACAATAAGGGTCAGAATTTTAAAATACTAAGGCAAGGGGAGTTTTAATCGTTGATGCAGACCAGTTTATTACATAACTCAGATAAGAAGTCTGAATCAGGCCTGCCTGCTGGTTGTAGCAATTACTACTTAACAAAGGCGGATTCCATTTTTTACTGTTGCTATCACCTAAGGCTTGCTTAAGTGTTTGGGTGAGATCCTATGAACATGGTATCTACTACTGATCCAAAATGTGGTAAAGTAATAATAGTTATTGAACGATTTTGATCCTATAGGCATGCTTTCTAAACCGCATTAAAAATAAAGAGTAAGGTTGTTTAAAATTCAGAGTCAAACACATTTTAAAATACTGAACATGATGCCATATTATAACCAGTTAGATCCTAAGAACATGGCGTCTAAGTGTGGTAATGCAGAATCTAAGACAACTCCTATAGACAGGTTCTCTAAATGCAGAGTTAAGCATGCACAATTTAAACGGGTCCTATAGACAGTTTCTCTAAATGCAAAGTTAAGCATGCGGAATTTAAACGAGTCCTATAGGCATGTTATCTAAATGCTGAATTAGACATGCAGAATTTAACAAGTCCTATAGGCAAGTTTTCTAAATGCATAGTTAAACATGCAAAAAAACAAGTCATATAGGCATGGCATCTAAGAGTGGTAATAAACATGCAGAAATTTAAACAAGTCTTATAGGCAGGTTGTCTAAATGCAGAGTTGAACATGCAGAATTTAGAACAAGTCCTATAGGCATGTCTTCTATCCTTCTACAGCTAAACATGCATAATTACCCATCCCTTTTTCACTAGCCAACCCCAACGTTTATTACAACTTATTACAGACCAAATAATGAATTAGATCAGAAAAAGTGTAAAAGAAGAAGTCACAACCAGAGGAAGCCTGATTCTTGACTTCCTCTCTGAGTTATGGAATAAATCACCTCAAATGCCATTGTTTCAAAGCCTTTCTCAGACTTGAGTGTGTCAAAGTTCCCTAAAGGTCTCAAGGGGACTCCGTGCAGTGCTCACACCCAAGTTTGCATAACCAGATAGAGATAAATGCAGTATGGAAGGGCCAGCCCTTATGTGTCCAAGTTCAGAGGGAGCTCATGGGTCCCAAGGCAAGGCTCATATAAAAGGGGCAGAACCTAAGTCTAAGAGCATAGTGGAAGTGCAGAAGCAGAGATTCGTTTAAAACTTGGTTGATAATAGCAAAGGGGTAAGGGTAGTTTGGAAAACAGTAGTAGTACAGCTAAAATTATACAGCATCAGTAATTGCTCAAAGGGAGCAGGGGTTTGGGAATACATTGCAGGTAGCATATGACCCTAGGAGGGGGTCAGGTTTTGGACATGCACAACAATAGATGATGCTGGCATGCGCATAAACCAGTCAGAGGATACAACACATAGAGGGGATATGAAGGATATGACCCCATGGAGGGTCAGATTTGGGTCATGCACAACAATGTCTAATGCTGACATGCCCTCAAACCAACCAAAGAATACAAACATATAGGGGATATGGGGGTTTGGGATTCATAAGTCATAATAAGTAACTGACAGAATTCATGCATAAGGAAAAACATTAATTCAGAAGAGAAAGGGGCAGATTACAATATGCTTAATAATGGAATTTGATTAAATACAAGCAGGAAACAGGCAAGAGTGCAAGAAATAGTAAAGAAACATGTTGTTGTTGATGCTGATGATTAATTAGAACATACCAGTAAAGAAGCAAATGCAGAAAGAAAGTAAGCAAATTTCCCATAGCCTAGCCTTGGCTTTCAGCCAGCTAGGTAAGGCAGCAACACAAGTAGTAACAGAGAAAAGAGAGTTTTGAGTGAAGTGTAAGTTCTAAACTCAAGTATTCGTGTCTTTAAAAGAAGAGGGGTGCATGGTATTTATAGTTTTGAAAATGAGTGAAGGAAAATTAATAAGATACAAATATGGAAACAATCATAAGTCAGAATCAATTACACAAGTGATTCCCTTTAATTAAGTAATCACTATTTAACGGTAGTGACAGATTCAAAATAAGGAAAGAAAATCAGTTTATAAGCAGACTGATTGTTGCCATAAAAGGAGTAGTAAAACCATTAAGTAAGCAATCAAGTCTCAGTACAGAGATATGCTTATTTTGGGAAAGAAATCAGCAAGGTAAATATTACAGTAAAGGAAAAGAATCAATCAGCTTTGAACAGGCGAGTGAAATTAGGGTTCATAAAGGAAAAGCTTTAGAAATCAATCATAAGATGAAGATCAATCAAGAAAGAAACTTCAGTATATAAATAGAGTGAACAAGACATGAGACATGCGAGGCCAAACTTATTGGCAAAAGAAACAACATACAATAGCAGCAGGAATAAGCATAAGGTTCAGCCGATAGTCAAGGCTCACACATATAGCCAAAGTAAAGAAGAGGGTCAAAAGCAAGTAAAGGTCTCACAATAACAAGTGAGGAAACCTCTTGAAAAAGTTAGGGTTTCAACAACAGTTGAGTTTAAAGGATAGTAAAACTCATAATCAAATAACCTCATAAAGAAAAGAGCCAGAAACAAAGAACTTAAATCGCATCACGTGCATGCTCAAACAAACAGTTCCAGTCCAAGAAGACCTAGGGTTTTCAGCAATAATCGAGTTTAAAAGGTGGTAAACAGACAAGTCAAGCAAGAGTTTAAACAAACAAGCACACATCTAACAAACATCTTCAAGACTCGAATGAGACCCAAAAGAAATTAGGGTTTTCAACATGCTAACTCAGATAGAAGAACAACACGAGCAAAACATAGCAAAATCACAAATATGTTAAAATCTGAGAAGAGATTTTGAAATAACTTAAAAGAAAAACCTTACTCGGAAAAGATGAAGAGTCTTTTTAAATGCAAAGTTAAAGAAACTTCAAGAAAATGCTTAAAAGTTCCTGGTAAGCACAGATCTAAGGTAGATCTGAAAGAAATCAAAAGATCTTAGAGATTAGGGTTTCAAAAAAACCCAAAAGAAAAGAGAAAGATCTCGAAAGTTAACGATCTAACCAGAAAAGGTCAAGGACCCGCCTCGAAAGGCCATGAATGGCCGGAAAAGGTTGTGGATGGTCGGAGAAAGGCCACGAACAAAAGTCTATCAAGGACTGGACCAAACTCCTTCGAAATCTGGTCGTGAAACCATAGAGCCAAACACATAGAAGCCATGGAAGGCTGGTACAAGCCTCAAATGACCACGGAAGGCCATGGATTAGGTAGGTATTAGGGTGGCGGCGGCTAGGGTTTAGGTGGTGTTGCAGAGAGGCTTGAGAAGAAGGGGATTCTAAGGCGACGGATTGTATCAAATGATAGGGTTTTGGGGGTCGTTTAGGATTAATTAAGGTAAGGGTGAATACTGGCCGTTGATCTGAATGATCAACGACACGGATTAAAGTAGGTAGGTAGAGGTTTGGGTTTGAGTCGGTTAAATGGGTTAGGGGTCGGATTTGAATAGGAATTGGACTGGGGTAATTGGGTTAAAATTGGGGTAGAATTCAGGCTATAATTGAAATGCAATTGGTCTAGATTTTAAATAGCCAATTTTCCACTTTTATTTTATAAAAAATAGTAAATTAATTTCTGAAAATAAATTAAAAGTACTAAAATGATTTATAATGTATAGTTAACAATTTAAAAAATACTGGACTTAATTTTATGAATATAAAACACATTTAAATCTAAAAAGGGCTAATATTGCAACTATATGCAATTTAGCTTAAAAATACTAAATAAATTTGTAAAAATATGTAAAAATTACCTTAGATATATCTTAGTATAAATATAAAATTCCAACAAATGAATTACCAAAATAATAATTTTAAAAATAATTATAGGGTTTTTATGGATAAAAATAGAGAAATAAATTGGTTTAAAACCTTTAAAAATTAAGGAAAAATAATAAAACACTTGGACATACTTACATATGCATACAGATGATATTTTGAAGGTATTTTGCATATTAGAAAATAAATAGGGAAATTGGGGATCAACAGTCGTTTTACTTTTTAGAACCTCGTTCCCTTCAATAAAAATGCTCGTGCTTGCTTTAGCTAATTTACGACTTGTGGGGATGGATGGTTCGGTATTTGGAAGAGTTTGGAGTGAAATATGCCCATTTGATTCCTTAGGATTTTTTTTAAAAGGCTAAATTTGGCTTTAGTCAATATTTTAAGCAAACGGACTCGGATTCATGATTTGATAGTCTCGGAGGGTTCGCACGAAAATATGGGACCTGGGCATATGCCCGGAATCGAATTCTGAGGTCTCTAGCCTGAGTAATGAATTTTTATTAGAAATTGTTAATCTGAAGTTTTAAGGATTTAAAGAAACTAATTAATGATTGATTTCATGGGTATCGGGCTTGTATGTTGGTTCTGAAGCCCCGTACAGGTCCAATATATCATTTAAGGCTCGCCCGTAAAATTTGGTGTCATCCAAGTAGTTTAAGGGCGTTTTGGCCCGTTAGAGGAAAATTAAGAACTTGAAGTTCATAAGTTGGATTCAATTGGTTTTAGGGGGTGATTCTTAGATTTAGCGTTGTTTCGGGCGTTCCGAAGGTTCAAGTAGGTCCGTTTTGTGATTTCAGACTTGTCGGTATGTTCGGGCGGGGTCCGGAAGATCCGAGCGTCAATCGGACGAGGCTCGAGTGAAGTTGAAATTTTTGAGAAGTTCTGAAGCTACTGCTTCTATCATAACCGTACCTGCGGTTGGTGGACCATAGGTGCGAGACCGCAGGTGTGATCCATCTATCACAGATGTGGCCCAGGGAAGGCCAGGCCAAACCGCAGAAGCGGCCTCAAGACCGCAGAAGCGGTCCCAGCCCTTTTAGCCCCTTTTCGCAGATGCGGTCCCTTCTCGCAGATGTGGGACTGCAGATGCGGGAATCGTTGAAGCAGTGAGGTTCATTTAATACGGGTTCTAAGTCATTTGTGACACTTTTCACTCCTCCATTGGTGATTTTGGGAGCTTTTGGAATATGCCTTCTACTTGGCATCTTGAGGAAAGCTTACCCCACCTATTCTTAGTTTAACACTTGTGTTTTAGGTAGATTAAACACTAGGATTAAGGTAAAATCATGGGGTTAGAGCTAGACCTAGGGTTTTAATAAAACTTAGATTTTACCACGAAATTTGTTATGGAATGAATTAGAAATCATATATTATTGATCTTAGGTTATAGAGAATAACTTCCTTCGAAAAATTTCGGAATTCGGGCACGTGGGCCCGAGGTCAGATTTTAGGAAACTTGTGTTAAAGGTTGGGAAATTGCTTAAATAGCTAGAATTCAATATTGTGAGTATATATTGACTAGTTTCTACCTCATTTAACTAGTTTGGGATCGTTCGACTCCGAATTGAGGGCTTGGACTCGTTCTTGGTATTGGAAGTGCACTTTGGAGTGAGGTGAGTCTCCTTTCTAACCTTGTAAGAGGGAATTGTCCCCTAGGTGTAATAATTAAATTAATTGCTATTATATACGGGGGCTACGTATGCATTAGGTGATGAGAGTCCGTGCGTAGCGACTATTATGTTAAGTCCGGGTAGTCTAGGACCCAAAAGCATGCTCTACGTGGTATTCTTGTAACTTGATGATAAATTTGGATTCGTATAAATTATGTTGATTAAGGTAAATAAGACTAGTAGAGGAACCTTATCTTGCTTGGTCTTTTAAAAGAGGATTTGAATATTTTTGTGTGAACAACTACTCCTCAAATATACATTATTGTCTGCATGTTGATGAGTTTATTTATATTTGATCGCGTCGCACGTGTGATTCGCGAGCGGGGTAATAGGTGCATCTATGGTTCGAGTCGTTTGACCCTCGGCAGTGCACAATTTACTTTTACGTTGGATCGGGTCGTACGTCCCTCGGTGTTCCTTCCGCATGCTTTACTTAGTATTTCTCTGTGAATTGAACTTCATATATGCCTTAAAATGTAAATGCACACCCATGATATTATTTGGAAGAATAATTGTTATTCCCTGCCATTCAATGTTATTAAATTGTGCTATCCATGCTTATTATAAATTCCTTTCTCATATTATTTGACCCTAGTAAGTATCATGTCGACCTCTCGTCTCTACTTCTTCGAGATTAGATGGGATACTTACTAGGTACATATTGTTTATGTACTCATACTACACTTCTGTACTTAATTGTATGGGACCTGAGGCAGGTGTATCTGGCTACCAGTCTAGTGCGCATCACTGAGCGGATTTTGAGACTTCTACGATGAGCTGCTTCCCTTCCCATGTCGTTCAGCAGCCTGAAGGAGTCTCTCTTATGTATTTTTGTTGTCTATTCTGTTTCGGACAGTAGGATAGTGTGATTCTTTTATATATTCTACAAGTTGTCCATAGCTTGTGACACCAGGTCTTGGCACACACATTAGTAGACTGTATTGTTTTTGGGGTTGTATGATTATTTTCTGCTTTACTGATCATTTCTGATTTTATTACAACTTAAGGAATCATTGAAACTATATTTGGACGAAAGTAAATGAGAGTTGATTTAGTAATTTCCGCGTTGGCTTGCCCGGCAATGGTGTTGGGCGCCATCATGACCTATTATGGAAACGGGTCATGACAAAAGCATGCTCTACGTGGTATTCTTGTAACTTGATGATAAATTTGGATTCGTATAAATTATGTTGATTAAGGTAAATAAGACTAGTAGAGGAACCTTATTATTTCTCTTTAAGGTAAATTATATAAATTATTATTTCCCTCGGTGTTACTTGAGCATGCTTTACTTAGTATTTCTCTGTGGACTAAACTTCATGTATGCCTTGAAACGTAAATGGATACCCATTATATTATTTGGAAGAAGAACTGTTATTCCCTGCCATGCAATGTTATTAAATTGTGCTATCCATGCTTATTATAAATTCTTTTCTCACATTATTTGACCCTAGTAAGTATCATGTCGACCTCTCGTCTCTACTTCTTCGAGATTAGATGGGATACTTACTAGGTACATATTGTTTATGTACTCATACTACACTTCTGTACTTAATTGTATGGGACCTGAGGCAGGTGTATCTTGTTACCAGTCTAGTGCGCATCACTGAGCGGATTTTGAGACTTCTACGATGAGCTGCTTCCCTTCCCATGTCGTTCAGCAGCCTGAAGGAGTCTCTCTTATGTATTTTTGTTGTCTATTCTGTTTCGGACAGTAGGATAGTGTGATTCTTTTATATATTCTACAAGTTGTCCATAGCTTGTGACACCAGGTCTTGGCACACACATTAGTAGACTGTATTGTTTTTGGGGTTGTATGATTATTTTCTGCTTTACTGATCATTTCTGATTTTATTACAACTTAAGGAATCATTGAAACTATTTTTGGACGAAAGTAAATGAGAGCTGATTTAGTAATTTCCACGTTGGCTTTCCCGGCATGGTGTTGGGCGCCATCATGACCTATTATAAAAATGGGTCGTGACAACATGGTATCAGAGCACTAGGTTCACGTAGGTCTCACAAGTCATGGGCAAACCTAATAGAGTCTTGTGGATCGGTACATAGACGTTTGTATTTATCTTCGAGAGGCTATAGGGTGTTAGGAAAACTACTCTTTATTCATTTCCTATCGTTCAGTGGTTGGTATACTAAATTTCCCTCTTCTATTCTCTCACAGATGGTAAGGGCACGTGCGGCTGATGTTCCAGACCCGGGCAGAGCTGCTCCCCCCGTTGCTAGAGGTCGAGGTAGAGGCCGGGGGAGGGCACCGACTCGTGGTAGGGGATGAGGGCATCCTAGGGTTATCCCAGTAGTACCACCAGTAGATCCCGCGGGAGATCCTATCATCGAGGAGCAAAGCGAGGTGCCCACAATTGAGCCCACCCCGACAGACTTTATGACAACACCGGGATTTCAGGAGGTCATGGGTCGTATATTGTGGTTCATGGATTCTATGACCCAGACTGGTTTATTTCCAGCAGATCCAGCTACATCACAGGTAGGAGGGGGAGCACAGACCCCTACTGCTCAGGCTCCTGGACATGCAGCTGCAGTGTATTAGAGTCCGGGTGCACTACCTACGGATGGGGCCCAGCCAGTTGCTGCAGTGGCGCTCCAGCCCAGACCAGCTGCGAACGGTGACCCGCAGAAATTGTTGGACAGATGGACTAGACTTCACCCTCCTATCTTTGGGGTGAGCATCATGAGGATGCCAAGGACTTCATAGATAGGTGTAGGGACAGACTGCACAACATGAGGATATTGGAGTCGCATGGGTTGACTTCACTACTTTTCAACTAGAGGGCAGGGCCCGTAGATGGTGGCAGTCTTATGTTCTTGGCAGGCCAACAGGTTCCCCTCCCCTCACTTGGGGTCAATTCACACAGTTATTCTTGGATTGGTATATTCCACCCTCTAAGAGGAAAGAGCTACAATATCAGTTTGATCATCTTGAGCAGGGTCAGATGTTTGTGACCGATTATGAGGCGAGGTTTTCTGAGTTGTCTCGCCATGCACTCATGATACTTTCCACAGATGCAGAGAGAGTGCAGAGATTTGTTGCGGGATTGCACCTCAATATTCGAGCTGGCATGGCCCGAAAGGTGGAGATGGGTACTGAGTATCAGCTAGTGGTAGAGATTGCTCACAGGATTGAGGGGTATCGCCAGAGGGGTAGAGAGTAGATTCAGCAGGACAAGAGGGACCGGTTTTCGGGAGAGTTCATAGGCGCCCCAGTTAGGGGTAGAGGTCATTTTGGGAGGGGTCAGCCCAGCAGGCCCCCGTATTCAGCACCACCACCCCCTCCCGGGGTGCTCCAGTGAGGCCTTATTTCAGTGCGATGCCGGAGAGTTCTTACCACCCAACAGCTATTCAGGGTTCCTTCGATGGGTATTCTAGTCATCAGGATTCTTCCAGTGCTCACTTCAGTGCCATGCTAGAGAGTTCATATTGCCCACCAGCCATCCAGGGCTCTTCTAGTGGGTATTCGGGTCAGCAGGCTCAAACTTCAGGGCATCAGGCTATGGTACCGAGAGTATGCTACAAGTGTGGAGATCCGGGTCACATGAAGAGGACCTGCCCCAGACTTCGGGTCAAGGCAGTGCAGTAGGGTCAACAGCCTATAATTTCAGCACCGGCTGCCCCGCTACCTAGAGGTGGAGGGCAGACTAGTAGGGGTCATCCTAGAGGTGGAGGCCAGGCAGGGAGAGGTCAGTCAGCTATTGCTCAGTCAGGTGAAGGCCAGCCAGCCGGTGCTCCAACTAAATTCTACGCCCTTCCGCCCATGCTAGATGTATTGGCCTCAGATGCCGTCATCACAGGTATTATTTCCGTTGGTGGTAGGAATACTTCGGTATTATTTGATCCAGGGTCTACTTATTCATATGTATCATCTCTGCTTGCTCATTTCCTGTTCATGTGTCCACTCTTGTGGGCGATTATGTGGTTGTGGATCGGATCTACCGGTCCTGTGTGGTCAAATTCTGTGGTTTCGAGACTAGAGCGAACCTCTTGTTGCTTTATATGATCGACTTTGAGATCATCCTGGGCATGGATTGGTTATCCTCATATCATGCTGTCCTAGATTGCCATGCCAAGACTGTTACATTAGCGGTACTAGGGTTGCTGAAGTTGGAGTGGAAGGGTTCCACAGTTGATACATCTAGTCGGGTTATCTTTTTCCTAAAGGCTCGGCAAATGGTCGAGAAGGGGTGTTTGGCTTATTTGTCTTTTGTTCGAGACACCACCGCAGAGTCTCCGATGATTGATCCAGTTCCAGTAGTTCGAGAGTTCACCGATGTGTTTCCTTCTGATCTTCCTGGCATGCCACTGAATCGTGATATTGATTTCTGCATTGATTTGGCTCCAGGCACGCAACCTGTATCTATCCCACCGTACCATATAGCTCCGAAGGAGTTGAATGAGCAGTTTGAGGAGTTGTTAGCAAAGGGGTTTGTTAGACCCAGTATATTGCCTTGGGGTGCACCAGTGTTATTTGTGAAGAAGAAGGATGGAACTATGCGGATGTGCATTGATTACCGCCAGTTGAACAAAGTCACCATCAAAAACAAGTATCTGTTGCCTCGTATCGATGATTTGTTCGACCAGTTTCAGGGTGCTAGGGTGTACTCCAAGATTGACTTGAGGTCAGGGTATCATCAGCTGAAGATTCGGGACTCGGATGTTCCGAAGACTGCATTCCGGACTAGATATGGCCACTATGAGTTCCTGGTGATGTCCTTTGGCTTGACTAACGCCCCAGAAACATTCATAGACTTGATGAACAGGGTATTCAGGCCTTACATTGATTCATTTGTTGTCGTCTTCATTGACGACATCTTGATATACTCCCATATCCTGGGGGAGCACGAGCAGCATTTGAGGGTAGTGCTTTAGACCTTGTAAGAGCAGAAGTTATATGCTAAGTTCTCCATGTGTGAGATCTGGCTAAAGTCAGTGGCATTCTTGGGGCATATTATGTCAGGAGAGGGTATTAAGGTGAACCTTAAGAAGATTGAGGCAGTTCAGAGTTGGCCACGTCCTACTTCGGTGACCGAGATTAGGAATTTCCTGGGGTTAGTAGGTTATTACAGATGATTCGTGCAGGTTTTTTCATCTATTGCATCACCTATGACTAGATTGACCCAGAAGAGTGCTCCTTTCCATTGGTCCGATGATTATGAGGCGAGCTTTCAAAAGCTCAATACAACCTTGACTATAGCACCAGTTCTTGTGTTGCCTTCCAGTTCAGGGATGTATACGGTATATTGCGACGCTTTGCGCGTGGGATTGGGATGTGTATTTATGCAGGAGGGGTGAGTTATTGTATATGCTTCGCGCCAGTTGAAGGTTCATGAGAAGAATTATCCTGTGCACGATCTAGAGTTGGCCGCGATCATTTATGCTCTTAAGATATGGAGGCATTATCTGTATGGTGTGTCGTATGAGGTTTATACGGATCATCGCAGCTTACAACATTTGTTCAAATAGAGGGATCTTAATTTGAGGCAACGCAGGTGGCTTGAGTTACTGAAAGATTATGACATCACCATTTTTTATCATCCGGGCAAGGCTAATATGGTCGCGGATTCCTTAAGCTGGAAGGCAGAGAGTATGGGTAGTTTGGCATTCATTCCAGCGGAGGAGAGGCCACTAGCTTTGGACATCCAGTCCTTGGCTAACAAACTTGTGAGGTTAGATATTTCAGAGCCCAGCCGAGTTCTTGCGTGTGTGGTTGCTCAATCTTCATTACTGGGGCGGATCAAGGCCCGGCGGTTCGATGATCCACATTTGGTGATTCTTAGAGAGACGGTGCTTCAGGGAGGTGCCAAGGAGGTTTCTATTGGTGAGGATGGTGTTTTGCGACTCTAGGGTCGTCTATGTGTTCCTAATGTTGATGGTTTGAGGTAGAGGATTCTAGAGGAGGCACACAATTTGCGGTATTCCATTCATCCGGGAGCTACGAAGATGTATTGTGACTTGAGGCAGCATTATTAGTGGCGGGGGATGAAGAAAGACATAGTGCAGTATGTAGCTAGGTGTTTGAATTATCAGCAGGTCAAGTATGAACACCAGCAACCGGGTGGCCTACTTCAGTAGATGTTTATACCAGAGTGGAAGTAGGAGCGCATTACCATGGATTTCGTAGTTAGATTGCCCTGGACTTTGCGGAAGATTGACTCAGTATGGGTCATTGTTGATAGGTTGACCAAGTCGGCCCACTTTATTTCGGTAGCAACTACTTATATAGCAGAGAGGTATGCTCAGATCTACATTCGGGAGATAGTCTGATTGCACGGTGTGCTTGTTTCCATCGTATCAGATAGAGGCCCTCAGTTCACTTTGCATTTCTAGAGAGATGTTCAGGGTGAGTTGGGAACCTGCGTGGAGCGTAGAACGGCATTTCATCCACAGACCGACGGGAAGTTAGAGTGGACAGTTCAGATTTTGGAAGACATACTTAGAGCATGTGTGATTGACTTTGGAGGGTAGTGGGATCAGTTCTTACCCTTGGCGGAGTTTTTGTACAACAACAGCTATCAGTCCAGCATAGAGATGGCTCCATATGAGGCTTTATATGGTCGATGTTGTCGTTCTCATATCGGGTGGTTTGAGCCTGGTGAGGCTAAGTTATACGGTACAGATTTGGTACAGGATGCCTTGGACAAGGTAAGGAAGGGCTTCGCACAGCTCAGTCCAGATAGAAGAGCTACGCGGATCAGAAGGCACGTGATGTATCATTTGTGGTTGGCGATAAGATCTTCTTGAAAGTCTCGCCAATGAAGGGCATTATGAGATTCGGGAAAAAAGGCAAGCTGAGCCCAAGGTTTATTGGCCCATTTGAGGTGTTGAGGCGAGTTGGGGAGGTTGCTTACGAGCTAGCTTTACCCTTAGCATAACGGGAGTTCATCCGGCTTTTCATGTATCGATGCTTTAGAAGTATCATGTCGACCTGTCTTACGTGTTAGACTTCAGTACTATTCACCTAGATAAGAGTTTAGGTTATGAGGAGGAGCCAGTTGCCATTATTGATAGACAGGATCGCCAGTTGAGGTCCAAGAGGATTTCTACGGTGAGGGTCCAGTGGAGGGGCCAACCAGTCGAGGAGGCGGCCTGGGAGTCCTAGGAGGACATGCGGAGCAGATATCTACATTTATTCAACATTTCAGGTACCTTTTTATGTCCGTTCGAGGACGAACGTTTGTTTAAGAGGTGGAGAATGTAATGACTCGACTGGTCATTTTGCCTTTTAGAACCTCGTTCCCTTAAATAAAACTTCCCGCGCTTGTTTTAAATAATTTACGACTTGCAGGGACGGTTGGTTCGGGATTTGGAAGAGTGTGGAGTGAAATATACCCATTTGATTCCTTAGGATTTTTCTTAAAAGGCTAAATTTGACTTTGGTCAACATTTTAAGCAAACGAAGCCGAATTCATGATTTGACGGTCCCGGAGGGTCCGCTAGAAAATATGGGACCTGGGCGTATGCCCGGAATTGAATCCGAGGTCCCTAGCCCGAGTAATGAATTTTTATTAGAAAGTGTTAATCTGAAGTTTTAAGGATTTAAAGAAACTAAATAATGATTGATTTCATGGGTATCGGGCTCATATGTTGGTTCTGAAGCCCGGTACAGGTCTGATATATCATTTAAAGCTCACCGTAAAATTTGGTATCAATCCGAGTAGTTTAAGGGCATTTTGGCCCGTTAGAGGAAAAATAAGAACTTGAAGTTCATAAGTTTGATTCAATTGGTTTTAGGGGGTGATTCTTAGATTTGGCAATGTTTCGGGCGTTCCGAAGGTTCGAGTAGGTCTGTTTCATGATTTCAGACTTGTCGGTATGTTCAGGTGGGGCCCGGGAGCCCCGAGCGTCAATCGGACAAGGCTCGAGTGAAGTTGAAACTTTTGAGAAGTGCTAAAGCTGCTGCTCCTATCATAACCGCACCTGCGGTTGGTGGACCGCAAGTGCGAGACCGTAGATGTGACCCAGGGAAGGCCAGGCCAAACCACAGAAGCGGTCCCAGCCCTTTTAGCCCCTTTTCGCAGATGCGGTCCCTTCTCGCAGATGCGGGAATCGATGAAGCAGTGAGGTTCACTTAATACGGGTTCTAAGTCATTTTTGACACTTTTCAATCCTCCATTGGTGATTTTGGGAGCTTTTGGAAGAGGGCTTCGACTTGGCATCTTGAGGTAAGCTTACCCTACCTATTCTTAGTTTAACACTTGTGTTTTAGGTAGATTAAACACTAGGATTAAGGTAAATCATGGGGTTAGATCTAGACCTATGGTTTTAATAAAACTTAGATTTTACCACGAATTTTGTTATGGAATGAACTAGAAATCATATATTATTGATCCTTAGGTTATAGAGAACAACTTCCATCGAAAAATTTCGGAATCCACGCACATGGGCCCGGGGTCGGATTTTAGGAAACTTGTGTTAAAGGTTGGGAAATTGCTTAAATATCTAGAATTCAATCGTGTGAGTCTATATTGACTAGTTCCTACCTTATTTAACTAGTTTGGGATCGTTCGACTCCGAATTGAGGGATTGGACTCGTTCTTGGTATTGGAAGTGCACTTTGGAGCGAGGTGAGTCTCCTTTCTAACCTTGTAAGAGGGAATCGTCCCCCTAGGTGTAATAATTGAATTAATTGCTATTATATGCGGGGGCTACGTACGCACTAGGTGACGAGAGTCCGTGCGTAGCTACTATTATGTTAAGTCCGGGTAGTCTAGGACCCAAAAGCATGCTCTACGTGGTATTCTTGTAACTTGATGATATATTTGGATTCGTATAAATTATGTTGATTAAGGTAAATAAGACTAGTAGAGGAACCTTATCTTGCTTGGTCTTTTAATAGAGGATTTGAATATTCCTGTGAACAACTACTCCTCAGATATACATTATTGTCTGCTTGTTGATGAGTTTATTTATATTTGATCGTGTCGCACGTGTGATTTGCGAGTGGGGTAATAGATGCATCTATGGTTCGAGTCGTTCGACCCTCGGCAGTGCACAATTTATTTTTATGTTGGATCGGGCCGTACGTCCCTCGGTGTTCCTTGCGCATGCTTTACTTAGTATTTCTCTGTGGATTGAACTTCATATATGCCTTGAAACGTAAATGGATACCCATGATATTATTTGGAAGAATAATTGTTATTCCCTGCCATGCAATGTTATTAAATTGTGCTATCCATGCTTATTATAAATTCCTTTCTCATATTATTTGACCCTAGTAAGTATCATGTCGACCTCTCGTCTGTACTTCTTTGAGATTAGACGGGATACTTACTAGGTACATATTATTTATGTACTCATACTACACTTTTGTACTTAATTGTACAGGATCCGAGGCAGGTGTATCTGACTACCAGTCTGGTGCACATCACTGAGCGGATTTCGAGACTTCTACGGTGAGCTGCTTCTCTTCACATGCCGTTCAGCAGCCAGAAGGAGTCTCTCTTATGTATTTTTGCTGTCTATTCTGTTTCGGATAGTAGGATAATGTGATTCTTTTGTATATTCTACTAGTTGCCCATAGCTTGTGACACCAAGTCTTGGCACACACATTAGTAGACTGTATTTTTTTTGGGGTTGTATGATTATTTTCGGCTTTACTGATCATTTCTAATTTTATTACAAATTAAGGAATCATTGAAACTATTTTTGGACGAAAGTAAATGAGAGCTGATTTAGTAATTTCCGTGTTGGCTTGCCCGGCAATGGTGTTGGGCGCCATCATGACCTATTATGGAAACGGGTCATGACAATATGAATCTCTGTTTGCAGGAATATGTTCAGAATATGGAATTATCCATCAAACTACTGCACCTTACACACCTCAATCCAACGGAATTACGGAAAGGAAAAATCAGACATTAAAGGAAATGATGAATTCTTTATTAATAAGTTCCGGATTACTGCAGAGTTTGTGGGGGGAAGCTCTCCTTATAGCTAACCGAATACTCAATAGAGTACCCCATAGCAAAACGCAATTTATTCCATATGAAAAATGGAAAGGAAGAAAACCCAACTTGAAATATTTCAAAGTGTGGGGGTGTCTAGCAAAGGTACAAGTTCCTTTACCTAAAAGGGTTAAAATCGGACCAAAAATAGTAGATTGCGTTTTTATTGGATATGCTACAAACAGTAAAGCATGTTGGTTTTTGGTTCATAAATCCGATAATCCCGAGATTCATGTTAATACGGTAATGGAATCAGATAATGTTGAATTCTTTGAAACCATCTATCCGTATAAAACTGAAAGCGAGTCGTTAAGTGAAAGACCTAAATGACCTCGGGAAGAACCAAAGGAAAATACTCCAAGTATAGAAGATCCAAGGCGTAGCAAACGTCAAAGAACATTTACTTCCTTTGGACCAGATTTTGTGACATTCTTGCTTAAAAATGAGCCTCAAACTTTTAAAGCAGCTATGTCATCTTCTGATTAAGTATTTTGAAAAGAGGCAGTCAATAGTGAGATTCAATCAATTTTGGATAACTATATATGAGAATTGGTTAATCTTCCTCCAAGAAATAAGCCTTTAGGTTCGAAATGGGTCTTTAAACGAAAAATTAAAGTCGATGACACTATTGACAAATATAAGACAAGACTTGTTATCAAAGGCTATAGACAAAAAGAAGGCCTTGATTACTTTGATACTTACTCGCCAGTAGCAAGGATAACATCTATTAGGGTGTTAGTGGCACTAGCGGCCGTGTATGGTCTTGAAATCCATCAAATGGATGTTAAAACAACTTTCTTAAATGGAGAATTGGAGGAAGAGATTTACATGGAACAACCTGAGGGTTTTGTGGTTCCTGGTAAAGAAAAGAAAGTGTGAAAACTTTTTAAGTCACTTTATGGACTTAAACAAGCATCCAAATAATGGCATGTAAAATTTGACCAAACAATATTGGCAAATGGATTTAAAATCAACGAGTGTGACAAATGTGTTTACATTAAAAACACTCCAGGTCATGAAGTCATTGTTTGTTTATATGTTGATGACATGTTGATAATGAGCAAAAGTATGACAGATATAAATGCTACAAAACGCATGTTGGCTAGCAAATTAGACATGAAAGACTTAGGAGTTGTTGATGTGATCTTAGAAATCAGAATTCACAAGACTCCACAAGGTCTAGCATTATCACAGTCTCACTACATTGAAAAGGTACTTGACAAGTTCAAGTATTTGGATTTCAAAATTCCTAAGACTCCAATTTACGTGAGTTATGCACTTCAAAAGAATGAAGGTGAAAGTGACTCACAACTGGACTATGCAAGAGTATTGGGAAGTTTGATGTATATCATGAATTATACGTGACCATATATAGCATGTGCTATTAGCAAACTAAGTCGGTTTACAAGTAATCCCAATCAAATACATTGGATGGCAATGAAACGAGTTTTGGGATATCTGAAACATACCCAAAATTATGCTTTGCATTATAACAAATGTCCTTCCGTGATCGAGGGATATAGTGATGCAAACTGGATCACTGGATCATCTGAAGTAAAATTCACGAGTGGATATATTTTCACAATTGAGGGTGGAGCAGTGTCTTGGAAATCATCTAAACAAACGTGCATTACCCGTTCTACAATGGAATCTAAATTCATAGCTTTAGATAAGGCCGGTGAAGAAGCTGAATAGCTCCGAAATTTCTTGGAAGATATTCCATTTTGGCCCAAACCTTTGGCACATATTTGTATACATTGTGATAGTCAAGCGGCAATAGGTAGGGCAGGGAGCGTTATGTATAACGGAAAATATCATCATATTCGATGGAGACACGATACTGTTAGACAACTACTCTCTAGTGGTGTTATCACAATTGACTACTTAAAGTCAAGAGATAACGTGTTGGATCCACTTACAAAAGGCCTATCTAGAGAGGCAGTTGAAAGATCATCAAAGGGAATGGGGTTAAAGGCCTAGGACAAGTCATCATGGCGGTAACTCTACCTAGCGGACTGGAGATCCCAAGAGCTAGGTTCAAAGAGATGAAATAAAGTTATGAATGACGGTTCAACATTGTCAAATAACTCAACCCATTCTCGTGATGAAGACAATGTTCAAAAATGAGGTAAAGCATTAAGGCTTTTTGATGAGTCAATAAATCTTAAAGCTTTTTAATGATTTATTAAGTCTGGTAGGATATGACCAGATAGTGTGTATTTAGGATTACACGTTTAGGAATCACCTATGTGAGTGTGAAGTGAAAGCCACTTCAAGGGGAATGAAAGTAAAGGCCCATTCTCGAAGCACTCATGAAACCAGGCGGTGTTCATGGCTGAAACGAACACAATCGTGAGAACCATAGATGGTTAAGGATTGATTGAGTGACTTATGTTGTCTAGGTATACAACAAAGCTTGACGGTTCAAAGATATCAAATTTACCGATTGACCGAGTATATCCGATATAAGTTCACTACGAAAAATTTAAAGGAAAACCTACTTATCCAGATGTAATTAATTCTTGCAAGTGAAACACACACACGTCCGTGCATTCATTTAAGTTTATAGTCATTCCCTATTCATGTGGGAGATTGTTGGATTTGTTATTAATAAAAAAAGAAGTGTGAATGAAAAATGGTGGGAAAAGAAATGGAGGGAAGTGAAATTTTGAATGAGTTCACTTTACTAAGACACTTTATCCCTCATTGGTAGAAGGAAAGAAAATCTTTGTGTATATATAGAGAAGCTCATCTTTTAGCTATTAAAGAGCTAAGAAGAAGGCAAGCCTCGTGCCTTCGTCGTCGTCGCTCGCTCGGCTTCGGCTTCAGATTCAGATTCGGATTTGGTCAAAGATCGATTGATTGATTAATCTTTTTAGACAAATTCATTTCAAATATTTAATTAATTAATTAAAGAAAATTCAAATCACCCGCGACCCGGTCTGGTCCGGTCCAATTTTTTCTTTCTCGGATTATTTTAAATCCGTTTAATTTCTCGCAATATTTCCAACAGCTATAGATATTCTGAAATAGTGTCAAACCTGTTCCAACAGCTATGGTTGTTCTAAAAGGTTGCAAACCTTTTCAGAAACAATACCAAATTAGCTATAAATATTCCTTCAAATCTCAGAATATTTACTTACGAAATGTTTTGATAAACTTCTTCTTCTTCTGCACAAAAATTCCAGTGTGTATTACAGCCTTCGAATGGTTCGCTGTTCATCGGCATTTTTGGTACCAACACTCCAGTGAGTTAAATCGTTCTATCCTGGGAGGATATATTCCAGAACCTCAGGTACTTGAGGAGAATAATTTCCTTAAGGACACACTATGTATTATGTGGGCTCGATTTGTTCCTATACCGTTTTCAAAATTTATTTTGAAGTTCAAATACTATTTTCAGAATTTATTTCTACTAACTTTCTGTTTCTGTTTTCAGAAAGATTATTGTTTTATTTATTTACAGCAATACAGATTAATAACACTATATTGTATCAAATATATCGTCGACGATCACTTTGTATCAGTTCCTAAGCGACATAACTTGTTGAGATCTTATCACTTTCTTTATTTTCAGGTACCTGAACTTCTTCGGGAGTTTCATGAAATGTTATGTCGTGGGCTCTTCTAGAGCTTATTTCCTCCTCATTATGATCATTTTGATCATTAGCTCCTACTATTTTTCAAGGATTGTTACCTTTGGAACCAATTGGTCTACCACGCTTCATGCGTACAGTAAACTCTACCCTTCAGGGACTTTAATTTTAATAGGAGCATTTGCAGCTGAAATATGATATTAAATTTTGGATCGGCAAATGCTTCTGGCATTTCACTTGAATTATCTTCAAAGTGAGGATCATATTAATGATAATTCGATTCATATAGCATATTTTTTCAGTTGTTTATTCCATCCCCCAAATGTTAGAAAAACTAACATATATTCCCAATCTTCTTTGGGAAACATATCTTTGTGTATAGTGGTAGAGAAATTAATAATATACCACACATCAAAAGATAGTAAAAATATTTAATTTTTGATCCTAAACCAATTGTGAGGGGAGGACTTTATCAAATATTGTTGGTCTGATGCATACAAGTGCTGATGTATGCAATTTAGAATATCTTAGACCAACACATGAAATTTTATTCTCATAAGCAACAGTTTAGCCATTAGTAGGAGGTATTCAATGCTAAACCACCTTGGATATAAACTAGCATTATCAAGATGAACTGTCTTGATTTCATAATCTGAAAGTTATGCTCTTAATTGAGAAAAACAATCTCAAATGCCAAACTGCGGGTTGACAATAAACATGCATGTAACCATCTTATATATGCATTTATAAGTAGTTCACATGACAGGTGAATGGTTTCATATTCACCTTTTATATATTTCAGAATCAGGGGTCTTAGTCCCACTTTAGTTGGTATAATCAATTTATTATGAGAACAAGCAACACAGGAGAATTCTTGAAGAATCTTCTAGCTCTTCAGTATATGCTTATCTGAATTCTCAAATAGCTCATTTAAAATGGCAAATGAAAACTTCAATTTTATCATGGCATGTGCTATCTCTTAGTAAACTTCTGGTTTACTATGGCACAAACTTTTGCATTAGTAAACTTCTTATTTACGTGGCTACTTTTGTATAAGTAAATTTCTGATTTACTATAGCTGCTTTTGCATTAGTAAACTTCTGATTTACTTTGATACATGATGTAGTACAAATTGAAGAATAAGGCGGGTAACTTCTCACATACATATTTACCCCCTATGATTGTGGAAACATGAAGATTTTTAATCGTTCAATCATTTGTAGTCTCAGTATGATTGTCATTTGTATTAGTAAACTTCAAGTTTACTACAACATATGTTTTGACCATAATCATATAATACGAATGACATATTTGTATATAAGCTCTTCAAGAGCCTTCATTCATTATCACGATCTAATATTTATCGGACACTACTAGTGTCATATGTCTTCTAGACAAACAGTTAGCTCTTCAGGAGTTGTTGATATATTTTGTACTATCAAATATTGCTCAGAAACTTCTGGCATCAAGAGAGAAAATCATAATCAAATGAATATTATAAAGACAATTCTAAATTTATAAATGTAAGAAATTAAGAATTTCAGTATTTTTACCACCAACTTTGTGATAAATATCTCCTTCATGGAGAAACGCCATTAACATCTGAATATTTTATATCAAATCGGCAACCACATAGTCATTATATCCTTCGGGAAAAGATACATGAGTTGTTATTTCCTTCGGGGAACTCGATAACTAACCATAACATATTAATATGGTTGTAGTAGAAAGCATTCTTGTAGAATGCTTTTGGCTTAGATTGATACTTAACAAAATTATCCAAGATGTTTTACGTACAACAGGTACGTGAGGTAATGATCTTTATACCACAAAAATAATATTTATATTCTCTGTTTATCTAGCTCTTTAGGAGGTGAGTTGTGGTATTTCTCCATTCACTCCAGGGAATGAAAATGTGCTCCAAAAATAACTTTGAATAGTTCATTATTTTATTTAAGCACAAAAAGATACAGTTTCATAATATTTTCCTACTTCAGGAGAAAATTTCAATTGTTTTACTACTTCAGGAGCAAATTAAAATACGAAATATTGAGTATATATATTCTCTCAATCATATTACCTCTTCTGGAGGTGAATTGTAATATATTTAAATCAAGAGCGCATTCATATTTACGAGCTTTATTAATATTGTCACATTCACTTCAGGGAATGAATTAATATTTATCAAAAGTTTTCATCCTTCAGGGAACGGAACATAATTATCTGAATGTGCATTAATCACACCAAATCGTGTGATGCTCTTTTAAGATAATGCTACTTCAGGAGCAAATTGTGGCATGCAAGTAATATAGAGAAATTTTCTCTAGCTTATCTTCAATTGTAACCATAGAAAGCCTAAATTATCACTTCTGGTGGTCATAGGCATATACCACTTCTGGTGGTTAACAAAAAATTAGTTACAATGAGATATACGAAATATAACCACTTCTGGTGGTTGTATATTTGTTTCAAAATTTGCTGGAGTATAAGTGGATCTAACAATGTTATCCACTTTATAATCCTTTATTAAAATAATCAGGAAGAAAACAAATACCAAAATAGTTATTATATACGTAACATATAACCAAGCAATATTAAAATATAAGCAAAAGGCTCAATTTAATTTACGCAAATTTGGCCATTCCAGATGTAAGTAATATCTACATCACTACTGCGAAGAAGAAAAATTCACCACCTTAAGGATATAATTTGCCTTATGATGCTTGGAATGAACAAGATCTAACCACGAACGTAAGAGCGTCGCCTTACATCGAAGATGAACACACCTTAAAGATATAATCTGCCTTATGATGCTCGGAATGAACACATTCCATAATTTTGGTGAGTTCCTCCAAACACCATGTGGATGTAGCATAGTTCTCAGAGAATATGATAATAGAAAATTTTGACTCCTCAATGGCTTTCAACAATTCTGGTGAAATAAATTTTCCTCTTTCAAGTTTCACATCATCTTTGAATGCGTTGATTCCCATGTCCTCCAGACGTTTGTAGAGATGGGAAACAAAGTTATTGCGAGTATCTTCCCCTCTAAAACTCAAGAAGGCATCACATTTCCATGTTTGGGTAAATTCAGCCATAGGAAATAGCTGAAATCTTCTACAAAGGAGAAAGAGAAGATGTGAAGCGAAAAAACTGAGACGAAGCAAAGAGGGGGAACAATCAGTCATTGACATTTGACTGAAACAAGGAAGAGTCAATGGGTCAACTTTGCTTATTTCTTTATTTGAACTTTCTCAAAATTATTTTCCAGTACCTCTATTCCTTTTATCTTCAATTTTAGTTGCATATTTATTTTTTCTTATTTTTAGTTTAAATTCTAGATAACATAAAAAGAAATTTACATTATCAAGTCGTGTAAGAACTCACAATGGATAACTATCATGAGAACTGTAGGCATGCAAATTTTATTAAATGTAAATTCAATAAAATGATTTGGACCATTTTAAATATATTACTCCAAACAAATATTATGAGCTAATATATTAATTATTTAAGTCCAATAAATATTGAGAGAAATTCAAAAATAGCCAGATTTACAACTGGTCATTCAAAACTAGCCTAGTTTCAAAAGTAATCGAAATTTAGCCACTTTTCATGTAAAGATAAATCTGAGCGAAAACACTGTTTAAAACCCGAAAAATACGCCAGTATATATGATGGAGTTCCATAATAAGTATGTTGGAACTCCAGCATAATATGATGGAGTTCTAGAATAAGTATTCTGGAACTCCAGCATAATATGATGGAGTTCCAGCATAAGTACACTAGAACTCGAGCATAATATACTGGAGTTCCAGCAAGTATACCGGTCCAACATAATATAATGGAGTTTGGAGCACCGGTGCTCCAGTCTCCAATATATTATACTTGAACCAACAAAGTATACCGGTCCAACATAATATGCTGGAGTTCATACACAGGTGCACCGAACTCCAGTATTTTATGCTGGACCGGTCTCTGTTGCAGCAATTAGTGGCTATTTTTCATTGACTTGGTAAATGCTGGCTATTTTTTACTAACCAGTCCGAAAACTGGCTATACCGTGCTATTTTTACATAAATATTGACTGGGCTACTCCATTTAATTGGGTTACAAATGATGAGCACGCCTCATTAGGCCCAAGATGTCATCTTCCTAGAGGCTCAGTGCCACGTGTCAAATGACGTGGCACGTCAAGTCAAACAAAAGAGCCAGTAGGATCATGTCACGTGTCAAAATAACAAGGCATGCCAAATCACATTAAAAGGCCAAGGAAACCCTGACATGTGTGCAAGTGACATGTTCTGGCCAATCAAATGTGATCATGTCACACTTCAATTTGATTAGAGCTGTCAATATGGGTCGGGCCGGGCTAGCCCAGCCCACGCGGGCTTTAGCAATTGACGGGCTGGGCTGGGCTAGCCCACCATTTTGATGGGCCTTATAATGGTCAGCCCACCCCAGCTCTATGTGGGTCGCGGGCCCCCACGGGTCGGCCCATCATTTTTAAAAATATAACTTTATATTTTTTCTTTAAGTTCTGACCTAAAAAAAGAAAATTATTTAAAAGTTAAAAAATATCTTATTGGAAAAAATTTGCAAAACTTAATAGCGTTTTATATTGTTCCAATATATTACAATAAACACTAAAAAAAGTAAAAGACAAGACTATATTTCATTCACTAAAAGTCAAAACTTAAAACAAACTATTCAAGAGAACGCACATGATGCTTATGAGATATCCAACACATCATCTTCATCAAATACATTTGAATCCGTTTGTGACAAGGTTGTCTTAATATCTTCACTTTCATCTACAATTCGTATGCAATATTAGTTAAATATTAAAAACAATTAAATTTTAAAAATTAATAATATTTGAATTCACATAAAAAATATTACTAGTTTGAGTTTGGGAAAACCTGTGCAGCCAATTTCGAGTAGTAACAAGTGTTTGGACATTTTCATAATAATTGCAACTTCTGTACTTTGTAAGAACACGCCACCAATGCTAAATGTTGATTCCGATGTTACAATGGCATTAAGAATACCAAGTACATCACGCATCATCATTGAAAGATCGAGATATTTTCTAGAATGGTCCTTCCAATACATGACAATATCCATCTCTTGAAACTTCTCAAGATCAAGTTTTGGTAACATGACAACATCCTCATAGTAAAGATCCAATTCTGACTTTCCATCTCTAAAGGCATTATACTTTTTATTTTTTTATATATTTTAAATAAATATTTTATTAGGCCCACGGGCCGGGTCAGGCCAGCCTCAGTCAAGCCTCACGGGTCACGGGCTTACTCGGGCCGGGCTTAAAAGCTTCGTTTTTAAACGGGCTCCAAAAATTCTAGCCCAACTCTGCTAAATCACGGGTTGGGCTGGGCTGGTCCAATGGGCCAAGCCCATATTAATGGTTCTAAATTTTATCGGTCGGAAAGAGTTTGTTATTATCATAACTCCTCCCTTCCACAACTATAAATAGGGGCCTTCATAACCCAGAAAAGACACCAGAAGTTATAACAAGAAGCAAGAGAGAGCTCGTGGATCAAACGCCGCAAATTTCTCTACAAGTTTCAAGCTTCAAGCAATCAAGTTCAAGTTCAAGAAATCAAGTTCAAGTTCAAGAACAAAGAACAAAACAAGTTCAAGCTCAAGAACAAAGAACAAATCAAGTTGAAGATCAAGAAGAGATCAAAGACATGTCAAATATGTCTTGAGGGAAGAATCAAGGGATAAACAGAGTTGTAACCTACAATGTTTATCAATAAAATCCTTTTTTCTTTATAGTTGTTTGTGATTGTAGTTTTTTCGATGTTGCAGCTTGATGAGCCCTCGAAACAGCTGGGGCCGATACAACCGAATAAGATGATTGAGGGTGAATTCCAACCCCTCGGCCTCTCCGAAAAAATAGCTCAGCATGATCACAATGCGCCAAAAGGAGGGATGAATCTGGCCGAGGGTGACCTTGTATGTTTTGCAGAAGTCGATCACTACCAAATCGAGAGGACCTAGTGTAAAGGGGTAAGTGTAAACACTTAAAAACCCCTCCACGTGGGTAGTGATACTTTCCTCGGGGCCTGGGATCTGAACCACGACCTCGTCTCCCCAGCCGCAGTCCTTCTTCATATCATTGAGGTATTTTTTCGATATCAAACTGATGTATCGAGATACATGTTCGCACCGACCTGGGATATCGAGAGGATTGTCACACCTCCTTTTTCCTACACCCCCGGCAAGGGGATAAGGGAGTTTTTCCAATTAAATTGACAATCGAAACGGGATTACTTATTTATTAAATTCAGAGTCGCCACTTGGGATAATTTTATGGTATCCCAAGTCACCGGTTCAAATCCCGAATCGAGGAAAAGATTGACTCTGTATTACAGTCCGCGAACACAGAAACCCGGGTAAGGAATTCTGTTAACCCGGGAGAAGGTGTTAGGCATTCCCGGATTCCGTGGTTCTAGCACGATCGCTCAACTGTTATAATTGGCTTATTATCTGATTTTAATACACTTTTAAACCTACGCACATTTTTAACTTTAAGCCACTTTTAATTAATTAATTTTAGGAAGATTTCAACGTCACATAAAACGCGTTTTGATCCACGTCACATAAATGCACCCACAGTCCGCAACACATTTTATCTAACGCTGTTGAGATTTGGATTTGGGTCACATAAATGTGCACCCGAGTTTAGGAAGGTAAATTCTTAAATAGCGCGCCTAAAGTAACTACGCGTTTTTAATTTTGCGAGGGCCATGGAAATTTGCTAAATGGCACACCTCAAATTCTAAGAATTAAAATATTAATAATATGAGGGACATGTATTTTAGGATTTTATTTGGCACGGCACGCCTCAAATTATTCCAAAAGGACTTTATTCAACTAAAACAAACTACGGATGTTCATAGACTATTTAACTAGATTTCAGATTATTATAAGGCCAAGAGTGTTGGATATAAAATTATCTTTGGAACAAGTGTATGAGTTTAGCTATATAGAATTGTCAAGTTATTAGCAATTAAAGAAATTGGGTCCGTGAGCCTTGTTATGGATCGGGCTTCACAGAAAATCAACCATTCAGCCCAATATTACCTAACATTCAAGTCCAAATTCTCAAACCTCCTCTTTTCTTATTTATTAGTTTATTCCACTAACTCCAACTGATTGCTTTATAAACAAAACCAAATCCAACATCTTAACCTTAAATATTTAGCATCCAAAATATGATAAATATTTTATAACTGCACAAACCTACTAAATACTGTATGATAAATACAGTAGTTTATAACTCATACTAATAAATATGACAAAGCTGCAAGAATACAAAATAACCAACCTCTGGATGTGTTATAAACACTCATACAATATGGTAGAGCCCCATTAATTAGTTTTGCAAGTCCAAAGCAGTAAAACTACGCATTTTACCAATATTCATGCTTGAATCCAAACTTAAACTCAAACAACAGCCTAAAAAAAACTCAAAAGCCATTCACCTTCATCCTTACCAAACAGTCTCGAGTATCTCTAAGCCTTTTACATTCAAGCAAAACCAATTAGAGTCCTATAAATAAATGACAGTATCCAATGGCATATTCAATTACACATGAAGAACCTAATTATGAAAGTATAGAACAGAGTAATCTATGAAAGTAAAGCTAGATTATGGGCCACAACTTAGTGTTAAGCTAAAACAAATAACTTCCATTTTCATTTTAACTCCACTTTGAACATCAATTCTACAAGTTTAAGAACCAGTACCTCGAAGGCAAAATGAAAGAAAGGTAAGAAGATCAGCAGTAAGCAGAAGCAGGAAAAGAGCCCAGATTTAACCAAACAATAGTGCACATCCCAGGATGAATCAATGGAACAGTAGAGAAGCTTCAGAAAAACTGATTCCAAACCAAACTTAAACCATTTCTCACACCAATCTGAAGCAAGCAAACTAGCTTAAAGAAATCAACAATGGAACAGTGTTCCTTAGCCACAAAATTTAAAAACCAGACTCTAAAGAACCCAATCTCAAACTATTATAGCCCAGGTGCAGGCTTTAGTTTCCAATGATTTGAACTAAACTCTTAAGATAAGAAAGACTAAAACTAAACAGAATAGTTTTCTGGAAACTGCCAAGGATTCAAAGTTATTTCAACTTTCAATATTTTTAGAATGTTAAACTCAATATCCTTTGTAGTATTTTTAGTTTCTTCTCTGCTTTTCTGTGTGTGTGTCTGTGTGTATATCTCTCTTAGACTCTCTATATATCAGTGTGTGAATCTGTGTGTTTTCTCAGTGTTCTCTCTGTGAATGCTCTCTTGTTTTTCAGTATTTTCAGAATCTCAGACTGACTGTGTATATGAACTCAGTGCCTATTTCCCTCTCTCTCAGAATGTTCTGCCCTCTAGTGTCTATAAATAATTGTTCAACTTAGTGCATTCACCACTATCAATTCAACTTTTCATTTATTAATTGTCCCCTTAACTTAGTGTAATTCTAACCCTACCACTATTGAGAAGCTTCTTAATTAGGTGGATACTTTAAACTTATACTAATCAATTCTTATCAACATAATTAAACCAGAAGTTAAACCAAATTATTGAACTTAATCCTAATTATTCTGACTAAGTGATTAAATGAGATACGATTTCAAAGTCTTAAAACAAACTGATATCCCAATTATACAAAACGAATCCACAAAATCAATCTAAAGAAACAAACAGTGGACAGAAATAATTTATACTAGAGGACTGATCGAATTTCAATTGAAATTGACCAGAAAAAGAAAAAGAGACGAGAAAGACGAACATCAGAATAATACTAAAAAATATAAACATAGAAGCAGGACAGAAAACTCACCGGTCAGCATTAATTGAAGAAAACCTTCGAATTTTCAATTTTTAAACCTAATTTTGACTTTAACTATGTGTTCTTATCAAGAACACACAGATAAAGTCAAAATTAGCTTAAAGTATCAACGAATCTTGACTCTGTAGTTTTAGGTTTAAAACTTAGATTCATTATTCGACAAGTTCTGGTTTGATTCGAGGGTAACAGATCGTGGATTAGGGAAGAGGGGAGTGATGTGGCTTCAGGGTGTTAATTTGGGGGTGCTTGGGTAAGTTAGGGTTCGAGGTCGGATCTTCGATCTGAGATTCGAAGGATTCTAGGGATGTTCGAGGGAAACTAGTCTAGGATTTGGAAAGAGGAGACGGAGGGGATTGTATGGTGTAATTTTGGGGTTGTTTGGTGGTTGTCCGCCGCCGTGGACAATTTTCGGCGGGCGGAAAGCGGCGGAGTGAGGCGGTGATTTTGTTGTTCTCTGAAGATGGACGAGAGAGAGGAGGGGGGTTCTGAGGGTAGGGTCTAATGGGTTAGGGGTATACTAAAGGGGTAATTAGATTAGGGCCGTTGGATGATGAGAATCCAACGACCATAATTGATCTTTTAATGAAACGAGGTTGTTTGGTATAGCAACTGGGGTGGACCGGGTTGGGGAAGACGGGTCTGGGATTGGGTCATGGGCGAGGTTAGGGGACCGTTCAATCAAATTAATTCAAGGGTCCAGATTGAGACGCCTGAAATGACGTCGTTTGGTTGAGGCTGGAGACGGACCGGGTTGGGGAACGGATTGGGCTGGGATGGGTTTGTTTAACCGGGTGCAAGAATTTGGGCCTGTGTAATTTTATCAAAACAGCCCAGCTTGTTTCTTTTCTCTTTCATTTTCATTTCTCTTCATTTTTTCACAAATTCTTTTTCTTAAAAATCTAAATTAAATTATAAAACTCAAATTAACTTAAAAAAAAAATAATTAACTCCAAATAATAATTATCACAAATAATTCAATACTAAATTAAAAGAAAATCGCAAAATTTGACTAAAAATACAAAAATATGTTATTATTATTTTTTTTAAAATTTTTCATTTTTGTAAAACACCTAATTATTAATTAATTTCAAAAAAGGTAAAAATCAAATCTTAAGTGCAGATGCTATATTTGTTTTTGTATTTTTAATGTATTAATTAAATTAAACATGCCCACAAACATATGCAAATAATCAGGAAAATCGCACAGTAATTCCTAAAATAACACATAATTAAAGAAAAGACCCAATTTTGGGAATTCTTTTGGAGTAATTCGTGTGAGGCAAAAATCACGTGCTCACAAGGATTTTCGATATTAAAATCCCTCTTTATCACACAAGGATGGGGGTGATTTCGTGAAGAGTCGGCGGCACCACCGGTTTGGTCGGCCGGGAAGTAGAAGAAGATGATGTTTTTTTCCTTTTGAGGGACTGTCTTAGAAGTTTTCGCCATGATTTTGGATTACAAGATGCAGAAGATGGCGGAGCTTGGCGTTTTCCGACACTAAGAAGGCGGTAGAAGCATATAACAAAAGGAAACAGATGAAGAGAGAAAGGTATAGATGAGTTTAGAGGTGGTTTAAAGAATAAAGTAAAGCCTTCTCAGAGGTTAGACCTTATATTTATAGATGGGCGGTGACAGTTCAATGACGCTAGTGGCCGACCATTACTAACATGCATTTATTGTTTTGAGAAAGCGAACCAATGTGACGTTTCGGTCACATCGAAAGTTGACATCACGGGAATGGCGTCATTATCAAGGGGTCCGAAAATCGAGGTTCAAATCATTTCTTATCATTTTACTCAAAGAAATGCGGGGACTATCTATATACGGAATGAAATTAGGTGCCCCGAATTTATCAGGCTCGAGACGCCGCGCACCGAGGGCTGAAGTTCGGTAAAGACCAAGCCCGGGCTCGAAGGCAGAATGAGAGGCTCAAGGACCTAAGTGTCCGAGGGTATTGGAGCCAAGTATGGCCAAGTCCGAGATAGAGCCGTTATGAGTTTGTTACAGAAGGACAAGTTTCTCGCCACGTCCCCAAAATCATGGTGTAAATTTCGGGATAGATTTGTACGAATTCATACCAGGCGGTTATACAACTGTCCAAATAAGATTCCTTACTTTAAATGGAAATGTACCTTATTTAGGGCTTCCCTCCTATGTAAAGGGGACCCAATCAATTGTAAACAATATCTAATCATTGGCAAATAATATACTATCCTACTTTTCTCTCTTGATGTTCATCATAATTGTCCTTTACATTTATTGTTCCTACTTTATTGCTCCTAGTTCATCTTGAGGCTACTAAACTCGAGGTCACCACTGCTGAATAATATTGGTTTGGTTCACTTATTTTTTTTATTTCTACTTCATATTTCTTGATTATTAATTGGTATTGAACTAAATCACATATATTTAAAACCACAAATCAAATTTAATTGTTACTCGTATTTTCGAGGTAAACATCAATATTTTGGAGTTTAACTATGGCATCACAGATCTTATTTTAACTTGGGTTGTACATAAAATCTATATCTATATATATCTATTTATATTTATATTACATTAAGAGTGGGAAGCTCCAAAATATCAAATTGTATTACCAAAATATCTGTGAAGTAATTGATGAACTTTTTATCCTTTCAAAAATGAAGTTAATTAATCCACATTAATGTATAAAAATGTAGCTTCATTTGTGGTTGGATACTAGGATTTCGAAGTCTACTTGGGATTAATTCATACAATTTATTATGGTTCATTCAAAAATAAAAAATAAAATATTACTTCCCTTTTTTAAAAAAATGCGCACAAACAAAAGCTAGAAAACAGGCAGAAATGGGTACAGTACTGACCCGACAAATCCAATTCGGTATCGTTCTCCAGCTTTTCCCCTTCTGTCATCGACCTTTTCAATCAATCTCATGCCCAGAAACCAATCAATCTGATCAAAATTTCATTTCGAAATTCAGTTCTTGATCCTATAGCATTGTTGCGAAAAGAACAAAGATTGAATTTTTAGCTACATACTGCCACAATATATACAAATCCAAATTTATACTACTCGGTTCAAAATTACATACATGTACATTGTTTCTAACTTTTTCAATTCGAGCGGAAAGTAGTAGGTCCGGTTGAGCAGCTGCTAAGGGCTGATCACCGACAAAAAGATGTATCAGTGGAGGAAGTTTGAATTCTTTGAGGAGAAGTTTAGTGGGAAAGTAGCAGATGATATAACGGGCAAGATTCAGTGTTGTTCCAGCGGCAAAGGAAGGATTGTATTGGGCTGTGATGACGGCTCCGCTTCCTTATTGGATCGAGGATTGAAGTTCAATTATGGTTTCCAAGCTCATTCTTCCTCTGTCCTCTTCCTTCAACAGCTCAAGGTTTAATTTTTCTCTTTAATTTTTAGTTTTTCAAGTTTCTCCTTAATTATAACTCATTCTATTTTAATTTCTCTTTAACTCATTCTATTTTAAAAAATAAGACTTTTGAAACTTGCAATTTGTTTGGCATAATTTGACTCGATGCGGTGTTTAATAAAGAAATGAATTAGAGCCCGTTTGGCTTAGCTGATTTAGAGTAGCTGAAAAGTACTTTTAAGTGCTGAAGCTGATTTAAAAAATAAGCAGTTACGTATTTGGATAAAAGTGCTGAAATTAATAACAAGCGGCTCAAGAACTGGGTATACGAAGAGTTTTGTTTAAAAAGAATTATTTTAGGGATAGAATAGTAAATATTTTGGTCAAACCTAAAGTGCTTATAAGCTGAAATTTGATAAGTTGGGGGAGACCAACTTATGGCTTTTGGCTTATTTTTGGCTTATAAGCACTTAACTTATAAGCACTTTTAATTTTACCAAACGCGTAGATAAGCCAAAAAGTGCTTATAAGTCAGTTTGACCAGCTTATAAGCTTAGCCAAACACCCTCTTACTTTTAAAACTTGAGTCTTATAAGTGTATTTTTTCAAAATTGTTCTCAAAAAAGTGCTTCCGGGAAAAAGCTATTTTTTCTGTTTCTGCTTACGCTTAAAAGCACTTTTTTACTTCTAAAAAACACATTTATACTTCTAAAAGCTTGACCAAACACTTCCAACTTTGGAAAAAAGCACTTTTTTTTTAGCTTTGAGAAGCTTGGCCAAACATGCTATTAAACATTGAAACTTATCGTCTTAAGCATATCATAACATTCGTGTAGCTATGAAGTTTCTCGTTAAGGAGATATAAAAATGCACCATTCTCTTTTTAACAGACTAATAAGGAAAAGTGCCAAATAAAATGGAATGGAGGGAGTACAACGCAGACTTAGTTAAGAACAGAATCCAATGGAAGTTGCTGATCCATATCAGCGATACTAATTTGGTTAGGATTGAGGGTTTAGTTGTTTGTTACACTTATATCGAGTTTGGTGTTTGTTAGCAGAATTTTCAGTTTGGGTGGAGACCTTGTATGTTAGTAAGTGAATATGAGTGAAAGTAGAGAACCTCTAGTTTAATTTGCCTTAGAAGACAACCTTTTTTTAGTGTTGGAATGAAATGGGTCTGAGTTGAGAGAAATGGATGTAGAAGATCCATATAACGAATCACAACTAGTCGGTATTCAGGCAAAGTTGATAGATGGATTGATTCTGCTTGTTGACAATTTCCCACAACCCCGGAAACTCTATGTAGATAGTTGATTAACTATGTTTTTGCATTGTGGAATTCAACTCAAAACTTGTGTTGGGTGAAATGCCGATAAAAGTTTATTTTTGATGAGTGGTTTGGTTTTAATTAACTGGAGTTTTGGTTTTTGTGGAGGTTTCCATATGTTTGCAACCTGAAGGTAGGGCTGTATTCTGGGCCGGTCCCGGGCCTTCGTGGGCCAAACGGGCCGGGCTTCGTGGGCCTGGGCTCTGGCGGTCCCGGGCTTCGTGGGCTCAATGGGTGGAACCGGTCCGTGACGGGCCTAAGCCCATATGGTCCTGGGCTAAACGGGCCGGGCTCGTGGGCTTCGCGGGCCTAGCGGTTTTTTTTTTTTAAAGGCAATTTCTTGTAGTATCATGGCACTATTAAAAATATATATGTAGTATATATGTAGATCTAATTATTAAAGTGCTTGACGAAAAAGAAAAATAACAAAACAATAGTAAAACACTAAATTGTCATGCATAATATATTGTCTTGTAGTATATATATTGTATCTTATGTATATATATTATAACTTATTACTTATATATTTTCTTGTAGTATATATTGTATGTTATGTATATATATTCTCTTATATATTTTTTTGTAGTATATATTGTATCTTATGTATATATATTCTCTTATATATTTTCTTGTAGTATATATATTGTATCTTATGTATATATATTATAACTTATTACTTATATATTTTCTTGTAGTATATATTGTATGTTATGTATATATATTCTCTTATATATTTTTTTGTAGTATATATTGTATCTTATGTATATATATTCTCTTATATATTTTCTTGTAGTATATATATTGTATCTTATGTATATATATTCTCTTATATATTTTTTTGTAGTATATATTGTATCTTATGTATATATATTCTCTTATATATTTTTTTGTAGTATATATATTGTATCTTATGTATATATATTATAACTTATTACTTATATATATTTGCATTAATTCTAAGCGACAAGAGGAGTTGCTCTGATGGTAAGCAACCTCCACTTCCAACCAAGAGGTTGTGAGTTCGAGTCTCCCCAAGAGCAAGGTGGGAAGTTCTTGGAGGGAAGGATGTCGGGGGTCTATTTGGAAACAGCCTCTCTACCTCAGGGTAGGGGTAAGGTCTGCGTACACACTACCCTCCCCAGACCCCACTAAGTGGGATTATACTGGGTTGTTGTTGTTGTTGTTGTATGTATATATCTTATGTATATATACGAAAAAGAAAAATAACAAAACAATAGTAAAACACTAAATTGTCATGCATAATATATTGTCTTGTAGTATATATATTGTATCTTATGTATATATATTATAACTTATTACTTATATATTTTCTTGTAGTATATATTGTATGTTATGTATATATATTCTCTTATATATTTTTTTGTAGTATATATTGTATCTTATGTATATATATTCTCTTATATATTTTCTTGTAGTATATATTGTATGTTATGTATATATTGTAGCTTATAAATAATTCTAAGTAAAGACAAAGAAATATTGCGAAAAGATATTCAAGGGTATGTCTTATAATTTTTATTACCAAAAATGACATATCTTTCTTAGTCTTCCTTCCCCCAATGGAATGAGCACAACAAGGTACTAATACCACCATTAGAAGGAAAAAAAACTAAGGAAGATGTGCCAAAATACAAGTTACATATTAGTCTATGTATTATCTCTAACAAATCTCATAAATCCTTCAAGGTTCGGAGGAGGTTGCGTTGGTGGTGGTGGAAAAGAAGCTTGTTCATCACCACTTCCGGGCGAAGCCGAATCCTCCGCAAGTTCCGCTATCATTTCTTCATAAGCTTCATCTATCGCCGGTTATGATTCTGCAATTCCAAAGTTTCTTCTTTCCGAGCGGATCCAATCTCTAAACAGTACTGATTTTTCCAAGCTATCCCTCATAGACGCTCTATGATCACCTATTTGCAGTCTTGCTTGACTGAAAGCGCTCTCTGATGCAACAGTTGAAGCTTGAATTGATAAAATATCCCGAGCCATCCTTGCAAGAACCGGAAAATGTTTTTCCCTTGCCTTCCACCATTCCAAAAGATCAAAAGAGCCGTCTGGATTCTCCTTTTCAAGTCCCTGAGACAAATAAACTTGAAGCTCATTTAGATGTGAAGTTTCATCATAATTATCACCTTGAGAACCCCTGAACTCCGTCCAAGATTTAAGAGCTTTTAAGCCCGCAGCTCTTTTAGACGATTGTGAGCTAGACGAAGTAGGGGTTGGAATAGTTGGCCTAGCATGCTCTAAGGCAAGTTGATAAGCATTATAAACTGTTTGAGCATTAATTTTAATTGAGGCTTTTGCATCTGCAAGTGTAGCAACTTCCTCATTTGAAAGATCTAAAGCCTTATAAATATTTGAATACCAAAAATGAGGACCTCCCAATTTCATTGTAGGATTTAACATTGCAGCAAGACCATAAATAGGAGGGATAGGAAAAAAATATTTTTTAAACTTTTGTTTCATTTCATTTATAGCAAGTTCATAAATGTCCCCACCCTCACCAAATTCAACAAACAAATCAGATAGTGCTGCAATATAAACTAAACAGTTTGAAATAGTAGGATAATATTGCCCAGAAAATGCATTTGTAGCAATTTGAAAACGTTCTAAAAAATCTAAAAGAATTTTAACATTCGTCCAATCTTGAGTAGTAAGCATTTCATCATCATCCTCACCACCTACCCGAGAATTAAACGTTGCATTAATTGGGTTTCTATATTCATATGCAACTACTAAACTTTCGTACATACAATTCCATCTAGTCGGGCAAAGTTTAGGAACCTTTCTTTCTCTAAGGCCATATTCATCACATTTTTTAAAATACTCTCTAAGTCTACTTCTACGGTTTGAATAAAAAAGCCAATTAAGAGCCATTCTAACCTTTTCAATTTCTATATTTAAAATTCGCATACCATCACCGACAATTAAATGATAAATATGACAAATACATCTAACATGGAAAATATTAGTAAATGCAGGATTTAGTGTTGTTGTAAGCATGCCTATAGCACTAGTGTTACTAGAAGCATTATCCATAGAAATTGCCATTATTTTATCGCTAAAGCAAAAATATCTACAAATATCTGAAACAGTGTTAGCTATAAACTTACCTGTGTGACGCGAATTAATTATTCTATACACAATTATGCGTTTTTGCATTGTTCATTCCTCATCTATCCAATGACTTGTAACAGTTAGATAATCACAATCATTACCACTTCTACCAATATCAGTAGTAATAGAAATCCGATTAGGTATATGAGTAAATAAATACCCAAATATTGTTCATATTCATGTTTGAATTTATAAATATCACTCTTAACTGTTGCGCGAGGCCAACCTTTATAAGTAGGATTAAAAACTCTTCTAATATAATGAACCTAATTAGGATTAGAAGCAAAAGTATAAGGTGAGCACATAACAGTAATCATCTTTGCTAATTCTTCACGATCTCTATTTGGATCGTAATATAAAATACCTCCGGTGACAGTGTTAATTCCTGGTTGAACTAGATTTTAACCTGTACTAGGGTTAACCGCAGAATCTACACTTGTCCCCTCTAGCTGCGCTTTCATTTGTAAAAATCTAGCCTTATCTCTAGGGTGTGTTTTTATGTGCCTAGTCAAACTACCCGTGCCGCTACGGTCTCCAGTATATTTATGCGACATTAATTTTCCCACAAGTTTTACACTTAGCCTTATTTTGTTCTCTTGAGTAAAAAAATTCCAAACTAATGTTTCTAGGCGTTTAGCAGGTTCTCTATTAAAAGTAGGAGTTTCTACAGGTGGGTCGGCCGGTGCATCAGTTGGGTTATTAAGAGGACTAGTAGGTGTATCATCTAAATCCGGTGCTTGGGTTTCATCATCATCCTCATTTTCCTCATTATTTTCTAAGATAGTTTCATTAGGATAAAGAGCATTCATAATTTCATCAACTAATGTTTCACCTGGTGCAACATTATGGCAAAATTCACTATCGGTAAATTGAAAACAAGGGTGATCACTATCAAGAATTACGGAAGGAGGAGGACGTCTAGGTTGGCGACTACTTTCAACTTGCTTATCTTTTCTAGGTCGGGGAGCCGGGCGAAGGGTAGTTGGTTGGCCACTACTTTCACCGGTTTTATCTTTTCCTTTACCAAACATTTTTTTCAAAGAAAATGCCATATTAATTATAATTATGCAAACTAAACCACACAAAAATATATTCTTAAAACGTAAGAGTTGAAACGAGTTTACCGGATCGCCGAACAACTTCTTGAAAATTGAAAATCGTTGAACACTTGAAAACTTCAATTCAACAACTTCACAATTTTTCACGAAATTTCAACAATAAATTAAGTAATTGTAGTAGAGAGATTGAGAGAGATTGAGAGATATTGATGAATTGGTGAATAAAAATGAAAGAATGAGGGGGTATTTATAGTTGAGAAATGGGAAAAAGTATAATTATATAAAGTTTGGGGGCCAAATGGCCATTTTCTAAACTTAAAAACGGTCAAATTGTCAGCCCAAACGGCTAGATTTTAAATATGGCCGTTGGAGAATTTTAAAAACAATTTTTTTAAAAAAAAAAAAATAGCCGTTGGGCCTGCCAGGACCGGCCCAGGCCCAGCTGACGGTCCCGGGCTGAACGGTCCCGGGCTCGTGGGCTAATCTATGAAGACCGGCCCGTCACGGGCTTCTCAGGACCACCAGGACCGGCCCACCAGGACCGTTAGGACCGCGGGCCCGGTCCGGTCCGGTTCAGGCCCGGCCCACCAAGCAGCATTACCTGAAGGTATCAAATGAGATAGAGCTTCAAAAGATGTGAAGTTAATTCAACTTCTAACTCACTAGAAGTCTATTGCTGCTATTTTCTTGCAATTCAATTATTTGATCGAGTTGGATGGGCAGTTGCATTGATAGTATTGTTTCTCTGGTATCTTTTTATTGACAACTTTATACTTTTTTCTGCAAGTACATCTGCTCACTTGTTTTTTGCCAATTTATTATTTTTTATGTGATATCTCGTGTTTAGATTGTGAGAATTAACAGAATTTGGATGAAAACCCAGAAAGTACTAAATCCTTGGAGTATGCTTATTTTAAAGTTGATAACGCTTCTGATGCCACTAACTTTAGCTTTCCTCTTTTCTCTGTTAATTAGCAAAGGAACTTCTTAGTTACTGTTGGAGAAGATGAGCAAATATCTCCCCAGTCCTCAGCTGTTTGTCTTAAAATTTTTGATCTCGACAAGATGGAGCCCGAGGGAACAAGTACATCAACTCCAGATTGTATTCAAATACTGCGTATCTTTACCAACCAGTTCCCTGAAGCAAAGGTGCATATTAGTAAAACTTTTTCTTTCTTATTTAGTCGTTTGCCTTTTATTTTATTGCATATCATTGGATTAAGTAATGGAAGAAGAAAAATTATGACTGCAGATTACATCATTTTTGGTTCTGGAGGAGGCTCCACCATTATTACTTATAGCTATAGGGCTGGACAATGGTTCCATCTATTGCATTCAAGGAGACATCGCCCGTGAACGCATCAAGCGCTTTAAGCTTCAGGTGGATAATCATTCAGACAAAAGTCAATCCTCCATTTCAGGTCTTGGTTTCAGAGTAGATGGTCAGACGCTGCAGCTGTTTGCTGTTACTCCAAATTCAGTGAACCTGTTCAACATGCATACTCAATCACCTACCCGGCAGACTCTTGATCAGATTGGATCCAGTGTAACTAGTGTTGCAATGACTGATCGATCGGTGCGTGTTAATTGAAGTGTTCTGTCTATATTCTTTCCATTTTGCTGATAACTCCATTGTATAGTCTCATTGATATTATCCTCTTATAGGAATTCATTATTGGTCGGCCTGAGGCGATATATTTCTATGAAGTGGATGGTCGCGGTCCTTGTTGGGCCTTTGAAGGAGAGAAGAAATTCCTTGGGTGGTTTCGTGGATATCTTCTGTGTGTTTTTGCAGATCAAAGAACTGGAAACAATACTTTCAATGTTTATGATCTGAAAAATCGGTTAATTGCCCACAGTATAGTGGTTAAAGAAGTTTCTCAGATGCTTTGTGAATGGGGTAACATAATACTTATTTTGGAGGACAAGTCAACTTTATGTATTGGGGAGAAAGATATGGAGAGCAAATTGGATATGCTTTTCAAGAAAAACCTTTATACAGTTGCTATAAATCTCGTCCAGAGCCAGCAAGCTGATGCCGCTGCAACTGCTGAAGTGCTGAGGAAATATGGCGATCACTTGTACAGTAAACAAGACTTTGATGAGGCTATGGCTCAGTATATACACACCATTGGGCATCTAGAACCTTCATATGTCATACAAAAATTTTTGGATGCACAAAGAATCCACAATCTCACCAATTACTTGGAAAAATTGCATGAGAAGGGGCTTGCCTCAAAAGATCATACCACTCTTTTATTAAATTGTTACACCAAACTGAAAGATGTTGAGAAGCTGAATGAGTTCATCAAAAGTGAGGATGGGGTTGGGGAACAAAAGTTTGACGTTGAAACTGCAATAAGGGTATGCAGAGCTGCCAATTATCACGAGCATGCCATGTCTGTTGCTAAGAAGGCTGGGAGGCATGAATGGTACCTTAAAATTTTGCTTGAAGATCTAGGTAGATATGAAGAAGCTTTACAATATATCAGCAGCCTTGAGTTGAGTCAAGCTGGGGTGACAGTGAAAGAGTATGGCAAAATTCTTATTGAGCATAAGCCAGCTGAAACAGTTGAAATACTTATGAGGCTTTGCACAGAGGAAACGGAACTGCCCAAGAAGGGAACATCAAGTAGTGCATTTATCTCCATGTTGCCTTCTCCGATTGATTTTCTCAATATTTTTGTCCATTACCCACAGGCACTTCTGGAGTTCCTTGAAAAATATACCATCAAAGTGAAGGATTCATCTGCTCAAGTGGAAATTCATAACACGCTCCTGGAATTATACTTCTCTCATGATCTGGATTTCCCATCAATTTCACAATCTAACATTGATGAAAGTGGAAATGATTTAGCACATAAACCATTAAAAGCAGTATCCAATGGGAGGGCGATACTGGTCAAGAAAGACGTAAATGATGAGAAAGGTCGTCAGGAGCGACGTGGGAAGGGGCTGACCTTGCTTAAGAGTGCATGGCCTTCTGAACTAGAACAACCACTATATGATGTTGATCTTGCTATAATTTTATGCGAGATGAATGACTTTAAAGAAGGACTGTTGTTTCTTTATGAGAAGATGAAACTTTACAAAGAAGTTATCGCATGCTACATGCAGGTACATGATCATGAAGGCTTGATTGCATGCTGCAAGAGATTGAGCGATTTGGGTAAAGGGGGTGATTCTTCTCTTTGGGCAGATTTGTTGAAGTATTTTGGTGAACTTGGAGAAGACTGCTCAAAAGAAGTCAAAGAAATCTTGACTTACATTGAGAGGGATGATATTTTGCCTCCCATTGTTGTTCTTCAGACACTTGCCAAAAATCCGTGCCTCACCCTCTCTGTTATCAAAGATTACATAGCTCGAAAGTTAGAACGGGAGTCTCAGCTGATTGACGAAGACCGCAGAGCTATAGAGAAGTATCAGGTTGGTACTTGTCTGTTCCAATTCCCTTTTATATTTCTGGATGTGTACATTTGGGTTATTGCAGTGTATTAACTGACTTGCCTCCTTTCAGTCATTTCCTTTATAAAGTTAAAAGTAGTTACAGTACAGTGGCATAACTAAGGATCACTTAGCTTCAGTACACTGCTCTTTCTTGATACGTGGTAAATTATAGAGCCGTACCATCTATTTAACTTGTCTGAGCTTTTTCACATAGTACACGTTTCAACGTAGTCTCCTGTTGATATCTTCCATATGCTGGTGAAGATAATGACTGTTCCATATCTTTTTCCAAAACAAAAATGACTGTTCCATATCATCCCAACATAGTTCAGAATCTTTTTCTGTTGCATCAGTAAATAAGTTTTAGTATTATCAAAGGGACCCTCAGTTCTATGAGCTCCCATTTCATCTCATTTGACATACTGGTGTGTGGCCAAAGCAATTTGGAGAATGTTTTCTTTCTTATTCTCTTCTCTTCTTGTTTGTTGGGTTCAAAATTCCGTTCAGTCCTATGAATAGTCTTACTGATTGCCTCAACTAAAGATTTATGTACTCTTCTTACTTTGCGAGTCTTCGTTTCGTAGATTTTGACCTTAGGCCGTCCATATTGCTGGATAGATGAGAGGATCTGTGATTGTTATTTTTTCATCATGTCGAATTGATTGAGTTTGTTTTCTTGGTTATTGGACGTGTATTCATGAATGTTTTAGTCCTAGAGGAATATATGGGAGGCCATCAAGTTTGCGCTACTCTGCTGCTCTTTGAACTCCTACTGCTGTTTACTTATTTCTGTGCACCCGCTCATGTCCACTTCATGCAACCTCCTTCTTAGCCCCCACACTCACATTTTAGTTCCCTGGTGTTAGAACATCTATCTGAACTGGGGATCTTTACTCCTCGTGGCCTCTAACTAGAAAGTAAAACTGCTAGGATGGTTTTTCTTCCCTATTGGGATCATCGATGGTCTGCCTTCTGACGAACATACCATTGTTGTTATCATAGAGTTGTTATTTGTCTTCTTTATTATCAGCAAGAAGCCGATTTCACGCACAAATTTACTTGCAACCTTGCTTTGGAAAGTGATGCTTTGACATGGCCTTCCCCCCTGTAGCTAGAAAACACTGAGTATCAAGTTGCAGTGTTCATGCCAAAACTTGAGTAGTTTTCCAGAATTTCAAGTGTTAGATTTTGAGATTCTTAATTCTAGTGCCACCACATATTGTATTTATTAATACATATAAAATTGTGATTCATCATACCTTAGCTAAGGTAAAGTTGTTGCCATGTGACCAGGAGGTCACGGGTTCGAGCTGTGGAAACAGGCTCTTGCAGAAATGCAGAGTAAGGCTGCGTACAATAAATCCTTGTGGTCCGGTCCTTCCCCGGATAGCGGGAGCTTAGTGCACCGGGCTGCCCTTTTTTATCATACCTGCTAAAAATATGCAGAGCTTGGGGTTTCTTGATATATGGTTCAAATTGCCACCCTCAATCTACTCACACCATGGCTCTCAATCAGGGAGTAAATTTTGTTACTTTACAGTGAAAGAGTCACCTTTTATCTGTGTCTCCACTATCCATTCATTTGTCTAGCCTTAGAATCATACGCTCTGCTATGCATCCCAATCACAGGGAACTTGCACTATCATAGGTCTCCCTAACTTATTAATTTGTATTTGCAAGTGCTTTGTTGTTACTTTAAACTCACTGTTATTTCCCTGAATTATACACTTATGACAAGTGATTTTCACCAAAATTGCAAGAAATTTTTTCTGAAGCTCTTTCAATGATTTTTCTTTACTCAATTGATATTCCAATATATAATGGAACTATCACATAGAAATTCAAGCATTAGAAAGTCACTGCCATCAGAAACCAGAGCTTAAGTTATCTTTTCAGCACCAAGTCTTGCATACTCTTTTCTTTTTCTGGTTCTTTTTTTTGGGGGGGGGGGGGGTGGTGGGGTGGGGTGGAGTTGCTGGAATAGCTGTCTTTAATCCTATATTATTGGCATGATGTCTGTCTAATACCTACCGAGTATTGACTTCTACTGGCTGTTCTCCGTGGCTAGCCTTCTTTTCATCATTGATTTAGATGCTCGACTTCTATTGCTTTCTCTCGGCTACAAGCACCTAAAACTGCTGCCTAAACTCACTATTCTCCGAGCTCGCTAGCTGTGCACCTAAGAAGATGGGTAGTCTACCTGAAAAATTACTTCTCCTTTCTGTGTCCTTTTTGAAAAAGGAATTGTCAGATCCTTATATTCAGTTATCTCGAATTCTGTTTTTATGTTCATCTGAGTTCTTATGGATCTTTAAATCAATTGAGAGATATAATATTCTGATTATTTCCCTCATTTTGCAGGAAGAATCATCAACAATGAGAAAAGAGATCCAGGATCTAAGAACAAATGCTAGAATTTTTCAGCTTAGCAAGTGTACTGCTTGCACGTTCACACTCGACCTTCCTGCTGTACACTTCATGTGTATGCACTCATTTCATCAGCGCTGCCTTGGCGACAATGAGAAAGAATGCCCCGAGTGTGCTCCCGAGTACAGAGCTGTTCTGGAAACAAAGAGAAGCTTGGAGCAAAGTTCCAAAAACCCAGACCAGTTCTTTCAACTGGTTCAGAGCTCAAAGGATGGATTTTCTGTAATTGCCGATTACTTTGGCAAGGGGATTATCAGCAAAACTAGCAATGGGCATGCTGAAGCTCTTAGATCAGGCAGCGCTTCTTCTAGCAACGATTTCTAGGATTTGATCAGGACTGATCATCAAGCTGTCAGCATATTTGTTGTGTAACCATATTCTTGAGATCTTTTCAGCCATAATTAGGGGAATTAAAAATGCTTGATTAAACTGGATGACCATCCAAAACAGAGAGGTTACTGATCAACCCGTTCACAAGAATGTCAAACCAGTCCATGTATGTTTCTTAGGCCACTTTATTTCCTCAGACCATTTCATTACGAGGGTCTTCTCAAGATTTTAATTTACTGGGGATCTTTCATAACTTTTTGTTCTCTGCTGATTTCCTTAAAGTTTATTGTAGAGCGTTAATTCTTCTTCCTTTTCTTTTTATATATATGTTGTACCCTGGAATTGAAGTATTGTAAGAATTTTGTGTGAACAAAATAAGGTCATTCCATGCGAGGAAGAACATCTGATTGATTTGAACAACTTGTTAAAACTTGCATTATATAAGGTGGATTTAAGCTTCCCTATTATCTTTTGCTTCCCTTGAAGACTTGAGATTGACAGCCAAAGGGATTAGTATTCTGGTTGATTGTGTGTGTCACGCAATCACCCTAGTTGTGGAAAAAACTTTAGGCTTATTTTGGTAACGTATTGGGATTATTAATTGGTTATTAAGCAGCTAATGTTTTTTATATGCTATTGGAGCAACTTAATGCACTTTGGGGGTCTAGGATGAACGCTAAATATCGGTAGAATAGGGGTAAAGCTGCGTATATCTTACCTTCCCATGCACCTCACGTCTCGGCACAAAATAAGAGGCAGATCTAGGAATAACATTTTTTGGGTTTAGCCTTTAAGGTTCTTACCATTGAACCTATTGTATTTTTAAAATTATGGATTTATATTTACTATTTGTTACTCAATGTTAGTGAAATTATATATATGAATTATACTTTACCTCAAAATTTATGGATTCAATCGAACCGGTTGACATATGGCTAGAGTCGCCTATGCACAAAATATGACAAGTGACTTGCTTATTTTACCTTAGTTTGATAAATAAAAAATTATCACGATAATATCTTAGACTTTTGAAATTTGAGTCTAAATCATACTTCAAATATTTTTGCGGCTATAAAAGTAATTTATTGAGATAAAATATAAAGTTTTAACTTTTAAATTATTTTAAATATTAAAAAATTATTTTTTTGGACAAACTAAAAAGAGAAGTATGTTATAAAAAATGAATTGAATGGGTATTTATTTTAATCACTATTCTCAACGTTTTCTTAGAAAAATGTACTATTTCTCATTGATATAAAATTATTATTGCTCCAGCGCTATGAAAAATTCCTAAAAATAAAAAATAAAATTTTGCTAGTATATAAATTGAAAATACCAAAATGCTTATACTTTGTAACCCTCGCTATAGAAAAATCCAGAAGAAACTCGTCTATCAGGAAAACGAAGGCAGAGAACGGCGATGGCGTTGAACAACGGCTTACGGTCGTGTGCTTCCAAGCTAATCAGCTCATCTGAATCAATTTTCTCCAAAACTGGTCGGTGTTTATCTCTTCGAAAATTGATGTAATTCTTTGGTTTTGAATTTTTTGAAAATATCATTTACTTTAATGAAATCAACCCAGCTAATTTGGGGACTGATATATAGCTGGAACGATATATGATGTCTTGTTATTTCTGTATGTTGAAGCTGAAATCTCACCAAAAAAGTCAATTTAGATATAGATTTCCGCTTGTGTGATGGTTTCTAGGGATCTATTTTGATGGGCATTTATCGCCTTTTAGATCTGCCCATTTTCTGGGGTCAGTGCGATTACCATTTTCTTGGTTTCTATTAATGAAAACTATTGCTAGGTTTAATGCAACATGTATGCATTTGCTCAGCATGATGAACATAATGTTCATATGGTATGATTATCAATCTAACATTAGGGTTTAGTTCAGTGTTCTTAAATACGTCCACCCCTCCTCTTTCCCACCTTTGTGTCTATCGGTTAGAGTCATGTGTCTTGCAGGAGCCTTTTTTAGCTTGGTTAGAATTGCGAGATTTTGGAGTGCATCTAGTCATAGAGAGAATTTCAAATTTGTAATTTAAGACAAGATTACGTATTTGGCACGAGATGGTGGTGAATTGGGTGGATCAGATGTCGAAGATTTATATTGTTGACCCCAACTAGTTTTGGTTTAAAGAGTAGTTGATTGATTGATATCAAGAGGCAGGGTACGGTGGGCTTCTTACTCTTAGTATTTCTACTTTTTGGCTGCTATATAGCACATAGGCATCCTAGCAGAAGGAGCTATACTGTGATCTCTTGCAGCTCCATAATATCCCTTATTAAATTTCATGCCAAATACAAGTGGAATTTTGTTTTCTCTTTTTTCTCTCGATAACAACCTCTACTTCCTACTTATCCAAAAAATCTAATTCTATAGCTCTATCTCTAGCTCTCTTCTCTTTGAGATGATCTTTATGTCTGTGAAAATGTGTATATTGGCTTCAAGTCTATGAGTATACACTGATCATGCAAGCATGCCTTCAGGTTGGTATCCCCTCCTTATTAGACGAGCATGCCTTCATCACTTTGACAATCTTTTCATTTAATAATGTGGCAACTGCAAGTTTGTTTTGCTATGGTCTGCCTGAATGACTTCCAATTATTTATTTTGTCAACTTCTTGCTTTATGCACGTTTTAAACATTTTAATACTTGTTTAAGTTAAATTTTTCATGTTTTTGAAACTTCCATTTCTCTCATATTTCATCGCTAAATTTTGTCTTTGCATCTCACCTTTTCTTTATGTTGACTGCATTTGATCAAGCTTGGATGTTGTTGCTCATTGTTTTTATAAGTCTGACCTTGCTGATAATTGATATTTGTTGTTTGGTCAGTGAAGAGAGAGATCCACTCAACAGGCATTAAGAGAATGGGAGGAGGTCATGGGCATGATGAACCTTTCTACCTTCACGCAAAGCACATGTACAACTTGGACAGGATGTCACACCAGAAGCTGAAGATGACTGTTGGTGTCTGGTCTGCAGTCGCCATTGGCGTTATTGTCCCAGTTTATGCTGTCGTCTTCCAGCAAAAGAAAACTGCTTCGGGCTAGATCATCATGCTATCGTGTCTCCACCACAATAATGCTGTCCTTGGAGTATTCAATGTCGAAGATGAGCACTTTTGAACCTATTGAATCAGAGCATTAAATAGCTTTTAATTTTAACTTAGCTTTACAATGGTGGTTGTTTTTCTTGTTTCAATTTGGCGATAATGTTGCTATGCCTGGTTCTATAATAATATTTTCTGAATTTACTCAAACACCATATTGGTTGAAATGTTTTGTTTCACTGCACTGTGTCTATTTTGATATCCAATTTTTGATTTTCTTCTGATCAGATGTCACTATCTTTGTTGGAGGTTTTTCACCTTAGGAAGCATGATGACATCTAAAGCAGCAACAACGAAAAACCCAGTGTAATTCCACTCTGGGGAGGATAGTGTGAGGATAGTGTGTATGCAAGACTTCACCCTTACCTTACAAAGATAGAGAGGTTGTTTCCGGTTGACTTTTAGCTTAAGGAACATTGAAACTAAAGCAATAAACAATTGCTAGAAGGTAGAATGGTAATGAAAGCGAATAATACACTATGTATGAATACGAAACAAGAATAAGAATGCAACAGTAGAACTAGTAATACAGGCAAGCCTAGGAGAGACTTGCAACTATTTGTCAACCTTCCACCCTAATACTCGTCTTCCACACCTTCCTATCAAAGGTCAAGTCCTCGGTAAGCTGAAGCATTGACATGTCCTGCCTAATCACTTCGCTCCAGTACTTCTTAGACCTACCCCTGCCCTTCCTCAGGCTCGCCACGGTTAACCTTTCAGACCTCTTAACCGGGGCAGCTATATCTCGCCTCTTCACATGTCTGAACCATCTAAGCCTCGATTCTCGCAACTTGTCCTTTACAGGGGCCAATCCCATCATGTCCCTAATCACTTCGTTCCTAATCTTGTCTTTCTTAGTATGCCCACACATCCATCTCAATATCCTCATTTCAGCTAGTTTCATCTTCTGGACATGAGATTTGATGTTTTATACTTCAATGCCACACAAGAGTGAAGGTGATTTGTGTGGTGTCCAATTTTCGCGTGCACAAATTATAGAAGGACTTGGTTCTTCTATGTGTTCCTTATATTACTATTGCAGAAATAATAAATGCGGAAAGTAAAGAACATAAGTATTTTTACGTAGAAAACACCCAGCTCAAAAGGTGAAAAAATCACAACCTACTACTCAGTAGGATTTTCCCCAACACTTCACTAAATCACTGAGCCAAAACAGCATTTACAAAACTCTTTGTAAACCTAAGGATTACCTCTAATCCCGTTGTGGCGACCGGCCTCTAACTGTTGCGACAACTTCAAGTTAACTATAACTTGAATATTGAGAGTACCTAATACAATTACTTCTAGATAAAGCTGAAAGGTACAATTTGAAAACCACCTACTACAATGAAACTAGAATAAAAGATAGACACTTGAAATTGGTTCTTCTATCTGGTTCATGTAGCTTCAGGTTCGCACACTTGAATCACACAAGAATTGCTTGCAAAATGCCTTGCTATTTTGCTCTCAACTCACGTTTAACTTCAGCTTTTGTGTGTGCCTGTAAAGTGAGAACATCCTGTAATTTATAGAGTTAGTAGAATAGGAAATAACTAGAGTTTCAATGTTATACTCTTCCTTGGTGGAAGAGTTCTAGTTATCTTTAACTTCTAACCCTTTCCTTATCTTGGATAAAGTTCTCTTCGAATAATGAGTCATTCTCCTTATCATTTATGCAACCTTTTCGATCAGGAGATATCAGTTATAACAACTTAGGCTTATCTCCTTCACGTGCATCCCTTATGCTCGAATCTGCCCGTGTCTGTGTGCACTCTGTATGGACTTGGTTCATGTTTGAGTTATTTTGTCAATCATCAAAACGAATTTCACTTGGGCCAACAATTTCCCCCTTTTTGATAATGACAAACTCTGTGCTTTTCATAAGCATAGCCCTGTTTCAACTCAGCTTAACATCAACACAATGTTAGAATACTTTCCAGTGTAAAGTCACAAATCATCAAGGATCAGGTTCATTAGGTTATAAACATCACAATCCAAAGTAAAAGCACAACCTAATTTCCCCCTTTTGACATCATCGAAAAATTGCATAATTATGTTAGATAGCCAGATTCTAATAGAAATTACTCATGGCCACTGGAGCTACTTCAAATGCAAACATGGAATCAAGCATCATCTATCAATCTAATGATATTAGCCATCTAAGAAGCATCAACAAACACTTAGAGCACACAAACGGTTTATTGTCATTGATACTAGTCATCCACAAAACATAAAGAGAAATAAAAACACTGGATCATGAGGAAAAAGAACAAAAAGAAATCCCATCCAGGTCACTAGTTGGTCTAACTAGTCTAGGAGGTCTTAAGGCTGGGAAGAACTAGGTTCAAGGGTTCTTGGCTTGAAGCAGTTTTAGCATATCATGAAGAATGTCATCATTCTTCTCCTTCTCCTTTTCCAGCTCAGCTCTGAGAGTATCTCTCTCAGTTTCAACTTTTGCCTACCTCTTCTTTAGCCTTTCAATTTCAGCATCCTTAGCCCCATTCTCTTGCACCAAGTTCGCACTTTGTTGTTCATATGTACCTTTTTGGATGAACCAGGTTCTTTAGGAGTGGTGTGGACTTTATAGTCACAAGCAGTCAAAGTATTTGTCCCAAAGTGATTCTTGCTTGTCCAACTTCCCATTTCTTGATGGGTACCTTGAAGTGTGCAAGTACAACCGTGAGAATAAAACCATAGGGTATGGCATGAGTTTTGGTGCCGGTCAGAACTATGTCAAGAAGCTGGATGATAAATACAAGCCAATTGATTTACCTTCCACTGTCCATAACGATCAGGTACATGAATGTGGCAATGTGACTCCTTTTCCTGCCTAGGCAGCACAACTTTGTTAACAAATTTGAACATCACTTTGTGGGGTGGTTTCATCTCACTTTTGTATATAGCCTTGGGCTGAAACTCATCTTCATTGTCACCAAACTTCCTTGTAATTGCAAGGGAGGTAGGGAGATTCTCTAGACTTGGCCATTTGAGCTTTTTGTAGTTGTTGTACTCTTCAGCAGGTACACCTAAGATCTCTCCCATTTCTTTGTCATCAAAACTCACTGTCATCCCTTTATCACACTGGTGACTTTGCCATTTTTTATCTCACAATTTGCCATGAACTCCACAATCTCAATTCTTGCAAGCTTTTCATCCATCTGAAGAACCATGTCCTTCCAACCCTGCAGTTGTAACTTTTCTAGCAGCATCATCATACCCTCTTCCTCCAAGTTCCTGAGGAGTCTTCCCTTCAAGATGGTTCTCTTCCCAAACTTAACCATCTTATCCTTCTCTGCATCAGATTCTTCTTCTTCTTCTTCACTCCATTCTTCTTCCTCCACTACTTTCACTTTTCTAGATTTCAATGCAGACCTGGTTCTTTTAGCCAAAGTGGAAGTCTGCAAACTTTATTTTTGAGACAAACTTCTTTGTGGAAGTCTTGACTTTCTTTGCCTTTGGAGTCACAACCTTCATTGCTTCTGCTCCCTCTTCATCACGAAGGACCAGGTCCATCTCCTCAATTTCAACTGCCTCAACGGGCTCAACCACCTTCTTCTTTCCTTTTGCGACAACTTTTCTCCTACTTTCTTCTAAGTCATATTCCAGTTCAGCATCACTCTTCTTCTTTTGACTCCTAGTAGCTCTACATCTTATAGGAGGAGTCTATATAGGGATAGACGAGGCAACCTTTATTTTCTTGTTTGCCCTAGCCGTACCAGGAACTTTAACTCCTGAACTCCTTTTCTTTTTAGGATTGTAACTGTCAGACACCTTTTTCAGTAGGTCTTCAGGGGGTTCCTGCTCAGATGGAACATGTTATTGAACATTCTTCCCCAATCTAACCAACCCCTCAGCAGCTTCTCCAGACCCACTTCCCCGTGTTTCTCTTACACTTTCTTCATGTCCGACAGATTCCTCACTCCATATTACCATAGCTCCTATTTCCTTAGTCAAACCAACAGGAGCGAGTGAAGATTCAGCTACTCATTTCCCCATTCCCCTCATAGCACCTTGAGCACCCTCACTCTACTTTTTTTTTCTTTTTTTTTTACTACCATTTTTCCCAGATGCAGTGGTCTCAACTCCAGCCACAGTTCCTACCAAAACAAACCTATTATCAAGATTTGCAGCAACCTCAGATATTACTTGAGATGTAATTTTAGGACCAGAAGTTACCTGTTCTGTTTCATAAGAAATAGTTTCTCCCCCCTCAGTAGCAGACTTGAATGATTCATCAGATTTTAGGGTTCTTCTTCCCAACTTGCTTTCAATTGTTCATTAATTTTCTTGATTTATTCTCCTCCAGCGACAACCTTGCAAGCCATTATCTTGAATCTTCCTTTCTTAGAGGCGTGATGGATGGTGTGGGTGTAGTTTCCTTGGGTGGTGATGAGGGATTCTCAGAAGGGTTCGCCATTTCTATGTTTGGGTATGAGAGAAGATGAGTATGCGTGTGTTTGGAAGATGAGAGAATTGTTTGACGAGCTTGGAAATTTAGGAGTGAAGAAAGAACTATGGACTAATCAATTTAAAGAGGTAACAACAGCTTTTTCAAAAGTCTAATCAAACCGGAAGTCAGTTTAAAAAGACGTTGAAGACTCTCCCTAGAATTTAGGCACTTATTGCGTTTTTGGGACTCTGTTTGAATGAAACTGGTTCATTTCATAACGGATAAGTTCAAGGAGGTTAGGATTAAATGGGACTCTCCTCTTGATCATAATCCAAATATAATTATTCCAAAATATGCATAGTGGAGAGTACGTACCAAGTAATCTTGATGAATCGGGTTCTTCACCGAGAAATCTCTTGTGTAAGTATGGATTTTTCAAGAAAATAGAGATAATATCATTAGTGATTAATGAGTTATTTTAGCACATGGCACTAGAGTATACTGATCAAAGTATGAGACTGAGCAAAATCTAATCTAATTATGTACAAAATTTCACAAATTTTCTAACCAATTTTTGAGTTAGAATTAGTTCCTTTTAGGTGATCTTAATCATCCCTAATTCTAACATGTTCCTTTCAAAGTGATCTCTCTTTAGAGCTTTTGTGAAGATGTCAGCTATTTGCTTGTCAGTAGCACAAAATTTCACAGTGATCAAACCCTTTTCATAGTTCTCCCTTAAAAAATAATGCCTAACATCTATGTGCTTAGTTCTCTTGTGATGAACCGGGTTCTTGGTCATACTAATTGCATTAGTGTTTCACAAAAGATAGGGATACAACCTACATTAATTTCAAAATCTACTAATTGTTGTTTGATCCACAACAATTGAGCACAACGTGAGGCAGCAGCAACATACTTCAGCAGTAGATAAGGCCATAGAATTTTGCTTTTTGGTGGCCCAAGACATGAGCCAAGAAAGTGTGCCATACGTGAGCTGCTCTTTCTATCCACAAGAAAATCTGCATAATCAGTATCAGCATATCCCACTAAGTTGATATTACTACCTTTTGGATACCATAGACAAATATTGTGGTGCCTTTTAAGTATCTCAAGATCCTCTTGACAGGAGTCAAATGAGACTCCTTTGGAGTTGCCTGAAATCTAGCACAAAGGCCTACACTAAAAATAATGACAAGTCTGCTAACAGTGAGATATAACAAAGAACCAATCATTCCCCTATACAAATTCTGATCAACAGATGAACCAGGTTCATCTACATCCAATTTTGTGGATGTTGTTATAGGAGTGTCAATTTCTTTGGAATCTTCCATTTTAAACCTTTTGAGCAACTCTTTCACATACTTTTGCTGATGGATCATAGTTCCAATTGAGTTTTGTAATTTGTAAGCCTAAAAAGAAATTAAGCTCACACATCATACTCATTTCAAATTCGCTCCCCATTAGTTTAGCATATTCTTTACTTAACTTATCAGTAGTTACTCCAAAGATTATATCATCAACATATATTTGAATTACCAAGAGATCTTTACCTTTTCTTTCAAGAATAAAGTATTGTCAATTTTACCTCTCTTGTAGTCATGCTCAAGCAAGAATTTTGATAATCTTTCATACCATGCTCTTGGAGCCTGCTTGAGCCCATAAAGTGCATTTTCAAGCTTGTACACATGATCAGGACAATTCTTGCTTTCAAAGCCCGGAGGTTGCTTGACAAACACTTCTTCCTTTAGATAGCTATTGAGGAAGTCACTTTTGACATCCATCTGATGAAGAGTGAATTCCATGTAAGCAACAAACACTACAAAAAATTGGCCTTTTTGTGGCGACAAAAATCGCCACAAAATCCACAAAAGTCGCCACTAAAAACAATTAGCAGCGACTTTAAGGTTGCTCCAAGTACTCCGTTACTAAATGTTATTTGTGGCGACTCTTGCCAGTTGCCATTAATAAGCCATCAATAGTGGCGACTATACTTGCCACAAAAATTGACAAATACCCATTGAAAATAACCTTTTGTGCCTTCTGTGGCAGGTCTTTGTCGCCACAATAACTATGTATTAGTGACTACTTTGGTCGCCACAAATAGTTTTTATTTTTTTAAAAAAACATACAACATCAAATTCATTTTAATATTGCACAAATGTATATTAGAACAAACCATTAACATTATAAGAGACAACATTGAAGACAATTTTCAAACAAAATGATACATGAACTTCTATTAACAAAAATTCATAATATATAGTAATTATGTATACACATGAAACAGACAAAAAAGTTACAACATAAAAATAAAATTCTTGGAGATCCTCCTTGGATAGAATCATTTCCTCCTGAAGACCATGACTTTCTCTCGTATCCTGGAATGCAGTAAAAGGTGCAAAAAAAATCCTGAACAAAACCTCTAGGAAATAATATTGGTGTATCCGCACTTGCAACTCCTTTTTGATGTTCCATAAAATGGCACGACATTATCGTTTATGCACACTTTGGACAGTTTCGTTACCACTTATAAAAGAAATCTCAGAAGATTTGTTAGACAACACATTTTGATACCATAAAAATGGAATGATGTAATCCTATTAATATGCTTTTTTAAAAGTCACGATCAAAACGAAGACTAAAGTTACTCCATTACACTGCATTCATGCTTTAATCTGATATTACTTTGGTTGTAATAAGATGTGCACTTCAAGAAACTCATAAATTAAATTCCAGAGATAAAACGTGTTGAGAAGACGTACAAGAAAAAAATATATCCTATGAGATGAAGTGTTCATAGTGCAATATCAATTCTATCACTTTTTCTGTGCACAATAATGTCAACCTCATGCGACTTAAACATTATTATGTCTATTGAATATCACTGAACTAACTACTTACTCATTACAGATATATGACAACAATAGCAAACAGTGTGATAATTTAATATACTCTACATTTGTCCACTATTTGTAATATAAATAACTGAGCTAAAATAACAACAAAAGATAAAATCTTATAGATTATCCAATAACACGAAATAAATTGCAGGTTCTGTGAAGTGGTTTCAATTTGAGTACTTTTTATTTAAACACTTATTATAAATTCTAGATATTTCAAGTAACCACTACTAATGCCAAGAGTTACCAGATGTATTACCAAAAAGCTTTTCTTTTCTTTCTTTCCAGGTCTGTTCTTATTTCATCTTTTTTCTCCAATAAACTTTTTATAGATCATTCTATATATTAACTAACCAACATATATAGGTCAATTCACTAGTTTCCAGTAGCCTTCAACATTTGTTTACAACTTGAACCATTCTTTAAATTTTAATTGCCATCATCGGATGACACAATAGAATTATTAAACAAACAAGTAAGACCAAAAGAGCTGATTCTCTACGATAATAGAGGAAATGCATCTACAAAATCAGCAAATCAAATCACAAATTACCCACATCAAATGGATAAAGTCAAACAGAACTTACTTTCCCTTAGTTAATATCTCTATCACAAAACTAGAACACACTACCACTATTCTAATATGAGCTTTGTTAGTGTGTATGAGTCCACCAAACTATGGAGTACCTGGTCCTATATGAGATGATGCTGAGGATGCTATAGAAACTGAAAGTAAATAAGACAAGGGTTTTTTACGGGGAAAAATCTCACACAAAGAGATAAAAAAATCACGACCTACTCTTGTAGGCTTTTAACTTCACTAACTTGCAATCTCCCTATTACAAGCCACTTTGCAATAACCCTATTACAAAGACTTCAACTAACTTGTGATGCTCTCACCACAAGTCACTTTATAACTATCCTAGTTACAAAGGCTTTAAACTTATGACTATTCCTAGTCACAACATAAACTCGGAAATTTATGGATTTTTGGTTTTTCCTAAGACAAAATTTCTAGAAAGTAAACTAGGAAATACAATGAAGAGCAAATGACAAGATTACAACTCAACTACGGATATACATAAACTCATTAAGAAACTGATCATTAGTGGAGTTGTCTTCTTGTTCTTGACACACCAGTGACTTCAATACCGGATGAACACTGTTATGCTTGAGAGAATATCACTGAATGCACAAAAATATAGTGCCTTGCACCAGGTTGTTATATCATAAAAGACATCACAATAGATAGTGATGTCAATTCTTGGTACATGCTTCTTCCCAATGAGAAGTGACTGTTGTACTGTATGCACAACCACTTCTGTGCAGTTGTGTTCCAGCTGGATAGTTGACTTGTACTTTTGTCAGAGAACACTAATGGACCAGGTCCTAGTTATGTTCCTCTTTTGTAATAGTTGCGAGATGGTCATTTTCTGCTGTTACGTTCTAGATGTACAGTTGACTTGTACTTCTGTCAGAGAACCCTAAGGGACCAGGTCCCTGTTGTGTTCCTCTTTATAATGATTGTGGATAGTCACTGACTTGTACTTGTCTCAGAGAACCCTACCTGGTCCCTGTTGTGTTCATCCCTGTGGTCGCTCATTCATTTGCTGGTTTTCAGACTTGGACCACGTCAGTTGAAATGTATACCATGTGGGCCAGGTTCTCTATCTGGTTCTTCACAACAAGTTTGTTAGATCATCAAAACAAAAGAAGCATAAGGCAAAGACATTGAAAACCCATTGCTTAGCATGGCGGGTTTTGATTTGATATTGGGTATGGATTGGTTGTCTCCATGTCGTGCTATTATGGACTATTACGCTAAGACGACGACATTGGCTATGCCTTAATCTCAGAGCTCTCCTGAAATGATATTCCCGATATTCCCACGCAAGGTTCCCCCTGAATCTTATATTCTATTATTTCCCCCTTTTGGCATCATTAAAAAGAGCATAAGCAGGAATGTACCATCAAGAAGTCTAACATAGCTAACTCATGCCACATATGTGCACACAACATGACAGAAAAGAGAAGCCAAAGGAACACATTATTGTACAGGCAAAAAAGGGAGTTGTTTTATTAATGTTTACAATGGACTAAGCAAGACAGAGCAGTAATGGTGAATTCCAGCATGCCAGCACAAAAACAAAAGCAAACAAAAATAAAATAGCAGCCACAGAATATTAGAGCAAAAATAGCTGGTCACTAAGAGGATCCTAGGGGACACTAGAAGAAGGAGGCTTGGAAGAAGAGACAGCAATGATTTTGAGAACCAAGTCTAGTCGAGCATTTGCAGACAGTTGTTCTTCAAGTAATTGTGCCCGAAGTCTATCATTTTCCTTTGTCAGTCGTGCAACTTCTTCATTAACAGAATCAGGTCCTTTAACTGCTTGGCTGAGCTGAGTCTCCAGTATGGCATTTCGAGCCCTCAACCTTTTGATCTCTTCAGAAGCTAAATTTTGAGCGTTGATCAGCTGATAAATGGTCGAGATGCTTCCACCAACGCTTTCTACACATTCACATTCTTCTAAAGTGGTCTTAGAGAAGGTTTGCTTCCGGGTGCGTACTCTGGAATTCCCCAAGGGGACCTTGTAGAATCTGAACACCTGAGTGAGGAGAAAGCCATATGGTAGCCCATGATTCCCACCTTTAAAGTTTGTCACCTTTTACATATGATCTATCATGATTGTTGGTAAATTGATTGGGAAAAACTCATCAAGCGTTTCCATTAAGACCATATCCTATTTTGTAGTAACAGATCGCCTCTCAGAACTAGGTAAGAGCACCTTATTGACCAGCTCAAAGAGAAGCTGATACTCAGGAAGCAATACCTTCTTATGCACATGTTCCCCCTGATAAATAGCTTGTTCCTTCATGATGTCTCTCCTGAAGTTTACTCCATAGACACCCTTAACAGAGGACATCCCTTCACATGGAATTCTGAGAACCTTTCCCAATGTTGAAACATCAAGTACAATGTCTACTCCATTTACTAGCGCACAAATGTGATCCCCCTCAACAGTGAAGAGAGATGTGTAAAAGGTTTGTACCGCATCTTCGTACACCAGAGGCATGCTTCCTTCAAACAAGTGTTCCCACTGTTGAAATTCCACAATCTCAAGAATTTGTCTCATACCGGCCATCTCCGAGATTGCTGGGTCAAATGTATGACCCCACAAGACTTTCTGAGTTCTTAATCTCTACTGCCAAAGGCCACTATCACAGGACATGGTCCTTAATGCACCAGGTTCTTTAACAGTTTCCCGTTTTCATTTGCTAGACCCTTCACCAGACTTTCCTTTCCAGATTACTAACCCCGCAGTATTAACTTCAGACATGGCTTGCTCAGTTTGACTCCTTTTGGACTTGCTGCTGCCCTTCACGAATGAACCATTTGTTGCTCAATAGTTTCATCGGAAGTTTTATCCACAGACTTTCGAGCTTTTAAAGATTGTTGTACTAGGGAACCAGGTTCCCTTAGAGCATTTTTGTCAATCCCACTTACTGGAACACTCTTGTTAGTGACAAATTCCCTTTGATTCATTATCCTCTTTTTCCTTTTCTTGACACTCCTCTTACTTTTCTGCAATGTGGACTCAAAACTCTCTTGCTTCTGTGACCTGATAGTGGGTGACTTGGAGGAGGATTCTACGAGCTTAGAATGATCAAAAGGTGAAGGAGTGGGTTTGCATGGAAGAGAATCAGGTTCTTTAGAAGGTTTTTTTGAGAACGTCATGAGCCAAAAACTCAAGGAGTACTGTGGTTCTTACATCTCCTAGGAATGGAGTTTCTTCCTCTTGATACCCAGATGAGTGATACGCTCCTTTATTCATCAGACTCTCAGTAACGATAGCCATGATGTTATGTGTTGCTTCCTTTTCTAGTGACTCTGAGAGAGCCACTAAGTCTAGGATGGAGGAGTTCAGATATTGGTCAGGATCATCCTCAGAAACTTCTGATACTTGAGAGTTAAAACTTCCTGAGTGTACGTTGATGAGATCAGAGGAATGGATAGACATAGGGTTTTCAAAATGAGGGAGAATAAGGTTTATCAGAAAAGGGAAAACTGTAGGAAATGAGGAGGAGCTAGGAGTGGGTAAAGTAGTAAAGGAGTGAAATAGTGAAGCTCTAGGGATGATTTCAAGAATGATAAGGAAGTGGGAGTGGTGTTAATGGTGGGAGAAGGAGGCGATTGTTCGATTGCCATTATAGGAGTACTTGGAAGACGAGTAGAGTGAGAGAGAGAGATGAAGAGAGGATCACAACTACACAAAAGAGGTGGAGTTTCATGACTTGCTGTGAGAGAAAAAAGAAAGTTTTATTGAAAGAAGGGCCAATGATGAGAGGAGAGAGAAACAGGTTCAGAATAGTTTTGAAAATGGCGGTAGGTTTGTGGGAAAGCATTACCGTGCAGAGGGGATGAAGGGATTTGAAAGACAAGACATGACATGACATGCAGACTTTGAAAAGTCGGATGATATGGCAGTTGAGTTAATTTTGTTTTGTTTTTTTTTTGTTTTGTGAAGACATGCAGAATAATCACATTACTACTAACCTGGGGTACAGGAACCTGATGCCAGACCAATTTTCTTGAAAAAGGTTTTAGCAGCTCCTCTATCGCAGTTTATATTGTACCTTTAGCTTCTATGATCGTCATGCGTGTTTACCTACAATGGTATTGATGTGAGTTAGGCTTGGTCAGAAAACACTTTAGCCACCTTTACCTAACGGTGTCTTGCATAGCTGATGGAGGATCAGGTTCTTTATTAGACTCTTATGACCCCATCTTCACCTTGTTTGATCCAGAATATTCTCTACTCAAGGCTTTGACAAAGATATCTGGAATTTGGTCTTCTGTTCTACAAGACTTTCCACATATCACCTTTTCTTCATATTGACCCTCAAAAAATAATCCCACCCCTCAATGTGCTTGGTCCTCTTGTTTTGAGATTCTACTTCAGTTGTTGACGAGGCCATTGAGTTTTGCTTCCTTGTCCCCCAAGGGATGAGGCATGATCATTGCATGTGAACCGTTTTAGAAGTGATTTTCCTTTCCACAAAAAAACTTGTCACACAAATGGGAGCTTTTGTGTTTCTAGTTTGGGACTGAAGTTTGATTGGTAGGGGAGATTTGGAAGAATTTGATTTCTCAACACTCTGTGTTCTGTTGCCTGAGAGGTGCCATGAGCTGCATCTCCACTCTTTCTTCAGCTTTAGTGGTAGTAAGTGAAGTACCAGGTTCCTTGTGAGAAGTGGAAGATGATGTTGCATTGTCTTTCACCAGTCTCCTTCATCTTACTCATTTTATCAGCCTCCCTATTTGAAGCCTCAGATGTTTCCTAGGGACCAGAGTTGGTTCATCATTTGATCATCACCGTTTCTTCCTTGGCTAGATGAAAGTGTCTTGTTGAATACCCCATGAGCACTTCCTTCCATTTAGTGTGCCCTTTGTTGTAGATTTTGTGGCCTTGCTTTCTGGAGAGTACCCCAGAAGGATTCCTTCATTTGTCTTGTGCATTGAACTTCCCAAGCTGATCCTTCCCGTTGTCGAAAACATGGCATTTTCAGACAAGAAGGTTCTTAGATGAGTTATCTTTTAGTCAAGAAGGCATTTTCTTCCATTTGGCAGCTCATAATGGGTTTTGATTCAGAAGGGACCTGATCAGACACCTGTTCACCAAGTAGAAAGCAGTATTTACTGCTTTTGCCTAGAATTTCTTAGCGATTCCATAGTCGATGAGCATTGTCCATGCCACATCTTCCAGTTTCGTTCTTTCTTTCAGCAATACCAGTTTGCTGTGGAGTCTTTGGTGTAGAGAAATTGTGCGTGATCCCCCTTTTTTTTCTTTCACTTGAATTTTCTTGACAAGAACCATTAATACCTCGAGAGTCTCCTCCTTTGTTTTGTGAACCCGTGTCCAGGTGACTCTTGAGTTTGGCAGACCACGCACCGGGTATTTTTGGGTTAATTTATTCGGAGGTGAGAAGCTTGCATACACCAATCTTTCATGCTAATTTTCCGACTTCACCCATCTCATACCACTGAGACCGAGTGGATGTTCTTGTTTTCTTTGTCCACTGAGACTACTTGGCTAGTTATCATATTGGTACCTGCACTTTAGGCCATTCACATAGTACACATTCCCAACTGAGTGCCAAAAAAAACTTTCCAACTTTACATTTACTGAGAATGTACCCTCTCCTTTCTTTTTGAGGATACATTCCCTTCCTGCAGGGCTTTCAGTGAGAAAAAATTCATGATGTTTTCAGTCATGTGCTTTGAGCATCCACAGTCCATAGTCCATCGCAGTCCGCTTCCTCTTACTGTTCCCTGCACATGCAAATCAAAGGTTAGATTTAGGAACCCAAACTAGTTTGGGTCCCTTGTTATGATAGAAAGGATGAATAAGGGTTTTCCTAGTCCATGCAGACAACATCCGCTTCTTGCGAGTGGTACCTGGTCCTTTGTTAGTAGTCACTTTATCAATAAACACTTTGTTTTTCTGAGCATACTGAACCCTGGCCTGGCAATTTTCTTTAAAATGCCCATTGTTCCCACAGTGGGTACATAGCCAGTTATCAGGGACAGTGACATACTTGCTGTGAGGGTTGTAAGGAGTTTTCTCCCTTTGGAACCCGATGCCCTGCCTATTTCTACTATTGTTAAGATACATGGCAGTGACAGCTCTGAGGACCAGGTCCACTTCAGAGATTTCTCAAGATCAATTCTTACTTTCTCCAATTCAGCTTGAAGTTGTTGATTCTTCTCGAGTTCACTACATAGACTGTTTTTCACGACAGTTAATTCCTTTTCAAGTAAGATGTGTGTCTCACTAGCTACTTCATTCCCTTTCCCAAGACTCATATTCCTATGTCTCTATTGAGTCCCTCAGTGGTTTCCTCTAGATCGGTGCATATCACTAAAAGGTCATCCCTCTCTTCCTCAGTAGTTGCAATTTTTCCTTCTAAGGTGTGTTTCTCATTGCTAAGACCTTCTATTGTTTTTTTAAATGAACAACTACTACCATCAGTCATCTCTCTCATTTTCCACACTAGTTATTCTTTTTTTCAAGGCTTTCTTTTCTTTTTCAACATTAGCTATGGTCTCATTTAGGTCCACTACACAGACCACCAGATCATCTCTAGATTGCTCGGCCTATCCTAGTTCTATGGTCAGGATCTCCTTATCATTAATAAGGCTATAATAAGCATCAATTAGAATATTTGATATCGACCTTAGCTTCATAGAAGAGTAGGATTTCAGATTTCTCTGAACATACCTGAAGTTTACCTCATCGTCTTCATCTTCTTCATCATCATCAGACTGAGCCATCAGCGCGAACAGTGAATCATACTTCGTTGCTTCAGTTTCCATTGCCATCATGGAACTGTTTTCTGCATCTGGTTCCCTTTCAGATTCACTAGAGGAGTCTCCCCAAGCAGCAAGATCCTGCTTAACAATATTGTCAGCAACACTTTTTCGATTGAATCGTTTGTCGGGAACTGGGTTCCTTTTTGCTGCTTTGTCAGAATTTTGTTTGTATTGCTCCTGTTTCGCGAGTGAGCAGTATTTGATAAAATGCCCTGGCTTTTCACATCCGTGACAGAGATAATTGTTCCTTGCTTTACTTGAACTTTCCCACTTTGGTATACCACCATTTCTTCGAACCATCTTTTGAAATCTCTTAGTAAGATAGGCCATGTCACTATCTTTATCACTTGAATCGTTGCTTTCAGCCTTAAGCACCAGGTTGTTTTCCTTTTTGGGCTCTCTTCTTTCACTGTCTTTTCTTTCTTTTCATCTCGTATGCCTTCAGATACCAATCAACTCATCCATAGTCAGAGTTTGTAGATCTTTAGCTTCAGTAATGGCATTTACCTTACTTTCCCAAGAACCATATAGAACACTGAGGATTTTCCTTACAAGCTCGTTTCTAGGAATGACAACTCCAAGTGAATGAAGCTCATTTATAATTGAGGTGAATCTGGTGTGTATATCTTGTATAGACTCATCATCCTTCATCCTAAAGAGCTCATATTCCGTGGTGAGCATGTCGATATCACAAGCTGAGACTCTGTTGTACTCATCAGGTCTTATGCCACACATCAAGATTTTCTTAGCACGATAGTTCTTTTCTACAGCTTTTCTGTCAATGTTGTTGTACTCTTTTCTGCCTTTCGGCACCATTAGTCCTATTTCTTCAAGCTTCTTCATGGGGACATGGGGACCATCACAAATGATGTCCCACAGTTCTGAATCTCCTGTCATCATAAAATTATGCATGTGGGTCTTCCACCAGCCATAGTACTGACCATTGAATCTGGAAGGTTTGTAGGTTGATTGTCCTTACTCAAAGTTGGGTGGAGCAGCCATTGAGATCCTTTCTAGGTGTTAACCTTTTAGAAAGAACCTGCTCTGATACCAATTGTTAGTGTGTATGAGTCCACCAAACTATGGAGTACCTGGTCCTATATGAGATGATGCTGAGGATGCTATAGAAACTGAAAGTAGGAAAGACAAGGGATTTTTACATGGAAAAATCGCACACAAGGGGATAAAAAAACAACGACCTACTCTTGTAGGCTTTTAATTTCACTAACTTGCAATTTCCCTATTACAAGCCACTTTGCAATAACCCTATTACAAAGACTTCAACTAACTTGTGATGCTCTCACCACAAGCCATTTTATAACTATCCTAGTTACAAAGGCTTTAAACTTATGACTATTCCTAGTCACAACATAAACTCGGAAGTTTACGGATTTTTGGTTTTTCCTAAGACAAAGCTTATAAGAAAGCAAACTAGGAAATGCAATGAAGAGCAAATGACAAGATTACAACTCAACTACGGATGTACATAAACTCATTAAGAAACTGATCTTTAGTGGAGTTGTCTTCTTGTTCTTGACACACCAGTGACTTCAATGCCGGATGAACACTGTTATGCTTGAGAGAATATCACTAAATGCACAAAAATGTGGTGCTTTGTACCAGGTTGTTATATCACAAAAGACATCACAATAGATAGTGATGTCAATTCTTGGTACATGCTTCTTCCCAATGAAAAGTGACTGTTGTACTGTCTCCACAACCACTTCTGTGCAGTTGCGTTCCAGCTGGATAGTCGACTTGTACTTCTGTCAGAGAACACTAACGGACCAGGTCCTAGATGTGTTCCTCTTTTGTAACAGTTGTGAGATGGTCACTTTCTGCTGCTACATTCTAGCTGTATAGTTGAATTGTACTTCTGTCAGAGAACCCTAAGGGACTAGGTCCCTGTTGTGTTCCTCTTTATAATTATTGCAAATAGTCACTGACTTGTACTTGTGTCGGAGAACCCTAAGGGACCAGGTCACCGGGTCTCTATTGTGTTCCTCCCTGTGGTCGTTTATTCATTTGCTGGTTTTCAGACTTGAACCAGGTCAGTTGAAATGTATACTATGTGGGCCAGGTTCTCTATCTGGTTCTTCACAACAAGTTTGTTAGATCATCAAAACATAAGAAGCATAATGCCAAGACATTGAAAACCCATCAAGCTTGAGACTAATATTTAAGAACAACCTAGACAGTAGACACTTAGCTCTCAATATCATAACTTATTAACCACAATGCATCCTACCAAAGTTATTGTACCTTAATTAGTTTCTAATAAGATGAAATATCAATCTCTTTAGGAAATATTTGCTCACTAACTTAAGATAAAATTTTCTCAGTGGGAAAAAATAAACAAATAGCGAGGAAAGAAATGTGGTTTAAATATACCAGAAAACGATTTATCTTACCAAGTATAAAATACATTCGACTTAATCACATACCAATACAACTTTCAATAACTAGTTTTCCAACTTGGTGATGACAAAGAGCAGTTGGTTCCAATTTGGCCAATTAGTTACTTAGCAACCAATATGATGAGATGGGCATCTCAAATACTTAATAAACCAACTAACCAAATACATGTAATATCCCATATTCTCTTTTCATTTAAAAAATTACAAGATGGACCAATCTCTAAGTCTATTTTGCTTTCCTATCTTAAAATATTTGTCTAAAAAGTAACGAAGCAACTTAACACAAGTTCTCACTCAGAGACCTAAAATCTATGCTATTAGCAACCAATAACTAAGAGAAGTGAGCATTGAATCATTCCAAAAGCTTTAAAAATTACGTAAAATTTAACACTCCAGAGTACCGAGTTATTCAAGTACAAAAGCCCTAAAATTTCCAAAATATTATCAAACCCACTAATTTTAAAGCTTGAGAGCGCAAATATTGTATTAAAGAAGATCCCATATCATGACAACGCCTTAATTTTACACTTTTGCAACAATAAATAACCAAAAATCGCTAAAGATCGTGCTTACCCTAAGTCTTATGCCGCAAAAATGCACCATTCCTCATCAGATGTAATCTCTTCTCCTAAATATTAGCATAGTCTGTAGAGCATCGCAATACAAAAATAGGATTAGATTTTTTACCTCAACATAGCAAAGAGTACAAAATCTAGAGAGGAAGATACGATGAAGTGTTAATTTATATGAGTCCACCAAACAGTAGAGTACATGGTCCTCTGTGAGGTTATACTGAGAATGCTAGTAAAACTGTAAGTAAATGAAACACCGGATTTTTACGTGGAAAAATCCCAATTCAAGGGGACAAAAAATATGACATACACCTGTAGGCTTTCAAATTCACTAACTTGTAAACACCTATTACAAGCCACTTTGTAATAACTCTATTACAACGAATTTAACTCAACTAACTTGTGGTACTCTCACCACAAGCTACTTTGTCACTCTCTTGTTAGAAAGATTTTAACTAACTTGTGATACTCTTACCACAAGACACTTTGTCACTCTCTAGTAATAGAGACTTTAACTTATGACTAAACCTAGTCACAACATAAACTCAAAGAGTTTACGGATTTTACAAGAGGGTTCCTAATCAACGCTTCTAGCTAAGCAGTTTAGAAGATACAATAAGAACAATCACTAAGTTACAACTCTACTAAGGACAACAAAATACTAACTCTAGGAACTGGTCCGTAGTAGCATTTAACTTTGTTCTTCAAGCTCGTGAGAATTAATTTCTCTATTTTTGCAAAAGGCTTGAATGAGAAACAGAAATGTTTAAGTGATGTTTTGATATAAATTCATTGTTGATACACCTTGATGACATCACTTGAAATGATGTAAGCACTTTAGTTGGTCAAGGAATAAGTGGGCACTGGAAACAGTGCAGTGCAGGCAGAAGGCAGAAACAGTGCAGACGGTCACGTTGCTTCCAGCTGTGTCCAATTAACTTTGTACTGCTGTGAGGGAACCACAAAGGTATCAGGTCCTTGTTTGGTTTACTATCTCCTGAAGCTATAACAGTTCACATTTAGCTAGAATCCGTTAATCTTGCGGTGTAATCCAAGTGTATCAGGTTCCCTATCTGGTTCTTAATAGTAAGTTTGTTAGATCATCAAAACATAAGGCAAAGATATTTAAAATCTATCAATTTCCCCCTTTTTGATGATGACAAACTTAACATTGATAGAGTGGATTTAGAACACGGAGAACCATATTAAGTAACAGGAGAACACAAGTTCCCCTGACTTTATGCCTTCCTTATTTTTCATTATACTACACTTATTTATTCCCTTTTTGGCATCATTAAAAAGACACAAACAGATAAACAACATAAAGAATTCTAGCCGAGCTAACTCATGCCACATATGTGCACACAATATGATAGAGAAGAGAAACATAGAATTTAAGCAATGAGATAATAAAAGAGGATAGATTTAATATTAATAAAATTTAATATGCCTTTGCTTAAAAATCAAAGGCAGAATTGGACTGTTAAGACGGGACAATATTGTTTCATCCCAACCATATCACAAAAAGAAAACAAAATATCTGCCAAAACAAAAAAAAACTTAAAGGACATTTCCAGAAATAGGTCACTGAAGGGGTACTTAGGGGGCACTAGGAGTAGAGGGCTTGGAAGCTGCAGAAAGTATTTGGAGAACAAGGTCTATTCGGGCATTGGCTGACTTTTGCTCATTGAGCAGTTATGCTTTCAGGTTCTCTACTTGCGCCCTGAGATCAGCATTCTCTTTTGTCAAACGAGCTACTTCATCATTTGACGCCGGAACCCCTTGGGCTTGCTGACCTTCCAGGATAGCATTCCTAGCCTTCAACCGACGAATCTCCTCAATTGCACTGTTCTGAGCATTAATGAGCTGTGAGACTGTTCATGTACTTCCTACTCCCCCATTCTTTTCTAGGCACTCGCATTCTTCCAATGTTGTCTGTGAGAAAGTCTGCTTCTTAGTCGCCATCTTTCCTGGCCCCAGAGGCACCTCAAAGAACTTAAACACTCGTGTAAGCAAAAACCCGTAGGGAAGGCCATGATTACCATCTTTGAAGGCCACCTTTTGCATGTATTCAATCATAATAGCAAACAGGCTCACGGGAGTAAAACTATCCAGCTGCTCCATCAAGAACAAGCCAGACTTAGAAGTCACTGACCTCCTCTCAGCTCGAGGCAATAGAACTTTGTTGACCAATTCGAAAAGTAGCTGATAGACAGAGAGTAACGTTTTCTTATGGATCTGTTCCCCCTTTTGGTTTGCATTGTCTTTTACCATGGCATTTCTGAAGTTAAACTGACACCTCCTTTACACTGGACACACCAGTTGTAGGAACTTTAAGAATTTCTCCAAGCAATTTTACATCGAACACGATATCTACTCCATTCACCAAAGCATAGATGTGGTCTGTCTCAACGGGAAAGAGGCTAGCAAAGAAGCTTTGTACCTCATCCTCATATGCCTTAGGTGTATCAATTTGGAATAGATGCGCCCATCTTTGAAACTCAACCATTTCAAGAATTTGTCACATATCAGCCATCTCAGAGATTGCTGGGTCAAACGTATGACCCAGCTGAATTTTTTGGTGCCTCAGGCGTTCTGAGCCAAAGCTGACTTCACTTCTTATCCTCTTCATAGAACCAGGTTCCTGAACACTTTTAGACTTTTGTTTGCCGGATTTCCCACCACTGGATTTTTTTCCCCTTGGTTTTGACTAACACATCCTCATCAGACATCAAGAACTCACTCACAACATCCTTCAACTTGGAGCTAGAGGTAGAAACCTTCTCTACTGAAGCAGGCTGCTTCTTTTTCTGAGACCGTCTAACCAGTGAACCAGGTTCATCTGGTGTTTCCTCTTCCACCTCTACCATAGGGATCGCCTTATCACTTACGGGCACACCATCTTTCACCAGCTTCATCCTTTGCTTCTTGTGAGCACGTGATTTTTGCCCTATATGAGAATTACTCCCAAAAATTCAAAATAAAAACAATTTTCCTTTGTGTGCAATGTTTGAATTTTCGTGGCACTTTTGGATAATTATTTATATTTTGTCTGTGCATGTTTATTTGTTAAATTAATAAAAATATAAAAAATATGTCACATTTGCATTTAATATGTAATTCTACAATTAGGAGTAATTAAGTTTATTTTACAAAATGAAAAAATTACAAAAATAGGCATTTTTTGCATTTTTAGCATTTAATGTCCAAATTGTGTGATTTTATTTTACTGATGTTTAATTTTGGGTGATAATTATTATTAGAAGTTAATTAGTATTTTAAGATAATTTTGGTTTTTATAATTTAATTTCATACATTTTAGTTTTATCAATAAGTGAAAGAAAAGAGAACAAAAAATAGACGAAAATCGGATTGGGCCTCTTCTTCAATTTTAAACCACAAGCCCAAGAATACCCAACCTTCCCCTATGACCCGGTCCATTTCAAACCGGGTCGACCCAGTCCATAACCCAAAACCTCACCCCACCCTTTCTATTTTCATTCTTGAACAAAAAAACTAAACCCTAAAACAAAACCTAAACTACCCGCCCCCCTCCCCTCTTCTTCTTCTTCTTCTTCTTCTTCTTCTCCTTCCAAACCTTCCTCCCATGGCTGCCCTTGCTGTGTCTTCTTCTTCTTCTACTCCTCCAAGCTCTAGCTTCAAACGAAACCCCCATGACTTCCCTCCTTCCAACTCCGCCATTGCTGCTTCTCCGTCTCCTCGTCCCAAGCCGCCATGGCTGCCCTCACATGGATGAAACCCCAGGAATATGTATCCACTCTGCCAAACGACGACCTCACGTCCAAACGACCCCTCCAGTGTCGCAACACAGCACCACCCCGCTGCTTCATCTTCTTCGTCGACCACCATGAACGACCGGACAGGAACACCTTCCACCATCTTCCTCCTCTAGTCACAGCTCCAGCCATGTCCGCCTATCGCAGCAGCAGTGACGTGAAGCAACTCGACGTCGCTCCATCCCAAGCTCCACCGCTGCTGCTTCTTCTGCTTCACGTCCAAATCACCATGTCCGCTGCTTCTGCTACTTCGTCTTCTTCTTCGTTCTCCTCGCAACTGCTTCTTTTTTCAAACGACACCAAACGACCATCTTCTTCGATGGTCCGTTCGTGGTCGTCTTCGACGTCGAGTTATTTTGGTGCGATAATTGTTTCCGGGCAAATTTGTTTTCGTTCGAGTTCATCGTCGTTCCGATCCGGTTAGTTGGTTTAAGTTTCGTTTCTGTCCGCAATTTGTTTGATATTTTTCGGATCTGGAATCAGATATGTTTGATATTAATTTCATGTTTATTGTTTTTTTTATTTTTTCAGTTTGTTTCATTTTTCTTGTTTTTTTTAGGTAGAAATTGTTAGTTTAATTATAATGTTGTTAGATTTAAGTTGAAGTTCAATTAATTATTTCTTCAGTTTATTTTTATTAATTTAAAAGGATTTAGTTTTAATATAGAAGAGTGTTAGTTTAAATCATTTGAATCCGTCATCTTTGTTGTTTAATATAGATTTTATTCGTGTTCAATTTTTTGTTTGAAGTTCGTTTTAATCCAGTGATTCAATGTGAATTTATGTTTTGGTGTTTAATTTTTGATTTATTTTGAATCATGCATCTTTGTTGTAATGTTGTTGGACTTAATTTGAAGATCAATTGATTATTGAGTTTAGTGATTTGAATCCGTTTATTTGTTCTGTTTAAGTTTAATTTGAATTTGAGCTCAATGATTTGAATATACTTGTTTGTTATTGTTGTTGAAATCTGAAAGTAGATTTGTTGTTTAAAAATATTGTTCAGTCAAAATAATTCCGGTTGTTTCTTTGTTGTTCATCATTTAGTTTAAGTTTGTTCATAAAATTTGATTAGGAATTGGTTATAGCTGCTATATTTTGGTTAGAATTGATTAGGTGAATTGGTTATAGCTTACGGGGTAGATTGGTAAATTGCAGTATTTTCAGGGGTAAAATGGTAATTTCAGTAAGGTCGGAGGGGTATTTTTGGAATTGAAAATCTTAACAATTATTTATTTTGAGTGCTCTGTCCATTAAGATTAAATAATATTTTAATAATATTAAAATAGTACATGGTGGGGGACAAGACATGAGGTAGTGGGGCTTGATATAATTATTTAATATAGTGGGGGACAAGATATAATTTAGTGGGGAATAATGTAGTTGTTTAATATAGTGGGGGAAAAAAGCATGCAAGTGTGGGAGTGGAAGAATATTTTCGGGTTAGTGGTTCAAGACAAGGGTCTTAATATAAATGAGAGTCATTTTGACACAAAAAAAGGAGGGAGCTGAATATTGAAAAGAGAGAAAAATTCCGAAAATATTAAGACTTTCAAAAAAATACAAATAAAAACATTCTGGAAATTAAAAGAGAGAGTAGTATACACCTGATATACAATCTAAATATTCTGATATACGGATTCAGAAATTAAGGGTTAAACATTAATTAGTCTTTCAAATCTGAAAAGATTCTCTTTGCTTCTGTCTGTTGAGTGTTGTTGGTGTTTCTGGATTTTTATCTTGATTTTAAAATCTGTCATTGGTTTCTCGTTGCTGGTTGTTACTGGTTGCTGGGTGTTGCTATTGTTGTATGCTACCGCATTTCTACTGATCTTCCTTTTCTTTTGCTTCCAATATCAGGTACACAACTGACATGCTGGTTAATGTAAACTGAAACGTGAAGCATGAATATGAAATGAAGAGTTGAAGCTCTGAATTTATCTTAATTATATTCTGAATTTTATTTGTATATATACATTATTTAGCTTACTATAATTAGAATCATGTAGCTGTTTAATATATATAATGGAACATCTGACAATAGCTTAGTGGACGAACTATCTATGTATTGCTAAAAATAAATAAATGGTGTAGTAACTCTGTTCAGATAGTTTGTTATTATTTGATGATTATCATATCTCAAAAAGCATGTTAGTTGATTTAGACTATTCTTAAACATTCAACAGGTAGCTCATTAAACGAATAGACCGTTTCGGAACTTGTAGGAATATTGTTTAGCTAGATACTATTGGTTAATTTAAGCATGTAAATAAATTAGAACCATTTCTCTTTCATTTTTTAGAGACAAATTTAATAGAAAAAACGTAGGCACTTTAGGATTATCTTTTTTAAAATAAATGAGATGAGCCTCACCCAATAAATCGCACAAGTTGCGGGGCCCTCAATAAATGGTTAATAATTGTATAGACTTCGGGATCGGTCATTTAGCAAATTTCACGGCCTTACCCAAAATAATGATACGCTAGTCGCTTTAGGCGCGCCTTTAACAATTTATTTTCTTAAACTCGGGTGCACATTTATGTGACCCAAATCCAAATCTCAACAGAGTCGAAATATGTCGATAACCACGGGTACATTGATGTGACGTGGTTCGAGATATATTTTCATAATGTTGCAATTCTCGATAAAATAATAATAATGATAAAAGCGGTTAAAAGTTAAAATTCGCACATATGTTCAACATGTATTATATCAGATTGACCGTGCTAGAACCACGGAACTCAGGAATGCATAACACCTTCTCCCGGGTTAACAGAATTCCTTATCCGTATTTCTGGCGCGCAGACTGTTAAACAGAGTCATTCTTTTCCTCGATTCGGGATTCAATGGGTGACTTGGGACACCATAAATCTCCCAAGTGGCGACTCTGAAATAAATAAATAAATCTCGTTTCGATTGTCCTTTAATTGGAAAAAACTCCCTTCCGCGCCCCTTTGCGGGCGGCGCGGGCGAAAAAGGAGGTGTGACACTTCTTACTACCCTTTTTGCTCTTTTGAAGGGCAGAGTCGTAAACCACCTTAGCTTGCAACCTGGTAATGGGTCGCTTGGTGGAAGACTCAGGAGTGGACACCACCCTTCGTTTTACTATGAATGCATCAAGGGCTAGGTTGTCTAAATCCTCCTCATCACTGGACCTCATCTCAGGTGCCTGTATGTCCAAAGGCGCAACAGCGAATGCAGAAGCAGAACTGTCCTGGGAATGAGAACCCTGACCTGGGTCCTCCAGAGAGGGATCAGGTTGTACTGATGTGAGGGTCCAGTAGTTTCTGCTAGTGCAGCGCCTTCAACAGTTATAATGGCCCCTTCGTCCCCCATACCTTGTACCTCATTTTTCTAAGAGATGATCTCATGTAGTACACCATCAGCAGACACCAAGACAACGGTTACAATATTTTCTTCCTCAATCGGCACTACTGCCACCACGAAATCTGTAGTAACAATGGCGGAACCCTCTGTGACCTCAGGGTTTTAACCTTGTTCACCACTTATTCTTTGATTAGTGGGAAAATCAGAAGATGGAGAGGGTGGATCAACAATTTTAGGGGTTTCTGAAATGGAGAGAGACGGGGAATCTGGGTGAGGTGTGACCTTAGAGGTAAGGGTAAGAGTGGTTAAAGATGGCTCAGTAGGGGCGGAGGACTCCATAGTTTTTTCAGTAACAGGTATGACTGAGGTAGGGAGGTTGAAGTTTGTATCAGCCATTGGAAAGATGGAGTGAAGCTGCTTTGGGAAGTTCTAATGGAGGACTTATGGTTTGTGGAGAACAGAGGGGGGTTTTATTAGGAATGGATAATAATGAAAAGAGAGATAGGCACTGGTTGGGTGTGGAGAAGTCCAACGTTTTAGAGGGATATGGAACGATTTGAAGTGAAGAGACGTGACAACAGAGTCTGAAAAGTTGGATGACATGGCAGTTGTGTTTTGTACCTTTTTAAGACGTGTATTAAAGAATGCACAGAACTACTAACCTTTGGTACAAGAACCAGGTTCTTGACCTATTTTATTTTAAAGTATCAATCCTCTTTTATCATCCATGCACTGCATCTACAGCTTCTATACTCATCATGCGTGTTTACCTGCAATGGTATTGAAGTGAGTTAGAGATGGCTAGAAAATACTTTTAGCCAGTTTTTTAAGGTGATTTTCATAGCCAAATAATGAGGAATCATGTTCTCAATTGGGCTTTAAAATCCCTAAATTCACATTGTCCCTCAGAAAGTGATGCCTCACATCAATATGTTTGATCCTTTTGTGTTGAACTGGATTCTTGGCCATGTTGAGTGCACTGGTGTTATCACATAGAAGGGTCACACTCTCAGTGAGTACCCCAAAGTCCTCCAGGGTCTGCTTGATCCATAAAAGTTGTGCATAGCAGGATGCTACGGCTACATATTCTGCTTTAGCTTTTGAAAGAGCCACTGAGTTTTGCTTCTTTGTGCCCCAAGAGATGAGACATGAACCTAGAAAGTGAGACATTCCTGAAGTGCTTTTCCGGTCCACAAGATAACCTGCATAGTCTGCATTAGCATATCCAATAAGATTAAAGCTATCACCTAAGGGATAATAAAGGACCAGGTCTTGTGTTCCTTTAAGATATCTCAGAATTCTTTTAGCTGCCTTCAAATGAGATTCCTTGGGATTTGATTGAAACCTTGAACATAGCCCCACACTGAAGACAATATCAAATCTACTAGCAGTAAGATAGAGAAGAGACTCAATAATGCCTCTATACATGGTTTGATTCACAGGAGTCCCAGTTTCATCCATGTCCAGTCGAGTGGCCGTAGCAATAGGAGTGTCTATCACCTTTGATGCTTCCATGTCAAACCTCTTCAAGAGATCCCTGATGTATTTTTGCTGACAAATAAATGTACCCTTTGGGGACTGTTTTACTTGAAGACCCAAGAAGAAGTTCAGTTCCCCCATCATACTCATCTCAAACTCACTTCCCATGAGAATCAGATGTTGCCCCAAAAATGATATCATCAACATAGACCTGAACAATGAGCAGGTTCCTTCCCCGTTTCTTTAGGAACAGAGTATTGTCAATTTTCCCTCTTTTAAAGACATTTTCCAAGAGGAACTTTGACAACCTTTCATACCAAGCTCGAGGAGCCTGTTTCAGCCCATACAAAGCTTTGTCCATTTTAAACACATATTCAAGGTGTTCATGACATTCAAACCCTGGAGGTTGCTTTACATAGACTTCTTCCTTAAGAAGTCCATTCATAAATGCACTTTTGATATCCATTTGTAACAAGGTGAATTCCATATGGGATGCAAAAGTGATTAGAATTCTAATAGCTTCCATGCAAGAGACCGGAGCAAAAATTTCATCATAGTCAATCTCTTCCTCCTAATTGTAGCCTTGAACCACTATCTTGGCCTTGTTCCTTGTGGTATTACCATATTCATCAAGCTTGTTCCTGAATACCCACCTGGTTCCTATAATGGTTCGATCTGAGGGTCTGGGTACCATGTGCCAGACATTGTTCCTTTCAAACTGATGTAACTCGTCTTGCATGGCTGTAATCCAATCTGCATATTTCAAAGCTTCCTTGATATTTTTGGGTTCTATTAGGGAGAGAAAGGCTGAGAAGGCAAGTGAATTTCTGGCTTTTGACCTGGTTTGTACTCCGAAATCTAGAGGGGTGATTATGTTGTCAAGAGGATGAGAGCTTTTGTGTCTCCAATTAGATGTCTGAGGTTCATTTAGAGAGAATGTGGGTACATTTGACTGGTTTTTCCGAGTTCTTTTCTTAGGTGATAGTGGAGTACCTTGAACTGCATCAACCACTCTTTCTTCAACTTTAGTGGTTGTTATTGAAGTACCTGGTTCCATTGAGGATGAGATAGTATTGTCTTCACTCAGCTCTTTTACTTAACTCATCATGTCTGCCTTTCCATTTGTCATGTCAATGACTTCACCAGGGACTAGTAAGGGTTCTCCATCTTGATCTTCTTCAGCATTCTTCTCACAGAATGGATAAGACTCATCAAAGATAACATGAACACTTTCCTCAACACATTGAGTCCGCTTATTGTATATCTTGTATGCTTTGCTTTGAGAAGAGTAGCCCAGAAATATTCCTTCATCACTCTTGGCATCGGATTTACCAAGCTGATCCTTTCCATTATTGAGAACGAAGCATTTGCACCCAAATGTTCTTAGGTGGGTCAGCTTGGGTTTCCTTCCATTCAGTAGCTCATATAGGGTTTTGTTCAGGAGGGATCTGATCATGCACATGTTCACCAAGTAGCAGTCAGTGTTAACAGCTTCAGCCTAGAAGTTCTTTGCAATTCCACTGTCGATTAGCATTGTTCTTGCCATCTCTTCCAGAGTTCTATTCTTACTTTCCACTACTCCATTTTGCTGAGGAGTTCTGGGAGCTGAGAAGTTGTGGGTGATGCCATTTTCATTGAAGAACTCATCAAATTTGGCATTGTCAAATTCTGTTCCATGATCTGACCTAATGCATGTGACTCTAGACTCCATCTTCACCTAGATTTTCTTCACAAAGGCCACAAACACCTCAAAGGTTTCATCTTTAGTTCTAAGAAACAAAATCCATGTGAATCTGGAGTAGTCATCTACTATCACAAAAATATATCTTTTTCCTCCTCTGCTTTGCACTCTCATAGGACCATAGAGGTCCATATGCAAAAGCTCTAGCGGCTTTGAGGTGCTCACACATCTTTTAGACTTGAAAGAGGACTTCACATGTTTTCCTTTAGCACAGGCATCACAGATTTTTTGCACCTTGAACTTTGACATGGGCAGACCATGGACCAGGTCCTTCTGAATTAGTTTGTTCGGAAGAGAAAAGCTTGTGTGCCCCAGTCTTCTGTGCCACAATTTAGTATCATCATCAACATCCACTTAGACCACCACTTTGTAAGGACTCGAAATCAGCAACATAGATGTTCTTGTATCTTTTGGCCACAAATACCACTTCACCAGTTACCAGATCAGTAACTGTACATATCTTGGATAAGAATTCCACCTTGTTTCCTTTATCACAGATTTGAGAGACACTTAAGAGACTGTACTTAAGGCCACTGACATAATACATATTTTCAATAGAATGAGTGAGCGACTTTCCGACTTTTCCAATTCCAAGAATGTACCCATTTTTCCCATTTCCAAAGGATACAATCCCTCCTTGCAGGGCTTTTAGTGAAAGAAAGTCCATGATGTTCCCAGTCATGTACTTTGAACATCCACTATCCATGAACCATTGTTGACCGCTTCCTTTCACTATTCCCCACACAAGAAGATCAAGAGTTAGTTTTAGGAACCCAAGAAAGTTTGGGTCCCTTGTAGTAGGCAAGATGATGAATAAGAGCTCTCTTAGTCCATGAAGGTAATGTGCATTTTTTGTGAGTGGAACCTGGTCCCTCTTTTGTAGTCACTTTTTCAGCAAACACTTTATTTTTCTGAACAGATTGAACCCTGGCCTGGCAAATTTCTTTGAAGTTCCCATTGTTTCCACAGTGGGGTACAAAGTCAGTTATCAAAAGCAGTGACGTACTTGCTGTGAGGGTTATAAGGAGTTTTCTCCTTTTGGAACCCTATTTCTTGCCTGTTTCCACCATTATTAGTGTACATGGCAATGATAGCTTCTGAGGAACAGGTCCACTTTAGGAACTTTTCAATTTTTTACTCTTTCCAGATCAGTTTGGAGGTGCATGTTTTTCTCAATTTCAACACACATCCTAGTTCTCACAGCTTTCAACTCATTTTCAAGCCTAATGTGTTCTTCACTGGCTATCTCTTTTCCTTTTCCAGAATTTCCAGGTTTTGAATTAGTCTCTGGTCTCTTCCCTTAGGTCTGCAATTACTGCCAAGAGATCATTTCTTTCTTCTTTGAAGTTTTCAATGGTTTCATTATGGTCAATAACTACAACCACTAAGTCATCTCTAGTTTGTTCAGCTTCTCCTAGTTCTAAGGTCAAGGAATCCCTATCCTCCACAAGACTATGATAGGCAGCAATCAATACACTAGCTAAAGACATGAGTTTCTTAGGAGAGTAGGATTTCAGATTTCTCTGAACATCCCTGAAATTTACCTCGTTGTTGTCATCGTCTTCATCATCATTTGATTGGGCCATCAAAGTAAAAATTGAGTCATATTCATTTTCCTCGCCTTCAACTACCATCATGGAAATATCACCAGCATCAGTTTCATCTTCTGACTCACCAGAGGAATCTCCCCATGCTGCAAGAGCTGGTTTCATCACATTGTCAGCATATCTCTTTATTTTGAAGTCCTTGAAAGGAACCGGGTTCCTCTTAGCTGCTTTTTTAGGGTTGTTCTTGGAGAATTTTTGCTTCAAGAGAGGACAGTCTTTGATGAAGTGTCCAGACTTTCCCCACTTATGACAGAGATCGTAGTTTTTTGGTTTGCTAGAGCTGCCTCTTTTTATCATTTCTCCATTTCTTCTGACCATCTTCTAAAATCTTTTGGTTAAGTAAGCCATGTCACTATCTTCCTCACTTGAGTCATTGCTATCAGCTTTGAGTACTAGGTTCTTTTCTTTCTTTTCTATCTTCCTCTTCATCTCGTAGGTCTTCAAATTTCCAACCAGCTCTTCTATAGTCAGCTCTTGCAAGTCCTTTGATTCAGTAATAGCATTCACCTTGCTTTCCCAAGGGCTAGGCAGAATACTGAGGATTTTTCTCACTAGCTTATTTCTAGGAATGGTTTCACCAAGTAAGTGTAACTCATTTATGATGGAAGTGAATCTTGTGTGCATATCTTGAATAGATTCATTGTCCTTCATCCTGAAGAGTTCATACTCGGTAGTGAGCATATCGATCTTAGACTGTTTTACTTGGGTGGTTCCCTCATGATCTATTTGCAAAGCTTCCCGTATCTCCCTAGCAGTGTCGCAAGCAGAAATTCTATTATATTCTTCAAGTCCTATTCCACATACCAGAATCTTCTTGTCACGAAAATTCTTTTCCACAGCTTTCCTGTCTGCGTCAGTGTATTCTTGACTGGTTTTTGACATTGAAATGGAAGTTATTCCAGTACCTTTGTTGGAACATAAGGGCCATCACATATGACCATCACATAACTCAGAATCCTCAGCCATGATAAAATCATGCATTCTTATTTTCCACCACCCATAGTATTGTCCATTGAACCTGGGTGGTCGGTATGTAGATTGACCTTCTTCAAAATTTGGTGGAGCAGCCATAAGGATCCTTCCTAGGTGTTAGCCTAATAGGAGGAACCTGCTCTGATACCAATTGTTAGTTTATATAAGTCCACCAAATAGTAGGGTACCTGATCCTCTGTGAGGTTATGCGGAGAATGCTAGTAAAACTTTAAGTAAATGAGACATGGGATTTTTACGTGGAAAAATCTCAACTCAAGGGGACAAAAACTACGACCTACACGTGTAGGCTTTCAACTTCACTAACTTTTAAACACCTATTACAAGCCACTTTGTAATAACTCTTTTACAAAGGATTTAACTCAACTAACTTGTGGTACTCTCACCACAAGCCACTTTGTCACTCTCTAGTTACAAAGACTTTAACTAACTTGTGATACTCTTACCACAAGTCACTTTGTCACTCTCTAGTAACAATGACTTTAACTTATGACTAAACCTAGTCACAACATTAACTCAGAGAGTTTACGGATTTTACAAGAGGGTTCCTAATCAACGCTTCTAGCTAAGCAGTTTAGGAGATACAATAAGAACAATCACAAAGTTACAACTCAACTAAGGACAACAAAATACTAACTCTAGGAACTAGTCCGTAGTAGCGTTTTAACTTTGTTCTTCAAGCTCGTGAGAATTGATTTCTCTATTTTTGAAAAAGGCTTGAATAAGAAACAGAAATATTCAAGTGATGTTTTGATATAAACTCATTGTTGATATACCTTGATGGCATCGCTTAAAATGATGTAAGCACTATAGTTGGTTAAGGAATAAGTAGGGAAATAGTGTAGTGTAGGCAGAAGGTAGAAATAGTGCAGGTGGCCATGTCGTTTCCAGCTATGTCTAATTGACTTTGTACTGCTATGAGGGAACCACAAGGGTACCAGGTCCTTGTTTGGTTTCCCATCTCCTGAAGTTATAGCAGTTCACATTTAGCTAAAATCTGTTAATCTTGTGGTGTAACCCAAGTGTGTCAGGTTCCCTATCTGGTTCTTAACAGTAAGTTTGTTAGATCATCAAAACATAAGGCAAAGACATTTAAAACCTATCATAAAGGAATTTAGCGCTCGATTTGCCGGATAATGAGACAAAAAAGAGCGTGTTCACCATCGATAGTGTGTGACCCTCTTCAGTGAGGAGCAAGTTCAAGATGATTTGGGATTGAGAAGATGGAGCAAGTTAGAGATTTTACGAGGAGGAGATTTGTTATTTTAGGGTTTATTTTCGTTCACTTCTTTTTTGTACAAAATAGGACAATTTAGGTGTGATAGGTTTAGCGGCGACACTTAAAAGTCACCACAAATGCCCTTATATTTTGTGGCTTTTATCAGGGTTGTGGCGAAATCCACTAGTTCTTGTAGCGACTCATTTTTAGTCATCACTGATAGGTTGTTTTCAGCGGCAACAATAGTAATCGCTGCTATATCATTATCTTTTGTAGCGATCAAGTGAGTCACCACTTAAAGTCGCTACTATACATCAACTTTCTTGTAGTGAAAGGCTATACGGAGTCTAATTGCTTTCAATCTTGCAACTGAAGTAAAGGTCTTATCATAGTCTATGCCTTCCTCTTGACTATATCCTTGAACCACCAATATTGCCTTGTTCCTTGTAACTATTCCATCTTCATCAAGTTTGTTTCTGAAGACCCATTTTGTGCCAATTACTGATCTGTCCTTAGGTTTTGGTACCAGATGCCAAACTTGACTTCTCTCAAATTGGTTGAGTTCATCTTGCATTGCATTCACCCAGTCTGCATCCTACAAAGTCTCAGCAATATTTTTAGGTTCAATAAGAGATAGAAAAACATCAAAAGCACAAAGATTCTTCAAAGAAGATCTAGTTTTGATTCCAGAGGTTGGATCAGTAATTATGTTCTCAATGGGATGAGAAATTTGGTGCTTGTAAGGTTTCACAACCAGCTGGTTTCCCCTAGATGTTCCTTCAATGTTTTGTTGCTGAGGAACAGGTTCATGGACAGGTTCCCTCAAGGTTTGAGGATCAGTTCCTCTTTGTTCAGTTCCCCCTGTCAGGTTGCCCGGTGTAGAAGGACCTGTTCCATCGCATGTTCCTTCCTCTGGTATAGCTTCAGTTTGGGTTGTGGTTTCATTTGAGTTTCTTACCAGCCCAATTGATTCATCTTCATGTTCTTGCTTCTCAGAAAGAATGTTAGTTTTATCAAAAACTACATGTATATTTTTTCTGCACACATAGTTCTTTTGTTATAAATCTTATAAGCTTTACTATGTGAAAAATATCCCAAGAATACTCCCTCATCACTTCTGGGATCAAACTTACCTAGGGAGTCTTCACCGTTATTGTGCACAAAGCACTTGCATCCAAATGCCCTAAGATGGGATATATTTGGCTTTCTCCCTTTAAGTAGCTCATAAGGAGTCTTCTCAACAAGAGGTCTAGTCATGCACCTATTTGTGATGTAGCATGTAGTATTCACAGCTTCTGCCCAGAAACTATGAGGCAGTTTACTAGAAAGAAGCATAGTCCTAGCCATTTCTTCCAATGTCCTATTCTTTCTTTCAACTACTCCATTCTGTTGAGGAGTCTAGGAGCAGAAAAATTATGATCTATGCTATGCTCATCACAAAATTTAGCAAATTTAGCATTTTTAAATTCAGTACCATGATCAAACCTAATTGATGGAAGTTAATTACCTAGTTGTTTCTGAGTTTTTCTAACAAAAGAAGTGAATATGTCAAATGTTTTATCTTTAGATGTTAGAAACAGTGTCCAAGTAAACCTAGAGTAATCATCAACAAGCACCATAACATATCTCTTACCACTTCTACTAAATGTTCTCATTGGTCCACAAAGATCCATATGGACCTGTTCCATCGTTCTGGTGGTGCTTACCATTTTCTTTCTTTTGAAAGAGGATCTTACTTGCTTCCCCTTGCACAAGCCTCACAAACTTTATCTTCCTTGAACTTAATATTAGGCAGTCATATCACCAAGTCCTTGGAGACTAGTTTATTGAGTTGACTTAGACTGGCATGTCCAAGTCTTTTGTGCTAAAAGTGGGGATGATTATCCAACACATTAAATAAGTGAGTTCATTATCTGAAAGTATGGACAGATCCACAATATATATGTTGTTCACTCTTTTTCCCTGCAAAACTATCTTGTCAATGATGATATTAATCATAAAGCATTTTGTAGAGGTGAATGCAACAATGTTACCTCTATCACACAATTGTGATACACTTATTAGACTGTATTTCAGTCCATCTATCAAGTAGACATTCTCAATAGAGTGAGAGTCAGTCTTACCTACCTTTCCAACCCCAATGATCTCACCTTTTTTTTCCATTTTCAAAGGAGAGATTACCTCCTTTAAGGTCCTCAAGTGAAAGGAACTGGTTCTTGCTTCCTGTCATATGCTTTGAGCAGTCATTATCCACGTATCATATTTGGCTGCTCCCCTTCACTTGGACCTGCAAAAGAAAATTAGGGGTTAGTTTTAGGAACCCAAACTAGTTTGGGTCCCTTTTTATAGTCAAAAGAATGAATCAAATTCTTTTTAGCCCAACTTGGTAGCTTATTTTTCCCTTGAACAAATTCTTTGTTCTTTTGACTTGTCTTTTCTTTTGCAGAGCATTCACTTTTATAGTTGTAAGCACGTGATTTTTGCCCTATATGAGAAATACTCCCAGAAAATGCAAAATAAAATGATTTTTCTTGGTGTGCAATTTTGAGTAATTTTGTGATATTTTTGGATAATCATTTGTATTTGTCTGCATTTGCTTATTTGTTAAGTTAATAAAAAATATAAAAATATGTCGCATTTTGCATGTAGGATTTCATTCTACAATTGTTAGTAATTAAATTAGTTTTACAAAAATTAAAAATTACAAAAATAAGCATCTTTTGCATTTTTAGCATTTAATGTCCAAATGAACAATTTTATGCTTAATTATTACTTAATTGTGCGTTAATTGTTATTGGGAGTTAATTTGCGCTTTTATAATTTAATTTAATTCTTAATAATAACTTAAGTATTTTTATAATTTAGTTTTAGAAAATAAAAGAAGAAAAGAGAACAAAAATACAAATAAAAATCGGATTGGGCCACTTCTTCAATTTTCAACCCCAGGCCCAAACAATTGTCCACGACCCAGTCCACTTCACACGGGTCGACCCGGTCCGCCCCATTAACCCAATACCCAACCCCTTTCTTCATTTTTTGGTCTAAACACAAAAACAAAACAAAAAATAACAAAACAAAAACCCTAAAACACTAACTCATCCGCCTCCTCTCTTCATCCTCTCAAAACTCCAAGCACACAACCATGGCTGCCCTTCACCCTTACCATGGACGACCCAGCTGCGTCTTCAGCTTCACCAACGTTCATGGCTCCTCCTCCTCCTTCGTTCGTCGCTCAAACAACCAAGCGGCACAACCACCCAATGATAGCCATGAACGAACAACCCCGTTGATGACCCACCCCGCTGCCTTCGGCTTCACCATCACCAAGGTCGCAGCTGCTTAGTCTTCGACCATGAGCAGCCCAGGCGACCACACGACTGTTTCTGTTTCATCCTCGTCATCCGGCGTCAAGATCGAGCTTGAGCTCGACGTCCATAGCTGCCTTCCTCCTCCCCGCGTAGCTGCTCCATTCTCATCTTCATCCGTGTCTGCTTATGCCTTCTGCTTCGTCTTCCCCATCAGAACGACCAGCTTTACTGCTTCGTCTTCGACTGCGAACAGTCCGAACAATGCTGTCTTCTTCATGTTTCGGCTGTTCCAGCTCGTTGTCCATGGCTGAGTTGCATCTTTTCCAGCTCCAGCTCGTTGCATCTTTTCCAGCTCGTTCATGTCTTCTTCGATGCGTTGTTGTTTCTGCTCCAGCTGCTGCTGCCGCGTCAATTGTTGTCTTGCTTCAGTTACTTCTTAATCGGGTTCGTCACTGTTGGTTCGAGCTTTGGTCGAGGCTCGTCAAGTTCGTTGTTTGTTTAGTCGTCCGTCATTTCAATCCGGTTAGTAGATTTTTGAGTTTTATTTTGTCCATATTTGGTTTTGATATTTCTCGAACCTAAAATCAACAAATGTTTGTTTTGTTTATCGTTTGAATTAATTTTTTAGTTTGTTCATGTTGTTTGTTAAATTAATTTTTCAGATTCCAAATGAAAGATTAATTAATTATTTTTCATGTTTATTTCATGTTCGTATTGTTGTTTAAATGAATGTTTGTTGTTGTTTAAATGAATATTTGTTAGTTTAATGCTTGTTAGATTCAAATTGAAATTTAATTAATTATTTCTTCAATTTGTTTCATGTTGTTATAAATTTTCCAGAAAATGTTAATGTTGTTTAAATCGTTAGAATCCGTCATGTTTGTCGCTTAAAAAACAGATTTGATTCATGTTCATCTTTGTTTGAAGTTCATGTTTAAATCCAGTGATTTAATGTGAGTTCATGTTTGTTTGTGATTTGTTGATTTAATTTGAATCATGCATATTGTTGTTGGTATTGTTGTATCTTTGTTCATCCATTGATGATCTAAATTAACCAGGATTGGTTCCCGATATGGTTGATTTATTTCCATTAATTTGGAGTTTGTGTTGTTCATGGTGTTCATATAATTGTTGTTGAAGATTGTTGAGAAATTGGTCATCTTGATCATATTTTGGTCAAGTTATGATTAATTGAGTGTTTAGAGCTGATGGGGGTAATTTGGTAAATTGCATTACATTCGGGGGTAAATTTGTAATTGCAATAAGGTCGGAGGGGTAGTTTGGTAATTGAACAATATTTTGATTCTTTATATTAAGCATGGGGGACAAATATAATGGGGTGGGGTTTTTGATATAATTGTTTAACATAATAGGACAAAACATAATGTAATGGAGGGGAATATTGTATTTGTTTATGTTAGGCATGGAAGACAAATTGTAATGGGTTGAGGAATCTTGTACTTGTTTAATGTAGGCATGGGGGACATATTGTAATGGGTTGGTAATGTGGCATTTATTTAATGTAGGCATGGGGGACAAAGTTTTAAAATAAAGAAGACATTTGATAGTGGGACAAAGCATGCCATTGGGGGAATAATTTGGGTTTAGGAATTCAAGGCAAGGTCTTGCTATAAATATAGAGTCATTTCTTGACATTAGGGGGAGACTTGAGAGTTTTAAGAGAGATTTTTGGGGGGAGAGAAAAAGAGTTGAATATTATTGAGAGGATTTTTAGAGAGAGTTGACAGATTCTTTTTACACTTGAGAGTTGACATACTTTTATACTTGAGAGAGTTTGTGATAGTAAAAGAGAAAGACAATTTGAACTTTCACTCGAACAATTCTGTTTGCTTTTCTTCGAGTGTTATTCAAAAGTCAGAAACTACTGCATCTCGTATCTTTTCTCTCTTCTGCTTTGACTGCGATTGTACTTTTGCACTGCTGAGTTTTCAATCTGTTACTGGGTTATTCTACTGGTTGTTACTGGTTTTGTGGTGTTGCTGAACCTGCTGTTGCCGCGTTATTACTGTTGCTGACTCCTACTTCTTTTGTTCTTGTACTGTTGTTTCCAGGTACACATTTGTACACTGTTGGCTTGAAGCGAAAAAATGAAATATTAATCAGGCTCCTGTTCCTGTTGAATTCTTTTGTTTGGATCTGTGTTTGAATATTAATTTTCCTCTCTTTGTATAAAAATGTAGTCGATTAATTAATGAGTAATGAGGCTGCATATGTATGATTTCTTCATCTAATAATGCTAGTTTAAATTACTTGAAGAATAGTTAATCGGCTTTGATATTATTGTGTATCCCTCTCATGTTCCAGCATTAGTAAATAATAGAATATAAAAATGAAAGCAGTTTTTCTTTGTACAAACTCGATCGCAATTTTCCAATCGCATTAGCCGTAAACTAATAACTAATAGGTTACGTTTTCAGCATGTAAATAATTAAGAGATTTTCTTTTATTTTTAGAGACGAATTTAATAGAAAATATAGTCACTATAGGTTTATCCTTTAAAATAAAAATGAGACGAGCCTCGCCAAATGAATCACAAATCGCCGGGGCCCTCAATAATTGATCATGATAAATACTTAGAATTTGGGATGGACTGTTTAGTGAATTCCACTGCCTTCCCCAAAGATAATAACGCGTTAGATTCTTTAGACGCGACTTAATTAAATTACATTCTTAAATTCGGGTGCGCATTTATGTGACCCAAATTCAAATCTCAACGGAGTCGAAATGTGTTAACAACTACGGGTGCATTGATTGTGACGTGGTTCGAGATGCATTTTCACGACGTTGCAATTCTATAAAAATAAATGATAATAATAAAAGCGGTTTAAACTTAATAAAAGCACATAAGTCACAACATGTATTTAAATCAGATATTTAGCCATTATAACAATTTAAGCGACCGTGCTAGAACCACGGGATTCGAGGGTGCCTAACACCTTCCCTCGGGTCAACAGAATTCCTTACTTAGAATTTCTGGTTCGCAGACTTCATTTGGAAAAGTCGAAAATTTCCTCGATTTGGGATTCAAGATAAACCGGTGACTTGGGACACCAAAAACCAAACCTTTCCCAAGTGGCGACTCTGAATTAAATAAATAACCCCATTTCGAATATTGTCACTTAAATTGGAAAAACTCCTTCGCGCATTTAACCCTTCGGGGCCGGGCGCGCAAAAAGGAGGTGTGACAATAGTGACCTATTTTACCATAGTATGTGCAAATCTTGTTCTTAGGAAGTGTAATGTACTTGCTTTTGGGATCCCACTTAGGTGTAGGGTTCCCAGAGACAAGTCCTCTTCTGTTGCTACTATGATGTTCTTGTAGCCATGAAAGTACATCGGAGGACCTGTTCCATTTACAAATTCTGTCTAGCTCATGCTTGACTTTTCTTAGATCCTCCTTTAGGCTTCTTACCTGCTCATCTCTTTTGTACAACTCATTTTTTATTTTTCCTATATTTTCTTCTAAAGTGAGTTGTGTGTGATTAGCTATCTTTTTACTTGTTCCTAATTTTAGTTTTAGATTTTTACATCTAAGTTCTAGGACAGTTGTGTCAAGTTCATGAACCTGGTTCTTCAACACAGCATTTTCACTTTCAGTTTCACTAGCTCTAAGTTCTAGATTTTTGCACTTAGCTTTTAAAACTACACACTCTTTTGACAGCTGTTCCTTTTCATTATTTATATCCTCAGATTCATCAATTAGCTCTAAGAGCAACTCAGATAACTTTTCCTTAGACAAAAATTTAATCTTGTCTTTGAGACGAGAAACACTAACCTCAGCTTCTTCATCAGATTCTCCAATGGCCATAAGTGCTCGTTCATCATCATCATCATCATCTGAGATTTCATCTGAGCTATCTCCCCAAGCAGCGACCATAGCTTTTGTTGAAACTTTGTTAAAGCTTTTCTTGGGTTGAACGTATTCCTTCTTCCTTTTCCTTCGTTCAGCTCTTTCATTCTTCCATTTAGTTTCCCACAAAGGATAGTTCTTGATGTGGGGATCAGTCTTTCCACACTTGTAGTAGCCATCATTGGTTTGTTTCTCAAGAGCTTTTGATTTGCTGTAGCTTCCAATTCTTGAAGAACCGTTTCCTCTCCTTAGGTACTTCTTGAAGTCTTTGGTGTTCATAGCAATTTCATCATCTTCCAGATCAGAACCTTCAGTGATTCTGAGAGCCAAGCTCTTTTCCTTTTAAGGTACATCCATCTTTATAGTCTGTCTCCTAAGTTCCTAGGCAGTATGATTTCCAATTAATTCATCTAGTAGGAGAGTGGCGATATTCTTTGATTCCAGGATGGCGGTGATTTTACTCTCCCAAGTGATAGGCAAAACTCTAGTCAACATCTTCTCGACCGTTTCTTCTTCAGGAATAATCCTTCCAAGATATTTTAACTCATTTGTCAGTGTAGTGAACCTTGTATACATTTCTTGAATGGTTTCTCCGTCCTTCATAGCAAAACTCTCGTACTGAGAGTACAATAGAGTTCCTTTTGATTTCTTCACCTGAGGTGTTCCTTCGTGAGCCACTTACAGTGTGTCCCAAATTGCTTAGCTATGGTACAGCCTTGGATTCTGCTGTACTTATCTGGACCAAGTTTACAGACAAACCATTTCTTGGCTTTAGCATTCTTCTCCCACTTCCTCAAGTCCTCAGCAGTGCAATCCGCTCTTGTCTTTGGCACATCTACTCCTTCAGCATTTTTCTTCAAGGTAGCCAGTGGACCATCAGTAACACTGTCCCATAGCTCATAGTCGTCTCCTATAATGTGATCTCTCATCTTGTTTTTCCACCAAGAGTAGTACTGGCCATTAAATAGTTGTGGCTTATGGTGCACTCATGTTGATCTTCTCCTAAGGTGTAAGCCTCTTCAAGGATAACCTGCTCTGATACCAATTGATGTTTTATACTTCAATGTTACACAAGAGGGGATAATTTGTGTGGTGTCCAATTTTCGCGTCCACAGATTATAGAAAGGTCTGTTTTTCTATGTGTTCCTTATACTACTATTATAGAAATAATAAATGCGGAAAGTAAAGAACACAATTATTTTTACGTGGAAAATACCCAGCTCAAAAGATAAAAAAATCACGACCTACTACTGAGTAGGATTTTTCCGAACACTTCACTAAATCACTGAGCCAAAACAGCATTTACAAAACTCTTTGTAAACCTAAGGATTACCTCTAATCCCGTTGTGGCAATCAGCATCTAACTATTGCGATAACTTCAAGTTAACTCTAACTTGAATACTCAGAGTACCTAATATAATTGCTTCTGGATAAAGCTGAAAGGTACAATTTGAAAACTACCTACTATAATGAAACTAGAATAAAAGACAGACACTTGGAACTGATTCTTCTATCTGGATCATGTAGCTTCAGGTTCGCACGCTTGAATCACACAAGAATAGCTTGCAAAATGCCTTGCTATTTTGCTCTCAACTCACATTTAACTTCAGCTTTTGTGCGTGCCTGTAAAGTGAGAACATCCTGTAATTTATAAAGTTAGTAGAATAGGAAATAACTAGAGTTCCAATGTTGTATTCTTCCTTGGTGGAAGAGTTCTAGTTATCTTCAACTTCTAACCATTTTCTTATCTTGGATAAAGTTCTTTTTGAATAAGGAGTCCTTCTCCTTATCATTTATTCAACCTTTTCGATCAGGAGATATCAATTATAACAACTTAGGCTTATCTTCTTCACGTGCATCCCTTATACTCGAATCTTCCCGTGTCTGTGTGCACTGTGTATGGGCATGGTTCATGCTTGAGTTCCTTTGCAATCATCAAAACAAACTTCACTTGGGCTAACAGGATTTCTTGACGGGCCAACAATTAGCTCCATACAACATAGTCGGCCTAACCACTACTCTGTAAAACTTGCCTTTAAGTTTAGGTGGCATATTTTTATCATACAAAACTAGGGCTGGGCATAATTTGGTAAATACCGAATTACCGTACCGAAACCGAAAATTTTGGTATTCGGTATACGGTATTTTGGTATTTGATTTAAATTTAAAAAAAAATTGGTATTAGGTATGGTATTTGTTTATTTAAAATAAAATACCGATACCGTACCGAAATATATATTATATTACACAAAACACATATTATCAATTATAACATAAATATACAAAATCTAAAATTTTACTTTCCTTTCTTTTCAAAGTTCATCAATTAACTCTAAACAAGTCAGAAGACATTTCTAATGATGAAATATTCTTTTATGTACAATTTTCTCTATTTGGGTCGATATTTGCTAGTTTTGGACAATTTTTTTGTCAACAAATATTTTTAGTTTTGTAATTTTGAGTACTTTAATTAAGAATATTAGAGTGTATGGCTCTATGCACTAGTTAGTATTCAAACCGAATAAACTGAAGTTACCGAACCGAATAAACCAAAACCGAAAGGAAAAAAACCGATCCATACCGACTTTAATTAGGTATGGTATTGGTTTAGGATTTTAAGAAACCGAATACCGAAAATACCGAATTGAAATGTCTAAATACCGTTCCGTACCGACCGACGAACACCTCTATACAAAACTCCTGATGCAAGCCTTCATTTCATTCACTCTGCTCCAATACAATGAATAACATTTTCGTCAATCTACCCATTACCTTGTATTATAGGCATACATCAAAAGCAAAGTCCCTTTTTGTAAACCAGGAACACAAGATTTTAACCATCTCGCTTCTGCAGTGGTTTTGGCTAGTTCTCTTATGATTTTGACATGTGGTCAGGTAGACAGGCAGTCAAGGGAAAGCAGGAGGTGGTTATTTGGGATTTTGTTGGTCAGGCTGCTTAAAATACATAGCCAACTTGTGAACATAAGCTTTATTTGGGTGGTTGACTTGATCTTTTAAACAGACTACTGACTCAAAAGCTTGAAATGGGGCTTTGGACCCAGACCTTTAGTACTTCTACAAATGTTTAAATCATGTCAATGTCAAAATTCTATTCGCCTAGTAGAAGAGGGGAAATAAGGTGTTCTGAATTTCAATGGCTGTGTTAAGTAAAAGCAAGTGTGTCAATGGATGACGAACGACCGGCAAAACTGTTATGACGAGGTATCCCAGCGGAAGCAAAAAAAAAAAAAAAAAAAAAATTAGGTGATTTTTTCTCATTTGTCATGTTTTGGTGGGTAAAATTATGTTTATCTGTGTTGGTGGAAGGTGATCAATAATCGTGGAATAATCGAGATACGCGCAAGCTGATTCTGACGACGACGTTATTTAAAACAAAAAGATTTTTACGTTGTGGTTTGAGGTAGCAGAATAAAAAATAAAGAGAGACAACTAATAAATGATTCGTGAAATCACACAATGCATCATCAGGATGACGATGAATAACTATATATAATGCTCATATTACATTAGTTATCCAATTTTTTTGAGGTTTATGGTATTTTAATCCTCAGGAGCTGGCTAATGGATCAGGTGATCTGTATTTATGAAGAGAATATCTTTTTTCTTCTTTTTTTGAGAGAGAATCAAATGAAAGGAGTTCTTTATTTTATTCTTTAAGATAGCCTAATCTATTAATAGTATAGCTGCAATTTGCACTATGACAGAATGTATCTTCATAACCCATAGAGCATGGCTTTTCCATTCCAAACATATCGATATGCATAATATTCTATTCTATGTAAGGATATACCAGCTTAGCTATATCTTTATATCAAAACTGTGGTTGAATTATTTGTATAATATTCATCATATCAATGGCGACATGGGTAGGTAAGGCTCATTGTATAACAAGTCTCTAATTTGAGTTCTTGATACATGAATATAGATTCTTTAAACCCACTATTGTATAATATAATTTCTATGCATTGCAAAGAGAAAAGAAAGAGACAAAAACAAGAAATAATTTGTTGCTGAGTATTGAGCTGATTTAGATTTTCCACCCGGCTTGCACGCACCTCCGCTAATCGACCGAGTAGTGCTACTTGTCACTAGCACAGATAGTGAGTAATTCTGCCATACTATTCTCATCTTATACACAAATACATATAATACACACACTGACGCACACGCACTAAAGTTCCAGCTTCTGCTACAACAATATTAATGAATGTTGCAGTAGTGCAGTACTATGCATTAACTGACTTAAAATTTTGCATTTCTTCTTTGAGTTTCAATAGATAAATCAAGCTGGGAAAAAGAAAAGCATTGGCAAACTTTACCAAGTTTGGTTAAGACTAAGATAAAGGCAGACAACACAAAATGAAGAGATTCCCACCTTCTTTAGTCTTGATGCTACTTGCTGTGCAAGTGGAAGAATCAATATTGAGAGGCTTCAATAATTGGATTTTATTGTTTGTGAATTAATTTAGCTGAAAGACCTCTTATTCTTGCTATAAATATTTAAAAGATGACAACCTCAACCTATTTGGAAAAAAAGTATATTATATGGGGCGGTTTTTAAAACCAAAAAAGATATTTTGAACCCTTGTTTGGTAAGTAAACACCAAAAGAAACTCTGCGTGTATAACTTGATATAAATCTCCACTCAATTTTAATATTAAAAACTTATGGCTATTTAAGTATTTGCCTTCTCTTAATTTTAATTAAGTACCATATCATGATAATGACAATTAAGTGCTAAAATGACAAGTATTTTCAATTTAATATCATAAATAGTACTAGCATGGGAAAGAAATGGGAACCAATCAAATCAAAAGAATAGCTATCCCATTGTAGCTATTTAAATCCAAACATATAAAAGACACAGTCACTATTTATAATAAAGATACACCAATTAATCATATCTATCTCAATTATGTACAACTTGGAAGGTAAGGAAAGGAGGTCCTTTTGGATAAGACTTGACTTCACCAATTATCAAGATTTTATTTAGAGGGACATTTTTAGGCATTTCTTTTTGCTCTCGTCCCCAAATTAATCAAATTTTACATCAATTCCAATCTTCATATTTCCAATCCAAACCCAACATATCTCCCCGTTTTCCCTCCCAAAATGCCAAACTATACCAAAAACATGGAACCATCGGCAAATTACGTCCGTTCTTGAATAGAAACAAGAAAAAGAAAAAATAAATGAATAACCCTCATCTCTAAAAGTTTTTATTTTTATTTTTAGCAATTCCCTTTTTTTTCTCGACAAGGTAAGTGAAAAAGGAAAGGTAAAAGAATGTGGCATTTGATAAGATTAGAAGTTATGTCCAGATATTTACCGCAGTTGAGGCGTGTGACCATTTCATATAAAAGTTTAAGCAGTAAAATAGAACATATTTTAATTTAATTATGTTATCAACACGTGTGCGGGCTTGATTCTTTTTTTATGAGTCAAACAAGTAAAAATTCTTTTTAATACTTGGCGGCAATGAGACTCAAACTCGGGGTCTCTACCAGCTCTAATACCAAATTGAAGTGTGCGGCCATCTAATTTAAAGATTTAAGCTGTTAGAGAGAACACACTTTTATTTACTTAATTATATCTTCAACCAAATTAATAGATATAAAATATGTGCTTTTCATCTACAAATTTAATATATATTCTTGTTTTATTTCTTAACTACTTAAGGTAAAAAAAATTTAATTAGGTATAAACACGGAGTGTATTTGCATCTACATCTAAATGATGTAAGTGAATTGCAACCATTAATCTACAACTTCAATCACTCCCCAATAAAACTATTAAAAATGAGTGGGAAAAAAGCACTGAAACTGAAACATTTACAATGACTGAGCGCAGTTAATTCTCTCCTCACCACAGTAAAAACATCAAGAATCAACTCAAATGGCATCAAGAATGGAACTATGATTGAGAATCTTTGTGATTTTCATCACCACTGTCACTACCTTGTTGCTGATTATGATGTTGATGTTGCTCCAAATTCATACCCAAATCAATCCCAGTACCCCTGCTATTATATGCATTCATTGATGCTAACATTCCCAAGTTTGTCTCTGAAACACCCAACCCCAGCTGTTGAACCGGTTGTGGCTGCTGCAAAAACATTGATCCTAGCTGAACCGGATTGAACCGGCCACCTCCCGATAACTCAAAACCACCAATTCTCTGCATGGTTGATGAGGTGCTTGGTACCATCCAGAAGGTGTTTCCGACGTTACCGGCCGCCGGCGCAACCGCCCACATAGCCGGAGCCGGTATGTAGCTCGAAGCATGTGATGAACCGGGTTTTGATTCTTGATCCGGTTCGTGAGCTTGATCTCCGGTTCTCTCCGGTTTAGCAGCTGATGATGGTGAAGTTGCTCCACTTGTATCTTCTCTATACCTCTTTTTCATGTAATTCTCATCTGGGTCTTGCCCATAACCGGTGCTAGAAAGCTGGTGGTGAAAACCCAACATAGTGGTGGCGCCGCCGTGGATGAAAAGCGGCGCAGACTTTGACGGCGGAGCTGAAATTGTCGTCCCACTACTACGTAAAGAAACATTAAGAGTTGAGAAATTTGCAGGGATTGTACCTGTTCCTGTGGCAGCTATAATAGACGGTTCAGCTTGTTGCAAAAGCCACTCTATGGTTTCACCTTCAGACTTGTGACCCAATTCTTTTGTGAGCTGAAAAACCCTGGCGGCGCATAAAGCTGGCATGCGTATGCGCCGCCCCCGACCGTCTTTGGATGGCTTCTTAATAACTTTGGTAGAAATTACCAAGTTGTTATTATTATCGTTTTGATTGTCTGAGCGACTGGTGCTGCCACCTTGGTTTTTGCTAGTTGGCTCTCTAAATTCCATCTTGGAAAAGAAAACTTGAAGGGGGTACGTGGGGGAGAAGTGGGGTGAGGGAAGGGCCAAACAAAGATTTCTTGATATTTGAAACAATATTTGTCCAATTGGCTATTTGATGAATTGGAAACGCGATAACAAGAAAGAAAGGGGCTAGGAAAGGGGAATGAAATAATCAAGTAGTTGAGTGCAAAGGCTTTTGAGCCAAAAACAGAACAAGTGGAAGTAGTGGGGTTTCTCTTTTTTCTTTCACTTTAGTTTTACTTGGTGGAATTGGAGAAGAAGAGGAGTAGGTGTGGGTGCCTACCAAAAGAGAATCAACGATGAGTATGAGTGTAGCTGGTGAAGGAGGTGGGGTAGGGTTGGGGGATGTGGGGCTAAGGGTTGGGGTCCAATGCAAAGTCAGTGGTGGTGGGGGACCTGTAAAGTTAACAAGAAAGTAGTGATAAATTTTGCACAAGTTAATAAGGGAAAAGCCCACTCGTGGGGTCTTCACGAATCTATTTCTTTTTTGTCCGTTCCAAAAAGAATGATTCATTTTTAAATTTAGAAATAATTTAACCCAAGCATTGAATTTTACTTTTAATGAAAAACTTTTATAATCACACAAATACTCTAGACCCTTTTTTTTACTTATTTAAGACCATAAATTCAAAAAGGTTTTATTTTTTCTTAAACTACATGCTCAATCAAATCACATAGATTCATATAAATTAGAATTGAGTAAGTACTATTTAAATTTTTTTTTTTGTTTCCATGTGGTGTTCAATATCCACATGAGGCTCAAGTATTTTTGAATTTGCGTCCGATAAATGAGTGTTTGTCATTCCACCACAACCCTTGTTGGTAGAATTTAAGTTATACTCCTTCTGGTCCACAATAATTGACCAATTTGTTTTGGGCGCACTCATTAAGGAAATACTAAATTTTAGACGAAAATAGTCAGTTCGACTAAACTACCCTTCATTAAATGTTGCATCATAGTTATAGTAGCACTTACTTCTCTTCTCAAATGTGAAGAGTAAATGACTTTTTAGAGATACGTTCGTAAGGCTAATTTTGAAAAAACAAATTGAACTTTTTCTTGATTATATAAATGGACACTTTTATTTTGGACCAAAAAAAAAAATTACTCACTTATTATGGACTGGAGGGAGTATATGTTGCTCTCTCCACTTATTACTCGTAATCTTAGATATTCTACATGCATGACTTTTATTAAGACATTGTTGTTGTTATAGGTAAAAACTATTATAGAGAAGTACAATATAACATAAAAATCGGTTTTCAACAAAATTTAATTTTTATAGTGAAATATTGTTATATAAGAATTTTATTATAGAGAGGTTTGACTTTATATAGTTCTTTGTCCTCCCTTCCAACACGAAAACCCTACTTGTCTAGGTGTGTATGTGTGTATATGCATATATAAACACATGTTTGCATTTATACAACTTAAATACAGTAAAAGCTGAATATATACAAGAAGCTAAAAGAAGACTGAATGTTGCATGTGTTTGTGACCACAAAATCTGAAAGACAAAGAACTCTTCTTTGATGCTGATATGACACTATTATTGTAGTTGTCACAAAGCAAAACTTACCACACGCCTTTGTCCCCACCCTAAAACAAAAATTCTTAGTTACAAAATGTGCCTATGGTTTCAAGTCATCTTAATAAAAAAAATTCATGCATTTTATTGGTAAGCAATAATATAATTAACATTATCAAATCAACTATAGGTAATTATATATGTACACAGATTTTGTAACTCAAAAAAGATGCTAAACAATCTATTACAATTAGCCAAACTATAATACTCACTACTTACTAGCTACTGTAAGAAAGTTTATACTTGATCAGTGTGTACAATTGTTTTCTCTTTCTATTTTTTTTTTTTTCTTTAATGCCCATAATTAGTACTACATGAATCAACCACCCACGTCTTATCCCCTCAAGCTCACCTGACATTCAACATTAAGGAAAGTCAGAGAAAGGGGCCAGAAATACTGTTCTGAAGAGGTAAAATGAAGGAACACAGAAAGTGAGATAGAGAAATGTGATTTTTTTTTTTTTTTGGGGGGGGGGGGGGTTTGAGGATTTCAGACTGGATGGATGTGTAAACTAAGGAGTACAAACAAATGATAGACAAATTTAAGATATATTCACTTACATTATAAGTAATTCGTACATTATTAATGTAATTTAACAAGTTCTCACTGATATATCTTCTATATAACCATATCAAATTTGATATGAGAAGTTATATGTTCTTATACGTCTTAATGTGGAAAAAAAAAACTTAAAACATTATTACTGCACACAACTCAAACTCGCAAATAAGGATTGGATTCATTGAAGAATGGTTGATCTTAAAGGTATGAAAGAGATAGACAGCTCAAGTAAGAGCATCTAATGCTAACAAGGAAACACAGCTCATCACAACTCAACCCCACTTCCCCTACCTAACTTTATTACAGTATATACCTTTAAGACTAATTTTATCATTTTTTAAAATAAAATAAAAAAAGCAATCCGATGCGCTAAACATCTCGCAATTATGAAGGGTCCAGGGAAGAGTCACACTCCAAGAAATGTGATATAGATATTCTACCATAATATAAGTATTAGTGACCGTTTTCATGGCTCAAACTCATAACCTACAGGTCACAAAGACAACTTTACCGTTGCTCCAAAACTCCCATTTCCTTTTTCGTTGCTAATATATATTTTTGTACCACTTTTTCCTTTGGCTTCTTGTTTCAGAATTTAAAACCACTAATTAATACAGCAGCTAGCCACTCACTCCAACTCATCCCTCTCACTTCTTAGATGCGATTATCTGATATTTATGTAATTAGTAGCTTGTATTTACTCTCAATTTCCTGCGAACTTATAATTTATGAATGAAACACAAGTTGCTAGTTCAGGATCTCAACTTATTTAGTTATTTATTTGTATTTCACGCAACATTTTAAATTAACATGTAATAAATTATTAATTCATCTCAAATATTTTATCTTTAGTTGATTTGATAATTCACAAGTCATATGGATCCATATGACTTAGTGAAATACGGCCGTGGTGTTTGGTATCAAAATTTTGAGAGAATTTTCTTTAGTTTTTCCCGAAAACTCTTTTTCAACTTGATTTTCGGATACCAGTATTTTTATAAAATTTTCATGTGCTAATGCTAGTTATAGTAGTAAAGTGTTGGCGTGGCATTTGAAAAGAAAGAAGAAATCATCAAATTAACACCACCCACCCCCCACCCTCACCCCCCAAAAAATGAAATCTTAGATGGAATTTAAGATAAGCAACCATGTAGAGATCACTATCTTTCTCATGGTAAGTCAATTTCTTTTGCTGCCTAATTAGTCAAAGATGAAGTGAAGGTTAAGAACAGTGGATGAGTGAGTAAAGAGTATTCCTCACTGCTCTCGACTTTAACTATATTACTAAATTTGTATCTATTGCCACAAAGTAATACTTAGTAGGTGCCATAGACCAAAGTACTCCGTATTTACTAGTTTAAAACCGCGAAATCTACCTCTCGCATTTAGACGAGAATGTTAGTCTCCTAAGGAAAAAGGCAGCAAGTGAGAGAAAAAAAGGGACAGCTCGGTACACAAAGTATTTCGCGTTCACGGTCGCATCTCAAGGGTTGTGATGTATGCAGTTTGCCCTGATACAAATATCAATGGCTGGTTTCACGATTCGAACTCGTGATCTGTAGGTCACATAAAAATAACTTTACCATTGCTCTAAGGTTTCTTGAGAGCGAGAGAACTAAATGGAATTTTTGTTCAAATGGATAGAATTACCTTATGTATGTAAAGAGAGAGAATTTCCATTCGGACTAAACCAAAGGTGGTGTAACCCATATGATGGAGTTGTCTCCTTATTGGGGTTCTCTTTCTATTTTCAAAAACAGTTTTAAAAAGGGAAGAAAAAGGAATATCCTTTTCTCTTTTTACCCTATAGGCAAAGGACTTTCTTTCAACTTGTCTCTCAATTAAGAGACTCCTAAAGTTTCTTGCAGCGTGCACACAAGCCATCTTAATAACTGAAATCATAGCTACCATACCACATCAATTCGTCCATGTAAATTAAAGTGAAAATACATACTATTAATGTGTCTAAAAGACACATGCCACGTATTCATGTGGTTTGAAGTAAACACCGATTGTGGGTACGTATTTTCCGAGTCTCTTACTGTCCCTCGAATTTGTTGCAATGTTGTCTCATCCAATGAAAGATGAATAAAAGGCTGCTACTATATGTTGGAAAAGGACAAGTTCCTTTTGTAAGAAAAATTTCAAGGTCCAAACACTACCTTTCTGCGAAAATTACACAATTGGTGAACACTAGCCTTGCTCTCTGTAGGATCGACCACTGAATTATTTTTACAGCGACCGCTAATTCCTTTATAGAGTATAGTTGAACGTGATCAGTGAATTGTCTGGAGCCAAAGGAAGAAAAAGCTCGGATAAACTTGGGCTTCAGGGTTCCAAGGAAGAGCAAATTAGGTAGAACTGATTCTCCAAAGAGGAACAAACAGGAAAATTTCAGGCTATCTTATCCGAAAAATTTCAAAGAAATGCAGAACTAAATTTCTTTTCTTTTGTAAGTAATAGAAGCTGCATAAGTTCAATCTTGAATAAAATTTTATACGAGCATCCAGCAAACTAGCTGTATAAATAAACATATGAGTGAAACCTTTTCCTACTTTTAGTGCTTCACTTCTTTGCTTTTGCAAATCTCAGACAACGATACTTCTCCCCACTAACTGTTATTTCAAGAGCTCCATCTTGGTTATCTTGATTTGATGCAGTCCCCATTAGCACACTTTTCTCTTTCTCAAGGTTTTCCCTCTCCATCTTTAACCGGGCTTCTTGCCGAGCAATTTCTGCCTGGGATCAAAACTGAGGCATGTTACAAATCCTCAAGGGAACATCATTTATCAGAAAGGTAGAAATTTTAGATACTACAGCTCATATTTGCAACTGTTACAAAAGCTAAAACAACACAAGACTGACCATATATTTCCTTCTTCGACTAATGTATGTTTCTGCACTGAACTTTAAACTCATATAAATAGATAGACCACCTTTCTAGGGAACTTGGAGCCTCTAATTCCATATTTGAGATCTATAGGTGACACAGGGCAAGTAAAAATAACTATTGTCGGAACAGCTTACCAGTAGAAGTAGTAAGCAAAATGTAATAGTTATCTTAATTGCGAAAACGTCAGCATTTACACATCTCTCAGTTCCCGTTATTCCAAAAATAATCTATTATTGCTATATTTGGAAGTCAATAGTTGGCAAAAGCTACATGACATAACATTCAAATTGTTGCATCCAATCAGAATGTGGGATTCTTTTAAGCTTCAGAAACGGTCACTGCTAAATAGCACACAAAATCACTACTGATAAAGATCCGTCCACTATAAAACTTGACGAACAGAAGGCATTTTTGGGCAGGTTAATTTTGAAATAAAATATAGTGGAATGGCTAGAGGACAGTTACGCAGCAAGCAATTCAATTTTCATAACTGTCTTCATGTCAAAAAGATGTGGGGCTGGAAGGTATGGTTTTCAAGAGGAAGTATAGTCTTTTAAATGGGAAACCTGAATAGCCATTCAATTTTACACTCAAATAGTAGTAAAGCAGCAACAACAAACACATTGATTTCATACACGACAATTTCAAGTTCTAATATATGCGGCTCCAAAGGCTGAGTCTTCTTTTAAGTTTTAAACATGTCAAAGGAGGCTCCACGGTCACATATTACAGTATCATGCATTACTTTAAGTTTCCATATGAGATGCAGACTCAGAAGGCCTTTAATATGGTTACAAATAAGATAATGACCTGTAATATGAAGAGGCACATCTGATACCTTAATAGCCTCTACAGTACCACAAATCTGCCAACCCTATTTAATCACTTGAATAATAGCATATACAGGAATGCCTAGAGCAAGCTAGAATTGTAAAATTTCTATCTGACAGCTCCATCACGATAATCTTGTAAATTATTAGATTGATTCAAAGCTACTATAGATTGCGTACACATATAAGTGAGAGAAGGCATTTTTCTAGAGTTCTGGAAGTCCTAGAGTCTGAAGGCCATTGTGTGCAAGTGCAGGATATGTATTTCTTGTGAGGGGATACATCTATGGGAGGCTAGCTGAATCATTTCTATCTTATTGAGTTCCTACGGCTAGTAATTTTAACTAGAACTTCTGCAGAGTTACTGCTGAATGTGTGAAGCACCTGTTCTTTTACAGATAAAAACCAAGGAGTCAACTTGCATTTCCACAAAATAAAATTATTGAGAAAAAATTTCTGATTCAACTCCAGGAGTTAATATGTTAGCTACTATATTTGACATGCCAATCAGCTGTCCTTTATGATAGAAAGATTTACTACAACGCTAGCAGAAATTCTACAACCTTAGTATGCACGGACTAATTATTGCGAAAAATCCTACTGGCTGGTGTTTAACAATAAGATCAACCTTAGACTACACAGATTCTGTTAATTCATTTTAGAAACAAAACATGTTGCTGAGACCCTGGTAAGTAAATATAAACCCTCAGTTAAATAGATAATCTATGATACCAAATGACCAGAGGTAAAATTGAGCAAGGGCTATTCTCTGATTTATGTTGATATTTGTTATTCTTATCCAATGCTTGTAAGTTTGTAACAAGGATGCTTTAACCATATTAGGAGAGTGTAAACCTGGTTGGCTAGCACGGGTAGTAGGTTGCTTAGCCAACCTTTTAAACCACATGAAATTCCCAGAAAACTGGCTTTGCATATTCACATTAAGAGGTGGACAAGTATCCTTTTAACACGATGGAGTAAATTTGTCATTTCATTTCATTCATTCCATTGAAGGGTCTACCACTCTACTATAAATAAATGAAAATCTCACTTATGAATTAAAGAAAAACAATAAATGCTACATGTCCTGTACTATGTCCCTCCAGCGTTAGTTATACATTTTTCTAAAGCATAATATGAAAGGTATTATAAACTAATCAATATATTCCATTCAATCAACCGATCATCAAGAGATCAACAATGCCTCAATCCTAAACTAGTAGGATTAGATAAATGAACATTATGTGTCTATTCTACTCTATCGGGCTTATTCCATTCCAATACTAGTAAGTACTGTGTTTTCAGGCAAATCGAAATTTCTCTAAAACTAGAGGTTCTCTTATTTGTACTTGAACAATACTAGTACACGTCTCCAGACAAACTACAAAGACATTTGACAAACATCTGATCTGATGTAAGTACAACAACAACTAAGCATTAGTCTCAACTAGTTGGTACAGTCTATGTGAGTCCTTTGTTCCATTATGTTCTATTAATACTAAGTCTGCATTAATTCGGATAAACTATAGGTCTTTTAAATTAACTTTTCTCCATGTGATTTTAAAACTAATTCATCCCCATTTAGCACATATTGGTCTTCATAGGAGTTAGGACAGGGCGAAACCTACTCATCCTATACTGTGTTCCTTCTATTTTAGTAATCAAAATAAAGGAAAAAATGTTCTCCATTTTTCCAAGCACACTTTGAAGTTCAAGATAATCTAAAGTAGCACCTCATACTTTAGACAGAGTCCCACGTCGGCAAAATACAAGAGAGATGGTGGGTATATAAGTTAACAAGCCTTAGACCCTAGTGACGCGTTTTAAACCCATGAAGGCCTAGGCCTAAAGCGGACAATATCACTAACGGGCTGGATTGTTACAAATGGTATCAGAGCCAACTCTTGTGTCAGCCTTGTCGATGGTGGGTCAGAGTTCAACTTAGTTTAGGCAAATCCCGGTTAGCTGGGGCAAACCTCAGTGCTGAGTCTAGGCGAATCCCAGGGTATGTAACACCCCATACTTTAGACAGAGTCTCACATAGCACCCCACACTTTAGACAGAGACTCGGCAAAACACAAGAGGGATACTGGGTATATAAGTTAACAAGTCTTAGACCCTAGTGACGCATTTTAACCTGTGAGGTCCTAGGCCTAGAACGAACAATATCACTAGCGGGCTGGGCTGTTACGTCTAACAAATGTATTCACAAAAATTACTACACTTGCAATCAGCAGCTAACTTTGAGTAATTCAGTCAATTCTACAAAATGGAATCTTTAAAAGATAATCATACTAAATACCCCATTTGCAATTTTTCTGTATATTTTGAGAAATTCACTCAAACCCAATTCAAGAAACACCAAAATAAGTTCAAAAAACTAAGCTTTTCAAAGAAAGAATGGATTTGTCTTTGTGGTGGGGGGGGGGGGGGGGGGTTACCTCACGACGAGAGAGCTCAGCTTTCCAAGCAGCTTCACGCTCAGCAACTTCACGTTCACGCTCCTCAATGTAACTCTGCATCTCCCTTTCTTTCATTATCCTGTCTTGTATATCTGCATCTAATGCTTCTTTCAATTCTTGTACGAATTTATCAACCACTGCTTTAATTCTCAGCGACATTAAACAACAACTCTTTTTGGCTCTTCTTCTTCAAAAAAAAAAAATATTCTGATTATTCCCTTTTTTTCTAATTCAAAGAGACCCTTTTTGGAGAAAACTGCTAATTTGTGGTTGCTGCTGGCAGGAAAGGGAAAATCAAAGAGGGAAGAGAAGTTTGGTTTGGCTTTTTTGGGTTACAGTTAGACAACTGTTGAAGCAAAGAATATGTGAGATCAATTTTAGGCCTTTAGTTTTCTTTTCTTTTTGTTTCTTCCCCCTTCTCACTTTTTAACCTAGTGCCATTTAATTAAAATAGCACGGTCTAGCCAGTTTTCGGATTGGTCATTCAAAAATAGTCAGCATTTATCAAGTCATTGGAAAATAGCTATTATCTTGCTGCAACAGAGACCGGTCCAGTATAATATACTGGAGTTTGGTGTACCTGTGTATGAACTTTCAGCATATTATGTTGGACCGGTATACTTTGCTGGCTTCAGTATAGTATATTGGAGACTGGAGCACTGGTGCTCCAAACTCCAGTATATTATGCTGGACCGGTATATTATACTGGAACTCCAGTCTAATAGTATAATATACTGGAACTCTAATATATTATGCTGGAGTATTTTTCCGAATTTTGGACAGTGTTTTCGTTCAGATTTATCTTTACATGAAAAGTGACTAAATTTTGATTGCTTTTGAAACTAAGACTATTTTTGAATGACCATTTATAAATCTGGCTATTTTTGAATTTTTCCCCCATTTAAAGTGTACCCACTTTTTAAATTTTTTTATCTTATACCCACCTTTTAAATAATTACAGGCCTTTTTCTCCTTTTTCTTCTTCTTTTTCTGATAACGGTAATTTTATATGGTGTTTGTAAACATATTTTAAGGTACTTTATGATATTTTATAGTGGTAAGCTGTTGTGGCGCTTTATTTTTTACTATTGATTAGGTTTTCTTCTTTTTCTTTTTCTTAATTGCAAAATGGACTCGTTAGATTTATTGTTGTTTTGACAAATTAATGATTGAGGTTTGTTTTTGATGATATTTAGAGGTTACATTTCAAAATTGAGCTCATTTGGAGTAGATTTATGTATTAAATTATATATTGGATTATTAAAATTCGAAGAACAATTTTTTATTTTTCGGTAATATGCATTTTAGGTCTATTTGGCCTTAAGAGCATGAAACGTTGGTTGCACTTCAGACCTTTTGGCTTTAAGTGCATCTGAAGTGTTATGAAAACGTTTGTTGTACTTCAGACCTATTTGGCCTTAAGTGCATCTGAAGTGCAATTTTTTCACTTCAAACTAAATTTTTTTTTTTTAACTTCAGACCCGATAAGTCTGAAGTTGATCGTCAAGTGAATAGGCTTGCAAATTTTTTTGTAAAGTGGGTATAAGTTCAATTGTGACCCCAAAATCGGGTATAAATAAAAAAGCCCCATACCCAAAGTGGTATTTAGGTTCAAGTTCTAAAAATAAAATAATTTTATAGGTATTAATTTTTGCCTTTAATAAGTCTTATATAGCGTAAATTAAGATTAGTTAAAGCTCCAGTGCGTTATCCAACCCCGAATGAGAAAACAAAAAAGAAAGTATTACTAGTACTATTTTTGTTTTAATTTAAATGACTACCGGTTGACTGAATACAAAAATTAAAAAATTAATTGACTGGTAGTGAAAAAAATGTTAAACTAATAATCAATAAGTTCAACAGAAAAAACTATCACATTAAAGTTTAAATTAGAAAAGAAGAAATTGAATGTTTGAAAGTTGTAAAAATTAGGTTAAAATGGTATATTTAAACAGTCAATGAGCCTTTATTTTATTACCATAAACATAAAAGTTTTGACTATTCTTAAATATAAAAACACTTATTTATAATATTTTTATGGAAGTTCAGGTACATCATTTTATTAAGAAAACTAGAAAATTCACCCGCGCTTTGCGCAATTGATAATAAGAACTATTAAACTCCTACTCTGTTACATACTATTTTTCTCATATTACATTATTATATCCCAGTAAAACACAAGCATATGTTATATTTTTCTCGAAGTATTTTAGCAGATTATTTGTTTCAGTTAAGAAAATATACTTGATGATGGTTACGTTTTACCATTTACCTAAAAGTGAATGTTACTTTAATTTCATATTTTACAATAAATAAATAAATATTCATTTTAGAAAATAAAAATCTTATACAACAACAATAACAATAATAAATATAAAGTAATTACTCTTTCCTTATATTCTACTATTGTATCTCCTTCTCTTTTCTTTTTTTACTTCTATTAGAAGTTATAGAGCTATAAGAAAGGCACTGATTCAGGTTAATTAAATGAGTAATTAATTGTATTAAAATGACATAAAAATATGAAAAAGAATGTTCATAAAGGTCTAAGAGAAGTGTTAGTTCACCTTTCCTAGGACGATCTCTATGACTCTTTGGATGGCTATAAATAAGCGTCGCCATCATCATCCAAAGAGTCATAGAGATCATCTTAGGAAAGGTAAACTAACACTTTTCTTAGACCTTTATGTACATTCTTTTTCATATTTTTATGTCATTTTAATACAATTAATTACTCATTTAATTAACCCGAATTAGTGCCTTTCTTATAGCTCCATAACTTCCGATAGAAGTAAAAAAGAAAAGAGAAGGAGATACAATAGTAGAATATAAAGAAAGAGTAATTACTTTATACTAGTAAATTTATCCGCGCTTCGCGCGGTTATAAAAACACATTTAATTCATAAATAATTATTTTAGAAATTTAATTGAAATAAAAGAGATAAAATTTTGACGTACATATATAAATAAAAAATAAATACTACATATTGATTGAGGTTAGATGGAAATAATTTTCATAATCTGATTTTTTTTTAAATGAAAAAAATATATAAGAAAAAAGTTCACTTAAATATGTGTTTGTGTATGCGCACCTTATTCCCTTAGTCTAATGCATATCTAAAATATACCCATTCTTTCGTTAGATAGTACAACTTTAGTTTTTCTTCTCTTTTTTTTCTTTAAAAAAAAAACCTCTATGCAAATCATATATAGAATTTGAAATGAATGCAAGGCAACTAAAAAAGAAAAAAGAAAAATTATTGAATTGTATTCCCAATATCTAATTGTTTTCCTATTGTTTTTCCTTTTTCAACTTTTTCTTTTTGAATTTGCTCGGTCATTATTGATTTCTTTCTTCTTCCCCCTCTTAATTCATCTATTTTAGAAAACCCCTTAAATCTCTATTATCCTCGATAAATTATAAGAATTACAGTTTAAGTAACATACATTGGTAGTTAATTTTTTTTAAATTATGAGGTTACCTAAAAGATATTTTTACATGTGATTTAACATAAAAAAAATTATAATTTGAAAAAATATATACTATATATTATTTGCTTATTTACTACAATATTTAAATATGATATGATATTGTAAACTAATTTTTTATACATCATCAATGTATATAAGTAGAATAAAACACTTTGCTCCCTTCTTCATAGTATTTACAAATCTTCAATTTCTTCTACTAACTCTCTGCAAAATTTCCAAAAAGTTTGCTTCTTTCTCTTTCAATGTTCCCATTGCCAATCGTACAAATTGAAAAAAGTAATTCATTCAAAAAAAAAAAAAAAGGATCCAAGTATCAGAAAGAGGATAAGAAAAATTCTGGTTCCTCCTTGTTCTTTTTTTTCTTCTCTGTCAACACTCAAGATATATTTTTTTGTTCACATAATTATATCAGTAGGATCCAAATTAAAGAGCAAGAACAATAATATTATTAGAGCGTTTCCACAGTAATTTATTTTTATTATTTCCTTCCTAACAATGTGAATAGCAAGATATCTCAATAATATCAACTCCGTTGGGCAAAAAACCAGCTCTAGCATATCGCAAATTCAGCATTCTTAAATACTTGACGCTGGATGTGAACTTTAGAAGATGAAAGTCCATCTAAAATCTGTTATAAATTAAATTCTATTTTTTCTAACATATGATCATATCAGTGGGAAAAATAAGGGAAAAGCAAGATTTTTTACAATAGCTCTTAAATTTTTCGACTCAAAAATATTTCAACGTAGCATCCTTTGTATGTAAAGACATGCCGGTTCCATATGGTATATTTTCGAGTACGTATCACCCACAAAAACAATCCAAATTAAACACAAACTCTACTAATTTTAAATTTCCAGTACAATTATATTATAGTTATCCATACAGAAGAGTACCTAAACTCATTTCAATTAATGTTACAACTACATGAGTCATGTCCCTTCGAGGACATCCAAAAAAAAAAAATCTAAAAATTATACTACTATTAAATAAATAATTATTTCTTGCCTAAGAGAATATCGTACTCTCAATTAATCATTTAGCTATTGTCGGGGAAGTGAGTATATTTCTAAGAAAATTGTCGTTTTCCATCTTTTCTTGCAATGTAGTGATCCCACTTCAATCTTTCTCCTTCAAATGAGCATTTGCACAGAGAAAACAAAATATCTATATTTTCTATTATTCTTCTTGTCTTTTGCTTCATATAACCTTCAGAAGGAAAATAGAAAAAATCAAAATAAAGATAAGCAACCAGTATATACCGTTGCTGGTTTTTCGTGAATCGTGTAAACACAGGTTAGATGTTCGTAAAGTAGTATATGTCTCTCATTCCACACCTAGAAAAGAGAAACTGAAATAAACAGAGTCAATAATTTATAAAATAATAGAAAAGTTTAATCTTTTTAAGAAATGAAGCAACCAACAACTATTGGCGCTTCGAATCAGAAGGAGCCGCAACTATGCTTTGGGATGGTGAAGTAGTTTCTTTGTCTGCAATCGATACCAGTTTGATACTATATTTATCATATAATTTTCTATTCAATTGGTATCATTGCTATGGAGGAGATGTGGGTGTATTCAGATACTTTTAAAAGTGACTTTGGTATGGAATTTGATGAGGCATTTAGTTTGGGGTTTTAATGTTAATGATGATAAGAAACGGTTGTCTATAATTAGGCTTTATTACTATAGATGCAAAACGGTTAGCTTCTAAATTGAAAAGAAATGGGAGAGAAAGAAGAGTAACGGAGGGAGGTATAATTAAGAGAATGTAATTAAGAAGTGAATTTTGGATTTTCTAATGTAGCACATACCTAGGAAAAATGTCAAAATTTTGAGAAAAAAGATAAGTGCGATTCTTGCCCAAAGAGACGTGCCACATCACTTTTTTAACGCCCACCTTTATATATACATATAGATTAGATGCGTTGATCTTCGTATCTGGAACCTCCCGTTCTTTTCGAAAAGCAAATACTAATATTTTCCCCTTAATAATAATTTCCCTCAATCTTTCTTTAATATTCTCAAACGTATTTATTCTTTTTTTGGTCAAACAAATACTCCTTCCATCATCCATGATTACAAGTTTTAACTTTTATAAAAAAAATCATTAAATGATTTTTTTTTTATATTTAATAGTATATTCAATTATAGTTGTTTTATGTAATAGTTCGATCCACTAGTAATATGTTCACTTTAGGCTTAGACTTTTTAAATGTGTCACTAAGATTTAAGACTTATTTATTTATATATTAGAAATTTTCTTGTGTTTTATTGACTTGAGATTTGTCCAGAGTGTTACACTCTAAAATGATCCATTTCTCTTCGATGTGTACGAGACAAACGTTCGCACTTTGTTTGAGGGCCCTAGTATTTAATATTGACACTTTTTTCCTAATTTGTCACAGAAATATTTTCTTGGATGATAACTGGGGTCGTTTAGGCGACTTTTCATTTTCTTGCGTGACATGTTCGGATTATGTGGGATCCAAATTAACGATTGACACAAAAAATGTTAATATTATACTCCGATTTGTGGTCCAAAATAAATGATTTTTCCAGATTTCAAGAATGAATTAATTATTTTTTTTCTACATTGCCCTTATAGTAATTAATGCTGGAGTATGTTTTAGAAGTGTTTATGTGAAGAGATAATAAAGGTTAATATGATCAATTTCATTGCTAATTAATGTTAAAAGGTGAATTTCTTACTATGTGAAAACAACCAAAAAAAAATGGGTCTTATTCTTGGTTCCCATTTGTCTCAATCATGTTCCATTTGGCAGCCTGATAAAGACTGCTGACTGCCTCTGCTATAGCCTTTATTCACTATTTCCTTTGATCATTGGTGCTTTATTTACACTTTTTTTGTTGAATTATTTTTCATCAGATGTTAATTTCTCAATAGGGCAGCAAATTGCTAAACTGTATAAAACTGAGATTAAACTAGCATAGCAGCAGAGGATAAAAACTGTTAGCAAATTTATTACTCTTACGATGAGCTACCTCTAAGTTTGTAACGTATTAATCAGGTAGTTGAGCATAACTTTGTTTAGCTGCAGCACGGGATAAATATATCAACAATTTTTTTCAATTTAGGCAAACAATGGATATAGTTAGAAACATCATATTCAGCGTCTTTGTTCAAACAATTAGAGCATCAGTATCTAAAATTTGTCCAACACAGTGGAAGCTATCAAAACAAAAGTCTCTTATTTTGAGAAACAAAGACATTGATCTGGCTGGATGCTAATTTACATAAAAGGAGCTCTTGAGCAAACCTAGATGGACAGAAATAGCCAAAGAATTGTGTTGTTGTAATGTAACAAAAAGATCTCTCACCTGTTGTGTTTCTCTATTCATTTCTACCGTTGTCTCTTGCTTCAGCTCAACATTTTCAGCACGTCCATGAAGATGATCGCTTGATTACAGGCTTCATTTGCTTGTCCTCTTCCAAAGAGATCATTCCCAAGTGTGAAGGATCCTCCAGCAACATCTTTGCTACAAGATATCCAGCAATTGACCATGTTTGATACTTCCTTGCTTGTTTACCAATGTATCTTCCGAGTTTTCCATCATAGTATTCAGGCCAGCTGTCCTTGAGCAAGCAGCTCTCAGCAAGATCAATTGCCCGTCTTGCAATTTGTGGCCGTCCAGTCTTAATGCAGGCAGCCGTCAGCAACCACAAAAGCACTGCATTTAAGAGATGAATAATATGTTGTATTAGCAAGTGTAAGATCAATTGACTTCAAGAATTAGCCTATGCATTTCATTTCTTTCTGAGAGTGCCTCAGTAGCAATATAGCCATCTTTCTCTTATAAAACTAAGATGAACAAACATTATGCAAAGCAAAGAATCCTTGTAACATAGCATCCAGGCGTATAACATTACTTCCAATGAGAATCAAAGTCATGCTCTACTCAATTGCAGGGGGTTAAAAAGTAAAAGTATCAAATCAATTACAGTGCTGAGGGATGATGGTCGAACCTGGCCAAGATCCTCCGTTATGGTAACTCCATCTAATATTCTTGGGATCACAACCAGTAACTATCCGCCATTCGTGATTTTCAATTGCTGGATAACATATCTTCAAAGGCATATCTGCTACTAGCTCCTCCCAGCGCTCTTCTATGAGATCCATAATAGCAGAAGCTTGCTCAGGGGTGGCAAGGGAAGACAAGATAGCGATACAGTTACCCAAAGCAAACCACCTGAAGTCCATCCTAGCAGGACTAACATTTCCAATAAAGTAACCACCACGCATAGGCACAAAATCAAATACCCACTCCGGGATTGAATCAGGGATAACATTAAATTTATTTACTGCGGTGTGAGAATACTCTTCAGTTTTATAGCGGTATATGTCATTTAATTGTTGAAAGTCAAGCCAGAAATAACTTCGCATATGAAAACTCAAGGCATGCAGGCGCTTCACTATTCTCTCAATAAATTCTTTCCCCTCTGCATCGTGCTTCAACATTGCCAATGCAGATCTCAGTGCCATAAAGAAGAGTGCTTGGATCTCTATAGGATAACCATAAATTCCCTGAAAATCAACCATGACAAGTTAAAAATCCAACTATTGTCTCTTCAAGGGCAAAACACCAATCACGGGACCTAATATTGTGCAAGTAACTACTAGGTAATGACATTCTAATATTTATGATGACAAAACAAATTTTGGGGAGACCGGAAATAACTGTGTTACTTTTCTTTTAAGCATAAAGTATCCAGTCCTCTAAGAGTGGATAAGGAAACTCACAAAGGTAAGAATTCCACTCTCCTAGTTGAAAGCTATTTATGATGCTTAGAGTTTCCAGATCACTGTCAGATTTATGGAGTAATATAAACAAAAACGTTCACCTCCAAGATATTCATCAACCTATTAAAACTCAAATGTTTGAATAAATTTGAACGTCATTGATAGCTAAGCTGGAAGAGAAAAACAATGAAATATTGCAATTCAACATGAGGCATTACCAAAAACAATTCAATTGAGCCATGTTATGTTTTCTAGTTTTCTTTAAAAAAAAATCAGTAAAACAAGATTTAACTAGATAAGCCTTGTTACGTTTTCTTTGTCTTCTATCTCCTAATGGTATGAAGATTATTCCCATTACAAATAAAGAAAGAAAATTGAAAAGACTTTTTTAAGAAAAAGAAAAAAAGACAAGAGGAAGACAAGTATTTCTTTTCCTCTTCAACAAAGAAGAATATGAGCTATGTGGCAGCTTTTTAGGGCTGAAATACATGATAAAATTATCTCTTCTTCCCTTTTCTGGTCTTACTTTTTTCTTTTAGCTTTATGATCTATTTCTCTTTGAATGACAATTCTCAAAGTCAATCTAAACGCAGTAATCATTAAAAATGAATGATATGTATTCCTCACGGATGTTACTTGTCTGAGAAACCAACAGATTAGTTAAGTACTCTTATTCCAAACATCAAGATTGTATATGTCCAACACTTGAACGTAAGTATGGGACCAAAAAATCAATACTCTGAACAATTGAACAACAATCACTGACCAAGGAAGAACATCACTTGAAGAGGCTAATTAATGAGGCAAACAAACTTTTAAGGAGCTATGGTTAATCAATGTAAGCAACGAGTCTTTGATCTCCCCAATTTACCATTGTCTGCTTTGTTAACAAACCTCCATTGAAGTTTACCTTAGGATGCAGTCCAATGGACCAAGGAGTTGTACAAAGAGCATTCCCCAAACATGCTGGATTAAAAATAAAAAAAGGCATTGCCTATTGCTATTTTATTTTCCTAAAGTAACTTAGAAAAGTGATCTACACGCATAAGCACTTACCTTAAAGATCACCAACAAAGCTACACCAAGAACATTCAATGAATTCTACTACATCCAAAAATCCATTTCCTGTGATTTAGAGCCCATCTCATGCAATCGTAGGGATAAAGAAACGAAACGAAAGGGCTCTGATAGACAATCCCCAAACATACTGGATTAAAAATAAAAAAAGGGCATTGCCTATCGCTATTTTATTTTCCTAAAGTAACTTAGAAAAGAGATCTACACGCATAAGCACTTACCTTAAAGATCACCAACAAAGCTACACCAAGAACATTCAATGAATTCTTCTACATCCAAAAATCCATTTCCTGTGATTTAGAGCCCATCTCATGTAATTGTAGGGATAAAGAAACGAAACGAAAGGGCTCTGATAGACAATCCCTTATGCAAGTTCTTTTTCTGACTGAAAGATTTGTGAATCTTAGAGCAATAACCACGAACAAAAGAAGAAGATGTACAAAAAAGGTTCCTAGAAGTCCATGATACCAACCCTTCAGTCAATTGAGCACAAGATTTCTTAACAAAATTCTTTTAGTTTTGCTGATACAATAAAGATCAGTTTACATCATTGGATACCAAAGAGATTCAACTCGTTATTAGCACTATTTGGGTGTTTGTGCAAGCTTATCAAATATTTTTTAACTTATCTCCTCATTTGATAAAAATTAAAAGTGCTTATCAGATATTTTTGGGTGTTTGTGCAAGCTTATCAGATATTTTTTAACTTATCTCCTCATTTGATAAAAATTAAAAGTGCTTATCTACCCCTTTGGTCACCCCGCAACTTATGGTTTTTCAACTTATAAGCACTTACAGTTTCACCAAGATTTTACTAATTTATCTCTAACAACTTTAATGGCATTTCTTTCATTCTAATATAAAATTGCATATCAGCACTTTTTGTCAACACATCAATGCTTATTATCAGTTTTAGCACTTAAATGCAAACACGTAACTGCTTTGATTATCAACTACATTCGATCAACTAAGTCAAATGGGCCCTGCACAATGATAAAAAGAACCAACAATATTAACAAGTTAAGATGGAAAAATAGATTACCATCCTCCGATCAATCATTGAGCATCCATCAGCACATAGCAGCGTAGGAAACGTGTCAAATCCTTCAGAGAGACACAAGCTCAATATAAGCCTCATCCCTTTTTGGCACTCTGGTGTTTCAGAGAGACTCATGTCTCCAGTAGATTTTGTGTAAGCACGGAGAAGAATTATCCACCAAAACCCAGAATCAACTGGAGCAACTCTTCCAATTGCACTCTCACCAAAATCTGCTACTATGGTATCTGTCTTACGAACAGGATCATGAAGAACCTTGAAACTAGCAGGCATAACCCCTTCTCCCAGCTTGAATCTATCTATTCTTTTTTCCCACCCCTGAAGCTGAAGTGTCTTCAACAAGAAATTCTTAACTATATCTGGCTCTCCGTTCATCAGGAAGGCCAAAGCACTAGGCACAAAATCTCGAACAAAAACCTACACATTAAACAAAAACTTAAATGGATAAATACTCTGATGATACAGGTAATATTATACTCCTTATCACATCACTGTACCTCACTCAGCATTAAAGCAGTTTCGGCATCAATATCCCACACAATTATATGTATGGCATCAATAACCCACACATATACATGGGTTTCCAGTATTTTTGTCAAAAGGTCACACCTGATCATAGTATATGATACCAATATTATTTTTTATAGGTAGTATATGATACCAATATTATGCAAATTCCAAATTCAAAATCACATAGAGCACCAAGATAATGTAATGCTTAGATTTCATATAAACACTGACCTGATCATAGTTGAGGACTTCTTCAGAAGCATGGTCAACTGCGGCAATTGTGCCAACTGGTTGGCCCCGAAAATGAACCAAAGAGCGGCGGAGAGCATCCCAGGCCTCAGCAACCATTGGATGGGGCTCAAAAGAGTTCCGGGCTGATGAAGTCGGGGTGTCCAAGACTGACCGGCCTGGTGAAGCACTTTCATAATGATCTAAACCTCTCGATAGGCCTATGGATAACTCACTAAGTGACCTCTCATCAAATGATCTCTTCCTCTCTATGTTTAGCCTTGGCTTGTCAAGAAGCTTAGAGAGATCATAATCATCTATGTCAGAAATGGAGCAGTTGGAGCTCACATTTCTCATTCCAGTTCCTTCCATGCTCGCCTTAACCCTTCAATCCACAGAAGTACTCTGTATCATAAAAAATAACCCTTTATAGACCCCAACACAAGTTGCAGACACACACAAAAACACAAAAATGCTATCTATTACTTAGACTATAGTGCTCGCACAAAAGAAGGCACTTTAGACACACACACGCACACACTCACATATAAATATATGTGCATGTGTTTGTGAGCATGTATGTTAATATTAATCAATCAACTATGCCTCAATAGCTTGCTAGTAGGTTTGGTTATATGAATCCCCTACATCTTACTGCTCTCCATCCAGATCCATTTCATTTCAATACTCATAAATGATGTATGGACACACACATTAGACACATAGACACACACATACATTACACACACACACATGTGTGTGTGTGTGCATGAGCTCGAGTAACACATAAATAGATAGTCAAACAATAACCTTTTAGACAAAGAAGCAAGTTGCACAACCACACAAAAACACAAACTTCTTATCTCTCTTTATAAAAAGTTAAAAACAACAGAGTACTTGTCAACCCAATAACAATATGTCTAGCGCAAAAAGCACCTTTCGGTCCATAAAATTGGAATATTTGGGTGCATATGAGTAGAAACACATAAATAGATGGTCAGAAAATCCATAATGTCATATTTAAAACATCCATAATGAAAATTGTACAGAAAACAAATCTGCATAACATTACGGCTCAACTGAACGCGAAAAATGGGTCAATCGCCAAATAGCTATAATCCCATCCATTATGCAAGGGACAAAAGAAGTAAGAGTAAAAAGGAATTCACTTTCACAATCTTATACACCTTTTTGAAGGTTACCAATAAGTAATAATGCTGGTAATTAGCATAACATTACCATAATCAAAATAACCTTATCCAAAAAAAAAGTACCGATATTTAACTGCTACTTAATATAATATCGGGTTCTATAAAGGAAGAATATGAAAAGATCAAATATTTGAACATTTTAGCCATGTCCCAATTCAGAAAACAAGCTGCATATATACAAACTCAAGATCCAAATACAATGAAGAAGAGAACATAATGAAATGAAGAAAAAGATAAAGTAAAAAAAGCTTTTAGAGAAGCAAAACAAACAAATTACCAAGACCCAAATTAGATCTAAAGCTGATATTGCACAAAACTAAGAAAACAGACGCAGAAAATACGTACTTTTATGCAAAGAAGAGAAATATGTAGATGAATATACGTTTTATAGAGAGCGAGAGGGAGAGAGACCTTAGCCAGAGAGAGAAAGAAGAAGAAGGGAGATTTTCCGACGGTAATGAAGGCCGGAGCGCCGGCGAGATCGCCAGAGAGAGAGACTGTGTGTGTGTATGTGTGTTTGGAAATGGAAGAAGAGGAGAAAAAGTAACCGAGTTGTTAAGAGCTGCTATTTATAGACTGACGAAAATCGTAATAAGTTTTGGCCATAGTGGGTCCTACATACAGCTGGAATATATTTATTTTGGATAAATTGGCAATTGATTTATAAGAGAAAACAAAAATAATAATTTCCCTACAGTAATCACCCTTTCTAATTGCCCGTTTGGCCGAGCTTCTAAAATCAGCTTATTTTGAGAAGTAATATTCTCAAAAGTACTTTTAAAAAAAGTAATTTTGGTGAGAACTAGTTTGTGTTTGGCTAATTAATTTGAAAAGCACTTTTGAGCAGTAATTAGTGTTTGGCCAAGCTTTTGAAAACTGCTTCTAAGTGTATTTTTCTCAAAAATGCTTTTGAAGAGAAGCATTCTCCAAAACTGCTTTTGCTTCTCCTCAAAAGCACTTTTTCCTTTCAAAAACTTGGTCAAACACCTCAATTAAAAAAGCACTTTTGGCCCAAAAAAAAACTTGGCCAAACAGGCTATAAATATGTGTAGAAAATATGGAATACTCCCTCACTTTTACTTGGCATATATACTAAAAATAAATTTTCATTTTTACTTATCACTTTACGCATATCAAGAGAAGACAATTTTTTTCCTGTTATACCCATAGTATTTATTACTCAGTTCAAATTATTTTTTTCAAATTTAATAAAATATGCATCAATTAATATGGGTATCATGGTAAATTATGCACTTCATTTATTATCTATCTATATACTATATTAAAAGCACGAAGCCCCTTAGCGAAATGTCGTTTGCTTTTTTTACCCTTTAAAAATAGAATTCTTATTTGACAAAATAGTAATTAGATTATTTTCCTAATATTTAGTACTTCAAAATTAATTAAAATATTTTATTATTAAATTTTCCTTGTTTAAACTACGTAAGAATTTCTAATATTTAGGATTTTAATTTTTACTATAACTTTACCGTGTATAAATCATTTCCTTAACTGAACAGTAACATAACCATAATACTTTTTCATGATAAATTTCCTAATATTTAGGATTTTGCAATATGAAATGTATAATTTAGCTTTGTGATATGCACAACTTACGCCTCCAATAGCAAAAAGAGACTGAATTTTGGCTCTTTTCAATAGTTGTTTAATGAAACATCTTTTCTTTTTAGACTCTTATTATAGTTTTGAAAATTGAAATGCAAGAACTATGCATCTTACATCTCTAATAGTTTTAAAAAAATAAAAACTCCTTTATTTAGGAGTTAGGTTAGCTAAAGTTTATTGGCAATTAAATATTTCTAGTTATTTTATTTAGATAAAAATTCCTAATTTTTAAAAATTTATAATTACAAATTGCTTGCTTAATATTTAAAACTTTAAAATTATCTAAGATTTTTATGAACAATTTTATAAAGGCATGTAATTGTGGATTCCGTGTTTGCAAAGGTAACGAAGTGTGCTAATAAATACTAAATTATCATCTACTATTAATACTCTTTGACTCAACATCGAATTTTACAAATATTTTTGAAATGACATTTAACAATTGCACGTTAAGTATACATATCTTAAAAATATTTATATATGTTTCAAAAGTTTACACTTATTGATATGGAGTACACGCGCAGAACACGTATCCAAAAATTAGCACTATATTAAAATTATAAAGTCTCTTAGCAAAATGTCGTTTGCATTTTTTACCCTTTAATAATAGATTTAACTCTAAACAAAATATTTATTTAATTATTTTTCTAGGAATATTTAATCATTTCCCTAATTATTAGGATTTTGAAATCAACTAAATTTTATTTATTGAATCCTTCCTGATCAAAATTAGATAGGATGTCTTAATATTAAAAATTTAGATTCCATCACTTCAATGGAAACACATCAAATTGATCACTAATGTAAATATTTGAACTTTTACGAAAGTTACCTTACATAAGTAAAAGTATATAAACATTGTAGTTAAATATGTACTATATGAGTTCTAAAATAAAAGCACACTAATAATATTGCATATTTATAGGAAGATACATAGTGGAAAATTTCTTCCTAAATTGAGTAACTAGATAAATAGGACACAATAATTATTATTTTAAAAAACTTATACCTTTTTTTAAAAATTTCTTTTACAATAAATCCTAAATAATTTTCAATTTAAAATTAATGTAACTCTTTTAAAATTTATATTTATTAATACGAGATATATGTGCACCGCGCGTACCATAAAGACTAGTTTCTTAAGAGGCGTAAAAAGTCAAAACGTGTCAAGTAAAAGTGAACGGATGGAGTATTCAGTAAATGGAGAATTGGAAGGTTAGAAAAAGGACATTGGTGACACCAATGGTGGAAATTACTATAAATGATAATTAAGGAAAGTATGGAATTTATATTGAAGAAATAAAATATAATAAAGAATATCAGTAAATGGAGAATTGGAAGGTTGGAAAAAGGACATTGGTGACACCAATGGTGGAAATTACTATAAATGATAATTAAGGAAAGTATGGAATTTATATTGAAGAAATAAAATATTATAAAGAATATAAAAACTTTGTTTTCTCGATTTGTTATGCGTAGTTTTGATTTTTTTTTTGTGTGTGTGAATTTATTATTATAAGAGGAACAATTAGAGAAAGAATAAATATTGTTACTTATATAGCTATAATTCAGAACATAAATGCTTAATGTGCCTTTTCAATTATGAGAGGAAAAGGGAAATAGAATGATTGGATCTATGGGTTAACTTAATAATCTTTATCAAACACTAGTATTAGCACCCGCGCGGATGTGCGGACACTAATCATGACAAATATTTATTTATTTGAATTATGTGTCAATAGTCTTAAAATTTAAACCTTCTTGATAAATATAGATAATTATTGGATACTCCTATAAATTAAGAAACACTACATGAAAAAGATTAACCATTTCTCAAATTTCCTAGTTATAATTCATTTTTTTTTTTGGTACCATTCTCAGCGGTGTCACTGGATCCTGAAAATAGTCAGGAAGCAAAATAATAACTCATATCTATGGCAAATAATCAAAGGTTGAGACTATGAAGGATTCTTTGGATGCGGCTTGACTTTTGTATTACTACTTGAACTCTTATTTGGTGTGTTGATATCTTTCAAAAAATATTTCTATTTTAAAATTTCAGTTTCTAAAATTTTATTTTTCAATAATAATTATGTTTCTAATAAAGGAAGTAAAAATATTATCCTTAATTCAAAAACTCAGTTTAGTCGAGTATCTAAAAATTTAAATAATTCTTTAGCCAGTGAATTTATTTTTTCCAGTATGACTCCATTTTGATATATGACACTAACCATATTAAACATCTGAGTTATTTGAATTATATATAAATAACCTTAAAATTTAAACCTTCTGTATAATTATAGATAATCGTTAGATATTAATTAAGAAATACTACATGAAAAAAAAACTAATATTTTTTCAAATCTCGTAGTGATTTTTTTTTTTTTGCATCATTCTTATTGGAGTCATTGGAACCTAAAAATAGTCACGAAGCGAAATAATAACTCGTATTTATGGCAAAGCGCAAAGGATGACATAATATGAATGACTTTTTAGTTACGACATGACTCTTTTACTATGACTTGAACTCTTCTTTGGTATGTTGTTATCTTTCCAAAAATATTTTATTCTGAAATTCTAATTTTATTTTGGTATGTTGTTATCTTTCAATAATGATTAGCTTTATAATGATGCAGGTGAAGATATCATCCTTAATTTAAAATTCACTTTTATAGACTATCTAAACATTTAAATAATTTTTTAGCCGGCGAAACTTTATTTCAGTATGGCTCTATTTTGAGTGTATTGATATCTCTAGCCACAAATTTTAAATTTTGAATACCTTATATATACAATTTTTTTTCTTTGAATCATTAAATGTTAAATTAGCTGATTACTATTATATAACATTGCACATATTATCTTAAAATTATCAAGTAGTTTTTTCTCGACACTATACATGGCTTAACATCAATGCAAACTACTCAAATTACATCTAAATTCAGATTCGAATATCATATCAGTTTGTTAGTAATAGTAATTTTTTGAAAACGACACACAATGTAAATTAGAAAAAAATATATTCTAAGATATCCTTATCTTATAATCTATGTATTTGAGTTGAAAAAAAAAATAAATCAATGAGATCAGCTTCCAAATTTTCTATACTCAACAGAGATAAGGAGAAGAAGAAATTCGTTGTTATCTTTATTTTCTGGTTCTTAGATTTTTCATATATTTTTTCTATATTTATTTTCTTTTATCTTATTTTGTATGTCTTTCTTTATTTTATAACAAAAAATTAATTTGTTTCGCCATAAAAGGATGATTTTTAATAGAAATTGTCTACATAAGAAATTTATTTATATTTTTAGTCTTTGGTTAAAATTATTTTATATTTTTCTTTTGGCTTTATCTAATCAACTTAAATATGTGCTCACCTAACTACTTAAATTAAAAAATTACAAAATGTGTAATTTAGATATAATCCATATATAATACGTGTATAATCATGTATCGGCAGTATATCATCTATGTATATCAGCTATAAAGATCAACGATAAATCTAGCCGGATATTTATGTAATTATTCCATAAGACTTCAGTTACTTGATTTCATCCATGATATGACTTCTATTATAATAATTTAAAAATTCTCTACTAAAATTCAAAAATATCTTATCCTTTTATTTTTAAAATTACATTATATTTTAAAAAATAATCACATTTTGAAATAATTTTTTTACATTTAAAAAAAAATATATGGTTTCATACCATTTATTTTCAAAATATACTTTTTGTTATACTTGGAAATCGATATAGAAACTACCAATTAGAAACCAATATTCCTCTTGTTGAAATTCGAGAAACCTTTCACATAATTTAATGATTCAAAACTAATATTCTTCAACAAAAAAAATATTATACCCCTGCAATGTTGGCTTGATTGCAGCTAAATGAAAAGGTTTCAACTTATACCCTTTAATTCCTAAAAGATGCTAAATTAAAAGTAATGATGGAAATTGTATAACCAATATTTTGTTATTTTTTTTATGTCCATTTATACAACTTGTCTCTTCAAACAAACATTCTTCAAAAAAAGAAAGAAAAATAACAACTTCTTTTTTTAATATTAACACATTATTGTGATGTTTCTTTCTATACCATGTACCTTTACTTCATTATATATGTAAGTAACCTTTTATTTGATTTTTAAACTCTTTTTTGTTATTTGAATAAACATAGACATGTATCCTATATATTATATTTATTTTAAAAGAAATATGCTTTATTCAAATCTAGCTACAGTATTTTAAAGAACTATAATTATAGGGTTTTAGATGTGAAAGAGTTTAGAATTATATGGAGATTTTTTTTTCTTTTTTACCCGAGGTAAAGTAATATTTAAATAATTTTTCTAGGAATATTTAATCATTTCCCTAATTCTTAAGATTTTAAAATCAACTAAATTTTATTTATTGAATCCTTCCTGATCAAAATTAGATAGGAAGTCTTAATATTAAAAATTTAGACTCTACCACTTCAATGGAAACACATCAAATTGATCACTAATGTAAATATTTGAACTTTTACGAAAGTTACCTTACATAAGTAAAAGTATATAAACATTGTAGTTAAATATGTACTATATGAGTTCTAAAACAAAACCACACTAATAATATTGCATATTTATAGGAAGATACATAGTGCAAAATTTCTTCCTAAATTGAGTAACTAGATAAATAGGACACAATAATTATTATTTTAAAAAACTTATAACTTTTTTTTTAAAATTTCTTTTACAATAACTCAAAAAAATAATTTTCAATTTAAAATTAATGTAACTCTTTTAAAATTTATATTTATTAATACGAGATATATGTGCACCGCGTATACCATAAAGACTAGTTTTTTAAGGGGCGTGAAACGTCAAAACGTGCCAAGTAAAAGTGAACGGAGGGAATATTCAGTAAATGGAGAATTGGAAGGTTGGAAAAAGGACATTGGTGACACCAATGGTGGAAATTACTATAAACGATAATTAAGGAAAGTATGGAATTTATATTGAAGAAATAAAATATTATAAAGAATATAAAAACTTTATTTTCTCGAGTTATGCGTAGTTTTTTTTTTTGTGTGTGAATAAATTATTATAAGAGGAACAATTAGAGAAAGAATAAATATTGTTACTTATATAGCTATAATTCAGAACATAAATGCTTAATGTGCCTTTTCAATTATGAGGGGAAAAAGGAAATAGAATGATTGGATCTATGGATTAACTTAATAATCTTTATCAAACATTACTTTGCTTTTGCCCTAATGAAAGTAAAATCTATTGATTATTAATTTTTATACAGATAAAACGCTCATATTTGTTAAAATCTAATAGTTTTAAGATTAATTCGAAGACAAGTATTGAGAAATTATCAAAGAAGATTGACATGTTAGTTTAAAGAATAAATTTGTACCATCAACCAAACATGGTATAAATTTAATCCCAAATTTAATACTGGATATCTCACCTTATCCTATCAAACTTGGTATTATTTTATTCCATTTCTCAAAGTGGAATAGATTGGTCTCAGAATTATAATTCTAAGATAAATTAGTCTGCGTACCAAACGACCCCTGATGTATCAAAGCAATATCATGGTGAAGTCTAATAGAACTTTTGGGAATAAAATTTTCGAAATTCCATAGTACGTCCTTTCTCCATTCCTAATTTATGTATAATTTTTTTTATCTCAAAAGAAAAGATTGATTCAATTACAAATTAAAAAAAAAGGAAATAAATAGAAATAGAAAATAAAATAAAACAACGATTTGTGCGAGGATGAATAGCAGGTGAGACTACCAAGCACGAGGAAATTGCCGGTAATCGACGTGGAGGAAACGACACAGTTTTGACGATTTTTTCTGAACCAACTTCTGTTCTGTAGTGGTTGTTGGAAAGACCTCAGCCAACTTGTCTTAAATTTTATTGTTCCATGTTTTTTTTTTGCCTCTTTAATTTTGTCCCCACTTGGCTGTCCTTTTTGGACTTCTACTCTAGTCATTAATAAAAAGTTAAATTTGGAGAGAGAAGAGATAGGAAGTGAAACAATTTTTGTTTTTACAATAATAATTTAATATTCGTGCCAGGTATTACTAAATGGGAAATCCTTCTATATTAATTTTTTTCATTTTCACGAATCAAATTCGATAATATTTTTGTTTGGGATGAACTTTAATCCTTCAAAAATAGCAGTCTGGAATTTGATGTTTTTTATAAATATAAAACGGAACTAGAATATTTTATTCCGTAAGATTCTCAATAAATCCTTTAATTAATATGTCTTCTTTATGTAAAAATAAATTAGTAATATCCTTTTAAGCAACATTTTATTTTTCATATTTTTCGCTTTGCTTTTGGTTAGCTTCCATTTGACGTAAAAAGGGGGAGGTGGGGCAGTCCAACTTGACAATGCAAGCAATCCAACGTAGTCTTGTTCCCTTTCCTTGTCGAGTAGATTTGTGTTACCTTTATCCTATTATTCATCCATCACAAAATCCACCTTTTGCTTTCCATGTTATTTTTTCCTGATGTGGCGTTTGAACAATTTGTTGGAATAATTATTCGGGATATATTTTCGAAAAAGAAAAGATTTTGCAAAATGAGAACGTGTTTGATTAATTAATGAGCTCCTTTTCTCAAAATTGATATTTACTTTATATTATTTTTAAGTAATGTCAACTTAATTGATATTTCAGCCGAAAATAATGTGAAAACATCTCTACGGTTTTGATTTATTTTCTAGAAAAAGGTAGTAGGACCCTGAGTTAATGCAGCACTTTTGAGATCGTTTGATTTAGAAACGAAGTAATGTGTGGATTGCAATATAAAGATTAGTGGTGCAATAATTAATAGCACAAAAGTTATACCGTAAAGAATACTATAGGACATTTAGTAGGCGTTTGGATATAAAAATAATAATAATTTCTGAAAAAGTAATATTTGGAGTTAAGTTGAAAAATAATATTTGAAATTTGAAATTATGCTTGGACATAAATGTCACTTGAAAAAATGTTGTAATTTTTGAGTGGGGAAAAAGTTTTTCCAAAAATTTGAATTTTGATTTTTGAAAATTTTATTTTCATTTTTTTTAAAAACTTGCAAAATGTCATGAACAAACATAATTTTTACAAAAAATCGACAAAACAAAAAAAGTTATGGACAAACGGGTCCTTCCTCTCTTTTTTCCCCCTTCCCTTTCATCTTCTTGATTCGGAATGACGTTGGAAAAATAGGTGTACCAAGAAGTACAAAGTACAAACCATGAAAAAATAAGAATATTCTCTTTGCAGCCCGATAAATGAAAATATAATATATTAAGTCATTAATTTGTTTCTGCTCAAGTCAAAAAGAAAGACAAAAGATAAAAGATTCAGGGTAAAAATTTACTCGCTCCGGGTGTTTACACCAAATCAATAGATATATGACATGTGTCTTGCATATGCACTTCAATCACTTAATCATGGTAAATTACGTGCATTCTCATCTAATTAAATTAATTAACTATAGTGAGTTAATATAGTTTGGTGTAAACACCCGATATAAGTATTTACCAAAATTCAGTGTGGAAAAGAAGCCAATCTCAAAAAAGATTTCTTTATTTTACAAAATCTTTTGGGGTAAGAATCTGTCCCTTTGTCTTTAAACAGGCAAACTATTCTGCCAACTTAAAATAAAATATGATAACAGTAATTAAATAATCAATGGTTGATTTTAACTGCACTCCCTAGAATGGACCACCATCTTTATCTTATTCCATGCAAACAAAATAAGTCCAACTAAGATCTTTGTACGTGTGGTTACTCCAAGCGCTGTTATACTCAATATTATTACAACTCCAAATAATACATATGCAATTGGGAGGATAGTAGGATATATTGTCATTACAACTGATTTATCTCAACTAGAAAAGTTCGTATAGTCATATTCACTGAGTATTTCAAGGAGATGTCCATTCAAGTAATTAAGTCATGATTTTGTTCCACCTTCTCGAGGGCATACTCAAGTTGAAGTGCCAACTTCTTGAGGGTACATTTATGTCTTCAAATGCACAAAGGATAAGATAAGAATAAGATTAAGTCTATTATAAATTATTAAAGTCACGACAGAGGCGGATCTAGAATTTTTATAACATGGGTGCACCATTAAAAAAAAGAGAAAAAAGAAAGTATTAAATAGAAATTGATCCTTACTCCTTTAGGCAAATAACTTAACATTCAACCAAGTTGCATCATTTAGCCTCTTTGGAGCATGAATGCCAGCAGATGATATTAGATCAATTTTAAAAATATGTACATAAAATACCTACTTTGATGAAAAGACCATGGGTTCACGTGCCCCGTGAATTAAGCTATACATCCGCCCCTGGTCACGACCCAGAGTTCCAAACTAATGGTACGGATGGAGCTGTAACTAGAGGAGGATCTAGAATTTAAGTTTTATGGGTTCAACTTTTAAATTTTTTAGTATTGAACCTAATATATTCTTATACTTATACTTGTATACGGTCAAAATTGGGCTTGCCTAATTTGTACGACTAACCGAAGTCGGGACGGAAGATCAAGGCTCGACCCCAATTATATCGGAGCATGGTACGGAGACAGATTGATAAGCTCGTGGATCAATGACAGATGAAAGATCGAGGCCGACCGTGACCAAGACCAAAGCGAATAAGAGATCGAAAAAGATTGAAGAAGGCCTGCTACGTCGAATAACAGAAAGCTGAGATATTCGTGATTAAGCGATGATCGTGGCGGAAATCTCGGCACGTGTCGAGTTAGGATCGGATATTTAGCCTATCATGGGATTTACTTCTCTAATTAGAATTGCACTATAAATAGGATTCCTCTACTATATAAAGAGGGTTCTAATCATTTTGTAATCATCATATTCATAACACGTATATCAAAGCAATATATCACACTTTTATCTCTTGTGTTGATACCCAATTTTTTCCTTATATATTTTTAAATATGCATAAATACTTTTAAAATATTGTACATACATTTACAAACATGCACAAGTATTTTTATAATTTTTTTATAATTCTTTAAAATCCCTAAATCAATTTATTTCTGCATTTTTAATTACATAAATATTCAATAATTATCCCTCATATTACTTTACAATGATTTAGTCATCTAAATTCATCATTTATGCTCATATGAGTGTTCAAATATTTTAATTGTATTTTTTACAATTACATTTGCATTTTTTTAGAACTCTAATTGCATATTTTGCAATAACAGCCCACATATATGCATAACTATATTATCTATACAGAAAAATGACTTTTTATATTTTTATAATATTAAGTAATTATTTTTAAATCAACTTCATGCGTAAAAATTATTTTTTATCATTCAATTAGATATTTTTAAAATTATTTTATTTAGTACATTGGGTATTTAATAAATAGTCCCTAATTATACCCAAAATCGGACCTTCCCCAGCCCAATTTAATTTAACCTAAGCCCAAATCACCCCAACCCAAAATCTAAAGACCTCTACCCGACCCAAACCCCTTTAATCTTGGTCGTTGATCTCTGAGATCAATGGCCCCCATTCCCCCTTTGCTTTTTTAACCCAAACGACCCCCTAACCCTAGCCATTTCTCTGAAGAAAACCGCTCTTAGATCCCCCTTCTTCTCTGGTTCTCTCTGAAACTAACCCTAGCCCTAGCGCCGTCACCTAAATTTTCCCCCAAACCCTTCGATTATTACCCGTTCCATGAGGTTCCCTGATGATTTGAGGCCCCTACCAGCCTCTTACCTTTTCTAGTTGTTCGATTTTGTTATTTCATGAAGAGATCCAACCCAGATTTTGTACGAAACCGTTTAAGAATCCATCTACGGTCATCTCCGTTTGTGAGTACTATTATCTTGTGTTTATGGCTCGAATCTCTGGTTCCAAACCAGATTTTCTTTCATCTCTGTCATTTTCTCAAAGCCCTCATCTCTTGCACTTTGAATCTATTCAGATCCTTGTAGATCTGAAACGTTCTCAAGTTTATACGGTAGTTTTCTTTAAAATTTTCCTGTTCTTCTTATCATCGACTATTTTTTAATGTTCCTCCAAATTAGGATTTTGATTCTTTACTATTTGTTGTAGATGTGAAGTGGTTTCGAGTTTCTATAGCATTTTTCTCTAAAGGTTTTCTGCTTTCCTTATTGTTAATCAATCCTAATGTTCCTAATAATTAAGGTTTCACTTCGTTTTGTTTCTGCAAAAAACTTTGCTAAAGTTCCTATGTGTTTGATTATCTTTCTTCTACTGACTCTTTCATGACTATATTACGGTCTTTAATTTGTTTGATTATCTCATTATTCACTTCAATATTTGCCCGTTATTTTGAGTGAGTACCTAAACTGCCTAGGGTTTGAAATTTGCTTTGTTTACTGAGGCAATTACTTCCTGTAATTTTATTTACTTTCCTTATTTTTGGACTCCTAAATAGTACTACTTGCCTTAATTGTTCCTGCTAAGCTTAATTTGTGGGTTGATTGACTTACCAACGCCAGATTGGTCGCTAATTTACTTGTGTTACCTTATTTGTGTGACTAATTGCCTGTTATTTGCCGGATTTTGGTGTTCTGATTCTAATTGGCTATCAAACTCACCACTTACCTTATTTGTACCTCAATTCTGAGTTATTTTTGATATAATCCCATGATTTCTGCCTATTGATTAGCCTTGTCATACCTAAATTGATTGACTGATTATTCTTTACCTTACTTGCAAACCTTTAAACTGATTTACTCTACTCTACTCAATACTATATTAGCCTCATTCTTTTTCTTTAACACACACGCACACAGCCATAGAAAAGTACACAAAGTTCTTGCTCTCTTCCTCTATCACAATCTTCTATTCTTTGTTTGTTGCACTGTCTACCCGGTTGGAAGCCAAGGCTAGACCTTTGGACCTTGTTTGCTTCACTCTCCTATTGTTATCTCTTAACTGGTATGCTTTCACTAATGTTATTCAATTAAACCTATGTGTTTCATTATAATCAACATGTTTTTCTTTTGTTTAATCAAACCTATGTGTTTCCCTACTCAGCAAGTCTACTGCTATTCAATTTAACTATGTGCCCTATTATCAGCGTGTCTACTTTATCTCATTAGATCCATGTGCTTTATGTTTATTGTTCCTAAATAGCATGTTTACTGCTATTCAATTAAACTATGTGTCATGTTATCAACATGTGTACTTCTGTTTAACTTATGTGTTTAGCCTGTCTACTTATGCTTAATTAAACCTATTTGTTTCTCACTTTCAGCACGTCTACATGTCTGTTTATATGTAAATTAGACCTATGTCCATTTATTTCTCAACTAGCATGTTCTTCTTGCCCCGTTTTAAGTATTCATACCTAACAAACCCCTAATTGATTTATGATTTCTATGTTCTCAAACTTATTACCTTCCTGTATGACTATCTGACCCCAGCATGCTACCCTATGACCAATATCTGCCTGTATGATCACCTAGTAATAGCTAATGAATTAAGGTCATGTGAAACTTTGCCTTGTCTGTTGTTGATTGATGGAGTTTAGGGTTGAACTCCTTCCACTAAGTGTGTGCTGCTTATGATTCTTGGGATCTGATAATGTGCTTCTATGCACTTCTGAAACCCAAACTATCTTTCTAAAAACAAAAATGTCTCCTATTTTAATAAACTATTTTCAACTCCTATTCTTAGAACATCTAGGGTCCTGCCCCACCAGTGTGAGCATTGCCTAGGAGTACATGAGACTCCTCTGAACTTTGACACACTGGGGCTGGCTCTCCAAACTTGCTCACAAAAGGTTTCTTTAAAAGTTTTCTGGTGTGAGCATTGCCCGGGGTCCCTGAGGTCCTTCGGAACTTTGACACACCAGGATACCATTGGGTGCACTATGAAAGTATTTGGCATATTTATACTTGGTTGAAGGCCTAGCTTTTCAGGTTTACTGTTTGGGCCTGTTCAGGCTCCGTATAGTTTTAGCAGTTTCACTTCTGTAATTCATTATTTATGTTTGGTTTGTAATAATAATTTCTTTGTAAATAGATGTTGGGGATATTAGTAAAACTGGGAAGGAATCATATATATATATTGTTGGGAAAGGGTAGATACCATGCCTATAAGGTTTAAAATCAGTTTTGCATTCTAGATACCATGCATATAGGTTGCTGCGATGTTTTTTTGCTTATGTACATTCAGATACTATGCCTATGAATTTAAAATCAGTCCTGCAAGATACCATGCCTATAGTTTACTGCGATATTTGTTTGTTTAGATACCATGCCTGTAAGTTAGCAGTCTCTGCATGACAACAAGTCTTAAATCAGTTTCAGCATGCCTACAAGGTTTAAATCAGTTCTCGCATCTAGATACCATATCTGTAAGTTTAAAATCAATTTCTACACCTAGACAGCATGCCTATAGGATCTAATGAACCAAACTGCCTGCTTAAAATTGTTTACTGGTTTATTGCGGTTCTAATTAACGATTAGATATCATGTTCATAGGACATCTCTGATCCATGCCTAGGCAAGCCCGTAGGGCAATTAAAATCTGGAAATTATAAAACTGTGCTTTGTTTGTGAACTTCCCAGATTCAGCTAGTCCTAAAATCAGTAGGCAACTAATTAAGTACTTTCTGCCTTGCTTTAATAAAACACTACATATGTTCTGTTTTGTGCTCACCTAGATATCCTGCTATAGGACTTCTAAAGTGTATGAAATACTGTTGTCTGAGACGTGCAATTGCCTGCTTATTTGTGGAGGTAAAATGTGAGCCTTTAATTGTTCCTTTATCTGACAGTCCTATTTGTTTTGCTTGTCGCTTAGATTTTCTCCTTTTAAATACTATAAGAGAGTCTAGATCCACCTTAACTAGAATTCCTAAACACCTACAGGACCATAAGTAAGGGACGGGTAATGCACGCATAGAGTACGTTTAGTTAGAATCGCTTAGATAACCAATAAGGGAAAGGTAATTGGGTATTAAAGGATATGTTTGTCACACCTCCTTTTTCCGCACCCGGGCGGGTGCAAGGGGGTTTTTCCAATTAAAGGACAATCGAAACGGGATTTGTTTATTTATTTCAGAGTCGCCACTTGGGAGATTTAGGGTGTCCCAAGTCACCAATTTTAATCCCGAATCGAGGAAAAGAATGACTCCATATTACAGTCTGCGCACCAAAAATCCGGATAAGGAATTCTGTTAACCCGGGAGAAGGTGTTAGGCATTCCCGAGTTCCGTGGTTCTAGCACGGTCGCTCAACTGTCATATTTGGCGTGATTATCTGATTTAATACATGTTGAACCTATGTGCAAAATTTAACTTTTAACCGCTTTTATCATTTAATGTTATTTTTATCAAGAATTGCAACGTTGTGGAAACATATCTCGAACCACGTTACATCAATGCACCCGTAGTTGTTTGACATATCTCGACTCGGTTGAGATTTGGATTTGGGTCACATAAATGTGCACCCGAGTTAAGGAAAATAAATTATTAAAGACGTGCCTAACGCAACTAGCGTATTGTTATTTTGGGGAAGACCGTAAAATTCGCTAAACGGCTTGCCCCGAATTCTAAGTGTTTTAATATATACATTTAGAGGGCCCCACAACTTTTGTACATTTTGTTTGTCGAGGCTCGTCTCATTCTTGTTTTTTAAAAGGAATTTGCGACGTCATGGACACGCATCTCGAACCACGTCACAATCAATGTACCCGTGATTAGAAACACATCTCGAATCCGTCAAGATTTGGATTTGGGTCACATAAATGTGCACCCGAATTTAAGAAGGTAAAATTATTAAATACGCGCTTAAAGAGGCTATCGCGTTATTATTCCGGGAGGGTCGTGAGATTTGCTAAACGACCCACCTTGGGGACTGAATGCTTCAATATATACATTTAACGAGGGCCCCGCAATTTGTGCGTTTTTCTTTATTTTTGTCGAGGCTCATCTCGTCCTTATTTTAAAAGGATATCCTATAGCAACTACGTTTCTTGTCGCGTTTGTCTCTACTAATTGAAAACAATAGATAGCCCTAGTTAATTACATGCCTGCAAGTTATCTATAACAGAATTCCGAGTGCTTGCGCAAAATCAGAAGCACGGCCACGTACACAGTCAACCGAGCAAATATTAAGGGCCCAAATCCAGCCCATGCGTGATGGGCCAGACCTGGGCCATTGTTTGTTCGATGCGGGCCTGCTTGGTCTGTTTCAACCTGGGCTCGACCTTCGGGAGGTTGAGATTGCAAGCTCTGTGTTCTTTGTCTTAAAACATGGTTTACCAGTTATATGAGGCAATTTATCAGAAGGTAAAGAACTTAACTAGTAGTGTACGATTTTCATGCTTGGCATACATTACAGAATTATACTACACCATTAAACTAAATCTAAGATACAACCTACTGCATTGGGCATACTTTTATCACCAACCTATATACACAGTCTAACATTCAACTACCATACATTGACATTTATTAGGCATGAGGACTATCTCCAGTATCCAAAACAAGAATGTAAACTGTTATACATTATATGAGGTCTAACATAATAGTCTATGTATATATAAACATCTGCAGATCTTCTCTTTTACATTCATGCTCAAACCTTTCAAGTTACAGTGGTAGTATATTTGTGTACCTGGTATAGAGGAGCAAAGAAGAAGAAAGATGATCAGCTGAGTGGTACACAGCAAGCACAACAGCAGGTAAACAACACAACACAGCAACAAACAAAACAGCCACAATGGAGAAACTCAACAAATGATCGAGCAATGGACAGACAATCCCAGAAAACAGAGCAGAGAGACAGCAGGAAACCCAAGATATCGAATGTAACAGCAACAGAAAATCCAATAACCCCAAAGCTCAACAAACAACCACTACAGTTCCGACAATCAGGAAGACTAGAACTCAATCCACAGCACACAGAAAACTCAGTGTAGTAACAATCACAACAGAAGACACACAGCCTTCTCTTAATGGAACAGTAATAAACCTAATTAGGATGACCAACTTGATTTCTTATGCAGTTTTTGGACAGTGTTCAGTTACAGTATTTTCTGGAAATTTCTTTCTGTTTTTCTCTTTACTTTTCTTTAACTCACAAGACCCCTCTCAAGACTAAAATTTCCAGCCCCCTTTAAGTTCTGAAAATAACCTATTTATAAGCCAAACAACCAGTGCAGTCAAGCTGTCTGGATTCTGCCAATTGCAGACTGCCCATACTTATTAAATCCCATGCCTAAGCATCTTTTTGATGCCAGCCATTTGTTCCCCATGCCTGGCTTATTCCTTTTGTTCAAGAGTTATGGGTTCATTTAAGTATTCATTTTAAACCCCATACTCTTGTGTCTTGTTCCCCATTGGCATTAGTTTAATTTTAATTTAGTACCCTACTTGTCAGCTCACTTAAACTAAGCTTTTCCTGTTTTTCTCGAATCCCAGACTACCCTTGTTAACCTTGATTATTACTGCCCTAAACCCCTTGCAGCATCAGGGCATTTTGAACTTCTGAAAGTTCAATTTCAGAACTGGCCTAGCCTGATTCTTTTAATTGTTTACAATGCAGTTATAAGCTAAATTCAGGCAATGTCGAGCATCCAATTAACAATCAACAGATTCGTTCACTTTGTACGAATTAGAATATTTGAACATTCAGTCGTAGGAAGTTAATCGACGACGTTTATCAAGTCGACTATACTAATTATAACAGGCAATAATCAGTCGTTCATATACACAAATACATACAGGGACCTAAAGGGCTTCGGACAACTTTTGATCAATCACTGGGAACCTATATAAATTATTTATGCGACGACTATCCTGATCGAACATGTTTATCGCAGGATACATTCAAAACATACACAGAAAACAAACGACCAAATAAAAAGGTCTTTGACAGAGATGGAAGAAATTAAGAAAATTATCAGACAATAACAAACAGTCCCAAAAAGCATGCTAACAACTCAATCAAAATTAAAACAAAGAGAAGGGAAAACTTACTGAAAAAGCTTAAACCAAACTGACCCAAATCCGACTTAGCTTCGACCATTTGAGGCCGAACAAACTTTAATCAGGGTGTTCTCACACGGGAACACCTTGATTAAGGTCTATTAGACCTCAAACCCCTGTTAAGACCAGCCGGATTCCAAGGCTACTCGTGTTCTAGGTTTTGGATCTTCAGATCTGGTTTTTTGGGAGTTGTGGGTAGATTCGGACCAAACCAAGCTTGGTTTGGTCACGAGGGAGGTTAGGGGAGTGTCTGGTACGAAGATGGTGAGGTTTGGTATAGGTCCGGGTTCGACTCGAATCTTCAAATGAAGATTCGAGATGAAGGAAGGGGATTCGAGGCTAGGGGGTAATAGATCCATGTTCAGGAGAGTGAGGGGGTCCTAGGGTGTTCAGGAGGTGGTCACCGGCGTTCATGCCGCCGGGTTCTGGTGAAAGGGAAACTAGGGCGGCTGCTAGGGTTTCGGGGGTTCAGGGCTTGGTGAAGGAGATGAGTGAAGGGGGGGTTCGGATAGGGGGCGTGGGGTGTGAGGGAAGGATTATATACGGAGTATAGGAATGGATCTGGGCCGTTAGATCAGATGATCTCAACGGTTTGGATCTGATGGTGAGGGGTGAGACGAGGTCGTTTGACATTAAAACGGGGTCATTTGGATTTAAGCGAGGGGTTGGGTTGGACCGGCTAAACAGGTCGGGTTACGGGTACGGATGTGGACCGTTGGATGGGTGTGTTTGAATGGCTCAGATCAGACGCATGATGCGGCGTCGTTTCGGGAGGTGGTCAGGGCAGGCCTAGTCTGGACTGGACTTGTGTGCTGGTTTGGGCCTATATTTGTTTTATTTCTTGGGACCAAACTGATTTTCATTCACTCTTTTCTTTTGTTTTCTATTTTTAAACAAAAATGAAATAATAATAATAAAAAACAATGAAATTAAAACAAACAACAATGTAACATTTTAAAACAATTACCACAAAAATATTTAAGTAAGTTAAATCACAACCTAGAACGAACGATGCATATATATATATTTTGAATTTTCTTTCAATGACCGAATTATGGTTTGATTACCATGACAGACATAAGTTCTATTTTGATTGATAAGATCAAATGCAACATGGACCGAACCACAAATGACTAACAACACATGCCACGAAAAAATTGAAAAATTGTACAGCGGAGTCATTTGTCACTATTTTTGTTTTCTTTTGGAGCGATTGTCCGTGAAGCAAAAATCACGTGCTTACAGCTGCCCCTCTTTGCACGAAGACACGAAGGGTTTTCGCGCAAAGATAAAGCGAGCGATTTTTGCCCGTCCGAATACTCCGTGTGAAGCATTTTTTGAAAATGATTTGACCGAACCTTTGCTTCAGAGGTTTCCTACCTATCCTGGGCTGAACAGGAATCAGGTCAATGTAGTTCGGGAAATTTTTGGTAGCTGGGACTACCGTGTGATTGTAGTGTTCGCTGTTGTTGTGCACTGTTGCATACTGCTGCAGGATGCTACCGCTCACCGATCTCCTTGTTACATTGTTCTGAAAGGAAAAACAAGAAGCTAAGCTAGACTATGGATCATGAGATCTCATCTATCCTCGACTTGTTCTTGTTGCCTTGCTTCCTTGTCGGCTAGCACTTTCCTCCGATGCCTTTATTTTGTGAACTTGGGGGATGATACTGGTCCTTCGCCTTTTCTGAATGCCAGTTTTCATCACTTCGCTTGATCTGCTGGGAACATAGCCCTCTTCTTTAAGCCTTTCAATGGTTTCTTCATCAAAATTGTTATGTTGGGCATGCCATAAAGTTTCCCCAAACTTCTTCCTTCGAGACGCGTTCCTTCTTCCTTTTGAATCGAGCGCTTGCCTTTGCAGCCTTCTGCTTCTTGGTGCTGGGGATTTTATTGTTTCCTGCTTGGGGATCTCTGCTGTAACCTTCCGCCTTCAGGTGGGGTTACTGATTCCAAAATCTAGAGCTGAAAAGTATTCCCGCATTTTACTGGTGGGCAACCTAGAGCTGAAAAGTATTCCCGCATACTGGTGGGCGACCTAGAACTTAAATGTATTCCCGCATTTTACTGGTGGGCGACCTAGAACTTAAAAGTATTCCCGCATTTTACTGGTGGGCGACCTAGAACTTAAAATTTATTCCCGCATTTTATTGGTGGGCGACCTAGAACTTAAATGTATTCCGCATTTTACTGGTGGGCGACCTAGAACTTAAAAGTATTCCCGCATTTTACTGGTGGGCGACCTAAAACTTAAATGTATTCCTGCATTTTACTGGTGGGCGACCTAGAACTTAAAATGTATTCCCGCATTTTACTGGTGGGCGACCTAGAACTTAAATGTATTCCCGCATTTTACTGGTGGGCGACCTAGAACTTAAAAGTATTCCCGCATTTTACTGGTGGGCGACCTAGAACTTAAATGTATTCCCGCATTTTACTGGTGGGCGACCTAGAACTTAAAAGTATTCCCGCATTTTACTGGTGGGCGACCTAGAACTTAAATGTATTCCCGCATTTTACTGGTGGACGACCTAGAACTTAAAATGTATTCCCGCATTTTACTGGTGGGCGACCTAGAACTTAAATGTATTTCCGCATTTTACTGGTGGGCGACCTAGAACTTAAAAGTATTCCCGCATTTTACTGGTGGGCGACCTAGAACTTAAACGTATTCCCGCATTTTACTGGTGGGCGACCTAGAACTTAAATGTATTCCCGCATTTTACTGGTGGGCGACCTAGAACTTAAAAGTATTCCCGCATTTTACTGGTGGGCGACCTAGAACTTAAATGTATTCCCGTATTTTACTGGTGGGCGACCTAGAACTTAAATGTATTCCCGCATTTTACTGGTGGGCGACCTAGAACTTAAAAGTATTCCCGCATTTTACTGGTGGGCGACCTAGAACTTAAATGTATTCCCGCATTTTACTGGTGGGCGACCTAGAACTTAAAATTATTCCCGCATTTTACTGGTGGGCGACCTAGAACTTAAATGTATTCCCGCATTATACTGGTGAGCGACCTAGAACTTAAATGTATTCCCGCATTATACTGGTGGACGACCTAGAACTTAAAAGTATTCCCGCATTTTACTGGTGGGCGACCTAGAACTTAAATGTATTCCCGCATTTTACTGGTGGGCAACCTAGAACTTAAAAGTATTCCCGCATTTTACTGGTGGGCGACCTAGAACTTAAATGTATTCCCGCATTTTACTGGTGGGCGACCTAGAACTTAAAAGTATTCCCGCATTTTACTGGTGGGCGACCTAGAACTTAAATGTATTCCCGCATTTTACTGGTGGGCGACCTAGAACATAAAAGTATTCCCGCATTATACTGGTGGGCGACCTAGAACTTAAATGTATTCCCGCATTTTACTGGTGGGCGACCTAGAACTTAAAAGTATTGAAATTGTTTCCCCGTTCTTCCGAGAAAATTTTCGACAATCGGCAGAAAATTTTCTGCCCCGGTTTTTTGGTGATTTCCCTGGCGTTGCGTCTTGCTGCCATCATTAATCCTTTGTTTTCCTGCAGCAGACAAAATGATTTAGTTAGTTTTAATCGTGGTGGTAGAAGGTGTTTTGTGGTGGATGATTTTTCCTCTCTTCCCCTTTTCTTGCTCTATGTCCCCATAATTGGTTGGTGGACAAAATTGCTTGCTGGGGGTTTCTAGCCTGCTGGGGCTGGTTTTCAATTTATCCCCTTTTCTGCTTTCTCTTTAAGCACATGCTGTGGGAGTCTGCTTTTACTCCCGAAACCACTCCCTTTAGGAGCTTACTTCCTCCAAAACTGCAAGGCACGATCATTGCATTGCCTGGGGCCGGCCTTTAAGACTGTTTTTGTTATCCTACATTGGATGAATTCCCCTTCGGTCTCTGGTAGTAAGCTTTGAAAAATCCTTTTCAAGACAAATTTTCAGGAAGAGAAATAAAAGATAGAAAAAGGAGAAAATCTTTCTGAACCAATATTTGGTGGGAGAAGAAACTCAGAAGAACTTATCTGGAGGACATGACTGGTCCCGTGATCATGACGTGCACCATAGATTCCCGACCCAGTCTATTCGTATCAATCGATTTGCCCGATGGTCTGACTTGCTGCGGATGATAAATGAGTGTCCATTTCGTTGCGAATGTGGTCGCTTTTTGTTGATCTGTCTTGTCGCCTCATAGTGCCCTTCGAGGGGTTTTCACTAATGAGACTCTCTCTTTCTCTCATCTCCCGGCGCCTTATGGTGCCTGTGAAGGTTTTCACCAATAAGACTCTCTCATTTTATATCCCTCATCTTACGTCGCCTTTCGGTGCCTGTGAAGGTTTTCACCGATAAGACTCTCTCATTTTATATCTCTTATCTTACGTCGCCTTTCGGTGCCTGTGAAGGTTTTCACCGATAAGACTCTCTCATTTTATATCTTCATCGAGGAATCGGGGTGTTGTTGATACGACCCTCTCTTCTGGAGATTCCTTTGACCATCAATTCATTCTCAGTCTTATGATCCTCTTCTTTGCTGGGGATCGGCGTATTACTCCTGGCTCTATTTGCCTGACTTGGTATCTCTTGGATATTGATCAGGAGGTCTTTTTGGCATCGATGTTGGTTTTGGTATGGGGTTAAAGAAAGGTTATCAAAAAATGAAAATAATTTGATGGGTGATCTGCTACAACTTTTGGAATCAAACCTTTGTGGAGCTTAAAACATAACCTCTGCCCCAGTTTTCTTGCTTGGGGAACTTTATTTTTTACACTTATGTTGAGCTACGTGCGTTACGCACACTGTGCCTATTATGCACACTATGTATATTATGCATCCTATATACACTATGATGCACACTATGACCGAGCCGTGAGGCACCTACGTATCCTCTTTGAGGAATCAGGTCAAACGTAGTTCCCACGGTTTTGTATTTCTTATGATTTTATCTTCTTTTTCTTTTCTTTCTCCTTCTTTTCATTTTTTCTTTTTCTTTTCTTTTCTTCTTTTTTTTTTCATGTCTTTTCCATTAGTGATTCCAAAAGAGGGGTATGAAAGAATAACTTAAGGCTCAAAAAGGGGGGAACAAGGGTTAAAGTGTTTGGATAGAAGAAAGAATTGCCTCCGTCATCTCATTATCCAATAAATACCAAATACAAACAAACGAACCAAAATTGCCATAATTAAAGAAATTACGCATAATATCTCTTGACGACATCAGAATTGATAGCCATGTCGACACATCTCCCCTCGATATCTGTCAAACACAAAGCACCGTTGGACAATACTCTGGTCACGATATAAGGCCCTTGCCAATTTGGGGCGAATTTGCCTTTTGCTTCGACTTGATGTGGGAGGATCTTCTTCAATACCTGCTGCCCTACTTCAAACTTCCTAGGGCGCACCTTCTTATTGTATGTTCTTGCCATTCTCTTCTGGTACAGCTGACCATGGCACACTACCGCCAATCTTTTCTCGTCTATCAAGCTTAACTGTTCCAATCGAGCTTTGACCCATTCATTATCATCAATCTCGGCTTCAGCGACAATCCTGAGGGATGAAATTTCGACCTCCGCCGGTATTACGGCTTCAGTTCCGTACACCAACAAATAAGGAGTTGCACCTATGGAAGTCCGGACAGTAGTGCGGTAACCCAACAAAGCAAAGGGTAATCTCTCGTGCCATTGTCTGGACCCTTCCACCATCTTTCGCAGTATCTTCTTGATGTTCTTATTAGCTGCCTCGACCGCTCCATTCGCCTTGGGACGATATGGGGTGAAATTGTGATGTGTAATCTTGAATTGTTGGCATACCTCTCTCATTAGGCTGCTATTGAGATTCACACCGTTATTCGTGATGATTACTTTTGGGATCCCAAATCTGCAGATGATATGGGAGTGTACAAAATCCACCACTGTTTTTTTGGTTACCGACTTGAAGGTTTTAGCCTCAACCCACTTGGTGAAGTAATCAATGGTCACTAGAATGAACCTATGACCGTTGGATGCTGCCGGCTCAATGGGCCCAATGACATCCATGCCCCATGCCACAAACGGCCAGGGTGCTGACATCGCATGTAACTCTGTTGGTGGAGAATGAATCAGATCTCCATGTATCTGGCACTGATGGCATTTCCTCACGAAAGTGATACAGTCGTGTTCCATGGTGAGCCAATAACACCCTGTTCGGAGGATCTTCCTTGCCAATACATATCCGCTCATGTGTGGCCCACAAACTCCAGCATGTACCTCTGCCATAACTGTCGTGGCTTGACCGGCATCTATACATCTCAACAATCCCAAATCCGGGGTTCTTTTGTACAATGCTCCTCCGCTGAGGAAGAAACTATTCGACAAACGTCGAAGGGCTCTTTTTTGGTCTCCAGTGGCCTGTTCTGGATATATCCCCATTCTGAGGTATTCCTTGATATCATGAAACCAGGGTTCGCCATCTGCTTCTTTTTCTATGGCATTGCAGTAAGCGTGCTGATCACGGACCTGGATGTGTAGAGGATCAACATATATTTTGTCAGGGTGGTGTAGCATTGATGCTAAGGTGGCCAAGGCATCCGCAACCTCATTGTGGACTCTCGGGATATGTTTGAACTTCACCGATCGAAATCGCTTGCTCAGATCATGCAAGCATTGTCGGTATGGTATGAGCTTTAGATCTCGTGTTTCCCATTCACCCTGAATTTGATATACCAAGAGGTCCGAGTCTCCCAAGACCAAGACGTCTTGGACATCCATGTCCGCAGCTAAGCGCAGACCCAGAATGCAAGCTTCATACTCGGCCATATTATTGGTGCAATAGAAGCGTAGTTGAGCCGTAACAGGATAATGGCGTCCTGTTTCAGAAATGAGTACTGCTCCTATTCCAACCCCTTTTGCGTTTGCAGCTCCATCGAAGAAAAGCTTCCAACCCGGTTCCTCAGTTAATTCCATCTCATTTGTATGCATTACCTCCTCGTTGGGAAAGTACGTTCTTAAGGGCTCGTACTTTTCATCAACGGGATTCTCTGCCAAATGATCGGCCAGCGCCTGGGCTTTCATGGCTGTCCTCGTCACATAGACGATATCAAACTCTGTGAGCAGAATTTGCCATTTTGCTAACCTTCCCGTGGGCATAGGTTTCTGAAAGATATACTTCAATGGGTCCAAACGGGATATGAGATAAGTAGTATATGAAGACAGGTAGTGCTTCAACTTCTGAGCTACCCAAGTTAGGGCGCAACATGTTTTCTCGAGTTGAGTGTACTTGACCTCATGTATTGTGAATTTCTTGCTACGATAGTAGATGGCCTGCTCCTTCCTTCCTGTGTCGTCATGTTGCCCCAGCACACAACCAAATGAATTTTCCAGGACCGTCAGATAAAGAATTAAGGGCTTCCCTGGCTTAGGCGGGACCAATACGGGTGGATTAGACAGATACCCTTTGATTTGGTCGAAGGCCTCTTGACACTCTGCCGTCCAACCTACCGCAGCATCCTTTCTCAGCAGCCGAAATATGGGCTCACAAGTTGCTGTGAGTTGAGCGATGAACCTGCTGATGTAATTGAGTCTACCCAGCAAACTCATTACCTCTGTTTTGTTCCTTGGCGGTGGCAAATCTCGGATGGATTCAATTTTGGATGGGTCTAACTCAATCCCCCGTCGACTGACGATGAATCCTAGCAGCTTTCCTGATGGAACCCCGAATGCGCATTTGGTCGGGTTGAGCTTGATATCATACTTTCGGAGTCTTTGGAAAAATCTCCTTAGGTCTGCCACATGGTCCTCCTGACGCCAAGACTTTATGATCACATCATCGACATACACCTCGATTTCTTTGTGTATCATGTCATGAAACACAGTAGTCATTGCTCGCATGTACGTTGCCCCGACGTTCTTCAATCCGAACGGCATTACCCGATAGCAGTAAGTTCCCCATGGCGTAATAAACGCTGTCTTTTCCGCATCCTCCTCGTCCATTAGGATCTGATGATAACCCGCATAACAATCTACAAAGGATCCGATCTCGCGCCCAACGCAATTATCGATCAAGATATGCATGTTGGGCAATGGAAAATTGTCCTTGGGACTTGCTTTGTTGAGGTTGCGGTAGTCAACGCACACCCTGATTTTCCCACCCTTCTTTGGGACTGGTACCACATTGGCCAACCACTCAGGATATCGAGTGACCCGAATGACCTTCGCCTGCAACTGCTTAATCACCTCTTCTTTGATCTTTACACTCATTTCTGTTTTAAATTTCCTTAGTTTTTGCTTGACCGGAGGGTATGCCGGGTCAGTGGGCAATTTGTGAACCACTAAATTGGTGCTTAATCCAGGCATATCGTCATATGACCATGCAAAAATATCTTTGAATTCTATGAGGGTTTTGATCAATTCTTCCCTGACATTCGGCTCAATGTGGATGCTGATTTTGGTTTCTTGGACGTTATCAGCGTCTCCTAGATTTACAGCCTCAGTGTCATTTAAGTTAGGCTTGGGTTTTTCTTCAAATTGGCATAGTTCTCGGTTTATCTCTTCGAAGGCCTTATCTTCGTCATATTCAAATTCATCGTCGCAAACGACCTCTTGCATCATTGAGTCGGATTCAGATTGATTTATTAGACTAGGTCGAAGATCCGCTGTGCATGCCATGTCATTAGAACCAGTAAAAAGAGAACTGTTCAGAAAGGAAAAGAACAAAACAAAATTAAAATGGGCAAAAGAAGAGAACTTTATTAAACTTGCGGGATAAAAGGGTTCACACTTTTACAAAAACGAAAGTAAAATTTGGATTACACCCTGGGATAATCCGAACAAAACAAAACAAACAAAACATAAATCAAAGCCTACTACCAAGACTCCCCTCGGACAGGAAGAGGAGTAACTGTCCAATTGTTGGTCTTGGCCTCAGGCCCCACAAACTGTATCTCTGTTGTGCTGGAACCTTCTCCAGCTTCTACCATACTGACATCAGCGAATAGCCTCTCAAAACTCTGATTCAGGTCCCCATCCATACCAATCAACGGTCCTAGGATCTTCGGGACTGGCAACCCCTTGGCACTTGCTTTGAAAAAAGACCTTGAGAGACGTGGCATCGGCTTAGGCAGAAACCAAACCCTCTTCTTCATTTTTCGCGCTTGCTTCCTATCTGCTGCGGTTGGTTTGAACCCCAATCCGAAAGTTTCCAGATTTTTAGGCAAGGTGACCGGTTGGAGAATCCCCTGAAGCTTGACTCCTAGGCCCTTTCCCAGCACGAATCCATTACCCAGCATTTCTGAGACCATCATGACTGTCGCGGCAGCTACCCTAGGGTGTGGGATGATTTCTCCTTCAGAAATTTTGTTGGCCGACCCTGTATCGAAAATCTGGTAGACCCAAGGACCTTTGTCATCATCGGTCTCTATGAAAGGTACAATGGCTCCGCCCATGGTGCACGCTGCGTCCTCGCCGTGTAGCACGACCTCTTGCCTTTCCCATTCGAACTTTACCATCTGATGTAGGGTGGAGGGCACTGCTTTGGCTGCATGAATCCATGGTCGTCCTAACAGCAGGTTATAAGACACTATGGCATCTAACACCTAGAACTCCATGGTAAACATGACTAGCCCGATGGTTAACTCAAGTACAACATCCCCCACAGTGGCTGTTCCATTTCTATCGAACCCTCGGACACATATGCTATTCTTGCGGATTCTTCCGCGGTCGATTTTTAACTGGTCCAGAGTGGATAATGGGCAAATATTGGCACTTGAACCGTTATCCACCAATACTCGAGTTACCACCGAGTCTTCGCATTTGACAGCTAGGTATAGAGCTTTATTATGCTACGTACCTTCCATCGGCAGATCATCATCTGAGAATGTTACCCTGTTCAGCTCGAAAATCTTGTTGGCAATGGTTTCCAGGTAGTTTACAGAAATCTCGTTGGGTACATGAGCTTCGTTCAATATCTTCATCAGGGCCCGCCGATGCTCCTCAGAATGGATCAGTAATGATAGCAGTGAGATCTGGGCCGGTGTTTTTCTCAGCTGTTCGACCACGGAATAGTCCTGCACTTTTATCTTCCTCAGGAACTCCTCAGCCTCTTCTTCGGACACAGGTTTCTTGGTTGCAACTGGGTTGGTTCTTCTTAGCTCCACTGGAGCAAAACATCGACCTGATCGAGTCAGCCCTTGCGCTTCACAACTAACTTCTTCCACCTGTTTTCCCTGGTACATCACCACCGCCTTTTCATATTTCCAAGGCACAACCTTGCTATCAATCATCGGCAGCTGGACTACAGGCTTTATGGTGACCAGTTCTCTATATGCCCCCTTTAACACAACTGCAGGTGCGGGCGGAATCCCTGATATTACCAACTTGTTTGGCTCAGGTTTGCTTGTTATGGCGGACGGGCTCTTTCCCAATATCACTACTGGCTTGACGCTTTCTCCCTGTGACTGTACCCTCGTTCCCCCACTGGTTGAGACTTCTTTCGGGGCGGCCTGGATCATCATCACTGTTTGTGAGGGTTTTCTCAACTCTCCTCCCTCATATACCAACTCAATCATGTGAGTCTCGTGATGCGTTGGCAGTGGGTTTTGGTTGATGTTAGGAGCCTCCGGTGTCTGGACCTCGATCTTATTGGTGTCAATAAGATCCTGTATGGCATGCCTCAACTTCCAACACTTCTCGGTATCATGCCCGAGCATCCCTGAGCAGTATTCACAACTTATTGATCGATCCAAATTCTGAGGTGGGGGATTTGGCTCTCGAGTCTGGACAGGACTAACCAAACCCAATTGCCTCAGCTTGTGGAACAAAGCGGTGTAGGTTTCTCCCAACTCCGTGAAAGTTCTCTGCTTCCGCAACCTGTCATTCCTAGCATCTGGATTTCCCCGAAACCCTGCCCCTGAAGGGTTTCTATACGCCCTTGGTAGAGGGTAGGTGTTTTGTGGTGGTGCATATATGTTCTGGGGAGCCGGCGCGCGCCATTGCGGGCGAACCGGAGGCTGAGTGTATGCTTGGGCCTGGTGTACGGAACAATGTGGTTCTCGAGGTGGATAGAAATTTTAGGGTGGGTTGTATGGGTAGTTTGACCTGTGAGGTCTGGGTTGGTTGTAGTGTGGCTTGTCAGCCTTGTACCAACTGCCTGCCTCGATCGTGGCAACCTCTTCTTTCTTTCTTCTCAGCGCACCTCCCGTGCCGCTCTGAATAGCCTAGGTTGTGGCCTTGAGTGCCGAGTAGTTCAAGATTTTGTCAGACCTCAGACCCTCTTCTATCATCACCCCTATCTTGACCACCTCGTTGAAGGATTTTCCAACCGTTGTCACCAAGTGACCAAAGTAGGTTGGATCCAATGTTTGCAAGAAATAGTCCACCATATCTCCCTCTCTCATGGGAGGATCGACTCTAGCTGCCTGCTCTCTCCAGCGGAACCTGAACTCGCGAAAACTTTCCCCGAGTTTCTTCCCAGTTCTTAATAATGTGAGACGGTCAGGGACTATCTCGAGATTATACTGGAAATGACCTGCAAAAGCCTGCGCCAGATCGTCCCAAGTATACCACCTACTGGAATCCTGCCTAGTATACCATTCTAGTGCAGATCCGCTCAGACTTTGGCCGAAATAAGCTATCAGCAGCTCATCCTTGCCGCCTGCCCCTCTCATTTTACTACAGAATCCCCGTAAATGTGCCATGGGATCACCGTGCCCTTCATATAAATCAAACTTAGGCATTTTGAAACCGGCCGGGAGTTGGACGTCTGGGAAAGGGCACAGATCTTTGTATGCCACGCTGACCTGGTTGCCCAAACCGTGCAGGTTCCTGAAAGACTGCTCCAGGCTTTTGAACTTTCTCAATACCTCATCCTGTTCAGGGGCCTTGACCGACTTCTCAATCTCTACCGGCACTTCCGAGTGTGGATTGTAAGTCTGTGGCTCGGGAGCATGAAACGTAGGCTCGGGGGGATAGTATTGTGTATCGTGAGCCTGAAACAATGACTCACTGGTCGTTCTTTGCAAAGGGGCTGATATGGGTCCCACAAAAGTGGGAATACTGGGTGTTGGGAGAGGTTGATGGGGCGGTGGAGCTTGGGAATCATGAGGGCTTCTTTCTTGATGATAAAGGGGATTTGGGCGGCTTGTGGAAGGGCCGAAGTGAGGGTATTCCGGCATGTGTCATAGTGTTTCAGGGCTCTTTTGTGTTTTGGCTATGGCTAGCTGCATTGCGCTCATCTCTAGTCCCATCCTTTCAATCTTTTCCATCGCTTCTTTTAACAACTGGCTCATCGGCCTTTCTTCCTCATTACTATTCTCTGAAGTAGTCATGCTTGTTGCTATCGGTCCTTTGGATCTGGTTTGATAGGAGTGTGTTGCCAGAGTTCTTTAACAACTAACTTGTCTGGATCAGACAACAACAAACTTTGTTAGCGTTAGAGTTTAACAGATTTGATCATAACACATAGAGGATGCAATGCTCCTAGGCAGTTAACCGTTTCTACATGCTTTGCTTCGAACAACATGCGTCACCCCGGTTTGCTCATTTGTCCCCTTTTATGTTATTTTATTTTATTTTTGTATTTTCTTTTGTTTTTTTTCTTTTTTTTTTATTAAGAGCGGCCGAATCTTATGGGGATTGCCTACGTATCACGTCCCCGCGCGAATCAGACCAGGCGTAGTTCTTCCATCAAGTAAAGACATATAAAAATTCTTCCGAAGTCACTTAACTTCAATATCAAAATTTGCTATTACACATTACTTCAAACAAAATAGCAACAGTACAGACTCCATAGTTTTTAACTTGATTTGACTAAAAGAAAAGAAAACAACATATGGGAAAACAACAAAGCCAAATAAACAGGACTTGACCAAAGATTAATTCTCCAATTTAAGGGCCCTCGAGGCATCATTCGGCCTTTTCGCGGCTCTAGGTGTGAGGTCCCTCTGCAAGCTCTTCAGCTCGTTCATAATCCGGTGGACGCAGCCCATGATGGAAACAAGGAGGGTCTTCCGAGGTGCTCGCTCACATGCTAAGCATTTCATGTAGATGTAATGCCCAATTTCGTCAATTCTTCCTCGAATGTTGTCCCTTTCAATGAACAATTGCCTGATTTGTCGGTTCTTCAATCCCAGTGCCTGAGCATTGTCGGCAAGTCGATCCTGGAACAACTCCATTTGTCTTTCCATGCAGGCCATTGCATCGTAACAATGTCTTCTGTCGGCCTGAGCATCTCGTGCTTGTTTGACGATCCGATCATGTAGAGTGGAGTTCGTCTTCCTTAATATCCCGATGCTCATTTCATAATCCCTTATGACTTGTTGCAGACGCTGCTTCCGGGCCATTGTGTACTTGGCCCATCTGACCTTCATCCTTGCTATGCGAGCTTCTGATTGTTCTAATTCTTCTTGGCTTTGGATGACCTGATTTCTCAAACTTGCTATCAATCTTTCGTCGGAGCGACGCTTCTGTCGGTCAATGTTATTCTTACTAGCTTGGCGAAGGCGGGCCTTCAGGATCTGGTTTTCTTGGGCTAGCTTGTTCTTTTTGCCCTGCTCCGAGGCGACTTGCACGTTGTTCTCAAATATAAGCCTTTCGACTTGTTGCTTTAGCCTCCCGATTTCAGCCCGGTAGCCCTCTTCTCTTTTTAACCAACTCCACTCTGCCTGTGAAGATTCCTCAAAGCCTTGGATGTGAGCTCTCTTAGTTGGTCTCTGATGTTCAAGCTCTCTTTTGTACCACGGGAAGTATTTCGGAGTCACTTCGCCCTTAGCCCGATCTCGTACACAAGTGTCTAACTTAAGGGTTTGACACTCATTCCAGACCCTCCGAACGAATGCTTCGGGGAACTGCCCATTGGGTCCGATTTCAATCACCTGGCTACTAAGGTCTTTTTCCTTAGGGATTACTTGGTATCGTCCCAACTACCTCAACACCCTGCAAGGTGCGTAGGGCTGGATACTCTGGAGACCCATCAACAACAAATAAGATTCGGTGGCTGACATGTGTATAACCTCATCTAGGGATAACCACTCGAATGCCCACTCTATCTGGTTGGCTGAAACAGAGCGCAATAGCGTGACCCATTCGGCGACCCCTTCCGGCAATCTGAACCCGTTGATCCTGGTGGGGAACTCTTCTATGCAAGTTTTTTGCGACGACCCATATTTCAGAATTTGAGGGCGACGGCATAGATGATCTATCACCCACATTTGCAGTAGTACATTGCATCCCTCAAAGAAACTTCCTCCGGCCTTGCAGATGGTGAGGGCGCGAAAAATTTCTGCATTTATCATAGGTGCTAGGGTGCTCTTTTCCTGCCTGATCAGAGTATTGACTACCCCAGCGATTTGTATGTTAATTTTTCCATCTTTCCTAGGGAACACTAGAAACCCCAGAAAAGCTATCATAAAAGCAATACATCTGTGTTTTTCCCATTCTAACCGGTTCTCCCCACTGCAGATCCTGCTCTCAGGATTGTTGAACCCTCCTAGGTGACCGTATCTGTCGTACAGAAATGCCAAACTACAAAATCCTTTTGATAACTCTGGATTATGTACCGTTCTGCGGATCTTTACGATATCCAGAAACTTATGTATAGCTACGGTCCTTGGTGCAATGAGGTACTGTTCTTTCATAGGGACATTAGGTCATCCAATATACCCTGCCAATTCCTCCAGTGTTGGGGTGAGCTCGAAGTCTGAGAGGTGAAACACATTGTGTGTCGGGTCCCAAAATGAGATTAGAGCCCTGATAACGTCTCCTCTTGGCTCGATGTCCAGTAATCCAACCAAGTTTCCCAAGTATACTTTGACCGTATCTTGCCGGGAACCTCCCAAGTCGTTCCACCATGTGCGTAAGCCCAAAGGAACTTTGTTTATAATGGCCTCAGATGAACTCCTACTTGTGCTCATTCTGCACATTTATTAAGGTGATTTATTAAGGTGAGAGAAATAACCTGTGTATACACATATATGGGCGAAGATATGCATATATATATACATATAATATTTGGTAAAACAAAACCGGGGAGTTGGACCCGATAAGGGTTGCCTACGTATCCCACATCCGGTGGGAATCAAACCGACGTAGTTCGGGCCATTTAAATGAACAAACCATTTTTGAAAACAAGGTAAAATAACTCTTCATTTTTCCTAAAAAAAAATATAATACAATGACCTATTTTCCCAAACTAAATAAAGACTTTTTTTTTCAATTTCTTTTCGACAAACGATTTTCCAAAATAACGACTTTCTTTTTTTCATTTTCTAAATTAATCGATTAATACCTTAACTATTATTATTTTTCCTCTTTTCTCAACATTCCCAAGGTTCAGAAACCAGTCAACATGTAGGTTTGAAACAAATATGTGTATACAGCAAGTAAGATGCATCAGGATGGTCTTTTCTGTTTCAGGTTGCTATACCTAGACGGACCCAACCCCTGTGTTGAGTCCCCTAAGTCGAAATGCACATGATGCAGACAAGCATTCCTACTAGGGATCTGGTATGAAGTTTCGTTATACTAGGTTTAAAACCTGGGTATTTGTTCTAGACAGTGTACCCGAGCGGACAACTCGAGTCGAGGAAGGGGCTACGTACCAGGGACCCGCGGGATCGTCCGGCTTTGTAACTTATCCGCCCTCTTTCTTATTTCAGGTATCGACATTAACAGAATAGGGAGTCTCAGCCAGCGAGCTTCTCCCCGGAGGTAAGAAGTGAATGGTTTCGACACAGTTTATATGTACAGTTCAAATAATATCAAAGCGGTAAAAGCGGCATTTAGCACATTAGGCTCAAAACATGTAATAAAATCAGATAATAAATAAAGCCAAATAATAACAATTATTCTAAGCTCGAATTCTTAACCCTGAACCAGCGGTTCTAGGTTGAAATCCCCAGCAGAGTCGCCAGAGCTGTCACACCTCCTTTTTTCGCACCCGGGCGGGTGCAAGGGAGTTTTTCCAATTAAAGGACAATCGAAACGGGATTTGTTTATTTATTTCAGAGTCGCCACTTGGGAGATTTAGGGTGTCCCAAGTCACCAATTTTAATCCCGAATCGAGGAAAAGAATGACTCCATATTACAGTCTGCGCACCAGAAATCCGGATAAGGAATTCTGTTAACCCGGGAGAAGGTTTTAGGCATTCCCGAGTTCCGTGGTTCTAGCACGGTCGCTCAACTGTTATATTCGGCTTGATTATCTGATTTAATACATGTTGAACCTATGTGCAAAATTTAACTTTTAACCGCTTTTATCATTTAATGTTATTTTTATCAAGAATTGCAACGTTGTGGAAACATATCTCGAACCACGTTACATCAATGCACCCGTAGTTGTTTGACATATCTCGACTCGGTTGAGATTTGGATTTGGGTCACATAAATGTGCACCTGAGTTAAGGAAAATAAATTATTAAAGACGTGCCTAACGCAACTAGCGTATTGTTATTTTGGGGAAGGCCGTAAAATTCGCTAAACGGCTTGCCCCGAATTCTAAGTGTTTTAATATATACATTTAGAGGGCCCCGCAACTTTTGTACATTTTGTTTGTCGAGGCTCGTCTCATTCTTGTTTTTTAAAAGGAATTTGCGACGTCATGGACACGCATCTCGAACCACGTCACAATCAATGTACCCGTGATTAGAAACACATCTCGAATCCGTCGGGATTTGGATTTGGGTCACATAAATGCACACCCGAATTTAAGAAGGTAAAATTATTAAATACGCGTTTAAAGAGGCTATCGCGTTATTATTCCGGGAGGGTCGTGAGATTTGCTAAACGACCCACCTTGGGGACTGAATGCTTCAATATATACATTTAACGAGGGCCCCGCAATTTGTGCGTTTTTCTTTATTTTTGTCGAGGCTCATCTCGTCCTTATTTTAAAAGGATATCCTATAGCAACTACGTTTCTTGTCGCGTTTGTCTCTACTAATTGAAAACAGTAGATAGCCCTAGTTAATTACATGCCTGCAAGTTATCTATAATAGAATTCCGAGTGCTTGCGCAAAATCAGAAGCACGGCCACGTACACAGTCAGCCGAGCAAATATTAAGGGCCCAAATCCAGCCCATGCGTGATGGGTCAGACCTGGGCCATTGTTTGTTCGATGCGGGCCTGCTTGGTCTGTTTCAACCTGGGCTCGACCTTCGGGAGGTTGAGATTGCAAGCTCTGTGTTCTTTGTCTTAAAACATGGTTTACCAGTTATATGAGGCAATTTATCAGAAGGGAAAGAACTTAACTAGTAGTGTACGATTTTCATGCTTGGCATACATTACAGAATTATACTACACCATTAAACTAAATCTAAGATACAACCTACTGCATTGGGCATACTTTTATCACCAACCTATATACACAGTCTAACATTCAACTACCATACATTGACATTTATTAGGCGGACTATCTCCAGTATCCAAAACAAGAATGTAAACTGTTATACATTATATGAGGTCTAACATAATAGTCTATGTATATATAAACATCTGCAGATCTTCTCTTTTACATTCATGCTCAAACCTTTCAAGTTACAGTGGTAGTATATTTGTGTACCTGGTATAGAGGAGCAAAGAAGAAGAAAGATGATCAGCTGAGTGGTACACAGCAAGCATAGCAGCAGGTAAACAACACAACACAGCAACAAACAAAACAGCCACAATGGAGAAGCTCAACAAATGATCGAGCAATGGACAGACAATCCCAGAAAACAGAGCAGAAAGACAGCAGGAAACCCAAGATATCGAATGTAATAGCAACAGAAAATCCAATAACCCCAAAGCCCAACAAACAACCACTACAGTTCCGACAATCAGGAAGACTAGAACTCAATCCACAGCACACAGAAAACTCAGTGTAGTAACAATCACAACAGAAGACACACAGCCTTCTCTTAATGGAACAGTAATAAACCTAGTTAGGATGACCAGCTTGATTTCTTATGCAGTTTTTGGACAGTGTTCAGTTACAGTATTTTCTGGAAATTTCTTTCTGTTTTTTTCTTTACTTTTCTTTAACTCACAAGACCCCTCTCAAGACTAAAATTTCTAGCCCCCTTTAAGTTCTGAAAATAACCTATTTATAAGCCAAACAACCAGTGCAGTCAAGCTGCCTGGATTCTGCCAATTGCAGACTGCCCATACCTATTAAATCCCATGCCTAAGCATCTTTTTGATGCCATCCATTTGTTCCCCACGCCTGGCTTATTCCTTTTGTTCAAGAGTTATGGGTTCATTTAAGTATTCATTTTAAACCCCATACTCTTGTGTATTGTTCCCCATTGGCATTAGTTTAATCTTAATTTAGTACCCTACTTGTCAGCTCACTTAAACTAAGCTTTTCCTATTTTTCTCGAACCCCAGACTACCCTTGTTAACCTTGATTATTACTGCCCTAAACCCCTTGCAGCATCAGGGCATTTTGAACTTCTGAAAGTTCAATTTCAGAACTGCCCTAGCCTGATTCTTTTAATTGTTTACAATGCAGTTATAAGCTAAATTCAGGCAATGTCGAGCATCCAATTAACAATCAACAGATTCGTTCACTTTGTACGAATTAGAATATTTGAACATTCAGTCGTAGGAAGTTAATCGACGACATTTATCAAGTCGACTATACTAATTATAACAGGCAATAATCAGTCGTTCATATACACAAATACATACAGGGACCTAAAGGGCTTCAGACAACTTTTGATCAATCACTGGGAACCTATATAAATTATTTATGCGACGACTATCCTGATCGAACATGTTTATCGCAGGATACATTCAAAACATACACAGAAAAAAAACGACCAAATAAAAAGGTCTTTGACAGAGATGGAAGAAATTAAGAAAATTATCAGACAATAACAAACAGTCCCAAAAAGCATGCTAACAACTCAATCAAAATTAAAACAAAGAGAAGGGAAAACTTACTGAAAAAGCTTAAACCAAACTGACCCAAATCTGACTTAGCTTCGACCATTTGAGGCCGATCAAACTTTAATCAGGGTGTTCTCACACGGGAACACCTTGATTAAGGTCTATTAGACCTCAAACCCCTGTTAAGACCAATCGGATTCCAAGGATACTCGTGTTCTAGGTTTTGGATCTTCAGATCTGGTTTTTTGGGAGTTGTGGGTAGATTCGGACCAAACCAAGCTTGGTTTGGTCACGAGGGAGGTTAGGGGATTGTCTGGTACGAAGATGGTGAGGTTTGGTATAGTTCCGGGTTCGACTCGAATCTTCAAATGAAGATTCGAGATGAAGGAAAGGGATTCGAGGCTAGGGGGTAATAGATCCATGTTTAGGAGAGTGAGGGGGTCCTAGGGTGTTCAGGAGGTGGTCACCGGCGTTCATGCCGCCGGGTTCTGGTGAAAGGGAAACTAGGGCGGCTACTAGGGTTTCGGGGGGTTTCAGGGCTTGGTGAAGAAGATGAGGAAAGGTGGGGTCCGGATAGGGGGCGTGGGGTATGACGGAAGGCTTATATACGGAGTATAGGAATGGATCTGGGCCGTTAGATCAGATGATCTCAACGGTTTGGATCTGATGGTGAGGGGTGAGACGAGGTCATTTGGCATTAAAACGGGGTCGTTTGGATTTAAGTGAGGGGTTGGGTTGGACCGGCTAAACAGGTCGGGTTACGGGTGCGGATGTGGACCGTTGGATGGGTGTGTTTAGACGGCTCAGATCAGACGCATGATGCGGCGTCGTTTCGGGAGGTGGTCAGGGCAGGCCTAGTCTGGACTGGACTTGTGTGCTGGTTTGGGCCTATTTTTGTTTTATTTCTTGGGCCCAAACTGATTTTCATTCACTCTTTTCTTTTGTTTTCTATTTTTAAACAAAAATGAAATAATAATAATAAAAAACAATGAAATTAAAACAAACAACAATGTAACATTTAACACAATTACCACAAAAATATTTAAGTAAGTTAAATCACAACCTAGAACGAACGATGCATATATATATATTTTGAATTTTCTTTCAACGACCGAATTACGGTTTGATTACCATGACAGACATAAGTTCTATTTTGATTGATAAGATCAAATGCAACATGGACCGAACCACAAATGACTAACAGCACATGCCACGAAAAAATTGAAAAATTGTACAGCGGAGTCATTTGTCACTATTTTTGTTTTCTTTTGGAGCGATTGTCCGTGAAGCAAAAATCACGTGCTTACAGCTGCCCCTCTTTGCCCGAAGACACGAAGGGTTTTCGCGCAAAGATAAAGCGGGTGATTTTTGCTCGTGCGAGTAATTCGTGTGAAGTATTTTTGAAAAAGATTTGACCGAACCTTTGCTTCAGAGGTTTCCTACATATCCTGGGATGAACAGGAATCAGGTCAATGTATAGGTTGCTGCGATGTTTGTTTGCTTATGTACATTCAGATACTATGCCTATGAATTTAAAATCAGTCCTGCAAGATACCATGCCTATAGTTTACTGCGATATTTGTTTGTTTAGATACCATGCCTGTAAGTTAGCAGTCTCTGCATGACAACAAGTCTTAAATCAGTTTCAGCATGCCTACAAGGTTTAAATCAGTTCTCGCATCTAGATACCATATCTGTAAGTTTAAAATCAATTTCTACACCTAGACAACATGCCTATAGGATCTAATGAACCAAACTGCCTGCTTAAAATTGTTTACTGGTTTATTGCGGTTCTAATTAACGATTAGATATCATGTTCATAGGACATCTCTGATCCACGCCTAGGCAAGCCTGTAGGGAAATTAAAATCTGGAAATTATAAAACTGTGCTTTGTTTGTGAACTTCCCAGATTCAGCTAGTCCTAAAATCAGTAGGCAACTAATTAAGTACTTTCTGCCTTGCTTTAATAAAACACTACATATGTTCTGCTTTGTGCTCACCTAGATATCCTGCTATAAGACTTCTAAAGTGTATGAAATACTGTTGTCTGAGACGTGCAATTGCCTGCTTATTTGTGGAGGTAAAATGTGAGCCTTTAATTGTTCCTTTATCTGACAGTCCTATTTGTTTTGCTTGTCGCTTAGATTTTCTCCTTTTAAATACTATAAGAGAGTCTAGATCCACCTTAACTAGAATTCCTAAACACCTACAGGACCATAAGTAAGGGACGGGTAATGCACGCATAGAGTACGTTTAGTTAGAATCGCTTAGATAACCAATAAGGGAAAGGTAATTGGGTATTAAAGGATATGTTTGTCACACCTCCTTTTTCCGCACCCGGGCGGGTGCAAGGGAGTTTTTCCAATTAAAGGACAATCGAAACGGGATTTGTTTATTTATTTCAGAGTCGCCACTTGGGAGATTTAGGGTGTCCCAAGTCACCAATTTTAATCCCGAATCGAGGAAAAGAATGACTCCATATTACAGTCTGCGCACCAAAAATTTGGATAAGGAATTCTGTTAACCCGGGAGAAGGTGTTAGGCATTCCCGAGTTCCGTGGTTCTAGCACGGTCGCTCAACTGTCATATTTGGCGTGATTATCTGATTTAATACATGTTGAACCTATGTGCAAAATTTAACTTTTAACCGCTTTTATCATTTAATGTTATTTTTATCAAGAATTGCAACGTTGTGGAAACATATCTCGAACCACGTTACATCAATGCACCCGTAGTTGTTTGACATATCTCGACTCGGTTGAGATTTGGATTTGGGTCACATAAATGTGCACCCGAGTTAAGGAAAATAAATTATTAAAGACGTGCCTAACGCAACTAGCGTATTGTTATTTTGGGGAAGGCCGTAAAATTCGCTAAACGGCTTGCCCCGAATTCTAAGTGTTTTAATATATACATTTAGAGGGCCCCATAACTTTTGTACATTTTGTTTGTCGAGGCTCGTCTCATTCTTGTTTTTTAAAAGGAATTTGCGACGTCATGGACACGTATCTCGAACCACGTCACAATCAATGTACCCGTGATTAGAAACACATCTCGAATCCGTCGGGATTTGGATTTAGGTCACATAAATGCACACCCGAATTTAAGAAGGTATAATTATTAAATACGCGCTTAAAGAGGCTATCGCATTATTATTCCGGGAGGGTCGTGAGATTTGCTAAACGACCCACCTTGGGGACTGAATGCTTCAATATATACATTTAACGAGGGCCCCGCAATTTGTGCGTTTTTCTTTATTTTTGTCGAGGCTCATCTCGTCCTTATTTTAAAAGGATATCCTATAGCAACTACGTTTCTTGTCGCGTTTGTCTCTACTAATAGAAAACAGAAATAGTCCTAGTTAATTACATGCTTGTAGGCTTATTTATAGCAGGATTCAAAATGCTTTTACAGAATAAGTAAACGTCATTACGCACACGGGAAACTTATAACTCCATGGTCGACCAAATCCCGGGGGCACCACCAGTATTGAAAGGACTTGATTCCAAAAAGTTTGTCCAAAAACCTTTCCCCCCGAGTGCGACTCTAAAGACAATCCAAAGAAGTTCTGTATGCCCGAGATTTCAAAGTATAACGGGACGAAAGATCCAAACAAACACGTCACCTCATATACATGCGCCATTAAGTGAAATGGCTTGAAAGATGACGAGATTGAATCCGTGTTGCTGAAGAAATTCGGAGAAACTCTATCAAAGGGTACCATGATATGGTACCATAATTTACCACCTAATTCTATGGATTCATTTGCTATGCTTGTAGATTCCTTTGTAAAGGCGCATGCTGGAGCCATTAAGGTTGCAACTAGAAATTCGGACCTATTGAAGGTAAGGCAAAAAGACAACGAGATACTCAGGGAATTCGTATCTCGATTTCAAATGGAACGGATGGATTTGCCATCGGTCCCCGACGGTTGGGCTGTTCAAGCCTTAACTCAAGGTCTCAATGAAGAAATTCCATAGCTTCGCAACAATTAAAGCAGAATTTGATCGAATATCCAGCCGTCACTTGGTCTGATGTACATTATCGATATCAATCGAAGATTAGGGTTGAAGACGATCAACTGAGGGCTCTAATTGGTTTCGATTTACCCCAATAGGCCCGTGGATAGAGTTAAAAGGGATGTTGATCGGGAACCACGATCGAACAGAGACTAATATCAGCAATATGGGAGAGATCGGAGAAATAGCGGGTCTAGACACAACCCTGTTTGGAACGATAGAAGGAATGATCGGGGACAAAGCTCCCGAGGGCTTATGAGCAAGAGTGGTATCGATAGGGATGCCGGGTCTAAAGAAGCACCTCGACTGTTAGAATATAACTTCAGCGTAGATGCTTCCGCCACAGTATCGACCATTGGGCGTATCAAAGATACCAGGTAGCCTCGACCTCTACAGACCGATCCGGCACAAAGAAACCCAAACCAAATATGCAAGTATCATGGCACACATGGCCATAAAATAGAAGATTGCAGATAACTAAGGGAGGAAGTAGACCAGTTATTCAACGAGGGGCACCTTCGAGAATTTTTAAATGATCGGGCTAAAAACCACTTCAAAAACAAAGATTCAAATAGATAGAACGAACAAGAACAACCACAATACGTTATTCACATGGTCGTTGGCAGGGTCGATATTCCTCAAGAACCGGTATTCAAACGCACCAAGGTGACAATCACAAGAGAAAAATGGACTCGGGACTATTTACCGGAAGAGACCTTGTCTTTCAATGATGAGGATGCACAAGGGATCGAACAACCTCACAACGACACACTGGTAATATCTATCCTTATGAATAAAATTCAAGTTAAATGTGTCTTGATTGATCTAGGTAGCTCGGCCAATATTATTCGATCAAGGGTCATAGAGAAACTCGGCCTACAAAATCAATTTGTGGCCGCAACTCGAGTGCATAACGGCTTCAACATGGCAAGTGAAACCACCAATGGGAAAATTATTTTGCCAGTAAATGTAGCCGGGACCATCCAAGAAACAAAGTTCCATGTGATCGAGAGTGACATGAGGTACAACGCACTGCTCGGAAGACCTTGGATCCATAACATGAGGGCAGTGCCCTCGACACTTCATCAAATCCTGAAGTTCCCAACATTGGAAGAAGTCAAAACAGTGTACGGTGAACAAACCCATCACCAAAGAAATGTTTGCAATTAACGAAGTGATACCGGTATTGGCACTTTCATCAACTAAGGGATCAGAGTAGAAGGGAAAACAGGAAGTCAAATAGCAACCACAGTCATCGGCCTCGGCCCGATTGAAGGAACAAGAAACTTTTGAGGATGATGATTATATGATACTTTGAACTTTCATAATCCCCGATAGAAAGTATTCCTAGGCACGGGGTTAACTCCCGAGCTCAGGAAAAAACTTATTCAATTCCTTTTAGATAACATAGATTGTTTTGCTTGGTCCCATCTCGATATGACAGGGATCCCACCAGAGATCACCACCCATCGACTAAGGTTGGACCCGAAATTCCATCCAGTAAAGCAAAAGAGAAGACCTCAGTTCGAGGTTAAGCATACATTCATCAAGGACGAGGTAACCAAACTTCTAAAAATAGGGTCCATTCGGAAGTAAATATCCCGAATGGTTAGCAAACGCAGTGGTAGTCCCTAAGAAGGAAAATAAACTTAGAATGTGCATAGACTATAAGGACTTGAACAAGGCCTGCCCTAAGGATACTTTTCCTTTACCGAACATCAATCGCATGATCGATGCCACAATCGGCCACGAGATTCTGAATTTTCTCGATGCCTAATCCGGGGTACAATTGTTACATCCCATGTTTTCGCGCGTGAAATTACGCCATAAATAAATTGATGAAAGCTTGGAAATAAGATGTTACATCCCGCATTTTTGAACGTTAAAGTTTCGTCGTAAGTTAATCGATGCAAGCTCAGGAATGAGATTATTTTTAGGTTACAGATATTATGCTATTTCAAACAAGTGATAAGTAAATTCATGAAGGTGAGTGGGTAAGCGAATTGAAGAAAATGAGTTTCATCGTCGTTTGTTAATTTGGGATAAAATACGGTCCGAGCTATAATACCCGCTATTTATGGACTAGTACCATACAAGGTACCACATGACCATGATAGTAAGGTATATAAAGTGTATTAAAAGTGAGTAGTTTTTAAGTAATTTGAGATAATTTTTAATTATATGGATAATTGATTAATTATAGATTAGTGGGAGATTAATTAAGATCTTTTGGATAATTCTAAAGACCCCCAACGTGGCAGCCAGTTAAGTCTTAATCAATCCAAAATTGTGACTCTTTGGCTTAGGTTGCAAGGTGGCAAAACTTGAAAAACTCTTTGGCCAACTAAGCCACAAGTGGGGCCTACACCCACTAATACAAAAGCCTTCTAAAAAATCAGCAAATGAAGAAGTGTCACACTTTCTAACGGATGATAAAGCTTCAAGCAAAGATCATATTCTTCAATAGTAACGTGAGTTACTTCGGCAATTCATGCGAGATTGTGTCTTAGCAACGTGAGATTTTTCAATTTTAAGGGAGTATGGTGCAATCTTTCTCAAGAATATCATACGGATTTTTCCTACTCTGGTCTTGCCGCCACATGTTTTGTCGTGATTGTCGTGTGTTAGAGGGATTATCAATAGAACCGGCGCAGGTACATTAAGGCTATCCCTTCTTTCTTTTGGCATGATGTATAAGACACAAACGAAATGGGTAAATGCACAACTTCCATAAATGACTCTATACATAAAAGTATTAAAGGTGCCTATGTTCTTGAATTTTCATGTGTCTTATTATTACATCTTCTGTTCATGGGTCTTAGAAGATACGTAAGTCAAAAAAAGTTTACTTCATGATATTACTCAAAGGCATAATGGTCTTATAACATTCCGAGGGATTTTACTAACATAATTCTCATGCATTGCATTCATTTATACATGTACATTGACTCATGACCAGATGACGTTATATACGCGTATATATTTATATTATATATATATGGGATGTGGGAAAAGGTTACAGCGTTATATCCGCACCACCACCTGATCAGTTGGTATACGTTGATGATTTTGCCCATAATGGCCGAGATGATATAATGTGATGCCCTCAAAGGCTTGATGATTTTATGTACACCTATACCTATGCATGACATGATATTTATACGCACGTGCATGATCGATCAAGGAAGAAAAATTTAGTTATATTTACAATTCAAAGTCATAAAAAGATAATGGTCGTTGAACTTACCCAATTCTGAGCGTGCTGGGCCTCATTGAACAAGCAGGCAACATCCACTGCATCCATTTTGGCTTGGTCCTTCTCAGTGACCAAACATCAAAGATAGCTAGCCACCCCTACATGGGCAGAGAGAACTTGAGTATCTTTCGAGATTGAGATTATAAGAGGCCGCTTGCGGTCGGGGTCGACGCTGGGGGCCGCAAATTGGTTGGTCAGTTTAAAGCTTGAGGAAGCCTCGTTCAAGCTCTTCTTTGGTATGTCCAAGTCACCCAAACCGATGATGTCTTCCACTTTAGCAAAATAGCCACCGAAAAGGTCCTCTGCTCCGTGGACCTTTTTGCCAGGGCGAGCCTCTATCGCTTGAGCATCCTTAATTGTCGTATCGGAGAACGAAGGCAATGAGGAGAAATCTCCAATCTCTGTTGCCCCATGTGAATCTTTTTGGGATATGCCTTCATCATGGGAAGTATCATGCGTGGTTTCTACACGGCCTCGACCACCTCCTCGGTGGCCCCCCACCTCGAGGTGAGGCATCTTCAATTCTTTACGGATTAGGCTTATCAGGTCGGGCAAAGCAACTTTCACTTTTGCCTGTCCAACGGTTCTTCGAACCTCGGTGCCAGCTCGCACACGAGCCACCAATCCAGAGCTTTCTTCTTCTTCTTCATCTTCGTCTTCGGTCTCGTCCATTGTCTATTAGGCAGACTCCAGAGATACATGAATGAAATTTCCCTTAGGCTTGCGAAGCCTCCTTGTGAGCACGTGATTTTTGCTTCACGAAAACTGCTCCAAAACAAATCGAAAAATAAAACAAATTGCCTTTGGGTACAATTTTGAGAATTTTGCGTGATATTTTGGATAATTATTTTTGTCTGTGAATGTTTACCTTGTTTTAATTAATTGAAAAATACCAAAATACATGTTGCATGCGTATTTAGGATTTAATTATGCATTTTTGAATTAATTAAACCATGTCCTATTTTAAAGAATGAAAACCACAAAAAATATGAATTTTTGGTAGCTTTAGCATTTTTATTGTTTAATTGTGTGATTTTATTTTAATCAATATTTGATCTTGTGTATTAATTATTATTAAGGGTTAATCAATATTTTTTTAAAATAATCCTGGTTTTACAATTTAATTTAGGAATTTTGGTTTTTAGGAATTAAAAGAAAATGAAAGAAAAAAAAAAGAAAAGAGTGAAAAATTGGACCAAATAGGAACTGGGCCGTTTTATTTTGGCCAAAAATCAGGCCCAAACATATGCCCAGACCGGTCCAAATCTCATAGATGTTCGAATGACGTCGTTTCAACGGCAATCAATCACAACCGTTGGTCCTGCATGATCCAACGGCTTAAAAGCTGTCTCCCTTACCCACTCCCTAGCCCGACCCGTTACCCAGTTCAAACCGACCCCCTACTTAAACCAAACAATGACGTATTGGTTAATCCCCTTGATCCTAGCCGTCAATCTTCATTGATCCAACGGATCACATTAATCACCTCAATCTAATGTACCAAAATACCCAGACCCATTACCTCCTTCTCATTTCCAAACACCCCCCTTATTCAGTCGTCTCTCTCTCAGAGACGACCCCTCGAAACCTTAGAGCCGCCACCCCACACCTTCTCCTGAAACCCGGCGGCAACAATGCTGTCGATCACCCAAATAACACCCCTGAACCCTTTGACCACCCTCATTACGAATTCGTTAACCGCTTGCCTCGAATCAACCTCTAGCTTCTCGAATCTTCAATCGAAGATTCGAGCAAAACCTAAACCTACCCCAACCAGTCCCAAGTTCATACCCCAACTCCACCTGACCTCCCTCGTCCCAAATCCCATGTTAGTATTGATCAAATCAAGCCAGAACTGGATGAATCCTAAATCGACCGCACGAGCCCTAACAAAACCTAGGAATCGATCCAAAAGATTTGAGGTCTTAACCGACTTTAGTCAAGTGTTCTCAGTCGAGAACACTCGATTAAGGTCCGTTTTGGCTTCAAAGTCTCGAGGCAAAGTTCAAACTAAAACAGATGGGGTTTGGTTTGAAATATCGAGGTATTTTTTTTGTTTGCCCTTTTCTTTTGTTGTTGTCCTATTTCTGACTGATTAGTTCGTCATTTAGGTCAATTAATCCTCTTCCTCTTTCGGACCTTTTTCTGGTCCAGTTTTTCTCGTCTTGGTCAATTGGCATATGTTGCATCGTTTAAATATGTTTGTCTTTTTATGGTTGTAAAGGTCTGTGTCCGTAATATTCTTGCACAAAAACTGTGTCTAGTCTTGTAATTGGTTACTAGTATTACTAGTTCAAATGATCTCACTTTTGTGATGTCCGGTTCCTTGTTTGTTTTGTTGTTCATCATTTTACATATAAATTCAGTTATTTTCATCAAGTATGTGACAATATTTCATTCATTTTTGTTTAGTTTAGAGTTATGAATATAGTTAATCATTCCCATGTCATGTGTCAATCATGGTTGGAAGTTCTAACCTGGTTATGTTCAAATATGTTTTGTTCTGATTCATTGGCCTTCGTTTGATACCATTTGATCTAATCTGAGTTCTAAGTTCGAACTGCTAAGTGAACTTAAATTAAATTGGTTATAGCTGCAGTAGTTTGGTGATTAATTAGGAATCAACTTAGTTATCTGTTTAAGGAGATTGGTTATAGCTGATGAGGTACAGGGGATTGGGTAGGACAGTAATTTCAGGGACCCTAGGAGGGTATTTTGGGATTTTAAAAGTTTGAAATTGGTTTAAGTTGAATGGTCTAACAGTAGGGTACTAAAGTACCATTAAACTAATGAAATAGTTTAAAACAGTGGGGGGGGGGGGGGTTGATGGCTGTGTAAGGGATCATGGGCACCATTTCACAAGGTTTAAGGGATTTGAATAAAAAAATTGGCTGCCCATACCTGCATGGGATTAATAAATAAAAAAGAAGTTTAGTGGGCAACAAAACATACTCTAGTGGGGAACAAGTGAATTAAAAGGAGAACAAAACATGTAGTAGTGGGCAGAAATACTTTCTTAATTAGCTAAGTGCTCCTTAGAGCTGGAAAGGGGCTGATGTTTGGGTATAAATAGGGGTTTGGACAGAATTAGGGGGGATCCCTTTTTTAGTCTGGTCTGGCTGTTCTTTGGGGCAGACTTTAGAAGAGAAAAGACTCGGGAAATCTTAAGGGTTTGAACATTCTGAAAATTGGAAGAGAGTTTTAAGAGCTAGTCTAGTTCAACTAGTGCTATCCCATTGAAACTAAAAAGAGTTTCAGCTTTAACTGTGGAGTTGTATTTTCGAGTTTTTCTTGATTACTGAATTCCAGGGGTGTTTCTGCTTGTGTTTTGATTGATATTTGGTTGCTATCAAGCTGTTTTTGGGGTCAGTTACTGGGTGTTTGTGTTGCTGTTGGTATTGCTGGGAATTCTGCTGGGTGTTTGTGTTTGCTATTGGTTGTTTGCTACTGTTTCATTGGGTTTGCTGGAATTCTGCTGGTTCCTTTTAAATCTGTTACTGGTTTGTTCTGTCACTGTGTTGTTGTTTGTTGCTGTTGTGTTGTGCTATCTGTTGTGCTGATCACTCCTTCTTCTTCTCCATTGTATTCCCTATCCAGGTACACATTCTAAAAACATGTGTTGATGTAAGCTCGAATTTGAAGTTAAAGTTGAGATGAAATGGAAATGCAACTGTTAGTTCTATTTGACATGACTATATAAATAAACTGAAACTGTTTCTTTATTAGCTAGATTATCACTCGATATGTCTTGAATGTAAATAAGCCTGTGATCTCGAGCAGTGGTTGTATTTAGTTTTATGTTAGGTTAATAGGATAGTTAGATTAATTTCAGTTTTGGTAATTTGTTTTGTGAAGTCATTTGAAAGCGATTCACATTGCAATGAACCTTTAGTAACGGTCGTCATGTGTTTTGTACTAAAATAGGACTGTTTATTTGCTACATCATGGCATGTTAAAATTGGCCCATAAAGAGTGTTGTGGTTATTGTTCAAGTTGTTCCAAATAGAACGACGTACTGCTTTCACTATAAAATCAGGATGCTTACCTAATGACATGCAAATGAATAAGTAAATGCTTGACTTCAGGGGCTCGATCCCTCGATCTCTCCTACGCAGCTTGGCACGCCCCATTCGGTTTTGGGCTTGCCTCAAGGCCCACCTGTTGTTGTTCGTTCACAAGTAGAATTAGTTGGCCCATTTAATTTGGGCCTGATTTAAAGGTTTCAGTATATAGTTAACACAATATAAGTTTGGGGCTTTGAGTTAGGTAGCGGGTTCAAATTAAAAGGTCCGTCCTTTTGTTTGGACTCGAACTTGAACTCGAAGCCCGCTTTTATAATATTAACTAATTAGGACTTCTTCTCTTTTATTTTAGAGACGAACTTAATATAAATGTAGTCACTTTAGGATTGTCCTTTTAAAATAAACTAGATGAGCCTCGCCTAGTGAAACGCATAGATTGTGGGGCCCTCACAAATGTATGTATTAATTACTTAGAACTCGGGATCGGCCGCTTAGTGAACTTTACGGCCTTTTTCCCAAAATAACCACGCGTTAATCTCTTTAGGCGCGTACTTTAAATAACATTACCTTCTCAAATTCGGGTGCACATTTATGTGACCCAAATCCAAATCCCAACGGAGTCGAAATGTGTCGCTAATCACGGGTACATTGATTGTGACGTGGTTCGAGATGCATTTCCACGACGTTGCAAATTCCTTTAAAAAATAATGAATGAGACGAGCCTCGACAAACAAAAGTACTCAAGCTACGGGGCCCTCTATACGTGTTGGTAAAATTACTTAGATTTCGGATGGGCCGTTTAGCAAAATTTCACGGCTTTACCCAAAATAATAATACACTAGTCGCTTTAGGCGCGCCTTTAATAATATTACTTCCCTAAACTCGGGTGCGCATTTATGCGACCCAAATTCAAATCTCAACGATGTTAAAACATGTCCAAAATCATGAGTGCATTGATGTGACGTGGTTCAAAACGTGTTTTAATAACATTGCAATTCTCTTTTAAAATAATAATAATAATAATAAAAGCGGTAAGAAGTTAAAATTTGCACATAAGTTTAATATGTATTAAAATCAGATAAATAAGCCGAATATGACAATTGAGCGACCGTGCTAGAACCATGGAACTCGGGAATGCCTAACACCTTCTCTCGGGTTAACAGAATTCCTTATCCGGATTTCTGGTTCGCGGACTATAATACAGAGTCAATCTTTTCCTCGATTCGGGATTCAACCGGTGACTTGGGACACCATAAATCTCCCAAGTGGCGACTTTGAATTAAATAATAAATCCCGTTTTGAATGTCCTTTAATTGGAAAAACTCCCCCTACGCCTTTGCGGGGCGCCAGTTGAAAAAGGAGGTGTGACACTCCTGGCCGGCCTTTTCTTTTCCAGGCCTGGAGAACTCGAAGCCTTCTTCCTTTTCTTCTCTTTGCCCTACTTCTGAACGACCCGATCGGTCGTTTTAAGAATTAACGCCCCGATCCCCTATTAACTGCTTTTCCCATATTTGTTTTTCTATTTTGATTTTCTAGGACAAATTGTTTTGAGTTTCGGAGTGTTTTGGGACACTTAGTCCCTAAAGGAAAACTAAGCTTTAGAAATTGGACTGTAGTTGGAGCAGTGTGAAGACGGCCTCAGAATGGAATTCCGTCAGTTTTGTTAGCTCCGTTGGGTGATTCAGACTTTGGGGCATGTTCGGATTGTGTTTTGGAGGTCCGTTCCTTAATTAGGCTTGAAATGCCGAAAGTTGAGTTTTTGAAGTTTCCGGTTCGATAGTGAGATTTTGATATCGAGTCGGAATGGAATTCCGAAAGTTGTAGTAGCTCCGTAGTGTTGAATGTGACGTGCTTGCAAAATTTTAGATCATTCGGATGAGGTTTGATACCAACTTGTCACGACCCAAAAATCCCTCCGAAGGAGTCGTGATGGCACCTAGCCTCTAAACTAGGTAAACCTAACATTAACTGAAATAACATTGAAAATTACCAACTTTAAATGAAATTTCTCTAAACAATTTACAATTCCCAAAACCGGTAGTACAAGTCATAAGCTTTTCTAGGAGTAGTTATACAAAATAAATACATCACTGTTCCGAAACGAGGGAACATATAGAAATAAGTACAATTGAAGGTGACTCCAAGGACTGCGAACGCTGCAGCAGGATTACCTTGAGTCTCCACCGCAACGAATAGCTACTATCGATCAAATACCTGGATCTGTACACAAAAATGTACAGAAGTGTAGTATCAGCACAACTGACCCCATGTGCTGGTAAGTGCCTAGCCTAACCTCGGCGAAGTAGTGACGAGGCTAAGACCACACTACAAAATAAACTTGTACAATATAGCGTACAAAAATAATAGGAAGTAGATAACAATGATGGCAACACTGATCAACCAGTGATATAATTAGCAGGCAATAAGAACACCATAAGTGCTTCTCAACAAATAATAAATACAAGTGCAATCAATTAATCAAGTCCTTCAAATATAAATCTTTCGCCTATAATTCCTTCAAGTAATAATCTTTAAGATAATATGCTTTTCAATAAATAAGTTTTGAATATATTTCCTTCAAATAAATATCTTTCAAATAAGCATCTTTCGAATATAATTCTTTCGAGTAAAAGTCACCTTGTGACGCCTCATTTCATAATTATAAATAATATAGGTCTCAGTCCACTTTCATATTTTCACGACATCTCGTGCCCATATTTATATCACAACAGCACGGACAACTCACGTGCTAATAAATAAAACCATAATATTTTTCCCGACACCTCGTGCCTATATCATAATCTGTCATTAATAAAAATCATCATATTTTTTCCGGCACCTTGTGACCACATGTTTCTGTCTCACATTTCGCAACAACCTTCTCATGTTACTCAATTCATAGGGTCCATAACCCAATACAATTAAGAATGTTCAAAGAGCCTCATTTACTTGATATAAAGTAGAGTACAACTTCCAACCCAATTAGGAAATCAACAAGAAAAGATGAAAATATTTTTAGAAATCATTCGATAAAGTAAATACCCTTTTTCCATTAAAGTACAATATTGAATGAATCATTACCTCTAATACGAGAAATCAATAAACCAAAACATAGTAGAAATTCCTTTTTAAGTAAAGTACAACCTCAAACGGTTTAAGGGGATATAGTTGAGGAACTAATTGAATTAAGGGTGTAACAATTATTGAAGTTTGAAGTATTGGAATGTATATATATGTATAAATGCGGTGAGATATTGCAAACACTGTAGGTTCTAACACAAAGGATCACAACAATAAAGGAATTCAGACAGTTTAAACACTTGAATTGATAACAACAAATAAACACAGCAGTAGAAAGTGCACGGCATCACCCTTCGTGCTTTTACTCTCTCTCACCAAAACAATACACGGCATCACCCTTTGTGCTTTAACGCTCTTCCTCACAAAGACAATACACGGCATTACCCTTCGTGCTTTAACGCTCTTCTTCACCAAAACAATGCACGACATCACCCTTCGTGCTTTACGCTCTTCCTCACCCAAACAACAATCACAAGGAAAATAGGGTAAGGGAATCTATAACCTCGAAATAAAATCAAGTAACAACAGAAAATCAGTAAATAAACGTAAATGACAACATAACTCAATTATCAGCAAGAATCAGGGAAAATCAAGGACAAATGCACGGCATCACCTTTCGTGCTTTTACTCTCGTCCTCACCACAAGAATCAATATAAACTGCATGGCATCACCCTTCGTGCTTTTACTCTCATCCTCACCATAAAATCAATATAATCGGCACGAAATTGTACATCGTGCGGCACGGCATCACCCTTCGTGCTTTAACACTCTTTCCTCACCATATGAATAATATAAATGTGAACGGCATCACCCTTCGTGCTTTATCGCTCTTCCTCACCCAAGCAACAATCACAAAACAATTTGGGCAAGGAAATTCAAAAATATCACAATAAAATTCCGGCAAGGGAACAATAGTGCAACAATCAAATCCCGACAAGGAAAACAATAACATCCCGGCAAGGGAGAAAATATCATGATTCTCTCTCTCCTTTCTTCTTTCACGTTTACTTCACAACTCAATTCACAACTTGAGCCAATGCTCTATAATGTTCAACAGATCTATTCTCAACTTGAGCCAATGCTCTACAATGTTCAATAATTAAATTCTCAACTTGAGCCAATGCTCTACAATGTTCAACAATTAAATTCTTAACTTGAGCCAATGCTCTCAATGTTCAACAATTCAATTCTCAACTTGAGTCAATGCTCTACAATGTTGAACAATTCAATTCTCAACTTGAGCCAATGCTCTACCATGTTCAACAATTAAATTCTCAACTTGAGTCAACGCTCTACCATGTTCAATTAATAATAATACTTCCACAAGTCATATATCTCAATAGAAATTATCATATAGAGCATATACAATACGAAACAGAGTCACATTAATCAAAGTATAAGACTCACGGGCATACTTGACACCAACGTATAGATACTCGTCACCATGACTATACGCCGTACTCAACAAATAACATATAACAAATAGGACACAACTCCTAATCCCTCAAGCTAAGGTTAGACCAAACACTCACCTCGCTTTGCAACCAATTAGAAATTCCAACAAGCCTTTGCCTCGCGAATTCGTGCCTGAATTCTCAAATCTAGTCAGAAACAATTCGATTCAGTCAATAAAAATTATAGGAATTAACTCCATATGAAATTCTACATTTTTCCATTAAAAATTCGAAATTGCACTAAAATTCGCCTGTGGGGCCCACGTCTCGGAACCTGACAATAATTACGGAATATGAAACCTCATCCACTATCAATGATCAGACTGTAGGGAGTCATGCCTATTAGGCTTATTTGAAAATTCTTGTATGAATATTTCTGTGCATAATTTGCCAAAATTGTATTGTAACTATTGAGTTTTTGCCTACAAGGTGAGAGCCCAGGTGGCGTTAAATTGTGACTCGTTACTTCGGGTAAGTAATTATAAGATCTTCATGCCTCGTTGTTAGAAAATGGAGGTTTGAAACGAGATTTTGTTGGCATGAGGTTAATTGACAATTTTGTAATCGATTATGTACCTCTATTAAAACCAGAGATGTGGTTAAGGTCATACATATGATGTGTTTCATGTCGAAATATCTTTATGATAATGTCACTCTTGTAATGCGGAGATTGGTGTTATTGATAAATACATTGTGGTGATTTGTTGAGTTGTGGATGTGTTATTAGGGGTTGTTTTGGTGTTACTCTGGCAGGTGGATAGGCCCAATTACAGGAGAGACTCTGCCGAAATTTCTGAAAAATTTAGGAGTTAGAAAAATTTGGGATATTGAGATGTGCAAAGAAAGAGATAAGTTACATTATATATTTGGAGACGGACTCTACTTCTCATTTGAGGATGAATGACCCTAAGTGGGGGAGAATATAACACCCCGTATTTGATGGGTGCGTAGGCACGAGTAGCGACAACCAGTCGATGCTAATATCACGTGTTGACGTGAAAATCAGACCTTTCTGGAAATGATTGGAGTGTAAGAAATTTGGTCTTAAAGTTTACAAATATGGATAAAGGAGATAATCTCAATTGAAATGGTATTGTCGGACTTATGTCGAATGCAGTAATATGGGATCAACCGCGAGTATACGTATAAAAGTAAAATCATCAATTTGGTAACTTGAGAATAATTCTTAGTACGTTCGAGGACGAACGTTTATTTTAGAGGTGGAGAATGTGATGACCCAAAATGTCATCTTTAAATTAAATAATCATCTCGGTATTTTAAGACCTTGAAAAGTAGTATCAATAATTTCTCGACTTGCGTGCGTAGTTCGTATAATTTTTCGGAAGGTTTTTATGTGAAGAAAATGGATTAAATTGTGAACTAGAGCTTTAAAACTCAACTGAGTTGACTTCGGTCAACATTTTGAGCAAATGAACCTGGAAAAAAGTTTTGACCATTCCAGTTGTTCCGTATCGTGATTTGGGACTTGGTTATATGCCCGAAATCGAATTCGGAGACTTTTTGATCGAAAGCAAAATTTGGAAGTCTTTAGAGTTTTTAGGCTTGAATCCATGGTTAATTCGATGTTTTGATGTTGTTTTAGGTGTTTTGAGGATTGATACAAGTTTGGAAGGTGGTATATGACTTGTCGTGCCTTTGGTTGAGGTCCTGAGGGCCGAGGTAATTTCGGGTGGTTAACGGGTGATTTTGAGTTGAGTTTGGCAGTTGAAGGAGTCCTGTTGCTTTCATAACTGCACCTGTGGCTAGGGGACCGCAGATGCGGGCACGCAGAAGTGAATAGGAAGCCACAGATGTGGTCAAGAGAGGGGCAGGCTGGGATCACAGAAGCGAGGTCCTGGTCGCACCTACGATAGCGCAGATGCGACCCTGGTGTTTTAAGTGAAGTTCGCAGGTGCGCACCTCGGACCGCAGGTGTGGGACCTCAGGTGCGGGTCCGTAGGTGCCACTATTTAACCGCAGGTGCGGTTTTGCTGGGGCAGAAACTATAAATCCACCCTTCGCGATTTTTGACCATTTCTCTCAATTTTTCATTTGGAGTGAAGCTTTGGAGGGCATTTTCAAGGGAGATTTTCAGAGGGATTCACTGAGGTAAGGTCTTTGGTCCTTAAGATCGTTATTATCGTGATTTTTATCATTGTAAGCATGAAATTTGAAGGAAAAATCAGTGGTAAATTGGGGGTTAGGGCTTGGTTAATTTGAGAGCTTTGAGTAGTGATTTGAGGGACCATTTGAGGTCCGACTTTGGTACTTTTGGTATGGCTGAACTCGTGAGAGTGTGAGGATTCCGAATTTGTAAATTTTACTCGACTCCGAGACATGGTCCCAGGGGCGTTTTGGTCATTTTTCCTAATTTCGCTTATTAGCTTAGAGCTAATTAGTTGAATTAGTTACTTAAAGTTATATTTACATTATGCAATTACTTTAGATAGATTTGGGCCATTTGGAGTCGAGTACTCGTAACAAGAGCATGGTTTCGGGTTGATTTTTGAGCCGGTTCGAGGTAAGTAGCTTGTATAACCTTGTGGTGGTGGTGGTGGTGGTGGTGGTGGTGGTGGTGGGGGGGGGGGGTCCCCTCAGGATTTGGTATTGTTGATATATGAAATGTCTTGTACGTGAGGTGATAAGTGCGTACATGTGCTATTTGTTAAAAATCCCGTTTTTCCTTAAGTAACTATAACTGTGTTTTCTTGCCTATTTATAATACTTGCAATTTACGTCTATTGTTGGCTTAGGGAAGCATGTCTAATTGACTTAATTGCTTTACTTGCTCAGACTGCTTTACTTAAATTCCGTGCAACATGCTAGGTTAGAATTAACTATTTTACCTTGGTATGAAATTTGGACTAAACTGAATATTCTTTGTGTTGCTGCTGTGTGTTTACTTTGGGACTACGAGACGGTATCCCAGTAGATCCCCCTGCATATTTACTTTGGGACTACGGATTTGTATTCCGGTAGATCCCCCTACACATTTATATTAGAACTATGGGACTGCACCCGGTAGATTCCCTCAGTACTAGGTATTTACATTTGGGGACTACAGATTGGGATTTCGGTGGATCCCCGACGCACTATGATTTGGACTACAGGACGACACCCGGGATATCCACTAGATATTTACATTTGGGAGCTATAGGATGGTATCCTGGTAGATCCCCGGTTTGCTGGATATTTACATTTGGGGGCTACAGGACGGTATCCTGGTAGATTCCCGGTTGCTATCTTTGTGTTGAGTTGAATTATTTTTTCCTGTTGTATTTGTTGTTATTCTTATTATACTGTGATACTTCATACTGTTAGCACTTAATTATATTGTCATATTCTGCACTGTTTCACCTTGTTTTTCATCTAACTACAGTAGGACCCTGACTTTTCTTGTCACTACTCGACCGAGGTTATGCTTGGCACTTACTGAGTACCGTTGTGGTGTACGCATGCCCTTTATGCGCATGTTTTTCATGTGCAAATCCACGTTCTTCGTCTCAGCCCTATCATCCTTGAGGCGAGGCGATTCTCTAGAAACTTTGAGGTATATTTGCTATGTCCGCAGATCGAGGAGTCCTTTTCCTTTCTCTCTAGTAGTTATAGCCCTTCTGTATTCACTTTGATTTAAATATTCTGGAGTTAGAATACTATGTAATATCCTTAGCTTGTGGTTTCATGAGATTCCGGGTTTTGGGAGTTATTTCAGTTCGAGAGTTTTATTGTATATGTCTAGCGGCATCTTAAACGTTCTATTTATGTTTATTCTGCAGTTTTTAGTTGGTTTGATCTTTCATATCCTTTTTCCGCAAATTGTTAGGCTTACCTAGTCGTAGAGACTAGGTGCCGTCACGATAGTTCACAGAGGGCGAACTAGGGTCGTGACAACTTCGGGGCAGATGGGGAAAGGAGTGCCTCTTCTTCAGTAGAGAGGGGACTCATTGGCACATCCTTTCCGAGGCCTACAAAAAGAAAAGGAGGAGTAAGTACAATAACAAAACCCGAATGAAGATCTTTCTAGGGAAAGAATATTACCATGATTACTAGCCTCCCATTGGCCCCTTGACAACTCCATCCAAGCACGCTGGAAGTAAGATTTTTGTGATACTAATCCCTTGACCCATTATTTTAGGTCGGAGATCACTTCCAGCACAATAACCATAGCTGCAATAGGAAAAACTCAGATAAGGGGAAGGCAAGAAGCAAAACGGCGAAATAAACATTCAAAGGCAAAACAGTACTTACGTTTCATGTTCAACTTTTCGGGGAACGACATGTCTTCGGTAGGGATTAGATCTGAAGTCTTTATTCGAACAAATCTGCCCATCCAACCTCGATCTCGGGTCTCATCTATGCTCAAGAATGGAGGTTTAGTGGCTCAGCGGTAAAGCTTGATCATGCCTCCATGATAAAGCCAAGGGCCGTAGAGGCGCATGAGGTGATCGAGGGTAAAAGGGTGCCCCTCGATCTTGCATACAAAGAAGCGAAGAAGGATTACGATCCTACAGAACGATGGACGGATTTGGCCTAGAGTGACACCGTACCTCTTGCAGAAGGTGACGATGATGAGATCTAAAGGAGCTATCATAAAGGGGTAGGTGTAGACACTTTGATACCCCTCCACATGAATTATGATGGATTCCTCGGGGGTAGCAATCACTGCATCATTTCCCACCCAGTTGCGTTCCTCCTTCACCTTCTTGAGGAGGCCTTCCGTAATCGTACACATATACCTCGACATTGGTTCACATATTTCCAGAGTCGGGGGTGTGTTCTCCACCTTGAAATCAGCAGCAGTAGCACACTTCATTGGAACAAAGTCCTCAAGGGGATATTCCGCTGCGGCCGCGATGCCGATGGACTTTGATGAAGAAGCCTTTTCCTTCTATGGAATAATTTTAGATGTTTTGGCTATTTTTGTTTTTGTGAACAAGGAAGAACGGGGATTAGGATATTTGGTGTTTTGAAAAGAGGTTAGCAATGAAACTTGAAGATTTGCAAATGAAGAACTTGGAGAATGCAAAGAGCTTATTGGAGCAGAAGAGATTGAAAGTAAAGTTTAAAGGAGTGGAAAAGAGGCCTATTTATGGGTTTCACGACGACGGTTCAAAGTTGCTAGTGGCCGAACGGCAACTGACGTGCCATAAATGCTTGGAAATTGAACTGATGGGACGTTTTGGTCACCCTTGCCACTTACGTCATGATAAACCAGGGGTAAATTCGAAGACTCAGTTCGTTTCTTGTCATTACACTCCAAGAGATGAGGGGACTATCTGTATACAGTCAAAATCGGGCTTGCGTAATTTTGTACGACTAACCGAAGTCGGGACAAAAAAATAAGGCCCGACCCTAGTTATATTAGGACATGGTACAACAGAGATGGATTGATAAGTTCGTGGATCAAGGACCGACGAAGATCGAGGCCGGCCGTGACCGAGACCAAAGCGAGAAAGAGATCGAACAAGATCGAAGAAGGCCTGCTACGTCGAATAACAGAAAGCCGAGACATTAGTGATTAGGCGAGGATCGTGATGGAAATCTCGGCACGTATCGAGTTATGATCGGATATTTAGCCTATCATGGGATTTATTTCTGTAGTTATAATTGGACCATAAATAAGATTCCTCTACTATATAAATAGGGTTCTAATCATTTTGTAACCATCTTACATTCACGCATATCAAAGCAATATATCACACTTTTATCTCTTGAAAGCTCTGTTGTCTATCACCACTTATAGGTTTAATTATTATCCGATTTTAAGGGTAAACAACACTGGCCCACAACGACACTTCACCCAAAAAAAAAGAACTTTTCGAACTTATACTTAACAATATCAACATATTCATTAAAATGAACATTAATGAACATATTAATATATAAATTCAAAGATTATAGCATTCATCAACTTAAAAACTTCTTTTGATTTCCCAGCCATAAGGGCCAAAATGTGTCTCCACGTAGGGATGCAAATGAGGCGATGCGAATGCGAGCAAGGGCAGGTTTCAGCATTCGCCGGGCGATGCGGGTTCTGATTTTCTTTTAAAAAAAAAAAATAACACGGGGCGGGGTGGGTCACGGGTCAAAATTTTAACCTTTTGAAGAGCGATCTAGGAAGTAAAGAGTTGACGTGAGTGAATTTTTTTTTTTTTTTACTTTTGTGTTATGACTTCTTTTTGTCAAATATTTTATCTAATTCTTTTAGATAAAGGACGTTGTAGCCTGCAGAGTAACGAGTTAAAGAAAATCTGTCGCCATATTAATTGTTAAAAACACAGTTAATTATTTGCATTTGATCTTGCGTAAGGAATTTAAAATTTAAAATTTCTTATACAAATATTATTTTAATCTGCATTCGTATACTTTGATGATTGGCTGATGATGATTCCCTCAGGTGATTAAAGTCAGTTCAGAAGCAGAGTGATAACGCTATTCTAAAGAAGAAAAAATAAGAAAAATTGCACAACAATTCTCTAAAAGGAAGAATATATAAATTATAATACAGGTATCTTTTGATAATATTCTCAAATTAGAAAACATTTTAAAAAATATGCAGGGTGGGGCAGAGGGTTTAAAAACAGCAAATTATACTTTGCGGGACGGGGCGGATTGAAACTTTTGCGGGGTTTGTTCCGCAATAACACCGCCCGCATCGTTCGCCATCCCTATTGGAGTTGAGACAAATCATAGTATCAATCCGACGATTTTCACTTGCCTAACTGTGATTTTTCATGAGATATAATGTGTAATTAATGACTAATTGTTATGCAAGTGACAAATGTGCGATTTATCCCAAAGCCCAATACGGTAGGGCAATTCTGGTAGAGATTACAGTTGATATGCATTAATATAAGAGATTGTAACTATCTTTACATAGGTCTACTGAATTTGAGATGGTATATTTGAATTCCCTTGACTTTTCATGTGTATAATTTTTTATACTTTACTTTCCCTTTAGTGAAATTCGGACTCGCTGCTGACCAAACCATAAATAGTTAAATACATCATGGTCATAAATTAAATCAAGAATATGTATTAATCAATTATGATTTAGCAATATATAAGAGTGTATGTACAGAAATGTGTCATGAGTTTATTGTGTTGGTGTAAACATTAGGTGCATGTAAATTTTTAGTATTTAAGAGATTTACTTATTTTTAATTAAAATAAATAGACTAAATACCTAAAAAAGACCTACTTGGTATTGATTACTACTTGCACCCTTAAACCTTCTAACAAATGAATTTTGATAATAATAACCCAAACTTGTGCAAAGTACCGACTAATAGCCCGTTTGGCCAAGCTGCAAAAATCAACTTATTTTGAGAAGTGTTTTTTTTTCAAAAGTGCTTTTCTCAAAAGTACTTTTGGTGAGAAGCAATTTGTGTTTGGTTAATTAGTTTGAAAAACACTTCTGAGCAGCAATTAGTGTTTGACCAAGCTTTAAAAAATTGCTTTTAAGTGTATTTTTCTCAAAAAAGTGTTTTTGGAGAGAAGCTACTTTTTTCTGCTTTTGCTTCTCCTCAAAAACACTTTTTTTCCTTCCAGAATCTTGGCCAAACACATCAAATTGAGGCCAAAAATACTTTTGGCAAAAAAAAAAAAAGCCTTTTGACCAAAAATAAGTTTGGCCAAACGGGCTATAAGCCATTGATTATCTCTCTCCTAACAATAGTTGGTACCTAACAAGTTAGGTGACATGTGAGGCTGCGTTTGGCATACCGCAAGCTAAGTCTCCAACCAATCACAACATTGAACAGAACATATAAATTAAAGTAGGTGTTATTATTTCCCATTTCCACATAGGGAATTCTCAAATCGTGTTGCACGCATGCTTCAACCGTCAATAACGCCATGCATGGCTACAGTGCTTGACCATTTGGAGCATTAATTAATTAATTAAACTTTAAACAAACAAATTAATGACCTTTATAACTTCATTAGTTAGATGGGGAACTAGAATGGGCGGCCATTTCCACCAAGAGACCGGTTCAGAATGGGTTTAATGAATTCAACTCTCTCTCTATATATGTATGTATATAAGTAGATATACTGGGCGGATGGTTTGTCCGTCCTAATGAAGTCACCATGGACGTGATTTATAATTACCCAAAATTTCCAATAATCCAGATTAATATTCTCTGTAGTTTTTATTTTTCCTAATTTTTGGGGAATTAAGAGATCAAAGAAATGTTTTTAGAAGAATTAGTTAGGTGTTGAAATGTTTTGGTGAACGTGAGCATAATTATAAAGATGTCAAATTGTCAATGAATATTCTTCTGCCGGGAATTATGAAGTTACATATGACGTAGAAAAATATCACATTATGTTGTTTCCAAATGTAATTGAGGCCGATTTTCGTATTCAGAATATGATTTCCTTTTTGCTTTGACATTCCAATACTGCAGAAAAGTTTGGCTTCTTTTCATATAAGAGACCAACAAAAATAACAACAACCTAGTATAGTCTCAATTAATGGGGTCTGTTTCCAAATAGATCCCAGCATCCTTCCTTCCAAGAACTTTCCACCTTGCTCTTGGGGAGACTCGAACTCACAATTTCTTGATTGAAAGTGGAGGTTGCTTACCATCAGAGCAACCATCTCGTCTTCAAAACATTAACAGACCATTATTGACTTATTGTATGAGGTGTAAGGTATAGGGTGAATTGGATCCTTATCCATTTATGGCAATTAAAAAATCAAGACAGATTTTGTTGAGGATAATCGGTTCTTCTTTTAATTCTTTATGTGAAGAAAAACAGCCGTCCTATTTATTATATTATTTTATGTCATTTTCTCCAGATTTATTTTGTTGCTTTAAAAGGAATTAAAATCAATTGGTCTTTTCAAAATTTAACTTGAACATATGAAATAAATTTCACTGGCTTTGAGATTCTGTATATACTTGAAATATATTTCAAAATGAAAACGTGAAATTAATGTAACAAATAAGAAAATATCATAAAGGGTCCATAATATTGTAATATTACAGTGGGGAACGAAGTGTACATCTTATCCATTGTTGACATACATAGGAAAGGCAATATTTTAATTTTGGGAATGTCTGACTAGAAAAATAGCTAAATCAGTTTTTCATCAAAATAGAACTTTTTTCGTGGGTCATTGATTGAGGACTAAAAAGAATAAAAGGGAGACGTGAAGGGTGGCTTTGCTTCGAATGACAGCAAAATTTTCCAATTGGTTTCAAAAGTCTAAAATCCTTAATGGAAATAGAAAGCGTAGTTAGCTGGGACTTGGAAATTACTACTAGAATTCATTTTGCCCTGTACAACACGTGGTCGTGGTTTCTGTTGTGTTTTTTTAATGGAAAATGGAGGAGGGGTTGCACTTTTTCATCTCACCCATTCTTTGTCTATAAATTAGAGGCTTGACCGCTTCTTTAAGACATGAAAAATTTGAAAACTTTTCCTCTTTTTTCTATATTGCTGCATTATTTTTCCAAATAAATATAAGTGTCAAGTGTGATTTGCTCCGTTTGTTGACTTCGCTGAAGTTCTGTGATTTGTAGTGTCGCTATCACATAATAGTTATTCCGTTCTATCCTGGGAGGAATTAATCCGTATAGCTTGGGCAACAGTGAGTGGATTAAATTCTTTAAGGAAACATTGTGAATTCAATGGGGCCGGAATTATTTTACGATTTGTTTATTGAAGTAACGTCTATTCGCTTCTCTGATTTTCTAATTTTAAACACTTGATGCTAACCATCTTAAGGAATTTATGTGTACATTCACTTTATTACAACGAGTTATGAAATGACTAATTGGTTTTTTTGTAGAGCAGACTCCGCGTCGGTTCAAATAATTTGTTTCACGCACTTGTTAAGTGTCCTCTGCCTAACGTTGGTTCGGAAAATTTGGTAAAGGAAATTTATTCTGCTTTATAATTCTCTCTCAAAACTAATCAAAGTTGGCACTATGTCTTTCTATTCTCATGTTTATCATTTGATAATTATTTATCATATGAAGCTTTTATCATGGTGATATATGCAGGATTAGACTACAGACCTTCAGTTTAAACAAGATGGTTTGATCTAACTAGGAAAAGTTTCTAACCAATTGTTAAATGTGTAACTATGGTTTTACTAACCATTTTTTGAGATTGTTTTGGTATAAGGGAGACGAAAGATGCAAAGAGCAATTTGTCTTGATTGCAAACAATTTATTAGCAAAAAGGACATTATTCTGATGTCTCCTCTGGAAGACATCTGTTGAAAAATTAGTGATATCTCAAAAGGTAATGTCTATCTTGGTTTGGGAAAATTTTTCTTTTTGAAATATTATTTATATCTACTTATTATTTAGTAAATTATTTTACAATTAATAGAGTCAAACTAGCTGTTACTAGCCGTTATCTAGCCGTTGGAGTAACACCTATATAAACATGGTCTTTGAAGAGCTAAAAACACACTTTCTAATACAACTTTCTGAATAATCTTCTTCCTTCTATGTGCTGGGTTTCTTTCTTGAGTTTTCTGCTAGTTCTGTTCCCAGTTTAATAACTGGAAGAGCATGTTGAATCCTTGGGGATACGCCTAATTTTATTTATCATTGTGTGGGCGAAATATCCTTAAGGACAGTGTCCTTGACACGCCTCAAGCTAAATCTTATTTTTCATAATCATCAATATTTTTCCAACAATCTTAAGGATATTTCTATTTTGTTCTTATGGAGAATGTTACTTATGGAATTCTGATGGACTTTAAAGACATACGGTAATGTCTTCTGCTTGATATTGCGTAATATTATATCTAAGTGACGGGTATGCACTTGTTCTTTTTCCTCAACATTTATTTTTTCATGCTTATTCTCGTGAGAATATAATTGGCATATATCTTTGGCCTTAAGATGATACATATAATCTCCTTCTAATTTTATTAGTGTTTCGGGTTATGCGTTATTTGTTGTAGTAAATTTGTAGCGTGTTATTATGTATGTGCATTTTGCATTGTGAAAGAAAATGCATATTTTTTTTACTCTTATAAGAGATGCTTTTGTAGTTCGCTTTATCTTGAATGTTTTGAATTTCCTTTCTTAAAATTTTAAAAGAGGCAATATATTATTTGTTTTGAGCAGTGGTAAAATTTGATTGTCTAATGCATCAATATTTTACAGTTTACTTATGTTGCTAGAGATCTTAAGTGAACTATTGAATGATTTTAAATCTGACTTTATCAAAATGGTTATTATAGATATATCTAAGAGAACTCATATATGTATATTATTGTCGATTGCTTTTTCCGCCCTTGCCTCGTGGAAATAATTTTTTTTTAAATGTCAATATGGAAGAGCCTTACAAAATTTGTGATTCTTGTGGCGATAATATATATATATATATATATATATATATATATATATATATATATATATATTGAAGTGCCAAAGTATATTGCATTTTGGTGGAAGTACTTTATGATCTTAAAATAAACTTTGCTTATCTCTTGGTCATTTAGGCAAATGTTGAGTAATGTCACGGCCCCGCTTCGCCCTTCGTGAACCATCGTGACGGCACCTAGTCTCTACGACTAGGTAAGCCTAACAATATGGAATATAAACAACAATTGCGGAAGAAATAATTTAAAAATCGAAATAGTGAAATAAAACAGTGTTTAAAATGCCGCTCGGCATACACAATAACAACTCTCGAAGCTAATAACATTTCCCAAAACCTGAAATCTCATGATCACAAGCCTTTGAATGTCTACAAGCATCTAACTCCAGAATATCTAACAAAGAAATGAAAGTACGGAAGGGCTAATACAAAAGGTAGAATATAAAGGGACTCTTCGGTCTGCGGATGCGACAGATATACCTCGGAGTCTCTACAAGCGCTTCATCACAAGTGTGATAAGTTTGAGTGGAAGTACCTGGATCTGCACATGAAAGACATGTGCAGAAAGGGCATGAGTACACCACAGCGGTACTTAGTAAGTGCCAAGCCTAACCTCGGTCGGGTAGTGACGAGGAAGGTTAGTGCCCTACTGAGATTAAATAAAATATAAGGTTCAACAATGTAGAATAAAAGAGTATAAGTAAGTACAACGGTAAAAGTAACACAGGATATGAAGGACAACAACAACTACTACAGAGGCAAAGTAAACACAGAAAGAAATATAGCTCAGCACAAAGATAACAATCGGGGATCTCCCAAGATACCGTCTTGAAGTCTCAAATATAAATATCTAGTGGATCTCCTAGGATACCGTCCCGTAGTCCAACTCATAATGCGAGGGATCTCCCAGAATACTGATCCGTTGTCCCAAATGAAAATACTCAGTACAGGGGGAATCTACTGGGTACAGTCCCAAAGTTCCAATGTAAATATGTAGGGGGATCTCCCGGAATACCGTTCCGTAGTCCCAAAGTAAACATACAGGGGGATCTCCCGGGATACCGTCCCGCAGTCCTAAAGTAAACACACAACAACAACAACAAGAGTACATAATTCAATTCAAGTTCCATGCCAAGGTAAAACAGGTATTTCTAACCTAGCATGCTGCACGTAATTCAAATAAGGCTGTTTGAGCAAGTAAGACAATTAAGTCAATTTAGACATGCTTTTCTAAGCTAACAACATGCTTAAATTGCAAGTAGTATAAATTGAAAAAGAAACATACTAGTAATTACTTAATAAAAATCGAATTTTCAATAATTAGCACAAGTATGCACTCACCACCTCACGTACAAGGCATTTCAATTATCAGTAATACCAAATCTTAAGGGGAATGTCCCCCACACAAGGTTAGGCAAGCCACTTACCTCGAACTGGCTCAAAGTCAACCCCAAACCACGTCTTTACCTATTCAATACAATTGCATAATGTAAATAACACTTCAAGTAACTGATTCTACAAATAAATTCTAAGCTAATACGCGAAATTAGGTAAAATGACCAAAAATCCCCTCGAGCCCACGTCTCGGAATCGGGTAAAATTTACATTTTAAGAATCTTCACACTCTCACGAGTCTATACATATCAAGAACTCTGGAATTGGAGTTCAGTTGACCCTCAAATACCCATTTTAAGGTCTCTTAATCTCAAGCCCTAATTACCCATTTTACACTGATTTTTCCCTAATTGTTCACCACTAATTAGACTTTTAATAACATATAAATGAGTTGTGAAGTCAAAAATCTTACCTCCAAGTGATTCCTCTTTGGTTTCCTAAAAAATCTCCCTCAAAAGCTTCAATCCCGTTCAAAAATGGTGGAAATATGAAGAAGGGTCGCGGATTGGCTATTTAAATACTGCCCAGTTATTCCTTCTTCGAGACGCGAAAGGACCCTCGCGTTCGCGAAGTACAACTTCGCTTGGGTCCAGCGTCTTTTTATCGTGAACGCGATTCCCAAGTCGCGAACGCGATGCAACATCTCCTCCAGCTTCGCAAATGCGGGAGAACCTTCGCGACGCGAAGCATTAAAACTCCCCCAGCCCCAGCTCCTCTTCGCGAACGCGAGATGCTACTCGCGAACGCGAAGAAGGAAACCAGAACTTGGCTGGTGCAATTTTTTTCTGCAATTCCAACAAGTTTCAAAATGCCCCGTTGAGCATCCGAAACACACCCGAGGCCTCTGGGACCTCAATCAAACATGCCAACCAATCCTAAAGCATCATTCAAACTTGTTCCAATCTTCGGAACGCTCTAAACAACATCAAAACACCAATTTTACATCGGATTCAAGCCTAAGAATTCCAAAAACTCTCAAATTACGCTTTTGATCAAAAAGTCTATCAAACTTCGTCCGAATGACCTGAAATAGTGCAAGCACATCACATTCAACACTACGGAGCTACTCCAACTTCCGGAATTCCATTCCGACCCCGATATCAAAATCTTACTATCAAACCGGAAACTTAAAAAATTTGACTTTAGGCATTTCAAGCCTAAATTAGCTACGAACCTCCAAAACACAATCCGAACACGCCCCTAAGTCCAAAATCACCCAACGAAACCAACGGAATTCCATTCCGAGGCTATCTTCACATTACTCCGACTACGGTCCAATTTCTAAAATTTAAACTCTCATTTAGGAACTAAGTGTCCCAAAACTTTCCGAAACTCAAAACCAAACATCCCGGCAAATCAAAATAGCATAAATAAACACAGAGAAAGCAGTTAATAGGGGATCAGTGCATTAATTCTTAAAACGACCGGTCGGATCGTTACATATATGTATATGTTGTGATAGTCAAGCGGCAATAGGCAAGGCATGGAGCATTATGTATAACGAAAAATCTTGTCACATTCGACGGAGACACAATAACATTAGACAACTACTCTCTAGTGGTGTTATCATGATTGACTACGTAAAGCCAAGAGATAACGTGTCGGATCCACTTACAAAAGGCCTATCTAGAGAGGCAGTTGAAAGATCATCGAGGGGAATGGGGCTAAGGCCTAGGACAAGTCATCATGGTGGTAACTCTACCTAGAAGACTGGAGATCCCAAAAGCTAGGTTCAAAGAGATCAAACAAAGTTATGAATGACGGTTCAACATTGTCAAATAACACAACACATTCTTGTGATGAAGACAATGTTCAAAAATCAAGGTAAAGCATTAAATCTTTTTGATGAGTCAATAAAGCTTAAAACTTTTTAATAATTTGCTAAGTCTGACAGGATTTGACCAGATAGTGTGTCTATAAGGTTACACGTTAAGAAATCACCTATGTGAGTGTGAAGTGTAAGCCGCTTTAAGAGGAATGAAAGTAAAGATCCATTCTCTAAGAACTCATGAAATCAGGCGGTATTCATGGCTGAAACGAACAGAACCGTGAGAACCAAAGACGGTTAATGATTGATTGTGTGACTTATGGTTGTCTAGGTATACACCAAAGCTTGACGGTTCAAAGATATCAAATCTACCGATTGACCGAGTATATCCGACATAAGTTCACTACGGAAAGTTCAAAGGGAAACCTACTTATCTAGATGCGATTAATCCTTACTTGCGAATCACACAGTATTTTCATGCATGTTTTTCACATATGTCCATTCCCCATCATGTGGAGGATTGTTGTGTTTTTTCTTTAAAGGGTGTGAATGAGAAATGGAAGAGGCACCTTTTGGGTTGCACCTCTCCATCTCACCCTTCCTTTGTCTATAAATTAGAGGCTTGGCCTCTTCTTTAAGACATGGAAAATCTGAAAACTTCTCCGCTCTTTTCTACATTGTTGCATTATTTTCCAAATAAATATAAGTGTCAAGTGTGATTTGCTCCGTTTGTTGAGTTCGCTGAAGTTCTGTGATTTGTAGTGCCGCTATCACAGAATAGTTATTCCGTTCTATCCTGGGAAGAATTAATCCGTATACCTTGGGCAACAGTGAGGGGATTAAATTCCTTAAGGGCACATTGTGAATTCAGTGGCTCAGAATTGTTTTACGATTTATTTATTGAACTAATGTCGGTTCGCTTCTTTGATTTTCTAATTTTGAACACATTAATACCAACAGTTTCATTTTAGTACTTTAGTTTATTCGGTAACTGATATTCGTATTAGAATTCTGACTTATTCCAGTTTGACACCGCATAAAATCTGTTAGTCTTTAATAGTAGCTCGATGGCTACGTACTCTTATAAAATGTTGAAAAAGGAAGATATATCATCTGCATTAATCCAATCGTTCCTTTTTTTTTTTTTTCTTATTATAAACTTTTAGCAAGAGAAATATTTCTAGATATTGTTATCAATAAAAAAGTATGATTTATATTATTCTGTTAATCCTCATACTCAGAAGTCAGAACCTAGGATTCTTCTTGGACCAAGTCAAGTACGTACTACTATAGAATAGTAGTACCGAGGGGCATTAAAAGTGCCCTATGCCGACTACCGAGGGGCTCAAGAGCAGTTTATTGAAGAAGTCGTTCACTAGAATAAATACCTGTGTCCTTTGTCGCTCAATCGGCACTTGATTTCGGTTAGTAATATGTGTTCGAAACCAAAAAATCGAAGAAGGAAAGAAACATTAGTTCAATAAATAAAACATAAAATAATTTCAAGCCCACAAATTGCTTGTGTGTCTTTAAGTAATTTAATCCCTACTGTTGTCCTGGGTTTTAGATTAATTCCTCCCGGAAGAACTATTTTGTGATAGTAACATTACTAATCACAGAACTTCAACGAACTCAACAAACGGAGGAAATCACGCTCGACTCTTATGTTTATTTAGAAAATTATGCAACAATGCAAAAAAGAAGGGAGAAGTTTTCAGATTTCATATATGAAAATTGAGGTTAAACCTCTAAATTTATAGACAATGAAAACTGTAGAGGTGCAATTCAAAAGGTACATTTTCCATTTCTCATTCATACACCTTTGCAAAACCTAATAATTTCTTCTGTGAAGTTGAATATCATAACTTATACTAGCTATATATCGAATTATTGTTATGTTAATTTGAATATCAGTTTCCTATATAACCTTTTAAAATAAAAGTTACATAATCAAATACTATATAATACAATTGTTGATGGCTACTATGTGGTGTACAAAGCGTTAAGCCAGACAAAACTAAGGGGTCGTTTGTGGTTGCTCGTTAGTAAGGGAATTATTCATGTATTAAAATGAGCATAGCTAATATTATGTTTGGTTAGTTGCTTCGTATAAAATTCAGCACACCACGTATAGTGTTTGATTATCATTTTACAATTCCACGTAAATAAAATAAGTACTATATACGTTATGAGTCAATTTATATATTATTTTATGCGGGACAAAAGATGCGACATATTTAAAAGTAGAATCCTATAAATTACATTTATAGGATAAAATTTATATACTATCATATCATTTAAAAGATAATTAGTGCAGATAACCATTTATACTATGGATAATTAATTAATAACTTGCAAAATAAGACATGGTGTAAAGTTAAATCCATTTACTGAGAGATGGAAGCACATAAAGATGTTAGTCAATTGGGGATTATTCTTGAATTGAATGAGCTAGACCTTGCCAAAATGGCAATAAGCCTACTAAATGTGGATTCATCACAAGGAAGAAGGATTATATTCCTATTATCAAAGCCATACTCTTCAGCAGCCTTATCAAGCAAGTTTTGGAACAATGGATTCTTCAAGTAAGATGTAGGCACAACAAACCTCTTCATTTCACTCCCAACATATACAACAAAATGCCCTTTTGGTGTTCTTGATCTTCTACCTTCATCATCTTCTATTTTTTTAGGCATAAATACGTACCTTGTTTGAAAGACAAGTTATAGAGACAACAAGTTGATCAAAAGTGAAAGAGATGGAGATCCATATATAGAAAGTTAATAAGTAGGGGCGCTGCCCATTTTCTCTTTCTATTATGGGTAGAAGATAAGGTAAGTACAAAGAAGTAAAAGAATGAGTCCAAAATAAGTAACTGATATCAAGTCCTCATGTCCATGCAAAATGACTTGTGTGATATCATGTGAAAGAATAGGCTGGGGAGAGACTAAGTTTGCTATAGGGTTTAGTGGTCAATATGGATCGATGTTTCTGATGATATGCAGAAGAGCTTCAGCAGAGGCACATGGTGTCAGTATAATTGATCCATCTGCTGCATGCCGAAATTTGCCATACCCTTCTACTAAATTCAAATGCATGCAGAGAAAACCACTATTCGTCTAACACTCCCACCCCTCTTTGTACGGTGTGTTTATAGAAATTTCATAAAGAAAGAAAGAAGAATATAGAAAAAAACATTGAAAAGAATGTGTTGGATGTGCAAACAAAGTCCTATATCGCTATCTGAAAAGATTGAGAAACTACACATATATAAGGTGTGGAATATTCTTAATGATGCAAGCTCAAAATCACGCTTTTTGTCCCAAAGCGGACAATGTATATTACACATTTATTAAGAATATCTTTGGGCTAACTTAGCACAACAACTGATATCAAAGTCAATGGTTCGGCGGGACAAGTATAGAGATGGAAGACCCATGATCTAGAGCTAAATTTATTACCTTTACCACGGCAAAGGTAGCTTGGAGACGAATGGGGACAAGAAGCTAGCTCTGGGCTTCAGTGACCATAAATGCTCGGTCACGTGTGTGCCACACAATGAATCGTGGAAATTGACATATGCATCGTGGTAATAGATCACATAGAACTTAGTTTGAGGGGCTTGTTGATGGGCCAATTGTTGAATAGGGGCTTATCAATGGACCATGAAGAACTTAGTTCAAGAGGGGAGATTGTTAGTATGTGAAAAAAGTTCCACGATTGCTGAAAAAATTAGAAAACTAGATGTAAAGTAATGTAGGGATACTCCTATATTACCTATGATGATGTGAGGCTTTTTGGAGAAAAACCGTATAGGCCTAACCCAATAAAAGGCTTGAGGTGTGTTCAAAAAAGGCAGACATCACAAGAGGCGGTCACCATGGGGCAAAATTTGTTAAACTTGAAGTTTTTCCATTGGTCATGTGACCTGCCCCGGTCAAAAATTCAAGATTAGCTCCTTTCAAGGTCATTTGTGAACTTCATCCTAGGTGCGTCGAACACTTTTTCAGATAGCACACGACGATTTTCGTGATACAACAATTTTATTACCCGCAATTATATATCTACAAGTGATTGTTGCGATTTTTGTCTTTTCTTATCTCTCTAAAGTTGAGACGGTGTTTAGAAGATAATCTCAAAAGATTGAAACGTTTTCAGAAAGTGCATGCCACATGTTTGTCTGATTACTAACTGGCCATGATCGCTTTCATATTACAAACCTTCTAAACAGTGTGGCAATAACTGGATTATTGACGATTACTCATAGTCGTCTAAGTGTTTCCTGATCAAGTGTGCTCTCTAATAGGAGAGTTTCCTTCAATAATGGGCACTAAAGGAAATAAAATGGGCTCCTTAATTAATGCTACTTGTTCAGATGGAAGATCATCTTTCCTAATTTCAATATCACACATAAAAATGAACTAGTATAGGGCAAACTACTGTACCAGATTAAATTTGGTTAGAATTCTAGTTGGAGTAGTACAAGATGTTGACTGCCATAACCTAAGTTCTGATTGATATTATAAATGCCAAAGCTGAATCCACTGGAAATACTGAGGGCCTTCCATTTTCTTCAGAACATAGCCCATCTCGTCCTGGATAAGATTTAGTATTCACTGTGACAATTTATATATTTCAATTGATTATGAATTTTACTTGTCATTTATATGTTATATTAATCACGTTTTTTTCCCTCTCCACTGGAAAATTATTGTTTGTAATTTATGTGCAATTAATTTGTGAAGAAAAAAAAACTGCATTAATCTATAATAACTACAAGGAAAAAAGATTTTATTAAACATTGCGGGTTACACCTCTGTTTATCCCTTGATTCTTTAGAGGGCCTTAGCAGCGTATTTCTCGAATGTAGGATGATATGCATCTTCTTGATGTATTTGACGATCAAGAAGCATGTAGCAACACTCCATTTCGATCTTGAATGTAATTGGAACTTTGAGTAAGACATATTTGACATGTTTTTGATCGCTTAATAAATATTTCAAGAGTTTTATGGAATCTCGAAAATCGTATGTTTGATTTCTTTATGCATATTCCGAGAGTTTATGGAATTGTTGAGATCATTTTTTAAGGACATATGTAGCCCCATATATTGGCATGGATTAGAGTTTTGGCGGAGTAGCCACCAAGTAACCCTAATGGGCTCATTTTGTAGAGGCCCTAGTCCAAATTTTGTATGCACTAATTTGACAAATTTTCAATGTCTACAGACGATACAAGAGAATACTGGGTGGAGGCGTGCGCGTCGGAAACATATGTAAAATCCTGACTTTAAATTTATTTAGTTTTTATTAATATTAGTTTGTTTACATAATAGTTATTATTTTTATTTCATGAAGATTATCATAAAAGGTTGGAAGAATGGCAACAAACTCAGTCTCTTTCAACTCAACCAACACCTGATGATATGGCTTCATTGTGGATAGAAGCGACAAATGGAGTAAACAAAGACAGAGTCTACGGACTTGGAGTAAATCGACCAACATGTCATCTAGACCAACTCTTATCTGATGCTTCTACTTCGCAAAATTAAGTACAGATGGAATCTATGAGAAAAGAACTTCATGATTTGAAACAACAATGGAACACACGTTATGGAATATTTGTTAAGATACAGAAATTCATGAACAAACATGGAAATGATCTATTGGATGATGAACAACGACTGAATCTGATGTGTAATGTTTTACGTGTATGGTTTGGTTGAGTGTTATAAACTTGATCATGGGAGACAAGATTTAGTTTTAGACTACTTTGATTAAAGTTTTTGAACTTAAATGTGGGCTAATATTTGGATGTTTTTATGCCCAAAATTGTTACGTTTAATGCATTAATAGTTTGTCATTTAGGCTTTATTGTTTAAAATATTGTTATTGTTTGACAGATGGTGTAACTCAAAATTGAGCAAAATTCTGCTAGTTTTACAGAAATTTTCGATGAAAATCGTCGGACATTTGCCTAGTTTGTAAAAAGGATTTTTCAGATTTCCGACCAAATCGGTCAGAAATGATTAATTTTTTTTAAATTTTTACGATGGTTTCGGTCAAAAAATAAAGGAATTTTATTTTTAGTTTATATTTTTCGACTGGTTCAGCTGGAAATATATAATATTTATTTAAATAATTCTGACAATTTCAATCAGAAACTTCCCAACGATTTTTGTCGGTAATGTTAAAAAAATTTGGTAGCCTGACCTTTTGACAAGTCCGACACTTTGGTCGAAAATCACGAACAAAGTTGGTCGGAAATTATTTTTCGCCCGATTGCAGTGGCGGATCCAGAATTTTAAAGTCGTGGGTGCTCACTGATAAAAATTCGGAAAGAAAAGGAAAATAAAGTTTAGTTATGGGTGCTCACCCAATATTTATCTAAATATTTTTATAATTAGCTATACAAATTTACTAAATCTTATCAAAGATAATGTGGATCCGCCACTGTCCGATTGTTTTCCGACCGATCAAATTTTGGTTATAAAACAATCAAAATTTTCGATCGTTTTCCAACGAATTTTGTGTTCAAAAATCAGCCATTTTCTGGTAGTGTCATTAAATATGTATAAATAATAAAGTTTGAACATATTAAATTAGAGATGTGGTAGAATTGTGAATCTGAACTTAGAGAGTTTAAATCCTGGATCCGTTTCTGGATGTACCATTAGAGCTCCGAGTTCAATTGAACCCATAACTTTCGATTCGTTACATAATTTTTTTAATAACTAAATTGCACACCCTTTTATTTGACTTATAGAAAATTTGAGAGGAAAAAGATCCCCACGTCCTACCTTGAGAGTCTGTGTAGCATTTGATTAAAGCGCATAAGAGAAACAAAAGTGGCATTGCACCAGCTCCAAAACTATCATGGAGAATCGAATTGGATTTCTGAGGCTTTCAATTGTCTGACTCGAAACGCTGCCAATTCCAATCTATCCAGATGTAGTAACATCTGAGGATGAGTGTTTTCTCGAATAGTACCACCAGCCCCACAATATCCCTCCACACAACTACCATCACTATTGATTTTGCATACGGGAGGTGGTGGTTTTTCCCATTTGATAATCTTATATATTTTCTGATTTATAGGAATTTCTAACATACTTTGAATTCTCTCCTAGTTAGTATTACTTCCTAGTCTTCCAAATTTTTGTTCCCAGACCACAAATTGAGGAATGATTTTTCCTACAGGGCTTGCAATTGTGTTCTTTGCTATGTATGTCCTCCATTTCTTCAGTAGTTGAATCATAAATGTTCCTCTCCATTGAATTCCAAAAGGTCCACAAAAATTCGACCATACCTTTTATGCAAAATTTCCTGAGCATAAGAGGTGTTCAACTGTTTTGGCTCCTAGTGTGGTGCAACAACAACAATGAGCTACCACTGTGAATCCCATTCTCACCAACCTCTCATCTGTAGGTAATCTCCTAGTCAAGGCTCTTCATGTGGTGAATGCCATCTTGAAGGGAACATCTTTATGCCATATCTGGGAGTGTGTATCAACTGTCTCCTTCTTGTTTCTCCACATATCCCATGCCGTATTTATTGTGAATTTGCCTTTACTGTCTGCTGATCAAATAGCTTTGTCTGGTGTTCTATCGAGCAATGCAACTTCCTCCATATTTATTATATTTTTGATTGCATCATTCCATTCCACATCACAATTTTCCTCTTTCCACTCCCCATCCACCAACACATCTTTAAGTTTAATGTCGGTGGGTTGTACTTTGTCTGGAAGTTGCCTGTACAAGGGGCCAAACTTGGTCCAATTATCGTACCAAAAGGAAATTTCCTCTTTACCAACTAACCAAATCAGATGTTGCTCCACTTCATGCTTCAATTTGCACATTTCTTTCCAGTTTGGTGACTGCTTCCTGCCCAACCTTATTGCCACTGGTTAAGAATTATTGCAATATTTGGCAAGTACAAAGTCTTTCCAAAGAGAATCCATTGTTCTCAAGTTCTACCAAAATTTTGCTGTAAAAGCTTTGCAGATGTCTTCAAGTTTTTTAAACTGAACCCCTCCCTCCTTATATGGATAACATAAGTTCTCCCAGGCTGCCCAATGGTGCTTATCCATCCTAGTCAGTAGATGTCATGATCCAAATTTCATTAAAGGTCGTGATCGCTCCGGACACCATTGTCAGGCAAGTCAATACCAATTAACTAGTAAAATTTCTTATTTTAATATTTTGTAGTCGTTTCCTTTATACATTAAGCAATAAGTAATGAATTTCACTGAATAAATATTGATGTCTTTAACAACTTTACATTAAATAATCTCATAATCATTCAAGAACCCGGTGTCATGAGTACATGAGCAATCACTAGGAAGTCGTATAAAGTACAATAACTTTCCAAAATACAAATTTGGACAGAAAGTAAATACAATACACTGAAAGAGACTATGCATGCTGCGGGTCGCCTCGAGGAATGCAGCTCACCTAAGTCTCTATATCATCTATGCTGCTACGCTCATTAGGCCACTAGAGATACATGTGCCTGTGCAATAAAAATGCACAGCAAGTGTAGCATGAGTACAAAAACAATGTGTACTAAATAAGTATCTCGTCTAATCTCGAAAAAGTAGAGACGAGAGGTCGACTTCGACACTTACTAATGGTCCAATAATATCATTACAGTAAATAAGTGAATAAGTATGAAACAGGGTGAATATATAAAATAAACATGTATAAAATACATAGTACCATCCATCTTCTTCATAATTTTACTCAAGTTCTCAGCTAGCAAGTCCCCTCCGTAACCGGAGCATATATATACAATTATAGTGATTTCCGTCAAGAAAATTGTCAGGATTCAATTCAGGGAAAAATCCCTCATATACACCGGCTGCTGGCAAGTGTTACGCACGATTCCATGAGTATAATACATATGTAGATATATATAGGAAATGTCGAGGCGTACGGCCCGATCCAACGTAAAAGTAAATTGTGCACTGCCGAGGGTCGAACGGCGCGACCCATAGATGCATCTATTTTCGTGCTCGCGAATCATACATGCGACGTAGTCCCCCGCTCGCGAATCATACGTGTGACGCAGTCAAATATAAACTTAAGAGAATACTCTGCTCGCGAATCATACCTGCAACGCGGTCCATAATATTTAATATTTAAAACCATATCTCTTTTTAAATTCTTTTCATAATATTGGAACTCGACTTGGAACCCTTTAAGGAATTTACCCCGATCGCGAAACGTACATGCGACACGGTTGCACATAGATTTCTTGAGTTATTATAAGAGTCCTCAATTCTTTTCTTTTGAAAGTACAAAGTTTAACGGAGATACTCAAATTCTTAAATTTCTCGAATAAAATACCTCTCAACACAACTATTACGCAACCTCAATCTTATCTCTTCTCAAATCAACAATAACTTCAATCAATAACAATATCAACAAAGTATTATGTAACCTGGGACTACCCAGACATAGGCATAATGTAGCTACGCACGAACTCTCATTACCTCGTGCGTACGTAGCCCCCACAATTGGAAGCACATATTCAATTAATTCACCTATGAGGACAATTCCCTTTTATAAGGTTAGAAAAGAGACTCATCTCGCTTCGAAGTTCCATGATCGACATTCCACGCCCTTCTGAAGACTCAAATTGGTGCACAATGCTCCAAAACTAGCCTATAATTATGTAAACCCATTAATATATGTTCAATTACTCATTATAATTCAATTTATAACAATTTCTAACCCCGGTCGAAAAGTTGGCAAAATCGCCCTCGGGCCCACGTGCTAGGATTCCAAAAAAATTCAAAGATAAAGTTTACCCACAACCTCACAAACTCAAATATATTATTTACTCTCAATTTCATGTCCAAAATCGTAGTCAAAATCCAAGAATACCAAATTTCTAGGTTTTTTTCAAAAATCCCAACTTTCTACTAATTTCCATGTTAAAACATATACATAATCGATGTATTTAACTCAAACTAGCGTAAACCACTTACCTCATGCTTGGTGGTGAAAGTGGTACCTCAAAGTTGCTCCAAAATCGGCTCCCATGGAAGAAATAGGGTTGAAATAAGCCAAACCCCCGATTTAAAGAACCTTACTGCCTCCAGCATTTCCGCACCTGCGGTCCCTTGACCGCTTCTACGGTTCCGCAGGTGCGACCCACAATCCGCTTCTGCGATCCTCCTCCAGGGCCTCAACTTACGCAGGTGCGGTCCCGCTTCTGCGGCAAGATGACCGCATCTGCGCTCCCAGTCTAGCCCAGCCATTTCCGCTTCTGCGGTACCAAGGCCGCTCCTGCGGCTTCGTACCTGCAGCCCAAGCCTCGCAGGTGCGGTTACACCAAAATGCAGTTGCTTCATTCCTTCTTCAAATTCCAAATTTGATCCGTTTTCCATCCGGAATCCAACCGAGGCCCCCGGAACCCCATCCAATCATACCAACCAATCCCATAACATAATGCGGACCTGCTCGAGGCCTCAAATCACATCAAACAATGCTAAAATCATGAATCACATTCCATTTCAAACTTGATGAACTTAAGAACTTCAAACTTCTACATTCGATGTCGAAAGCTATCAAATCACATCCGATTGACCTCAAATTTTGCACAAAAGTCATATTTAACAGTATGGACCTACTCCAACTTCTAGAATCAGAATATGATCCCAATATCAAAAAGTCCACTTCCGGTCAAACTTCCCAAAAACCTTCAAATTTCTAACTTTAGCCAAATGACTCCAAAATGACTTATAGACCTCCAAATCCACTTTCGGTCGCGCTCTCAATATCAGAATCACTATACGGAATTGTTCCCAGACTTGGAATTCCAAACGGATACCAATAACACTGAAATACACTTCAACCCATACTTATGAATTTCTTCCAAAAATTCTAAATTCCACAATAGGTGCCGAAACGTTCCCGGGTCTTTCAAAATCCGATCCGAACATACGCCCAAGTCTAAAATCATCATACGAACTTGTTGGAACCTTCAAATCCTGATTTCGAGGTCGTTTACTCAAAAATCCAATTTTAGTCAATTCTTTCAACTTAAAGCTTCCGAAATGAGAATTCTCTCTCCAAATCAACTCCGAACTCCCGAAATTCAATTCCGAGCATGCGTACAAGTCATAATACCTGAAGTGAATCTACTCAGAGCCTCAAATCGATGAACGACGTGCTAGAGCTCAAAACGACCAGTCAGGTCGTTACAGAAGAGTTCCAAAAAATCTTGTAAATATCTTTTCTATTTGATCCAGTACTCCTTTAGGTGGATGAATGGTTGATGACAAATGTGTTGGCAAGGATAATTGAACATGTCTTATTAGAATTGCTTTACCTCCAGGTGATAAAAGTTTAGTCTGCCAACTCCTTACTCTGCTTGTCACTTTACTCACCATCTCTGTGCAGTAATCTATCTTATGTCTGCCCGTGAAAAGGGGACATCCTAGGTATTTTATTGGCAATTCTTTCTGATGCATTCCTGTAATTCTGGCCACTCTATTCTTTGCCTTTAGTGATGCTCCTGGTGTTAATACAATATAACTTTTATTTTTGATAATCGCGCGCCTAACTTGAAGCAACCTCATACTCACCAAGTTTGGACATTATTAAATGTAAGGTTTTCGTCCTTCCGCTGGAGAATATAATTACATCATCTGCAAAAGCAAGGTGATTAATTTGTGGTCCACTTCTCCCCATCGAAAAGCTAATGAATTCCCTATTTGCATACAAGTTATTCAACATAGTATAGAGTAGTTCTGCACGCATGACAAACAAACATGGTGATATTGATCACCCTGTCGCAACCCATTCCCAGAATTGAAGAAACCATACCTTTGCACATTTACTATCACTGAGTATCATTTACATTTTATATATCTGGATATTAAATTTATCCATACTTCTGAGAACCCCAATTGCCTCATCATTTGATATGAGAACGGCCACACAACCCTATCATATGCTTTAGACATATCTAGCTTCATTGCATCATTTCCCCCACTTTGCTTCTGTTGAAATGTCAAAATTTCAACATCCCACATTGGTGGTTAGCAAAAGTGGATAGGATTTTTCCCTATAAAAGGAGGCCTAATGTTTAGGATTTAAACACACCTCTCATTTGCCTTATCATCTGTTTAAGACATTTGTATCTTCTCTCTTTAGTATTATTTCACTTGTATTTTTGTAGTGGAATAAAATATTGGTTGTGTCCGAGGAGTAGGCAAAATAGCCAAACATCGTAAATTCTGGTGTTTCCTTATTGTTGCTTTATTGTCTTATTTATTATTTGGTGGCTGTCATAATTTTGGTATAGTAATTGTGACTTATTCACACTATATATATTTGGCTTTCGCAACAATTGGTATCAGAGCCAAGGTACTGTCTAAGTATGCTCTGTGGTTGCAGCATAGTCTGATCTTCCACATCAGAAAAGATTTATCTTGGTAACTGAGTCAAGGTTCTATCTGAGTATGCTCTGTGGTTGCAGCTTAGTCTGATCTTCTACATCAGAAATGAAATAATCTTGATTTGTGTTGTTAGCTATTAAATAATATTTGTGTCAAATATGGGAGACAATAAACAAGAAGAATCTACATCAAGTGTCAACAACACATCATCATTGGCATCTTCGCGTATGACAAGAATTGTGTCAAATGTGAAATTTGCGGTAGAAATATTTGACGGGTCCGGACATTTTGGGATGTGGCAAGGCGAGGTTCTAGATGTCCTTTTTTAACAAGGGCTAGATCTGGCCATTGAAGAAAAGAAACCAGATGTTATTGGAGAAGAAGATTAGAGAATTATCAACCGTGTTGCTTGCGGTACCATTCGATCCTACCTTGCTAGAGAGCAGAAATATCCATACACAAAGGAAACTTCTGCAAGTAAATTATGGAAAGCACTGGAGGATAAATTTTTGAAAAAAAACAGTCAAAATAAATTGTACATGAAGAAGAGACTGTTTCACTTCACCTATGTTCCTGGTACCACGATGAATGAACATATCACCAGTTTCAATAAGTTGGTCACAGATTTGCAAAATATGGATACAACTTATGATGATGGTGACTTGGCCTTGATGTTGTTGGCGTCACTTCCTGATGAGTACGAGCACCTTGAAACTACTCTACTCCATGGAAATGACGAAGTTTCTCTCAGAGAAGTTTGTTCGGTTTTGTACAACTATGAACAAAGAAAGCGAGAAAAACAAAAGGGCGGAGAAGGAGAAGCACTATTTGTGAGGGGTCGTCCTCAAAATCAAACTAGGACAAAGAAGGGAAGATCCAAGTCAAGTCCAAACCCAGCAAAGATGAAAGTGCCTTTTGTCGAGAAAAAGGGCACTGGAAGAAAGACTGTCCGAAGTTGAAGAATAAAGCCAAATATAATAATAGAAAGGCCATTATAGATTCAAATGTAGCTGATTGTGATGATTCAGACTTCTCATTAGTTACAACAGAGTCATCAACATCATCAGACATATGGTTGATGGACTCGGCTTATAGCTATCATATGTGTCCCAACAGGGACTGGTTCGTGGATTTTCAAGAAGGAGAATATGGAATCATTCACACAGCGGATAACAGCCCTCTTAACTCATATGGGATTGGTTCAATACGATTAAGGAACCACGATGGAATGATCAGAACATTAACAGATGTTCGATATGTACCAGACTTGAAGAAGAATCTCATCTCTGTGGGAGCCCTTGAATCAAAAGGGTTCAAAATCATTACAGAAAATGGAGTGATGAGAGTATGCTCAGGTGCACTAGTGGTAATGAAGGCTAATCGGAAGAACAATAATATGTACCGCTATCGTGGTAGTACAGTTATTGGGACAGCGACAGTGACATCCAGTGACGACAAAGAGGCAGAAGCAACCAAGCTATGACACATGCGCTTGGGACATGCTGGAGGAAAATCCTTGAAAACTCTATCAGATCAAGGATTGTTAAAAGGAGTCAAGGCTTGCAACTTGGAGTATTGTGAGCATTGTGTTAAAGGGAAACAGACAAGGGTTAAATTTGGTACAGCGATCCATAATACTAAAGGCATTTTGGATTATGTACACTCTGATGTTTGGGGTCCTTCCAAAACACCTTCATTGGGTGGGAAGCACTATTTTGTAACCTTTGTTGATGATTTTTCCCGAAGAGTATGGGTGTATACAATGAAGAGCAAAGATGAAGTGTTGAGAATTTTTCTCAAATGGAAGACGATGGTGGAGAATCAAACAGGCAAGAGGATCAAGTGTATTCGCACAGACAATGGAGGTGAATACAAAAATGATCATTTTAATAAGGTCTGTCAAAATGATGGCATCGTCCGACACTTCACTGTCAGACATACACCACAACAGAATGGAGTGGCAGAACGTATGAACCGGACCTTTCTGGAGAAGGTACGGTGTATGTTGTCCAATGCTGGCTTGGGCAAAGAATTTTGGGTTGAGGCAGTTACATATGCATGCCACCTTATTAATCGCTTACCATCTGCTGTTATTGATGGCAAGACACCATTTGAAAAATGGTATGGAAAGCCTGTTGTAGATTATGACTCTTTGCACATGTTTGGCTCAACTGCATATTATCATGTGACAGAGTCAAAATTGGATCCAAGGGAAAAGAAAGTTATTTTTATGGGAATTACTTCTGGAGTCAAAGGATATCGCTTATGGTGTCCTATGACAAAGAAAGTAATATTCAGCAGGGATGTTACCTTTGATGAATCTGCTATGGTAAATAAGGTAACAGAAGATACCAAACAAAATAAAGGTGCTTCTAAGCAGGTGGAGTTTGAGGAAAAATTTATTTTTCCTACACAAGAAGAAGAGGAGGAAACAAATGAAGATTACCCTCTGGAAGGAGAGCCAGTAGAGGAGATTCCAACTCAGGAACCTCAACAACAACTTGAATCAATAGCAACCAGCAGGCCAAAAAGTACAATAACGAAACCTGTTCTCATAGAGACGGTTGCTTGTGCAACCTCAATTGTAGCTGATGATGTTCCTACCACTTATAAAGACGCTGTCCAAAGTTCAGAAGAAGATAAGTGGAGGATTGCCATGAATGATGAAATACAGTCCCTTCATCAGAATCATACATGGAGATTGGCCAATCTCCCGAAGGGAAAGAAAGCAATTGGGTGCAAATGGGTATTTGCAAAGAAAGAAGGATTTCCTAACCAAGTAGATGTTCGCTACAAAGCAAGATTGGTGGCCAAAAGATATACTCAAAAGGAGGGAATTGATTACAATGAAGTGTTTTCTCCAGTTGTAAAACATTCATCCATTAGAATTATGTTGGCTTTGGTAGCACAATTGGATTTGGAACTAGTTCAGATGGATGTAAAAACTGCGTTTTTACATGGAAACTTGGAGGAGGAAATCGACATGACTCAGCCAGAAGGATTCAAAGTTGCTGGAAAAGAAAATATGGTGTGCAAACTTGAAAAATCGTTGTACGGATTGAAACAATCTTCTAGACAATGGTACAAGCGATTTGACGAGTTTATGTTGCGGCAAGGGTACAAGAGAAGCAAATACGATCATTGTGTGTATTTGCACAAGCTTAAAGATGGTTCCTTTGTATATCTTCTCCTATATGTTGATGATATGTTGATAGCTTCCAAGAATTCGGAAGAAATTGATAAGTTGAAGATTCAACTGAAGAAGGAGTTCGAGATGAAGGATTTGGGTGAGGCAAAGAAAATTCTTGGCATGGAGATAATTAGAGATAGACGTTCAAAGAAACTCTGTTTATCTCAAAAGGAATATTTGAAGAGAGTACTTCAACGTTTTAGCATAGATGGCAAGACTAAGCTAGTTAGTATTCCACTTGCTTCCCATTTTAAGCTAAGTACTACTATGTCGCCAATGGATGAAGCTGAACGAGAGTATATGTCAAAGGTACCATACGCAAATGTTGTTGGTAGCTTGATGTATGTAATGGTCTGTAGGAGACCTGACATTTCACAAGCTGTTGGAGTTATTAACAGATATATGCATAATCCCGAAAAGGAGCATTGGCAAGTTGTGAAGTGGATTCTACGGTATATTCATAATACTGTAGATGTTGGGTTAGTTTTTAGCAGGAAGACAATCAGTCTGTAGTTGGATATTGTGATTCAGATTTTGCGGGTGATCTGGACAAACGAAGATCAACTACTGGTTATGTGTTTACTTTTGCAAAGGCACCAGTTAGTTGAAAGTCTACTTTGCAGTCAACAGTTGCTTTGTCTACAACAGAGGCAGAGTACATGGCTATTACAGAGGCTGTGAAAGAGGCAATTTGGCTTCAAGGATTGCTAAAGGAGCTTGGTGTTGAACAAAAAGGTATCACAATTTTTTGTGATAGTCAAAGTGCTATTCAATTAGCGAAGAACCAAGTTTATCATGCAAGGACGAAGCACATTGATGTTCGGTATCATTTCGTACGAGAAATCATAGAAGAAGATAGAGTCACGGTGAAGAAAATTCATACTACGGAGAATCCTGCTGATATGTTGACAAAGGTGGTGACTGCGGTCAAGTTTCAACATTGTTTGGATTTGATCAACATTGTTGAACACTGAAGATTGAAGATGAAGACACAACCAAAATTTGTTATAGAGAGAAAATTGAAGACGTGAAATTTTTGCCAAGGTGGAGATTTGTTGAAATGTCAAAAATTTCAACGTCCCACATCGGTGGGTTAGCAAAAGTGGATAGGATTTTTCCCTATAAAAGGAGGCCTAATGTTTAGGATTTAAACACACCTCTCATTTGTCTTCTCATCTGTTTAAGGCATTTGTATCTTCTCTCTTTAGTATTATTTCACTTGTATTTTTGGAGTGGAATAAAATATTGGTTGTGTCCGAGGAGTAGGCAAAATTAGTCGAACCTCGTAAATTCTGGTGTTTCCTTATTGTTGCTTTATTGTCTTATTTATTATTTGGTGGCTGTTATAATTTTGGTATAGTAGTTGTAACTTATTCACACTATATATATTTGGCTTCCGCAACAGCTTCTTCCCAATTTCATCGATGATTTCCTGAGCTAATAATATATTTTTTGAGATTTGTCTTCCTTTTATGAACTCCGATTGATTGGTCGATATTATCTTGGGCAAATTTTGGCTAATCTTGCATTCATAATCTTGGACAGGATCTTGCTTGATACATTACACAGACTAATGGGTCTCAAGTCTGATAACTTTTACGGATAATCCACTTTTGGCAGTAACACAAGACATGTGTGTGAAAAACCTAGGAATTGCTGCACTATTAAATAAGGAGATCACGACATTATTCACATCACATGCGATTGTATTCCAACAACTCTGATAGGAAAGTGCACTCAACCCATTAGACCCGGGGGCACTACTTGGATCAATTGAGAAGACACTATCCTTTATTTCTTCTGCAGTGGGAGTAGCTACCAACATCTCATTGTCTTCTTTGGATATCCTGGGCAATACACATTCTAAGGCAGAGAAGTCTCCTAAATCCTCTCCGTGGTTGAAAATGTGTTGAAAGTCTTCAACTGTTGTTTCTGCAATCTCAGTTCCTCCTTCCCTCCATTGACCATTGTCATCTTGTATTCGTCGTAAACATAATCTTCTTCTTCTACCTTTAATTACACTGTGGAAGTAAGTAGTATGCTTATCCCCATCTTCTAGCCATTTTGCTTTTGCTTTCTGTCTGAGAACTTGGTCCTGGATTTTGATATAGTACACGTATTTGGCCTTTGCTTTATTGAGTTCTACCCGATGCTCAGGTGCATTACTGACTACTAGAGCTTCTTCCAGGTCATTTATTTGCTTTTCCAGCTTTCTAGGTTCTTCATATATGTCTCTAAACGCTTTTTTTGACCATGTGCTTAGCCTCTTGCTCACCCTTTTTAATTTCTGGTGTAACACCCACATAGGATTCCCTTGGACTGGATCTAGCCATAAATTCTGGAAATCCTTGTGTTCTATCCAAAGTCCAAAAATTTAAAGTATTTTGGACAGTCTGTTGCTACATTTTTAATAGAGATCAACAATGGGGTGTGTTTTGAGCATACTCTAGCTAGTTATATGACTGATGCATCTGAGAATTCATCTCCCCGTGCTTCAATGATCAGAAGTCTATATAATCTCTTCCAAATGGTATTTGGGGGCCCCTATTGTCACTCCATGTGAAAATATTACCAAAGAAACATGCGTCCTGCAGTCCACAATCACTAATGCAACTTAAGAAATCAAGGCTCTTCTCTATTCTGAATGATCTGCCACCTGTTTCTCTTCTATATCTGCGATTACATTGAAATCTCCTACCAATCCCCATGAACCTTGTATTCTGTTCGCAATCGATCTTAGTTCTTCCCATAGGATCCTTTGATGAGCTTTGCACTTTGCATAAACAACTGTTAGAAACACAGGCTCTGACCCCAGTTGATGACTAATGCTACAAGTCACTTGTTGTTCAGATTTCTCTAGTATGTTCACCACATGGTTATCATCCCAGAAGAGACAAATTTTGTTGTTGCAATTGAAAACATTATGCTGAAATCCTAGCTACATTTGAAACCTCCTTATCTTAGAAGACCTCGTCATAGGTTCTTGTAAGGCGACAAAGGTTAGATGATGTTGATTTTTGAGTGTTTTGAGTCTCCCACTAGCTTTGTTGGGCTTTTATGCCCCTAATATTCCATGATAGTAGACTAATCATGGGAAACATCAGGGATCTGGGTGTGTTCTTGTCTTGCTGAATTTGGACGTCCTTGGTGATGTCTATATATGATTGGCTTCACCTAGTCCCTGTGATCCTCTGGGGGATAAGTTGTTAAATAGAGTGATTCGATCTTGAACACTATTTGATATCTCTGTATTCTCGAATTCAAGAGCCCTGTGAGGTCTTCTTGCAAGTTCATCATCTGATCTCACCTCTACTTCTACATCCTGCAAGTGTAACATGTCTTCATCTAGGCCATCTATTCCATCCGCATTCTCCTGAGAGGGGGCGTCTACCACAATTGCTTTCTTTCTCCGGGCCCTCGAAGCCCCTCCCGACTTCAACTTGGAGTACATCCCTGGTGTGTTACTGTCACCTGGTATTGCCAGTTCAGCTGTAAGATTAGAACTCTTATTCTTCTCCATAACATTTGGACTTCCTATATTCAATGTTGGAGAAACCACTTCTTCTATTCTTAACTCCATAAGTTCCGCCTCTTGTTGATCCTTTAGAGTTATCTTTGACTGGTATTTGTGTCGTTTCTTCGAATGCAACTTTTTAATCTGCTCATCAGACACATTAGTTAGTTCATTCCCAGTCATCCAGAAGTTGCTCACCAATTTGTTCACGTAGATCTATGATGACACGAAAGGTCATCTTTTGTTTTAGAACTCGATTTCGTGTTTTGAGGCCTTAAAAATCTTATTTTATCTTTCCTCGATTTGTGTGCACAATTCAGGCATATTTTCGGAAATCCTTTATGTGGAAAATTGATGAAATAATAATTTTTAGCCTAAAAAGTTGATATTAGTTGACTTCGGTCAACGTTTTGGGTAAACGGACTCGGACCCGTGTTCTGACGGTCTCGTCTGGGTCCGCAAAAAAATATGGGGCTTGGGCGTATGCCCGGAATCGAATTTCGAGGTCCCAAGCCCGGAAAATAAATTTTTGATGAAAATTGTAAAACTAAAATTATAATGATTTTAAGAACTTGATTAAGATTTGATCTTGTTGGTATCGGGTCCGTATTTTGATTCCGGAGCCTAGTGCTGGTCCATTATGATATTTATATCTTATCTGTGAAATTTGGTGAGAAACGGGATTAATTTGACGTGATTCGGACCTTTGGTTGAGAAAATAGAAGTTTTGAAACTTTCTTGAAAATTTCATACAGTTTGGTGCTAAATTTGTAATTCTAGGTGTTACTTTGACGATTGATCGCGTGAGCAAGTCCGTATGATATTTTTAGACTTGTGTGCATGTTTAGTTTGGTGCCCCGAGGGCTCGGGTGAGTTTTGGATAGGCTACGGGATGTTTTGAACTTAGAAAAATCTGGGTTTTGGCTTCAGCTGTCATCTGGTATTTTCTACTTCGCGCGAAGAGTGAATTGGTCTGAAGAGGAATTTCCTCTATGCGAACGCGGAGACTGGGTCGCGAACGCGGAGCGTTGGGGGCTTTACCCTTCGCGAGTGCGACCAGCTCAACGCGAACGCGAAGGGTTAGGGACTTGGGGGGAGGTCAGTCATTTCTTCTATGTAAACGCGTCAATGGTCCGCGAACGCGAAGGCTAGGGGGCATAGCCTTCGCGAGCGCGTGGAAGAACTCGCGATCGCGTAAGCCTGAGCAAGGCAGCTCTTCGCGAACGCGGTAGGCCTTTCACGAATGCGAAGAAGGCCTGCCCAGTCTTTTAAAAACATAACTCAATACGAGATTAAGCCATTCTTTCATATTTTCAAAAACTAGAAGACTTAGAGGTGATTTTCAAGAGACAATTTCTTCCCCAAAGTGTTAGGTAAATGATTCTAAACTACTTTCTTCCAATTATCCATTACATTTCATGAATTTTCAACTAAAAATCTAGGGTTTTCATGGTGGAAATTAGGGGTTTGGCTAGAATTAGTAATTTTTGTATATTTGGAATTTAGACCTCAATTTGGGGTCGGATTCCGGAACTAATTATACATTTAGGCCCGTGGGTGAATACATTTTTGTCCGAATCTCGAGTTTTGACCAAGTGGGCCCGCGGTCGGTTTTTGACTTTTTGGGAAAAATGTTGGGAAACTTATAATTATGCATTGGAATTGATTTTTTTAGCGATAATTGATGTTATTAAGTTAATTATGACTAGATACGAGTGGATTGGAGGTGGAATCTAGAGGAAAATCGGTAATTAAGCAGTGAGTAGCCTATGGATCGAGGTAAGTGTTGTGGCTAGCCTTAGCTTGAGGGATTAGGTATTGTTGCCTATTTGCTATGTGTTTGGTTGTTGAGTACAACGTATAGGTGAGGTAACGAGTACCTATGCGTTGTCGTAGAGTCATAGCATGCGAGTAAGTCTTATTCTTGTGATTGTTGTATTCTTTAATCGTATTGTTTATGCTTAAACTGGTTATTCTTCATGTTGAGAAATTCTTATCATGTTTTCCTGGAATTGGATATTGGTTGACTTTTGACTTAAACTTGAGGTTGACGTTGTGAAATTAAATGTTGAAATGGGGCTTATAATTAATAATTCTGGTTGTTATTGTTTTGTTGTTTGGGTGAGGAAGAGTGTATAGCACAAAGGGTGATGCCGTGCCATTGCATATTCATTATCATGTGAGGAAGAGTGTAAAGCACAAAGGGTGATGTCGTGCCATTTTATATGCATTATCATATGAGGAAGAGTGTAAAGCACGGAGAGGGATGTCATGCCATATCATATTCACTATCATGTGAGAAAGAGCTTAAAGCATGAAGGGTGATGCCGTGCCATTTCATATTCATTATTATCGTTCCTTTCATTTGTTATGGTGAGGATGAGAGTAAAAGAGCGAAGGGTGATGTTGTGCACTTGTTTTGTTGTGTTTTCTTTACTGTTCTATTCTCATGATCTCGTACTTTCCTCGGCATGTTTTCCCCTCCCCTTATTATGTGTTTAGTTTTATTATTTGTTATTATGCCCGTATATTGCTTAACTGCACATGTTTATGTATGTGTCTTGTCCTAGCCTCATCACTACTTCAACGATGTTAGGATCGGCACTTACCAGTATATGGGATCGGTTGTACTGATACTGCACTCTGCACTTTTTGTGCATATTTCGGTATTGTACCGTGTTGACCCGAGTGGAGCTGCTGCCTTCAGTCCAACAGGAGACCTAACGTAGGTCTGCCGGCGTTCGCAGACCCTGGAGTCCCCTTCCAGTTATCCTAGTTTTCTGTTTTCTTTTACTTCAAGAATAGTTGTATTTTCTTTCAGCCAGTATTTGTAGTGACTCTTAGAAGTTCATAGATTGTGATACCAGATTTTAGGTAGTTGTGTACTAATAAATGGATTATTATGGGATTCCACACTCCTTTAATCTATTTGGGTTTAATTGCCGTTATTTACTGATTTGGTTAGTGGTTAGTGTATTATATCTCTATCTGTTGGCTTGCCTATCATTCGGAAAAGTTAGGCGTCATCACGATCCTGACGGTGGGAAATCCGGGTCGTGACAAGATTATGCTCCCTTTCTTATGTTTCTTTACTTTCTTAGCCATAGTTGTGTGTTTTGCTATTATGCTTCTTCTTCAATTTTTTGGTCCTCTTTTGTGGCATAGTTCCTACACCATCTTTGGATAATATAGGAACTGGTAAACTTTGGATCATATCTCTTCCCATCTCTTCATTCTGAACTTCCATCTCCGCATCTTTTGCATCAACAATTGCATCACGGAGCTGTTACTTTTGATACAACTCCTGTTCTTGGTTGTCATTAACTTCCATAAAGATATTCTCATGCTCAAGTACCTGGAAGCCACGAGACTCTTTCAAACCTTGTATGTGATCACTTTCATTTGCTGCCTTCTTCTGTTCTTTGCTCGCGGACTTTTTCTTATTTCGGGATACCTCAATCCATTTTTCAGTACTCACCATGGCAGTAGGCTCTTTTCCTTTGGATTTTTCAGCAATTGTTTCCACTACTGTTGGTTTCATCACTTGTTGCAACCTACATTCTGCATCCGAGTGGCCTTGCATCTTGCAATGAAAATAAAAATTAGGAACTTGCTCATATTCTACTGGCTGAATGAACGTCTGAATCTCACCATTACTGTCTAGAAGAGCAACTTCAATTTCAGTTAGCCTAGGTCTTATTTAATCAATTTCTATCCTAGCCTTAGCACTTGTTGGCCTCATGCGAGCCAATGTAGCCTTGTCGAGAGCAATACGTATGCCTATTGGATCTAAAATCCTTTCCAATGCTGGACAATCATGATAGTGCCACAAAGTTACCCAAACTGGAGTTAAGGTGGATTCTGTATCTGCATTGAAGTTGCGAGTCCATCTTCTAACTCGCATCAGCATTCCACATATTGGCATTGAGCGTCTTCCATAGAAATTCTTGAAATCTTCTTCATCGGTAAAATCAAGAAAACACATGTTTCCAGTTCTTAGCACTGATTTTAACTGACCCCCAATGGGACGAGTCGCTTGAACTCGTCTCGAATTTTGTCAATTTGTAGTCTGGTGCATGGGAATTTGCCTACCACCGTGAGTCTACACTTCTCGGCCAGTAGATCATTTTCTTCCTTCGTGAAAATTACTCTCGCCTTACCATCCACAAACTCATAAGGCCTAGGTTCGAGTCGGATCAGATTCTTCTTCGTTCTTCCACCAATTGCTGTTGCATAGTTGGTTGTTGTGGAAATTTGATTTGAGGGGTTGATGAGTAGAGTTAGGCTTCCACTGGAGTGGTCACTGGCGGGCAGTGGGGGAAAAGCGTGCAGCGGATTAAGGTTTTGGGGGAGCGAGGAGAGAGACATATTGGGGGAGCGACAGAAAATCCACTCACTACATAAATTTATATCTAATAAATTGCAAAAAATAGTATATGTGAACCCGTGGATTTAAAAATATAATAGGTTCAATTCCAAGAACCTTAAATGTTGAATCCATAAAGTATAAATTCTGGATCCGTCACTCCTTTGTTGTAAACCAATGACCATTCGGAATGAAATGTATTCAATTGATAAAAACTACAATTAGGATATAGATGTATGTTTATACGGAAATAATGGAATTAGTTAGCTTACCACCTTTGATCCTTAATTTACATAAGCTACTAGATAGATATATAGGAACTAGTGAACGGACGGATATAGGTGAATAATAATTATTATTTTTAAATTAAATCAAGATAAAATAAAATTTAAAAATCCTCAATTTATTTTTTCTTCTTTCTTTTATTTTCTCATTCTTTACTACAATTAAGTACTCCTTTATTAAATGTTCAATCAAATTTTGGCACACAATGTGCAAATACCTTGAAAAGGAAAAGAAGAAAGAATCAACTGTTTCTGATTCTACCTCTTAATAAAATGGAATATTAACGAAACACACGTTCATTTTTAGTGTATTATTATCTGATTTTCTATTAACACATGGTTTTGATGGCATATAATTACTATATTATTTAGAATTTCTTGCCTTGCTATAGGCATATAGTTTTCTAGTTATGGGGTTACAACAAAAATTGACAATTCAAAGAGAATGTGATGATTAAGCCAAAATCATAAGAGCTATATCCGCCTAATTAGAGCCTGTTTGGCCAAACTGCCAAAAACTGTTTATTTTGAAAAGTACTTTTTTTCATAAGTACTTTTATTAAAAAACACTTCAGAAAAGAAGAAAAAAAACATTTAGTGTTTTGCCAATTCATTTAAGAAGTACTTTTTGCAACATTTGCTTAATAAATTATGTTTGGTAATCTTTCTAGAAAGTGCTTTTGAGTGTCAAATTACCAAAAAGGATAGTATCAAGATATTATAATTATTTTAAAAAGAAAAATGAATTTACTATTTATTGTAAGAGACTTTTATTATTTTTATTTTATTTAATTAAAATATAAACATAAAATAAACATACATATTAAAGATTTAAATCAATATAATATATATATTTATAGCAAAGTAATAATATTATCCAATATAACTACTTATTATTTACATGATGATTTGAGTAATCAAGGTACATCATTCAGTATGAATTAGAAGTCTATTCCACGAATTACTATATATTGATAATCCACATGATTCATGTATATGATACTTCCAATTTTAAAAGAATGTTAGAAACTAAAAAGAAAAAAGAAAAGAAAAGAAAAGAAAAGAAAATGCTTAAATCAGGGACAATTTGAAAAATATAAATTTATGATGAGGATAATTTTGTCTTAAATAAATTAATTTTCTATTTCTGCTTCTTGGAAGAAGCTAGAATTTTCTGTTTCTTCCCAAAAGCAGAAAAACTGCTTCCGTTGCTGGCCAAAAGTACTTCTCGGTCTTGGCCAAAGAGCTTAAATTTTTAAAAAGTACTTTTTTGGAGGAAAAAAAATACTTTTGACCTCTCAAAAGCTTTGCCATATAGGCTCTAAGACATGGTTTGGATACACATTTCCAAATACTAATTACTACACTTTTCATCTCATGCAACATATTAGCATTTTAACCTTCAATTTTTTAGAGATCAAGCTAATTGATCAATGGTGCTATAACTGAGCACTTTTAATACCTTTGAATTATGTAGCTCCAAACAGATTCGCTGCTAACACTCATCAGACTGAATCAATTTCTTTGACCAAGTGATGCAATGTCAACATTTCAGATATGTCAATAGATGAAACTGTTTAGATCCATGAAGTGCATTCTAATATATTATAGTAATCTTAAGTAATTACAATACTTGTAAAGCAACAATTAGATTACTCACTGGTAAGTATCTCAACAGAGAGAAGTTGAATAAATATGGACACAATTAGCAATTCTACATTTGATATGCTTCATCAACAGAACGTGAATTTAATCCAAAAATTGACACAAAATTTCAATAAAAATTGCAAATGAACACTTTGTAAGGTGTCGTTAAGAAAATTACTGTTCTATTTATAGTTCTACCATCATCCATCCAAAAATGAAGGCAAACATAATTATTAATCGATTAAATTAACAAAATATCATCCTCCAACTAAAATCAAATTATTCCCCGGACCAAGTAAAAGTATTAACAGATGATCTAAACATAATTCGAAAGTTGGTTTACGAACCAAATTACATAACTTCATCTTTTCTAATGAACTTCTCAACACATAATCCATTGCCGCGTCAATAAAATAAATCATTATAAATTATCAAATTGCAATTAAGTAAAAAATAATTGCATGTCAAATAGAAGAAGCCTACGAAAAATTAAAACAAAAACACCAAGATCAGGGGATATTGAAGGAGAATTAGGAAGCTTACTTCTACAAAAGAATAAGAATAGAAATCAATGCCGGCAACTTTACCGAACAGCCACTTCGGCCATTTCGTGCATTCCGACCGGCGGAAGTCCTCTCAGCCCTCTAACCACTTCCATTCCTGTCTAGATTTCCTCAAATTAACACAATGAAATACTCCCATAATAAAGCTTGTTCCAGGTGTGAAATAAAGGGTCTGCGTAGAAAAATGGTTAATGATCTGAAAATTCTTAGCCGGTGTCAATCTGAAAGTCTTGGTCGGTACTGAAAAAGAAAAAATGGGGTATTATTTCTTGTTTCAGGTGTGAAACAACGTGAGGGTTTAATTATGCTGCATACTTTTGAAATTTCTTCTCATTGGATTGGATAAAGAGAAAAGGAGATGCATAAATACAACTGTTAATGGAAATCAATTGGAACCGATCAACAAATGTTTTTATTTTCGTCAACCGTTGGGATTCTTCAATAAGAGGAGTGGTGCCTTTTCAGTGAAACGTTTGGGTTTTGTTAGGAAAATAAGGGAAAAAATAAAACCCCTAAAAAAAAGGAGATTAAAGATAAATCAAAATTCCTAGATTCTTAAAGGTGCTACTTCACACTTCTAAGTCCCTCCTTTATATTAATATATAAAATATAGGTTGTTTACCCTAAAATTCGAGTAACAATTAAATTTATATTGTGATTTTAAAAATAGGCAATTTAGTCCAATACCAATTAATAAACAAGGAATTAAATATATAAATTGAAGAATAAAGTAAGTCAAACCAGTGTGCGAGCCAAGTCTCGACCTCGAGCTATGACAATCTCGAGGTGGGTTAGTAAGAACAGTAAATTATAAGGCAACTCTGATGAATAGTAAGCAAGAAAGTAATGAATGTATATTCTCTTGTCAATGTCTCGTGTCTTACAAATCGATGGGCTCTCCTTTATATAATAAGGGAATCCAAATTAAGGTACACTTCTAATTATAGTATAGAATCTTATTGTACAGTTGTCTAACCATCAAGGACTAATCCGTTCCGAAATTTACGTTGTGATCTTCGGGCCATTGCGAGAATCTTGCTCTTCCTATTACCGAATCATAACGGTATTATCTCGAAGTGGGCCTTCTTCCGACCTCGACCTTGATATTGGAAAGGAGCCTCGACCCCGAGCTCGGTGTCCTGACCTCTCGACGTGGTATCATATTTTCCATTAAAGAACGAAATCGAGTAGCCCTGATTTCTACCGTATACAGATAGCCCCCTCGTTTATTAGAATAAAATGATAAGAAACGACTTGAGCTTCAATTTTTTGGAGTCCCTAATGATGACGTCATTCCCATGACGTAAGCACTCGAGGTGATCAAAACGTTCCGTCAATTTGCTTCCCCAAAACATTAAATGACTGCCAATGGTGGTCGGCCACTAACGCCGCCAAACCGTCACCGCGTTCCTATAAATATAGGGCTTCTATTTGAATCAAGAACTTTGCTTCCACCTTCTAACTTCCCTGATCTCTCCCTCTCTTCATCTCTTTCTTTCACTACTTGTTGCTCCAACCCTTTTAGTGCCAAAAAATATCAAACTCCACCTCTTTCCGCTTCCTCTAACCTAAATCAATGGCGAAAACTTCCAAAACCGTTCCTCAAAAGGAGAAAGCTTCTTCCTCTTCTTCCTGGCCGGCCGGTGATAAAGCACCGGCCCTTCATGAAATTGTTCCCGGCCCCTGTGTCATAAGGAATGACTTCAAAGTCGAGAATCCCCCTGCAATCCCTGGCTGATGCGAGTATGCATCAAGATATATTTGCTCGATAGCGAAGAAACACCTCGAGGCCATGAAGAAAGATTATGGCTGGGGGGACGAGGTCGTGGTACAGATCCCCGCCCCCAATGAGAGTATCACCACTTATGTGGAGGGGTTTCTAAGTGTCTATACTTACCCATTCGACTTATAGGTATCAGGTCACTCTCGACTAGATCCACCCTTCTTTCTGGCGCATAGTGATCATGCTCTGTTACTTCTCCAACAAGGCCGGGGGGCTAGTGTTTACCCTCAACCATCTCATCTGATTGTATCGACCTCAGCCTTTTCGAGGGCTGATAGAGCTCCAACGTCAGTCGACTGAGGCCTTCTTTGCTAGCAACGACGAGGATAAAGATCGGGGTTGGATGCGACGGTTCATTCGAGTGAGGACCTGCGACATCATCTCGGAGGAGAAAATGCCTTTCACGGAGAAGTGGAACCCCAAACATAAGTGAGGTCTTTCCTAGTAGCCCTTCGTATTCTATTTTTGCATTGCGTGTTGCCTCAATTTTTTTGCAGCGGTCGCTTGGATGCCCCATGCGGTTACCGATCTCGAGGACTGGATCCAGAAACTAGTTGCGACCTCCTCGTATAATGAGCGCCGCTGGTGTGACTTGGCAAGGGGCAAATGAGAAGCCAAACATCATGGTAAGTTCATCTTGTAAACTTTTGGTGTTCTCTTCTTTATTGGAGATGCTTCTTTACTCATATTCATATCTAATTCTTCTTCTTGCAAGCATTGGAGATGTCTCTTATATGAGGTTGGCCTTCCTGGGGAAGAAATCGAGTCCCCAATTCCGACATTGGGGAGAGATAATAAGAGAAAAAGGGTCTCGAAGCCCGAAGACCCCCAAGATAAAAGGGGTCTAGCTCGAAGACGCAGGAGGAATATCATTCATGTGGATATTGATTCAATCCACCAGCTGAATGATGAAGAAGAAAACGAGGGCGAAGACTCGGCGCTGGTGGTTCGAGCCAAGCAAGTTGAAGCTACCAAGCCCTCTGAGCCAAAAACTCAACTCAGCCTCGTGATGAAGAGGCTTCGAAAGAAGATGCGGGCAAAACCCCTGAGTCACCCGAGATCGAGATTGTTCCTCGGCCATCAACAAGCACACCAGAGGGATCGGGTTCCGAAATCCCTAGTACTGATCAGAATGCCCCAAGTGATTTGCTCGGGGCCATGATAATAGGTCACTCTCCCTCTCTACCAGCTTATTCTGAAGAAGCCATAAGGTAGGCTCGGGCTCTGCAGACGTCTGACTTGGATGGAGTCCCCATCGAAGAGGATCTCTTTCGGGATTGCTTTAACGGGGTTGATGATGCCACCGATCTCAACGACGCATCTACCCTCTTCGAACAGGCTCAACGTCTTCTCTCTTGAGTAAGCACTAATTTCTATCATTGCAATTTTCCTTTTCTTCATCTCCTTTTACCCTAACTGATATCCTTTTTCTATGTAGGCTTTCATTAAGTTTAGGGCCGACCTGAGCCAATGCGAGGTCGAGCTCCAGAAGACCTCGGATTAAAGGAACGCTTTGAAGCTCCTTTGCAGTCAAAAGGAGGAGGAGTTCAGGGACTTTCAGGTAGACTTAGCCAAGGCTCGTAAGGATGAGGCCGACCTAGGCTAGCAGGTAACTGTCATTTTGAAAGAGTGTGGTCTACTCGACCCAACTGTGGAGGCTAATACTTCAGTGTCTCAGTTGCATCAAAAACTGGAGAAAATCGAGTTGCTTCGAGGGGAGTTCGATCAGATCAAGGCCGATTGCAATCGCTGGAAAGAGAATATAGACCGCCTTGATGCGGAGAAGGAGGCTACTTTAGCCAAACTAGCATCGGCTGAGGCCCATCTTCGGGACGCTAAAGAGAAAAGTTCAGCCCATGCCAAAAGGATCGATGAGCTCGAGGTCAAGCTTGCTGAGGCCAGGG